>NC_092520.1:67732500-69031250 GCF_037038585.1 Patagioenas fasciata | reverse complement strand
CAGCTTTATCCTCATTATAAGGCAGTCCAGTTTAAGTTTTCCAGGTGCATCTACTTACCCTGAGTAGTTAACTGTGCCCATGATGAAGTCTAAAGTGGTCAGGTGAAGTAGACTTCTGCTCAATATTGAATAAGGAGATTCCAGTCATGCACACAGAGACACAAGCTTTAAAGATCATAGAGCAGGTTTCCTTAGATAACTGCATTGCCAAAGAAAAAAATCTGTTTGGTGCAACGAATATTTTATAGAAGGGAGTAAGAAGCACGTGAGTCCTTTGAGCGCTTATGTATTCATAGTAGTCATTGGCTGACTTTTTGGTTTTGAAGGACATACCTAGGAAAACTTAACTATCAACCCCATCTTTAGCAGCTTTCCAGACATGTACACAGTTACACACACACCAATTTAGATCAAATATGTCAAGCAGCATGAAAAAACTCTGAGCTGTGAAGAAAGCCAGTGCTAACAATACCACAAGGTCAGAAGCCTGGTGGCAGCTAGAACTCCTGCGACTGGACATATCTGTGGGGTCGTTTAAGCAAGGCGGTCTTCTTAGGAAGAAGTTCGGGAAGAACATTAGGTAACACCCCTCCTTCAGTAATGGTCACACGGGAGAAGACCTCATGCAACTCATCATCATTTCTCACGGCCAGCTGGATGTCCCTGGGTGTGACCCTGGCTCTCTTGTTTTCCCATGCAGCGATCACCACCAGCTCCATGATCTCTGTGATCAGAGACTCCAGCACTGCAGCGCCATGACTGATCCTGTCAGTGTAGTTGCCTCTTTTAAGGAGCCTGTAGACACGACCCACAGGGAACTGCAGATGAGTCTTGGCTGATTTGGTTTTCCTTGGTACCAGGAGGAGGTCTGTGGTTTTCTTCCCATGTTCAGACATTCTAACACCAATCTATTATAAAAAGACCAATAATTGAAAAAAAAAAACAAAAACAGACACAGAAATCAAGTCCTTTCTTCCTCCTCATTTCACCGCCTTCCAAAAAACCTTACAAGTCAGCTTTCCCCACTCAAATTTTGCTAGTTGTTCATACTTTTGTTTAAAGGAGCAGATGGGTCAGGCTCTGCTCTAGGAGAGTCTGACAAGTTCCCAGCCAAGGGAAATCTACAAACTCAGCCAGAGCGGGAGGTCAGCCATCTGCTACATTTCCAAAAAGTCTTCAAGACAGTAAGGTAGAACTTAGGAGCAAGGTCTTCTGACCCAGTATCAAAGAAGAACTTCTGTTAAGGAGAAAAGTTAAACAAACTAGGCTTCAGGATAGTTACAAGTGTTCAGAAACCACACAGGGAAGCATCATTGAACTTACCCCTGGTAAGAATCTACATAGCTTCTTCAATCATCAACTTGGGATAGTCAGAACTAAAAATCCATCTCTTTGTCTGAAATAAGAACAACAGAAAAGAACTTCATCTACTGGATATCACTTCAAATTGATCTTTCTTTCCAGAAGTGAGGGGACCTATTGCTGCAAGATAGCAGGCCACAATCAGGAATGAGACTTATGGGAAGTAGGGAAGATTTGTTTTACACCAGATGCCTTAATTGCTCCACTCAGCACACTGTACATCAGGATACTACAAATGCAGGAGTTTATCTAACACAAAGAAAACATGCTGTCATTTTTTAATAACAAATTCTCACCCAAATAAGCTATTGACTTAGTATCTTTTCCAACAATACCAATACCCAAATCCCTCAAACCACAACTTCTGGCAAGCACGACCTCCTTTTAAACTCGATAGTGATAGCCATATCACTACCAGCTCTTGCACCACTTAATACCTCCTGGGTGAGCAATAATTCGGCTACTCAAAATAAAAAACAATCAAGGTCCCAACACAAGAGCATCAGAATTTGTCACTACTCCTCACAGAGCTGCTTAGCACCTTGTTAACTGATCTTCTCTAGAAACAAGCCTAATATTTACTGCCTCAGGGAACTTCAGTTTCTCTGATTGGCAGTTCATTTCTTACAGCTGGAAGGGGGCAGAGCTCACCTTGCTGGAGGCATCAAGGATTAAAACTGGCAACCCGTACCGCTGTTCTTTGTGTTTCCAGTAGTAGCCAAATTGCTTTGTAACTGTGCTGCAGAGCCTAGGTAAAACTCAGGATCTCTGACATCAGGTCCTCTCTCTTCTAGGAGTTGTCCTCATCTGCCACACAGTCCAGCTTTATTCCAAAGTCATGCACAGCTGTGTTGCAGGGTATGTTTTTTCTAGGGTCAAGGTTCTGGTGACAGCTGAATATTTTTTTCTTTAATATACGAGTGCTAGAAAGTTGAGCCCTGGCCCAAAATAAACTTTTGCTGAGCATCTGGGTTAGGAGATAGATATTTACCCTCTGTTACTGTGAAGCCAGAGAGGCAAGTTTTCAGATCACTATGCTGTCTGGTTAATTTACAAATAGGTTGAGCTACTGGCTAGAAGAAAGCAAACAAGATTGCTCTTGATCAAAGAAATGCTTAAAAAAAATTCACTTTTTAATTGGAACAGTACTTCACCACAAATTCTGCCTTTGGCTGTAAGTAGAGGTAGGGCCACAGAGCTCACTCACTGTTCTTTATCACACAGAAAATGGCAGGTGAAGGCATTTCTAGAAGCTATTTGAGCACCGGCCATGCCTTGCAGGGTCTATTTGGTGTGGTGCAGAGCAGGTTCTGAGGAGCATCTTGCATCAAGGAGCAGCATGATGACTGACACACTGTTCTCCAGATTAGCAGAGGGTGCTGTAAGTGCTATGTTTAAAATGACACAAAATTAGTACCTTGCTTGAGTCTTCTACCATTACTTTAAACCCTTAGAATTTTGCTTAGTCCAAAGAAATAATCAGTCTAAAGCCTGCTTTCCCTTGCCATAGTCAAATGGAGGAAATAATTTGAGTTTCGTGTGTTCATTTCTCAGGTACCTTTTTTAAAGCTTTTTTTTTTTTTTCCCATTCACAGGTGTAAACACTCAGCACAAGGCTAGTTGTACATAGCACATCTTCACTATATAGACAGAGCTTAAGATCTGCCCTCAGATGTTTACTTACTTCTCATTGCTACAGCATCCTCCACTTTTTCTCACTTCACTGGGTTAATTGCAGGCCACCCAAGATCTCATATAGTTGCTTTTGAAAACCAGGCAGCATACAATGGCTGTTCCAGCTGCCCACCACCCTACAATCAATGTCCACTCAGTCAGGTATCCTCTCTTCCCATTTCTGTGTAAGCACAGCTTGAAATGAGTCATCAGCATCCTAAAACCCACCCAGTAGGCTCTGACACCACCATGCTTTGAGGGGGTGAAGGAGCTAAGTCAAACTCAACAGGACAGGCAGATTTATTTTCAAATAAAAAGTTCATGCTCCAGCTACAGTTTAGGAAGCTGGTTCTAACCAGCTCTTCTCTCTGTGAGATGCTATGAAATCTGTCAGGCACAGCCTTAGGGGTAGACTGATCCTAATGCAGCTGCAGCAGACCCCTGGTTTCCAGCTCAACAACATGCCTCAGCACCCACTATGAACAGAGAAACCCTGGGCACGTTCCTGAGGGAAGACTTTCAATAACCAAGTCAGGAAAAGCCTGGGGGTTTGTTTGGATATAGAAACTTCTAGTTTTCCTGCACTTATAGACAGAAGCAAGACAGTCACCTCTACCAACAGCACAAATATTGCACCAGATTTTAAATAAACTGCCTGTAGTTGTTACAGCAAGATGGAGGGGACAGAGGTTTAGTGTCACATTGGAGCAGTCTACAGAGAGGTAGTTGTTCAGTACTGCTTTCAGCTTCATAAGCAATAAGACTTTAAAGCACAGAGTTACTAACTTCGAACACAGAGTTAAACAACCTCTGAGACACTAAACAACTTGCACTATGAATCTGTGGTGGAGGAAAAGTTCACATGAATGGCAACATGCATCTGGGCTCCTCTGGCTGCTCCACAACAGTTACCCATAACACATTTTCAAAAGTAAACATGAACTTGGCTTTTTAAAAAACTATTTGGGTGATATGCTAGATGCTTTTGGGCATTTTCTGTGTTATTCCATCCCTAGAAGGGGAGCTGAGAAAAGAAAGAAAAAGAGCAGTGTTGCTTTCTAGGAACTTTATTACAAGCTTTAAAAATGTATTAAAACTAGCATGAAAAATATATGACAAAGAAGTAAACACATAAATAAGTGCTATTGAGTCCAATAATCTGTAAACGCACAGACCAGGAAAAGCAGGTTTCACTTCTGATCACCTAGTTGCTGAGAAGAAACAGAATCTCTGGCAGTTTTATTGGGAAGGAGCTGGGAAAGGATATTCGGCAACACCCCTCCTTCAGCGATGGTGACACAGCAGAAGATCTTGTTCAGCTCATCATCATTTCTCACGGCCAGCTGGATGTGCCTTGGTGTGATCCTTTTTTTCTTGTTTTCCTCTGCAGCATTCCCCGCCAGCTCTGTGATCTCCGCAGTCAGATACTCCAGCACCGCAGTCAGGTAGATGGCAGCCCCAAGACTGATCCTGTCAGTGTAGTTGCCCCTTTTGAGGAGCCCGTAGATACGGCCCACAGGGAACTGCAGACCAGCCCTGGCTGATTTGTTTTTCTTTGGTGCAGCTCCGGGTTTGCCAGCTGCTGCATGTTTCTTGCCACGTCCAGACATTCTGATGAGTGAGGATGCACAAAGGGTTGGAGATCTTCAAGTTAACCACGTACTCGGGGTACAGATAGCTGGCAGCAAGGAGAGACAACAGCAAGGTGAATTACACTTCTGGCTCTTCCACATAAAGAAGAAAGCTTGTTCTTTACTTGAGGATACAGAGCTACACATCACAGTTCATTAATAGCAGAGCTCAGATTTTAACTACTAGCCTGTTACAGCCTACCTTTCATGAGAGAGACCTCATAAAACCAGCATGATCTGATAACTTGTCAAGAAAGGCTCATTAAAGTAGATATGAAGAGCTCAAAATAAAAGAGGATTTCCCCCTGCTACCTGGAACATATTTGACATAGATGCACAGCAAGTCTTCTTCAATTATATTGTTCTTAAACTCCTTAACTGTTACCTCAAAGCTCACTTGAGGCCAGGCCTGCCTCTCCTTCCAAGAAAAATCTGTATTCTAACTTCAATCATTATCAAGTTAGATCTTCCTTTCATTTTAAATCTAACAACTGAAGAATTCCTGCATCTTACACACAAACCAACCAACCCACAACAACAAAAAACAAAACAACAACAAAAATCACCAAACCAAAACCAAACCAAATTCCAAGAGGCTTTCATACAAAGTTCTCAATTAATTCCCCAAAGGATAATCTCTGGCTGCTACAATAGAACTGGAGGTGTTCTGCACCAGAAAAAGGAAGAATTGACTTGGACAGCACAATACAGACTAAAGAATAGAAATTACCATCTATTTACTCCAGAATTAGTAAATTCAGTCCAGTTAGAGTACTCTTACAGTTGGAGTACCAAAAATATTAATTTAAATAACACTTCTAATCTATGAGTAAATTGAACAGTTAACTTCCAACACAGCTGTTTCCAATACCCAAGAACATCCATCACCAGATTAACATGTGAGGGGTCTTTTGTTTGTTTGTTTTGTTTTTATAGAGAAAATTAAATATTTAAGAAAAATCAGAATAACATGTTGGAGAGAAGAACAAAACTAAAATATCTCAGTCCATGATAAACTCCCAAGTAAACCAAGCCACAATTCTTTATCCTTATTATCAGTCAATAATTTTCATTTTCTGATTATTCCCATAACAGACATACAAATGCAGCTAACTTCCAAGATAACATAAAGCCTACAATCACCCCAAATCTTTTACTGTGTATTATGAATGAAAAATATATCCCATTACCTTCAGAATTTCTTATTTTAGCCTAGGCTGTGCTTTCCTATAGCTCACACTCAAAGAAAAAACAAGCTATAGAATATGGTTCCCTTTACCCCTGAGGCTGAATCTTTTTATTAGCGACTTTTTCTCCTCATCAGTGAGTCACCTGAGCAATTAATGAGTCATTCTCACCTGTGGTTCATCTTCCTTCTAAGCCCTAATTTGGGAGAAAAGGAAAAAATACATTATAGATGACCAGAAGCAAATTCTCACAGGTGAGAAAATAATGCTGGGAGGTGTTAGGGAGTAGCTCTGCAGGTTTTTCAGTCTGATATCTAATGCCTTGTTTTGCTTCCCACTGTGTAACTCTTTCCCAGGGTGCATTTAGCAGGCTGCTTTTAGAGGGCATGATGTTGTATCCTTCACTGTGCTGCTGAAACAATCACAAAAGGGGCAAGGCAAGAGCAGAGATGCATTGCAAACCTGGCTGACTCCGATGGTGAGGGATATAGAGTGGGGGGATGAGGAGAAGTTTCTTATGTTGTGCCAGCTGTGAGGATGCGACACCTCGAAACCAGGCAGGAATTCCTCTGCCCTCCATACCTTCCATCCCGCACCCCTTCTGAGCTAATGTTGGTTGGAGGGGTATAAAAAGAGCGTGTGGGCATCTCTCCAGACAAATGGTGCTTTGCATTAAAGCCCTGCTGAGCTGGGTTTTGGGCAGGGCTGAGGCTCACACAGAGCCCTGTTGGATTTACGCAGATTCATGGCTTAGGTGAAAAACCTCTGTACAAAACCCCTCCAGAAGCACTTGTGGGGTGACATGCAGGGGCAGCTGCTTGCAGCCCCAGGGGTAAGTGGGCACCCACTTCAGCTGCTTGCAGGTGGGACTGGTGCCAGCCAGCCCCCGGGTCGCTCCCTGAGGCACC
Organism: Patagioenas fasciata; assembly: GCF_037038585.1. Lineage (NCBI taxonomy): Eukaryota > Metazoa > Chordata > Aves > Columbiformes > Columbidae > Patagioenas > Patagioenas fasciata. The sequence continues at coordinate 69,024,488 of NC_092520.1, read as the reverse complement.
CACACCTCTCTGCTTGCAGATAAAGGACAGGGAGCAGCAAGGACCCTGGCCAGGGGAGGCCAGACAGGCAAGAACCGAGTGTTTCTAAGTCATGCTGCTCTTCACAGTGTGCATGTCAGGGCTCCCTGCCCAGGAAACAAAGCAGGGTCCCCACTGGGAAAAGGGGTCATGCCCATGCAGATGCAGCGGGGGGAACCCAGACCTTTTAAAAACTGGCACTATAGCAGCACTGGGAAATGCTGACAAGGAAAGAGGGAATAAAGAGCACTATAGCAAGAGTTGAAACCCATGAACTCATTTAGCCAGAGCACTCCAGCCCCACTAATTTCAAAGAATCATAGAATAGTTTTGGTTGGAAGGGACCTCCAAAGGCCCGCTAGTCCAACCCCCTGCAATGAGCAGGGACATCTTCAACTAGATCAGGTTGCTCAGAGCCCCGTCCAGCCTGGCCTGGAATGTCTCCAGGGATGGGGCATCTCCCACCTCTCTGGGCAACCTGGGCCAGTGTTTCACCACCCTCATTGTGAAAAATTTCTTCCTCATGTCTGGCCTGAATCTCCCCTCCTTTACTTTACAACCATTACCCCTTGTCCTGTTGCACCAGGATCTGCTAAAGAGCCTGTCTGCACCTTTTTTACAGGCACCTTTTAAATACTGAAAGGCCGCAATAAGGTCTCCCTGGAAACTTCTCTTCTCCAGGTTGAACAACCCCAACTCTCTCAGCCTGTCATCACAGCAGAGCTGTTCCAGCCCTCTGATCACTTTTGTGGCCCCCTCTGGCCCCTCTCCAACAGCTCTCTCTGCACGAAAGGCTCCAGATCTGGACGCTTCCCAGCACGGCACCTCCCCCAAGTCCCCACCGCGCCGCCGGGACAGGCCTTATTAGGCGGTACGGGAAGCGGCAGCGCTCCTGCGCCTGCCTTGCCGGGGAGCACCGCCTCCTTCGGCCGCGCCGCGCACGCCGGGACTGGCCTAGCCCGGCCCAACACAGCCGCGCTGCCGCCGTTGACTGGGCCCTGGCCCCGGCCCCGGCCCCACCGGCAGGATGCAGGTGAGCAGCTGGGGGTCGTGGCTCACCCGGCCCATGTGCGGCCGGTGCTGCGGGGGAGAGCCCGCTGTGGCTGGGCGCCGTGTGTGACACAGGTCTCCGGGCTGGGGGCCTCGGGCCCCGCCGGCAGCCATGGGCCGCCCTCAGCGGCAGAGCGCCCTGGGGCAGCCGGGAGCGGGGCACCCCGCTGTCCTCCCCCTTCCCGTGGGTGAAGGTGTCTGTGGTGTGGCTGTCTTGTTATGAAGCTCCGTGGCCTGGTTTTTGGTGGTTTGGTTTTTTGTTTGTTGTTTTTTTTCAAGTACCATAGTTATTTTGTTGCTGTAGTAAGCAAAGGGATGTTTTAAGCAATTCACCAGTATGTTGATAAACGACAGTAGATGCTGTGAAATGTTGTTGTGTGTGTGTTTTGTTTGTTTTGGTGTGGTGTTTTGTTTTGTTTTTTCTTTTTTTCGGTTGGTTGGCTTTTGTGTGTGTTTTTGGGGGGTTAGTCCAGAAGCACTGTGTTTTGGTCTAGAGAAGAGATGCGATCTTGAGCAGATGTAATGTAAGGTGTATTGACACAAGCCGCAGCAAAGCATTGCATTCAGTTTTCAAAGTGAACTCAAGTAGAGATAATAAGGAAATAAAACCAACCCATGAGTGTTTACCACTGATTTTTCAGGTATTAGAAAACCCACAAACATCACTGCATAATTTGAAAGGACTTCTGCTGAGCTTCTCAGCAGTACACGGGTGGCTGTTGGACTTGTTTTTCAGGGTTTTTGCAACCACTTCGAAGTATAGTGGATTGGTTTGTGTGTTCTTGAACTTTCAGGTGCAGCCTAGGGTGTAGATCTAGATCTGATTCCCTTGCAATGGCCATGTCTGGCAGAGGCTGTACTTGCTTCTCTTTAAGCGCTTGTATAGTCATGCTGACTTGAATCTACCAAGGAGACTTCCCATATACCCAGAGTTAGGTCCATGTGGCTGTTGCTTTTGTGTCATTTCACCAGAATGACCACTGATTTCATGGTCTTTTGTTCTGCTGAGGCTCAGTACATAAGTGCTGTGGCCAGTGTGCTTCCCTGTCACCCGTTTGCTTTCCTGCCCTTTCAACTTGTAAGAGCTGCAACAATGGTTACAATGCTTCAGACCTTTGTATCCTACTAAGACCTGTGCATGCTGTAAATGGGATGGAATAAAATGAAGTCACTCTTCAGGGTACTGGTGTGGGGCCACAAAGAAGCCTCAGCATCAGGAGGATGCATACTGACTTTCTGGTGCCATCCAGACAGTTACTACTTTAGCAGGGTGCTGTGTCTCTTTAGAAACTTACCTGTGTTAACTTCTGGAAGTGGCAAAGTTCTCGAGTGCACATCATCCATTTCTTGTTCTGTTCTAGGACCCAAATGAAGACACAGAGTGGAATGACATCCTCCGCAAGAAAGGTATCCTTCCTCCAAAGGAAAACCTGGAGGAACAGGAGCGTGCAAAGGAAGAGGAGCAGCTTGTCATCCTTCAAAAGTCTCTTGGTGAGTGACCAGGCCGACTCAGACAACAGCAGGACAAGTCTTGGAATGGCTCCTGGGGGAAGCTTGTACAAAGAAATGGCCAGCAGTAATGTTTATATGCCTGTAAAGGAACGTGCCCTTTTCCAAGCCTATAAGGGATACCAAAGCTGCTTCTCGTGTAGGCTGGTCATCTGTTAACAGTATCAAACAAATACGTTCCTGAACTTGTGGATTCTTCCAGCACAGGAGAGCTTTGTTCTTGATGTCAGCTCCATACTTTTACAGAAGTAATGTTGGAAAATTGAAATAGGAACATTGCAAAAGGAGTCTGCTATGTGAATGCGCAAGTAAAAACATCTCATGATGTTACCTGTTTTGTGCTTCCTCCTTCCTCTGTCATGCAGCATACCTGCTGTGTTGTGTGTTAGGTACGTCTCTGCTGTAGCCAACAAACTTGGAAGCTAGTGCAGGTACTCATGTGCTAGTCTAAGCAGCCTTCAGCTCGGAGTCCCTTACGTCATTGTCTTTCCATTTATGTCTCAAGTGCAGAATTTCTAAAAATCCAGTAACAATAATACCTCAAAAAAGCTGTATTTTTCATAATTAATCTGTCTTTAAAGTAAATAAATTCTGTTGGACTGATAAAAGCAGATGAGTTTTAATCTTGGAAAGAGGTTTTTTGATGTATTGATGTTTCTTCCATTCTAGTGAAAACTTACGAGGACATGACTCTGGAAGAACTAGAAGAGAATGAAGATGAATTTAATGAGGAAGATGAGAAAGCTATTGAAATGTACAGGTCAGAGCAGCATGCAGAATTTGGCTTTAATGAAAATTGGAGTGTTTTTTCTTTTATATGCTGTTAGATATTGCTGAAGAGAGGAAAGATGTTGTTAGATCTGATGATAGAAAAAGTGGCTTGTGTTTCTGGTAAAGCTTTTAAGTGTCTTTAATAGGATAACTGGATTTAAATTCAATGTCCTTTACAACCTAGTTTTGCAGAGATAATGTGCACCTGCTGAGTTCATGGCTGGGGATTCTGAGTTCATGGCTGGGGATTCTGAGTACTTTGAAAATCACCTCCAAGATTTCTCAATTTTTGCATGAATGAGATTAAGGTGCTGCAGATTTACATAATTACAGTGTTGGTTTTCCATAATCTCTTTAACTTTTCCATCTCATGTGGGTTTTTCCATTTAGTTTGGTAATGTAGTATCTGCAGAAGAAGTGTCTGCAGAAGGTGGAAATGTGTTGGGGAAAAGCCCTACAATGGAATATAGTTATACTTCTTGCAAGTCGATGTTTTTACTTTCTGGTGCAGGAGAGCATCCATTGACTATGTTGACTTGCTTTTGTCGCTCTGGGGTTTGAAGGAGTTTGTAATGTGCTTCTGAAGTCTGTGTTTCAATCAGCTCCTTTTACGTGTTGTTCTGTCAAAAATGCGTCTCTTCTCAAGATCTTTCTAATTTCTTGCTGTTCAGGCAGCAAAGGTTAGCAGAAATGAAAGCAGCTCAAATGAAGAATAAATTTGGGGAAGTTATGGAGATTTCAGGAAAAGATTATGTTCAGGAGGTTACGAAAGCTGGAAAAGGTATATGGGTAGTCCTGCACCTCTACAAACAAGGGTAAGAATTTGTTTTTAACCTTTAATCCTTTCACTGTCAATAGCTGAAATACTCTGGAGAAATGTGTAGTAATTGTGGAAAATAAGAAGCTGATTCTGGAGTTCTAAGAAATAAAAAATGGATTTAGTAATTTCATTGCTGTTGACTCAATATTGCTGGATTTAGCTCTAAAATGATGTTACTGTGAAATGGCTTTTCTTGTACAACTGTACAGCACAGCATGACTTGTACCATACAGCTACCATAGAGGGAGCTGCTGCCACTGAAATATCCGAGCTTTGGAAATTCTTTTGGATAAAGTGTAAGGGGCTGTGCATTAGAAGGATCACCATGTATCTTTAGCCAGATTTCTAGAGACATAAAAATGGAGTGAACAGGGTTTCCAGTCCTGTCAGCATGGTGGAAAAACTTGTCAAAAAGGTCTGATAAATGGCTAGGTTTTTCTGGACAGGAATAGAAATGCTTGATTTTGATCGTTGGCTTGAATTACCTCGCAAGTGTTCATAATTGTTTACTAGGTTTTTCTAGACAGGGATAGAAATACTTGATTTTGATCGTTGTCTTGAATTGCCTCACAAGTGTTCACCATCATTTGCATACTTTCTTTCAGGACCTGCTTTCTATTTTGCCCTTGCTCATGCAATTTCTAAATATCCTATCTTCGTAAACCGATTTCTCTATATGATAAAGGGGAAGGCTGTATTGCTAATTTTAAAAAACAACAAAAAAACCACCACCACACATCGAAATGTCCAGTGATGCTGGTTTGCTTTGACTGCTAGACTATTGGACAACAAAAGTATTCAGAAGTTAATTGTGGTACATTTGTCTTTCTATAAATGCTTCTCATTGAGCTGATATTTCCAATCTTCCTTCTGGAGCACATTACTGCCTAATTTGCCTTTTATTTTTTCCTTATGTGTGCCTGTTGCTGTTCCCTACAGAATTCCACTCTGTGCCTTAATAAACCAACATATGAGCGGGCTTGCAAGAAAGTTCAAAGATGTGAAATTCATCAAAGCTATCTCTACCACCTGCATTCCCAACTACCCTGATAAGAACCTGCCTACGATATTTGTCTACCTGGAGGGAGACATCAAAGCTCAGTTCATTGGGCCTTTGGTGTTTGGTGGCATGAACCTGACAAGGGACGGTGAGTATCTGCATCTCTGCTCTTCCAAAGGAAAAGCAAAACTGCTTTGCTGGCAATGAGAGAAGTGAAGCTTAGGAGGAGAAGGGAGGTACTAAAACTTGTATTAGTTTTTTTTCTGCACCCTTATGGCTCAACATCATGTAATTAAGGCTATCTTGTAAAAGCAGTGAGTAGCTGAGTAGGACAACGTATAAATATCTATCTTATGTGCATGCAAGTATTCACACCCTGTGATGGGTGAAATAAATTTTCCTGAATGTTTTAAAGGGTAAATAGTACCTGTGCACATTCTTTCCAGCTCTCTTACCTGAAAGACTGACCTTGCCCCCCAGCTACTTGATAATCTATGCACTTGATAACTGGTGCTGCCTGTTGCATTGTAGGACTTCTCATTTCAGTTTCAGGCCAATGGCTCACATTTGTCTGTCTGTCATCCTGGCATGTGGGCTCCACTCTTCATGAACCTTTAGAGAGATCCCGTCTGTTTGTCCAGATGGGGCTGCCAGCCTGAAATTCAGTGGCTTCCTTTTCCTCTTGCCACCTCCTGGAGATAGGGGTAGTCCAGTAGTTCAGGGGACACAAGGCACCATGGGGAGAGGCTGTTACCTTTTCTGGAGGTCACTGTTTTCCCTAGACCTGTTTCTCCTTGCCCATCTCAGCAGCCTGGAGGCAGGCTGAGTCGTGCAGCCTCATCAGTGTGATGTGCTTCAGGAGATGAGGGTGGTGGTACAGATCTCACAGAGCACTGTGGCTCTTCAGTAGAAGCTGCTCTTTGAAGATGAGTGCTTTGGGATGGTATCCTACAGCAGTACTTGAAGACAGAGGTCAGCAGTGGAAAAGGATGTAACCTGGAGGATTTTACTTCAATTAAAAGCAGACTCATCTGCTTTCTGTGTAGGCATGTTGGTCCAGGTACCTTCAGTGTTTTTCAAGGTCAGACTTTAAGGGGCCTCTTCATCTGAAGTGAACCACATTTCAGCAGCATTTCAAGGTCCCTGCTGAATGATGTCACTGCCTATACTGGAATAGGATGCAAAGAGTTTGGGTTTTTTTTTTCTAAAACCGTGAAGTTTACAGGATGTCTTGAGCATGTGCTGTAGAAAACGGTCCCCTACTTTGAACTGTTGGAAGCAGAAAAAACTCACGAACAAGATCACTGATTTGAGAACAGCTATATCTTAACTACAGCAGTTTCCTAATTTTGCACTGAAATGAGCAACAGTAGCAGAACCTGCAGTTAGCTTTCTCCTATTTTTAGCACATAAATAATTGATTTTAGGGGAGTCCAAAGGTGTCTGAGCCAGCTTAGTTCAGTCATTACAGAAAGCTGGGTGCTGAAATTCTGCACTTTTATTTCTTCCTTCTCCTCTAAGCCCAGGTGATTTTCACTAGAGATTAAAGAAAGTGTGAGGTTGTATTCATTACTCTGTAATGTCTGAAGGGAATTAGATTTAATGATAGGGTTGCCAGCAGGACTAGGAGAAAGGTTTCAACTGGATGTGTTGTACTGAGTTTCTACCACTTCTAGGAAGCAATCCAGTTTGAGTCTGTAAAGTAATAGGCCTACTACTGATGGTGGAGTCTCCCTTACTGTCTTGCTAACAAACTAATAGTCAGTGCATGGTGTAGTGGGAAAGGGGTGAATTGCACTTGCAGAGTACATCCCTGAAAAATACCTATGATTCAAATGTGTAAATGGATTCATCACAATTTTTTTTTTTGCCCCTCTGCATATCTATTCTCTCCCTCTTCTGATTGTGATGAACTCAGTATATGACGGAAACAGCTGAAACATATGAGCAGTATTCCTTCACCAGCTTGGGTAGAGCGGGTTCAGGAGATGGGGCAGGAGCGGAGACCTAGGGGTGGAAAAGGAGGAGGAGGAATGGAGCGGGGCCCTGGTTTTGGTGGTGGTGATGACAGGGTGATAAGTCAGCTGGAGAAGCAAGGGTGAGCTTTTTCCAGTTTACTTTGCTATATTCATGGCTCTGTTGTTTTGTTCTCCACAGAACTGGAGTGGAAGATTTCAGAGTCGGGTGCCATCAAAACAGACCTTGAGGAGAACCCCAGGAAGCAGATCCAGGACCAGCTCATGTCCTCAATCAGGACGTGTGTCCCAGCCAAGGGGGAGAGTGACTCAGAGGATGACTAACTCCTGTGACAGCATCAAGATTGATACAGTACACTTGCAGCCAGTGTTCCCACCTAGAGCACTGGAGACTGTCATCAAGATCTCACTGAGCCCCAGAAGGGTGATATTTCAAGACAGCCATTTATCTAGAAACTTTTAGAAACTAATTTTTTTTTTTTTTAAACTTGTTGCAGCTTCACTTAAGATCCTGAAAGACATTTTATATTACGAAGCCTGGGTAAACCTTGCTCAAACTTTTAAAATATAGACATCAGTATAAACAGAGGTCTCTTGTTATTATTTTCTTAATAAATTGCTGACTTCTTTAAGGAAATCTGAAATATGAAGTGGCCATAAGTGCACTGTTTTTGACAAGCTTAACTTGTGTAAATCAAATCTAAATAGCTGGTCTTAAACAATTGGTTATAGCATTTAGTTGGGCCTTCTCTTAGCCCATCGTGTGCCTGACAGCATGGACTGTGTGGAGAACCAGGGGAGGTGACTCATGATGTAGGTGCCACTGAAGGTGGCTGACAGTCCTTTGTAGAGGGGGTGGGGGGATCAGCACAAGACCATGAACTGGGACCCCAGACATCTTGAGAGAGGCCTTGGTGACGGCCAACATCTCCTGGGACCTGCTGAATCCAGAACCTCCTTTCATTTAGCAACAGTATTTTGCCTTTCACAGGGGCCGAGCTTCCTGCACCATCCTATCTGCTAATTGGGAAAGAAAATTAAAGATGGTGGTGCTGAAGTGTGAAACTGCTGACTTCTTCCACCAAATCTGAAGTCTGATACATTACTTCAGCAGTGCCATTGCAAAATGGGAGAAAAATTGATGTTTGAAGACCTAACACCTTTTTATATTAAAGCCTTCCATCTTTTATGTACAGTAATAATAAATGAGGCCTTAAAAGAGAATGAACTGAAATACCACCTTACTTATAGATCTGCTGACATTCAGAGCTGCTTGCTTATTTTGGGTTGGATTTAATGTCCACCTACACTTTCAATTTGTCTACACTTGGTCTAACAAGCACCAAGAGCTTTTACTAACAAGGCTGTCCCAAGGACACTTTGTTATATTGCTGATGGATTCTGTGGGTGGTACAGAATGCAACACTCAAGCAGCAATTTTTTAGTTTTGTTAGTTCATAGTGACTTCTAAGCATGTTTCCTGCATTCTGTCTCACTAGTCAGTCAGTGTAAAGTTCAGAAAAACAAATAACTGTTCCTTAAGCTTCGGGAGAAGCTGTAAGATCCTGATGGAGAGCTTCCTCTTAAATATGAATGGTGATTTGAGTGTCACTAAAGTCTTTCTTTTCTCTTTTGTGTTCCTTTGTAAAAGAGCTAAAACATTAACATTGTGCAAGTGAGCCAAATGCAGCAGAATACAAACTGAAAAATCCTGAATTTTGTACATAGCACCACGCTGACCTGTTACCAGACCTGGTGCTTTTCTGTCCTTACCTACAACTCCTTACAATCTAGGAAGAGGACAACTCTTGTTTGTTTGTTTGTTTCCCCATAGAAACCTGCACTGCATGTTGTGATTATCTTCTGCTTGTCCTCCTCTAAGTGCTTTGGAGTAACTTCTCAGCACATGGACTGGGTTCCTTTTGGAGGAAACTATTGAGAGGACCAGCCCCCACAGGGGATTTTGGTCCCAAGAGCTAGGCTAAAGCTAACCTGAAACAGGGCCCTCCAAAATGTGCATAGAGTGGATGTCCCATCCTCAGTCTCTCCCTCCAGATCTGTTGCAGTTGAGCTATCTGGGTTGCTGATGCAGGCACAGCTGCTGTACTCTTCTCAATTTTAATTTAAGGTTTATCAGACCTTCTAGGAAGAGGAGATGGAATCTGCAATCCATCTTACCATGTTGCTCTGACAACTTCAGTTTGAAATCTAATTTAAAAACAGCAATGCTTTGGATACTTTTTTTTACTTCAATTATTTCCTGTTTTATTGTCTTCCACTTCAGGCAGAGTAGCAATAATGTTGTAGCTGCCCTTTCGCTGTCTTCTAGACTATTGATGCTTCACGGACCACAGCAGGAGAGGAGCTCAAAGCAAGACGACCACTGCATTCAGATGGCGTTGCTGAGAGTTCTGTCCTGTGGGATCTTGGAAACATCTGAAGATGACGACTCCTCAGATTGTTCCAGTACTTGGTGGGCTCCAGGGCAGCCCTCCATTCTTCACATCCTGCACAGGCAGCAAGATGTTGAGCCAAAATAACCACAGACAGAAGTCTGCCCAGAGCTTGTTCCAAAGCTTGTTTTTCAATTACAGGAGCTGGTGTTTCAAAGATGGACAGACATCCCTAAGGATACTAACCATAGACCTACTAGAGCTAATCGACAAAAAGAGCTGAGGGACAGAGTGAATCCTGTGACCAAGCCATACCAGCTTGCAAGGACCTTAGCCAGCAGCTCCCAGCTTAGAGTGTGTGGCTTGAACCCCTTTCTGGAAGGGGGATGCTCAAGCCCTCTATGCCAAAAACTCTGCAAGTCTTCCTCAAAAGCTTTCTGCTTGCTCCTATCCACAATGACACAGTGGTTCTTGTTCTCTAATCTGCAAAGTAAGCCGTCTTAGATGAGCTGGTGTCCCCTCACCAGGAGGTCAGATGCCTGCTGAAGGAGGCACTACCCCATGCAGGTTTGAACCCCTCAGGCAGAAGTGAGACGTGAACTGAATTGCCGGTGTAGTATAATAAACCCTTGGATAAATAAAAGGGGGAGGTAGGACTTTGGGCTGTTTCCACCATAGTCTTCTCTTCCAGCAGGCTCTTAAAGGAAAAACATAGCAGCCCTCCCCTTTTGTATGGAGTCTAATGGGTTTTGTGGGCTCTGGGACCACCAAGAGGACTGAGCTCTTGGGGAAAAACAGGGCTGTGTATGGGCATCTGGTAGCCCCAAGCTGCTCAGCTGTGGTGAGCCACGTACCCTGTGCCCATTAATGACATTTATGGCAATCCCATGTTCTTTCCTCTACAAGAAGTGAACCAGGCCTACCTGGGAGTTTTATCCAGGAGACAAGGTAGGGGAGGGGGAGGTTACCTGTTGTTCTAGCCTGCTCTCTCCTGTCAGGACTACAGCAGGGGCTGCCTTGCTATTTAGTACTTGGCATTGAGCAATGTATAGCAATTCAGGAGAAATGGAGACAGTTTGACTTGTACTGTCTTTTATCCTGAGCTGTTTGATGTGTTGTCGTGTTGGGGCATGCCATTTAAGGATGCCATGCTGAAAGGGGCAGATGCAAGAATAATCACAAACAAGAAAAGGCTGAATGTTCTGCCCAGCTGCTGAGACCCACACAAGGCATCATTTCAAATAGTCTCTGTGCTTCTTGATATTTGGCTAAGTGTGAAAACAGCTTCTTGTAATCTTATTCTCTTTCTTGCCAATCATATCATTCTGCTCAAGGCCTTTTGTAGAAATTAGGTCTCTGCAGGAAATGGATAATGAGATCTGTTTAACCTTTCAGCAGAGCAGAAGCTATGGAAGCACACAGTTAAGGAGAATGAGCTTAAGCTTTAAAGGAAGCTGGCTACTAAATAGCAAAGCAAAACAGCCAATTAATATACATAGCAGAATGAGGCAATATAATGGGAGAAAATAATTAGAGAGCGTGAACTCTCATTTGCCAGGATTTGTGGCACTGCTGCTAAATACACTATCAATATTTTTGCAGCCTGTCAATAGCTGGTGTCAGATCAATGTCCACTTCTCACCAGTGTGAGAAGGTTCTTTCTGTCAGCTGTCATGGGAGAAGTTGGAGGCAGCAATCCTGTAAACAGTGCTGAATGTTATACGAGTTGCTGTCCTGGGTCACTGCTGTCAAAGCTGCTCTGACTCATCCCACACGGCAGCGGTGCCAGCAGGTACGGAGGGAAAGAAAGTAACCCTGGGCCATAGAGTGGGGCAAATGACTTGCTGTCAGTGGATGGTCACCCTGGCTTTTTTTTTTTTAATGAAATATAAGTGAACCACTAGTAATAAAAATGGTTTTCTTTATGGTACAGGTCTGAAGTCTATTGCTTACCCAGGTTATGTGAGCAGCCACATTAGATTCACAGTAGGCTGCCTTGATCTGGATAAGTCACCACTCTGATTTTCCTTTACTCAGACCTTCTTGCATTCACAATTTGTGCTCACCAAACCCTGCCAAACCTGGAGGGTAGCGTTTTACATCCACTTCACCTGCAGAGGGAGAGCCAGGTGTTGTGCAAGCAGAGCAAGGCCATGGAAGGGCAAATGAACCTGCCAGTTCTCCAGATACCAAATCCAACCATGGTCAGGAACCTGCACGTAGGCAGAAGGGTCCACAGGACTGCAGTCACAGGAGATGAAATTAAGAAGTGTCCTTTGAATGCCTGTGCTGTACCTGTTTGAGTCAGGTTCTCCTTTCCCAGGGCTCAGCTCAGCCTCACCTGCCCCCTCTTCGGGTCTGGCCATCACCTCCCTTCCCAAACATGCTCAGGTGGGTTGATCTTACTGCCAGGAGTAGTTTCACCTGGGTGAGATGATTCACTATGAGAAAGCTGGGTATATGCTTCCAGCTCTGTGGGATCAGGGTACCTAATAAGCACATGATGTTAAACCGTAAGTTAGCATGCCATCTGAATACAAGTATTTGTCTTTACAGAGTTCATGAAGAAAGTAGCTCTACAGCAATTCCTGTAAAAGTTAAGGTGTACTTTTTCTTCCTGTATTATGAACTCAAGTTCACAATAATTTGTCATTATTTTCTGGAAATCTAGGGAAGTTTCCTATTTCACAGGCTGTGTAGCAATGGGAAACAGGACTTGTAATAGAAACCTCAGTGACTTAGTTTGGACTAGTTCCTGTTTCATGAAGGGGTAAAAGAAGTACCATTATATGAACCTTTTGTTGCATATTTGTTGGGATTGGATCATGTCTAAAGAAACTTTGCTGTCACTGAGATCAAAGGGAAATTCTTTCCCTTTGCCATTCTTTAAAATCATTACATGGGTAAAACTAATCTATTCCATGCCAATTGTTTGGAAGGCAGTTAAACTCATTTCTCATTACAGCCCATTATAAATCACTCCTCATTTCAATCTCATTTAGCTAATTCAGCCATCAAAGGATTGCAGGAGGCATAAAGTATTTTATTGATGCATTTAGCTCTTCACAGAATTATAAAAAGTATTGAACTTCTTAGGTCTATCTATTTGCAGATGGCTCTTGTGATGCAGGGAAAGGCTTCATTCCCTGCCAGGGAAGGCAGAACCATTAAAAAATAAAACCCAAGCAGCAAGAGACTCTGTTGGCTTGTGTGGGAGGTTGATGATCTGACTTGTTTTCATGTAATGTGTTAAAGCTTTCATCTCTTGACACTGCTGAATTTTTCAGGACTTCACCAAATTAATTTTAATTTATAGAGCTGACTGAAGGAATTGAGGTCTGATAAAAAATGGAAGGAAAAATATCAAGTAATTCTGAGGTGATTTCTGTTAACCCCTTCAAAAGTTAAATAAGCAAGGAATTATATGATCTAAGGCAGAACAGTCCATGTAACAGATGATAATGGACAATTAATGAGGTGAATGTAATTATGCATATGTGTAAGCCTCTGCTTCCATACATCTACTATAAGAAGTTGTATTTCTTCCAGTATATTGAACAGCTTAAATGAAAATATGCTTCTTGCAGTGGCAAAAGTTACGGCATTTACTAGTGAGGGCAAGTCTTGATTTTCCAGACATCTGTTGCCTACCCATAAAGCGACACTGACTCCTGCTATGGCATGGGTCGTCCTCATCCCACTCCCCTAAATATCTGTGGGAATACTTTCATTTATAAGGAGGGCAGCAGAGCCAGCTACTGAACTTTTCTTCTTGCCTGATTGCAGCTTATCCTTCTGTGGCACAGTACAGATTGTCTGGGGGTGTTGGGAAACTTTGTTAATTATCTGCCCATATGCAGATAATTTCTGTTATGTAAAGCTGAAAGTAGGGATGTCCTGGATCTTTCAAGCTGACCAGCACTTTCTGTGGTTTAGTTGTTCCTGGCCTCAGGTGATCAGAAGAAAATTGTGAGGGACACCCCCATGGCAGGAAAAAGTCAGCAATACGCGTTTGTAAAGATTGATCTCTGCCACAGCACCAAGGCATCAACTATTTTCTTTATCAAGGAAGTGCTGTTAGTAAAAAGGTGCAAAATTTTGGTGGGATGAAGCAAAGCCAGGAGAATATGCAAAATGTGAGGATGGGTTTCCCATCTGGTAACATCCCCAGACTTCTTCAGCTGAGGTGAAGCCCCTCTGATTACATCTAGCTAATGAATTTAATGGTACTGGGGAATGGGATGTGAACTGGATCCTGCAGGGTGAACCAAGTCCAGATCAAAGGGCTGATCCTGGAATGTTTGAGTAAGTTTCTTCTTGTCTTCCTTCATCCCCAAGAAGAGAGGGGAAGAACCCTCAAGGCAGTGGAAGAGATGAAGGGCAATAGGCAAAGGCATGTAAAAAGGGGCTCTGGTGAGAGTCTTAAATCAGAAGTCTGTACATTGCTAGAGAAGAAGGGTAGACATGAAGAAGATAACAAAAATTTGAGAGCTCACATTATGATGAAGATTCAGGGATATTTGGTGTTGGGATACACCAGGAGAAGTGCTGTTTTTCTCAAAGGATGGGCTTCGTGTGTATAGCTGGAGACTGTGCACTAAGGATAATGGAGTGGATGAAAGTATTAAATCACAGACCAAGAGGAGAATTTTGGTGCAGACCCACAAAAGCTTCATCCCTGAGTTCAATGTACAGGAAGAAAAAAGTCAGATAAATGTGGATGCTCTGACCCATAGAGAAATGTTACGGGATAGGCTGCAAGTAAGTGCCACTACTAATGAAAGCAGTAATCAGGCAGATTTTCAATATGTAAAATCAGTCAGTAAAAAAAATAATGTGTAATTCAAGCCAGGTAAAGATACTGCTGTATTATTTGCATGCTAATAAGCTGTCTTTAGCAGAAACACAGCAAAAGCTATGAACCTTTCAGGTGAGAGAAGCTGCTTGTATCCAGTTTTACAAGACACATTAAGCACTATTGCCCTCATGTCATCTGGTATATGTTACAGATCCAACCCAATGGGTAAGAGGGGCTTTTTCTCTACAGTAAGAAGTCAAATGGTACCTTCAATTTAATAGCACTACACTGTCATTTTCAAACTGAGCTACTGCCCTGTGCGTTTCTGTTGTATTAGAGAAGAGATATCAGGGCAATTCTAAAAGCAGTTCAGTAACAATGGCATTGTTGCTTTATCAGTAGCAGTCCCACTTTTAATGCAGATATATAAAAGGGAAGAAGAGAGAGAAAACATCTCTTTGTCCTTTTGCTGATTAGTGGCTGATACTTCAGGCCTTACAACCTCAGGAGTTGTAGCAAGGTGAGAAAATGGTGACCGAGAGCTTTGGCAGCATCTCTACAAAACACACAAACACCTATCCATCTCCTCTCTTGGTGGCAGGATAACCAGCAAACACATGGACATCCTCCTGGCTAAAACACTGGTATACTTCGATTGCTCTGGGCTTCAACCAGGGGAAAATCTTTAACATCAAATCCATATCAGTTGTAACTGTCACTCTGAGCCTGCATGGAGCATGTGGGATTTCCTTAGGAAGTCATGCAAGAAATCAAGCCCTGCCACGTCCCCTGGGTTGTGCATCTTGGTCTGAAATGCAGATAGTGCCCTGGAGATCCAGGCACTCAACCGGATACAGACATAACCTTGCTTGGAAAGCAGGCAGAGGGAAAGTGGGAGTTTTCTGCAGACGCAGCTTCCCACCATAGAGGCCACCTCAAAAGGCCAAGCAATCGCACTCCTGGTGCAAAGGACCCCTTGGAGCGGGGCACCCCCGTGCAGTGACACAGTCCCTGTCAGTGCTGGTAGTTTTTACCCCGTTACCCCATCAAACAGGAAACATGTGCAAACCGAAGCACATTGTGCCCTGGTGATGATGTGGTGGTCAGTGCAGATGGGATCCTGGCTGAGGTCAAACAGCTGGTGGGGCTACACAGGATGGATGCTCAGGTCCTCCAGCATCCAGGGAGCGTTTGGAGCCACCAGATCAGCCCCGAGTTTTGCTGGCAGCGAGACAAAAGCTTACCTGGGGCAGAGCTGCACACCTGCAGGTGATGATTAAAAAAGTACGGGGGGAGGCAGCGCTGAAAATAGTCTGGATTTCATGGGGCCAGATCTTTCGCAGACCCCTCTGGGAGGATTCCCAGGCTGCTGTGGTATATGTTGCTCTGTGCTTTAGGGAGGAAGCTTATGGACGAGGTATAGAAGTGAGGTTAGCTGCTCCCTTTATGGCTGTGGCAGCTTTTCCTCACATAAACCACATGGCTTCCTAGGTCTCTTATTCCTCACCAGGAAAATTTGTATTTGTGTTTACTGACCATATCTGTTTCATGGGTTTTGTAAATTATATCTGCAGTGAGCTATGAAATACTATGAGTGAAACTGCTACACTAGGGTAGTTGTTGTTTTGTCTGTTTGTCCATCTATGTCAGATTTTCCTGTACAGGAGTTCTCTGCTTTGTTTGTACTTACCGTGTGTCTGCATGGCTGCAGGCACTTGCAGAGACTCTGTGAGTAAATGCTGCTGTTCCACTTCCAAACTTTCGTAGATCTTTGTTAGCCCTGATTTTCCACTATTTTATTGATTTAATTGTGATACACCTGGCTTTTTTTCATTAAATATACTTAATGAAGCATTTTGCAAGATGAAAAGGAAAAATTTGCTAGCCCAGAAAGCTGTTCAGATCTTGTTATCATTGCTTGAGGACTGGAACAAGCTGATGCTCTTTAAGGAGACCTCTCCATTCAAGGGCTTGAACGCTGCTTCAGGCATCCTGCAGTTTTCAGGAGAGGCAGAAAGTATGAGAAACTTCTGCAGTATCGCCTCTCACAAGCATGCCAGGCACAAAGTAAATGCAATTGTGCACAAGATGGCAATGTTCTCCACAAAAAGGGCATTCTGTTCTCTTCTTGCTACATAATGCTGGTTTCTGTGAAATGTCAATGGCAGCACTTGAGATGCTCAGTTCTGCTGTGTGCGGAACTGGAGTCTCTGTGAATCCATACAGTGAGATATGCACGCCAGCTGTATGTTCAAATACATCTCACAGCAGCCATGTGTAAATCTGTCCCACGGGTTTCTAACAGCTTTGGCTAACATACCAGACAGCAGCTTGTTTTTCCTGCATTCTGACCTGCCTATGACTGCACATGAACACGGTATCTATAGCACTAAGTTTGCAAGACTGTTTTACAGGAAGAACACATCTGTCACCATGTTGGTCACACTTAGCCGGCCATACACACTTCTGATTCACCCATCACCACGATTCCAGGCATCATGTCCACAAAAAGAACACATCTGAAACAATCTCTGGAAAGAGCTTGGGTCCAAATCCAGTGAAGACTTAGCCTGTCTGTGGCAGAACAGTCCCATCTCAGTGTGTGAGATGTGAAAGTCTTCACGGGACTGAAGTGTGCCAATTCCTCATTGTCATCCAGGTCTGAGGTAAGATCATTTCTGTGCCTTTCTCTAGGGTGGTCTACTTCTCTCTTGGAGAAACACCTGCATAAATAGATTTGTTTTACTGGGTGAGCTACGTGGGCTAAACCTTAGGACTCTTGTGACTTAGAGTGTAGAAAACACCCTGGACCAGGAACAGAGAGTGAAGCAGCTCAGGGCTGATATCTGTCCGTGGTGTTAAAAAAGACCTGGAATCTTACAAATCAAGAAGTTTTTATTGGATACTGTATTGATTTGAAATAAGAATATTGCTAAAGTATTCATTCAAGTTGATTATGCAAATGCAAGAATCCCTTCACAGATCTTCAACTTTCTGATCAGCTGCGGGAAAGTCTCTGGCTTGACAACTCAGGTACCGGTCTGTGTGGGTGGCAGCCACACCAGCAGCCAGCCAGCCTGAGAAAAGACCTGAAAGCCTCTTCTTAGTCCCTGCAGACACCCAACCCTTTGGTATCTGCTGCTGCAGAGCAGGAACACCCAGTCAGCCTCTTCATAGCCGAGCCACACACCAGGATGTCACCACACAGCTGCCACAGCTGCCTCTCCCCGATGCAGCTCTGCTCCCTTGTCCACCTGTGCAGGGGCACCAGAGAGGGCTCTTTGGGACAGCAACAGAACTTGCCATCTCCACTAGCAAAAACTAGTTTCTAGACGTGATGACGGCACATCTATGCACAGTCCTGTGTGTTGGTCAGTAACTGAGAGTCAGGCATCCCCCACCTGAATGAATGGTGGTGCATAATCAGCTGATTCAGTGTCTATCACTCACTCAGCAGACTAGGAGGGATTTTAACTCTCACGCAATGCTTCTTATAAGGCCCTTGTCTCAAGTCCCTGCTGCAGGTGGTGACCCAGTTCATCTTCGTGGGTTCACCTTCCTCTGGTCTTCCTGAAGACACATTTGTGCCTGACAGTATTGCTTTGATACTTTGTTTGCAGAGGAAGAAACTGTTCAGATTGACCCCAACTTTTTTATGGCCAAACCCCCCTCAACCTCACCATCAGGTATGATCATGAGGAAAGCAATATCAGTCTGGACACTTTACAAATCAGAGCTGGACTCTGGATTGGACGCACTGAGAAATGGCCAAAGAGGACATACCTGGAACTACTGGAGCACGCAGCATTCAGTAATAATGAGAAGGGCAGGGTGGATGTCTCCCCTTACATTCAAGGATGATGTGTGGTTTTTAACAAAACCAGGACACTTAAGTCTTAGGTTCTAATACTGTGCTTTGCAAAGCTGTAGTGCTGTTCCGTGAGATTTCAGGATCCTGTGTTTTGGTGGACTGCTTATTGCTTGGAACATGGATAGTCACTCAGAGCAGAACAAAAAAGTATTTTACCAAGGAATAAGTGAAGTTCCTTGAGATGGACTGGCCACTGGGCAGTTCGCCCTCTCCTTCAGAGCCCTACCCAGGTGGGATTCTGCAGTTTAGTTTTCTCAGCTTAGTTTTCTAATCCGCAGTGGGCACAATCCACAATTTGTGGGAGCAGAAGGGCTCTCCGAGGGCATGTGCATGGTATGGGTGTGCACAGTGGGCCAAGAAATTTCTGGGTTCAGATGCATGCAGTGCCCATACGAAGCTACTGCCAGTGCCAGTGAGCAGAGCACCCTGTACATCTCTATTTCTGTGCATGACTGACATTCTGTTATTAGAACCTCCATAGAGCTTTTCAAACCTTAAATAACCCAGCCTCATAATCACTTTGGGAGGTAATTAAACCGCCCAGTTATCAACAGTGGAACTGAAATGTGGAATAAGGATTTAGATTTTGGATGAGATATCCTTTTCTTTTGAAGGCCAGGTCACAAAGCATTAATACAAGTGGTGTGGACCAGGATTTCTGCTTTTATCATAGCTCAGCATCAATACTTGAGTTAGATGTTCAGAAAGCTCCAATTTCCAGCCCTTTTCTCAGGACAAGTCCTCGTAAGACAGGACCCTAATGTATCTTGTTAGAAAAATGAATAGAACAGCATGTTTTAAAAATCTTAATGGTACCTAGATCATGGTAATTTGGAGAACATCACAGGCATGTTTCTGTGTCTCAGTGCAATGCTAGTGTCTCTCTTTGTATCGGGTTTTAGCCTAATCTGTGATGGACTGCACTTTTTTTTTCTCTTTTCCTTTTTACCATGGCAACGTCACTATGGTGATTTCAGGGCTAGGGAGCTTTATATTTATCTTGACCAGCATGAAGAAGTCTGAGCCTCATTAACTGAGGAAGGTGGATGGACAGCATATGGAACACAGTGCACACAAAATGGCACTTCCATTCCCAGGGCAACTGGGTCACTCACATTATCTACATGTGCTGCAAGTTTTCTTTTGGAAATACTGAGTTATTAACTGTTCTTTCTGTCCTGAGGTAAGAAAATCCAGATAACTTCAGAGAAACCTTGCGTCTTTAAGGGTAGATGTCCTCCCGGAACAATAATTAATGCTGGTGGGTTGTTGGCTTTTTTTTTTTGAGAAACTTGGAAAGAATTCAGTATCACCAGAGAGCATTAACACAGAGCCTAGCAGAGGACAGAGATGGATAAAGAGAGGGAAAAAATAACTATCACGAAACAGTGATCCTATTAAAATGACATTGAAGAATTCTATTAGTGCTCTTTGCCACCTCGCCTGCCTGCCTTCGAAGATTTGAGATGAAACACAAGTGCTTGTCAGTCAGACAAAGCCTACTAATAATCTCTGCTAGAAGGTGACATTCGCACACAGCAGAGGGACACACGGGGCTCCGGGCTGACTACGTCAGGAATCTGCCAGCAGAAAAGCTGCATCTGGCTGTGGGCGCTGGGGCTCCCTGCTGCAGGGAAAGGGATGGTGGGACAGATGTGGGCTTGGGCCACCCAGGGCCCAGCAGCTCTGGTGTGTGAGTGGGGCTGAGCTACTGGAAGAGAAGCAGCGATACCATGGCAGCGTTGCATCCATGGGAAAGGAGGCTGGTGTTATGCAGAATTCACATCAGGACTCTGGAGCACTGGGCAAGCAGGGTGGACTTCATCCTCACTACACCCCTGCTGAAACGCCTTGCTGTGCTGCTATCTAAGGGTGCCCAGTAGAACCTCATCCGTTTTTAAATACTATTGTTTAAGGTTTGGATATGTTGACTGTTATTATTGGTGAGGATCATTAGACGCACACAAGCACAGGGGGAAGAAAAGCTAGATCCTAAGCTAGTCTTTTCCAAATAAAAAAGCAACTGCTACCTTAGATGAACTGCTTAGTTTGGTACTGTGTGTTGTATTCCAGGGTTCCCCAAAACAGTGCTGATTCTGTGAGCCACAAAACCTGTGACTGAAGACTTCTCTCTACCCAAGATCACTGGAGAAATGCAAGACCTTTTTTCCCAGTAGCAGCAAAACCTTATTTTCACTGCCTAAAATTGTTCTGCCAGTACGTTTCAGCAAATGTGTATTTATGCAGGAGTAGGTAGTACAGCATGCAGAGGATTAAGAATGTATTATTTTCTTGGACACATTAAAAATAAGTTTTGAATTCTATTATTTTCTTTTCCTCCTAGTTTTTTTAAGTAAGAAAACCTATTTGGATCGGGATCTAAGGAATAATTTATTGCTCTTCATAGAAGAGCAATTTATCTTTTACCTTTGGAAATTACTGAACATAGCACAGAAAACCCATACACCATCTTGAACAAATATCTGTCTGCTTTACTCAGCAGAGATAATGTCTCAGCTGAAGTACTTTATGTAGTGTTGGGCGCTGCGTTCCCAGAGAGATACGGACCAGTTGGAGTGAATCCAGAAGGGAGTTGCAGGAAGGATCACAGGGCTGGAAATCATGACCTACCAGGAAGAATTACTGCAGTGGGGTTGCTTTGCTTACAGGAAAGAAGATTAAGACGGGAGAAAGGAGAATGATAATATTCCTCAAATATGCAAATACTGCTGCTAAGAGAGGAGAAAGAAAATTCTTCTCCCTGGTGGAAAGCAAAGGAAATAATGGGTTCGAATTGCAGCAAGGATAATTTAAGTAGGCGTTATGAAAAAGCTTTCTAACAACGAAGAAAAAGAAGCACTGGACAGGATTGTCTGAAGAGACACATTACAGACCTCACTGGAAGTCTAAAACCAAATTAAGCAACCGTTCCTCTTGAGCAAAGGAAAGGAACAGGTGACCTTGGGAGTTAAAGGGGCTGTTATGGCATTTTAGAAGAAAGTAATTCACCTGGAAATTCAGCTACTGGTAAAGAGGAAAGCTGAAAAAAATGAATAAGGTTTTTATTAATGCTTTTCTACATCTTGTAAACTTTAAACCCCACCCTTTCAAGCCTCCTAAGATTTACTAAGTATGTCAGAATTAAAACATTAGAAGGTGACACAAAAATAATAACGTGTAAAGGGGAGATGTTTATAGGTTTCAGTACTGGACTGCACTTGGCAGCTCTGAGCCACTGACTTACCCAGAGGCACTTGGAGCAGTATTGCTCTCTGGAAAGCTCATCTCTTTCCAGATTGTTCAAGTGAGGAAGGCAGATTTCCCTCCTGCCTTCCTCAGGGCACTGCCAAAGGTGGTTCAGTGAGTATTATCAGGGAAACCCAGGAAGGAGAATTTCACCTGCTCTAAATGGTGTCTGGGCATCAAGTTGGGTACGTAAGAGGATGGAAATGGGAAGAGACGATAAGAAGATTGCCAAGTTGGCCACTGCAGAGCTGCAAACACACTGGCAAGCTTCCTCCCCTGCCTCTGTGCTGCGACCTCTCAGTCACCCTTGGTACAGCCCTTGTAATGCTTTTGCCAAATAGGATTACACTCTGGCAGAGGGAGAATTTACACATTCCATAGGACTTGATGAAATAGCAATTGTTAAGGATCTGCCACAGTATTAACTGGAAAAAATCCATATATATTAGGGATAGGGGGGCTGGCTGGGTGGGAAAAGGAAAGTTACACTCCCTGTTTTGTTGGTTTTAAGCCCAAGCAACCTCTGCCTGTGTGCAGGGAGTCCTTTCACAAGCCTTGTGCTTGTTAGAATTTAATTGCTTGCTGATCGTGCTGCTGGCGAACTGGTGCAAATAGAGATGATCCCTCATTAATGCAGAAGCTTACATGAGACCAGCTCCAAGGAATAATTTCAACAGTGTTTAAATGCTCTCTGGTCCAAGTTTCCTTACACTAGAATGCTGTTTTATGAACATATCTGACAGAAAAAATGAGAAAGAAGTCTGTCTGCGAACTGTCTCTTCACCCTTTAGGTATTTTTAAAAGGAGGTCTGTGACTTTGTCTTACAGGGTATTTGTGGCTCGGAACTGCACAAAAATGCATGTGGAAACACATCACCAGCCAAGAGGTCAGAGGGCAAACAACCACTATTAATTACCTTGCAGCTAGGCAAGAGCTGAAACACTACCCTTTGGCCTCACTTAGCTGGAGAGAGAGCATAGCACAGCTGTAAACAGCTGTAAAGATCTGTCAGGGAAGGAGAAGGCTACACCTACTTGTTTTTTGCATTGCATAGAAAAAAAAAATCAACTTGCAGCAAGCTACACACATATTACTTTCTCTTCCTCTTCTAAAGCCAAAGACATCAGTCTTCTTTTGCAGAAGACACGAACCGCATGTTGAGCGACCTTGTGATTATAAGCTCTTCTCAGCAAAATTACTGAGGGTCAAGGAATTTGGGGACTTGCAGAATGATCTGATTGGCAGGACAATTAGGTGCAGGTTGCGTTCTTCATTTCTGCTGGAAACTTGGTGTAATTACAGCTCCTGTTTCTGGCCTCTGTGATGCAAGAGGTCAGATGAGGCGATCAGGATTCTCCCTTCTGCCGTAAAAATCCATTAACCTCGCTTTGCACCATGCATGGCTCAGGCGCACAGAAATTCAATATCTGTCCACCATCTGCAAGCTGTCTTGTCAAGGAAGAAGAAATAGAACTACCAAGGTGAGTGGGGTTTCTCTCCAATTTTTCTGTTGAAATTGCTGGACAGAAGCTTCCAGGAAAAGGGTTCAGCTTCAAGGTGCAGCTGGGATTTGGGGGCTCTGTGACAGGCACAGCTGAGGTGGGAGCCTTGAGAGTAGTAGGTCCCACAGCTGGGATATGCTGCAGATCTGCTGCGCAAGTGATGGACAACCACAGGAGAGGGGGCCACAGGGATCCCCATGCTCACCAAAGGTGCGGATTTCCTTATTTAAAGAGGGTGGAAAAGGAAAACCTGGTGGAGGCTTGCTACCCTTTCTTATAAAAGGAAAGCTCTTGAGCACAGCAAATTAGGCTGCCCCAGAAACGGGCCAGAAAATCACTGTCCTCCAGAGACACTCATCTTTATTTTTGCACATATAGGGCAGAAAGATTTTTTGAGTGAGGATCCTACTTATTTATGAGCTTTCTTAGGGGGCAGTTTTTGGAGAAAGGGGTTAGTGAGAGCTTTCGGTTAATTTGGTAATCTGCCTTACCGAATGGGAGAGTCATCTGCCTTAAGTGAGGTATCTAAAGATAAAAATGTCCAAACCTGAGCCAGCCAGCCTTTGTATTATAATTGGTAGGAAAAACAAAAGAGATGGCAAAGGGAAATCAGACTGCTCACCCTCTGGAGATGCCCATTTCCCTGCATCATCTATACAAGGTGTCTCGGGTGACCACTTCAGGCTTCAACATCTGACTTACAGGAATCCAAAGTTAGGTGAGATTCCCAGCAGCCATCAGAGTAGAACTGCAACGCTTTTCACAGATGATGTAAATGGCACTAGAGAAAAAAATGCCGCCTAATAATCAATCATTAGCCTAATTAGCTTCAAGCTATGAAGTCAGACAGTTCCAGCTGGAGGCCAAATCCAGCCTGTGGGCTGATTCCATCTGGCTTAGCTCTGCTTCTGCTGTGGCTACATGGTAGGATGGGAGGTGATGGGGAGCAGCTGTTAGCAACCTGGGTGAAGTCCAGCAGTTCCTAATGCCTCCTACCATGCTTGCACGCAGTCAAACCCTCAGCCCGGGGAGGTGCCGCGTCCCCATGGCTTGCTAGGGGAGTCTCCAAATGGGCATCTGGGCTCCAGGAACACAAAACAAAGCTTGGACCACCCTGTGAATTAAGTCATTCTTCTTGGCCAGAAAGAGTCTTAGGAAAGTAAACATCTCAAAGCTTGTATTGCATAGCCCTGGTTTCAAAAGCCCAAATTAAGTGCTTGGATGTGCAGCCTGTGCTGAGAGTTGCGTTTGTACAGTTGGGGTTCATGCAATTCCCTTTGGAGGAATTTTCACAAAGAAAAAAGGACTTTGTGTTTTCTGACATTTGCTTTAACTGAAAGGCATTGTGAGGACTTTTACAGAATACCAATTAGACTCACAGGTTAGCAAGTGGGAGCTATATACTTCATGTTGGCTGAGGTCGCTGCACAGCAGAAAAAAAAAAAAACAATAAATCAGAGCTATTCATGAACAGCCTATCCCAGAGCTGCAAAGTCTGATTTCTCCACTTTATCCAGACGAGAGTTGTTAGCAGAAGTAGCATCTTTCCTTACATCAGCTGATCTAGTTAGGAAAGAGTAGACTTGATGTTGGGCTGTGAACAAGGTCTGAAACAGAACCTGGCAACCAGAAGAAGGGTTTCTGCTCCCAGGGCCTCATCTGGGCTTTTCTTTCAGCTACCTCAGTCAGTCTAGGAAGAAATATCACCTCACCATAAATCATTACTTACTTTCATCTCTGACAATTGCAGTTACTGCAATGTTGCTCTTGACTCCTATTGCTATTCAACAATTGCATGCCTTAGGTCACTCTGAAAATATCCGTGTGATGTTTGGTGCTTCTGTGTTGTAAACAGCTTTGTATGTTTTAGTTTTACTGGTGCTGCCTGTTAACTCTTGGGCTCCTGGTGCCATGGGGACGGGTTGTGCTCTCAGATCACCAGGGAAAGCTCAGCTGCCCTGTGCTGGGCTCTCAGAGAGCTGGGCACTCCAACAGGTCCTGGTATGGCCCATAAGTGATGTTTTACAGAGGTAAAGCAATCCTATATCCCAGAGAAACCTTTTCCCATCATTTGTCTGTCTTGAGAAAGCTGTAAAGAGCACCCTGTGGGCCAAAGCTCCTTTCCTTGCTTGCTACCACACAGCAAACACACCTGCATGGTGGGGGACTGACACAGCACAAAGCAGAAGGACAAGAGGGATTCCCTGAGGCAGAGCCGGGACTCACTGAGAGAATACACCACCACTTCGAGGACCATCCCCTAATGTTCCTGTTGCTGCCATATGCAGCTTCTCCATCACCTAACTGCTCCAAAGGCCACCCTTTTCTGGCCAAATGCAAGCAGGAGTCTTGCTTGGGCCACCTAGACTCAGGGTTGGAGAAGAGAGACAAGTGAGAGATGGATTGCTCTCATTTCCATTGGAACACAGCTGGGGTTCTTTCATGAGCAGCCCCAGTGGCATATTCTCCTGATGTCTTACAACTATTGTCAGAGTGGGCCAATGAAAACATGCATGGGGAGGAGCACACTGTAATGTTATAGCACATCTTTCCAGTCGTGTGGAGCATGAAAAACCTGCTTTCCATGTAGCAGCAGTGCAGAGTGTTTAATAAAAAATATATAAAGTAAAGCCAAGGTAAATTGGAACTATTTACTCCCAATTTTTACTCATGTTACCTCTAATTCAGCAGACAGGTTTCATACTCTCTGATATGAAACAAGGAGAACATCTCTAATATTGATACAGCCATACATAACAGAATTTAGCCACCTACACAGCTTTAATCAGAACATCTTTCTCTGCTCATAAGAGGAATTTATCCAAGTAGCAGCTTTTAAATTGACCACGCTAGTGTTTCTGGGATAAGATCTCCGTCATTTCTCGGCATTTGTCTCCATCTGTCACATTAACCTTCCTCTGATTTGTCTTTTCTAAATGCCAGATAACCAGGGCCAGAGGGACCAACAATGTGGCCAGGAGGCCCTTGTGGTACTGCAGCACTTTCCCCATTACCTGACTTGGCACATGAGCACCAGGCAACACTTAAGTGGCAGCTGAGACTGACGCCCTTGAGAGTGTCCCCAATTAATCTGTCCCTTGAATAGAAGGACAGTGAAAAATGTCATTTTTCTCGATGGACGTAGTCTTCTCACAGCTGATCTAAATCCTGGTCCTGTAACTCATCATCAGTGTTTATCATCACTTTCTTTAACATTTCTATTGCTCTACACCATGATCATGTAGGCAATGTCTGTGCTACAAACAAAAAAGCATTAAGTACGGATGCCTGGCCCTAAAGACAAATGGCTTGTTGGGTACAGGTCCTATACAAATACAGAATTCTCATCCTGAAAGTCACCTTATCTTCAGTCCATACAAGCTGAAAGAGAGGGTAGCTGCTGCCTTTTCTAAATTTTAGTCTACGTGTTCCTTAACCTAAGTGAATTGTTTGAAGAAATAGTTGCTCTACTCAGGTTGGTAGGAGGCATAGTGTATAGGTGTAGCATATAATATCAAACTTCTCATTGAACTTGTTACTAAAAGAACAGCTTTCAATGCTAGGAAGAGTTCGTTGCTGATTAATGATGATGTTGTCTCTGAACAGTATTTGGAAAGTATATATAGATTTGTGTGCACACATGCTCACACCACCTGGTTCATGACCTGCTCTTTCTTAAGTTCTCTGGGCACTTCATGCAAAGTGGAATCCTTATTTCTTTAAATAACTCATTTCTTCCTCTTTCAATGAACTTACTCATGCTCTTTGAACTTCAAGGTAGAAAAATCAAAGGCAGTCACTGTGTCTCTTAGGAGTTCTTGACCTACTTTGTGCTGATCAGTTCTCATATCCTACAGAAATGTGGAAACTGTGTCAGAAGGATTTACACAATAAGCTGTCAAGAATGTTTCTTCTTTCAACTATATGCATTTCAAGGAAAGCAACCTGAAAGGAATATGCACAAACTTTAGGTAGAATTGTAGGAAAAGTGTCTGTGCCAACAAATAATGTAAAAGTTACGTCTGTGGGCTCAAGAGGCCATTCGAATGAGTTGTCAAACGTAATTCAGAAAAGTGTCTCTAAATTCCTTCATGTCAGCAGTAAAATCAGAGCTATTGCAGAGTGATTTTGCTGGCAGAAAAGGGGAAATTTGAAAACTGGGGTGAGGGGGGAGAAATATTTCCCATTTGAGGAAAAAATACAACTGATCAGTCATCACTCAGTGACATGAGATGAAGGCTTACAAGAAAACGTAATGATGCAGCATGAAGATAGGACTTCATGTTTTACATATTTTAAAAACTTTGGCAAGTAATCAGAGGTCCAGCCCTCAATCTGGCTCATGTCCATTAAATCACCAGTCCAGGACACTGCTATGCAGAGATCAGGACAAAATAGTTTATTTGTGAGATAGCCTTTGAATTCTCCCCAAAACAGTGAAGGAAAACTTCACCTTTACAGCCCTGTTCTGCCTCCTCCCACCATCTCACCTTCCTCCCTGGGACTTCCCTGCCCATGGGGATTTCTCCCTCCTGGCAGGCTTGAAGACCATATCTAGGCATGCAACCAGACCAGACTCTCTTTTGTGGTGACCAACAATAAGATGAGGGGCAACAGGCACAGACTGAAATGCGGGAGGTTCCATCTAAACATGAGGAGAAACTTCTTTACTTTGAGGGTGCTGGAGCCCCAGAACAGGCTGCCCAGAGAGGTTGTGGAGTCTCCTTCTCTGGAGAGACCTGCCTGGACACATTCCTGTGTGATATCTGCTCTGGTCAACCTGATTTAGCAGGTATGTTGAACTAAATGGTCTCCAAAGGTCCCTCCAACCCCAACCATTCTGTGATTCTGTGATTCAAAATGACAGTCTTACAGCTTTGGCATGGTGAATGAACAACCTTCTGAAGAAGAGGCACCTTGCAAGAATAAGAGACTATTTTGCTCCATGTCATTAGGGCTCAGCCTCATGGTTGTCACTTTGCACCTGGACACAAGTTGGTCACATCAGGCAGTGCTGCTCACTCCTGTAAGGCTTGTATGGTTCGTGCTAAAACACAGGCCAAGTGCAAAGTCCTGCACCTGGCTTAGGGCAACCTCCAGTACCAATACAGACTGGGGGATGAAGGGATTGAGAGCAGCCCTGCAGAGGAGGACTTTGGAGTACTAGGGGATGAAAAACTGGACGTGACCCGGCAATTTGCACTTGCTGCCCAGAAGGCCAACCATATCCTGGGCTGCCCCAAAAGGAGTGGAGGTGATTCTGCCCCTCTGTTCTGCTCTGGTGAGACCCCACCTGGAGTCCTGTGTCCAGCTCTGCAGCCCTCAGTACAGGAAAGACATGGACCTGTTGGAGAGGGGCCAGAGGAGGCCACAGGCTGAGAGAGTTGGGGTTGTTCAGCCTGGAGAAGACTCCAGGTGACCTTATTGTGGTCTTTCGGTACCTAAAGGGGCTTACAAGAAAGATGGGAACAGACTTTTTAGAAGGGCCTGTTGCAATAGGACAAGGGGTGATGGTTTTAAAATAACAGAGGGAAGATTCAGGTTAGATATAATGACGAATTTTTTTATAAGGAGGGTGGTAAACAATGGCCCAGGTTGCCCAGAGAGGTGGTAGATGCCCCATCCCTGGAGACATTCCAGGCCAGGCTGGACGGGGCTCTGAGCACCCTGATCTAGTTGCAGATGTCCCTACTCTTTGCAGGAGGCAGTTGGATTAGATGACCCTTGAAGGTCCCTTCCAACCCAAACTGTTCTATATAATAAACAGCATGCAGTACATTTATTGCTTGGAAATGCCCTTGCTCCCGGTAGCAAGCACCTATCTACATGGGTAGCGGTGTGTGTTGAATGCTGCCACTAAAACACCACCAGCTTTTTTGAATACAAAGAATTTCATTTTGACATGTCCATTAGGAGGTCCAGTATCTTTTTGTGCCGGTATCTTTATGGCCATGTCTGTATGTATTCACATATGCACATGCATATGTCTGTTTTTTCACAAGGCTTTACTATGGAAACCGGACACCTGTATCTCTGTGTCTAACTTAAGAACTTTGTGGTGACAAAAGCAAGGCAAACCTACATCATTACTGTAATCCATCCAGCATTTTCCACTGAATACTGCCAGAAAAATGGCTCCAGTTCAAGGAGAAAGCTTTTCTCACAATACAGGGGAGAAAGTCTGCCTGTAAGAGAAAAACTGATTGAAAGGATGTTGGATCCTTCAATGACAATCAACTTAAAGCTACAGCAGCAGCGGCATTGTCAGATGAGTAAGTGGCAACAAATGTGATGCCAATCTCATGTTACTCCTTCAAAAGAGGAGTGATCTGTCCTGATCACAGGAGAAATTAATTGCCCTGCATTTCCTGTGCTGCATGGCAATTTAGAAGTGGTTTCCCCGAGCTGCTTGGTTTAACACCACTGTACAGCAGTTGTCCCATGAGTTAGCATGGGTTTTCTGTGTCCAGAGCTTGCAGCACCTTTGTTTTGGCCTGCCTTTCTCATACTCTCCTAAGCCACACACCTCCTGCCCCCATAGCTGCTAGGTGGGCTCAGATTGGATCTTGCTCCTTTCTCCAGTGTTTTCCTTCAGTTTAGAGGTGATTTTCAGAGATGAGGAAGATCATGCCATGCCTCCTGAGGCAGTTTTTCATGACCTCCTTCAGACTGTTAGAGCTGGACCCCGTGTTAGGAAAGGAACTGTGTGACTCAGGCTGACCTTCCTCCCAGCTGATGTGAGGTCCTCTCCTCCCCTGCATCCAGTCTGCTCTACCACCTCCCAGAAAGACCATGAACCACTTTTCTGGAAGAAAAATGGATGTGGTAGGCAACTTCCATTCAAAGCCTGCTTGTAGGAATGCTTCCTGTCAGCATGATATTGTAAATACAGGCAGAAATGTTCCTGTGCATGCAGATGAATGTATCACACTGCTTCATTGTTCTGAGCATAGCCATTAAAATAAGGGGAGTTTGATAGATATTCAACAACGTACATTAAACCTACAGCCCACTAGAGCCATCTCCTCTCCATTTTGTGCATGCACCAACAGTAAGCAGGTAACAGTAAACTGATTTACAATCTGGGGCTATTGTCCGCAGTGATGCACTCCATTAAATGGGCAGATGGTGGTTTACTTCTCATAGAACCATAGAGTAGAATCATTTAGGCTGGAAAAGACTTGTAAGATCATCAAGGTCCACCATTAACCTAGCACTGCTGTCCACCACTAAAACATGTCCCTAAGCACCACATCTACACATCTTTTAAATGCTTCAAGGGATAGTGACTCCACTCCAGGCAGCCTGTTCTAATGCTTGACAACCCTTTATGTGAATATTTTTTCCTAGTTATCCAATCTAAGCTTTCCCTGGTAGAACCTGAAGGCATTTCCTCTTGTCCTATCATTTACTACTTGGGAGAAGAGACCAACCCCCTCCATGCTACAACCTCCTTTCAGGTGGTTGCAGAGAGCAATAAGGTCTCCCCTCAGCCTCCTTTTCTCCAGGCTAAACAGCCCCAGTTCCCTCAGCCGCTCCTCATCAGACTTGTGCTCCAGACCCCTCATCAGCTTCATTGCCCTTCTCTGAACTCACTCCAGCACCTGTCTTTCTTGTAGTGGAGGGCCCAAAACTGAACATGATATTTGAGGTGAATAATAATTCATAATCATAATAGTAATACTCCTGGTGACATACTGGAAATGAAAGTGATAAAAATGATAGGTAGCTCTTGGGCTGAAGACACAAAAGAAAAGGCATGGAGGAAAGAGAGGATCCCAGGGGCTTGCTCCTGCAAAATGCCAAGCCAGGCTGTGATGTGCCAAGTGCCACCATTTCCACTCGAGGGTTGTGAAAGGAAGGTACTGAGCCCCTCAGAGGAGTGCAGGATGGAGCTCTCATTTGGGAAGTTAGCATTTATTTGTTTGCAGATATAATTTTCTGTGGTTCAAAGCACATTAAACCTAGTCTAACCTTTGAATTTGTTACTTTTCAAGTGCTTTTCTATTTTTCATGAAGTAACATCTGTGAACAAGTGTTTGCTAGTGTGTGTTTGAGGATTTGGCTCAGCACAGGCTTAGTTTGAAAAACAAGCCATTACTGACCCAAAGATCATGAAGGCAAGTAATGAAGACTGAGATGGATGGAACAAACAGAAATTGCCAAAAAGAATCTGAGATGCCTGAAATTTGTATTAGGCTGCATTTTTTTTAAGCCATAGACACTCAAATAGAGATAAACACTTAAACTGGGTCAGCTCTCAAGCATTCAACAACTTCACATCTTTCCTCTATGGCTGCTTCTTGGGTCACAGAGTCTAACACTGCACAGTTAAATAAATCAGGCCATCATTTGTGTCTCCGTGTTTCTGAGGTCAGTTGTGGGCACTCTGGGGCCTTTGAGGTTTCTGAAAGAGCCATGATTGAATCCAGGGATACCTGAAAATTCGTTTTGCCTCAAAATTGACACCCTAAAAAAAGACTTAAATCTGCCACATGTCAAGACTGCCTTTAAAATCAGAAACATAAAAATAAACCCCTACAGACTTTCCTGAAAAAGATAGCTCCAAACTCAGCAGCTTTGAAGTCTAATAAATGCAATATAAACATCTTTTGAGCAAAATATACTGCTGAAAAGAATGTTTATTGTGTTACAAAAATCAATGCAATCTGCAAGGACTGAATCAAATAGCTGTACAGTCTACTCTGTGATTCATTTTGCTTTCATGAGTAAGGGATGCTAGGATGAAATGGAATATACATGTATCTGGAATGGTTGGGATATACATGGTGAGAAGATACAATAACTTTTTTCAGCTTGGAATCTGACAGTGACATACATTTTTAGTTACTTCCATTAATATATAAAAATGTTTCTGTCACGTGGTGAAAACCACTAATTCATAGAAATGCAGACTAGATGCCATAACCCCTAAACAAACAGAGAACCTTTCATTTAGGTATAATTCTGAAATACTGCCATCAGCCAGTCTTGTGTTGGCATGCAGGATTTGCTGTCAACATTCACACATGTATTTTTGTGTGAATTCGACTTGCAGTTCATATTTTCAATGTATTTGTGTCAGTCTCTGGGCTCTTTTGCTTTAAATTAGATATAAAACTGCATGAAAAAGATTGGCAGTGTGACTGGCACCGTATCTTTTCTCTGAAGTAGAGATGAGTCAAGCAGAAATTAAATTATAATCAAGTAATACCTATCTTACATTAAACTGAGGTAGATAAGTACTTTTTCTCAGTGTTTTGAACGTTGAGTGTTTGAGCTCATAATATGGGAAATAAGCTTGCTGTGTTTTCTAAGGGAAAATTCCTCTCCCCTGAAAGACCGGTCCTTGTTCCACGTGCTATGTTCTTGCTAAGGATATGTTGGAGAAAGCAAGCAAGTCCTGATAATGCATCAGTCTAGTGTTTAATTCAATATACCCCAAGACACAGCAGAACTGAAGGGTTCGTACTTGGTGCTAAACTGGCTATGGCCACTCTGGTTTTAGTTCAGAAAAACACACATCTGGCTGCTCTAGACCATGGGCAAAGCAAGACTGCTGCTGCCTGCAAAGCTCCTAGTCAACATCTCCCAGCTCTTAAACAGTTGAACTGGACATGGTTGGAGATGAAGTCTTGGGAGGGTTGTGGTCATGGTGCTGGACTGAATCTGCACTTTTTTGTCCAGCCTCATCTTAATTCCTCAGCTGAAAAATTTGGATAAAGATACAGACTTTTAATTAGTACAAGGATGACTTAATAAACAGTCATGACGCGTTTGGGTGATGAGCGGCCAGACAAGTACTGAGCCAGAGGGAGCAAAGCAGAAAAGTTGAAATGTTAAATAATATATTGCAATAACAATGGGTTTTATTTACTTTTTCAAACTAGGAGAATTTCTGAAAGGACAGCAAAGTGATAGCAACCAGCTCGTCACATCACAGTCCATCACAACCCTCCTCCTCTCCTGTGCTATCACTGTGCACCCACTGAATGAATAGGCAAACCCAACCTCATTTCAGTTTGGGACATGAGCTGTCAGTCACTTCTGACAACAAGCATTTGGTGCCCATTTTTAGCAGGATTTTAACAGATCAATCTTTATCTGGTGGTTCAAAGAAGCAGTTCCATCTGTGTGAAGCAAACACTGCACTTGATCTTTAAAGGTATCATTGTTCTGAGTCACTGGCTGCTTCTGTTTTAATGTAGGTGATCTGATTCACCAAAGTGAGTTAATAATATAACTGAGGAAAATTAAGTTCCTATTTCTATGAAAGCATAAACGTTATCTGAGACGGTGACATTTATGATTCACTGAAAAATATGATTTGTTTTATACGCAGTTGTTGAGCTGCCAAGGAGCTTTTTTTATTTCTAGCAATTTAAGCTACTCTGTAAAGTAGATGATTTAAGACAGGCAGAAGATGCCTTTTCCTCACTGATCCATTATGTCTGCCTTTTCCCTTTACTCCTGATCTGCAGCAGGCAAAGCAGCAGCACTGGTTAGAAATCACTGCATAAACGTACACAGTTCATTTTTCTTTGTAATATGAGAGAGGGAGGAAAAAACCTTACAAAACACAGAGCCATTAAAAAAAAAAAAAAAGAAACTGACTATTCTATCATGATGGATAACACTTACACAATTAAATAAAAATACACTTGCAATACCGAAGAGCAGAGCACATTTCATTTTTATCTGCAGTGTCACTCTCCTAATGGTTTCTGTCACGAAAGCTAAACAAAACAAATCTGTGAAGCAGACAAAGTCTCAGGTTTCAGGGATGCAGAGTTCTGCCAGGTGGATTGGAAAAGTAGGTCAGTGGGTCATTAATGCAAACCTGACGGCAAAGAAACCCTGACCCGCTGAAAAGGAAGCGGTTTAGCACATTCGTCCATTCGACACACTCCGTGCATATCATTTCCTTTCAATAGGCGTTGCAGTTCAAGTCCTGCAAGCCAGAACGCAGATCTGAAGGCATCTCAGACACTGAAATACCTTCGTCCTCACATATTGTACGAACCTCACAAATCGCATTACATAGATGGTAGGTTTTTTACACTCATAGAGCAACATATATTACAATTTCTGTGTGCCTGAGTACACTGCAAATCGTTTTCAGAAATCTATAGAGCCTTATTTCTATTGCTGACCAAGGTACTCAACCCTTAAAATGTTTCTCATCTTCCTATGTCCTCCTAAAATCCCGAACTATTTTTCACATTTCATTTTCCAAGAAGACGTGATAGATGCAACATTGGGAATTTCCACCTTGTATCTTTAGCTGTTTTGCAGCCTTACCCTCATACACGGTGAGGGACATTGAGGTAGAAGGAACACAAGCCCCATTTCCTTGGGCATTTGGGGGAGAGGAGGCCATCCCAGCTCCCTGCTGCCCCGTGGGCACTTCCTGTGGCAGAACCCCCCTGCAGCCCCACATCGCGGGGTCCCCTCCACTCTCACCCCTGTCCCCTCTGGGCTATCACCAGCAACCTTCACCTTCTGGCTTTCTGACTGTTCTTTTTGCTTAGTTTTCCTCCCTTGGTATAGACCTGATTAGTTGTTTTGTTGCTGTTGTAGTAAGACTAAGTCAAGCGAATCTAGTTTTTTTGCACATTTTTCTCTTCTGATCAAGGAGAAGGGGTGATTTTTTTGTGTTGTTTTTGTTCTTGTTTGTTTGTTTTTTCATTGTTAATTTAATTTAAATTTCTTGCTTTGTAATATTTTAGTTTGGCACCAAGTTTTTCCATCTCTCTCTCTTTTTAACTTTCATTCAGAGTTCTGGATTTCCACCTTAAAAAACACCTTTCAGGAAATCCAGAGCCAGTGGTTAAGAAATGTGCTGCAGCTTGGAAATCCCTCATGATACATTAGTTCTAGGAAACATCTGACAAACAAAAGAGTCCTTTGGTGGGTTGAGTCATTAAAAAAATACATGTAAGCAAGGACAGAAATTTGGAGTTAAGATCCATTCAGTAATTTCCTTGCTCTTGTTTGATTCTTTGGTTGTGGATTTTTGTTTGTTTGTTGGTATGTTTTGGGTTTTTTGGTATTGTTTTTGTTTGTTTGCTTGGTTGGGTGGTTGGGTTTTTTTTGGCTGACCTTATATATTTTCTGGGCCACTTGGAAAACCTGAATGTAGATGTGGCATCATTAAAAAAACAAACCACAAGACAGACATGTCCAATATACTATCCAGACATGTCCAATATACTATCCTGCCTGGGTTAGCTCAAACTTTTCTGAAATGACAAGTAAGGTAATCAACCAAATGGTGCGTGCAGCAACAGCAGATAACTGCCTACATTAAAGCAGTGTAGCACATCTCCACTCAATACCAAGGTGGTTCTGGGTGTCTATTAGAATCACAGAATCACAGAATCACAGAATGTTAGGGATTGGAAGGGACCTCAAAAGATCATGTAGTCCAATCCCCCTGCCGGAGCAGGAACACCTAGATGAGGTTACACAGAAAGGCGTCCAGGCGGGTTTTGAATGTGTCCAGAGTAGGAGACTCCACAACCTCCCTGGACAGCCTGTTCCAGTGCTCTGTCACCCTCATGGAGAAGAAGTTTCTTCTCAAGTTTAAGTGGAACCTCTTATGCTCCAGCTTAAACCCGTTACCCCTTGTCCTACCATTGTTTGTCACTGAGAAGAGCCTGGTTCCATCCTCGTGACACCCTTTGTATATTTGTAAACATTAATAAGGTCACACCTCAGTCTTCTCTTCTCCAAACTAAAGAGACCCATCTCCCTCAGTCTTTCCTCATAAGGGAGGTGCTCTACTCCCTTAATCATCTTGGTTGCCCTACGCTGGACTCTCTCCAGCAGTTCCCTGTCCTTC
The DNA here is from genome assembly GCF_037038585.1 of Patagioenas fasciata. Taxonomy (NCBI): domain Eukaryota; kingdom Metazoa; phylum Chordata; class Aves; order Columbiformes; family Columbidae; genus Patagioenas; species Patagioenas fasciata. The sequence goes on along the minus strand of NC_092520.1, from coordinate 68,988,689 downwards.
TTGAACTGAGGAGCCCAGAACTGGACACAATATTCCAGGTGTGGTCTCACCAGGGCAGAGTAGAGGAGAAGGAGAACCTCTCTTGACCTACTAACCACCCCCCTTCTAACACACCCCAGGATGCCATTGGCCTTCCTGGTCACAAGGGCACAGTGCTGGCTCATGGTCATCCTGCTGTCCACCAGGGCCCCCAGGTCCCTTTCCCCTACACTGCTCTCTAATAGGTCATTCCCCAACTTATACTGGAACCTGGGGAAAATGACCAAATGACGACGTCATCCGGGAAATCATTAAGGTGCTGCGGCAAATTCTGGGAGTTTCTCTCTTTGGAATTGATATCATCATCAATCAGACCGGGTAGCACGCTGTCATTGATATACTAAGATCAAGGACCCAAATGTTGTGTCCTGGCCAGGACAGCTTGTGATCCTTTGAAGGGTGAAATAACTCACCTGGCACAGGCAGCGGGTCTACAGCAGGAGGAATGGACACCAAGCTCCTGCTTCCCATGTGTGGTCCTCACCCCTGCATTGCACAGCAGGTAATTGTTCTTCTGTGTCTCAAAAGAGGTGTATAATAAACCAGTGGATGCCTACAGGTTGTAGATACTGACCTAAATCAAAACGAGTTAAGCGATTGTTTCTAATTATGATTTCAGTTATTAACAGAGAATGGCTAATCCTTATTTGCAGCTTGTTTGAAGTTTGTACTTCTAGATTGTTTTCCCACACAAAGGCCTGTGCTCAACAATTGATGTGAACTTATATTTATTTTTGCAAGACTAGAAGGTAAACAAAATCTACACGAATTTATCTGTGGAGTTACGGTTTACAAACATTTATTCAGATCTTCAATTTGTACGTTACTTAATTTTTAAATGCCAGGCAAAGCATCTCTTTTTTTTTTTTTTTATTAGATGATGCTTCCTCCTTACTTACAATTTGAATGAAAATGGAATTAATTAAAATATGTGAAATCAGCACATTGTTATTGTTTGAATTATCTCAGTAGTGCTAACTTAGATGTGTTGTAAGCCTGTGACAAAGTGAATTTGCCATAGCACATTCAGCAAGTAAACAGTTTTATTAAACAAAGGAGGTAACATTTCTGTGTTTGTCTAATTCAATCAATTATTTACAGTCACCTGCCTTTTATTATCTTAGAACCAGTAGTCTTCATCTCACATTATTTTTACACACTATTTTTTTTGTTTGTTTTAAGTGAGGTTTTAGCTTTCGATTTAAATGAACTGGTCCTTGACCAGAGCTATTTGAAAAAAATGTAAAGCAGAAAATGTTTCATTTGTTTGTTGTAGCAAACCCTACTTCCAAGTGTTTACTGAATAACCTCCTCTGGTTGTATGGTTGTAGGATGACTTTCTTTAAAACTGTGGCTGCAAATATATACTGCTTGTTACTTTTAACATAATTTATATTATTCTAATATATGATAATAAATTTGTACTTTCCCTTATGTTGACATATTTTACATTTTAGTTTTAAACATCTACTTTTTAAAAGAGAAAAATAAGAACTAATTTCATCTGTAATGCCCAGATTTTTAATGAAAAGGTGAAGAGACTTTCCTCTAAGTAGCAGAGCAAGGTGATGACACCAATAAAACAAATTTAGCAGCATTACTGTTACCATATGTGTCAAATTACTTTAAGCAGGAATAACTTGAAAACATAATTTTATTAATTACCTCACTAGTAGTTGAAAGTGCTTCAGACATATTCTGTTGATGAAGGGACATACTATGAGTGCAGTCTAATTTCTACTCAAATTCTGTGTGTAAGTCCTTGAAATCAAATAAAATGAGGCATTTGCTGAGTGTTTTGTTACACAGAGAGGCAGAAGAGGGATGCCCAGCAATTTAAAAAGATGAAGGACCACTCCAGAAAGTCTGAGTATTTATTTGACATCTCCAAATCACATGAGAATGAAAGTTGGAGGAGCAGGCAAACAAAAATTAATGCTTTGTTCTAACAAACAGGTCGTGATGCAAAGTAATAGTTATGGAAGGATGATTTGCACTGAGGTGCTGCTACTGAAGTTGTCATCTTGGCTTCAGAGGTCATGTTGGACTGCAGATGCCAATCCTCTCTTGCAATGCCATGTACAAGTAGCCAGGGGCTGTGAGGGCTTTTTATGGTAGCCAAGCTCCAGGTTGTCATCCTGCGCCGAGGTACCCAACTGGGGACCATCTCCTCTATGGCTCCCCCTTTGAGGACTCTTGAGGATGGATCCTTACGGGGTGAAAATGGCCCAGTCCTGATGGAGCCAACAGTGCTTTACATCAGCTGAGTACCTGTCCCTTAACTCTGCACATACCCCGCTGAGGAGCCAACAAGTGTGGGTTATACAGGGGGAATTATCTTTCAAATGGATTTCTAAAACAATGCGTGTAACATATGAAAGCCTAGGAATCTGAAATGAAAGTTTTTACATACTTGGCATTCATTTGTAAGTTGGCAGTGACAGCTTTCATCCTACAGAAAACATTTTTTATCTCATAAAAGTTGAAAATAGCTTTGTGCAATACTAGTGCCTCTCACTAAGATGGGGCTTTTCATCCGTGACCTACTTTGCTTTCTGCACAATATACCTAATGAGTAATAATGACTTCGGAAAGGGCAGCGCTAGAGAAGAAGTCGAAGTAACGCCTTAAGATGCTGTCTGTGAAAACATCAAACAGAATATTTTTCATCAGGCTGCATAAAAGAATCTGGTTAAAGCACACATGAGTTTGAGAATTAAACAACGCTCAGCTGACGGGTGAAGGCTCTTTGCTGGCACAATTCAGCTGTCACGGTGTGGGGCAGGTGGTCATGCTGTGGCAGCACAGCGGCAGTGCTGTCACACGCCCCGGGGGGCTGTGCGGCACACCAGCATCCCTGCCAGCACATCAGCATCCCTGAGAGCATCCGTGGCACCCGCTGGCAGAGTGGAGAGGGAACCCGACATTGCTGGTGTGCCTTGGTGGCACCTGTGAGGACCTGCACCCTGCAGCCCTTCTGGTGGGGCAGAGACCTGGAGGGGGTTGAGCAGGTGGGAGATGGAGCTGGGAGCCCCAGAAAATAGGGGTACAAACCTCCATCCCCACTTGCAGAGCTGCTCGTCCGTTTACCTGCCAGGCACTCATCAGTGTGCCCCATTCCCCATCTAAATTAGCAAATCTGCTCACCCACTTCCCCCTTTCCTCAGCGGTGGAGCCGATGCACAGGTCCTGCTTGTCCAGCCCTCATCAGATCCCTGGGTCTCATCCCTTTCGCAAGCACCCAGCCTACAAGACACCCCCTCCCACTCACAGAGCATAAAGCTTAGTTACATTACAAAGGTAACTTCATTTGTTCTCACGTGAGCTGAGAATACCCTTGGTAGCAAGAGTATTCCTTGTGAAACTGTGTAGAAGGAAAAGGATTTTATATATATAAAAAATCCATGCAAGTCTCCATTTCAAAACTCCATGTAAGCCACAACACTGCATCATCTTTCTTTCTTTTCTTTCTTTCTTTCTTTCTTTCTTTCTTTCTTTCTTTCTTTCTTTCTTTCTTTCTTTCTTTCTTTCTTTCTTTCTTTCTTTCTTTCTTTCTTTCTTTCTTTCTTTCTTTCTTTCTTTCTTTCTTTCTTTCTTTCTTTCTTTCTTTCTTTCTTTCTTTCTTTCTTTCTTTCCTTCCTCCCTTCCTTCCTCCCTTCCTTCCTCCCTTCCTTCCTCCCTTCCTTCCTCCCTTCCTTCCTCCCTTCCTTCCTCCCTTCCTTCCTCCCTTCCTTCCTCCCTTCCTTCCTTCCTCCCTTCCTTCCTCCCTTCCTTCCTTCCTTCCTTCCTTCCTTCCTTCCTTCCTTCCTTCCTTCCTCCCTTCCTTCCTCCCTCCCTCCCTTCCTTCCTCCCTCCCTCCCTCCCTCCCTCCCTCCCTTCCTCCCTCCCTTCCTCCCTCCCTTCCTTCCTCCCTCCCTCCCTCCCTCCCTTCCTCCCTCCCTTCCTCCCTCCCTCCCTCCCTCCCTCCCTTCCTCCCTTCCTCCCTCCCTCCCTCCCTTCCTCCCTCCCTCCCTCCCTTCCTTCCTCCCTTCCTCCCTCCCTCCCTCCCTCCCTTCCTCCCTTCCTCCCTTCCTCCCTCCCTCCCTCCCTCCCTCCCTCCCTCCTTCCCTTCCTCCCTTCCTCCCTTCCTCCCTTCCTCCCTTCCTCCCTTCCTCCCTTCCTTCCTTCCTTCCTTCCTTCCTTCCTTCCTTCCTTCCTTCCTTCCTTCCTCCCTCCCTCCCTCCCTCCCTCCCTCCCTCCCTCCCTCCCTCCCTCCCTCCCTTCCCTTCCCTTCCCTTCCCTTCCCTTCCCTTCCCTTCCCTTCCCTTCCCTTCCCTTCCCTTCCCTTCCCTTCCCTTCCCTTCCCTTCCCTTCCCTTCCCTTCCCATCAGCAGATGTCTATGAGTTTTCACACCAGGCTATCTTTGAATTGTATTTTTCCTTCTTTGCCCATGGAGCATAATCAGAAACCTAGGGAAATTTCATGAAAAGCACAAAATGCCTCCCTAAACAATGAGGAGTAAATAAAGCAGGCCAAATGTCAGGCAGCTGAGAGGAGAGATGACGTGCAGAAGTAAGATGAATTGTGGGTTTGCTGTTGGCAGGCAAGGAGAGGACACAGAGGGGAGTTGTGGCCTCCACAGGCCCCGACCCTGCCTTCATGAAGAGCTTCCCACTTCAGGCACAAATCAAGGTGAAGGCTGATCTGGAAGATTTAAAATACAGGTGATCAGAAGGTCCAGACTTGAGAATAAATTCAATCCCATACCAATTAGAATCAATAGGTCCCAAGGAAAATTGGAAGCCATGAAAGCCATTAGAAACAGAGAACAGCAGCTGACTTCCCACACGCTACATCTGGCAGTATAACAGAGTATAGAGGTACGGGTATTCTCAATGTTCGCAGTAGCTGCAAGGCCCCTTTATAATACTGACATGATCTGAAGGGGTGTTTGTTCAAGTGAAAACCATATCCAGTGTTTTAAGTAGGTCAAGTTCAAAGCCTAGTCAATATTTGAAAAATCTGTGCAAGTTAAAGAGGCAATGAGAAAAATTAGCATGTGAGTCCACTAGAGCTTTTCTTCCCAACTGCACTTTGCATGGGGAAAATGAGGACAGTACACAATGAATCGGTACTTGTGTCCCAAATACTCAACTCCTTCTCTTATTTTCAATAGAAAAAAAAAAGAATTAAGAAACTCTTTCTGAGCTCTTTCTTGATCATCCTTCTTTTTCTAAATTGGTAAATGGAAACTTTGATTTCACATTCTAGCTTTGCCAGAAAAATCTAGAGCTAAAAGAGAGCTTTATTTAACCTAATTCCCAAACTTTTACCACATATCCTAATAACAGCATATTGCTGTGATTTGGAAAAGTTGGATACCAGCTATATGCATCACAAAATATAGACCATGGATGACAGGAGGAGCCTTTCAAACCATCAACTAAAACTGTTTATTTGCTTAAAAAGAGCTTCAATGGAAGAATGATCTGAGTGATGTGGGCAATGGCAGGGCAGGTAAGGAAGGGAAGAGATGAAGGACAGCCCATGCCAGCTCAGGCTGCTGACATTTAGGCATAGTTTCCCTTACGTTCCTCTTCAGCCAGTGGACTTGCAGAGAGCAGCTCGGAGCAGACGCTGTGAGTCATTTTTTGGCAGAGCCTCTGGATGAACTACATTGGTATTTCAGTTCAGACCAGGAGTGCACTTTAGGAGGTACCATCCTGATCGTCCCCACTTACAACACTTGTTTCCATGGTGCAGCAGCTCTTGACTCCCCTTCCAGGTGAAACCAACCTGGAGGAGGCCACTCCGGGGGGCACCCAAAGTGCTGCAGCCACAAGTGCGTGCGTGCTCGGCATGCAGTACCAACCAGTCCCAGACTGAGATTAAATGTTTATAATGTGTAGATGTGGGCCTCAGCACTGAGACTTTTGCTCTGTAGACTCATGTTTGTGGGTCCGCACTACTTTTTACCATAGGTGCAGCTTCTGTCTCACAGAATCACAGAATGACAGAATGTTGGGGATTGGAAGGGACTTCAAAAGATCATCTAATTCAATTCCCCTGCCGGAGCAGGAACGCCCAGATGAGGTTAAACAGGAATGTATCCAGGCGGGTTTTGAATGTCTCCAGAGACTCCACAACCCTCCTGGGCAGCCTGTTCCAGTGTTCTGTCATCTTCACTGAGAAGAAGTTTCTTCTCAAATTTAAGTGGAACCTCTTGTGTTCCAGTTTGAACCCATTACCCCTTGTCCTACCACTGGTTGTCACCGAGAAGAGCCTGGCTCTATCCTCATGACACTCATGCTTTATATATTTGTAAACATTAATAAGGTCACCCCTCAGTCTCCTCTTCTCCAAACTAAAGAGACCCAGCTCCCTCAGCCTTTTCTTATAAGGGAGATGCTCCACTCCATCATCTTTGTTGCCCTGCCCTGGACTCTCTCCAGCAGTTCCTTGTGCTTCTTGAACTGAGGAGCCCAGAACTGGACACAATATTCCAGATGTGGTCTCACCAGGGCAGAGTAGAGAGGAAGGAGAACCTCTCGCGACCTACTAACCACCTCCCTTCTAATACACCCCAGGATGCCATTGGCCTTCCTGGCCACAAGGGCACAGTGCTGGCTCACAGTCTCTGGACATACAGAGAAGTGAAGGAGCACCAGGCTCAAGCAGTGTGTTTCAATATCCAAAAGCAGCAGCTGTAAAAATTCCTCAGTGTAATTTCCAGCTGCACCCGCTCTAAAAGCCAACAGTATCCCTATGATGCCCACCAGGACACTCTCAGAAGGACATGCTGCCACAGGGAGATGTCCCAGCTTGCAAGCTGAGACTGTGTGAGCTCTGCCATGTTCCCAAGTTGTATCGGGAGCCACAAACATTTTCCTGCCTTGGTGACCATTGAAACTTTGGTGTGATTTACAGTCACAGCTGTGGGCTGTCTTTAAGACAAGTTACTGGAAATTAATTTATGGACTCAGTGCACGAACTTGTGGGTTGGTCTCCTGATCGTAGCCAAGCATGTTTCTGTGTTTCATCCAGGTGCAAAACTCTTGCTGAGAGTGAGTAGCCAAGGGCCTTGATCAGGAAGGGTTTCCGAAGGTTTTCAGAACAGCTGATGGAGAAGAAGATGGAAAGGAAGGAAGACACCAGGTGGAAAGACATCATAGTTATTACCTGAATAGTATTAGTGGGGCCAGAATCTGAACCTTGTGAGTCTGGGAGTGTTAGCTTGAAGCTTTTCATTACTATCTGATCCAAGTAAACCAGTGAACTGAAAACTGAAACCAGACTGCTGTAGAATTCCACATTTCTGAAAGCAGAGAGTCAATAAAATGAATGTAAAAGTCAAAAAATGTTTATTTATTTCAGATTTTCTTCATTTTATTCTCACAAGAACATAGTAGGGCTTGGCTATGCATTTCTGTGTTCAGTCATATATAATTATAGCTGTGATACCAACTTCATACCTGAGTTTAGCCAAGAAAATAGCTGACCACAAATTGGAACGGCAGTTTTAAGCTAATGCTATTGCTTATGTTTCTAAAAATACTTCAGATATGAGACATGTTAAATACTATTTTGTTAAGTTAAACATTTGAAACTCTAAAGTAATACAGAGACATACATTATTTTTCTTATATTTTTTATTAACTTTAGAGGCAAAAGAATTTTGTCAGTTCCACAGCAAAAACAACAAGTTATAGTAAAAGCACAGACAAGAACGACAGTCTTTATGTAAGTTTGAGACACTTCTTCTTCTTCCAGAAGAATAACATGGTGTCAGCACAGTTAAATAATTGCACAGTTTTGAGAAGTTCACTGTAGTTTTCCATACACAAATACACGCAAGTTCTGTAAGAGGAGTGAATGCTAACGAATTGCCTTAGCTGCCTCATACTAATTCCTAGGCAACACTGATGTGCTTCAGTTTTACACTTCAGTAAGGATAAACAATGTGGCAAGACATTAAAAGTTATGCAAACATGGTTTCAGGATCTCATCTATGAGATCCTTTTGAAAACAACATTTTTTTCTTACCTACTGCCCTCACAAGAGTAAATTTCTCATTACATTTCTGCCAAGCAGAGAATTTCAGTCAAGTGAGAAGAAATAATGAGCGACATTAGAGTGACCAGAGAAAAGAATATGAGAAATGCAAAGTATTCCCTGCTACACATGCTGCATAAATACACACCTTTCAGTGAGAAGAGACAAAAGGTAGCAAGGTTATTACTCTGTACACACCTACCCTCACCCCGCAGCCAAAATGTGAAGGCTCTTTTGTATACACAGCTGCCTGTTGCTTGTGAGCCACTCTGGCATGGTGATTCTAAGTAACATCATGCTCTTAATTGCTTGTTAAATGAAAAAGATGGACCGAAGACAATGAGAATCTTGTAGCCTCCTGACAATGTGAGTGTTCAAGTGGTCTGTCTTCTTCTCTGGAGGTGGTGGGATCCTGTGAGACATCCTTACATTTGGAGGACCTGTAAGTCAGCCCCAAAGACCACAGAGCTGTGGAGTGCAAGCAGGGTATCACCTCTCATGCTATTTTCTCTAGCAGGTAAAACTTCTGCACTTCTTTTTGTGCTTGAAAGAAGTCTACAGATCACTTGGTCTTCCTCATGCCATAGAAAAGGAGTATCCCACCTGCCTTCAGAGATACGTTCCCAGTGCCCCAGTCTGAAACACTTTTATGAATGATCCATTTAGGCTCCAAAGCTTTGGATATATGCTGAATCAGACATAAATTTGACATTGTTGAAGCTATTTAAGTTATCCATACAGTATAAGCAAGCAGTGTGTATGCTTACACTTTCATTGCAAAATTCCTTGATTCTTACTGTCATTACTAAATATGAATATTTGGCCTAGGTTTACTAAAATAGCCCTTGGGTCTGGAGAGACTTTCACATTTGTCTGAGTTTGATCCTCAAGCTGAAATGGGTTATCTCAGGTAGTTTTGACTAAAGAATGACCTGAGAAACCAGTCAGATCACAACTTTGAGTTTTGAGCAGTTCAGAGGACGTATAAGACAAAGAGTCTGAAAGGTACATGAAACTAATTGGACTCAGATTGGCAAAGTCAGGACAAATTCAACTGCTGCTATAAGATTTTGGTTTCAAAACTCAGATGCGGTGAAAAAGGACATTAAAATGGAGTTGAATAGTCAATAAAAGCACAAATCAGGATATATTTTTCACTTAGTACACGTTGTTGTTTCTTTTTTTTTTCTACGATATTTCTTGCAGCCAGTTTGACAGTGTACCAGTGCAGAACTAACACTGTCAGAGCCAACTATGCGTGCTGCAGCACACAACAAAGTAAGGCACTACTGTGAGAAAGTTTGCCTCAAGGCTGTATTTCTAATAGGCATTAAGACCATAAGACAGAAACAAAATCTATGAAACAAGCACTAAAGAGAGGCATTCACAGGAGGAAAAAAAAATAAACTGAGGCAACATTTTCGGTGCAAGCAAGGGAGAATACCCAATACACTGCAGTGGATCAAATTTCTGGTGATCCTTAGCTTTAGCTATGAGTCTGATTTAGCTCTGAAATCTTTCTATGAATTCATTTTTCAAAAGCCACCCTTCTTTCTTGTCCCCATTGCAGGGCAGAGATAAGAACTTCTTGATTTGCTCTTCCCTCCCTTCCCTTCTCACCCTACCCCTCAAGTCCATAAGGGAGCAAGCTTCATCACTTTGGCTGCTTGCAGAATGGCTAGTTTATGATGGTGACATTATATTTTTCAGGATCCAGGATGAAATCCCTGCCCGAAGGCACTGCCATAACATGGAAACATGATGTGGGCAATCACTGTAGAGAGAAGGAAAGACGTGTGAATGTGCGCAAAGGGGAAGGGAGAAGAGGAAAACTCCCCAGGGCCTGGCTAATAGGGCTGTATATCGGTAGTACAGATGTTTATTGCTTTCCTCTTCTATTCTTTCTGTCACATGCACACAAACACACTGATTTAATGACTGCAGACAAACACAAGCGTGGTCTTTCTTGTAGGACCAAACAGAAAGAAGAGACTGATTATGAGGATGGTGTTGCTATACCTTTGGCTATAGCAAAGGGAATACTGAAAGCTGCTGGCAAAATAATTGCTTTTTTGCATTAAAGTTGCTTTATATTAAAAATGCCCCACTGTGCGAATTCCTCTGTGAAAAGAAAGCAAGAAGGACTGGAGTTAGCTCTGCTAAACTGTAAAGAACTGAGGCTTTCCAGAATTCAGGTGCTGAGGCAAATGGCAGAGTGAGAAGGATTACACTTAAAATAGAAAAAAAAAAAAAAAGCAAAGAAGCTGTTTTTCAATCTAACACATTTCAATTACTGAAATTATTAATGTTGCAACTTAATTTATCTAAGCTTCTTACTTTGACAAGAAGTTACTGCACATCAAATGATTTGGAGTGTATAGAGTTCCTCCCGCAATGACTTTGTGTTCATTGGTATGTAATACGAGAAGCTTTCCATGCTCCCTTATCACTGGGAAATCCACTGGAAAGGAATAATTTTTCAGATGTAACCTTCCACAGCAGAAGTGAGATCAGACTCTGTGTACATATTTCGAGGATGTAGTTAACAAGCAGAATTAATTGCATTAGTCTTGTAAAGGCCTCATCTTTCCCAACTTTGAATTCACACTTTAATGATGCTTTATGATGTGAGGTCTTCTGATCTTGAGTAGCACTGTAGTTAAAAAAAAAAAAAACAACGAAACAAAACAGAAAACAAAACAAAACAAAAAAAAAAGAAAAAAACAGCCCAAAACTCCCATTACCGCTCTAGTCATCAGGGAATAACTAGATGCTTAAGACAGTTTTGCTGGGGAGAAAAAAATGGGGACATGATGATAGAAACACATTGTCTGCATGGGTGTGACTTTGCTTTCCCCAATAGGTCCCTGTAATGAAGGAGATGTTGCGGATTCTGTGCTCATACAAATTTTGGCAACTAAACGCTTCCTTAGCAAACAGAGCTGAATATCAAGGGTCAGCATAAGCTGTATGGGTTCTAGGCGTGAGCCAGGTAAGGAGACTGATCATTTGTGTCTGAGCCCTCAGCCAGGACGTTTTTCCCTGCAGCAGTGGGCTGGGCAGAGCAGCTGGCGGACGTCAGGCTGGTGGGAACCCCCTTCTCATGAGCATCGCCTTGGCCCTTTCCCTCACCCTCCTTACAAGACGACAGCAAAACCACCGTGCTCTGCGGAAACAACTGGCGAAGCAGACTCGTAATGATTGCTCCCAGGTTTCTGCCTGGGAGGAAGATGTTTCTTATCATCATACAGTAATGTAGTCTTTACAAATTCCAGTTCTTGGAGGGTGAAGTGCTTCCAGCTCAGACCTTTCCTCTGTGGCCATTTTTGGAGCTTGCCCATCTAAGAAGCCCTGTCAGGCTGGATAGATATTAGGCCACAGTTCAGCGAAGTATTTTTAAAATTCAGCATGTGTATGGCTCTATGCATTTAAGTGCTTTGCTAAATGAAGGTGCCTTTGCACAGCTCTCACATTCAAGCGAAGCTGAGCCCCAGAGCTCCAGGCAAAGACCCAGAGGAAAAAGCACTGGTGGCAAAGCAGGACTCCCTGCTTTTTCTGGTGACCTTGCAGGACTGCTAAACACCCTTTTTTTTCTCCCAAGGAAATGTTGTGTAGCCCTTTCAGCCACCTGGCAATTCATTACAGGATGGCTGCATGTGGCACTACCCTACCTCATACCATGAGGAGATGGAAGAAAGTGTAGGGCAGTCATTCTGCCCATCCTCAGTTGAAGGATGGAAGAAGATGACTACAGAGAGTAGACTGCTTCTGCTGCCCAAGTACGGTGCCAGGTCACCTGCAAGACACCTGGGAAGGAGACACATGCAGATGGATGTCCCAGCAGGCTGCCGTCCTCATGTATGCCTAGTGCTCTGCACTGCTTAGAAGGTCCCATCGGTCATCTATAGGCTGAAGATCACAGAATGGCTGGGGTTAGAAGTGACCTCTGGAGATCATCTAGTCCAACCCACTTGCTAAGGCAAGTTCACCTACAGCAGATCACACAGGGATGTGTCCAAGTGGGTTTTGAATGTCTCCAGAGAAGGAGACTCCACAACCTCTCTGAGCAGCCTGTTCCAGTGCTCTGGCACCCTCAACGTAAAGAAGTTTCTCCTCATGTTTAGATGGAACCTTCTATGGTTTTGCCCATTAGCTGCTAGGTTGCTTCTGTACAGGGGTGTTTCTGGCTTGGGTTACAGTCAAGACAAAACCCAATTTGCTGCACATTGTGATTTAAGATCAAGAATAGCCAGAGCACAGAAGAACAGAGGATGGGCAGGCATGCAGTGAAAGAGAAATGCTGGCCGGGAGTGAGGAGAAGAGTCCAACTGCATCTTGTACAAAAGCAAAAAGCATGGCAGGCCTGCAGGGCTACCAGTTCTTGCAGAGCCAGCAAGGGGAAGAGTGTGTTTCACAGTTGTGAAAAACCACAAGTCTCTTCTGTCTGGGTATATCAGTGCATCTCCTGCTGCAGCTCAGAGATTGCTTTCAGAGAAATATCCCAAATTCTCACAGTATTTAGGTTCATTTTGCTGTTTTTTGGGTTTTTTTTTTTGCTTTTTATGTTTTATTAGAGCAGTTAAAAGTTTCACCTGAGCTCAAACCTAATTGGAAATGGAGTAAAAAACCAAGTAATTTCAAACTGCAGTTTATTCTGTATCTGCAAGCAAAGTGTTCCAAGGAAAATGAAGATGTGCGGAAAGCTCATCTCACTATTGACAGTGGAAGCCTCTGAGGCATTTCAGGTGCTTTATAGCTTTCAGTTAACTCAAGCAGGGAAAGTTAACAATAAAACTGTAGCATGGAAATGTTAAAAGTGCCAAACTCCATGCACAAATGAGCAGGAGAGAAATTAACACAGCAGGGCATATGAGGAGCTCACACAAGCTTGCTGTTCCTGCTGCCGCGCTTGTTCCAAGCAGGTGAAGAAGAGACACAAACATGGCTTGAAACTGAACTGGAGAGGTGAAATTTATCTGTAATCTAATTGCTTAAATCAGTAATCTCTGCGAAGATGTCCAACAGGCACAGACCATGGTGTTAAAAGCACTTCAAGATACCAAAGGTGTTACAATGACAGCGTGGGATGCCCTGAGGTAGCAGCGAGAGCAAAGCCGAGACTCCTCAGGTTTAGGCTGTGGCTGCACTCCTGGCAGCAGCGTGGTGCAGGCTGGAGCACAACTTTGCAGTGAGTGGGGAGCGAGATGCCAGCACGCACCGCTGCTCCTTTGGTCATGGGGACAGCAGTGAAGTGGCAATGTGTCTTTCAGCTCAGGCTGTGCTGTTTCTCAGGAAAAGAAGTGAAGGTGGTAGTTTGGTGAATATGCAGCTTACTGGGGCACCAAGGAAAAGGAGGTCTTTGGTCTCCATAGGCACCTCCTTCTCTCTGTTGACTTGATAGGGCACTTACATCATTCACATGTGCTTCACTAGGCTTATAAAACAAAGCAGTGAATAAGAGGCCTCTAACAGATGGATTGGACTCTTCTGCAGCAGGCAATAGACTCAGTTTAGGAAGGAGGAGTAAGCATACAAAACAAGTCCTGTCTTTATTTATGAGACAGGATAGCTGAAATGGGTACAGGGCTTAAATGGAAACCACGTGAAACCAGGTTCAGAAATTAGAGAATATTTTTTTCCAGCATAAACACAGGATTTGGAAATTCAATGCAAACCTGGAAGAAGTAGCTGCAAACATGCTCTCTAGAACAGTGTTCTCCATACTTTCAAATGTGCCACTTAAAAATTTGTACATTGCCTTTCCTGCCCACCTAGAAACAACCCTGGAGAACCTTGAAGGAATAACTTGCCCCATTCCAGGAACATTGACTATAGAGAATTTGATGAAATTGCCATAGAACAGAGTCCAGAATTAAAACCTGCAAATGTGAAAAATAACCCAAGAAGTCTCAGAAAAGGCGCAGGCCAACACTGTTGTGAGGAAGCAGAAAGTGATAAAGTACTTGTCCATTGTGACAGGAAAACAGGTGTCTGTGGGATTCCTTTGTCATCCAAAGAAGAGCTCTTGGCTCTAGACAGAGCTTTGCTAACTCCCTAGGTAACACCAGAAATTATGTTTAAAAAAATACTAGGAGCCGATATAGAGATTTGAAAATCTAAGATGAAGGTCCTGTTGATATTAACACACATGAAATCCACTGCTCCCTTGGGAAAAAAGTAAGCATAGATAACTTTTTTAATTGTCTGGGAAAAGCACATGTAGTTATTCTAAGCTATTTTATTCATTCCCTTTTACTTTACTTTGGATATTAGAACTTTACTAATGGATATTAGAGTCCAAAAGACTTGTGTTCATGTCAAGTTCATTATCAGTCGATGTGTCTGATGTATTGTTTAACAATTTAATGGCGTGAGTTCAAGTGGTTTTCAGTGAAGCAGAAGTTCAGACATGAAACCTGCTATCTGTAACACATCAACCCAGGGGACTCGTGGAAAGGCAGTAAGAATAAAGCACGAAGTAAAACAAGGTGGACTCAAACATGTATTCGTATTTCATGTAGTAGAATTAGAGACTGTTGACAGCAAAACACGTGCAACCACAAGCTGATGGTTTGTTTAACAGAACGCTGAGGATCGGTGTTTAACAGAACACTGAGGATCAGAATGCCTGTGGTGCCAGAAATTCATGTCAGAGGAAGATACAGATAAAGCAAATCAAGGGAAATAACAATTTGGGGTCTAAGAAAAGGGGAACAAAAGTTCAAGAGCAATTGGGGATGGAAACTAATATTTGCGGAGACGTGGCTGTTTAGAGAAGCTGTCCAGCCTGCTGAGACATACAGCAATGGACAAGACTTCTCTTGGAGAGGATCTCCTCAGAGGGCATTTGGTCTGTTCCTCTACCCAAAGGCTCACATGAGCCCTTTTGGGGAAGGGTAAGGACAGGGTGCTGGATTGACTGACTTCAACCCTTCATGTCTGAAGGGAGACCCAAAGATTCATGTGGAAAGCATCTCAAAAGTTAATCAAATTATGTCAGTGAGCTTGGTGAGCAGTCAAGCTTGCCAGGAGGTGGGATACAGCAGATATGGTGTTGGGAACAGTAACTCCAGGGGACACAAATTTGGAGATGGGAAGGGCACAAGATGCCTGGTACCACTTTGGCACCCTCCAGCACAACCATGGTGCAGTGGGGCTGTGGGTCCCTGTGGGGCTCAGGACAGTGTTTGGCAGCCAGGACCTGTCCCACCTCCAGCCAGCAGCAGGGCAGCCGGGGATCACCAGAGCAGCCCCAACCTCGGGCTTCAGGCACCTCCCTGGGGACCAGCTCTAAGGCTGCGCTGGGACATGGGCCCATCGGTGGGCCCGGCTCAGCAGGGCTGTGTGGAGCTGTGGCATTCCTGCAGGGCCTGATGGCCCTGGGGAGTGACATGGGGTCCCGGGCCCTGGATAGGGTAGGGGAGCCCCATGGAACTGGGCAGGACCAGGAAGGGCTGGTCCAAGAGACCTCTTCAGTGAAGCACCTAAGTGACTCCTTCTTCCCATGTAACATTATGCTGCTGTATGTAACATTAAGCTGGAGAAGGCACAGTCTAGGCAAATTTTTATTCACTCTTTATTTGGCAAGGGAACAGATGGGTTGAACAAGGAACTCAAGGTTCCTAGTCCCTCTTTTCCCCAGGACTGGTATTGGCAGTGTCACCATTCCAGGTACACTAGCACAAGTCTGAAGATTGTGCTTTCAGACCCTTAAAATATTTACAACAGTATTCATTTCTTGTGGGTTTCCCAATAAGATAAAATACCAAGGACAAGTCAAACAGCAAAGCATGAACTATTTTATTTCTCTCCACTTTCTCTTACTAAAAGAGCATGAGAAGCACTTGAGGGCAGTTTGCAGAGTGCATCTACCATCCAATATGACAAGTAGGTTAATTGGAATGAAGGAAAATGTGACCCTTGACTACAACTGCCCCTTGAGGGTATTGAGTTTAATGTTGTTGTTATTGTGTTCTGCAACATCGTGAGGCAAAACACAGCGACGGGCTCTTCTCAGCACAGGAGCTTGTTCTTAACAAATGGAGCTGCACCGAGTGACTTGGATTAAATTTGACTAAATCTTGCCCCAGGAAATCTTTCCCTAGAAAATCCTGTAGCACTCACAAATATTTTAGGAGTGACAACGCTGGGTGTCCAGCTCAGCGGAAAAGCACATGGGCAATAAGGGAGCTATACTATAGACATCTTTCAGGCACGAGAATATGAGTATCACCTGCCATTTCTGTTGGTGGCTGTGCGTGCGAAGGAATCAGCTCAGTGACTTTGTGTGAAATGTTGAGGGGAAAAATGGTCTTTTTTTTTTTTTTTTTTTTTTCCCAAAGAGGGAGAGAACATTGCAAGAAAATGTGTGCAAATTAATGTTAAAGAATGGTGATTTTTAGTCTAATTCACTTGAGTGTTCTGTTATGTTGAATTCTAGACGGTCTCTATGGAAATTCAGACAGTAAGAGTTGGGGCTACATGCATTCAATTTTGAGTTGACCTCATTACAGCTCAGTTAAAAGCTGTTGCTAACATGGTTAGAGCTTATTCTTATAAACTGGCCCTTCAGTTTCTATGGGACTTCTCCATGGAATCAAGTTTTGAAGAAGGATATGAGTTGCACTCACAGCACCAGGAAGCACACAGAGATGCCAGCAAGCACAGGGCAGATTTTGCTCCCTGGATAATGTCTCTGCAGGTTGATGCCTCTTTCCCTCCCCTCTTGCTCCCATGAAACACCAACCAGAGGAGGGCTGTGCTGGTCTGATGCTTGGCAGAGGAGGACAGTGAGCGGCAGGATCCTACTGCTGTTGCCCCAAGACATGAGCGAGACCCACTTGGTCTTGTCATTGACATCTATTCTTGTCTGTGTGTTGAAGACCACCAGCACCCAGATCCAAGTGGAAGGAGCCTCTGCCTGGAATTGCCTTCCTGAGGCAAAGGTTCTGGGAAAGGCTGTGGTTGCAGGCAGAAAGGCCTCATGTAGGGACATAATATTCCCAGGAAGAAACCTAGACTGTGGAAAATGATAAGGAAGGTAGTGTTAGCAAGAGAAAGAGAGAAAGAGAGAAAACTGTGGTCTGAGGAGCTCCTGAGATCAGCTGGGCTGTGTACACCCAGCCAGATCTGGTAGTGCTAGCAGGATTGTTTTCCAGGCAAAGGCTATTTTTAGCTGGAGGATGTGAATAGCAGTAGGATATAAAAGTAAATAAATAAGGTCTCAAGAGTAAGCTGTGGGCAAAACTGAAAAATATGTTTGTAAATAAAAATCAATCTACCTTATCTATGACTTTCTATATTGTACCTACTATAGTAATCCTTAGCTGAAACTGGAAAAAAATATTGCCCACCTCTGCACAGGAGGTACCAGAAAAAAAGCAGAACGAGATTCCCTCTGAAATCCGCACACCCATGAAAACCTGAGAGCTGGACTTAAGAAGGGAAATGTTATTCTTGCTCCCTTTCCTTGTCACAAAATAAGATTGGCCCGAAATACAAGTTTTTATACATCCATTTGCATATTAGCTGTATTATTTCAGCTTATGTGGAATCTGTTCCGTAGGTTCAGTTGTAGAGGTTTCACTGGCTTTACTGGGAGCAGGATTGGCACCCTGCCTCAGACTATCTGAA
The DNA here is from genome assembly GCF_037038585.1 of Patagioenas fasciata. Taxonomy (NCBI): domain Eukaryota; kingdom Metazoa; phylum Chordata; class Aves; order Columbiformes; family Columbidae; genus Patagioenas; species Patagioenas fasciata. Next base: position 68,970,985 of record NC_092520.1, on the reverse strand, counting down.
CAATAAGCATTAAAACCATAAGTGTTCTTTAGATCCATATCTGTTCTGTGGCAGCAGAGAAAGGCTTCAAAAGTCTTCAAAAGGTGAATTATTAAATGAGATGAAAGTATTTTTCAAATTGTTGTAGAGGTTGACCTGTGACACGGTGAACGGTGATTTGAATACTTTGAATTATCTGAACATTTTTTACATCTTTCTTGAGTTTCTTTGGGATTCATAAACCACTTTGCTGAAGGGTGCAATTGCAGGGGAATATTAACAAAAGCACCGAGGGCAGCTGGGCACTTACCACCTCTGGAAATCTTACTGGAGATACCTGCCCTACATCAATGTAGCCCTTAGGGAAACAGACCAGTGATGCTTATTTTAGACACCTCCATGGAGAACGGTGAGTTTGAAAGCACAGTCTGATAAACTGTTCCTGTTGCTGGTGTGGGTTGCCCGTTCTATCCCGTTGAAGCTGTTTGTTGCTGTTTTACTCTCCTGGCCCCTGGTCACCCACAAGGAGCAGCACCTCAGCTCTGCTGGTGTGGCTTTGCCTGACCACTCTCTGAGACCATTCTGTTGAACGATCCCTTTTGAATTTATCAAAATCAAAACAAAACTCATTTATAGTAGGAAAGGGCTTTTAAACCTGATTGTTAATGACATAATCAGAGGAATGCTTAAACCAGAAGAATTAATTTGGCAGCAATATTGGATGGTGACTGGAGTAAAATAATGATTGAACTCATGTCACTAGTTTGTCTGGATCTTAAATATTGTGGATACTACTATTGAACTAATTTCTCTATTTGCCTTAGCATTGGTTTATAAATACATCTCTGGGAGCTTTCCTATCCTGCTCTTTGAAGAAGAGCTTTTTAATTTGTTTGTTTGTTTGTTTGATATTTGCAGCATACAGAGTGACTGGAAAAAAACAGAGCAAAATAAACTGAGTTTTGCTGGTACATGAAGAAAGCAGAAAGAAAATAGATGTTATTGTTCTTAGACCTGAAAGTAATAGCATGGTACAGATAGAGAAATATTTGGAAACACATTAGTAATGTGATCTTCCAGCTGGGACATGGAAATAACTTGTCTTGCTGGTGCTCATTTTCAGACAGCAGAAATGAAATCATGTCTCCAGCACGGAAAGGTCAGCCAACAAGATTTTGCTAAATTCATCAAACTGTGCTCCCCACTGAGTAGATACCACCAGTGTGCAGTAAAGTAACATAGAGGCTGCTGGTGTTTTCACCCAAACAGCACAACACGGCCAGAATAGAAGCTGAAAAAAAATGCACTGATCTTTTCATTTCCTTTGTGCTGAGAAGTAGGATTCCCTAGATGAAACTTAGCATTTATCTTTCTTTCTGTCCTCATATTTTACCTGGAAAAAAAACCACTTAATGTCTTTAGAGAGAAACATCTGTTCCAGCCAGCATTACCTGGCAGTAATAGGATGCAAGAAAGTTCTCCAAGACTTTAGTTCAATATTTTTATTGAGAATAAAAGTCCAACCACCCTTTCCTCCTGAAACTAAGAAGGAAAAAATCATTCTTTACAAAATTGTGTAAGGAGATCCTCACACATTTTGAAACTGGTTCAAAGCTACAACCATAATTGTCACAGCATCCACAGATTAGATGACATTTACAATGGTTTTTAATTAAATTTACTTAATTTAGATATTTATCAGCCAGAATCCATTGGCACACTTTCTTCCAGCTTTTTTTAAAGGTTAAATGAGCAATATGTGTAATGAGGTCTTTAAGGGAATACAAATTGTGTCAGCCTGGAATTCTCCAGAAAGCCGGTGCTGTGCTGGAGGATTTGCAGAGTGCTGGAGGAGGGGAAGGTGCCTCCTGCTCACGCTGCTGACACCAGAGTGCAGTGTCTGACCTTCACACCCGTTGCTCCTGCACAGGTTGGAACCTGTGGTGTGATCACAGCACAGAGTTATCTGGCTCCAGGACGATGATACGTTTGCAGCTCCAGCCTCTCATGAATGACACTCGTATGGCTCCTTCCAGGGGTCTTGAAGATGCTGTGAGGTAGTGGCAGAGAAAGGTTTTGTTGAAGGCTCCTCAGGAGGCACCAAGCTGGGACAAGACCTTCTGAAGTGTGGTGGAGCGGCAGAGGAGATCCTTTGCATCTCTGGAATAGCTGAAATGCTTTGCTGAAGTCAGGTTCAGGGGGAGGAGAGCAAGGAAAGTAATGTGCTCTTTTCATCCCTATGCTGAACACCAATCCTCTTCTTCCTTTACATCATGGGTGTGCTCTGCATACACAACTACAGTGTCATTCAGCGTGGCACTACTGCACCTTTTAAAGAGTGTACAGTGAAGTGTGTCTTGGAAAGAACATTATTGCAAGCCAGCACAAAGCAGAATGAAATGCACTACTCTGAAAAGGGCAATTACAGCGAAACTACATATGAGAGTTGCAGATGGACGCAATATGTAGTTGAATGACTAACAAGGAAGCACAGTAGATGGCCTCCTAACAGCACATGGACCATATGGCATAACAAAACTTGGGGAATCATTCTCATCAATGTGGCAGTTTTATAAACGCCAAGGTAAAAAAACGCACCAGCTCTTTTGAAAAATCCCACTGAGTATCTCGTCTCAAGCTGACAGATTTGTTCAAAGATAGCCTTGTGGGTTCAGATATTACAGTGCTGAATATGGTGAGAATTAGAGGACAGAACAGAGGGTCCCAGTGAAAGTCCACACAAGATGGCAGAACCCTGCTAAATTCAGCATCACTGAATCCACTAAATCCAGCGTCAGCACTGATTAGATGTTGGTCAAGTCATTTTCACATTAGTTTCTACTTTTTCACATGTTTTGGTGACAATATGTTGCACCTAATAACACAGAATACTTAATTACCCTACATGCTAGAAATCATCAACCCAGAATCTTTTTGTCCAACTATGTATTGCAATGATGCAGGAATGGCCTTCACCATAGACAACTCACATGTGTTTAAATGAACAAATTGTTGAAAAGAAATACTTGGATTATCTGTGCTGTCAGATACTGGGGAGTATGGAAGTAACCAGGGGAGAATTAGTGGTAAAGAATGACTTGGGAAAAGGGGTTCAGTGTTGAACTTCCTTTTGCATTACCCATCCACAGGTAAAATCAGCATTATTATTATTATTATTATTATTATTATTATTATTATTATTATTATTATTATTATTTCACTGAAATTCTCAGGACTGGTGGTTGACCTGGGCCCTCCAGCACAAAACATATAAAGAGATGCTTGGTTGTCAGCATGAATAAGATGCCTCTACTTGGTCATGCAAGCTAAATACTTTTGGTCCTAACCATATGTCTGCCACAGTCTTTAAGTGTTGCTGTCTGATGGCAGAATTCTCAGGTTGTATTGGTAGCTTCTTGTCAAAAGCTGTGGCTAAAAGATAAAATCCATATCCTTGTGATGGGTTCAGCAACAGTACCAGCCATTTAGTCTTTGCTCAGTTTGTCACTTGTCTTTGACAGTGTCAAAACCACTGCTCTGAAATCTGAGGTCCTGAGCTCATTGTACTTGTCTTATTTGATCCTGATTATCTTAAACAATCTGACAAGACACTGGGAAATGGAAACATGACATTTATTATTCTGCAGAATGAAGGATTTTATGTTATAGCATATTTTTGGCAAAATGCAGGAAGAGAGTCACATTTAAGGATATAGCAGACAGCTCCTAAGCAATATGCTAACTTATTTCTTTCTGTCCAAACCGTAAGCTATATGACAGCTGCCTTTCTAATGAGAAAAATGCAGTAATCATTACTTGTGTGTGGTGGTTGGCAACAGTTGTTTGAGTTTCTGGTGAGCATAACTCTCTGATCTGTTTTTCTTGCGGTAGTTTACATACAGTTTCCAAAGTTTGCATTGTTAGTCATACCTATATTTAGAACTTTCATTAGTGATGACTCAATACAAGAAAAAAAAAAAAATTAAGAGAAAAGATATGCCCGTAAAGCTCAGTAGTGGTGAGAAAAAAATGGTATCCTGAATTTCACTCTGTGGCAGTATGTGTCTTGAATTCAAATTGGAATTAATTTAAGCAGTCAAATTTTTAAAAAAATAATTGATAGCGCAGATAAACTAATTTATAAGCTGATTTTATACACTTATTTTTGCTTTAATTGCTGTAAGCGCTTTATATCACTGATTAAAAAGGAGCTAGGGTAGCTTAAGGCAAATGTATTCAGTTATTTAGTATAAGTAGAGAGCTCTGATTTCATTTGCCAGGTAGAAGGGGCAAGATGGGAGGTTGGTTCAACTATTCATTAGAGAGGTACAGTAAGTCAAGTCAGGTTTTGCTGAACAGTTTTTTTTTTTTAGAACATACAGCATGGATATAGAAAAACATGTATATTCTTCTCCCTTGTCCTCCTAAATGCTCCTGCCTTTTCACGTTGACATAGGAAGACAAAGAAACTTGACGTTGACTGTGGCCTTTGCTGTTGCAGTCCCAAATAGCACAGCAATGTTCAGTTTGAATGAACTGATGCATATAGATTTCTACAGTGATGGTAAAGAAACCCCTGGCAGGGTGGCATGGCCAGGCATGGTTGGCCTGAGCCCTAGTTCACTGGGTGAAATTGAATGCCTCTTCCAGAAAATCACCTCTGTTCATTGCTGCCTTCCCTGGTCCTCTGGTGTGATGGTCACCCTGTGATCACCCTGGCTCTCCCAACAAGAGCTGTGATTCTACACAAAGGAACAAAACACAAGTGGCTTAAGAAAAGGTTGCCGAGATCTCACTTACAGCTTCACAGTCTTAATGTAGCAACCCTGGATCTTCCACCTTCTGTGGTATTTCATATTAATAAAGTATAGAGAGTAGGGTTTTGTACAGAAGCAAACCATCTTTGAAGAGAATTAAAAAAAATACTGTGGAAAGAAGGAAATAAGCAAGGTGAGGAAGAATGAAACTGGGAAAAAAAATATATTTTCTTTATCTATATTTTAGGAGCATCATGGATACATTGTGGTTACTATATAAGACCTTGACCTGATTCTGCTCTCATTTTTATTTGAATACTGCCCTTTGACTTCCTCTGTGAAGGTGAAAATGCAAAGTTTCAGTGAATTTCCTAAAAAATTAGTTCCCTGGCTTCTGGATTATTTTGAGGGTGAGATGCTACCCGGAATTAATTCAGTCTGTTGGGTACTGCAAGGACATATTTCACAAGAAAAGATTAATTTATAGTTGGTGTAAATTAGTGCAGCTTCAGTGAAGTCAATTGAATTACTCTTGCTCAGTTCAGGTCTTGTAGTCAGATTGCCTCTGGAATATGAAGTATGTCTTGTCTACTATCAGTGGAGAAGCTAATTTATTCTTTCTAAGTGATAAAGAAGAGTGGCCAAGCCTTCCTTTCAAAAGGTAAGAAAAATGCATATGAATTTTTAGAGGAGCACTGAGGAAAATTTAAGTGATGGAAAACCAGCAGAAAATGTCAATGATACAAGATAAAAATGCATCTACTTGGAGACCTGGTACCCCAGGAGCAGATCAGAGGGGCTGGAGGTGGTGCCCAGCTGAAAGCAGCAGTATCCAGTACTGACCTGCACTCACAGAGAAGAGATGCAACAGGAAAAAAGGAGCTGAGGGGAGACCTTGTCACTCTCTACAACTACCTGAAAGGAGGTTGGAGTATGGAGGGTGTTGGTCTCTTCTCCCAAGCAGGAATTGATAGGATGAGAGGAAATGGTCTCAAGTTGTGCCAGGTTAGGTTTAAATTGGATATTCAGAAAAATCTCTTCACAGAAAGGGTTGTCAGTCATTAGAAGAGGCTGCCCAGGGAAGACGTGGAATCACCATCTCTGGACATGTTTAAAAGACAGATAGATGAGGTTCTTAAGGACATGGTTTAGTGCCAGTGTTAGGTTAATGGTTGGACTCGGTGGCCTTGAAGGTCTTTTCCAACCAAAATGATTCTATGACTTCTTCTTTGTGGACAGAGAACTTCCAAGACTGGGAAGGGGGAGCTCAGCTGATCACTGACCTGATCACTAACGTGGTCATGCACAATGGTGCAAGAGCCAATTGCCTTTTTTTTTTTCAATGCAGGAAAGTACTTTCAGAAGGACATGCTCTCAGGCTTATTGGTGATTTGTTCACATAGCTCGTTCAGTTTTCATCCACTCTTCTCATAGCTGAGGACACTGAGTAGACTTGCAAAAACTCGTTGTTTGTGTGAGGTGTTTGAAAATTAGCTTCTGCAGGTAAGTTCCTTTACTTAATTATGTGTCAAAGCACCTGGAGACAGGAGCAGTCATTATCTATCCACCCATAGGCAAGTTCAGCTTTAAGGCTGGACAAAAAGACTGCCTACGAATGTGCGCTCAAAACCAGACACATGTGGATGGCGCATAGCTGGAAAATCCCAGCTTTGTGTATATTTTGCTATTCTAATAGAAATACAATCGTTCCAGAGCTCATGAGTATACTTTCCAGAATATTTTCCTGATAAGCTCAGTTTTCCTGCATGTTGGGCTTTAGTGTAATATCACAGTCACTCACCAGGTGCTCTTTGGGAGGGCTGTGTGGCAGCAACATTAAAAATAACAAAGTTGTTTGGAGATTATGGATGACTTCTGATTTTTTTGTGTTTATTTCCCTGAGACAGATGAGAGAAAAATGGAATAGCCCCTCATTATAATTTAGCATGTAACTTCAGGAAAAATAAAGGAGCATTTGCGTGTATTTTGAAAGGTCTTCAAGACTATCACAGTATGTTGCGTTTGCCAAGAAAGGGTATACAAAATAAAAAAAAGCAAAAAGAAGATTCTAGAAATTATTTCCTAACATCTAACACATCTGCAGGAAACATAGAGTGAGCTGAGATGGTGGTCTGTTTTTTTCATGGAGAAAAATCTTGCTATTGTGAATTAGATTCAAATGTCTGTGTTCTGATATGATACATTGCCATTTAACAAAGGAAAGCGTTTTGTGAAATCTTCTCCCAAAGAAATAATTCTGAACAGGACTTTAATGCAAATATCAAAGCTGCTTCAGAATGCTTATGGTCAAAAGTATTTGTTTCTTGTGAAATCACTGTAGGGTGTTGCCAATGTTGATGAATCTCAGATTTTGATTTTGAGATCCAAGCACTGACTAAGAAGATAGATAACAGCTGTACGTGTAAGTAGGCAGCCTACCATTACCATTCATTTGATTCTTCAAGGTGGAAGTATTTTTCCAGTAAGTTTCAAAATATCTTTACAATAAAGTTCTGCAGACGAAAAAAAAAAAAAATCTATCTTGATATACTGGGGTTTCTGCCATCACAACGAAAACTAGCTCAGATCTTCCCTGTTTATTGGCAGAAAAACAAGGTTCCTGAATGCCAGTCTGGACAGGGAGGAAGCTGGCGGCAGTGGGAGCTTGCCTGGGTCACCCTTGGGGTCAGTGGCACATGTAACAGCTGTAAAATGTATTTTACCCCAGCGTAAAGGAAGAAGATAAAATTCTCCATTCATTTTTTTTAGCAACTTCTCTGATTCCCGGCTTGTATTTCAGTTTTGTGCTGTTTCCACACAACATAGGATTCAACAAGCTAGAAGGATGTTGCTATTGAAATTACAGCCTCTTTTTCTGCAAAGCTACGGGGTCAAAGTCTTTTGCTCAGCTGGTCATGACTGGCTATGTTTTTTTCAGAGACATGAAGAAGGAGATCCTTCAAAAAAAGGATCTCCTTCCTCTGCTGAGCTGCTTCTCATTTAGTGACAAACAGCTTTTTTTTAAAAAAAAAAAAATTAATTCTTAACTCTATTTCTAAGTCACATCATCTGGTCCAAGGGGTAATGGTTTTAAACTCAAAGTGGGGAGATTCAGGCTAGATATGAGGAAGAAATGTTTTACACTGAGGGTGGTGAAACACTGGCCCAGGTTGCCCAGAGAGGTGGGAGATGCCCCATCCCTGGAGACATTCCAGGCCAGGCTGGATGGGGCTCTGAGCAACCTGATCTAGTTGAAGACGTCCCTGCTCATTGCAGGGGGTTGGACTAGATGGCCTTTGAAGCTCCCTTCCAACTCAAACCATTCTGTGATTCTATGATCAGAGTAAATCGTGCAAAATACTAGCAGTCCTACCCCTGCTAGACCTTCAGAGTCCATTTGGTCTCCAATTGACCAGGTCTCTTCTGAGTACATACAAATATGTGCCAGGACACCAAAAATGGACTGAAGAGCCATAAGACTAAAGTGTCTCTCAGAAAAAAAAAAATAAATAAAAAGAAAAAAAAAAGGTACAAATACTATCTCCAAAGAAACACAAAAACACACCACACCTCAAGAGATATTAAATATTTAAAGAGGCTGTGTCAACCTTTGCAGACTCCTGAGTGCACCAAGCGCTGCCTGCTCCTCCTGAGGATGCCTCTGGGATTGGAGCTCCTTTTCTCTTATATTTGAAACAGGAAAAATCAAAATCTGGCCTGGCCACAAAGTCAAAGCATGGGTTGCCTTGTCATGACTCCTGCCCCTCATGTGTTCCCCACAGCCCCTGCATGCAGCTCCCACTTGTAGCACTGCGCTGGGTGCCAAGCAGAGTGGTGGGGTGGCTGGGAGCCCAGGAGGAGGGTTGGCAGTGGCCAGGGCCACCATACAGAGCTACACAAGGGGTGTGTTGGCCTGCATGGCCCTGCATGCCAGACATGTCAGCAGACAGGTGCTCCCCAGTTGTGCCCTCACACCATGAACCACCTCATAATGTGACCCAAGGTAGAAACACAAGCTCCTTCTCTTGCCATCAAGAGTGAGATTTAGCAGTGTGATGCAGGAGGGGAGCATGAAGGCTATGCATGGCGGCCATGAATGGATGCATGAGCTGCATCCTCCTTCTTCCAGCCTGATTCTACCACATCCCCTCAACTGGGAAGTTGTGGGGTGAGAGACCCAGAAATTGTGCCACTGGGCACCACTACAGTAGCTCCCCAGCTGCTTCCCATTAACCATGGTGGATATAAATTGGCAAGTAGGGGGATGAGAAATTGGGACTTACATGTTAAGCAGCTCCCTCATGCAGCTACCCTGTGTTGCAATTAGCCTTTCTTTTTAAAATCCTTCCAGTCTCTGCTGGGGCTGAAGGGAAGCCATGGATCTGCAGCACGCAGCTGCTGGGTTGGTTTTGGCATCTATCATGTCCCAGAGATGAGGTTTGTGGGAAACTCCCTTAAATATCCTGTGATTTTTTAACACAACAGAGCTGAGATTTCAAACCACAGAAGAAAGGCTCTGCTGCCATTGCTCACACGCTGCTGCAACCCTGCTCAGGGCAGTTAGGACAGCGTTCTTCACTTGTACTCTGAGACAGGGTGCCCGTCTGTGAGTGCATGATCTTTACTCAGTGCCTGGTACAGCTGAACCAAATTGCAACCATGTCTTCCCACTGTGTCTCCGCAGGTTGGTAGCCATAGACCTTGATTTCTGATGCAATGAGGCATTGCTAATTAGGACTTTCTTATCTTCAGCTTAATAAAAATATGCTCATCCACAAATAGGACTGAAAGAACCCCAGTTCAAAGGGGGAAGGAATCCTCAAATTGGATTTTAGTACCTTCAGTGGGGAAAAAAAAAAAAAATATATATATATATATATATAAAAACCTCAGGTGGGTAAAAAATTTAAATAAAAGTATTTTGAAGGGTGTTCATTTCTTATGGAACTGAACGCCCCTTCATAAACTAAGAGGATAATATCTCCCATTCCTCCAAGCTTCTATCCATTTGGCATGTGTCACCACAGATTCAGAAACGGGCTAATTAAAATTGTTTTGTTGCTAATGACAGTACATCTTCTTTCACTAAAGAGTTCAAACTGCAGCCTTCCTCTTGATCTGCTGTGAGATTTTTTAATCTCTAAATTAGAATAAAAGAATATGCCCTTTTAATGCCTATAAGAATTTGAGCTCGTTAATGCAAAAAAAAAAAAAAAAAGTAGGATTTCTATTATAGCTGTTCTTTAATTATGGAACAGCATGTGCGAGAAGACTCTTTACTCAAAACTGTGTCCTCAATTCTATTACACATCTTAGCGGAGAATGCATGTAATAGAAAAACAGCAATAGACCGTGGAAATTGTCCAGAGCCCTGCTCTCCTAGGGAAAAGATGCCAATGGTATTTTTGTATCGCTACTCCTCGGCAGCCTCTTTGCACTTTCCTCCAGGTTACATGCACAGCATGACTCACTGCCTGATGGTTTCATTGAAACAGAAAAATATAGACACAGTAATGATCACATTCAATCATAAACTATAATCAATACAGCAGAGTTTAAATGTTCTGTGCCCCAGCAAGCCATGACAGGGCTCCCCCCCAACCCTACCCCACCTTCTTCCCTGAATAAATGATTTTTCTTTTCTAAAGGATAACAGTTGTTCCAAGTGATCTAGCAGATGTAGTCAAGTCTCTCAGAATGAAATATGTAGGTCAGAGCAGGAGGCATTCATTGTTTTCTTTTGATGTACCTTCATGTCAGCCCTCCTTTGGACGGAAAAGCCACTTCACATTACTTACTGACTGCCTCGCGGGAGTCTCGCTGGAGGAACCTTGCAGCAGCCCCCCCACAAGTTCATCTGGGGGCATCGGGTGGGCAGAGATATTTGTGTTCAAACCACAGACTCTGTGGCCTTTTATTTATGGACACCAGGATAAAAACGTCAGCCTAGTTCTCAAGTGAAGACAATTATCTCGACGAAATCTTTCTTTGTGTACATCACAACACCATTTCAGAGTCTGGCAAGCTCAGAGGTGCTGATGAGAAATGGCTCCCAGGAGACTGAAAGTGGGGTGGGGGAAGGACAAGGGGAACACAGCCAGGTCAGGATGCGGGGAGCCTCTCCAGGAAAAATAATAAACATGACTTTTGGGCTTTAGAGACACCACGTGTCCCTGTGCCAATTGTGATTTCCCTGAGGGAAATATAATCTCTTCAATGACAGTAAAAAATCTGGTTTTGGTGTTAAGTATTACTTGTTCTTTTGTGGTATTTTTAAAGGAGGGGTGTCCAAAGGAGTCACTTCTGCCCCACAGGTCTGATGAGCTAGCAAGAACCACCACTGTGGTATCTCCATCCCATCACAGGTCGGGAGACATCCCAGCACGCACTGCAGCAAGCTCAAATTCCTACTTTCTTAATAACCACTCTCCACTAGGAGCAAACAAAAAAATTTTTTTTAAATAAGAAAAAGGTTTTCCCTTTTCCTCTTAACAGTGGTAACTGCCTAAAGATGAAAAATAACTCCCAGAAGGCCAGTATAAAATGAAATCACATCAACAAACCCTAAATAAAAGTTGCAATTCCAACATGTCCTCTGCTACACTTGGGACGTGCAGTAAGTGACAGCTGAATAAATCAAACCCCTGGAGTTCCTTCCTAACCATCAGGTTAAAAGTGTTATTATCTCATTTTAGTTAAAAGTTCTGATTCATATTTTTTTTTTTCTTCCTCAAATCTGGGAGAGCTTGTATGCCACTCACATTAGAGCTGGAAAAGGACTACAGTAACTTTCTAAAAAACAGCCTTTTTTTTTTTTTTTTTTTGTCATAAATCAGTGTTTCTGGTTTCGTTCGGCTGCCTGTCTCCCTTTCTTCCTTTCCCCCTGTTTCCTCCTCCCACTCGTTAGTCTGTTCAGCACCTTCGGTGAGTCACACAGAGCTGGCTGACAAGTGAAGTCAAGTTTGACTTCATAAAAAGTTCCTGCAGAGCTCTTCCGCTGTGCGGTTTGCTGGGCACCACTCTGGCTCCTTCTCCCTCCTCCAAACCTGTGCTGGGATGGCCCTTCACTTCTGAGGATGCACATTTGGGACCACGAGCCATCGGCTGCACCTGGAAATGTGAATTGTAGGTGTTTCTGTCAGTCAAACAGCTCACACAGGAGACTGTAGGTGAAAACCTGGAACTTACACCCCTTACAGAAAGGCTGCAAGCCTGAACCTTGATTTATGTCATGCTAATTTATGCCTGAGGGAATAGTCCCGGTATTGACTAACTTCATCTCCTGTCTCTCCCCACCACTGATTATGTCACCCTTGAAACTTCTGAAATGGATCTTGCTTTATCACATGAACTGTCAGCAGAGGCCACAATATTTAGGTCATGATAGCTTAGTGTACAACACCTCCCAAAGCAAGGACTGAGAACTGTATTCTCTGACCCCATTTCAGCAAGGTCTATAGGCATGTGTCTAACCTTAAACACACAGCAATCCCTGAAATGCCCTAAAGGCTATCCCGATCGATGCGCTAACAGCGAAAAGGTTCATGGCAGTTTTGCTAGTTAAACAGCACTTTCCTGAACCAGATTTTAGTGCATGATGCAGACTTATCTGGCTGAGGTTTTGCAATATCTCAGCAATAGTTGCCTGGCCTCAGGAGAGGCACCTAGACTGCCTGGTTTGGTAATAATGCACTTGATTCTCACAGTGAGGAGGGCAACAGAGGCAGTAACTAGCTCCCCAGGGAGGTGTCACAGCCCCAAGCCTGACAGTGTTCAAGAAGAGACTGGGCAACCCCCTCAGACACATGGTGTGAACTGTGGGGTTGTCCTGTGCAGGGACAGGAGTCTGACTTGATGATCTTTGTGGGTCCCTTCCAACTAAAGACATTCTATGATTCTATGAGCAGCACAGTGGTGAGTTTGTGCTCATGAGAAAGATGGGGCTTTCTGCCTTTTCCAGCCTGAGGAGCTGGCGGGGTGAGCTGAACAGGCACACAGGGGCCAGGCTTTGCAGCTACAGCTGCTCTCCCTTGTGCATCTTCTAGAAGCTGGGGAGGTGCAACTGGTTATGGATGTCAGCTGGGAGGTTTTTGCTCTTTTCATGCTTTATGCATTTGTCATGCAACAGTTACCAGGGAAAATCAGAAACAGTCTTAAGAGTCTGAGATCTCCTTTCTGTCCCCTTTTAACGTAGCGATCCTTACACAAGAGTCACCCAGCACAGCACTTTCCTACTGTGTTTGCTCTGTTTCCTCTTGACCTTGGTAGTAAGCCTGTGTAGCTGGGGTTGGTGGATTCAAACATCGATCCTGGGGAAGATTTGTTACCTGGGATTTTCCCTGGATGTTTATGCAGAATCATAGAAACATAGAATCATTTTGATTGGAAGGGACCTTCAAAGGCCATCTAGTCTGAGCCCATGCAATGAGCAGGGACATCTGCAACTAGATCAGGTTGCTCAGAGCCCCATCCAGCCTGGCCTGGAATGTCTCCAGGGATGGGGCATCTCCCACCTCTCTGGGCAACCTGGGCCAGTGTTTCACCACCCTCAGTGTAAAAAATTTCTTCCTCATGTCTGGCCTGAACCTCCTCTCCTTTAATTTCAAACCATTACCCCTTGACCTATCACAACAGGCCCTGCTGAAAAGTCTGTCCTCATCTTTCTTATAGACTCCTTTTAAGTTCTGAAAGGCCACAATAAGGTCTCCCCAGAGCCTCCTCTTCTCCAGGTTGAACAACCCCAACTCTTTCAGCCTGTCCTCACAGCAGAGCTGTTCCCACCCTTTGGTCATTTTTGTGGCTTCCTCTGGCCCCACTCTGGTGTCCCTTGCTGCTTCAGCTCTTCATGCTGAACTTGATGCATGTGCCATGGGCTCGGATGTCAGTTGGACAACCTTGGGTACCAGGTGCTTTCCCATCTACAGTGGCAGAGCTGGGTCACAGCAGCAGGCTGTGCCCAGAGTGGTGCTAGGCCAGCTAGGAGGTGTCTGCTGGAATTTTGGGGCTTTCTGAACAGGTGTCTGAATGGTGTTTCAGTCCCAGCACAGATGGTAAGGAAGCGGTCTGGATCTTGCCATTAGTGCACAAGTCTTAAAAAAATCTAACTCTATTCCTGCTGTTGCAGACATGGCAGTAAATCCTCATTGCACTTTCTGCGCTTTCACAAGTCCTGTAGATGCAGCTATCAATAAGGCCTAGAGAACTCTTAAATATACTCCTTTTTCCAAAGCCTGGGAAAAGCCTGGCTTGTTACAAGGAAAAGAATTTTTTAAGTCTGGGATTGATTACCGCTTGTTCTTTCGTGTATGTTTAAGTATTAGGTCAGTTCTGAGGGATGCATAAATTACTGAAACCAAGCTGTTGAGTTAATAAGAATGATATTTTCAAACTCTTATGGTTCTGTTTTAAGTTCTCATGGTATTAATGCCAGCAGAATAACTTACTGCAACTGAAATGCACTGCATTGAGGTCTAAATTATGCTAAAATAGGTCAAGCAGCAGTGAAGGCAGTTATTTTGACTGAACTAGGGTTAACAAGATGCATGTAACAAATGCCTCAGGAGAACAATCACATGCGCTCGCTGCACATGATACCACAGCAGGATACCCATAGCTTCAGGTTCCAGCTAAATGGCATCATGGTGTGCTCTTTCGGGCAAGAAAATAGTTTTACAATTGTTTGACTATGATCCCCTCAGTTTATGTGATGTAACCTGACAGTTTAAAGGGTCCCATAAGTACGTTTTCACTGAAGCCTGTGCAACTTCTACATACTCAACTAGGCTGTTTTTAACATAAAGCAGAGGGAGAGCAAAGAAGTAATTAATGAAAGATCTGATACCTTCTGAGACTCCTGGCATGACAGCATGCCCAGCTGCCTTTCCACTTGTTTCTGAATAGAGAAAGAAATTGGGAGGCAGAAATTAGCTTGAGGTATTAAAATTGGACTCAAGCTGAAGTGGAGCATCTGAACATCCTTGGACTGTATGGTAAAAGAGATTAAATACACTTCTAGCCTTAGTCTTCTTTGTAATAACAAAAGAAATCCATAAGGAGTTTTCCCTAAATTGCTTTGATTTTTCAGTGGTTCCATAGATCACATATGGAACAATATGTAATGTTTATTTCCCTTCCCTTCCCTTCCCTTCCCTTCCCTTCCCTTCCCTTCCCTTCCCTTCCCTTCCCTTCCCTTCCCTTCCCTTCCCTTCCCTTCCCTTCCCTTCCCTTCCCTTCCCTTCCCTTCCCTTCCCTTCCCTTCCCTTCCCTTCCCTTCCCTTCCCTCTTTTTCCTTTTTTCTGTCTCTTCAGAAAGCCTCTATTATGAGTTGCTGCACTCGCCTTTTGAATGCTTTCATCACATCTGTATGTTAGGGAACCAATACCTTACAGTGGAAAAATGAAGCAGAGGAAAACACATAGGCGTACTGATTGAGTCTGCTTTCACCAAGCACCTGGGCCCAAGTACTTAAATCTATGCTCTTTGTACATAGACAAATTCTGCATCCAATATGCCAGAACCACGTAATTTTTCAGAAAGTTGATATATACACAGAATATTGAATTTAGGAACATTTATGAATGTGTGTTGGATTTTGTTTATCCAAGAACACATGATATTTTTCCATAAAGCTGCTTGATGTTACTGAGTGCTAAAATGTTATAAATTTTCCAGTCATTACAGCCATATACATTTTTGTGAGAGGCTTTGAATTTATTATTTACCTGAGCAGACAAAAAAAGGAGACAGGGAACAAACACGTGCTCTAGGAAAGCCACTTAAAGAAACTGATTATATAAAGAAATAAGCTTTCTGCTTTAACCAAAACACTGTTTTAGTCGATTTTCTTCACTGAAAGTTTCTATAGCATTTTCACATCTGACTGGGCTGCTTTTATACAATGTAGAGAGAGTGCAAAGAAGTAATTGATGAACAGTCATCCCACCTCCAACTTCAGGTGATATAAACAACTTTTAAAATACAGCACAACTGTTCTCCCGATAGGGTTGAATTAATTTTTCAAATCTGTTTAGGGATAATAGCTGATTTTATTTTTCCCCAATGATACTTGATTCAATTTCAGTACTACTATTTTTACTTTTTTTTTTTTTTTTTTAATAACAGAACACATCAAAATACTTTGATTAATAGTAATATACCAGATTATATGTCAAAATGACACATTGTCAGTGTTTTAATCTTGCCCTGACTGAAGGTTACATCTAAGTGGAGTAGATGGTTAAATTTGTAATAGAATATCCTGTATTATTGTCCTGCACAAAAAATTAGGAGATTCCCATTTTCCCTTGAGTTCTGAGGCATGTGGACTTTTCAGACAAGAGGGGAACTCCAGGTTTTGGACACCAGAAATTCAGTGGGGTCTGCTATGTGTCACAGTTTTTTTTTTTTTATTGCTGAAATTTGTTTGGAGTGAAGGTTTTAATATTATGTTCCCACTTCAGTGATTTGGTCTAGCAAAGGATGTTTTTCTTTCTCTTTAGAAGCTATTTTAGTCTGCCTTTGACAAACTGAACTGGATTCACCTACCTTGAGACACATTTCCCATCACCATAAATGAAATGTGCAAATTACCTATGATAATTAGATTTGACCCAGTTACTGGATTTGGGAACATCCTTCTATCTTGCCTGGAGCTGAATATCCTTACAGAAAGCAAATCTCACGGTTAAGACAGGATATAATCAGGGTTAAAACATTTCATCAGAGACACAAAAATAAGATGTAACTGAACTAGAATGATTTCATTGCCTGACATTGTCTGTTATTTTTTCTGCACAGTGAATTATTCATTACTAATGATTTGGAGTTCTTTGGCTTATCTGCGTGATAACAGCTCCTCTCCCCTCTTGCCATGTACACACCCTACCACAATAAGAACACTTATGACAAATAGTGATGTCACATCCTTAAACTTCTTTAATAAGTATTGGCTGTGAATCAAATGGCTCAACTAATCCTTCCTCATCCATCTTACAACTTCAATAAGTCACGGGATATCAATGACTGAGTATTACCACCTTTGCTAGGAGATAAACCCCACATACACAGTGGTGTGATAAGGTTTGATGGGAAACACATGCCTGAAAAAACCTCTGTAGCAAGATTGCATTGTGCTAAGAAATTGTTTGTTGGCTCCCTGGTTTCAGAAATGTTATTTATCCCTTTTGAGCTCCCAAATTAAAATGCAGGGGCTTATCTGCTTGGGGAGTAATATTTTACCAAACCAGCAAGACATTTAGATTCTGTCCATGAGTTGCCATCATGGTCTTAGAATGGACTTGGGGATTAGCTGACATCTGCTCCCTGAGTTTACCTTTTTTTTGGTGGGTTTCTCGTCAACAGAAGAAAGAAATAAAATATTTCTGTGCAACAAAAGAAGTGTGGGTCTTTTTTTCCTAAGAAAACAATGAATAAGGAATAATTTTTTTTTTTTTTTTTTCCCTGGTGATTTATTCTCTGAAGCTTGCAGCAAAATAAGAGGATTCTGTCCAAAGGTTACAACAATAATGCCCATTGGTATAAAGTCCTAGTTAGGGACATCCTTGTAATAAAATATCAATAAAACTTCCAGTCAATCTACAACTCCGAGGGTTAAAAATGTGGTTTTGTCAACAGAGTTTGTACCAAATGTCAGTACACTGACATATCCACCTTGGCACACCACTGGTGTGAACTAGACCTGACCCCAGAACAGACTACAGCAGGTAGGTGTTTACCCACTAATGCAGCCTCACAATCAGAATGAGAAGGTGAAGTGACTTGTCTGAATTGGAAATGTAGTGGTTAGCCTGAAGGAAGAAAGCAAAAAAGAAGCACGTGGTGAAGCAGTTCCTCCAGGCTGGACAGGAGGGGATGGGTTCTGGGAAGCTGAGACCGTCACATTTCTTCAGCCACTCTGCACCAGATGCTTCAAATTTGTAAACTCTCAAAAGCACCTTTTCAGGCTGAAACCCCATTCTGAGGCTGTTGAAGTAAACAAGGCTCTCAAAACTTTTGTATTTATGATTTATGAGAGCAGTTAAGACTTTATACAAAATTAAAGGCTAAATGAGAAAATGTGGAAAGAGGCAGGACCAATGAACTAAGTTTATGAATAAGTGCCAGAAACCTCCTGAAGCCTAATTCCACTTCTGAATTAATGTGCTGCTTGACCTTGGGCAAGCTTTTTACGTTATTAAAGTTACTTTAATCTGCTGATATAATTTGTAACACTAGATATGCCAGGAAGTGAGGACACACTCACATGGGTGTTTAAAATATTTTGAAAATCAAGACCACTATTTATGCATATCATGTAAAAACTTCAGTTCTTTACGCAGTATTTGAAGAATCATGGATTTGATGTGACTAAGCCAGTCAGAGTACACTATAATAAATTAAACCAAGAAGGCAGCTTGGAACTCCTTTTTGGTTACCTGATGTCTTCACAATCAAATGGAAATACCACAAACTGATTCATTTACCAGCTGGAAGGATTATTGTAGGAACAGCCATGTCTTTATGCACTAAATCAGATTGGAGTTTGTGGAGTCTGAAAACTCTGTGGTTGTTGCTTCTATTCCTGGTTTTAGGAAGCTAGAAAAATCAAGATTAATTAACCACATTTTCCCTTTCAAACTTCCTTTGACGAGAGATTCTTGGAAATAACCTAAATGGAGGAAGATTGCTGGAGATGTTTTTCTTGAGGAATTAGACTGTAAGCCACACATGAGGCTGAACCTCCAACTAGCCAGGGCTTGTCTTTGGGACTCCTGTTTTTCCTGAGTCTCCCAGAGCAGAAACCAGCCTGTATTGGTGACAAGCCATGCCACCCAGGTGCCAATTAATAGCATTAGATTCAGCAGAATCTCACTTCTAAGCAGCTGCCTGAAATGCTTGGGCTGTTCTACTGAGCTGCCAGCTGATGAAAGAGGTAACCCAGGCCCCAGGAGTAAGCAATGGTCTGAGTCCCTCTCTCACTCCATACTTTTATGTTATATTATGTTATGTGGCCAGCAGGTTGGGAGAGGTGATTCTGTCCCTCTGCTCTGCTCTGGTGAGACCCCACCTGGAGTCCTGTGTCCAGTTCTGAAGCCCTCAGTACAGAAAAGACATGGACCTGTTGGAGAGGGGCCAGAGGAGGCCACAAAAATGATCAGAGGGCTGGAACAGCTCTGCTGTGAGGACAGGCCAAGAGAGCTGGGGTTGTTCAGCCTGGAGATGAGAAGGTTCTAGGGAGACCTTATTGCAGCTTTTCAGTACTTAAAAGGGGCCTGTAAAAAAGATGAGGACAGACTTTTCAGCAGGGCCTGTTGTGATAGGTCAAGGGGTGACGGTTTTAAACTCAAAGAGGGGAGATTCAGGCTAGATATGAGGAAGAAATTTTTTACACTGAGGGTGGTGAAACACTGGCCCAGGTTGCCCAGAGAGGTGGTAGATGCCCCATCCCTGGAGACATTTCAGGTCAGGCTGAATGGGGCTCTGAGAAACCTGATGTAGTTGCAGATGTCCCTGCTCATTGTAGGGGGTTGGACTAGATGGTGTTTGAAGGTCCCTTTCAACGCCGACTAGTCTCTGATTCTGTGATTCTACGATTCTACGAATGTGATTGTTTGGACTTTTGAGCTTCTGGCTTTTCCCTTCACTGAAGCAGTCAAGAGCACCTCAACACTCTTAATACCAGTGTTATTTTGTATTTATTCCCCTAACTGCTTTGAACACCTCAAAGGAGTTATTTCTCTGCGACAGGGAAGGCACGTGTCTCCCAGGAAAGAAGAGTCAGCAGAAATATTATTCTGCTCCTAGCAGGGTTGGACCCTTACTCTGTCCCTCCTGCAAGGCTCGGCTCCTGCCGTGACCCCCTCCTGCAATCCCTCTTCCGCTCTCTCCCCCTGACAAGGGGCATTTAGCAGTGTACTCCTCCATCTTTGAGATCTTTTTGGTGAAGTCTCACTCCACTGACTGTCCAAGAATGATAAAAAATGGGCCATGCTTAAGATGAAGAGAAGAAAAATATTAAACAAAAGATCACTTACATCTTTCATTCAATGTGGTTTTTTTTTTCAAACCTCATAGGAAACATCCAGGAGTCAATTACATCGAACCAGTTGTCCTTGAATCCTTTTTAAAACCCATGACCAACAAAACCCTATTTGGTCTTAAATTCCTCTTACTGTTAGAAGGAAAAAGATCAGTTATATAATCCATATTCTACTATGTAACAGACACTAAATATAATATAGTGCAGTTACACAGAACAATACAAAACATCACAATAAGAGAAATAGTGCTGAAGAGGAGACTGTTGCCGTTCCGGACAGGTGAATTTTTAGTATTATGTTCCTCAGGAAGAGCATCAAATATTTTTCTGAGTGACCTAATTTCCTTTGTCTGATCAAATGTGCCAGATGCTTCTTTATTCAGAGTTGCCACTCCAAGTGAAAAACTGTTTTCTGGCAGCCACTTGCAATCTCGTCTTCAGTTTTCTGTTAGGGATTATTATACAATCATTGCCTGGGCAGACTGAAAGCATATGGTAACTGGGCTGACATTAACTCTGTTCCCCAAGGATGTTTGGGCACAGTTACAGTTTCAGGTATAAGCCAACCTCTCTGGTGCATTCAAAATGCCACCCAAACTCAGTAGTGACCAAGCAAACTGGGGATGGAAAGCTTGGCATCCTGGTTTCCATCTTCCTCTCGGGGGTGGGAGACTTTTTTCCTTTTGTAGGTATTTCCAACACTTGACCAGGAGAAAATGGTAAGGATGTCTCAGTGCCTTTTGATTTGAATTTTCCACATAGAACTGTGTCCTTTGCATCATGGCTGAAGCTTGAAAGGCTATATTTTAGTTATATCTGTCCAGATTCTTACACAATTTAATTCCTGTTGTACTGACTAACTTTTCTTCTCTGCTTTCTTGGGGACTGTGAAGATGATGAAGATCGATTAAGCCTTTCCCAGTATTCCTGTTGCTGGCGACAGGGAATCAATATTTGTAGGAATAAACAGCCAAAAGCCTGTCAGCAAACCACAAGCATCCCAGTCCATGCTTGCTCGTTTTCCAGGCACCCAGGGTGTGGTACCTGGAGCGTGGTGACTTCCAGGGTGCTGTGGACCTTCTGAGCCCTTCTGGCACTCAGAGAGGGTGTCTGTACAGCTAAATAAGAGGGACATGGACTGAGTGTAGGCTCTGAACCCCTTCGTGTCTGTGCAGGCTGCATTGGTACTCCGTTGTTCCCTCCAACGGTTTTGTACCTCACTAAACCTGCAAGGCAACATGAAGCCAAGGGGGCTACCTCTGAGCCCAGCAGGAAGAACCAGGATCTGCCACTTGGCCTGCAGGCCAGGGGTGACTCTCTACAAAGAGAAGATCAACAAGGCAATAGACATCAGCTAAACAGGGCAATTAATCGCTCAGTGTAGATGCACAGCAAGTATCATCAGATTGTGGCTGTCCAAGAGGGAGACTACATTAATGCATGCAGCTGAATGAACTTGCATGTAGCTATGCATCAGAAGTCCAGAGGGAATTTTTATTTTATTTCCATCATTTATTTTGTGTTACCTTGCCCCTGGAGGCCGTGTTCCCCCATTGTTCAATAGACAGCCATGAAAGCTAGACATGAAGAAGAATTTTTTTACAATGAGGGTGATGAAACACTGGCTCAGGTTGCCCAGAAAGGTGGTAGATGCCCCATCCCTGGAGACATTCCAGGCCAGGCTGGACAGGGCTCTGAGCAACCTGATCTAGTTGAAGATGTCCCTGCTCATTGCGGGCAGTTGGACTAGATGTACTTTGAAGGTCCCTTCCAACCCAAACTATTCTATGATTCTATGAAGGCTATGTCTCTACTTGTGACTAAAAGAGGCCACAGGGCAACAAACAGTAGGACGGGGCATGCAGGAGCCCCCAGCAGAGCTGGGTAGGGTAGAGAAGTGAAAACCTGGTACCATCTTATTCATACTGATTTTGGGTAGCAGTCCTTGGGCTGACCTGTCCCCCAGGTGCAACAGCTCAGCACCATGCCAAGGGAGCAAGCCAGCCATCAAAAAGTGTCTGTGACCAGGGGTCCAGTGTCCCGCTCAGTCCTTGGCTCTATTTTAATTATCAGCACACACAGACCAGACCCACCTCCCTACACTTTCTGCCAAGAGGCACTTAGCTACACACATCTGTCAGGTAGTTTAACTAAAAGCGTCAATTTAAACTAGTATAGGCTGATGAGTAGAAACGTGGATGTTCAATAAACACTTAAACTTTTAAGCCTTGTTTATTTCTGCTTTGCTAAATTGATTAGAAATTGATTTAAGATAAAAGAATATTAGTTGCTTTTACATTGTAGTATCTACATAGCTAATACATTTCTGTAAGAAATTCAGTAACAGGTTGTACATTGACAAAGCTGTCCTGGTTTAACCCGAGCTAGCAATACAATCACAATAGCTGCTCACACATCTGCCAACACCGCCCCCCCCCGCCCCCCCCCCCCCCCAAAATAGGGGAGAGAATCGAAAGGGGAGGGAGAAAGTTGGATTGAGATAAACACAGGTTAATAAAATAACAAAATACTAACCTGCTACTAACAAATATATATATATATATATATATATAAAATAGAAATAGAATATAAAATAAAAAATACTCAATGCAATTCCTCATGAACTCTGACCACACTGAGCACCCAATCCTGAAGATGATCTTGAAGAGAGAAAAAAAAAGAGAAAAAAGTCAGAAAGGCCCAGAGGCCTCTGCAAAATGGCAAGAGGCTGAAGTAAACATCCTGAACCAAACTCCCCTGTCTCCCATAAAAAGAGCAAGGAAGGCCAAGAAGCGACTGAGAGAGACTAGAAGCTCCTGACTCTCCTTAAATATAAAGTGTGATGCCAATGGGATGGAATACTCTTATTGATCAGTCTGGATGTCAGTCAAGCTCTGCCCCATCCATGCCCATCTTTCTCGATGCCTCGCACCTGTGGGCAGAGTCCTCAGAGTGTCTTTGGCTCTCAGACCAGAGTAATTAAAAACATTAAATCTGTGCTTCAGTGTTATCTTTTGTTCTCAAACTAAGTCCAGATAATGACCATGATAGCTATGAAAAAGAAAGGTTTCTAACTGCATGAAGAAAATTAAACATTTTCAGTCAAACCAGCACACATGGAAATGGAAATTAGGTTTCCAAGCCATTTGTATTTTAATTTCTTTAACTTATTCTTAAGTATCAATTATTTGTAGTAGCTACTGTCTCAACAAAACTAAATGGATCAAAATCCTGTCTCATTTTGCAAATTCTATGCCCAAATATATTTCAACATACATATTTTTTTCCTTTCTGACTTGAATTAGTGCCTGTATACAGCTCAAGGAGCCCCACAGAATTTTAAACAGGCAGTATTAAAAGAAATGTATCTGTGAGATAACGCATTCTGCAATATTCACAGCTAAGATTGCTCATTTTCTTCTAGGCAGTCTGTAATTTTACTGCAACTTAATCATGACCTACACTGTAGTATGATTTCTTAACACATTGCTACAGGCAAGTTTTCCGATTCATGCCCCAAACAAAGAGAAAAACCTTACTGAAATACCAACAATATGGAGCAGATATACCAGCTCAGTCAGAATTGGCCAGAACCTAGGAGGTGGACAAGAGAAGGCACAGAAAGAGGGAAGGTACAGAAAGAAATTGCAAAGCTAAGAAGCAGCAGTAGTGCTGGCATTAACAAGCTCTGTCCTGGGGCAGAAACACTGTAAGCGAATTGATTTAATTGCCTAGAAGCACACTAAAGGAATTTTTTTAATAACTCCTCCCAGCCCACTATAATAGCAAAACCCTAATAAATGCTTCCCAACTGTAAATTTGCCATTCTGCTATCCCAAATTCCTTACTGATGGACGCAATTTGTTTCCACTTCTCCCCTCAAAACCATTGCCTCTTCCTGATATCTTGGAGCCTTGCTCGCTCCCTGAACTAACCTTCTTCAGAAACAAGCAAGCAAACAAAAAGAAGCAAATCACAAGTTAAACATTGTTCCAGAACTTTATGAAGTCATTTTCTTGCAAATTATCAGTCACTAAAAAATCGCTGTCAAGGGTTATCCTGATTAGCCAGTTGTGCTGCATAAGGCTTCCACTGCCCCAGCCCACTCCCAGCCACCTGTTATCCAAGATAACATTATCTACATGGAAGTCTGAGCCAGACTTTCTGTAATTATTCGTGATTTGCAATGTTATTCTCCATCCAGTGAGTATCTGCACAGACGATGACAGGGAAGTCTTGGAAGTCTTTCCCCCAACAAGTCCTCTCAGATAATTTATTTGTCCAAGTTCAAATCTCAAAGCAGTAGCTTAATGTGATTTTTTTATCTTGGTGTGTAAGATACAATTTTAGAAAGGAAGCTAAGATATATATGAAGTATTTTCTATTTGCTCAGCCCAATTCTGTGGTCTTGGAAAACTCATGTCTTTGTTGTCCTGCCCACTAAATTTTCTCTCACATTTGTTAGACTTTCCCTGTAAAATCTAGTATCTTCTACCTCCTTTTTGCTCCATTCTCTGCCCTGCATTTAATCCCTGCTACCTGCTCCTTCCGGCTCCCCTATCAACTGTGAATCCTCTGTCATCAATAATCCACTACTTTAACTGGCTTAGAGTTTCCTTCTCTCTCTCTGTCCCGGTCAGATGCCAGATTATACCCAGCAGAAGCCTGATACTATCCCTATTGTGTGTATTAATCTTCTTACAAGTATGGTCTGTTCTGTATTTAACCTCTTCTCCCTGCATAGCCAGGTGATACCGAGAGCTCCAACAACATTATTTGCCTTTGCACATCAGTGAGCGAAGCACCCACTAGTAACACACAACTGTAAGTTTATATAATAGGTTTAGCTGAAATTGCTCAAGCCACTAATCCCAGGTGCACAGTTCAGACTACCACGCAGTCTCTTCTTCTCTCAACATTGATGTTGTAGGGATTTGAGCGGTTTGCTGTTGTGAAGCCAAAATTCATCAGGTGAGCAATTCCTTTGGAATCAGTGGGTTACTCTGTTTAACCAGGTCAGTAATATTTGCCTCTGTGTCTGTGCTGCTGAGCTGTCTACAGCTGTGTTACGAAGTGAGATAAATCTTTGATTTTGGATTTTCATCCCCATGTGGATTACACTGTACATCTGGGGATGTGCCTAGTTGGTAACAGAACAAGAACAGAAGCTGGGAGTTCTATCTTCTATTCCTGGCTCAGCCCCAATTCACTGTGTGACTGTGGGCAAATCACTTAAGCTGTCTCTGGGATAATAATTGACACAGCAATTCCAGGAGGCTTAATTTTTAAAGTGTCAACTCATATATTTTCTCTGATGTGCCTCAGGAGGTGTCCCCTTCCCTTCACTGGGAGCCAGAGCAGGGCCTTACTACTGACAGCAAGATTTGCAACCCCTGACCCCCTCTCCCCAAATCTGCCATAACTATTTGACGCAAAATGTTTAATAATAATGCCAGAAATGCTGTCCCAGAGCTCTGAAAACCTCTTATCAACTCCAATTCCTAAAGTGCAGTGTACAGAATCCTGTGTAACGGTTTTCTTTCCGCTACTTTCAGAGTTCATTCTTCTTTCTTGTTATGCCAGCAGATGCATAAATCTGCTGTTTGTGCTCTTTGTCTTTGGTCTCACTGATTGCATGACTTAATTGTGGTCCAAAAAAGTTGGATTTTTTTTCCAGTGTGCTTTTGTGTGCTTGAAATCCTACACTTTCAGAAGTGCCTAGTGGTGGGCTGTAGATTTGTTGGAATAGGGGCTGAAGTCTACATGTTCTTTGTTTGGGAAGAGCTATATACTGCATGTTCATCTTCTGAAAATCCACTGTCTTGAAGCAGAAGTACAGGAAAGACTAATCGCAGGAATCCAGCACACGGGAGACTCCTCCCAAGTATTTTCACACAGTGAGTCAAATTAAGGGCAAGATACACAACAGACCATCTCCTCTCATAAGGACCATTTCTCTGTCCAGTTGCAACAGCACCCGATCCCAGTGGCAACTACTATTATGTCACTACTTTCATGGGTAAATAGTATTAAGAAAGTATTTGGTGTATTTCTCTTTAATTTAGCAGCTGGAGGCAAGTGAAGGAGTGAGAGCGTGGGCCAGCACAGCTCTCCTCAGCTCACAACAGTGACCTGGTGGAGCACCACTCAGAAGTTGCCCTTTGGAGCACCTGGAGAGACAGCAACAAAGTCAACGGAAAAGCAGTCAGCCGTTCAGATCTCATCAAGGCTTGAGTCAGATTCTTAGTTTCAATGATGAAGACTTATATTTATGTAGTTTGCTATATCACAATATGGTGCCTCAAAATGCCTGCTACCACTCACTTTTATAGCATATGTATGGTACATATAGTCTTGTCACAGCTGACACCTTTTTTTGATTTTGCTAAATGAGAGTACTCTGTTGCTGATGAATCAAGCTGTTTTCAGGACTTCTCAATATTTTGGAGGAGGAAAGCAAAGTAAAAAGTCAACTATTTTTCAATGAACTATCCCCATCTCTATCTTTTGAGCAGTTCTTCCATCAGAGCTTTTTTTTTTTTTAATAGTCATTATAAATGTGATTTAACTAGCCATTTTTCTGAGTCTCACAGAGCACAAAAAAAAAAAAAACAAAACTTTATGGATAAAAAATTTGGTTCAGGAAAGCATCTTTCATTAAGATAACATTTAGCACATGCCAAGTCCATCAGGTCCCAGCTCAAGGGCAGAAAAGATGCAATGATTTATCACACACTGAGCTGGAATGAATGACAAGAGGTCATCTAGCCCATTTCCCTGCCCCAAGGCAGTCCCAGTGACACCTTTGTCACTCCAGCCAGAACCAGGTCGAGCCCATTGGTGCAGACTTCAATATGCTTGTCTGCCAGAGATGTGCCTTGTAGGCAATTCACTTCCCTTCTGCTGATAGAGACTCGTCTGCAGGACTTGTCTGCAAAGGCGTCAGCTTTAGTTATAGAAGAATTACAGTTTCAATAGTTATGGAAAGGGGAAGAAAAATAACACAGGTTACCAGGGTGCTAAATAATTTAGGCACGTGCTCCTCTCTTGTTGCACAGAGGTACTGTTAGCAGCAGCAAGCATAACATGCACATTGCAGAGAGAAGAGGTGCGCTGGGCCAAATTCTGCCCTCAGAGGCATATGCACACAATTTCCAGTGACATCCGTGGGAATTGGGCGTGTGGATTGAGGGCACAATCTGGCCTTTTATTTTCAGATGCTGTATTATGATCCTTACATGTTAATTTCTAATTCCTTTAGCAAAAATAACACAGGAAGGCTTAAATATTAATGTTGCCAAATGTCAGAAGCACCTCTGCAATATACTCTTGAGCAAATTCATGAAAATAGATTTCAGCAGCCATAGCCATGCTCATTATTGGAACCTGACATCCTCAATCAGTTAAAACTCTCCTTATCTTCATTGGGGTTTTGCCAAGATAAGAACTGAATAAGGGCTCTTGGATTTAGCTCTGTGGTAGCTGATTTGGCCATCAGTCTCCTGACAACCATGGTCACAACTTCTCACTTAGAGGGACAGATGCAAACACACAGATGTCATCTTGGGTTTGCCTGATGATAAACATCCAAGTAGGTCCCCTATCTCCTCAAAAAAACCCATAAACAGAAGTCAACTAAATGCAAACTGATAGGTAAGAAGAAAAGTGCAGGTGGAGATTTAGCAGAGGAACAAAGCAGGAGATTAGCCCCTCACCGATCCCAAGCACCACGCTCCTTGCTGCTGTTCACATTCACAGGGAGATAATAGAAGTGCTGGAGTCAGCCAAAAGGAAAGGTGAAAACCCCCACAGCTGCAAGCCTGCCGTGTGGGCCCACCTTTGGCAATTATCCAGCCGTGGGTCAGGGTCCTGACACCTGCATCCTACGCTTGCCAGCACAAGGGGGTCAAATCCTTCCTAAGGAGACACTCAGCAGCATGTGCCTGTCTGGCAAGGTTTGTCCTGCTAAAGGAGCTGCCTCTCCATGCCAGCTACAGGTGGACACTCAGGTCTGTGGGAGGGGAGAGCAGGAAAATGATCATAAAGTCATTTTGGTTGGAAGAGACCCTAAAGATCATCGAGTCCAACCATTAACCTAACACTGGCACTAAACCATGTCCGTAAGAACCTCATCTATGCATCTTTTAAACATCTTCAGGGATGGTTGCTCCACCACTTCCCTGGGCAGCCTGTTCCAATGCCTGACAACCCTTCTGTGAAGAAATTTTTCTAAACCTCCTCTGGTGCAACTTGAGGCCATTTCCTCTCATCCTGTCACTTGTTACTTAGGAGAAGAGACCAACACCCTCCATGCTACAGCCTCCTTTCAGGAGGTTGCAGAGAGCGATAAGGTCTCCCCTCAGCCTCCTTTTCTCAGCCCCAGTTCCTTCAGCTGCTCCTCATCAGACTTGTGCTCCAGACCCCTCACCAGTTTCATTCCCTTTCTCTGAACTCTCTCCAGCACCTCAATGTGCCTGAATCTGTCACATTTCTGCAAGGAGATACTCAGCCAGCACAAGCTCTCCATCACAGGACAGGACTGGAGTAAAGACAGCAAAATAGAAGGGTCTTATTCCTGGAGGGGCTGAGGTGGGTTGCTCAGGTTGCCCCACCACACAGCAGCCTGAGGGGACAGGTATTGTTCACTTCACCTTTTGCTATCAGGAAGGGGTCTCTGTGGTCCTTGGACTTCTTTGCTGCTCCAGTTTGGATATCACTACTGAAATATGTCCCTCTCCTGTGCCTTCTGCAGTCTCTGGCAGGCCCTCCAGTCAGGCTTGTGGGATCCAGAGCTGTCAGGGAAGATGGAAAAAAAATACAATTGAATAAATAACTTAATTATATTGAGAGTGTTGCTGCAGAGGCAAAAACTGTTGTGGAGTACAGCGGAGCCAGCTGCTCTGTGCGTGTAGTGGAGAGGGGGCAATAAACCAGCAGCATCAGGGGAAGCACACAGGGGGTGAAAAAGAGGGGTACCCGCCAAAAACTGAGTCAGTGTGCCCCTGCCTCAGCATCACTGCTCTGAGTTTCGTGAATCCTACCTGTGAGCTGCCCTTTGCCAGGGATCCAGAGCTGTCAGGGAAGATGGAATAGAACAAAAACAGCAGGGCGGGGATGGCACAGCCGGGTGGCCATGGGCTGCCCGCATTCCCCCAGCACCGGCTACAGCCTGTCCTCGTTTCGCTCTCCACGTTTTGTTTCATAACATGAGCGAGTCGCCGGTGGCAAAGTGTGTCCGGAGGCTGGCGGGGGTGACAGGAGCCCTGCGCTTTGGGCAGCGTGGCTGCGCGGGCACCCCAGGCCTGCCGCCGTCCTCCAGAAATGCACAGCCTGTCACAACTCGTTGCTTAATGCTAAACTACCCGTTATAAATAAACATGGTCCTAATAATAGTTTGCCTGACCTGACTCACTGTAGGGAACAGCCTCAGAAATAAAAGAGGATGACTTTCAAACACGAGAGTTATGGTTTTACATAAATAAAAGATGAAAAGGGCAGTGCAGGACAGGCTGGAGGAAAATCGTATCACAGGGAGCTGAAGTTGCAATCCTAGAGTGTTAACGGGCTTGCTCGGGTGCTAAATCTAATGCTGTCTCCCACTGTAAGTTCACTGGAGTTTGACGGATGGATGTGGAGAAATATTACTTGAATTGTCAGATAACTGTTAGTCACCCAGATTAAAAACAAATTCCATTGACATTGTGTCATACCTTGGGAGCCCAAAACAGATATTGATGTTTTCATCTTGTTGCAGGGAGGAGGGAGATGTAAGTGGGTAAAGTAAGAAATCAAAATCGCACAGACAGAGCAAGTGTTTCGGCTTTGTCTGAAAAATGACATCGCAGCAGAGTGCGCCTAGCTGAGGATGAGAGATAACACAATCCAGCCAATCTCTCTCACTCTCAAATGAAGGGGAGACAAAGACAGCATTATGATTAAAACCAAGAAAAATAACAACAACAAACAAATCCACAGCCAAAAGACCAAAAATCGCAGCAACTTCTAATGCCTGTACAGAATTGTTAGCACAAGTGTAGTGTATGGGGATATAGCGGAAGATTTGGTGAGGAGATTAGTTAAATGTAAATACGCTCAAGTGACTTGCACCTGTCTGTAGAAAAAGCACACACATCACACTAATTGTTTTACTGACCTTGTGTGCTCGATGAGCAGAACCTCTGTGTTAGATAACATAGGGCTGTGAGAAACTCTGGGCACCTTATCACTGTGTCTGAGATTCCTGCTTTGTTGTGAGAAAGAGCGGGAGGCTGTGCCTGCCTGAAGCCTTGAAATACAGGCGAGCTCAGCAGGCCCAGTGATCTTCCAGCAGGGCTGAACTGACCAGCGCCTGTGTCCCCGCTGGTGTCACCTCTGCCTGGGAGCTCAGGTGTGGCTTCGGAGATCCCCCAGTAGAGAGGTAACTAAAATAAAACTTGCTCTTTGCAATGCATTCGTGGCCTCTGGCTCTTCTTGTGATGTGCCTGCATATGTGCACACAGTAGGAACAAAATTCACTCAGTTGATGCTGCAAGATCTTCCTCTCAAAGGCCCCTGACACAAGTGGGATGTGTGGGATCCTGAGCTCCCCACATTCACGGGGGGCACAAAGTGTTTTTGCTCACCCTTGGGGGATGAAGAAGGAGGAGATGCAACACCTGTCCACCTGCACATCGAGCAGGAGAAGCAGGAGGGTGTTGGCCTTAGGCTGCAGGAGAGACAGCTTTGAGGGGACCTAACAACCTGCCAGCATTTAGGAGGGGCCACCAAGAAAATTGAACCAGACTCTTGAGAGCATCACACAGCAGAAGAGTGAGAAATAACAGGCATAAGGTGAGAAAAGAGAGGTTCGGATTGGTTATAAGGAGAAGATTTTGTCCATAAGGACAGGCAGACAATGGAGCTGGTTGTTCCAAGAGGCTGTGCTGTCTCCTTCTTTGGAGGTTTTCAAAGTAAAACTCTGAGCAGCCTGGTCTGACCTCAGAGCTGGCCCTTCTTCGAGCAGGAGGTTGGAACAGAGACCTCCTGAGGTCCCTTCTAACCAGAATTGTCCTGTGATTCCTATGACAAATTCACAAGCTGTTTCTGCTCTCTTGACCTCCATGGTTACTATACACTGAAGATCTGGTCTTAAGTTTGTAGGTAACTGTCCCAGTATCAACAATAAAATGGGGTTGTGTTTTTCATGAATTATTAGGTGGTATGAAAAGGTCCTGAAAGGCCTCTTCATGGTATATTTCTACTAGTAATAAACCAATCAAAAATGTGGTATATGCCTTGAGGCAACAGACAGACTTGAAAGGGTCTTATCTTTGGTCAGTGTTATGTGTATGTACAGAGCTGACTATATCTTCCACAACCTATAAAGTTCTGGGAGAGAGACTAAACCTTTCTTGGCATTGAATTTGGCACCCAAAAGTATAAGTACATGTATGTGTGTCTTTGTGTGGTATACATCCACATGTGGTGTACATGGATTGTAGATGTAGATATAGGAAATATGCACATATATGTACTTTTTACATGACCTGTATTTATGTCATACTATCATTATTGTCTTTGCAAATCCAGCACTCAAAAATTAGATAATCCCTGTGCAATTTCAGTACATCTCCCTTAAAAGTGATATGACAAAGTTGTGTACTAAATGTCATCAGGCTCTACCAAATATGATATAGTGTTATAAACATTCACGTACCTTTTCTCTTTTTTCCCGCATAGATCACAAGGTAACTGAGGAGTTAGCATTTGCTCAGGTAACCAGAAACTGTTCTGAACCCTTGTTTTCTCCTTGTTTTGTGGATAGCTCCTTTTCTTATTTAGTCATATTTTTCAAACTCCATTTTGAAGTTTGGAATGCTAATTTGTTTGAGATACTCTGTGATGATCTTCATATAATATCTCTAGCACTGATAAGCTGTTGTGCACAGTGTCCTAATGAAGTGGTCACAGACACAGAGCATACCAACCAACACACAAAGAGCTTACAATGGCAAGCAACTAAATTGAAGGGGGCTAATTTTCTTTAGCACAGCCCCATTACCTTGGTGCCACCAGATGATGCTAGTGCTCAGCATAGAAGAGACCTCAGAGTGCCAAGTCAGGGACTCAGTGACCAGGAACAGAATGGGCAGGAACAGAATCCCTGTCCCAGGCAGTGGCTGTCTCACTGACAGTCTTTTTCATCATACGCTTTCCCACAAACGAGAGGGAGGTTATGTTCTCTACATCACTGACTCATCCCTGGAGCAGGTTAAATGTGCTGAATGAAGCAGGACCCTGTGAAAAAGAACAGTGGCTGATCACATAATTAGAAACTTTATTGCCACACATACTTACAAAGAGTCCAAATCAAGTTCATGCAGGGGACCTTAGTTCTAGTACTGACTTCTGGTTGCTTGATGCAGAACCTTACTAATAGTCTTCCTGTACAGCATGTGTAGGTCTGTGCTTTTAATTTCCTAAGTTTATAAAAAAGTCAAAAGAAGACTGAAATTTCATCCTGACACATCATA
Organism: Patagioenas fasciata; assembly: GCF_037038585.1. NCBI lineage: Eukaryota > Metazoa > Chordata > Aves > Columbiformes > Columbidae > Patagioenas > Patagioenas fasciata. Next base: position 68,938,700 of record NC_092520.1, on the reverse strand, counting down.
TTGATTACGACATGGTTCATCGCCGTGGTTTGAACCGATACCCCCACACAGACACTCATCATTTGAGATGGCAGAGAAAAAGATAGCAGGGGTAATCTGTCACCCAAACCAGGCCCTTGTTCACAGATTCACTACATCCTTGGGGAAAGAATGACGACGTGTAATCCAGGTGCCTGAAATCACACTTAACTCAAACTAGGTTAAGCTAAAAGGCAAATGCAGTCATTTATTCATAGCACCTAAATCAGGCAACACAGTTACAGATGTATATAGAAGAGGCAATGGATGAAATGGAATTATTTTAGTGCTATAGTTAGGTAATGATTGGACTTGATGTTCCTGAGGGTGGTCTTCCAACTGAAACGATTATAAAATTCTATGAAACACGAAGGTAAGTGGCTGTATTGGGTAGATGTCCTTCAGCCACCACATCCAGCAGATTCAGTTGGGGCTCCACGCATCATGCATGTCACCATGAGGTGCAGCTGCTGGAGGGCCCCCAAGGGATCTTGGCTGGAGGGCACACCTTCTCTGGGGAACCCCACCAGAGAGCAGCTCCAAGTGCCTGCCTTCCCTTTCTTCACCTTGGATCACCTCTCCTTCACAATCGGCTGACCTCTCTTTCTTCTCTTTGGAGCTGGCTGAGGTCATTGCTAGGCCACTCTCCATCATCTTTGCTAAGTCTTGGGAAATGGGAGAGGTGCCTGAGGACTGGAGGAAAGCAAATGTCACTTCAGTCTTCAAAAATGGCAAGAAGGAGGACCCAGGTAACTCAGCCTCACCTCCATCCCTGGAAAGGTGATGGAACAACTTATCCTTGGTGCCATCTCAAGGCATATCAAGGATAAGAGTGTCATTAGGGGAAGTCCGTGTGGCTTCACCAAGGGGAAGTCATACTTAACCAACCTCATAGCCTTTTATGAGGACATAACCAGGTGGCTAGATGATGGCAAAGCAGTGGATGTGCTTTATCTTGACTTCAGTAAAGGATTTGACACAGTTTCCCACAGCATCCTCACTGCTAAACTGAGGAAGTGTGGACTGGATGATCAGGTAGTGAGGTGGACTGGGAACTGTCTGAAAGAAAGAAGCCAGAGAGTCATAGGCAATAGGACAGAGTCTAGTTGGAGGCCTGTATCCAGCAGAGTCCCTCAAGGGTCAGTACTGGGACCAGTACAATTCAATATATTCATCAATGACTTGGATGAGGGAATAGAGTGTATTATCAGCAAGCTTGCTGATGACACCAAGCTGGGAGGAGTGGCTGAAATGCCAGAAGACTGTGCTGCCATCCAGCGAGACCTGGACAGGCTGGAGAGTTGAGCAGGGAGAAATTTAATGAAATATAACAAGGCCAAGTGTAGAGTCTTGCATCTGGGCAGGAACAATCCCAGGTTCCATTATAAATTGCGGAATGACCTATTAGAGAGCAGTGTAGGGGAAAGGGACCTGGGGGTCCTGGTGGACAGCAGGATGACCATGAGCCAGCACTGTGCCCTTGTGACCAGGAAGGCCAATGGCATCCTGGGGTGTATTAGAAGGGGGGTGATGAGTAGGTCGAGAGAGATTCTCCTGCCCTTCTACTCTGCCCTGGTGAGACCACATCTGGAATTTTGTGTGCAGTTCTGCGTCCCTCAGTTCAAGAAGGACAGGGAACTGCTGGAGAGAGTCCAGCGCAGGGCAACGAAGATGATTAAGGGAGTGGAGCATCTCCCTTATGAGGAAAGCTGAGGGAGCTGGGTCTCTTTAGCTTGGAGAAGAGGAGACTGAGGGGTGACCTCGTTAATGTTTACAGATATATAAAGGGTGAGTGTCATGAGGATGGAGCCAGGCTCTTCTCGGTGACAACCAATTATAGGACAAGGGGTAATGGGTTCAAACTGGAACACAAGAGGTTCCACTTAAATTTGAGAAGAAACTTCTTCTCAGTGAGCATGACAGAACACTGGAACAGGCTGCCCAGGGGGGTTGTGGAATCTCCTTCTCTGGAGACATTCAAAACCCAACTGGACTCATTCCTGTGTAATCTCATCTAGGGGTTCCTGCTCCGGCAGGGGAATTGAACTAGATGATCTTTTGAGGTCCCTTCCAATACCTTACATTCTGTGATTCTGTGAATCACATTAGCTTTTGTGGTCAGGCTTCGCTTTGAGATCTTCCAGGGGTCCAGACAGGTTTTGTCTATCATCCTGAAGCTCATACTATTCCTTCCTTTACCAGGAGGAATTCTGGTCACTCTCTTAAGTAAAATAACAGGGTTTTTTTCCCTTCTTAGTTATGGAAATGTCTATCTGCTCTCTGAGAATCACCTCCTGCATTTAACTGCCTGGTGAATGACCCTCCTTTAGCACAGTCCCCCTCCCTAGCTGGCCACTTGTCATTTCTCTGGCCCTTATGTCCTATAGCACTATACCGAGAGCACATGACACAAATCTCCAGACTGGATATCTGCATCCAGCTCACTCCAGGTTCTCGCCTGAGATCAGATACAAACAGTAGTTCATCTTGTGTGGATCTTGACAGGTTTCTCGTTGTTAGGCTGGGATGGCTATGGCGTGATGCGGGGTTTGATTCTCTCGCTAGGCTCTGCCAGTGCTGAGGAAGGGTGACAAGAATACACAAAGTCTCTCAGTTGAGGAGAGAACAGCAAAGGCTTTTCCTGAGATAGAATTCAGGTGGCTGCCTCACGCTATCAGGCAGCAAAGACACAGCCAAAACCACAAAGGCTGGCAAGAGAGTCCAAACAGAAGAATGCAGTAGGATTCAAAATAGCATATCTTGTTAAATAATTGAATAGTTCTACTAAATTAGGTGGCGAACATACTGTAAACATTTATCTTCCATGTTACCAAAGACAATAGTTCTCATTTTCTGTTAGGGCACAAAGCAAACATCAGTGGAAGCACTATAACATGCCACGTACAACTTCAGCTGCAATGTGAAGCCCAACAAATTCAAAACTGTTATGCTATTCAAATGTGTGTACTTGAAATGCCTGCCTACATCGTGACAACTGCTTTTTCAGGCTTACTCTCTGCCTCCTTTTTGTCTTGGCTTCTTGTTGCAACTGGGCTGAAAATAAAAAGGCAGGCAGCCTACCTTCCTGGAGAGCTTTAACTAATTAACACAGCAAACAGAGTAATTTTGCCTTGCTTTCTTCTCAGAGTGAATCTGCAGCATCCTCATAAAGGCTCTGCATGGCTGAAACTAATCAGACCTCAAGAAGTTTGGCATCCATTAGTGCCTTTGAAGTCTCACAGAGACCCAGGCAATTATCACACAATAGATTTGGCAAAAGAAGTCACTCATATACATCTGGCGCATGTCACATATCTCATCTTTTTTTTACAGGAACCAGCCTGAAACCTTTCAGTCTGTAAACGGACGTGGGTATTCTGCCATCAACAGTGTTATGGAGATGTTTCCGTTTAAGCACAGAGTCATCATGCTTAGCTTGGGATGTCTGAAAGATCTAACACAGACTGAGTGGCTTGGGGCTTTTTTCTATAATCAGTGGCGAGACACTGGCACTCCCCCAGGGCAGTTGGTCTGACCTTGCGTTAGACCCCAACGTGAGGATGAGATGAAGTCTTCTCTGCTGGTGCCTACCTCTGTCCTTTGACTATAAAGGGAGTTTGGGTGACTAAGTCAGACTTAAATGTTTGACTTTCAGATGCCTGAGTTACAACAGATGTATCCTGCCTAGACAGGGTATGACTGGAGTGAAATGTATAAAATATGTTGGAAGCTTAATAAAGTTTAACGCATTTCCAAATTTGGAGCTTAAAAAGCTGCAATGGCGTGTGTTTCCCTCCCCCCACAGCAATTCATCTTGAGGTAACACAGTTCTTTCTTTTCCATGTTTATGTACCATGCCATTCTATATTCAGGGAGGAACACATTGGGTTTCTTCCATAGCCAGAAGAATTTATGAAAAATAAGCATATTTTTCCTTGCAGCTGATGGGCTTTTGGAAACAAAATGCCTGACTGCTGGCAAATTCACCTTCTTTCCAGGAATCTCAAGGATCATGTTCTGTTTTAGGCTTGATCAATCAGGGGAAAATGCAGGACATTTTTACTATACCATTGATATAAATATTAACTGTCATATCATGCATTCTAAATACTGGCTATAATGATAAGTAAATATTGCCTGAGGGACATAGGAGAGACCTTGGGATATGATGAAACATTCTAAGTAAAAAATTGAGGACAAATATTAACAATCTCCAAATTACTATTATTTTTGTACCTCTGGCGATATGTTATCTGTCTGCAGCTGAAGAAGACAGTCATTTCTTTTTATTAAACTGCATGATTTTTTAAATACGAGTGTTGTAAATCCTATTTGAAGAGTTCTCCAGAAGAAAAAATTTTGAGCAGCTCCGGGGCATTTTTAAACTATGTCATTTTTAAGCCAGACAACAACACAGTTTCATAACAGAACACATGAGCTTGGTGCAGCCACGGAAGAAGTGCAGGCGTGCAGTAGATGTGCAGGCACTGACCACGAGTAGCTTTAGGCAGGACTGAGGCTCAGAATGTGGCAGCGTGACAGAGAAAGACATGGGGCAGTGCGGGGGTGGAGAGAGGTGGAATTTTGGTGCTTGCATCCCACCACCAGCACCCTCCCCACCACCAAAGGCTTCTTCCTCCACATCTCTCTGCACCTCCTGGCCTGAAAGGTCCTCTGCCCTGTTTGGGGATGACTGGCACTGGCATCTCTTCCATGCATCCTTGGCTTAGCTATGTTAATAAACATGCCTATAGCATTAACAAGTATAAACTTGTCGGTCCCTGGAAATAACAGCGGAGCCACAGGAAAGAAGAATTATAAGCACTTTCAAGGCTTTAAATCCAGGCTGACAATCAGCATTTGATGGAACAAAAGTTCTGTAATGACGAGTTAGAGAAGCAAGCATTCCCCACAACTCAGAAATCATTAATTCAACCAAGAGGAAAGATAGCACTGTCTTCCTTCATTATCCCCTAATTTAATTGTCACAGATTAAAGCCTGGCAAATCTGGGCACAGATTCCTGTTGTCAGACTTCAAAGAGAACTCCTGAAGTCTTCTGCCAGAATCAATGATCATTGCTATATCCTTTTCTCATGCAGCATCCGTATCTTCCCTAATGTTAATGAACATTATTTTTGCATGCTTCTTCTGAACAGAATAAAAAATACACTCTCAAATCACATTTCCCATGTGAGGGGAAAAAATAAACCCTTCTACATTTGTTATTCTCCTCTAACAAGGATTAAACCATGGCGTGGGTACTAATGAGTGACTTGCAGTTGCCCACCTCTCACTTCAGTTCAGCCCTCAAGAATATTGAAGATGAAATTTCTCATCTGAAATCATAGTATGCTCTATGGATTAAATGTTTCAGACCTGTTCTTATAACAAATAATCAAGCTGTCAAGACTACTTGCTAGGCAGACTTGCAGACCTCTTGGGTCACTGTTGCCAAGGAGTAATTTTCTTTAAAGTAGACTCGCTTGTCCATTTTATGAAAAAGGAAAAGAGAAATAGTAGGTTTCAAGAACTTGGTGTGAATGATACACATTAATTTCACATCAATTTGCCTCGTCCATGTGCTTTTTCCAGTATGTACCGTAATTGCTAATTACGAAGAGAATTAGGCTCCAGAGCTGACTTAATGTAGAAAATACCTGGAAGAATTTCTGATAGAGCTATAACTGATGGTAACATTGCTTCTTGAAGTATGTCCATTTTTGTTCTCATAACTACACAGTAGTGAAAAGTCGATTACTACTATATTATCATTGTCAAGCAGAGGTCACAGAGACGATTCTCCTGTGTGTATAAGCATGTACGAATCAGTGTCAGGGAAGTATAAGATAAATTAATGTCTTGGCTTTTTACCGCCGTGTTGATATTCCCTTCGGTACTACAGCAAAGTTCTTGCATCTTTATTCCTTTTCCATCCACTACAGCTTTATTTATAGGGTGGCACATTTACTACAGTGCAAAATGCTCAAGGTTGGCTGTAGGCAGATGCTACAGATTAAGATATGTAGTGCATTACACAAGGTGTTATACAGCCAAATAACTGATTTCCAAACTAGCATTTGGCTAGGTAAAGGATCCAGTCATTCAATGTGAAATAACCAGAAAAATATGCTGGATGCAGGTCACTAATTTCTCACCATTCTGCCCACTAAGCGGGGAGAAAAGAACTATAGAAACCAATATAGAGAAATATAACAACTAGTACCAGTTGTTCTCATTAGATCACTGTCTTTTGAGGCTCCAAGCACCAAGACAACCAAATCTCACTTTTTCGGCAATTAGCCAACAGAATCTAGGAAAATTGTCCAGAAACTTTTAACATTTTCCAGGTGGACCTCTACAGCGGCAATGGTGAAACTACACGAAATCTGTCACCATGTTCCCATCAGCACAGGAATCGCTGAGCTTCTTTAAAGGCATGTTTTCTGGGGGAAAAAAAAAAAAAAAAAAAAGAAAGAAAGATTCCTCAGGAGGAAATCAGGAGATCACAAGACTGGATGGTTTCCGTAGTCTGCCATGGTAAGTTTGCTTTTGGGACATGGTCAAAGGACAACTGAGGTCAGATATGATGAGGCAGGCATGCCTGGAAACTCTGTGGTAGGGACTGTTCGGGTATAAGGGCATGACATCCCCTCAGAGCTTGCTGAAAGCTGGAAAGACCTCTGATATAAATCAGTTTCAGTTGTTTTTTAATTGTTTTGAACTCTTTGGTCCACTTTGGAAGGAAGAGCTTGGGACCAAACTATAATTCAGCTTTAATTTGCTCTCCTCAGAAGGATTATCTCTCTGCTGGTTTATGACTTCTTAAGAACTTATTTGCAAGGTTCAGAATGCTGTTAAAGTTCAGACAACCTGTGACTTTGTCATAAATTTAGAGATGTGCTGCCAAGGACACAGGGCTACTGGGGCAGAAACATTTGAGTAAAGCCAGTTTGTCAAAGGAGAGACACCTGGTTAATTCACCATTAACTCAAGGAGCCCAGAACCATAGACTATGGCAGATGCTGGGAACCTGGCACGATACAAAACCATCATGAATATTTCAAAATGGATTTAAAGCACGTATAGGCAATGCAAATGTCTTCAGTGAAACGGGAAGTGTTCCTATACTAGGAACAGAAACCCTCAAAGTTTATCACATTAGATAAATACCCATGCCCTGGGGTTAGAGAGTTTCCATATGGTAGATCTTTCCATAGCGGTCTATTATGCGGCTGCTTATACTTCTGAGGTTCAGTTTACCATCAGCATGATCCTCTGTCATTTTTACATGTGATCAAACAATAACGTACAGATTTCATATGCTCCCAAAAGGAGTAGTCATTTAGCTCAGGGTCTATCTTTAGTTTTCATTCTTCCTCAGGTGCTCATGGTTCTGCAAGAAACAGATGAAAACAAATAACAAACTCATAATGATATTGCAGATATAAATTAAAAATCCTTACAGCCAGACAGAATATTTGGAAGTGTTTAAAAAGCTGGATAATAGTAAGAAGGATCAACAGGTCCTTCCTGTGTCTCAGCTTCTAATGTCCACTCAACAATTTTTACTCTGACCTACATTTTCTACAAGTAAATATAGTCACATGCATTTTATCACCAAAATAGACATAGTCAGAGGTGACAGGAAGTCTGAGTATGATTCGGTTAGATAAGGCAGTCAGTCAAGGCCATGGGAAACCAGATATTCACTAGAATGACTCATACAACTGCCTGATAAGGTGGGAAGCACAAATAACCTACCCCTGGTAACCCATAGCAGCTGAACAAGATCTCTGTCCTCAGCTCAAAATTATCACAATTAAAATACTAGTTCATAAGAAAAAAAAAAAAAGTGTTTTTAAAATGCCAAGACTGCAGAAATAGGATTCTTTCAGCAAATTCTGAAGGGAAAAAATGTGAGAAAAATTACAGATCCTTTTTTTTCAGAAGTTTTCTTACTTTCCTGCTGCAGTCTGTTGAGATCATGTTAGACCAAGTAGCTGGTTACTTCAGTATTCAGCCCTACAGAAGGTATATTGTAAGAGCTGCCTCATTCCTTGCCTGAGCACAGTTTATTAGATAAGACTATTTTCAAACACAGGTATGAACATTGCCCTTAGGGCTGAGTTGTGCTTAACAGTTCTTGGAGAAAAAAAAAAAAAAAGGCTGGCATAAGACAGAGTCATTGCATTGCGGGATCTCAGGGAAAGAACTGTGGATGCTCCAGGATCTGGTTTCTCTCCACGGGTCCTGTGCTTTCCTCCCCAGCCATCTTCTTCATAGTTTACTGGCCCCTTTACAGCTCAGACCAGGGGATGTGTTTGTGGAGATCATTCCCCATCCACTGATACTGGGATGTGCCTGAAGACACTCAATATCAGTTACGCTATACAAGTATAATAGGGAGGAAATTATCTAACCTAGTGTCATCACAAGGAATGATTAAACCTCAAATACCAGTGTAAACAGCAAGAAAATCATATGCTCCAGCACTGCTTAGTTTTGGACTTATTGGAGAGAGCAGAGGACTCAGACCTTCACAATGCTCCTCTGAGAAGCTGAGAGTCCTTGACTTCCCCTGCTTGACAGCTCCCAGCTCATCAGTAGAGTAATCAGTGTGGCTCTGAGCCATGTTAGAGGAACAATTGCCAGGAAAAGTTTTCTGATCCTGTGGCTATCATAAGACCAAGCATATTTTGCCAAGGGAAAGGGAGGATTTATCTCTGGGCAATCAGAAATACTCATGTTGGAGTATAGACTTCACCCACTGGGATTTATACATGCAGTGAATGCTGTTGAGGGACCAGAAGTTGCACCAATAAACAGAATAAAAGCTACCCTGGGCTGGCCTGGGACTGTCACATCTGCTCTTGCATACACTCGCAAGGAACGGGCTGTCACAGAGCAAAGGACGGTTTCAGCAAAGACTCAGTGAGGACGGGTTGGAGGAGGAGAGGTGCATTTCACTTGCCATGCTGCATGTTCATGGGAGCTGACAGCAAGCAAACATTCCTGCTTGTTCTGCAACGGCTGGCTGGGGGTGTTTGCAATTAGAATTCTAGTGACAGGAGTTCAGTTTTGAGATTTGACATGGCTCCTCTTTCAGATAATAATGCAATTCACTTCAGTGTCTGCAATATCACACTGCCGATAATAAAATTATCATGTAAAAAAATCTTTCACCAGAAAGTAGTCAGGTAACAACTTTACTTTTTCAATAATCACTGTAGTTAGCAAGGAGATAAAAACCATTCTAGTAAACTTTTCTCTCTGTACTAGTTTTTCTTCTTTTTCCTATTTTTTGCAAGCACAAGCGGAATCTCCAGGTCATGGTGATTGTGACGAAACAAACAACTTCCTTGAAAAGAGAAGGAGCAGATTTACAGAGCAAATGTGCTTTGGCTTGTGGGTTAGCCGGGGTGCTTGCCAGACCTACATTGGATGAGGTTGCCAACCCACCTTCTTTACCAGAGTCCTCCAGGCAATCTTTGTAAGCACTTAGTTGTTATCTAGGTCTGAGAATAAAGAAAGTCACGTTTTGCAGCCCCAGGTGCTGGAGGGGGTGATTCCTGCTCTCTGAGGACAGGCAACCTCCTCTTTCCTACCCATCACTGACTATTAATTTTTTTGGGGGGACAACTAGAAGGCTATAAGATTAAGGTAATGTCCAGTGCTGGCTGCTATAAGGTGATTGAGAGGGAGGGAATTCACGTTATCAAAACCTTTTTCTCTTTTTTTCCCCACAACACCTCTTTGGAGAGACTTGCCTTAGGAAGCTGAGTAAACTGCAAAGCAGTTGAGTAACTCTTGCAAAGCAAGAGCAGTCATGAGCTAGAGTGGCCTTCTTTATCAAAAGAGTTATTTCCAGCCCAGAAAGAGGAGCAATTTCTGCTGCAGCATATCCCGATAAGCTCACTGTGCTTCTTTAAATCTGTTTTTCTGGGTAGAGTCCTGTGGGAAGAACATGCAAGTTCCACAGCCTCAGCTCTGCAGTTTTATTACAGCTCAGTCAAAATGCTGTGGTGCCACTTCTCTTCCATTTTTGCTAATTGTTAAAGGAAATATCTTAATTGTGTAGAAGAACGTGCAAGTGTAACATATGACTTATTATCAAGAACCCGTTTTTTTATGCACCGTAAAACTCCATCTGTCCCGTCATCTGGAGCTGGCTACTACTCCTCTAATACACAAATGCAGATCAAGAATAAGAAGTTTAAATATCCAGTGTATTAACCAAAGCAGGGACTGATTTTATTTAACAGAAAGCGTTGAAATAGCAGATTCATTGCTGTGCTGTGGGTACCAATGAGGGTATTACGTAGGAGTTCCTGTTCCTGACACCAGGTAACTTAATCCTCAGATATGTGAAACTGGCCCATTTTTTTGGGTAGTGGGAGGAACTAGGCCCACAGGACTCTCTATTGCCTTCGAGGAGAAAATGGCTTGTATTTTCCTATCTGCTGCTGATAACAAAAAAGTGTTAGCACGTAAGACTGCTCTCATGTGCGTCAGCAGAAGTTGTTTTCACCAGTTCAAAGTTTCTGAGCTAATAAACATGGTGATTTTATGGCAGTGGGAATGTGTGGTTTGCCAAGAGAGAGCTTGTCCTCTGTTTGTCACCCAGTGTTCCAGGTCTGCACAGCTCCTACCTCAGCGTTCCTGGATTCCTGTAGGTGGAACATGGACCTGGCCCATATTCTGATGCATTAAAGACCATGTTGACCATCTTTCTTAGGGTCTTCTAATGTTAACATTTTTAGCAACAAAAACTCATATATTACACACAGATTTTGATCAGTCATTAAGGGTTGGAATGATGTAGATAAGCAAAGGAACAAAGTATACACTGGATAATTTAGGCTGATGCAGCAAAACCTTGTAACTTTGCTCATCTCTGTTTGCCTGAAGACAAGCATGTGGTTAAATGCTGTACTGAACAGCTGTATTCTTAGTCACGCACATTATATGAATTAGGCCTTTCTTAAGGAAAGGAAAGTAAAACTCATCCTTGAAAACTTGACCTCTCCCGTCCTTTCCAGCAAATTCGTGAGTGTGAGACAGTCAGAAGCATCTGCAGGAGACAAGCAGGATGATAACTGCGGCCATTGGAGAACTACAAAGCATTTAACTTGTTGTTTTTTTTTTTTGTATGATGTAAATCTCTACAAAAAAGCATTGGTGTCAAACAACAGTGTTTATTCCTAGATCTAGTAATCTCTCATAGAATTCAGAGATTTTTTTTTTAAGAATGTAATTGATAACTTTAAGAAATATTTTAATTAGGAACTGGTTTAATGGACATTTTCTGCTCTTTTTATATGGAGCAGATTCAGCTCTGTAGTAATGAAACCAACAACAGAGATCTGTGAGAAGACCTACGGGATAATAACAGGACTAAATACAACTATATGTTACAGAAATCTTCAGTTTTTAGACGGACTATATGTGAGCAAAACAAAATATACTTTGATGTTCGAACCAAAAAACAAAACAAAACGCACAAAAACCAACCAACCAAATAAAGAAACAAATAAAAATATAAAACACAAACTTATTTTTATTAGGACTGTCACAAAAATAACCAAAATAGTGCTGCCTTGCTGTCTTGAGGGACTTTTGCTGGAAGAAGAGGCAAAAACCAGATTTTCAATCAAATTCTGGTAGTTATGAAGGCTCTGATTGTTTCTCCATTTCCCCCCAGCCCAAAGAGTTCGAGTGCGAGTCTCCCACCGGAGGCAGCCCAAGAATTTCTGTTGAGGAGGGAACCCCATGTAGGTTGTGAATCTGCTACCTCGAGCCTGGGACACCCTTATGCTGTAAAGAAAAAAAGTGTGAGTATCTCCTGCAGCAGCTGGATCCGGTTGGATCCGGTTCCTGGACTGTTCCATGTGCATGGAAGGCACAACCAGGGCTACTTTACGACAGGCCCAAGAGAGGGGCAGAGGGGATCTCTTGTCTCTGGACCCTCTCAAAGTCACCTTGCCCTGGCAGATCAGCTCTGGGTATGCATGTCAGCAGTGCTGGTGGGGTTACGAGGGGTAAAAAATACAGATGTACGTGATTTAGTCAGCTGTGTATTCCTATATAATAGAACTATATACAGAACAACAAGCTATTGAGACAGAAGTGATGTAGGTGGCATAGATATTTTTTCCTTGAACACTAAATACAAAAGATTCCAAAGCTGGCCAGGAGAAATACACCCATTTCCCCACAAAGGAAGTGAGGATGCATTGTGCACAAGGGGTGTGAATTCCCAAGCAGATGCAAAAAGAAAAGAAGTATGAGATCCCAGCTGCCATCAGGTAATTCACCTCAGTGCAGTTGTACTGCTGTTTGAGACAGTTTCTCCACCACTGAGAACTATTCTGGTGACCAGACAGGCTGATTGTGCTGGGGATGCCTCACCTCTCATTTTGTACCAAAAGATGAAAGAAGGACCTTTGAAGGGATGGGGAGGAGAGGAGAGGAGAGGAGAGGAGAGGAGAGGAGAGGAGAGGAGAGGAGAGGAGAGGAGAGGAGAGGAGAGGAGAGGAGAGGAGAGGAGAGGAGAGGAGAGGAGAGGAGAGGAGAGGAGAGGAGAGGAGAGGAGAGGAGAGGAGAGGAGAGGAGAGGAGAGGAGAGGAGAGGAGAGGAGAGGAGAGGAGAGGAGAGGAAGGGAGAGGAAAGGAGAGGAGAGGGGAGGGGAGGAGAGGGGAGGAGAGGAGAGGAGAGGAGAGGAGAGGAGAGGAGAGGAGAGGAGAGGAGAGGAGAGGAGAGGAGAGGAGAGGAGAGGAGAGGAGAGGAGAGGAGAGGAGAGGAGAGGAGAGGAGAGGAGAGGAGAGGAAAGGAAAGGAAAGGAAAGGAAAGGAAAGGAAAGGAAAGGAAAGGAAAGGAAAGGAAAGGAAAGGAAAGGAAAGGAAAGGAAAGGAAAGGAAAGGAAAGGAAAGGAAAGGAAAGGAAAGGAAAGGAAAGGAAAGGAAAGGAAAGGAAAGGAAAGGAAAGGAAAGGAAAGGAAAGGAAAGGAGACTTCCATTAGCATCCAAACACAGCAGCATCTGGCTCATGCACCAACTCCTTGCCCTGCTGAGCTGTAGGATTTGCCGGGACAATCCCGGCCACATAACTGAGTCTAAAAACATAAGAATTTAACTGTCCCAAGCTTAATGGCAATGATATCATTACCACACAAGAATATAGTGAGGATTTGCAGGGATAAAAGAAAGGCAAAAGGGAAATCAGGAAGACTGTATACATAACCACAGGGGTGCAATGAAACCACGAATGCAGGCGGCTCCTGCTGCACTGTTGGCGGAGTCGCTGGTGGCTGCCCCCAGATTAAGAGCAGCAGGGATCTGTAATCCAGTGTCACTCTCACGGTCTCTCCCTGCTGGGGTCAGCTGAGGACTGCAGCTGCTGGGGAATCACAGGAGGGATCACCAGGGTAATTCCTCCTTCTTCCTCTCCTTGTTTGCTGGGGCTGGCAGTGCGCAGAGCAGAGGCAGGTCTACATTCCTGCGTGTTTCCACCTTTGTTTGGTGGTGCTTGTTTGAGGAAATTAACACAGGAATTGGAAGAGCAGAGGGAATGCAACTGAAGTCTGAACTGCTCAAGAAATCTTTGCCTATGTGTGAAAACCATGACCTGCCATAATCCCTTCCTTCTCCTGCTGTGAGTTTAGCAAGAGCAGGCTGTTCCCTCAGCTGAACTGACACCGTTCTGTCAGATTCAGGGCTGTTTGATCATGTCCTTAGGATATGTCTAAAGATTGCTATTTACTAGTGACTCAGAGGAAAAAGTATGCATCTGAGGGACTATAATGTTCTTGGTATTAAATCTGGGTTATTTTTGATGGAGTGAAAAGCTTGCTATAAACTTGAGCAGAAACTGGATTGGATCAGTTGGTCCACACCACAAACACATGAATGTGGAAATTCCCAAATGCAACATGTCCCTACAGAGGCAAATATAAGAAGCAAAGAAGCATTCACAGTAGATGGAGGGGGGAAAATGCAGATTCCTAATTTTAAGGTAAGCTCCATGCTAGCCCTAACATGAGAGCTGTCCATAGCAGCGTGGGGTTTTTTGTCATATTGAGAATAACAGGACCACTGTCGTGCCGAATCCCATCTTTCCCCACAGAGCCCTTATAGTACTACCCCAATGGAGAGGATAAGTTCGCAGTTCAAAATCTGCCTCGACTCCTATTATACGCTTTCATGTTTTCTTCTTTCTGCCAATACTGCTGTGCTGCACTGCACAGAATTAAAGAGATAATTTAACATGGCGTTAAGAAGTGTGCTGCCTGCAGAGCCTGTAGGGATGGTATCATAGGGGTGCCTACACAATGATGAGCCAAAATAAAGGCAAAATGTTATGCTGCAGCACAGATCCTGCCTCGTACTCTGCCTCCAGCTGCATCTTGCAGGGTGAATCTGCTGGAATTGCACAGGTGAGGGAGACTGAGCTTTCTCTGATGTGCCAGAATAAATTTTCAAGTGTTATTTTCCCAGTCTGCCCTTTCTCCCTTCCAAAAGGAATCAGTAAGCACCAGGGCTGCAGCTTGCTGCAGCTGTGCTCAGCTGTCAGGATGGGTTTTCCTACGGGCTCAGGATTGCAGGCAGAGCCTTCATTTTGAGAAAAACAGAGGTGCTTCGATTTTAGAGAGACCTTGGTACTGGGTGCCCAGCTTGACCCTGTGCAGAGGGATGATCCTACTCTACTTGGAAAGAGAAAAAGTACAAATGTTTCATCGATTTCGGGACTGCTACATGCATTCCAATTTTGGTTCCTCCCCTGCGGCTGTCCCAACTTTCATCTTGGGTAGGTCTTTTTTTGCAGAAGGAAAAAGCATCAGGAATGACTGTCAAAACAAGGCAGAGTTTTGCCTGCAGGAAGATGAGTGATGTTGCTGCAACCCACAGTCTGAATGCTATGTGAAATGCCAGTTAAAATAGAGTTGTTTGCATAAAATAAAGCACAAAGTTTTCCTAAAGCCTGATGTATTTACAAATAAATATTCCCTGAATGATAAACCCTGGGCACATATAATTTGTAAATGACAAAAAGTCAAATGATCACACGAGCTTATTTTTTACAGTGGATTTTTGGCTTGCTCACTGTCCTGACTATTAAATAGTTCCTCTGTGTTTCTGAATGTTATCAGCAACTACTGTTTCCTTGACTAAACCATAAGAGAGAAATAAATCTCATGAAGAGATTGCTAGGCAGCTGTTCACCAATGGCTAAATGCTTGCAAGAGTTACACGGTATTATCTCTGTGTTCGTGCAGCTCAGCACTTGACTAGGAATCAGAGGATCTCAGCTCAGCTTCTCCAGACCACCTGGCTGCCTAACAAATTTTGGTGTGTTTATCAGCATTAGATCCCTTTCTAAATGGGTTACAAACCCAAATCCTTCTACACTAGTGAAGAAAAAGACCCAGGACTCTTAACTGTTAATACACAAATGCTTTTCTAGATAATAAATGAATAAATGAATAAATTTTATTTGGTAGAAAATTTTTGTGCGTATCATGGAAAGCTGCTACACAGTTTCTGCTGTTATGAAGCAGATCTTTCCTCCTACTATCCAGCAAATACATAGAAACAAGTATAACAGGGCATCTGGGTGCTTTGGTAGCATCCAAGAAAAATGCTGGAAGAGGTCGGGCGATGCCCGCAGTCCAGCAGCCAGCTGAACTGGCCAGCAATGTAGGCGTCAATGCACCCCTGCTGTCTGACTGCAGTGTCACACAAATGCAGGGACACCGCAGGGAGTTCAGCCCATGTCTTGCGGCCGCCAGCCAAGGTAGCCCTACTGGCACCAAGGATGAGAACAGCAGATCAGCCTCACCATGCGATATGGAGCAGAGCTGTGCCTGAAGGGGACGGCTCATCTTTGGGTACGCGGGGCAGCCCTGCGGGTCACAGCTACAGTCCCACCATCACCTTGCCCAGTGTCACTGCTGACTTGTGTGAGGTGAACCTGTTTGTCAAACCACAGCTGGAGATGCTATGCAATGGGTGATTGCCTGTGGTTCAGCTTCTCCATTGCTCCACCCTGACCCAAGCCTGTGCTATTGCTGGTGGGGCCGTGCATCCCTGCCCCATCTCTTGTGTCAGCACCAGCGCTCAGGCAGCCAGTGGGAACCCCCATACAGAAGCACACCCCACTCACTGTGTATCCCCCCATTTCTGGTGAGGGGGCTCGAAGAGAGCATGTGGCCAGTAAAAGCAGGATGGTCGCAGTGCATCTGTGTGTGGTCATGAAATTGCCCCTGCTACAGCTCCCACTGTAAATCTAATTATGGTCATGAGAGACCTGGAGCTATAAGGGTAGACTAGGATGGTCTGCCTGGGGATGCTGTGAATCACCATCTCCAGCAAATTTACAGAGCAAACCATACAGACCTTTATTAAGAAGGATTAGGGTGGAACTCATCCCGTTTTGGGACTAGAAGGGACAGCCATGCCTTCTATGCTGGGGCCCACCGAAATGTTCATATAGACAGGTAGTAAAATAATTGTAGAAATAACTGTGCTGTGTTACTGTTCCCTTAAAAGCAGAGCCGTAAGAGAAGACTTAAACAAAGCAGATTTGGGTTAATCAAGTGAAGCTATGCGGGTCTCATGCTTGACATATGCATGCACTCAGGCATGACTCACCCTTCAAACAATGATTCATCATTAGTTTTTCTTGTGGGGTTGTATGTCTTTTGTCCATCCTTGTTACAGTCTCTTGCCATCACCTCACAAGTGCAGTGATGATTAAAACAACATTAAAATTAGACTTTTAATTGGGGTCTTCTCTGTGGCCCACGTGGGGAAGGACAGGGAGGTCGCGTGCCTTTTGTTCTGACAAGAAATGGGGAAACGAGCTGTAGGTGATGATTTTGAATGGGGGAAACAGGGAAGGTAAGAGGCTGAGGTGACTGTGAAAGTGTTTATTCTGGAAGGACAATGTTGCCAAGCAATGTGATCATACATTTAGTTACTGCATAAGGAGCTGCAGCAGTTTGGTTAGCTTGAGAGTAGTTAAAAACCCCATGACCTGTATAAAGGCATTCTGCATTTTGCACTATATTTTCTGTGCATTAGCACAAGTTTGAAGAGCTGAGCTGTGCAGCTGACCGCCAGGCCCATGGCTCAGCACAGCCACTCAGGCAGGGGTGACCCACGCTGTTTTTCTGGGACATTTTCTGCAGGTCAGGGCAGGACACTGCTTAGACCATGGCTTTGGCTTCTCCTTTTGGGGTTGGCAAGTTTCTCCCCCACAGGAGCTAAGGCTCTGCAGTCTCTGCTCACCAGGATTGTCACTATCATGTATCGGTGCCCTTCTCTTGTAAATGTGTGAGTATGTAAGTCATACTGTCTGCAAACGGGGTGCTCAGATGTGTGCTAGATAAGGCAGAATTGGGTATCTTGTACAGCACAATGAGCAGTTCCTGTGCTGTGTATGCAAAGGGGGAGCAAGAAGCCTTCCAGAAAGCTGCCTACAGGCTGTGCTGAGAACAAGCAGCTCTTCCAGGCCAGTTTATCACCTGAAAAACAAACTACCCTCTGACAAATTGTTCGGTAATCCTCCATGTGCCATTCAGCAGCAGTAAGCAGAATAGACTAAGAATAGTCTCCTAATTGTGGAGATATTGAATAAAACTATTATCTTTTTAGACAGACCCTGCAGCCCGGTGTTCTAACCATTGGTCCTTTGGGAAGTAAAGGAGAATGGAGATCTCCACATGAAAAGAGAGAAAATAAAAGTCTCTTCTTATTTCAAGCACCCAGGTCTGTTTGTGTAAGCAGAGGGTAAGAGTTTACAGTGGATTACAGGTCATCATTAGTAATGGCATTTGCTCTTAAATGGTTACCAGCTTTATTATCTGCACCCATTAAAAGCGGATTTGAAGGAAGGGATATTAACAGGAATGCCAGATTGTACATATGTTTCATTTCATACTGTACAATTCTAAAATGAGAAATGAGCACAGTAATAATTTTTTTTAATCCAACTTCTACATTTAATAATATTTAAAAACTGTTACATGCCCTCTTTCCTTTTGTCCCACCTGCTTCCTTTTTCCACTTCATTTTCTTTTGCGCTGTATTGCAGTTAATGCCTCTGCTTTTGTGTGTCAGGTTTGTAATGTATTTCTTTAACGTGTTTCTTCAGATTCCAGTACTTTCCTCCCTTAGAAACAGCCTACTCTCATCTCTCTTTCTCTGCAAGGAAGTCTCCTCTTTCTGATTGTGGCTTTCTTTAGCTCCTTGTTCCCAATTTCTTTCTTATTTAATACATTGCTAAGACTCCCTTTTTCTTCCCTTTGTGATATGTCTGTCTTAAGATACTGCTCCTCTTCTCTTTCTCATCTTGGCTTGCTCCCTCATTTACCTGCTTTTTCAAATGCTCAGGGCTTCTCCCCTTTGTTCTCTGCTTTCCATCCCTTCCACTCTTCACCTCTCCTTGTTCTCTCCGCACCACAGTCTTCCTTTTCTCACCCGTCTCTCGTCTCTTCAGCATTGCACACACTTTTCTGCCCATTTCTCTACTATTTTCCCACTCACGGAGATGATTAAAGCCTGAGCACTCCTTTTCTGACTCCCTGGGGATTGTTGGGGAATTTGTCTCTGTTTCCTGAAGACCCAAAAAAGAAGGAGTATCAGGAGAGATGATGGGATCTTCTTTGTGTTGCCCAAGACCCCATGGCAGGATAGAAACTTGTGACTTGCTGAGAAAGTTTCTTCTCTAGGTCTGTGGTAAGTGTGAGCAAGGGCAAAGGCTTCTCTGGGATCACCCTGTAGCCTGAGCAACCATCCCTCTTTACCAGCCAGATGGGGATTTTTCCCTGGCCATCTCCTCCATCATTCCCAGCCAGAAGGGCCAGGTGGTGAGACATGGGGGGGCAGCATGTCCACCACTTGCTCTGTGATTCTTGGTGCAAGGGAAGCCCTCACTTCCCGTCAACCCACACACTCAACATCCTCTTGGAGATGCTGGCTCCAAATGGCCAAGAATAAAGGAATTTCCAGCCCAGCAAGATCCTGGCTTTAGGGCAGAGATATGGAGGAAGACACCTCAGGTTGCCTTGTGTTTCTGTAACTGGGATTTCAAAATAAAACTGACAGGTGTCTGGATGGCAAGGTTCTGGGAAAAGGGGCTCCTGCTGATCATGTTGTGCAGCACCACAAACACACGGGACATAAGTTTTGGAAACATTTCTGTAACAATAATAAGTAGTAACAAACAGAAAAGTAATTACTTATCACTACCATTCTGCTAAATAAATTAATCTTCATCGTATCTCACTGAAAGTGCCAGAAGGGATTGAAGAGCTGGAGGGTGAGTAGAAGATCAGACAAGGATGTGGAGAAGAGAGATAACAGAGGAGACTAGTAGCACGGACATCAGCAGAAGGGTTTATTCACACCCTGCGCTCCCCATGAACCACTGCCTGGGAAAGCGCTCCCATTCAGCTGACGTGTATAAGGCTGAGCAATTATCGCAGGACCGAGCCAAGTGTGCCATGAAATTTAATTAAGGTCAACAGGCTCTGGTGTCTGGTGGAGCCTGAGGAGAGCCCTTTCCCTGCCTGTGCAAACCGGCCTGTCATTATCTGTGTCCCAGTGCAAACAGCCCATTAAAAGTCACTGGAAATACTCCTGTCCCCTCGGTGGCTTTCTGTCAGGCCTAGTGTGAATATTACAAATTAAGCAGAAACATGCAAGAAGAGTCCCTGCAGACTCTTAATTAGCCTTGGAGCAGTGGCATTTCTCATCTGCAAATCTGCTAGTTGTGGCAGAAGCACCATGGGGGTGGGAGATCCGAAAAAGTCCTGTCGCAGGGGTGGCATGGCGACACGGCTCACGGCGGGTAGGGGACAACCAGCGCCATGTTCTTGGTGCACCGGCAACCATGACATGGCTGCGTGTTTTATGGCAACACAGCAAGGTGCCAAAAGCATGACAGGCAGTGACAGGGAATCATCCCCACCTCCAAAATAACTCTGGTGCTGCCACCTGGGAGCAGGGTGGGGACAGGAGCAGCGAGGAGGACTGGGCTGCCCTGCGCCTGCAATGACCTTTCTTCACAGGGAGAGGTGCAGCCACTGCTCCCTGAACCATCAGTGCTACCCATGGAGGGGCAGGACACCCTCTCCCCACTTTTCCCTTCCCATACCCACCAGTCCCTCCCAGACCAGGTATAGTGGGCAGACTGGAGTCAGCCCAGCTCTGCACACAGTATTAACACCATGGAGACAAGCAAACAGCAAGACAGGTCAGACAGCTGAAGGAGAAAAACCAGGTTCTTCAGAGTCTTTTTAACTTATAGGATCAATATTTGTGTAACATTCATGTCGTAGGACTAAATATTTGCTATAGGATTAAATATTTCTGCGCTGCTCTAGTGACTTCACTATCCTCCGGTGCCTGGGGCTGCTGGTAATGAGCTGGAGTCACATACCAAACTGAATTATTATTACTAACACGTTTAGATGCAGCCTCATACCTGATGAATGACACCTGCTGTGAAAAATGAGTGATGCTATTTTTGGAAGGTATTTATCTGGTGTTTGGAGGGTAGCTTTAGACGTATACAATTCAAATGCATTTCTTTAGGTAGGATAATGATCCTTACATTATCATATTCAATGAAAGTATGTCTACGGGTACATGTTCTCTATGTGCTGTATGTGTGCAAAATGTGTATCCTGGATACCTAATGGCAATGGCAGATCCAAGCTGTAAATAAACTGATAAGTGTATTACTGGTCCCAGATCACTACAATCAGTAAGAGCTTAGTCTGGAAAGAAGTGCAAGATTGGATCAACCATAGTAAAGACAAACATTATTATTTCCTTTTTGGAGATTAAAGCAATATTACAGATTTAAAATTGGATGACATTTTGCACAGCATTTGGAAAATCACGGTGCAGATTTGCCAAGGCACTTTCAGCTCTAAACTGCCTTATGGAAAAGTTCTTGATATTTCTTTTGAAAACTGCAGGTATTTTGCCCATCTCCTTCCCTCCTTCTTCTACTGCCCCTGCTCCTTCCAATCATGCTCCACTAGTAAAACAAAATAAACTGACAAAATATTTACAGACTATATTTATACAAGTAGGAGTATTCTATGCCTAGCACACCACGAGTTTATTCCTAGTATTTTACTTGGTAGCCTACCTCCATAAGTGAGAGTTGTTCACAGGTTGACATTTGTCGACATGTTTTTGAGATGCACATGGTGCTCTTGCAAACTTACTTTCATTTTCTTCCCCTTCAAATGACAGCTAGGCTTTTACTCCCAGGTTTTTTTTTTTTTTCAGCAGCATAGCTCAAGACAATCACTTTCCTCTTTTTAATTTACCCAATTTTATCTCACAATTTCTTCTTCTTAGACTCCAAACTAAATACCTTCCTTCACAAAACTTCTTCTTCACAATACTATAATGGCGTATTATGGGATTTCAGATTTCTCTAACCAGCCTCAGGTGCTTAACACCTATCTTTAAATAGTTTAAATTTACTCCTCACAGTGGGAAGCAGACATCATTCATAAAGTTCCTCTTTCCTCAGGAGATCAGCACTGAGTAATGCTCTGCACAACTAAGCATTTTAATTCTATATATGAGATGTTAAACCAGGAGCGTTATACAGACCAGGTCATGCTTTGAAAAACTGTAAGAAAGGTGCTTCAGTAAGCTAATTTCTTTAAAACGGCTCATTTCCCCATCCCACTCAAAATTTATTGGATAATCTAGCGTGTCCCAGAAGAAAGGGTTCAATGAATAGCTGTGATTCAGTGACAGACTGAACATATGCACAGAGCCAGGAGTCACACCGGAAAAACAGGGCGTTTATACCAGCACCCAGAATTTGAGATCCCAGGTTTTTCTTCAGACATTATGAAGAATCTGTGTTCTCCAGTGAACTGAGTAACCTGTAATTTATGCTGTGTTTATTGATGCTAATTTCTCATGCTCACCTATCAGTTTCCAATCTTCCTCTCAGTAATTTACATTCACTTTTTCAGTCCATATTCCAGTTGACTGTTGAAATTATCTCTTGTAAGTACTGCTCAGTCAACCAATTAAATATATTAGAAATATTTACTGCAAAATTAATCTGAAATTCTTCTAGGTAATTTCCTCAGGTTGCATTAAGTTACATGTGAACAATAAAACAACAAAAATCAAGTATCTTCTTATTTTAACATTTAACAGGACATTTACCTACCAAAATGACCTAAAAAAAATAGGCCTTCCTCAGCATACAAAACAAGACATGTACATCCTCTACATAGAATTGCAAGTTAATGACAATTAGGGTTGTGCATTTTATTATGGCTGTATTAAAACTTGCTGTTAAGAATAATATCCTCTGATCACTGGAACTCATTAAGGCTTCAGGTTAATGTGAAATACATAGACAAAAGTTTTATCTAAACTGGAGGTTTGCAATATCCGTTTATAAACATTTCTCATTTCCTTATTCCTTAGAAAGGAAAACTGAAGATACCACTAGTAATTCATTCAGCTTGAGGGGGTTTTGTGAATGGGTGAGGATTTCATAACTCGGATCTCATGTGAGAACTAAAACAAATAGTGAAAGAGACTCTAGTCATCCTCTGTCTCATTGTTTCACAGGAATCTACAGCTCATGTACTGAGAATGTCTGACCAAATCAAAGGACTTTGTTGGGGGAAAGTCCGAAATTAGATCTTTGAAGGTATTTTTGTTTCTCCACAGGTATTTTGTATTAATTAGGGATGTTTTCCTACAGCGAGCTCTTACACAGGTTCCTGGAACTGGTTCTCATATAAACTTATGTCTCTTCAAACATTTGCCACTCATTGTAAACGACTTCTGTTCTGGCGGAGGCAGACTACTGTAGATGCCTATTAAATGAGAAAAGTGATGGAGAAGGTGAGTGGGGAATGGCAGTTCACTGTTTCTGCTGACACTAGAACAAGGGGATGCCCCTGAGAAACACATTGAAGCCAACCAAGGGAATGGTGACATTCAGATTGTGGAGCTTACTGCCATAGGAGGCAGGTCCTGAATTTCTCATCCTGAAGAAATGCATGTCAAGTGAGTCCAAGGTACGAACAGATTCCAAAAGAGTCTGAATGACTTTGTGGAAGAGAGAGCCCATAGGGGCACTACACAGACTTGCCTGGATGCATTCTCCAGTGAACAAAGTGCCCAAATAGCTGTTGATGGCTGAAGTTGCAATGGCACATAAGAGGAAGGATCACTCCTTTTTGGACTGCCTCCTGACTGTCTGCATTGAAAACCAGCTGTGAGGTTAGACAGACCTTGACTCTGATCTAATTCAACCTCTACAGTAAGTGTCAGTGGCATTACTTAGTCCCATTATTTAAACAAGACTATTTCAGGATCGTACTCTTTGATGGTGCATTCAGGTATTCTTTCAGACATTTAATTTTAGTTCTCATGAATTTGAAAGTTCAAATACATTTCATCTATGCAAAGCATATTCTGAAGCAATTTATTCTGTTTTGAGACCTGTCACTTGAATGTTCAGTCTTGATGATACGAGAAGTTCTGCACTGCAGTACTGCACACAGAACAGAAGGCCACGCACCTGCCCAGATGAGTCCAACCTAATAAGCCTCATAGAGGAGCTAAATGCTGCTGATACGGATGCCTATATTTAGTTGAATGCAATATAGATATCTGTATGTGAGGCAGATGTCTAAGCTTCCATTAGAGTCAATGGAAATTTCATCAATAGGGAAGAGCTAAGAGATTATCCACAGCGTAACAAGGTAAGCTCCACCATTTGCTTAGTTGAACTGTCCCTGGCTCCACTGACTGTGGTCTTTAGATCTCCAGTGACTACTGCAGAAGCTCAGATACCCAGCTGATCTGTAGACACCTGAATTTGTATGAGTTGAACAGGGAGAGCTGGACTCATTCATAATTTCAGTTAAACCCCGTAGAGCTATAAATAATTACTCTATGCTGGATGGATTTAGTATATTCAGGAGTCTCAGATCTCCCACTCACCAGTCCATGGTTTTTCCTTCCATGGAAGGAACAAATGCTTTGAGAGAGATTGGTGCTTCAAGACATGTACAGTTTATTGAATTTCCTTTGCAACACCAGCTAGGACCTTATGTTAAACTAGCCCTGCTTGGTGCAGAGAGGGGCTGTACCTTGGCATCTGGAAGCCTGAATACTAGTTGACAATTAAGTGTGTTCCTGAGGTTTCAAGTAAGTCTGATTTTTTAAATAGCAGTTACTACCTCTCTGAAAGGAGATATACCATGGGTATATCTACACAGACAGCTTGTAATTTCCAAGTTGATTTGACTTATTGTCTGAAAGTCTCTAAAACTGCTTAAATCTTGCATACTGGCATTGACATCTGGCTCTGAGGGGATACAGATGCAGCAGGTAAGACTGGCATGCTAGTTTGTGGGACATCTGAATGGAGAACATGGTCAAGACCCAAGGCTTGGGCTGCAGCACGTCCTCGCTGTGCTGCATTCACATGATGCTCAGCCTTTGAAGTCAAGCTTGAGTAAACAAACTAATCCAGCAGTGCGTGATAAGGTGCACCATCACATACATGAGAACTGAAAACAAACTTGAGTACATCCACCAAGACACAGCCTTGCTGATTTTGATTATTAAAAGAAAAATAAACTCAAAGCAGTACGAGCATGGGTTGCTCCCTGAGTGCTATTAAAGGAACAGTTTAGCTCATTGTGCTCTGCCGCATCACACAGGGGAGAGGGGTTCTGAATGCCCCATCCTTCTTCAGCAACCAAAGAGATACGGGCTTTATGTAATTCATCTGTCCTACTTTTTTCTCTACCTGGCAACGATTTTGTCATGCTGGCTGCGTGCTGCACGTTCTGTACCTCATCCCCAGCATCACTCCCTCCGCATTTAGAGCTGAGAACATCACGATGTCAGATCTTCTGCTCAAGATCTAGCTGAAGGGAGGCCGTCTCATCCCTTTCCCCTAATCTGCACAGAATCATCTTGCCTTTTGACTCAGGCTCTGTTTACTCGTCTTTAAGTCCCAGCACAATTTATCTTTCTTTTCACATCTCTTGACAATTTGTTGTTGATGCTGATTTGACAAGCAGGAAGACGTGGGGGGAAAATCTGAGGCATGAGGAGGTGAAGTGACTTGCCAGAGGCAATAATGCAGCTCGCTGAACTTCAAACTCAAGCTTGAGTCTCCAGAGTCTCAGCAAAGTGTTCACATCACTAAGTCACGCTGACTCCCTGCAAGTCTTAGTCCATACCTCCCACCAGCCCTCTGTGCATCTCACCTCATCTCTTGTCCTCTCCTTCTCCCAGTGCCCCCCACATTTGCCAATGGCCTCTTCACTCTTGCTTCATGCTTTGCCAATATATTGTCAATATCCTACCTGCCTTACCAAAAGCTTTGCTCTCTTCCAGGCAGGAAGGAATGGCTTCACACCATTTTTCCTTGTCCATCTTGTGTTGTTGCAATTATACAACACACTCAGATTTCTGTTTGAATAGCAAACTGTTACTCAGCTTCCACTGTGAATAGCGGCTGCCTGGGGCAGGCGTGCTCACAGAAAATATCTTTGCTTTCTGTCTTTCTAAAAATAAATAATCAAAGAAAGGGAAAAGTCAAAAGCTCATCGTGCCCCAAAGAAATGTCTACAGCTCCATAGAAGACCAAATATCTAACCCAAGACAGAGTGGTAGGGGTAGGAAATTTGCAGATCAAAGGTTTCAAAAATAAAAAGTTCTGGGTTTGTGATGCAGACCAGAGCTGTTTGTTCTTCTCAGAAGTAGTGAACAGGCCAGCACACTCCTCCTAATACAGCACTGCTGTCAGCTTTGGGAAGCTGAATGCTGCTGTCGGTTGTGGCACATAAAGCTAAGGCAGAGATTATTTTAATTGAAATGAAGCTTTCAGACCATTTCACTCTCATAAAGCAGCTGGAGATACTTGGGAAAGACGTTTTAAGGCATAGATTTGATATTTCCATCCCATGGCACTCGGCTTGAAGTCATCAGACTAATCCCAGGGTGGCAGCAGGAAGCAGGGGCCGCCATAGGAGGAGGAACCAGCTGACAACCTGAGGGAGAACGTTAGCTGGGGCCTTTGGTGCTTTGGTGGGGAACATGTATCAGTCACCCTGGAAGGAGGAAATGTCAGACTGAAGCTTAGGTCATCACTGCTGGTTTTCTATAGTGCTGTACCAGTCTTACTCGATGGCATCAGCACATATTAGATTAAATTTGTAAGACATAAAATAATACACCTAGGCAAGGATTGCAAAATAAAAAAGAAAAAATGCACTGGGTAGTTATGATATTTACAACATTTTTCAAATAATACAAACATCTGACTACATCTTTAAGGACAAGGGGGATATTTTTAAATAAACATGTTTCCTTCTTGCAAGTAATAGATTGCAATAGCAACTGGCAGAAGGATTCATCTGTTATTTTAGCTATTTTCATGGTATCATGGATTTTAGCTCTAACAAAAATATTTAAAAGAAGGGATTGTATTCTATTGCAGGGAAATTTTTAAAGGTTGTGGGTTTTTTCTGTATTATCTCTTCTAGCCTATCATACATTCATTTTCATAAGTTTAGAACATTTTGGAACATTTCCATTTACTATTCAAGTTTGCTGTGATTGATCCCTCTTCTCCCTTCAGCATGGCTATTTTTTGTGTACATAACTTAAATATAGCCCCTCCAGAAGTCTTGGAAGTTACAATAAATAAGAATACCTTTTCTCCTTAGCAATACTCTAGCCATGCTTTTCTTCCAATAGAGCTAAATGTGTAGATAAGACAAATTTCTATTATTTTCGGTGGGATTCAGCAGGGCTGTTAAAAAAAAATAAATGGAAAAAATTGAGCTTATGTAACTGAAATGTAGCATGAATCTGAGAAGATCTTGACACAAGAGCCATTGCACCATGTTAGGGAAGGGAAGGGAAGGGAAGGGAAGGGAAGGGAAGGGAAGGGAAGGGAAGGGAAGGGAAGGGAAGGGAAGGGAAGGGAAGGGAAGGGAAGGGAAGGGAAGGGAAGGGAAGGGGAGGGGAGGGGAGGGGAGGGGAGGGGAGGGGAGGGGAGGAGAGGGGAGGGGAGGGGAGGGCGGGGAGGGGAGGGCAGGGAAGGGCAGGGAAGGGCAGGGGAGGGAAGGGGAGGGGAGGGGAGGGGAGGGGAGGGGAGGGGAGGGGAGGGGGAGGGGAGGGGGAGGGGATGGGAGGGCAGGGCAGGGCAGGGCAGGGCAGGGCAGGGCAGGGCAGGGCAGGGAAGGGAAGGGAAGGGAAGGGAAGGGAAGGGAAGGGAAGGGAAGGGAAGGGAAGGGAAGGGAAGGGAAGGGAAGGGAAGGGAAGGGAAGGGAAGGGAAGGGAGAACACCATCATGCACCTAGACAGGTTTAGTGTGTGCGCACTTGGATTGCCTATCAAATACCACGTGCAGTCCTCATCCTCACCTTAAAAGAATTATACCTTGAGCCCAGAAAACATCCAGAGAGGAGTCACAAGGATAATCAAAACCATGGAGCAGTTTGCATGGGGGGAACGAAGAATCAGGCTTTGGCTCTTCAGCTTGGAAAAGTGACGGGAACTGAGAGGGGACATGGCACATGTCTTTAAAAGCAGAAGTAGTAGCATAAAGGGGTTGAATGGGACTGATTGCTCCTCTTCTCTTCCAACACAAGAATGAAAGGGTGACAAAGAAAGCTAGCAGGTTCAGAATGAGTGAAACCAGATGGCTCTTCACAAAGTGCATAGTTAAGCTGTGGGGTTCCCTGCAGGAAGATGTTGCCCCTGGTGGTTACATGGGCATCAGGGGAGCTCCTGAGCATCAACTATTGACGGCTCAGAGAGCACCCCAGTGAAGTGCATGCCTGTGCTGTTCTTGCTCACTTTCTCAGGCTACTCTTGCTGACCACAGTTAGGGGCAGCATGCTTTGGGCTGGCCCCATGTTGCTGCTCTTATTTTCACAATTGCTTCCTGGTAAAACTGAGTCCCTTTCTTTGCCCCAGCTACATCCACAAATTCAGGTAGGAATTGGGGTTTTATTGCAGATAGGTCTGTTTGTAGGTGTTGATGTCAATGATTTACTGGAATACATACAGCAAATCTAATCAGCAAACTGCTTTGGCGTTAAGAACAGGAAAAGATGATAAGACTGTCAAGAGCGCGGGAGTAATTCAGTTATTTTAGGGTCTTGCAACAACTGGCACTGCAACAATACAGCTGATAGAACTCTTGTTTTTAAAAGAAAAAGTGTTTTTCCATGTGAAGTCACAGTCATCACCATACAGACGATGGGCTGCTGTAGTCTCTAATCCACCCTGGCAGAAGTATGTGCTTGACAAATGTTAGCATTAAGAAGACTGAGACTCACTCTTCATCCAAATCACAAAGGTGCAGACTTCCCCTTGGAGACATAGTTCCCACATAGAGCCTATAAATAGCCCTTCGGAAAATATTTTGCTGTATTTAGCATTTTATTAAAAGCATTGTGTAAAATGAATTCTCCATTACTCTGTGCTGTTCATCTGCATGTAATACCAATGCTAATTGATTTTCTGATGGTGCATGAACTGCTAATGTAAAAGCTCTGCAGAAGACTTAAAGGTGAAATCTATTTTCCCTGCAGAAAGTCTGTAAAATCTGTTTTTACACAGGAGAAGTACATCTTAAAGGAAGTGGAGGGGACTGCAGTTCCCACATCCCAGTTCCTGCTCCAACCTGTGGTGAGGGAGGTAAGTACCAGCCCAGGCTCTCCATGCCCTCTGCAAAGGCAACAGCAATCAGGCAAGCACTGGTGGTAATTTAAACACCTCTTATTCAGTATTAAATTGCTAACGTGAATTTGCACCATTTTCTCCCGCTCAGTCCCTGTGTTTGCACCCACACACGCTATTGTGTTTGTGTCTCCGTGCCCATCACTCCCGTTCCATGCAAACCTCCCAGTTGGATGCTGCTCCCACTTCCAGCAGCAGGGAGAGGGATGACATTGGCTGCCCCACCGGGTTCACATCTGTGCTCAATTAGTGCACCCACGTCAGGATCAGGCCCCACAGGCTGAGACAACTTGCCTTCTCCTCTGCAAACGCAGATGAGGGCAAATATTGCCTACAGCATTTGCTGATACTGGAACACTGCAATTACTTCTGAAATCTAACCTAATTACAGTTGCTGAAGATTTTTTTCTCCATCCTTTCTGGCTCATTGACAGTTCTCCCACATTCTTCTTTATGTCTCCTTTCTTTGAGTCAATATTTACCTTTTCAAGCCTTTCTCTTCCCCTGCTTCCTTCCCTTCTGCAATGCTCTGTGCAAGCAGAACAGCACAGCCTCTGCTAGCAGCCGTGTCTGAACGCAACCTGCCCTAACAACAGAGGCCAAATACACCTTCCAAGTTTTTACAGTCAAAGCTCTGACTTTGCAAAAGCAACAGAACACCTCACCTGATTTTGCATTAGTGAAATTGTGTTTGAGGGGGTTGTTTGTATTTTGATGCCTTCCTGTGGTGCTCACAATGAAATCAGAACCATGTTTGCATGAATATCAGGGAGAGGAGCTCACAGCCACAAAAAACAAAGAATAGTCCATGAAGCAGCCCATTTTCCTTGACAACACAGAATGAAAATGATCCATATCAAAGGAAAAATTTTTTCTGGATTGTTTTCTTTTTAACTGTACGACTATGCTCAAAGTAAGTTTAAACCAGCAAAGTAAATTGTTTTTAAATGCATGATTTAATTCGCTGGGGTATTTTTTTTCATTGTCACCGAGAATTTAGTGTCTGTTTGGACAGGGGTGAACACATTGCAGAACACTCCTAGTGCCTCATTGACACCCAGTGCCTACTGGCTGCTGCAGCTTCAGCAACACCAGTCAAAACACTGAGAGACAGTGAAGAAATGAACCTGATTTGGTGGTGGTGGCTTGTTTTCTTTCACTTTGTTTTTTTTAAGTCAATGTATTTTTAAAATATGACAATAAGGTACCTGGTCAGATGCACTAGGAGGAAATTTGGTGTCCTGAATTTGTTCAGGAGGTCAGAATCAATGGTCCTCATAGCCCCTTCTCATATGTAGAGCTCTATAAGAGAACATAATGAGAAAGATCTGAGCGCATATGCTGAGCTGATTTTTTAAAGTAAAGCAGATAAATTCAGGTTTACACATTGTCTTGGTTGCTTACTGCTTTGAATAATGAATGGCAGAACTGCGTTTGTGAGGGCAGATCCACATAAGACTGAGTTTTAAGATTGTTTATATGTCCTCTGTTATTTACTTTCACATTTAAATTTCCCATAGTTTTACTAACGTATGTTATTAGTAATAATAACATAATACGATTAAGGTAGGTGCAAGACTGGAGTGCTGTGCAGAATCATGGCAAGCTGAGAATTTGAAAGAGCGAGTGTGTGGTGGTAAGTAGCATAACTCCAAGACTGTGTGCAAGAACATTACTCAGCGGAAAAAAAAAAAAAAGAAAAGAGGGAGCAATTAGCAAAGAATTAGCAAATAATTTGGAAACCTGTGCAGAATCCTGAAAGTAAAGATGAACTCCAGGTGTAACCCATCTCCTGTTGAGGTCAGCAGAGAGGGCGATCAGGCTCCCTGTTGTAAGGAGAGAAGCAATGGTTCACTACACCTTTTCTACTGCTCATCAAGTGTTTCTGAAAGAGGCAGAAGGTCTCTGTGAAATGGGCCAGAAATCAAAATATTTGTACAGATCCATAGGGTTTATGTCTTGCCAAAAAAATATTACAGCAGTCCAACATTATTGCAGTTGTTTTTCTCAGTCAAGGTAAAGCTGAAGATGCTGTACTTGCGTTCAGGCTTCTCCCAGCCATTCTTAATTCAGTTGTGACACTACAGTCCTTTATTATTTGCTTGCCCAGAGAGGTGGTAGATGCCCCATCCCTAGAGACATTCCAGGCCAGGCTGGATGGGACAACCTGATGTAGTTGGAGATGTCCCTGCTCATTGCATTGGACTAGATGAGCTTTGAAGGTCCCTTCCAACCCACCCCATTCTATGATTCTATGATTATCTTGTGTTATACCGGGACTTCCAGAGAAAAATAGCAGATGCTTTACTCCTGGGTCTAAGTCTGAATTTTATTTTCTTGAACAGCTCCCAAGGCTGAACAAGCTCTCTCAGTCTGATTTCAGACCAGAACCTTTCAGGTACAGCCACACCATAATTCCTTATTCAAATTGACCAGTGCAGCCCCACTGAAATCGGACTTTACCACAAGATTTATTCCCATCCTGCTGCGAGAGAAGGAAAAGTATTGTACGGACCAAGAGGTGCACTGGCACAAAGGCCACTGTCAACCACAGGAGAAGTAGATCTTCTTCTCTTTCCCACATGAAAAAGGATTATTTCCACAGCCTTGAGCTCGCCAGGCTGACACACACACTGAGTACACTTTGTGGCAATTGAGCGCATACGTATAGCTCATGGTGCAGAACAGTTCTGCTTCAGGGGAAGGCTGTAAATGCTCAGCCACAAGATGCCAGGCAGTGGTAGGCCTCAGGGCTTTCTGGGCGCCCAGCAGACATTTTAGCCCTTCCAGACATGAAGTCCACTCAGTGTTTAGTCACTAATTTTGCAACCCCTGCCTTTTTTCTCCCTAGTCTGTGCACTAACCACTTAAAGAAAACCTGCAAACTCTTTTGTGAATAAGCTGGCGAAGTCAAACCTTTGGGTAGGTTGGGTTGTACACATGACTAAGTTCTTCCATTAAAGTCCTGGCAATGAATATATTTTTGCTTTAAAATAGATCAGACTAAGTTAAGCTCAAATCAGCAAATTTGTTCTGCGATTGTAGTAACTATACAGAAAAACAGGAAGCTTGGTTTTCTAGCTAAAGAGATCCTGAAGACCTATCAGATATCTTACTCCAATGCTTGGAGCAGCACTAATAGGATGCATCTCAAGTCCATATCTCTGTGACATCTCTCCGCTATTCCCTGATACAAAGGCTGAGCTGCTGCTTGATAAGTATGCTCTACATCTCCTTCAGGAAGCTGTGAGCTGCGGAAAGAAAAATAACGCTGATCCTCTGAAAACTGCTCCTCTCTGCAGAAATTTCTGCCAAAATTGGTTACAGAAGTGTGTTACCCAAAGAAGAAGCTTCTCATATCAGTCCTCATGCTCCCATGCTAACCTCCTCCAGCCAGCCCAGCTGGAAATCAGTGCAGAGCTCCCAGCAACCGTGGCTGGTGCAACTCCTTGGACTAAAAGGAGCCACTAGATTTATTTGCCATGTATTTGTCCCTGTTGCTCTCTCTTTCAGCATGGACAGTAAGGAAACAAGTGGCCCAAGGTCTGTCCTGCCCCCTAATTGATAACCAAATCAATCCTTGTCCATTTCTTTCTTACTCAGTCTAGAACTTTAGAGAATAGCTTGGTATTCAGTATGATTTGATCTGCAATTTGGTCCTTAATTCTTTTCTGTCACATCCCTCTCTCCCACAGTGCCATTCCTGACTTTTGTACCATTGTTGCCATTTAGGTTGATTAGAGGATGATTATTTGGGGTACCTCTTCTTACTTCTGCACAAACACTAATCCAATTTAAATTAAGGGCTGCAAATCACACCTTATTTCTTCACAACCTGTACTTGTGTCGGTTAAAGGTTCAAAGCATCGATCTTGCACAGGTAACGCCTACGCTTCCAGGTTGTGGTAGCCAGGCTCTGGCTCTGGACCCACGTGATGTCCAAGTGTCGCAGTTTAACATGAGCTAGCAAGCCAAAACCATGATATCTACTCACTCACTTCCCCCTTCCACTCCAAAACAGGGGAAAGATTCAAAAGGGAAGGGAGAAATTAATAGATTGAGATAAATAGAGTTTAATAGAATAACAAAATAACACTAATGTACTGCTACTACTGTATGTATAAAACGAAAATAGAATATAAAATAAAAGATACTCAATGCAGTTGCTCACAAACTCCATCCACATCGAGCAGCCAGTTCCAGGAAGAGAGAGAGCACCCTGATCCTGAACTAGAGGATCCAATCCTCATCCAACCCCAGAGGAAGAGAGAAGAAGACGGAACAGCCCAGGAGGCCTCTGAAAAACAGCAGGATGGCAAAAGGCTGAACTAAAGAGAGCTCCCAAATGGAATTCCACTGAAACAGAGCAGAAGCAGAACAGGTCTCCATCTCCATCCTCGTTGCCAAAAAATCCCAACTCTCCTTAAATATGAAGGATTATGCTAATGGAATGGAATATTCTTATTGATCAGTTTGGATGTTAGTCAAGGTCTGTGCCATTTTTGCCCCCCTTCCCAGCTGCCTCACACCTGTGGGCAGAGCTCAGGAAAGTCCTTGGCTCCCAGACAACAACAACTAAAAAACATTAACTCTGTTCTGGGGTGTTCTCTTCTT
This sequence comes from Patagioenas fasciata, assembly GCF_037038585.1. NCBI lineage: Eukaryota > Metazoa > Chordata > Aves > Columbiformes > Columbidae > Patagioenas > Patagioenas fasciata. The sequence goes on along the minus strand of NC_092520.1, from coordinate 68,905,288 downwards.
GTTCTCAAACTAAATCCAAACTATGACCATGCTAGCTATGAAAAAGTTTCTAACTGCATGAAGAAAACCGACGTGCTTTCAGTCAAACCAGTGCACCAAGATAGTTCCCTTGCTGAGGGGGTTACATCACGCGGCAGTGGTGGCACCACATGATCCGAATCCCTGGCAGCGAGAGAAAGCAAGCCAGCAGAGCTAAACCCGGCATGTCCGGGCTGAACTCGCACCCAACCCCACATCCCTCCCCTGGGCTTGCCACAATGGAGCAGTGGGGTCTCAGGGGAGCCGCTGTCCTCTCCCGCTCTTCCCCTTGGCCCTCCATCCTGGGAGGCACCTAGCTTGTGGTTCATGGTCCATTGAAAACCCTGAAGCATCATTTCTGGGCCACAAAGGTTGGCCAGCCTATTCTAGTTGAAACAAAAGGGATTGCAGTTTTGGATCACAGGCTCTGGGTGTCTGAAAAATTACTTACTGATATTTCATGATTATAAAATGATTTTTTTTTACATTAAGCACTGGGCTCCTGCCCTAAAGTTTATACATGTGGCATCTAGTGTAACCCATTGTCTCATTTCCAAACCAAACACAGTATTGAGAGCATTGGGTTATTTATATGTGTCACCGGGCCGAGAGAAAGGCTGTGTGTTTGGAACGGTTGGTGTTTCACAACGGGGCTCAGGTATGCACTGGGAAAAGCCTGCCTTACCCACAGCGAATCTGCTGTTTGTTGTCCTAATTAAAGTTTGCACTGGTAACCTAGGGAATGAATTAAGAAACAAACCTTAAGCAGTCTCACTTCTTCACTTGTGCAATGGAGATCTTATAAATTCAAAGGAAAACTGTTAAAACATGGCAGAGATGTAATTTGTTATATACGCCCTTGTGTCTCGCTGATTGCTTTTCTCAATGTGGTATTTTCCTCAAGTTACTTGGTTTCCCGCTTTTGAAAGCATGGGATTGTTTGGGGGGCAGGGGTTTGGTAGGTTTTGGTAAGTTTTCAAAAGGACTGGAATATCAAATCATGGGAAATTCCTGTTCTCTAACCTTACAAGGCTTGAAGATTTTACATTATACTTCATTGTGCAACACAAGAAAAATACCTCATGAACAGAAATGTCTTTTATTCCACTCCCCATGTATCTGATGCTTTATTCCCTCAGGCACTTCTTGTTTGCCAAAGGATTGTTTAACCACTGTTTGACAATTTCCAAATGGGAAAAAATGCTGGGTTTCATCCAAAGGAAGGGAGGAACTTTTCAAAGATTTGTATTTAATCTTTGTTAAAAGTAAACAACTTTACCCTTTCAACATTAGTCATGCCTGTTGTATAAAGTACAGCGTGAAACACTCAGCAAAAGAGCGCAAGGTTTTTCCATACTTTGTAATTATTAACATTCGGGATTGAATCGGATCGAATAACCCAGCTGGATGCGGTGCATGGGGGGAGCTGTGCACGGCGGTGGGGTGACTGGGTGAGCTGGGTGGTGGGAGAAGCCGCACGGCTCCTTGCTGGAGCCAGGTAACTGGAGCAGCCTTCAGCCCACACGCTGCGCCCACACAGGCACACCCCGCGTGGGCAGAGAGGTCTGCCGCTGGCTGGTGTTTTGCGAGGATTAACGCGTCTTTAAAAGGGAGCAGAATGGACCGGGGAAGATGGGGAAACAGTCCGTGCCACACCGCACAAACTCTGCCGGCATAGAGTGGGGACAGAGCTTGCACCAGCTAGACGGGCTTTTCGCTCCCCAGCAAATCCCTTCTCTGAGGAAAAAAAAAAAAAGGCAACTATCCTAAAAAGCAAATACACCATCCCAGAAGGAGACGCCTTTTGCGGGTAGAAGAGGTGCCTGCTCCAGGTGTTTCCTTGGCATAGCATTAGGCACAGGGGGGCTGGCCAGGTGGAAGCAGCAGTGCCAGCAAGCCCTGGGTGCGGAGACGGTGCATGGGCGGCAGCGAACGCGGGGTAATAGCCGGCGGGCAGGGCTGTGGGGGAAGCGAAAATTTGGAGGCTGCGGAGGTATCAAGGAGCTGCGCCCACGCTCCTCGGCCATTTCTGCCCTTCTTGGAGAAGAAGGGACACCCCAAAATCCACTCGCTGCCGCCGTCAGAAGTCGGCAGGAATGCCCGGCAAGGCGAAAGCAAGCCTCCGAATCAACAGCTCCTCCCAGGCTCCAGCACACTTCCTTATCTCTCACTGGCCACTTTGCAGGAGGAGTATTAGGAAAAAAAAAAAAAAAAGAAGAAGCAGCAAAGTGGGGAATAAAAAGAATGACCTACTTTGCAACAAGGGAAAAAAAAAAAAAAAAGGCGCTGTCAAGGTTTTGCTCTAATTGCCGGTGCGCGTTGCATAACCAAATCGGGAGCTCCCGCCTGTGCCCGGGGAGGCCGGGAACCTGCCCGGAGGCAGCCCGGTGTCGAGTCCTGCTCCCACTCGGCCCCCGCCACCACCGCCGCCCGGGCGAGCAGGCAGGGTCACCCCCCGGGCCCGGGGCAGTGCAGGGAGGGTGTCCCCAGCCCGCCGAGCGAAGCTGGGCAGAACCGTGGCCCCGCCGGGGAGCCCCGGGAACCGGCGGCGGGGCACCTGAGCGCAGCCCTGCCCGACGGGGACGGCGGCACCGTGGCCGGATAATCGTGGCGTGGCGGCGGGTCCCGGGGTCAGGCTACAGGGGCGGCCGCCGGTGCAGCGCTGGGATGTCGCTAAAGACATACGTAAACGCAGGCTCGCTGGGGTCTGCTCGGGGCGTTGTGAATCCATCCTTGATGCGGGGCTGGCATTTTGGTAGAGGTTTTTATTATTTTATTTTTCCTTGCTCCCCCTTTCGTTCTCTTTCCAGCTTCTCCTTTTCTTGGATCCTCGCCTGTCTCCTCCCACAGAATGAGAGAAAAAAAAAAAAAAGGTCACGTATGTTTGGAAAAATATGTAGGTCAGTGGAACATTCCCTGCACTTGTGCACAGGGAGCCGGGGAGGGAGAGCTCCTCCGGAGCCTTCTCGCTACCCACCGCCCCAGCCCGGCCCTCCCGCAGCCCACCGCGGGGAGGGGGGAGGCGAGCACCGGGTTCCCTTTTCCTCCTCCCTGACCCATTTTGCGCGCCGGCCTCCGGTTTGGGCTCTCCCCACTCCGTCCCTGCCGGGAAAGGCGAGCGAGCGGCGGAGGAAGCCGGCGCGGGCGAGCCGCCGCCAGCCGCCGGGGCCGCGGCCGCTCATGGGCGAGGGGCGCGGAGCGCAGCCCCTCAGTGCCGCCGGCTGAGGGCGCGGGGCGCGACGGCCCTGCGGCGGGGGCAGGCGCGGGGGGGCGGCGGCGGCGGCCGGCGATGAAGGGCCGGCGGAGAGGAGGATGCCCCCGCCTCGCCCGCCGGGCTCTAACTTCGCGGAGAACTATCAGCCCCGCAGCCCCCGCGCCCGCCCTGCGTCTCCCGGCCGCGCGTCCAACTTAATGCCCCAGCGGGAGCCCCAGCCAGCAGCCCCCCCGGCCCCCGGCCTCCTCCTCCCCCCGCAGCAGCCCGGGCTCCCGGCGGCCTCCCGCTGCCGGCGGAGCCCCTGGCCCCGGCGCGCGTGGGTCCCGCGGCGCCCGGGGCGGCGGCAGCGCGGCATGCGGCGGCCCCGCGCACCATGAGACACGACACCGGCACCGGCGGCAGGCAGGAGGCGGGCAGCGTCCCCGGCTCCTTGTCGGCGAGGAAGAGTTTGCCGGTTCCCGAGGCCGGCCTCCTGCGCGGCTGGAGCAGCGGCGGCCGCTGCCGCAGCGGCACCGGCAGGCACCGGAAAAGCGGCGGCGTCCAGCCCGGCGGCACAGGCAGCGGCACCGCCGGCACCGGCGGCGGCTCCCGCGCCCAGGTGGCCACCGCGGACAGCAGCAGCAGCGGCGGCTGGGGCTTCCCCGCCGCGCTCCCGCAGCACCGGCACCCCAGGTAACGCGCGGCCCTGCGGCCCCGGCCCTCCCTCCGCCCCGCGGGGCGCCCACCCGCGGGCAGCCTGCGCGGGGGGGTGTCTGCTTGCGCTCCCCCCCTCCCGCGCCGCCCACGCAGGACGCCCGCCCTCGCGTGACCCCCCCGCGGCGGCGATCGGGGTCAGCTCCCCTCCCTACTCGGTGCTCCCACGCCCCGCGGGGGTGGCGGAGGTGCCCGGCGGTGCAGGGTGGCATCGCCTCTGCCACGGGAAAGTTTCCGTGGGGATCGCGCCGTGTGCGGCGCGTCTGCCCCGGCCGGGCTGGCCCCTGCCTTTGGAAAAATTAAATACCCCCCGTTCTGTTCCCCATCCCATCTCGGCATGGTTGGCGGTTTCCTGACGTTGAGGGTTCATTTAGGCTGGACTGGCACAGGGGCAGTGACGTGGCCGGTCGAGGAAAACTTCCAGTGAGACCAGTGGGATACCTGAACGGGAGAGGGTTCCGAGTGGGAGCCGCGGGTGTGTGATGTGCCGTGGAGCCCCGCTGCTGCTGCACCCCGCACCGCGATCCTGCGTGTTTTCCTTCCTTCAGTGTACAGAACGGGGCGGGGGGGGGGGGGGCACACTCGTTAAATCCACGTCTGAGTGGCAGCACAGGACTTCATTCACCAAGAGTTGTGCAGTGGTGTTTCTCCTCGATGGTCACCAGCCTGATTTGTCAATTAACAAGCATGTTCATCCAGAAACTTTCCTCCGTACTCCTTAACTGTCTACAGGATGGCAGTTTACTTTCACTCGAGTGACTCAGAAATAATTAGCGGTTATAAGCGTTACAGGCAGCAGAGGAACTTGGAGCTTTTTCACGGTGCTAAATCTCCAGAAGGGCTGTGGGGTTCTCCTGGACAGGCACAGCTAACCTAAGCATGCAGCTCAACAAGTGGTCGCCTCTTGAAGCGGAAAATTCGCACTCTCTGACCCAGGTGTGAAATGTTAATCTGTATCCCACCACAGGTTTACTTTGTTTGGTGATACCAAATAATTAGTGGTCACAGTTTCCAGACCAAGCCAGCTGATCTGTGTCTGATTCCGAGAGCTGTTGGCTAGCAGAGGGTCCAATCCTGCATACACATCTGTAGATTAATCTCCACAAGGACTTGCTCTGTAGGGATGGCCTGGAAACAGGAATATTTGTAAAACATAATTGCCAAACTGTGCACTGTCTCACTGAATATGTGAAAACAAAGATTTTCTAGAACTGGGTATCTGAGACAAGGGTGATTCCCCAAGCTGGCACCACTTCTGTGCCCTGTGTTGATGCCTGGAGACAGCAAGTTTGCCTAACATTGCTTTCCCTCCTGAATAAAAGGTGCCACCCCGCGCGTGTGCAGGATTGAACCCACGGACTAGACTTTGCAGAATTATGACTATTACCCCGTTTTCTAGCCTAGAGCATGTGAGAGCACTTGAAGAAGTTGTTATTTCATCATCGGCAGTAATGTTGTCTACAGTTAAAATCATCTAGTGCTTTCCAGTACAATACTCTGCTTTCAGGTGCTTGTGTGTTTGCTAAGCTTAAAACTAGGCTGACATTTTCCAGGTTGAGTGTTTGCTCTCTTTGGGAAGTTTCAGATGAAATGGTTCAGCTATTTCCAAGAACGTGGTTAGAGGGAAATGTATTCTTTGGCCACATATCTGATGAAGATGGTTTAGGTGTACATCACCCTGCATCAGGAGACCTTGATCTTTCTTTTTCTGTGAATCTGTGTTTTTTGACCCTGTTGACAAACACTTTCATTAAGTCTGTTGTATTCTTTTGGCTTTGTGTTTAGAGCTGGAAAAAGATACTTGGCTTGGAACCAGTCTTGTGATGGGGGTGTGCCTTATGTTGAGCCTACGAAAAGCTTCCAGAATTTGTCTCGGTTGTCATTTTGTCACAACGCTGAGGTTGTGCGTGTGCTCGGTGGAGGAATGTTGAGGGCTTGACCATTGCACTCACTCACTGAAGATGCTCTAAGCACGGATCACGCTGAACACCCCAGCGTTGTTAGGAACTGAGCAACTTCTTGTCTTCCTGGGAAGAATGAGAGTGCTCCAGTGGGTGGCGGAAGGGCTGAGTGGATTTTCTCCCACAGTTATTCTTCCCAGATGCTACTGCTATGGTGAGCACCAAAAGGAGGGAGCACTGAAGACTGTCTTGGCTATGTCTTTGGTGGCAGATTGTGTCTGCTGATGTGGAGGCAGGGTGGAGAAGGAAACTGCTTAATTCACATGCATGGTGAGAAGAAATGGTGGGACCAGAATGGAGAAGATGTATTGATGGTGGAAGCATGGGGAAAGTGAACAGAAGGAACTTTGAATTAAGGTGAAGGACTTGATGGGGTCCTAGATGTTAAATCTTGAGAACAAGGTGCAGGGAATTGTAGGTAGAAATGGAAAATCCAGACCAATAGAAGGAATGGTGGGCAGAAAAAGGTAATGAGAGAGTTGTGATGCACAGGAGACCTGAGCCTACAAAAAGCCCAGGCTTTGGAGTCATGCTGACCCTATTTGTTTGTTCTCCTCCTTATCCTGTACCCCACCATCAGACAGCACCCCAAGGAGCAGGACCTGGCACCAGGGCCAGTCTCAGGCCTCCACTGTGGTGTCTGCCCATCTTCTGCTAGCACTCACTGCCATGGGCAGCATAGTAACTTTGCACCAGTGAAGTCTCACACTAGGTTTTTATCATGTGGACCTAAAAGACTCAACACAGTTGGTGACTGCTGTGTTAGGCTGAGTTTTCCACTTGTTAAACTGGAGGAAGAATTTGTAGCTCAGTGTATTAACAATGCATCAAAATAGTGAAGTCCCGTGAGAAAAAATAGTATGTAATCATGTAACTGATGTTGCATTGTAATACATTCATACAGGGTAGGAAAATTAAGGTAAAAAACTGATGGTTTTGATTCATAGCTCTAAATTATTTAAGGATAGGACATTTTGCACAGCAAACTTAACAATTTAAGTAATCATTGCCTGTGCTCTACTGTAAGTTTTGAGCAATCAGATTATTTACATCACTATACAACTGATGACTGTAAATATCATACAGTTGAAAATGACAGCCAAATGTGTCTTTTATGTGCAGTTCATTGCTTTTCTTTCTAAGCTGGACAGTATAGAATATAAGTAACTTTCAGTTGTGTTTATAGTTTTGCTTTCAGGCTCTTAGGGCAGATGCACTTGAGTTGCAGATTTTGTAGTAGGATCTAAATAAAAAGCAGTCATTTTCTTAGATTTGGCTTAGCTTTCTGTTGATCCTTGATCTTATTGAAACTTGTTTTTGAAAAACTAGGCTAAGGCAGTGCGAATATCTGTATTTTAGCTAATTTAATTCATCAGAAATCAGCATCAGCTGATCAACTGACTTTATGAGTCTGATTACTGGAGTCTGAAAGAGAAAGACCATGTAGTAGTATTTAGCAGAATGCATAGCTGTTGGTGGATTTGTTTATGTAGCAGTGCTTTTGGTATTTCACAGCTTTTTGGGAGAGCCTAAAGCCATTACTCTTTGTCATGACCAGCTGTGGGCCAAACAGGATACATATATATATACATTAGTATATTGCTAGCTGAATTCAGAAATACAAGAGTTACAAACAGGAAAGACATGGAGGAGAGAAGGGATATGGTCCTGTGGACTTGCGTTCTGAGTAAGCAGCTAAGAAACTGCAGACATGGTTTACTCTCCGCTCTTTGCATTTATCTTGCAGTGGCTCAGGGATGTCAGAGATCATGCTGAGGGATTTGGGGGTACAGCTTTCTTGGACTTGTACACAAAAATTCGATGTGCATTTTTGGGGGTGGAGGGGTAGGTAATATTTTTTAACCTTCTCTTTCTGTGTTGCTTTCCCCTGAAGGCAAACCCTAGAGCACAACTCAGTCCAAACAAAATGTTGTGTTTAATTACACTTTAGTAAAGATATTTCTGTTCCAAGGACCATGGCAAAGATTGGTATTTCTTGCATGCTGCCTGCCACATTTGGGAGGAATAGCCTTTTGTACCCCCAAAGCTAGTTTTAATCCTGCTTCCATCTGAAAATTCTCCTGTTACTTCATAAAAATGAAACTCTCATAAAAGTTAGGTCACCAGTGAGCTTGGACCTTTGTCACTGAGAAATAGTATTGCCACATGCATTGCTCCGTGCTCTGTCGGTACCTGCCTGCTGTTCCTTATCTTCTCCTCTGCCTACAAGCTCTCTGAGGCAATGCCACCTCTTTCTTCTGTGACTATGCAGCAGGTAGCATTCCCAGAGCTCCAAGATACTCCAAAAATGACCATGTAAATGGTGGGAACAAGGAGGTTATCTCATCTTCTCCTGCTTGGGCACAAGTCCGTGTAAAACAGCTGGTCTTTTGCTGGCCTGATTATGACAGAAGGTGTTTTTCAGCTGGTTTACCACAGTTCTTAGGGATCTGTGCATAAAATAGAAGATGTCTAGCCAAGTAAAATGATGATATAGCAAAAAAATCTAATGGATGTGTATGTACATTTGAGATCAGAATGGAAATTTGGAAGTTTGGGTGCGAAACCTCTTTGTCATTTCAAAACATACAAGAAGTGCTGGCATGGCTGAGCATCACCTACTGGGACATTTCAGTCACTCTTTCTCTTTGAGTATCTTCATGTCAGATGAATGTAATATGTATGTTAGGTTGAAAGTTAATAGAAGAAAGTATATGTATAATCATATGTTAGCATAGGTATAATAATAGAAATTCGTTTCTACGGGTCACTGAAGATGCAGAAGCTTAGACAAAATCTTCCATAGACAACTCAGAAAAAAAATCAATGCAATGCTCGGATGTTAATTAAAAAGAAAAAAAGGCAAATAGAACCTTAGGGATTATTTCTGAAAGGATGGAAAACAATAAAAAAGAACCCCATTGTTTCACTCTATAAACTATGGCGTGCCCATGTCTTCTGAATCATGTGTTCTTGATTCCCCTGCCTCAAAGGTGTATAATGGTGAGGGAGGAGATTCAGAGGGAGGCAGCAAAGGGGATCAGAGGGACAGAGCAGCTCCTGCCTGAGGAGTGACGATGCTGATAAAGTGATGCAACAGAAATCGGTGGAATTAAACAAAAGCATGGAGAAGGCAAAGTGGGAATGAGCGATCACAGCAGAAGTGAACATCGGGTGAAGCAGGCAAGCTGTGGGGATGGGAACAAAAGGAGGTGGCTCCTCACGTGGCGTGGTCAGGCTGCCGAGCTCCTCACCACAGGATGTGGACACTGGGAGGTTACATCAGCTAATGAGGTGACTGGATGAGTTCATGGGAGAGAAATCCATCAAGGGCTATTAAACACAAAACCACTGCCTCTGGCTTAGGAAGTTTTGAGCTGCAAATTCTTGGAAACTCGCTGAGTATCCTGAGTAAATATCGTGGTTGGTTTGCCTTGTTCTCTGTACTTGCCCCTTAGCAACCTTGTCTGGTCATGGCTGAGAGGAGGTGCAGAGCCAGGTGGTCCCCCTGGCTGTATCTGCTGTGCCAAATGAAGTGAGTCAGTGTCCAGCTCCCTCTAGGCTCCCGAGGTCCAGGGGCTCCTGGTGGCTTTCACCTTCACTGCTCAGGGCTGGCCCCATTTTAGCACACCTGCCCTGGAGAGAGCTAGCTGGAAGGAGCTAGTTGAAGTGCTCCAAAGCAAAGCCAGGGCATGAGCTAGAACATCAGTGGTGCCACAAAATACAGGTTATGGTGCTCAAGCTCACTCCCTGGTGTCCCGTTACTGAGCTGTGCAGGCATAGCCAGGATAGGCAGCCTTATCTTCCTGGCTTCAAGGAGGTTCAGAAAGCAATGATGTTATTCACAGAAGCAACCCCACCACGAGGCATTGAATACCGAGATATGATGCCTGGCTGAAGAAGTCTCCACTGGGAGACTGTAATATTGCTGCAGGCTTCCCCAGCCTTTACTGCTGCCCCTGTCAGGGAGAGGATTCAGGGCAAGTGGGTCGTCTTCCCTGGCCTGGTGTTGCTGTAGTTACTGTTTTATCAGTCTGTACAAGAACAGGCTTTGGAATTCAGAATGGAGAACATGAGGAAGTGTTGGAAATTAATTTTCTTCAGCTATCCACTGCACTTAAGCACTGTTTAAAACAATAATGTTGTGTTGACTGCCATTCACTAAACCAGACAATTTGCTTAATCATCTGAAAGGCAGATTTTAAAACCCTAGGTCATGCTTTCCACAGCTTGTATTATACTTACTATGGCTGTGCTAAACCAGAGCCTGTAATGCTGTTCTCTTAAGCGGTGGTCAAAGCACAATGTATTCAAACGTAGCTCATGCTGGTGATACTTGTGAGCTTTTAGGTGAGATCTATTGCTATTAAAACAAAAGCAACAATCTCCAACTTAGCAATGTCTAAGTCCTTCTGATTGTTTCTTGAAATTTCTCAATGCTAACTGTAAGTCCTTCTGATCTTTTATTGAAATTTCTAGATGCTAACCGGTATGGAAACTCCAACACAGTGCTTAATGGAGCTCATAACTGCCTGGCTGTATTTTTGGGCTACTTTATGTAATAAAATGGCAGGCCCTTGCACTGCCTGCGCGAGCGAGGTTGCATAAGCAGCCTAGGGAAACAGCCGGAGCTCCCAGAGCCCTCCTGAATCCTGCGTGTCATGTTTGATCTCATTTAACATTATTTAATAAGCTATATTAACCTCTCCCCTCCCTCCTCCCTCCCCCCCCGTCCCCCCACCATGTTATCTCGGAGCAGTGATACTGATGTAATTTCACGCACAGACCTCACTTTTTAGAGAAGTCATCAAACTTTTCAGTCAATTGAGCAGTCTTATGTCTGGGTAGCCTTGAATTTTCTGTAATCAGCACTCAATCCAGTTAAAAATAAAAGCACATTAAAAAGAAAACCTTGAACAGGAAAATACTTGTTTTTCATTCTCAGCTCTAATTTAGTAACTATTCTTAAAGTTCGTCACTATGATTTGTTCTATCTTGGGATAAACAATTTATTATTCAGGCCACTTTTTCTTTTTTTTTTCTTTAAAAATAGACAATATTGTTCAAGCATTGGGAAGAAAACCAGCATGAGAAAATTGTAATCAACTTTAACAAGCTTACAGATGGCAATGAATTTCTCTGAGCATAATTTTAGCCCTGCGAACAATAATAATTGTGTTTGATTATTTATTATCATTTTGTTATTGATGAGCAGACCAGACTGTTTTTCTCTCGATTCCCTCTGTTAGGTGTGCCAAATTTTTAAGCTGGAGAGCAATTTTAATAAAGCAGCTCCCACCTGTAATCTCTAAATCAACAGGTGGATCTAACCATGCAAAATATGAGAATTGCTGGTTATCTGATTGAGTCAGTGGCTGAATGAATCCAACTCTGAGCATGTTCTAGACTTATTGGTTTGGATGGGACACCTCTCATTAATATGTCATGGAGAATTGACATGATATTTTCCATATTATGTGTAAGAATGGTATGCTTGCAAAATCTTGTTGATAATAAATATTATTACTGCGTGCAATGTGATCAGCTGGAGATGGAATAATTTTCTGCTTTTCCTAGTTCTCATACAGAATATCTACCTTGGTGTTTTTATTGGTAATTCTACAGATTTTACTTGTGGTATTTTGTCTTTTCCTGGTTCTGACATCTAAAACAGTAAAAGGTTTTAAATTGGAGGTTTTGCATCAGACTTACCCACATTCCAATTACTCTTTCAGTGAGAGGTCCTTTAATTTATGATTTATAAAGGGGAGAATAGCTATTTAATTTCTACATGCACCATTAAGGCCACTACTTACTTAGACGGAGTCTTCATCCTGTTCATCAGATGAGCAAGATGCTTACCAAGCTGAGAAGAATATTTTATTCTCCAATGTGCTTATCTTATGCATTCTTCTTAATATATTTATATAACTCACAGGAAAGATACTTTCATACAAACAGTCGAACCAAACAATAGTTCTGTGAACCAGATGGGTGCATTTCAGCAAGAGCAATACTAATAAAAAATAAATAGGTCGCTCATTCACTTTTGTATTTATATTTTTTATGGACTTGCTTGTTTTCTGGACTGTCACTGAAGTCAATTTGAAACTTTGGTGGAATAATTCTGGACCTTTAATTTGATTGTTTGCTAGGTGGCATGAGTCAGTTTTTTCATCTCTTTTCCTTTCTTTCCAGCACAAAAGACCTTATTGTCAGCTGATGCACACTGGTGTAACTCAGCTGGTTGTAGCAATTACGTTTATACTGCCTGGCCCCTAATATCTGTACTCCTTCAAAAATGTATGTTCTTTCTCAACAACAGAATCTCTTGCTATATCTTGCTGTTATTCAAGTATAAGAAGGAAACCTGCATTTGGTGCCTATCCTACTGTCCTCATTAAGGCAGAACTCCCACTGAAATCAAGGAGAGTTTGGCTGACAAAGAATTAAAGACTTGAGCTTCTGAAAGGCCTGAACCTTCTCTGTCACTGTTTGTTTGTTTGTTGTTTTAATTTTATTTTATTTTTTATCTGACCTTGTATTTTAACTGTTCCCTCTCCTTCTTCTATATTTATATTTTTGAATCTTTAGCTTACTTCAATAGGATCTTTTTTTATTTTTACTTCAGGCAAGCTTTAGGACCATTCTACTTCTCACTTTTCCCCTCTTTTCTTCTCTCCTCTTACTATCTGTCTCTCTCTTCCAGTTTTCCTTCTGTTATCCTCACCTTCGCTGACTGACTACAGCACTGTAAAAAGTTGATATACATCATGCACATATCCCCTTCTACATCCAGGTGCCTATATTCAGGTACTTGCCTTAGGGCAAAGCACCAGTTTGTAAGATAGGTGATTTAGGCAGAGATTTATTTGAACAACATTCATCTTTGTAATCTTTCCTCCTCTCTGGGCAGCATCTTAGAAGTTCCTCTGACATATTGATGCAGGATTTCAGCACTAAATTGAGTTTTGGACTGATAAAATAAATATTTTGCATACTATTGTAGTCAGAAAAAAAATATTTAAGGATTTTGAAGTCTGTGTAACAGGGGTTTTGTTGAGGGCAACAAAACTGGAAATCTCCAGAGAAATGTATTTTATTCATAATTCTTCTATTGTGCAATGTTACGAGCTTAGACCACACATATAACGCCTTTGTGCATCACTTCTCTGATCTGCAAACTAGGGCAGCTTTGTGGAGAGTTGTGGGCTATGATCCATTCTGGGTGCCATTCTTAGCCAGGTATTTGACGGAGGCATGAAGCTGCAGGCTCTGGGGTGATAAATAACTCATTGACAGAAAGAGGAGCCACAATGAAGGCTTTTGGGGGTGTTGATCCACCTGAGTGGTTAGGGTACATCAGGCAGTACCGTGTCACTGCAGGTGTTGTGCTTCCAGCTGTGCCACACCTGGCGGTATTGAGGCTTTCCCTGAGTGTCCTGACCCGCACAAAGGCTCGGTTCCCCCTTCCTACCTCCTAATTATTTGCATTTTCTTGGATGCAAAGCATTTTGAAAGTGCCAAATAATTGCTGTTTTCTTGCAAGTTTGACTGAAATTCAGGTTATTTTCCAGAAGACCTAATTCGTGCTTCTGAAATAAATAGTAGGTGTATGGCTTCTTAATGTATAGCATAGCATTTCAAACAAATGTCATCAGCCTACTGTTTCTTAGCATCTGGATCCCTGCAGACATACTTCTTAAAGTAAAAGGCGTAACACTAGACTTGCTTATTCTCTCTTAAATAAGTAAACACATTTTCTCTTATTGTAATGGTAACAAATACTTTTTCATGGTGTCCAATTGCCTGTTACTCTGGCAAAGCTAAAATGTATCAAAAACTACAGGCTATATAGAGAGAGTAATTCCAGTTTAAAAGGCATTTCTTCTTTTTAAATGCAATTTCTATTTGATTTTCTCAAACCCCTTCTTTTCCAAAGAACAATTTAAACCACATCTGAACAATAGATTTATTGTTGTCAACAGAACGAGAAATTTGATAAAGATAGCTTTTCAATTTCCATTAAAAATACATTATTTTTCAGAGGACTGAAGGATATAAGTTCAATTTTTAACTTTGAATTTCACATTTTGTTTGCCCAGTCTATAATATGTATTTTTTAAAAGTCTTAATTGGCATTAGACTTGGCATATTTCTCTGCATATTTTTTCTCAGCGTGAAACTACTAGAGGGTCATTGTGCTGGTTAATGAAAGAAGGCAGACATACTTTGTAAGTCGTGAGTATTTAAATATTTTTCTATGCAAATTTTGCCTTTTCATGAAAAAAAAGTTTAAAGAGACATCTTAAAAAAAATCCTTAGAAGTGTTGAAAAATGCAGGTTACATTCATTCAAAATCTAGATATCCAGTGGTGGGAGGTGATGACACATTTCAAATTTGCTACTGTATAATTAAGAGGGGATTCCATGTAGGAGATGCAAGCATAAAAATCGAGTACAGCTCTTCACAATGCTGCTACTTTTGCAGCTGAATTCCTCAGTACTTTTCTTAGAGTGTATAATCAGATACGCTTGTGCTGATTTAATCAATTATTCTTGTGCACAAACAAATACAAATAAAACCCCACTAATTTCAGACTGTGTTTGAAATATCAGAACTAGAGATTTCACTTACAATGAAAGAAATATTAATTTCAACCCTCTAGAATGATTTAAAAATGGCAAAGATATATTTGGGAAATATCATACTTTTGGGTACTGGCAGCTGTGTATCCTTATGCAAAAGTGGATTTGGCTGAAAGACCAATTCATAAATATTGTATCTGAAGACTGCAGCAAGCTTTCATATTTGCAAGAGATAATGTAAAATGTGCAACGTTTTTTTCTTCACCCTGAGAAGTTTCGGCTTAAACAGCTCAGTCTCCCAAATCTAATGAATAATGGCTGACAAACAAAAGTATCCATGACTTCTTGAATCGCCGGGGCTGCACACGATTCTGCCCGTGGAGGAGGAAGAGTCAGTCTGCTGTGGTCAGTCTGAAAACCCTCCTGTGACTGCCAGGCTGTGAAGCAGCTTGGAGGCGGGAAATGTCAATAAATAACTTGACTCCTGCGCTCTGTGCCTTCCCATCTCACGGTCTAGGAGCTTCCAAGCAAGCAACAGACTGCTCCTAGATGCATGGCTTGGAGAAACCAAGTGGGAGATGGGGAACTTCTCATTTCTCTGTTAGATTTTTTAAGATTTTTTTAATAGACCTCCTCCACATTGATCTGCTGTTTGGGGAAGTGAGGTAAGACTTATCTTTGATCTGATGGCTCCTTTCGTTCTGGGCTGCTCTCCTGGAGCATTCTTTCCCCCTTGGGGACGCAGCGTTTTTCACGGCAGAGTCTCTGCGAGCGAGAGCACTGCGGAAGATCCTGAGCTCGCCTGACGTGCGCTTGACATTTTAGCACAGATTCAGCAAAGCAGCTTTATTCAGGTAAACACTTAGGCACATGCTTTTCATTACACATTTGCTCAGAATTACATCTGAGTTTTTCTCCTGAATATGGAAAGATTTAAGCATGTGTTTAAGGGCTGACTAGGTCCTCGATCTGACTCACGTATAGCGCGGCAAGGATGGGCTGGGTGGAAAGGGAAGAGTCATCACGGTAGCACAGCAGCTGAGAAGTGGGACATCTTGTCTGAACATCAGCACGTTACAAAGGGGCCTTGTTCTTCTGGGAGGCAGCTTTTCATCTGGATGTGGCCCCAAGAAGAGGAGTTGGCCCGGACTTTCTACTTTCATCTGCCCATTTGTTCTCCCAAATTCTTTTGGATTTGTGTGCGTAGGGCTTGAATGATCTGCAGTAGGTTCATAATTAAAATTAGTTTGGTTGTTCTGCAACCTCTTGTTTGTCAGTTTTAAGATTCACCCATCTGGCACCCCAAAAAAGAGGACAGCGTTCTTTTGTGGAATACTTTGGATGATCTGTGTGCTAAGTCACAGAATCACAGAATGTTAGGGATTGGAAGGGACCTCCAAAGATCATGTAGTCCAATCCCCCTGCCAGAGCAGGAACACCTAGATGAGGTTACACAGGAATGTGTCCAGGTGGGGTTTGAATGTCTCCAGAGAAGGAGACTCCACAACTCCCCTGAGCAAAAAGTCCTCTGAGGGTTACTCAGAGCACATCAGCCACGGAAGCTTTCTGAAAATTATGAAGTATTTGTCAACAGCGAACACATACCCAAACCTTTTTGGCTCTTCTGGTTATTTTATTCAGGAAAATGTTGGTTAACAGTTCTGCCTGCAAAACTGAAATTGATTCAGGCACTGATGTAACCTTTTTTACTTCTTTTGAGGATCCTAATTATGAACCTAGATTAATGTTTTGCAACACAGAGAAGGAAAGTGAAAGGCACTTCAGAGTGAGCTCAGAAACGCTTCTGCAGGAAGGTCGTTTCGGTGAGCCAGGTCTTCTCTGCTGGTAAAGGTCTTTGCTGACAATAACGCATGCAAGGGCACAGTTTTTCCACATTCCTCACTAACAATGCCTTCTGAAATTTGAAATACAGACTACACCTAGGTAGAAAACGGATAATGAGTTCCAAAACCTCATCTGCTGAGCAGCCTTAATTATTGCATTTCTTTTTGCACTTCAACCAGGAGTGTGGCTACTTTGGAGGTTGGATGTTTTTCAGGGATTATTACATAGGAAGTGGCTTACTTCAGGAGAACCTTTTTTTCTGCATTTTAATCTGGAGTTTGTAACTTTTTCTGGATGTTTCTTCCCAGTCTTGTTTCCACCTAGTCTACAGGTTTCTTTTGGAGAAGTTTATCTGATGTGAAACCCCTCTCACCCTTCCAGAACACAACAGCTTTTGCAAGACAATTGTCTTAAAGAACAAAGCAATAACTGGGGAGTTGCGGGACATTTCTGGCATGAACTCAGGCAGCACTGCCCCATAGCACGTTCTTCCATTTAAGACTGATTTTCCATTGCTTTATCAAATGTTACCCATTAGTACTAGAGCCGTGGTTGCAAGACTGCTTTAATCCACTTAAGTCTTTGTGGCTACTGCAAAGGATGACCCTGCCTTACTCCCAGTTCTGGACACTCATTTCTGTTACTTCTCTTCCCGCTCTTGGCCAGAGCAGGAAGCCGATCTCCCTGAAATTTAACCTTTTCTATGTGTGGATGGGTTAATTTTCAGCTGTTGTGTTTTCCTAAGCTGGTTTGCTTTGCAGCACACAAATGGTGGCAGGGAGTTCAAAGGGGGGAAGTGGGATTTCCTTCGGAGCCACTGTGGGTTTAAGCCACTTTACAGTGCCCACTGAACATTTTCCATGTGAGTGTCCTGGAGGAGAAGCGGGAATGGGGTGTGTCCTGACGAGAGCTTGCGAGAGAAGAAATGGATGCAAGGCTGAGACTGGCAGAGGGAAGTTGTACAGGTCAGGCAAGGAGACAGTGAGCTGGGGAGAAAAATGGAGTAGAAAACATTGAGCAGCAGGAGAGAGAACATGGAGAGTGGATGAAATGGAAAATAATGACCAGGAGAAGAAAGAACACAGAGAGTGCATGAAGGGCAAGGGAGACAAGGAAATGTGAGCTGCAATCCGTGGCAGTGGGGAGAGAGGAGAGAAGAGGGGTGGAGGAAGAGCCCTTGGTACAAGGTTGGGTAAGGAGGGGATGCTGTAGACAGCTGGAAAAAGAGAGTGTCAGGAAGGGAGTGAGCATGGAGCTGAGCCTGGGAGAGGGACATCAGGGTGGCAACATGGCAGCAGCGCAGCAGGGAGAAAGTGGCTGGAAGAGAAGTCAAGGAGGTCTTTGAGCTGAGTAAACACTGAAAGTGGGGTTGGAAAACAGGGTCTGAGCCTCAGAGTTGCTTGGGAAGTCCCTGGGACTTCGAAATCCAGAAATAAAGATGAGCCCTTAAAGCGTGGGGCTGGAGTGAGGAGTCTGGGATGTGGGAGTAGTGGTCAGGATGGAGTTTGGGAGGACAGGCAGGAGCATCTCATTCCTGCCTCTTCCTGCTCCCTCTTGTCCCTACCTACTGTGGGACCCTGTGACCGCTCCAGCTGCCACAGCTCGTTAGCTGAGGTGACGTGGAGGCTGCTGATATTTTGGAAATGTCACAACAATGCCAAGTAGTGAGGTTTTTCACTTTTTACAAGACTTATCAAAGCCACACACTCACAGAAACTGCGTTAAATGCTAACTGCTACGGATGCAGTCAAGCACTCAAAAATTAGGAAATAGTATAATTAAGTCTGCCTATGTAATTTTAATTTATTCACTTCCTGCATATTCATTATGATTCAGTGCTTAATGATATAATGATCACACTATGATCAAATAATTTTTTTGTTTTGTTGTTGCAGGTCATTTTAAGTCATTTTGATTCTCTGTCAGTTTCCAATCAATTCACTGAGTCACTTCACAAATCCTGGCATAAGCAGTGGGGGCAGGGGAGGGATGTCACCAGTTTTGTGCCAGCAATGCTAGCTTAGCCTGGTCTAAACCAAGTCTGAAATGACAACATTAGTCTCCATGTAGTAGGGTAACGACTTCAGTTTTATTAAAGGTTGGCAAATTCAGGCAGGTTTTTAAATAGGGTTGTCCTTGTTGCAAAGAGCCCACACATGCAAGGCATGGACTAACTTTTCTCAATAACATGTCATCTCTTCTTCTTAACAATTTTGGCTGAAATCAGGAATAATTATAATTCCAAGGCAGACACCAGACTGCAAATTTTCAACTCAGGTGGTTTAATGATGGAAATGTTCTGTGTAACCAAAAAAGGTTCTCATAACTGGATTGGACTAGATGATCTTTCGAGGTCCCTTCCAATCCCTAACATTCTGTGATTCTGTGAACTGGAAGAACCAGGCAAGGCTTCCTGGCAGGTGTCATCCCCAGACCACTCCCTAGAAAAGGCAAGAGCCGAGGGAAGTTTGATGAGGCCGGCCCTAAATAAAATTCGTATTTCCTGCAGGCAAATATTTGAGTCTTAATAAAACCCTGAAGACTTCAGACTTTCTCCTTGATCATTCTGTGAAGCTGTAGGTGCATTTGCTGAGCAAAGCTTTCTTAGAGGAGCTCTTCCATTTTCTCTTAAAATTATTGTTCCTGTATCTTTAGGTGAGAGGAAAAATGGAAGAATAAAGATCATTTGCAACTCGACTGGCTACAAGTGGTCATGTGCAAAAACAGGGCTAAGGAGTGGTATTTTATGCACAACATAGTCAAATTGTGAAGGGCAGTGCCAGAATACCTACCACAGGTAGAGAGTGGACATGACCAATGGCTGCCACCGCTAACAGCATTGCCTAGTTGGCCAAGAGAGCCAACCATGTCCTGGATGCATCCAGCACTGCATTGCCAGCCAGGCGAGGGAGGTGATTTTCCCGCTCTGCTCTGCACTGGTGCAGCTTCACCTGGAGCCCTGTGTGCAGTTCTGTGTGCCACAGGATAAAAAGGATATAAAGCTACTGGACAGTGTCCAGAAGAGGGACATGAAGCTGGTAAAGAGTTTGGAGGAGAAGCCGTACAAAGACCGACTAAAGTCACATGGTTTGTTCAGCCTGGAGGAGAGGAGACTGAGGGGAGACCTCATGGCCTACAGCTTCCTCACAATGACAGAACCTGAGAGAGTGGCAGGAAGATGTGCCAGGGGAAGTTTAGATTGGACATTAGGAAAAGGTTCTTCACCCAGAGGGTGGTGGAGCACTGAAACAGGCTCCCCAAGGAGGTGTCACAGCCCCAAGTCTGGCAGTGTTCAAGCAGAGACTGGGCAACACCCTCAGACACATGGTGTGAACTGTGGGGTTTGTCTTGTGCAGGGACAGGAGTTGGACTTGATCCTTGTGGGTCCCTTCCAACTCAGGACATTCTATGATTCTAGTTTAGCTGCTAAAAGGCCCAAAGATAATTTGGAAGAACAGGATGAGCACAACAAAAAGGTGTTTCTGGATCATGGCCGGTCCCCTTGTACCGCCATGCAGCTGCAGGTGGGGGGATGGCATGTGGTGGCTGGCTGAACTTTCCAAACCGGGGCATTTCCAGTGACTGGTTGCTGGCTTCACATCGACTTTGTACCAGTGACAAGCACATTTAGGATGAGATTCTGACTCCTTTGAACTTTGTGACCAAAATTTTGCCTTTACGACCCAGAGGCTTGGGGCTGCACTGAGGCCGTTAGGTGCTGTTTCCTGGTGAGCCCTGTTCTTTTAACCACTTTCTGCTACTTTGGCTCAACACACATCATTTCTGGGCTCTTTATGTGTTTTAAAAAGGGAGTCTTTGTGGTTCAGCAAGCTTGAGGCAGGTTAAAGGGGGAAAAATATGTGTTTTGTTTAATTGCAAAGTATTTCCCTGGAATCTTTGTTTCTAACACATTATACAGTTTAAAAAATTAAGTTTGACACAGAATTGGTACTTTGTATTTTGAAATGTACATAATTGAGAAATAATAAATATTGAGCCCACAATGCTACTTTCTTGTTTGTTTTCATGTGTTTCTGCTGCTATGATATCTGTTTTGGTATGTTTAAATCAGCCTTTCAAGATTTTAAATGAAAAATTACATCTGGTTTAACTAGAGTAAGAAAGACTTTTTCTTACTAATAGCTCAAGTCACTATCTTAGTGATATAATTTTCATTTTAAACAACTATGGACTATTTTTATATCTTAGAAAAAATATCAGTTGTTCCTATATAAAGCTTAAACAGTTTTGCTTTCTGATATGAATTATTTCAAGATTGTCAGTATGTAACCAAACTCTTGAGATCAAACAGACTTTCTAATTAGTTTTCTGATCTTCTAAGTACATCTTTTAGAAGCAAATTGACAGGCATTAATGAAACTTTTTATGTATATTTATAATTTATTCTCTACAAAACCTTGTGCAAAAGGAATGTTATTGTCTATTCATATACTCTTTAAGGTAAAGAAATACAAACTTTAAGAATCCTGCTGTAACAATGTTGCTTTTTGCTTGCTGAGCTGGAGTTGCATGTGCTGTTTCGTATTATATCTGTAATTCAACAAGGTATTAAAACTTGTGCTTAAGTTTGAAGTTATTTTTATTGTTGAAGTGGCTTGATTACTCTCATGCATCAATGTCTTCAGGAGAGTAATAGGTCGTTTCTATCATGTGTTTTTACACTCCAAAGCTATATGTATGCAAAATATCATCCTTTAGTTGTGAGCTGTTTGAGAACAAAGCTTTGTGCATTTTTCTTCTGCTGTGCAAGGCTGGAAAGCTCTGAAAAGAAGAATAATGTAAAGAGTAAGAATAAAAACCTTTGTGGTGTCCATACGTCGCATCCTGTCAGATTGATGCATTAACTTGCTGGATTACAGGCTTTAGTCAGCAAAAAACAAAGCAAGTAAATAAAAATTTGACCTGTTTTTCCATATAATTAAAATAGTCACTAAACTGGTGTAAGGCAGTGGACTTGGCTAAAAGAGCAGGCAGAAATTGAAAGCAAATGTAAGTTACCTGTTAGATAGCTCTGCAGTAAAGAGAGTTACTCTTTCATTTAACCTGGTACATGGAGACCAAAAGCTCCCCTGTGGACTTTCAAGGGATCCAGTTAACATCTGAAGTCCATCTATTATAGCTACAGTAAATATGTTGTTGTCATGGTAATGCAATGATCAAAGTCTGAGGGAAAAACTCCGGCATTTCTATGGTTCCTAGTGTGAGATGAAAGAAAGGCTTGACGAGAAATAAAATAGAATTGATAAGCTTTTAGTTTAAGTTGATTTTGCAACCTCACAGAAAGACGTTATGAATTTTAATTTTAAATGAAACAATTTCAATTTAATTATGTGATTTTGTATAGCTAGTCTGATATTGTTCATACTCAGAATAATGCTGTCATTGTTGCCTTGGAAAGGTGGTGATTTTCTTCTCCAAATCAATTTCTAGTTTTTCGGGACAAAGTTGACCCACCTGGGCCCCTTTGGAGGCTGTGCAGGGAAACAGCTGTGAGCAATTGGGAGGATTCACAGGCAGATCTACTGATGGATGTGAAGTGAGGTTTCACAACAGACTAGAGGTTTTTTAAGTCCGCTCTACCACTGAATGCACTTAAATGGTGGAGAGCTGGTCCCATTTGCACCCCTTGTTGCCAGCCCCTGTCCCCTGCTCCTAGCCATGCATTCCTACTAGTTGCCTTCTGCTGTCTGACCTGGTGAGGCTTCTCCAGAAGTCCCTTCAGCTCTCTAAATCAGCAAATAAAAATTTAAAAAAAAAAAAAGGAAAACATGGCTATGTTTTTGCCAAATTGCAGAATTGAACCGGCTCACAGAAGGAACATGGAACAGCAGTAAAGATGAGCAGAGCAGAGCAGGAGGGGAGGGAGAAAGCCCTCCTCTGTTTGGTGGCCATGAGCCATTTGGCTGGCCCACTCTTTGTGGCCTTGAGCACTCAAGATGCAGAGCCTGAGCTGCTTGTTCACCAGGCAGGTGAAATGCACATCCCCAAGGAACTGCAGGGTAGAAAGGTGGCTTGAAACCCTACTTTACTGTGCTACTTTGGTGCTATACTAATGGTTGTGGTTAGGGCCAGCTGTAAGATCAGAA
Organism: Patagioenas fasciata; assembly: GCF_037038585.1. Taxonomy (NCBI): domain Eukaryota; kingdom Metazoa; phylum Chordata; class Aves; order Columbiformes; family Columbidae; genus Patagioenas; species Patagioenas fasciata. The sequence continues at coordinate 68,882,861 of NC_092520.1, read as the reverse complement.
TACAAAGCTCTAGCCTTTTTTCATTTAGGCGACAAATCTTTCCCTCTGGGTTGTGAATCCTACCCCGAGGTGGCCTGCTTCCCCTGTTATATTGCGCCGCATACATGGCTCAGGCTTCTGATTTCCACTCTAGAAAGAGCTGCTTGAACATCAGGCCTGGCTGCACAGAATATTACCCACCTCAGATTCCTCTTCAGAGGAATCACCTCCTTTGCCAACATGCTTACAATGTGTTTCTAGCCCCAGTCTAATATTACTTGCTCACAGTGAATATCTCATTATTCCAAAGCTGTGTCCTTCACTACAGTGGTGTAGCTTAATGGGGAATATGCATGCATGCTTGATGGATCAAGCTGAGCAAGCTTTAGTCCCAGTGAAAGAGGATGACTCACCTGATGAAGTGCTCGCTTGTCGAAGCACAGGCTGCACAAAGGAAATCTTAAGTGTTAAAATAATCTTTTGTCAACAGGGACAGATTCTGACCTCTTTAATCACAGTAATTTCATCTTACAAATAGTCCCAATGAATGAACTGAAGCTACTTGCAGAGTAATAAAGTAGCTCTCCTGGGAGAAAGAGTACCAAATTCCAGCTATAGGTCATCAACCTTGTGTTAAAGTCTCAATCCATTTAGCTGATGTCTCACGGTTAATGTTCCATGACAGCCCTTTAATACACAAGAAAACAACTTAATCTGAAAGACCCCCTCCTGGCACATTATAAATTTCATCAGTATTGAAGGGACCATTGAAATTACAATTACAAAAAATATGTGAAATGTCACACGACATGTTGATGATAAAATGCTGAGCACTCTCCTGCCTTATTTCCTGGACACTGGACATTGCCCAACATCCTGAAGTAAAGGCATAAATATGGAGGGAAAGGCAAACACAAGAGAGAACTCAAACGCAAAAGTACAAAACCAACAAGGAAAGTAATAAGGGAGAGTGTAACTTCCAAAGTGCTTGACTGACTGAATTGATCAGAGTGTGGAAACCACAAGGGTGGTCTCCATGCAGGATTAAGACTGCTTTCATTGTATCATTTAAATATAAACAGCACAAAAACTGAGTGCATGTAAGCCATCATACGTAAGACCTATGTAAACACCACTACTACTTATCTGTAGTCTTCCCTGGATTTTTAAGAAAATCCCTGCCAGAAAAGGACTAGTGAACTTAATATTATTTTATTCAATAGATATTGTGTCAAAAGCTAATTTCACTTTGCAGACCTAAATGATACGAAAGTGCTTGTCTTGAGGATGTTGAGGATGTTGCTGCCTCATGCAGTTTTCAACCTAAGCAAAGTAAATAGAAAAGTAGTTTTGTCTAAGTAAGGACTTTATGATGTGCCCCAGAGGATTTAAAACTCCAGGAAAGGAAATGGAAAAATCCAGAAAATGAAAGAAAACAATTACAACAGTTTAATAGCATGTTTAAAGCATATACTTATTTTAGAACATGTGCTCAACATCTTCCCTTACTGGGTTTTTAGTATGTGCAAGCAAGTACCAGATGATGTACATTAGTAAATCACAATGTAAGGGTCGATAAACATACCCACAAAACTTGCATTTTTCCTGGACATATATTAAAAAAAAAAAAAAGGAAGAAAGAAATGAAAGTATTAAATGCACTTTTTAATCTCCAAATAGACTATAAATCAAGCATACAGAAGTTTTCGTCAGTCTTAAGGCAGCACTTAGCTGTATAGAATATCAAGTTTCCAAAGGAAAGATCATCACTTCCGAGATGCACTCACCGTTCTCATTTGTAATTTATCCTGTAAAAATATAGCAGTGGAATGTTAATGCTCTTTGGTTAGGTTTTTCTCTCTGTGACTAACAGACTCATCCAAACAGAAGGCAAGCTAAGTGCCAAGCCACATATATGAAGGAATAATAAAATAAAGGGTCATCATATAAATGAAGTTTGTTTTTTTTAAAAAAAAGACAAAGATTTCTTTATTTTCCTTCAGATGACTGTCCTTTTTGGAGGGAAAGAAAGGGAAGAGAAGACTTGCTAGACTAGCTGAAGAGGCTGAGGCTTGGAAAAGGAAAGGAGTTTAATTTATTTAGGAAGGCGAGGAAGCGTGCATGTGAAAAGGCAGTAATGGGGTTTCCAGAGATGATGGGGAGCTGGAGAGAGGGAAAAGGGAGGGAGCCTGAGCCCATTTTTTTACTATCAGCTGGCACGTCTTAAGCATGAAGTATTTGATCGGTTTTGATAACTCTTAAAATTGGGTTACTCATTCTTGTTTCTTTCCATCGGCTATAAAGGCAGTTTTGACAGTTGCCACTGCTGTCAGCATCTCAATGGTAAAGACGTGTGGTTGGGTGAGATGAGTCACAGCCCAGATGTATAAAAGTTAGGCATTGTTACCTCCAACTTACTGGGTTTTTTTTAATCCTTACAGGATCCAATCCTTGCAACCTGCCTGGTTTGGGTATTGAGATAACCACAATGATTTTTCTTAGGGAATTGGGATGATTTGGTCATGTTTAGTGTGCATGGTTGGTTGTGTGTGTTTTGTGTGTGGCTATCTGGCTGTCCTTTGAACCTGCTGGTCAATTTGTTAAGTTTGAGAAAAAGTTAAAGATCTTGACACTACTGAGTTTCTTCAAATTTTGGGATGATAGATACCTGTCCCTGAAGACACCAGAGCTTTCTGACACAAACCAGTAAGCTCATCAGCTACTGTTGGTTTCACTGCTCACAGATCTTCATTTATTATCTGCAAATGCTTCCTTCTGGATCTGGATTCAGTGGAGGATTAAGTGGCTCACATTTGCAGTGAGTTGTTCCACGCCTGCAGAATTGCTCTTAGTTTAGGATTTAGGAGCAAAGTGACATTTTGCTGCTTGCTGCTAGTGCTTGCTTACAGCCAGCTGCAGCTGCCAGCCTCTGCCTACAGCCGTCCTTGACATGGGTCCTGACGTGCATAGGGACACCATAGTTTTGTGCATTTGGTTTTAGAAGATAAATATTTTTAAAAGAAAAAGTCAGCAGCTAGGAAAGAAAAGAAGTAGGAACTGTTCGGAAATTGGGGAAGGTGGATGGGCTTCAAGCCAGGTTTCTTGGATTCATGGCGGTAGCAGTCTTGGCAGATGAAGTACTATAGTACTGGTCACTCTGGAGAGGTTTTTGTGTGGTGATTGCACACTTTGTCTCCTCTGCCCACAAAAAAAAAGAAATTGCAAGTGGAAGGGATTGCTAATGGGAGATGCTGTTTTATTTTCATAGATCTAATGTGAAAAAGTGAATTGCCAGGGAAAGCCACTCTGAGTAGTGCAGCATTTAGACTTGCTCTTGGCTCATCACCACTCTAGAGGTGTACAAAAAAAAAATCAACCAAAAAAACCAACCCAAAATACTAGAAACATGGTGCTGTTGATTACCTCAGTAGGATCCACAGATCTGAGGACTCACATACAGCCAGCTGCCTTCCTTTTGAACCTTCCGAGGCCAGCCATGTCCGTGGCACATGAGCTGGGTACAACAGGAGAGAAGGGCAATCACCAGGGAAAGTGAGGAGATAAAGAAACTGCCCGCTGAGCGCCAAGCCTGCAGCTCACAGAGCCGCCGATAAATATCACAGATTTTATCTGGAAGGTCCAAGGTGTTCCCCATCATGGATTTGTACTTCTTCTCCTCCACTGCGTAACATTTCAGAGCAAGCAGGAGCTGGCTACTCAGCTTGCCCTAGATGAGTCACTCCTCTAGATAAGCCTGGCTGACTTCAAAACTCAAGTTACTCTGCATCAAGCATAAAACATTGAGACAGAAAAAAAGCAGACTGCAAATTGGGAAATGCTCCTGCCAAATTCCAGTCCCTATCACTAAAAGCCATGCTATTTCATGTGTGAGGTGACATGCTGTTTTGAACCGACTTCAGCTGATCGTAAAACAAAAATGATGTTGTAATTGTCACATAAAGGCTCCTGACATAGCAGGGGAGAAGACTTCAATCTGTCGCAACCTGTTCTTTTTGAGGAAGAAAAGGTGACTGAGAAAGTGTTATTTGGCACAGAAAAGCAAATCGGAAGCAGAAATATAGTCCTCTTTCATTTTTTGGATGCATTTACACTTGCTAATATGCCACTCGGTGCTCTTAAAAACTCAACTCTTCGTTCCTACCTGGCAGCAAACTGAGAATCTACTTTCCTCAAAAAAGTGCCAGAAAAATACAGCTTCTTCAGAACCAAAAGTTTCAGTCAAATGTGCAATACAGCAGTTAAAACAGCTTCAGTTTCACTGACCTGTGGGCAGGCTGCTTTTCATATGGGATGTCCCAGCTGGGGAATTCCTGCACAGCTCCAAAGCAGGAAGATTGTTTTTGTTCTTTCCCATGCCTGCACTTCTGAAAGTACCCAACCCACTGCTGGGAAGCTAGTTAGTGTGGCAGACAGGGCTCAAGCAAGATATAAAAGTTGGTATTCAGACCATCGGTTGTTAACACCTGCTTTATCTTTAGGGAGGCTGGGGGCGTGAAAAGGGGGAATGTTGATGTAGGACCAGCAGTGAACCTCCATAGGAGCCTCCCGAAGCAGAGCAGTACTCCTTTATAGCAGCGCGGTCAAACAGCGCCAGGCAGCCATCTCACCCTGAAGGATATGAGCCAGGGCTTTTTCAAAGGAATTCTCCAATGAGTCAAAAGCTGAGTGGCATTTATTTGATATTTTTGTAGAGAAGGAAGAGAAAGGGGCTGTATTAAAAAACATCTCTTCTATATTCTATACATAGCCATAACCAGGAAACAGTACATCATCCTGGATCAAAAGAACTTGCAGGACATGGTAGTAAATTTAGCTCTTCAGCCTCTGTTCTTCCTAATCCTGACCGCCGGCCTACCCACAGGCTGTATAGCTATATGGCCCACACCCAGCTGAGACTGTAATATCCTCACCATGCACGTCTTACAGCACCCATCAGTGAACATAACCCTCTGGACCCAAGTGCTAATAATAAGATGAGCCCCAGTCAATAAGGCACACCATGCTCAAAGCTGCTCTCAGCTCTCTGCTCCACATAGACCAACTTCTTCCGCTTGGCCGTGGGGTAGAGAAAATTAAAACTAGGATTAAAATTCAGATTATTGCCAGCAATCATAGGAGCAGGAGAATTCAGTTTATTGCTACAAGAGATCACTGGGGTATACTTTAATACCAGATGATAAGAGGAAAACCTAGGTTTATTGCCAATTGAAGCCCAGCTCTTAGAACTGTAGGTGCAGAGCTGTGGGGGAAAGGAGGAGATATCGGGCAACTTTTACACAGTGTTTGTGGTAAGATTTACGGTTGAATTTTAGATGTGGAATTTTTGAGTGAGGAGGGTTATTCCTGGATTGCACAATGCTGGAAGGCTGGTATGAAGGGAGAGCTGACAGGACCAAATGCTCTAAGGTAAATTTTGTCCCTATTAGAGTTGCTGCAGTACAGGTAAGGAAGGCTGGGGCTACACGTGGAGAGGGGCTGAGTGGTAAGGATTACAGGGATGGGCTGTTCAGTTTGCTGCTGGATCCTACGACATCTGTAGGAGGAGAGGCAGATGAGGCAAGAGTCTGTTTATACTTTTTTTTTTTTTAACTAGTGGAGTCTCAGGTGAGAATTAAATATAGGATTAGGTTTAGGATGGAGTTTGTGGTTAAAAACAGGCAGGCCTAAGGTGTACAGTCCGCTGATACAGCCAGCAGGGCCTGTTGGGCTACTGAGTTTTACTTGCTTTTGGTTGAGGTTAGGGGAAAGAGGATCTGAAGAATTTAATTTTTCGATTGTGTAAAGTCCAGGGTGGTAGGACAGTAGCAAGTTTCCCTGAGGCACTTAGAGAAGATTAGTTTTAATTTGAGGTTTAGAGGGGACTGCAGACACTGAAGCACCCCAGATTTACAGCCACAATTAACTCTCGGTCATTGTCTAATTCTTTACCAGGCCAGGTCCAAACCCTACAGATCCAGTCAGATATGACACTCCTATCTCAGTCATATCTCTAAACCCAACTTGTATATCAAAAGAAGTTCACACGCCTTTACTCACAGTACAAATAACTGTCTGCTCTTCACCCCCAATGCCTGCTGCCTTCGTCCAGCCTTGCTGAACTTGCAGGGTCTACCAGTGAACACTTCTGCAACCACTGCTGCCCACTGCCCCATCCTTTAGCCCTGCCTCTAATGCTAACCCTCATCCTCCCTATACTCTAGCAGGCCGTATCTGCTCCAGGTTTATTCACAAGCCATTTGCTCTGCTGGCAGTTGTGGTCAATCCAGCTTAGTGGGCCTACAAGGCTTTCTAACAGGGCTCATAGCCATTCCTCACAAAATATTGACACTTGTGCAGGACCCAAGACAAGAAGGGGTTTGTCCCAGCACTTGTGATGTTCCAGCCAGAACAGTTGTTTTGTGGAGTTGGGACAACAGCAGATGGTAGAGGCAAGAATGCTAAAAATCTTTGCTGATGACCATATGTCATATACAAACATAACAATACACAGAAAGCTGAAAGTTGCTTGACACCTTGCATCAGTGATTGATGGTCCCACTTACTCATTCACTCAGAGGAAACATGTCACTGATCAGACACTCTTCAGCAGCTGAGACACAATCTCAATCTTTCTGCATTCTTAAGGTAGGCCTACTGCCTTTAATAGTATTATTCCTAAGCTACCTGCATGCAAATCCTCATTAGCATCTCCACGCACGCAGCCAGTGCATGGTCAGCCTTGCCAGGACGTGTATATTGGGCAGGACAGTGAAGCCGCACTTGTTTTCAGGTCGCTTTGTCCTGGTTCGGTATCAAAGCTTTTCATATAAACAGCAGTTTCATTTCAGTAAGCTAATAATAGCCCTTGAAAAACCCTATGTATCAGCAAAAAGACTCCCCACTGCTGAAAATTGGAATTAAGGGTCACAAGAGTGAGTGATGAGGAAGCCTATGTGTTGGCCCAGGCTAAGGCACAGCCTTGTGATTGCACAGGGAAGCCTGCGGCAAGGTTTTGCCGTTGTCTGTAACTGGAACATCAGTTGAGTCCTGTGAGACCCAGTAATTAACTCAGCTCTTTGGATCCAAACTCTAGTTCTATCCCAAGCCATTAAACCCCAGACTAACATAACCTAAAGCACATTATTCCCATCCAGCCCTGCAGCTGGTCATGCTTTACTTAGCTTATGCTTTTCTGAGCTTTATAAGCTTTGTTCTTCCCAGCAATAACACTTGCTTTTCATCCCCAGCAGTCCCCAGCCCCAAACCTCAGCTCCAGACGTACCATTAACAGACTTGCGCAACTCATGTCTCCAAAATTAATAAATATCAACCTGGACTGAATCACAGCCCTGCGGTCTGGAGAACTCTTCAGCTCCAGCCTCTCCGAAGCCAAGCACCAGCTGATGCAGTTCCTAAACTTGTATTAGTAGCCACGCTGGACAGGCCGTGCTGCCATTGAGCCGTGAACCCCTAACATGCAACAATATTGAGCTTTGCTTGTCCTTTGTAAATGCCAGGAGAGCACGGGCAAAGTGCATTTTAGTTTGCCATGTAACTGTAGCCTAAGACCAGGCCCTATATTATTTTCTGCTTTTCTTTATGCAGAAGTACAGCAGTAACTGCACATAGGACTCAATAATTTGTGGATAAAGGTTGTTTTTTCTCAACGCCCTATTGTAAAATGGACACCTCAGAGAACAAGACATATACGTCATGCTATCAGTGAGTGGTATTTGTGCACTGCTTTTGAGAAAGTGGGAGTGCATTAAGTTTAGTCAACGTCATTAGAACAGTTCCATTAGGATGATGCACATTTTCCTGGGCGAATAATTGTAGTACTACTTATCTCCAAGCTATGTTTTCACAATACAACTGAATCAATGTATAATATCTGATTCCAATTCACATACATTCATTTTACTTACCAGTGGAAACAGATATTACCAGTCTTTGATAAGCACTTAAATTAATTCCTTCCAACCATTTTATTTAATGCCTTTCAGCCTGATGGAGTTAAATTAGCAGGACTAACTACTTAAGAGCACTGGAAAAGAAAGTAAAATATTTTTCAGGACTAGATATTAGAGACAGGTTTACACATTAGCATATTAAATCCGTACAACACAGGTGTTAAAAAGGGCTTCAGTTACTTCCTAATTAGAAGCAAACCTTTGATAAGAGCAGAGTGTGCGTATCTCAGGACACGGGCTCCCCTGTGGATGGGTACATCACATCGCTGTGCAGCTGCACACTGTGCTGCTGCTGTGTATTTTAAATAGCACCATGACATCACTTGGGTTTTTTTGTTTGGTTTTTGTTTGTTTGTTTGTTTGTTTGTGTTTTTTTGTTGGTTTTGGTTGGTTGGTTGGTTTTGGTTTTTTGTTTTTTTTTTTTTTTGTTTAGAAGAAAGGGATGCTTTACCAAGCTAAGTGGAAATTTAAAGGTATTATTTTCCTCCGTTTCTTTAAGAGCAGTATTCAGAGCTGCCTTGCTGCTCTCTTGGCAGGATCATCCCTCTGCTCAAAACCTCGGCCCTGTCATCCATGGGCACGGTATTAGGGAGTCTCCAGTCACACCAGGGAGGTGAGGTGTGAAGGATTTAAGCCTGATATAAGGCTTTACCATGTCTTTCTTACTGGAAATTATGGGTCTGGTTGGCACCTCAGCATCTCCTACCACTTTGAGGGAGAACATCCATGTAAGCTTTCTGACTCAAAGGCATGAGCCACCTCTTAGAGGACCACGATCCTTCTTTGGTCTCCCAGAACTGGCAGCCTGCGTGGGCAGTTTGTGTTGTGCCTACATCACCTCCTGGATCAGAGTCTCAAGGTGATGATTACACAATGTAGGGGAAGAAGGAACAGGTAATTTAGGACCTACGGCAGCAGACACTGCCTGCAAGTAGCTTCAGAGTTATGTGCATATGAGACACTTCCGATATAAATTTCTGGAACATTTATGTGTCTTTCTGGTAGTTACTTTGGTACTGAAAAGGTCAGAAAATTGGAATTATTCCAGTAAAGAGAAGATGTATTCCAGCTTTCCATAAAACCAGTGTCTCGAAGATTTCTTTGAAAGATACACAAAGTGTCTCTGATGTTAGGGTTTTTTTTAATGAAAATATACACATTTTCAGATCTGTTTGGCAGCCCTCTTCTTAATTTGTATTTCATAAATAGCATTGCACACTAAGCTTTGTTTAAATGTGCAAAGCCTAGAGATGTGAGGATCTGAAAGCAGGTACTGAAACCTTCAAAAAAATTCCATCTCTACTCTCCATTCTGTCTTCCTCTTTCAGTTATTCCCTAGTGCAAAGTAGGAAATACAAAATTGGAAAAGTTGGGAAAAGCTTGATTTGAATGTATTTGAGAAATACCTTTTGTCAGAATGAGCAGAAATATGTGTAATGTTTAAAATAAATGCTGAAATTTCACTCTTTGAAGTATTTTCCATACAATAAAATATTTCCAGTTAGGTCATTATGAAGTCACTACGCTGTGTTAGCTGTATCATGCACATGATTGTTTGTTTTCCAAACATTTCTTTTAGCAATATGGATTTGTGCTGTATGACTTTGTGTATTATGGCCTTTAGTCTGCTTACATTGTATCTCTGAATCTTACAGAACCCTCTTCTTAATGGTTTCATAATGGCGGTACTCTCAATTTCCATCTTTCTAGTTACTTACTTAGTCATTTTACTGCTTGAAAGATATGTCAACTAGCAAGAAATATCAAGAAGTACTTTGTGTGCATTACAGCCCTGTCTTTAATATTGGGCATTTTAGATGGTGTTCAAAATCCAGGCATTTTTTTTCCCTTGTCTCAGAGCTATATCTAGCAGGAGTCCATACATGCTAACTAAATTAGGTGTAATAGAGTTCTTATTCATAAAAAGTAGTTCTACAGTGAAAGTTGCAGATATTTTAGTTTTCCCATAAAGTGAAGAAAAGCCCAGAAAAAAATGTGTTACATTTTATAGGTACAGATATTTCCAGAAAATATAGATCTCTGGGTAGGTTCCACTTTTTTAACCAAGTCAAATAGTGAAATATCTTCGACTCAGGACTGCAGGTATGAAGTATGGAATTAGGGAAGAAAGTTTGTGAACGCATTGTTGCTTCTGGTGTTCACTTGTTCATTCTTCCTTGTGCCGAGAATAAAAATAAAACATGAGGAAAGTCAGAGGGAGGAGATAGAGAAAGTGAGTCTCGGGGTTTCTTTGGTTTTCTCTGCTGCTCCAGAAAAAGCTTTTGCAATCCAGAGGGCACAGATTATGTCAAAGAGCCAGACCCCCAGTCACCCAAGCTCATTTCTCAACTCTAAAAGGTGCTTACAGGTGTGTGCTGTCGCTGCCGTGATGTAAATGTCCCCTTTTTTGTGAGACAAAGTGAAAGTTTCCAAATAAAGGCCAACCTGCTCGTGTGAGTGTGAAGAGCTGGAAGGGTGCACGTGAGGCTGAACATGCTGGGGTGGGAGGGTTCATTTGGACTGCCTAGCCTTGGAGGGTAGAGCATAGGAAAATAAGTGGAAGCATCTTTACTTGGGAAATATTTGCACAATTGTCCAAGATAACATACTTTAAACAAAATAAAAATAAAAAAGACATTTGCATTTGTGTGACATGAGTTAGGTCTTAATTCAATACAATGTTCTCCTAAGCAAGCATCTCTGTTATCCTGCAAAAACAGAACATATGTGTTTGAGCTTTTCGTTGAGTTCCCTCTTTTCTTGCTTGTCTGTTGAGAGTCATTCTTCCTGATCTTCTAAAGCATGATGAATGGACATTGGCATTACATTGCAGGCTAAAGGAAAATTAGGGGTAAAGGGAAAAGAATTGCTTCTGTGGCATCTTTGTCTTGCAGCAACCCTACATTAAAAATAAAATAAAAAGTGTAAAATGCCAGGGGGAAATGGTATGACATCAGAGCACTCAGTTTCCTAGTTCTTCCTGAGCTTTTTGCTCTTGTGCTCTTTCTGACAAGGAACAAGTAATCTCTCAGATTTGTTTCTTTCCAAGAAGGGTCAGAATCATATCCGTTTGTAGCTAAGGAGCATCCAGCTCAGCTTACTCAGAGGACCTTGAAGTAACTGAGGTGTTTGGTCTCTGGTGCATAGGAGAGCTATATCAAACAGGCTTTGGTTTACATCAGAGACTGACATGCGGAAGGAGCCCAGGCCACGCTGCTTCTGACATGGCCCCAGCTTCTTCTCCCCCTGCCCCCCGTGGCTGTCAGGAGAGCTGCAGGCTGCTCTGATATCCAAGGGCTTCCTTGCTCCCTCTACTGTGGCCTTGAGTGGGCAAGTGGTTCCACCATCTCCATAAGGTCCCTGAGGAGTCAGTCTCCACCTCCCCAGAAAACCAGACAGGTGGAGTGGGGGGGAGAGGTCACTCACTCCCTGTGCTGATTGTTTTCTTTAAAACTTTGCATTCCTCCAAAGTGGGACAAAATACCTTATTATTTCCCAGCCCTACTGAGGTTGCATATTCCAGCATTTGCCACCCACCTGGCAAGGAGAGAAGATATGAGCAAGGGAAGCAGCGCTTGGATTAGTTATTGCAGCGACCAAGGTGCTAAAGTTGCTTGTGCATGCTTAAGTAATGACAATGCTGAGGATAGTGGAGAAGAGTCCCCCAGGAACAGAACATGAACGTTAATTATAGGGGGGAAAATATGTTATTAACATCAGACCGCACACTACAGGAGATCCCAGTGTGACTATTAAAGGAAATTAATTACCACCTCTCTTTACCTTTCAGATAAACTCTTCTTCATAATGAGAATAATTCCTTCATTGTTACCACTAGTATTATCAGCTGTGAGAGAATAATTTTTTCTTAGTATTCCATTCACTGGTACTGTGCATCTGTATATTTTGAAAATAAATACTTCCAGTGGATGCATGGCATCCCCTTCAAGGGGAGGTCCCACAGAATAGGCTCAGGCTCAGTAAAACAGAGCAATATGCTAAAATACTCATTCCTCTGCACTGGTAAGTGTGAAACAGCATCAAAGTCATTCAGTGTGGCAAAATCAGGACTAGGTAGTGTCACAGCACAGTGCAGGAGACCTCTCTTTCCTCTAACTGCTCCTGTCGTCCCATCAGCCACACGTGTCCATGGTTATGGGCTTGCAAATTCTGTGACAGAGGGTCTCTAGAAATACATAACCTTTCAGAAATAGTTAGGCATTGATCCCTTTGAGGCCAAGTTTAAAAAAAAAAAAAAAAAAAAATTAAAGATTCTCAGTCTGAATTATTTTCTATGTGTCCCATTCCCCTAAAATAGAGCAGTTAAAAGCAAGGAGATACTCTTACTTTTTTAGACTAATTCCTGCTTCACAACCCCATTTTCCAGATAGGAGTGTATCTCCCAAATATGTATTGTGTAAATTCACATGAGAAATTTTTGCTGTTAAAGTCAGAATTGAGGTCAAAACTGGACTAAAAGAAAGCTCATTACAACTTTAACATCCGTAATCCACCCTGAGGAGAGAGATGAATGCAGCGAGCAGGCTGTGTATGCATTGTTTCCATTGTACTCTTGATTAACTTATAATTCACAAGTGAGGGAGTGTGAAGGAAACTACTGATTGATGGAAGGTCACCAATTCCAAGAGGAAATAAATGATATATAGGCATCCTATTCATCACTTTATTTGTGTAACGGCATTTTGGATTCTGTCTCTCTAGGGCAAAGCCCATTTAAAATCTTTTAATATTTTTGCAAAGACAAGGGTGGAAAGCTTGTGTAACCTTAGTAACAAAAGAACCGTGTATAAAATCCACATCATCCCAGGGCAGCCAGTGGCTTTTTCCTTGAAGGGGGAGCTAATTCCCCAAATTCTTCATGATTGTCCTTGGAGAGAGGCCAGTAATTATCATGATTCTTTCCACCCCACATGAAGATCTGCCATCACCCTGTTATTTCTACTATAATACCAGTCCTAAACTTTGCTCTAAGGTTCACCTTTGCATTTTGAGGAGTGTCCTCTTTTCAGAAAGTCCTGATTACAGCCACGGCTCTAATTAGAATTAGGTTCCCAAATTCTGGTATCAAAGAGTATATGAAAGTGTGCTCGATCCCCTTTCCTTCATCCACCCTCAGTTTTTTACAGGAATAAACTTATTAACAAACAAAAGCTATAAAGCAAAGAAATTGCATCAATTGCTCCCTTCCTTTGTAGAAAAGCAGATACCCCTCAAATATGCATCAAGCTTCTGAATTGGTATCTCACTTTATCACATTGAAATGGAAGCAGTGTAACAGTAGCTAATCTAAACCTGGAAGAATTAGCAAGGAATCAATATACTCCACTTGTAAAAGCTGTAGAGGGTTTGGCTAAAACAAGAGTCAAAACCAGAAAGTGGCCAGTAATATAGACATCATGGCCAGATGGAGAAAAGCCCTGTGCATATATCCCTGTATTTACTTCTCCTGTTAAATAATAACATGGCAATAAGGTGGCCAGACATGAATGAAATGCTCTCACACTTTATTTTTTTCTACAGTTTATTGCAGAAATAATAAACACTCTGCTGCACAGAGTCAAATTGACGCATGTGATCTTCTGCATTTTTGGTGGCTAATAGGATTGCTCTGGAGCAGGTCAGTGCACATTCTCACTTTCAGTTACTTTGGACAAATGCAAACTAAGTGTACCATGAAAAATTTCATCGCATAACATGGCATCCAAAATATGATGTATGTCTCTACTGTGATATTTTTATTATGCCTTGGAGAAAACTCATTTTAATGCACAGCTGCAAAAAGAACCACAGGTCTGAGAGCAAAAGAGCTACACAGTAACCCACATGGGCAGGGAAAAATGCATGAGATGGGACACAAGCCACATCTTTCTGAATTTTTATTTTATTTTTTCAATGGTAAATTTGAATTGAGTCCTAATGCCAGATTTTGTACTAATGCCTGTCTGGAAGGTACTGAACTGCTAGATAAACAAGGGAAAGCTAAGGCCTGCCTACAGAATTGGGAGGAATCAAAACAGTACGAGAATAAATTCTTAAACTCTGCAGAGTTTAAGAATTCTTCATTCAGAATACTGTGCAACAAATATGACCAAAAAAAAGTCTTCAGGCAAATTCTGACCCTGTCCCACCTGTAGCATGCAGCGTGGCTGGAGCTGGGCAGACTCCTCATCCAAACCATGACTCTGTATTAGTAGTAAAAACAGTGGAGCAGCTGCTGCGCTCACTCATTCCAGCTCCACTTTAGTGGCTCAGTGTATAGTGCTGGGTCGCAACTCCAAGTCAGTTTTACAGAGCTTTAGCTCCACTCATTTCGGAGGACTTACTTTCATTTCTGATGTGAGTGAGAACAGGGACTGGCCTCATTCCTCTGTCCCAGCTGAAGTGCTGGATGGAGGATGATGGTAGGCAACTAGAATTTCCCCAGTACCAGACCTGGGTGGGGCAATCATAGAATCACAGAACAGTTTGGGTTGGAAAGGACCTTCCAGGGTCACCTAGTCCAACCCCTTGCAATGAGCAGGGACATCTCCAACTAGATCAGGTTGCCCCGTCCAGCCTGGCCAGGAATGTCTCCAGGGATGGGGCATCTCCCACCTCTCTGGGCAACCTGGGTCAGTGTTTCACCACCCTCATTGTAAAAAATTTGTTCTTCATGTCTGGCCTGAATCTCCCCTCCTTTAGTTTAAAACCATCACCCCTTGTCCTATCACAACAGGGCTTGTGCTAAAAAGTCTGTCCCCATCTTTCTTATAGGCCCCTTTTAAATACTGAAAGGCTGCAATAAGGTCTCCCCGGAGCCTTCTCTTCTCCAGGCTGAACAACCCCAACTGTCTCAGCCTGTCCTCACAGCAGAGGTGTTCCAACCCTCTGATCATTTTTGTGGCTCCCTCTGGACCCTCTCCAACAGGTCCATGTTGTTCCTGTGCCTTCCTGTGTCCTTCCCTAACGCTGCAGTAGAGGGCCATTCTTGACAGAGACCTGAGCAGTCGGGAGGGCAGGATGAATAGCTTCCTGCACTCAAGAGAGGGACAAAATCCAGACTGAGCCCAAGATGATTGCCTTGATAGTTTAAGAGTAAGAAAATAGCAGATATCTTTATATGTATGATAAGAACACCAGGTCAGAGGGTTGGCTTGTGGTGATTAGGTTTTGAGAGAGGAGAAGAAGCATGTCTTCTGAAACTTGGCACAAAGCTTCAGTCTTTTTTTTTTTTTAATCTCTTTGGTATGAGTGCCTATGATCCTTCTTTTTTTTATTATATTTTCCTCTTTTTTTTCTTCCTATGGCTTCCATGTGAGAGTGACTGCTTCAGTTTGCAGTTTAGTTCCTCAGGAGTAGACTAAAGAAAGAAGAGTGCCTGCGTCTGTGAAATGGATAATACGGGGGAAAGGGTCAGAGAGCCTCTGTTTCCCAGGGAGCCTCCTTAATATACCTCACCATTGACTCAAAGATAGATAGCAGTCCATGGCATAATCAGTGTAATTCCTAACAGCACCTGGATTTTCTTTCAAGGTTTCTCAGCCAAGCTTTGCCCAGCCTGTTATTGCTTATCTGTATGATTGAAAATCATTCTAGCAGCCAGGGAATTGAAACACAACACAAAATAGCTGAAAGCTAGCTATGAATTTAGGAGCTGTGCTAGCCATTCAGAGATTTTTTTTTATTATTTTTTTTTTCCTGGGTAATGGGCAAGTTAGAACCTTTCGATATTTCAAAGAGAGAAGAGCAGAAAATACCCCTGATGTCAGGCTGCATAAGCTATGATTCTGTATCTGAAGTCCAGTACCAATGTTTTTTCTGATGAAAAAAGTAATTCATTCAGCTGAAAGAGAGTGAAGTTGACTTTGAAAATTAAAATCAATGCTTTAATTCAATACACATACAATTACTGTCTGTCGAATGGCACGTAATGCACTTCTACTGAAAAAAAACAGCACAAAAGACCAGAAAGGAGGCTTTGAAAAATGTTAGGATTCTCATGATGATTTTTCTGTGTGTTTTTGAAAGCAAAACTGCAAAGTTAAGCACTGCAGATGATAGGGCATTATGCAGAAGGCGTAAAAGGACCGATGGTGTTTTTTAGAACACATATCAATGCTCTCTGTAATGCTCTGTTGTCACAAATATATGGTGATTAGCTATTTATCAGCATGAAAGCACATCATAAAACATTCCACATATCATTGAGTTTCTAATAATCTGTGTCACAGTGAAAATTAATACACTGAGTCCATATAACTTCATGAAACACCTTCCTTTGCCAAGATTTGTGTTGGGTTTGGCCAATGGAGGATGAAACACATCCACTTTTGTTGAGTGGTCTGTAAAATAACACATTTGTTTTTTCACTGTGGAGTGACACTGTTTTTAAGTGGTAATAAGAATGTCCCCAGTAGCGCTGTCAGCATTTGAAATATCTCACCTGCCTTCTCTGCTACTACAGTCCTCCTTAGACATGACTTACCAGCACTTAAATCCATATTTACTCATCTAACTACCCTTCCAAGCACCCACATGTCCTTCAATTGCAGTGATTTATCACTACTTGTGTTGCCACCAGTACTTCCCCAGAGCTCCACTGTGTCTAAGGATACACTGGAAACCATATTTTATCTAAAAGATCACCAGTGTATCTGGGGAAAAAACAACAACGACAACAATAACAAAACCAAAGCAAACCAACAACAACAGCAACAAACCAAAACAACAGTTGTTTTAAATCACATAAGACCTCTGAAAATCCATCTGTGTATTCAGGCAGCTAAATATACTGCCATGACTAGCTTAAAACCCCCATATTTGAAAATGCTGCCCTGCACCCACTCAGAAATGCACGATTCAAAACGAGATTAATGATGAATCCAAGAGAAATACGACCTTCTCAGGTTAGAGTGTGACTGATGACACCCATTCTCAGTTCATGGGGGAAGGTGGGAGTTCATTTAGATTGATTTATTAATGTTTTTCCCAGAGTCAGTAAAATACTTGATAATTAATGGCACAGAAATATGAGTTCAGCTAAAATTCTCCATAAATTAAAAGTATTTAATTTAATAGTAATTTAGAGGATTTTGCAAAGTGCCAATGCAAGATAACTGCATTTGCAGAGGAAGCAAGATTGAGAGAACTGTCTTCTGGACTGATGCAAGTAATGTATCTTTATAGCCACACGGGTCAGAATTCAGTAGCAGTATTACTATCCTTCACATCAATATTTCCATGAAGAGAGAGAGAGAAAACATATCAGGAAAAACATACTCTCGCATTCCACTCCTCACTCTTTAACCAACTAAAAATTTACTGCGTGCTTCACAGTTTAGTTTAAGACTCCTCATTATTTCTCAGGATAATATCAGTTTTAAAATAGCCTGGAACTAGACAGTGGACCAACTGAAGCACAGCTGCAACTGCGTTGTGGTACATTCCAGTAAAATATTTCCGAGTGATGAGAGACAAGAGCAAATATCAGGAATTCCTGTCTTTTATTTGCTTGCTCTTCTGAATTCCTTTGACCAGCACCAACTTAAACCGTTTCGCCCAGCCTTTCTGTTGAGGGGAGAGGGTGCTGGCCTGGGGTGCTGTGGGCAGTGGGATAGGCAGGGCAGGGAGAGACCATTCCTGCTTGAGGGACAAAGAGCCCATAACTGGGTTCTCAAAATGCACATCTTAGACCTTCCATCTTCTAGGGGTTGGACCAAGACACCTATTTTTCTAGAAAACAGGACAGTTAGACATTAATGGAGCAACATTGAAAAGTGTGGGTGATATAGAGTCATAGAATCACAGAATCATTTTGGTTGGAAGAGACCCGTAAAGGTCATAGAGTCCAACCATAACCTAACACTGACACTAAACCATGTCCCTAAGAACCTCATCTATGTGTCTTTTAAACACCTCCAGGGATGGTGACTCCACCACTTCCCTGGGCAGCCTGTTCCAATGCCTGACAACCCCTTCCATGAAGAAATGATTCCTCATATCCAGTCTGAACCTTCCCTGGGGCAACTTGAGGCTATATAGGCAGATCCCAATCTGTGCTACAGAAATGCTCATTAAAATTTTTGTGCATTTTTTCCCAGGAATTAGGGGAATATGATGCATTTTGCTTAGTAAAGGTAGGTTTTAGTTTTTCCTGCTCTGTGTTCTTCTGAGTGAGGTGATTAGAAACAACAAGTTGTGAATTTTCAAAGGAGAGAGCTAAAGGGCTGGGACTGAGATTTGGATGAAGATATCCCTCTTTTTCTCATACCCATTTGTAAAAGCCCCGCTCTGCTTTGGGGGATTTGAGACACTCCCTGCTGCAGATTTTAGGACTGAAGCATGTTCAATCACGGCCAGAGAGGATAAAGTGTACTTAATTCTCTGCACTTTAGGTGGTTTACATTGGCACAGACTGAAAGGTTTAGAGTTCTGAAGTTTACACATTCACAAAGTCTTGGTGTTCAGATTTAACATAATGTACTTTTTTTCACTCGAAGTAGGAAACAATGGAAACCAGCAGAAAAGTTTTCTCAGGAGCTTGCCTTTTGAAGTATCTAAAGGAAGGAGGGCGAGGGATGAAATAACATCCAAGGGGAAGCAAATATTTTTTCTGCTTAAAAGCAAAAATCCCCAGACCCAAATAGAGTCAAAATAGTGTGGCAGTAGGATGAAGTATAAGTCATTCTAAGTGAAGTTCTGTGATATCAAATTTTATACTACCTTTGGCACATTTTCTACAAATTAATGTCTTTTCTGCAGACACTGAAGTTACTGCAGTTCCTCTAGCCCCCCTTGAGATTGCTTTAAACCCACCAGATGAGGAGCAGCCATAACATCTCTGCGACCAAACATCCCAATTCATCCTGTGACAACAGCTTTTTTTTTTTTTTTCTGGGGTCTCCAAAACTGCCTCCAAGATCCCTTTTTTCGGTGTGTTTTCTCCCCATCTCGACCCTGTGATTTACCTCTCCTGTCTGCTCCACACCAGGCTGTGAGCCAGAGGACCTGACCCGACACCAACCTCAGCTGCCTGCCAACTTCGCTTTCTTTCCTCCTCTTTCTCTTTCTCCTTCTTCTTTTCACCTAAATGAGGTGCCCTACACAACATTTTTTGGTGACACTGGGTGAATATGTAAACTATCAGACCTACACTGAGCCACCCTGACGCTTCAGTGCTTTTTTAAAGCCAGATCAGATATGCCTGCAAGAGCTGAAGTCACAGTAGTGGCTACAGAATAGATGGCATGTAAAATACCTTACTTTCTGCAGGATAGTTAGTCCTGATTTTATTTTTTTTTCGATTATCTGCAAAATTCATGGTGCATTGAGGGTTCAAGACCTATTTTTCCAGATGTGGTGCTCCTGTAATGGCCATGGCACTCTGAAATAAAATGTGATTCAGCATGAGTAGAGCTCTAAAATTATGTCAGTTTTTTTATATTTTTCCCTCCTAGTTTTCACCCTGGTAATTATGAAAGATAGGTAAGTGTGCAACAACTCAGGCCTTTTGGGACATAGACACATACTTAGTGTGTCTGTATTAATATTTGATGCAGATGGCAAATAAAATAGCAAGTTAGCTTGACATTCTGACAGCAAATTTTCTTACAAGTGGAAAGGGAAAATGCACATTCAGAATGGAAAGCAGCACCCATCATAGCCAAAAGATGCTTTCCTACCAATATCTTTTGGCACAGAAAAGATGTATTATTTTGTAGTTCTAACTTGCACAGTACATAAGCGTGAAGTGAATCAGCACATCAGTATTTCACTGTGGTTTTCAGAGTGTCTCTATTCTTTCATTTCAAAGTTAATATCTGGCAGAGGCGTAATTCGATATTTTGCTATGGGGCTTTTAATGACTTCTCTGTTTCTGAAACACCGCAGTTGAGTGAATACGCTAAAATTTAAGAGCACTTTACACTCTGTGGACTTTATCCTGCATTTAGCCTGTGTTGAAGAGGACATTAGCCTGAGACTTTTTGAAGTCTCTGCTTCATTTTGGTCAACAGGGAGAGTTTAACGTATAATATGAAGTAGGAAGATGCTGGTGTATGAATACAAAATATAAACAAAAGCAGTTACAGTTCTCTCTCATTCCCTCATTTCATCAGTTTAAATCTGGTTTTATGCTAATCAGCCCCAGGTCACTGGCGTGCACTGTGGATTAAAAAAATGAGTTTTTCAAGTTATTTTCTTGTGTAGGATCCTTATGAGGGTACCTGAATTCTGGAGCCAGGTCAGTTTTAACCGATCATAAAACCTCACATTCAGGACTGACTTTATATTAAAACTAATTATTTCATGCTCTGCATTTAAATTGAGCACACAGCTCAAGATGTAAAATTTGTTGTCTTAAGTGTTCTTCAGGATCCCTCTTTTCAAGTGGCACCCATCCAAAGGGGTGCCTGGGGTGGGGACTAATCCGGGAGCACCGAGGGAGAGCGGGGCTGGCTGCCTTGCGAGCTACCCATGCAGCATCGCCACGCCACGTCACACAAGACAGCGGCTCTGCACCACAAAAATAGAACATCTATCAATTACGGTTGAGGAGACAAAACCTCCCTGTAAAATTCAGACAAAATCCTCTGCGAGTGGTGAAACCGATAGCAGAAAAAGGGACACAAGGTGCAGGAAGCACTGATGAAATAGAGAAATCCCCATGTGTGGAGGCCATATCACCCTTTAAAGCTGGACTTCCACTGGAGAATGATTATGCAGAGATTTTTCATACTTCTGTATAGGCTTTAGTTTGTTTTCTTCATGTCTTATTTTTTTGTTGTATTGACCTATAGGAGTTATCATTACCTGAAATAAATTAAAAAAGAAAAGAACAGGAAATGCGATATGCTCGTTAAAGGTTTGAATTTTTCATCTCTTAACATTTTGTTTTTCAAATCACTGTATTCCCAGTAGCAAAGCAAAAATCATTTGCTTTAATGCAGTTGCTAATAACGATGATATCAACACAAACCTCTGTTTGTTCGTATGTTGAGCTCATTGAATAAAGCAGCTTATCATTTATCTGTGTAGAAGCTTTTAATTAGTTTTCTGAATTTACTCCAGAGATTAATGGGCAGATAATATTCAATATATGCTTTATTGTTTTCATTTCTTTATTGAGATATCTGAATTTGTATGCTCTTCCCTCTTTGATCTTTTACTCTCTGTGTTAGTAATTGTAAAATATGTGGCTGTGAAGAGACTCATAAAAAAATTCCACTAGTTCATTGCATCTGGGTGGTGGTGGGTGGTTTATAATATGGGACACAGCAGCAAATTCTGCTCTATCAGGGATTATAAACGGTACTAAGAAAAGACTGTTTATACTGGTATCACTTGCTGACACTTCTTAAGATTTCCAGTAGCTGGTTGGGGAGGTGCCTTTTCCTGCTCATGCATAAGGTGAACAGTTTGTGAACTTAGGCATTTCTTTTTTATTTACATTTCTTTTGACCTTTTCCCCCAGCTTCCACATTTCCCCCTGGTCCTGACCATCGATTACAACCCAAAAAAGAAGGAAATAGGTGTATCAGACATGAGTGTTAGATCACACCCCTGCAGTACATCTTCCTGGCAGCTGCTTGCCAGGGCCAGCTGCTCTGGGGGAAGAGGTGACACGTTTCAGAGTGTGATGGTGGAAACACATGATGCAGGGCGGGCTGCTTGCAGCGGGGCTATGGGAAGTGCCAGTGGGGTAGGATGGCTGTGGTGGCTGGCAGGATGCTGCTGGGCCCCCCATGGCAGCCAAGCTGCTCTGACATCTCTTTGCTGCCATGAATCTGGCCACCACAGCACGGCTCCTGCAACCCCTTGGTCTCCTGCTTGCCCATGGGACTGCTCTGGTGTAGCAGTGCGGTCCACTGCAACCACCCAATCTCTTCCCCCTGGGCAAGTCTCCATTTCATGTGGTGGGTCGCATCCTCCGCCAGTTTGCATGGTGCACATGGTCTTGTTGAAGTCCACAGGAGGACGCAGGGCGGGTGAAGATGAGTCGTTGGGCTCTTCAGGAAAAGGGTTTTAAATCTGTGCTTCCAAGGGCGCAGCGGTGTAACAGGCTTCCCTGACGGCAGCCAGTATCCTCAGGCAGCTGCCATCCTGCTGCCATTCTCCCAAAGGGTGGTGGAGCACTGGAACAGGCTCCCCAGGGAGGTGTCACGGCCCCAAGCCTGACAGTGTTCAAGAAGAGACTGGACAACGCCCCCAGACACATGGTGTGAACTGTGGGGTTGTCATATGCAGGGACAGGAGTTGGACTCCATGATCCTTGTGGGTCCCTTCCAACTCTGGACATTCTATGATTCTGAGGTCCTGGTGCAGGGACTGTGCCCTTTTGTTGCGAGGAAGACAAATCAGCCCCAGGCTGCTGAATTCATCTTTGCTCTTCTTCATTTCCTGCATCTTGGGAGAAGATGCACCTTCAAAGTGTAGATAAAAGGGAATGGAAATCCTAAGTAAACTGCGCATCATTTTTATTAAAAATAGTACCCCATGTAAATATAAAGTTCAACATTATGGTTTTGTTAGCCCAGTAGGAGAAGGATTAAAAATGCTCATTAATGGGATTTAAAAGCAGGAGTTCAGTTATATTAGCTACAAAAATATAATTATCATAATTAAGATTGCAAAGCACTAATGAAGCTCTTTAATAATTATCCTTTTTCCTTAGAGATTCATTTTGTAAAACCTGATTTGAATTTTACAACACGCTGGAGAAACTTTATCATTGTAAAAATGGGACCCAGTGGTAGCATGAAGAGTCTGAGAACAGCGGCACTTCTCACATCAGTGGGGACGTGCTGGCATCAGAGCTGGACTGTGACTCAGCCTGAGATAGGAGGGACTCAAGGACATAAATGTTTGAGATGGTGCAAAATACAGGTGTACCCTTGGTCTGATGCCATGTCTGAGCTCTTGGCAGGTTTATAGACTCAGACACAAAGTTGAGGGACCACAGCCGGAGAGCATCCATCTGGAAGGTACCATGCAACAAGGCAGATTATGTGTCTCTGCCCTCCCTACATCATTAGGCTTAGTGGTGCCCAGCCAAACCCTGAGCTGACTGCACCCTCCTGCATTGGTCTTGTCAGAAATTACCTTAAAACCCAGTAGGTTACACGGTTCACCTGCAAGGGAAGCAAACCATACAGAGCAATAGTCTGCATGGTAACAGGCTTGCAGAGTTCCTTCTGAGAGAAGAGAGAGACAGCAAGTTCTCGAAATTAAATGACAACAATTTGTCCATTTAAAAATATCTCCCCAAAACAGCTTTTCATGATTCATCTCCCCAGATGATTAAATATTTAGTTCTGCTGACAGGGATATGATACTTACTACAGCGCAGAAAATGTAGTGCAGTGTGTGAATTATAAGCAGATACGTTATCAAGCTGTTAACACAAAAGTGATGGGATTATTGGTGTTGATATCTGTATTTATTTATATTCTGTAGGGATATTTTTTCTCCCTGTACAGCAGCAGATTTAGGCCACAGCTTTGCCTCTTGCACAGGGCATGGAAGCTGTTGCTTCTTGCAGGCGCTGTGCAGGAGCAGTCACATTTTCCCTCATACCTCAGAGCAGCTGAGTCCCCATGGATGTCACCATGCTGGGACACCTCTGAGGACGGGGAAGGCCAAGGAGAGCACTCGCTGCCTGGCTCAAGTCATGGTCCATTCCTTGGAGATGGGCCCACAGGTTCTAAATGATTGAAGAAGCAAAGGAGACCCCACCAGGATGAGGAGAAGGCAGGGACACTGAGAGAGGACAATCCTTCACCCCAGGTCCTGCTCAGTGGAGAAGGAGCTGCCACGTTGGCTTAGGTGCCTAAAAATAGAAGGAAATTCGACTTCATGTTTAGTTTCTGCTTTCCTGCTGAAATCTCCACAGAAGTGTGTGGCTTCTTCCTTCAGCATCTTATGAATGGAGGGGACAGCTTCACATCTGGTGTAAATTGTGACAATGAATTTGACAACACTGTCAAAAATTCAGAATTCCCTTCTGGAGTAAGGGTGAAATAACACCCAGGCCCAGAGCTTTTAAAAGAAGAATAATTGGGTACTTTGAGAGCCATCCATAAATGGTTAACCAATAAACAAACAGAAGAGTGGGGGGAATGAGACCAACCTATGTCAACTCCTGGGCATCTTGCTTTATACTCTGGTGCCACTGCAGCCTGTTTAATTGGATGGAAAGGATTAAAAGGATCTTGTCAAGGCTACTGCTGCCAGAAAAAAAAAAAAAAAAAAAGACTTTGACGACAATCCCACCGAAAAACACTGATTTTCTGTTTGTGTTGGTGTTTCCCAGGTAGTTTGTGCCAAACCAAACAACAGTCCTTGAGTTTTTGACAAATTAATCTTTATACTGTTATGCTCACATACTCTGCCAGTTTGCTTGTACTGGCTGAGCATTTGACCATCAGAAGATCATAGATCAGATGTCCTATTATTCTGTTTATTTAAATATTTGCAGAAGCAAATAAAGTGTAACAGATTTTTGCAACTGAGAATACTTTATGAGTGAGACTATTTTCAAGGGAAGATTTCAGAGCTAGTAATTACAAAATAATCTGTGCAGCTCTACCTCCATGTTTAGGCCTGGATTTTGCAAAGATACACATACATGAGGGACTTCTTATAGCAATATAGACTTAAGCACATGTTAAAGTCTTTGTACATTTGGGACTTCTGAGACTATGAGGATTAAAGTTATATAAATATCTAAACCAGTTTAAGAACATGAGAAGTAGAGAGAGAAGAATAACAGTCAAGGGCCATTCTCATGAGAGGTATTTTTCTCCTTCATTTTTTTGCCAATTCTACCACAAAGTGAATATTTTTTTAAATCATCATCTAAAAATGACACGACAGACACATGATAAACAGGCATACACTGTTGAGAGGTGTATCTCGCGTTCTTTTCTCCTAGATGTCAGGTTTATAAAGCAGGAGGGTTGTCAGTGTAGGGGAGACAGTGCGCAAGCTATTTGTAGCACAGAACAGCAAAAGCATAATAAAATAGATTTCAGGAACATATACAATATAGGAACTAATTCAAGGGGACTGATATGCTTAGGATGTTCCCAGTGGTAGCCAGCTCAGAAGATCCAGAATCACAGGACAATTCCAGTTGGAAGGGACCTCAGGAGGTCTCCAGTCCAACCTCCTGATCAAAGCGGGGCCATCTTTGAGGTCAGACAAGGCTGCTCAGGGCTTTTTCAGTCAGGTCTTGAAATCCTGCAAAAATGGAGCTGGCACAGCCTCACTGGGCAGCCTGCTCTACTACCTGGCTGTCCTCATGGGGAAAAGGTTCTCCTCTCTTCTTTCCACCTATGCCCATTATTTCTGACTATCTCGTCCTGCACCACCATGAGGAGCCCAGCTCTGGCTCCTTGTTGATTCCTTGTAGGCACTGGGGGGCTGTAAAGTGCCCCAAAGGTGTCTCTTGTCCAGACCAAACCAGCCCAGCTACCCCAGCACCTCCTGACCAGGTGAGTGCTCCAGCCCTCAGTGCCTTGGAGGGGTGTCTGCTGAACTCCCTCCAGTTAATGTATAGCTCTGGGGGACCCAAAAACAGACATACTACCCTATTTGTGACCTAACAAGTGCTGAGTCAAGTGGGATAATGCCTTCCCTTGATCAGGCTGTGCAGTCCATGCAGCCCAGGTTGCTGCTGGCTGTCCTTGTCACCAGGGCATAGCGCTGGCTTATGCACAGCACTCTGCCTGCCAGGACTCCCAGGGCCTTTCCTGCAGAGCTGCTCCCTGGTCAGTCCATCCCCAGCCTGTATCAGAGCCCAAGGCTCATCATTCCTAGGTACAGGACTTGGCAGTTGTCCTCACTCAATTTTGTGAGGTTCTTTTCAGCCCTTTCCTCCAGCCTCTCCGGTCCCCTGCGTGATAACAGTCCTGCCTTTTTTCAAGGCAATATTTGCCTTTCCCAAGTCATCAGACACCTGCCCCCATCTCCATGACCTCTCAAAGATGAGAAGGATCAGCCTAGCAAGGACACCAACTCTCCCAGCACCCATTTAGGCAGGTGGTTGGTCCCCGTCGACTTGTACAGGTCAACCTCCCTCAAACTCCCTCAAGATCCTTCAGTTGACCCTCACCTGCTGCTGGTCCTTCTGCTCCTCCCTGGCCCTGCCTCCAACACAGACGGCTGGGAGACCTTGCTGGTGAAGACTGCAGCAAAAAAGGCTGATTCACCTCACTAATTCACCTCCCCACTCATCCCCAATACTGCAGCAGTTCCATACTTCCATTGTTCAGCCTTTTACCACTGATGTAAGAGAAGAAGTTCTTGCGGCCCTTGACATACCCTGCAACTGTCAATTCTAGATGAGCTTTGGCTTTCCTGCCACCATCCCTACACACCCAATGCAGTCAATACAGAAAGACAATATCTCTAGCGGATGATTCATCATCCCTCATCGCTTTTCTCATTCATAAGCTTTAACAAATGTTTGGCTTTGCACAAACTAGCAATAACTAAGCCTTTAGCTGCCCCGTGCCTCAGTTTCCTTGTTGAAATACAGCCAGTAACTCCAAAGCATGAGCCAGGCTTTGCAAAACCCCTGCTGCTACCACCAGCAGGTGTCATCATACAGGGACTGAGGGGCTGGAGCCACCTCGTGTGCCCCATGACAAGGCCAGGTGCTTCATCTCTGTGGCTCCTACAGAAGGCGAGAGGGCTGCCAGCAGACCACTGCAGTCAAATCCTCCTCCGTTCATCACACACAGCGATGTTACCGAACTGACCTACTTTCCCCGTCCGCCCACGGAAGGCTAATCCTGTTCAGCATTGCTGGAAGGGGACAGGCACGCGGAGAAGTGCTCCCAGTTATACAGATGGCAGTCTTTGCTGATTAGTGTTAGTTTAATTTGTTTGTCTTTGTCTTTCCAGCCTTGCGAGGGTAGAGCTGAGCAGTGGCTGAACCCGGGGATTCACTTTTAGCCTGTTCACTGAAGTCTGAATGGCTTTAGTCACCCAGTAATAATAATAATAAGGAAGATAACGAGCATGTATGTACTGATCGTCATTGGAGATCCCAAGCGCCGCACAAACTTTCCATGTTGCTCACAAGCTGGAGATAAAGGACGCCTCTCAGTTGCCCTGGCCGCCCTCCAGCACGGTGCTGCTGACGTCAGCCGTCTCACTGCTGACTTAAAATGATGCAAATTATACTGCATCTGTAGAGGGTTCGCAGGTGACGCACCCTAAAATTCAACCAGCACCGGGGCAGAGGGGGAAGCTGTCAAGTAGCACACAGCAATAGGAGCAGCATTTCTGACCTACAGAAAGGAATGCCTCTTCCAACTAAATGGGGATAATGTAAAGAATATACCCAGAATATGTCCCAAACCTTTATTCTCTTCATTATAATCTCATAATACTCAGCTGCATTACCTGTGAGCATCTCCCTGCCATCCCCAGTTCAGAAGAGTGGAGCGTTAATTTATGTCAAATTTCATCATTTTCATTTTCTACATTTGGATAATTTTTTAACATCTGTTTTGCTTTAAGCGCCTTACCATCTAAAGTGTCATTGTACACTTACATATGAAACATGGAGAAGCCCATGAAGTCAAATATTTTCTCAAAAAGTTTTCTTTCTCTTTTCTTTCTTTTTTTTTTTTAAATCTCTAAATAACCTCTTCTCTAGTGTAAACAAAATGTAGTAATCTACTGAATGAAAGAAGACTAAGCTGCACACTGTCAGGCAAAAATAGTCAGAGCTATAAAGTTGGACACTTATCATGCTACTGGATTTTCCCTTACTCATAAACACAGTAATTCCCATAACAATTGCGGCATTACATGACCCATGGTAACTGCAGACTGCCATTCTCCCAGTGAAAAGTCACAGTCTCTTCTCGAATAACAATGTATGTCATCAGGAAAGTGATTTTTTACTATCTTTTCTTAAGGCTACTCTGTTTACTTTTTGATAAATCAATTTTGATTGCTATGAACAGGATTGAGTTGCATTTAGTTACGGATTCCAGTGTGTTCTTGTAACAGTTCATAGGTTTGCATCTGAAAAATAAGGATGGAGGGTTGCAGTTAAGTTTTATGTGTCTATAAAACTTCTGATTTATTTTGATTTGTGTTTATACAAATCCTTTGTCTGTGTGTGTTCACACCATAGCCCTCATAGTGGGATATCCTAGTGCTTCATGCATGTCAGAGAAATATGGAACAAGGCATTTAAAATGGTCAGGTGGTCACTTCTTGAGTGTCCCCATGACCTTTCGTGCTGCTTCCCATTTGCTAATCTTGGTCCCCCAGCAAGGCTTGGAAAGGAAATACTTTGTTAGCATGTTTTACTTCATTTTGGAGCTCTGCCTTAGCTGAGAAGAAGGGGGAACAGCTGCTAATGCCAAGCCCATGTAACCTCCACTGTGGAGCACCCGTGGGACAAGGCCATTGTCCCACCACAGTGTCTACCAGACCTTGTCTTTTGTCCCCAGGCAGGAGACTCAGCAGCAGTGCCAGCGCAGTGACCCAGCCACACTGTCCCCTGTGCTAGGAGGTGGCCAGAAACTGTCCCACTTGGCTCATCCCCGCAGCCCGTACTCGCCTTCAAATCCTTCTTCCTATCTCCTGGATCCTGCTCACTGTGCGTGGGATGCCACCACTTGCTCTCCCTTCTCAGGCGCATGGGTGGATCCAGCCTTTAAATCCTCAAGTCCCAAACATGCTTACATGCCTCCTTTGAAATGCTGAGCTCTTCCTTAACAGCCTTTTTTCTTCCCCTTGGAAGAGGGAACTGGAGGGTAACTCACCGTTGAGGCAGCATTGAGCATCTTGCAGAGGCATCACTCAGCAGAGATGGGCACTGGAGGCTGAGCAATGTGTCTGGAAGGCATGGGAGCATGTCTGCCTTCCACCCTGTTGCTCTTTTTCTTTCCTCCTCACAAAGATAACAGTCGTTAGGTAGGGTCTGCCCAGCAGCCAGAAGGTAGTTCAAGGTGTTTCATCCTGGTTTTCCATACAACACTTGCCCATCCCATGTCTGTGAGAGGATTGTTCTCCAAGTACAATATCATCATCTTTACTTAGGATGGTGGTGTTATGCCAGCATCCTAAGAGGTCTGAGAGTGAGGTCCAGGGGAGGGCTCAGGTGTGTCAGCAGTGGGTGAGAAGCAACACCAGGGTATGGTAGGAAGCACCTCTCTCCCCAGGGCTGGACGTGCCCTATCCAGGACAAGTGGCTGAACACCCCACGCAGGCCTGTAGGGTGGTAGAGGCAGACACCCCACCATGCTGGAGAGCAAAAGGGAGGAAAAACACAGTCTTCCCCCTCCTAGCTGCCCGCCAGAGGAACACAAACACCGATTTCTCACCAGGCTTCCCCAGGCACATCCCAGGATCTCTAAAGAAGATTTACATCTCTGGTTTAATTCAGCTGAGTTAAGTGAATATTATTTAAAAATCCTGATAAATATCAGGCCAATTTGTAGGAATTGAGATTAGCTGGCCACATGGCAACTTAGTGGGGAATCAACAGCTAAAAAAAGTTTGTGCATCAGTAATTTTATATCCTTATGAGCAGTAGGACAAGGAGGAGAGAAACCCCCCTCACCTACACAGAAGAGTAGTGGTTATACTCACTAAAAAACAAGTTTTGAGTGCAGGATAAGGTGATCAGTGCCAGATGAATTTTATAGTGCAAACTCTGTGTCCACTGGGAACAGACTGTGTCAAAATAAACATGTGCAACCTTTCTTCTGGAGAGTCCCTGGAGTGAGCTGGCAATCTGCCCAAATTACTTCTTTCCCAAGCAACTATTCATTGTATGAATGAATGAGGGGGGGGATGTTTCTGCTATAATTCTCCATATGATAACTACGCTGGGGGTACGCAGTTAACAGTTTAAGCCAGTCTTTTGTTTCCAAGATGCCACTCTTCCCCACTTGTGGATATGTGTCTTTCTGTGTGCCTGAGTACTGCCCTGATGGGAGTACATGAGCCTTCCCCTCCTTATTCCAGGTGGTTCCCATCTTTCTGAGTGATAGGCTCTTCACTCCTTGTTGATAATGACTAAATTAATGAAGCTCCAAATGTAGCTGTCACTGTTAAATATTCCGTTGACAGGTGTTACGTCATGTGGTGTTGTTACTCATAGGTTTCCAAATTCTCTTTGTTAGCATGATAGTTCAAATTT
Source organism: Patagioenas fasciata (assembly GCF_037038585.1). NCBI lineage: Eukaryota > Metazoa > Chordata > Aves > Columbiformes > Columbidae > Patagioenas > Patagioenas fasciata. The sequence goes on along the minus strand of NC_092520.1, from coordinate 68,852,741 downwards.
TGATAAATCCTTGTGCTGCTTGGCTTTTATGTCAGCTCTTTGCAGGCGAACCATGGCACAGAGCCATGGCATTTACTGCCTGCCTCCCTCATTACAATGAGCCAGTTGCCTCTTAAACCAGGCACTGATGGGGATGAAAGAGTAGATTTCCAGCTTGTTATTTGGGACCCTCCCAGCTCAAGGACTGGGAAAATAACATAAAGCAAGCAGGTTGTACTAAGCACGTACCAAAGCTCCATGCCATGAGTTTCTCCTCCAGGTGTTAAGCCAGCATCTGGTGCAGCTAGGGAGATGGATGGCAGTACCAATTTGCAGCAGTTGTATACTCTGCCGTATCTGTTTTATTGAGAACAGTTTTAATTTCGTATGGTACATATGTACTGGCAAATGCTGTTAGCAATTCTTACGATGCTCTGGAGATTTTGCTGTGTGAGCAAACAGAAGCAAAATGACAATTAGATCTTGTCTAACACTAGCAACAGCACAGCAGGTCCAGAATTTCATGTCAGTCAGTGAGAAGCCTTGTTTACTGGAAGCTGGCCACAAATTGCTTTACAGATCTCGCCAAATCCTTGGCACAACAGACCAGTTAGACCTGTTGCTCTCCCGTAAGGGTAGAGGCTTCCCAGCAGTGTGATTCCTTGATGGTTTATAGGGCACAGCTGTAGGAAGCCCCTTTCCATTAGGGACATTGTGCCACTCCAGAACAGCTGGGACTGAGCCGTAGGGGTGCTGACTGCCCCATGGACCCCCATCCTTCCTCCGAGCTCTCACCCCCATGTTCCTGCTTTCTGCTGGGAATCTGTTACAACCAGAGGAGGCCTTCAGCAGAGGAAGACCCTCAGGGATTCAGAGGAAACGACTCCTGCTGCCCCATTTTGCTTGTCATATCCTAGATTCAATAAGGGTGTGTGCAACAGAACATTTTGAGCAAAGGTTGAGCAAAGAAAGATAGCAAAACCCTAAATGCTAACCCTTGCCCGTATTACTGATGCCTTCTTTATTCTTGAATAGTATAGGTGAACATTTTGGTTGCAGTAAGGGAGCAAATAACAACAAAAAACACTGAATTTTGTCACCACATTTTAGCCTGAATTATTTGAAAACATATTGGTTGGACTAGCAGGCTGATTCTGGGACTGGGCAAATACACACCTAGAATATTTGTAAAACATTGATAAGTAAAATTCAATTTGGTCTATAAATTCTCCTAGTCTAAAATATGGATTGTGATATGGCTGACTGGCTGTTTTGCAAGGCCAAATAAATATCTGAAGAAAAATCTAAAAACTACATGGTATTATTTCTTAATTTGTTGTATATAATGGAGTTCAGACACTTAAATTTGCCAGTTATGACTAAAAATGCCAGTTCATCGGCCTTCATATTTCCAATTTATGCTCCTCCATCAACAAGTTGAATGCCTTGAAGCAGTAGCTTTACCCGCCAAACAGTGACCCGTAGCTTTAATTCCTCATAACTCTTATATTTGTTAAAAAATTACAGGGTAGTTTCATATTCTTAGAGAACCGTTGAGTAATGAGCAGGTGGAATATTGCTATACGAGAACTAGTAGCAGAAGGAGAGAATTCATCCACTGTTCTTACTATCAATAAGTTTTCACTCCTGTTTTTTTCATAGAATGTTCTTTAGCAGGCAAATTTATGTGTGACTCATTTGTGGAAAATACCATGGGCTTAAATAATGCCTAGCAATTAACTTCCCTCTTCCCCTCCTCCGATTTTATTCATGTGGTACACATTGAGCGATCATTAAATGAGAAACACTGATTTTTGAAAAAATGATGTTATCATTGCCTGTCGTTACACCGCTACTTTGAAAACGTTGCTTTGACAATATTCAGGGTTTGCAGCAGCATGGTGCTGCCTGTTCGGAAAATATTTGTGTGGGATGCAGCAGCTTTTGTGCTCTGACCCTGGGCGCGAGGTGCCTGGAGAGGCTGCAGCAGCTCTGGGCTTCTTCCTCTGAATGGAGATGTCACGGCTGAAGCGTTGCTTTCTCATAAGGCCATGGAGCAAAGGAGAGGAGGGCACTGAGCTGGGGACAAGTGTTTCTGAGGATCTCAGCCTTCAACTGGGCTGCTCGTGTGTTTTTCCCTTCACCTTGCCTATATGAATTTACTTAATTTACCCAGCTGACCCCCTTCTACTCAGTGGTTTTATGAACATATTTTGTGCTTGGAGTACTTTATTCTCACAGCTCAAACTGCTGGAGCAATTGGACTATAAACCTGGTGAAGATTGTCAAAAAGAGTGACGGGGATGATGTGTCCCCACGCTCGGTGCCGGCAGCACCAGGCGGGTAATCTGTTGGCCAGTGCTGGCCACGGCAGAGTTTATTTGCAGTGTGGCACAGGCAGTGGGATTTATGAGGACTCCTTGAATTTCGGGAGTAGTTCAGTAGAGTTGCGACTGTATCTTTGGGCTTTGGGTTGGGGCCCGCAAAGGAGGATGAAGAGCCTCCCAGTAAGAAGCTTCACCTGAGGAGTCAGATGCATCAATAATGCAAAGTCTTGCGCTGGGGATGGTTTTTGGGGAACACGGGGCTGCTGAAAATGCCTTTTTGACTTGGGCAGAGTGTAGGGTTCATCCAGCTTGCAAGTTTGCAGAGAGTAACCTCCACACTGAATAAAACCCCAAGAAGTAACTGGTTTTGTACTGTGCTGGTGCACCATGTTGTGCCTGGCAGCCTTGATCCCTTGCTGAGACCCTAAGGCTGGCATGGTGCTCAGGAACATTATTATCCACAGTGGATGTATCCTAAAATCAAAGACTGTGGCATAAAGCACTGCTGACACATTTATCTGACCTGGATATCATCACTGTGTTATTAAAATGAAATAGAGCAACTCTGAGATTAACCTGCAAAGCAGTGCTAACAAAATGACAGTTCATAATGATTCTCGTATTCCTTCAACAGAAAAAACTGCTTAGACAATCTAATGGATGAAGATGAGAAAGACAGGGCAAAGAGGTGAGCACTTTTTCTTTTATAACTCTCTGTTTAACTTGTGATGAGCTTGATACTGTTTGTTGCTGCAGAAGCTGTTTTATCCATAATCAATTAATCAAAGAGAGAGAGAGTAAAATATAGCCAAGCACAACTTGAAAAACTGCCATCTCGTGGATTCCTATTCTTGGCTGCCCTGTTAGAAGAAAATAACATAGCAATGTTTCCTGTGGAAAATGTCAAAAAAGCAAAGGCATTGATCGTTTTCTTCACATTACTGCAGAACATGAGAACTGGAGAATCAACAACATATTCCTGCCACTATAATACATCATACAAACCTCCCAAGCGTATAGAAATGTGGGCTTTTTACAAAGAAAAAAAAAAAAACAAACCACATTTTGCAGAAGAAAGAGAACTGAAACAGTGGGGCTTTTTTTCTCCAATTATGATGGTCATTTATTCAGCAATGCCTGTCTCACAGTAATGAAAACACCCAGAAGTTACATTCAGAGCAGAGAAACACCAGGGAAAGTGCTGTGTCAGCCCTAAACTGGCACAAACCTTGACTCAGATACATTGTGCACTCCATCATCAGGTCCTGGTTGGCGGGAAATTGTCATGAACACTTTGTGGGGAGAAAAAGGGTTTCAAGACAGGCAACTTTTGGCAATAAAACTCTTAATAACTGTCAGATCTGACTGGCATCTGCAGAAAAGCTGTTTGGAAGCATTTGAAGGTTTTTTTTCTGGATACGTTATCAATACTGCAGCCCACAGTTTCATTGCTTTAAAGGGAGCCATGGGTTGCCCACATTTTTCCCCATGGTTCCCTCTAATAAGAATATTTCCAGTCTAGGCACAACTAGTTGATCCAGTTTCATGTCTTTTGATTCCTTCTCTGCTTCTTTCTTCCCTGCAGCTTTTTCTCACCAATATAGGTCAGCACAGGCTGCAACCCAGCTCAACCGTTCCCCTTTGCTTTCTCCTCTTCATGTGAGCATGCTCAGGCTGCAGAAGGCCGGACTTTCATAGAATAGTTTGGGTTGGAAGGAGTCTTCAAAGGTCATCTAGTCCAACCCCCCTGCAATGAGCAGGGACATCTGCAGCTAGTTTAGGTTGCTCAGAGCCCCATCCAGCCTGGCCTGGAATGTCTCCAGGGATGGGGCATCTCCCACCTCTCTAGGCAACCTGGGCCAGTGTTTCACCACCCTCACTGTAAAAAATTTCTTGTTCGTGTCTGGCCTGAATCTCCCCTCCTTTAGTTTAGAACCATCACCCCTTGTCCTATTGCAACAGGCTCTGCTATAAAGTCTGTCCCCATCTTTCTTACAGGTCCCTTAAAGCACTGATAGGCCACAATAAGATCTCCCTGGAGCCTCTGCTTCTCCACACTGAACAACCCCAACCCCATCAGCCTGACTTTGATACTAGGAGCAAAGCCCTGACCTAACCAACTCCCCTTAGAACTGCAAGGCATTATCCTCTGAGGCCAGGGGCCAGCCAGCTTCTGCTCTTCATGGGGGGCTTCATGGGTGGGAGAAGGCTGATATGGGGTACAGCTCTGCATGCAGCTCTGCCCAACCATCTGTCAACCAGGCAGGCACCTGGGGCAGGTGGGAGGTGCATTCAGGGAAGGGATGCCTCCCACAACCACACCACTTCACAAAGAGGGGAAGTCATATGTGGAGCAGCTACCTACAGTCACTTGGTTTGTTCAGCCTGGAGGAGACTGAGGAGAGACCTCATGGCAGGCACTGATCTCTTCTCTCTGGTGACCAATGACAGAACCCGAGGGAATGTCAGGAAGATGTGCCAGGGAAGGTTTAGGTTGGACATTAGGAAAAGGTTCTTCACCCAGAGGGTGGTGGAGCACTGGAACAGGCTCCCCAGGGAGGTGTCACGGCCCCAAGCCTGACAGTGTTCAAGAAGAGACTGGACAACACCCTCAGACACATGGTGTGAACTGTGCGGTTGTCACATGCAGGGACAGGAGTTGGATTCAATGATCCTTGTGGGTCCCTTCCAGCTCAGGACATTCTATGATTCTATGATTCTCTTTGGAGAGGGTGTAGGACAGCGGGAGATGTCACACTTCTCCAGAGCCCCCCATCAGGGAAGGAAGGAGCAGGGGGAGCCCACCTTGCATAGCCGCTCCACATTCTTATGGCCTGATGACATTTACAATATTTGTGTGCTAATTGCTTTAAAAAAATGCATTAAATGAATCCATCTAAGACAAAAATAGGATAACACATATCCTCTCTATCAGCGATTGTCATCACCATCTGGTATGGGTTTTGTGCTGTTTGTTCCTGGAGGGAATTTTTGTCATACCCTGTGGCAGGCCTCTATCCAGGTGAATAAAAAAATTATAACTTTGAAAATTTAAAAAAAAAAAAAAAGGAATTGCTTATTTAAATCGTAATCTAAGTACATTTTGTGTTTTATAAATCTAAATTTGAAATTAAATTTGAAATCGTGAGAGGCTTCATGAAGGTCTAAAGTTATTACAGTGTACTAAAACCATTCAAATTCATTTAATAGCTACATTTTTTCTTCCAAAGCTTTAAAGAGAGTCAAACTTGGGAGAAGCCATTGAATGAACATTTCACTGTTGTGTCTTGGAAACAGAGCACTCTCGTTTGTCCCATGCTGCAGGCAAAAGAATTGTTTTGTTTTCTTCTATTAGGTATAAGGACATAGTCCCTCAGTGCTGAGAAACACTAGAGGTGATAAAAAAGCCAAGAAAATTGTTCTCTTCTTTCTGAGTTAAGAGTTGGTGGGACTGGAAATTTCTTGATGTAACTCTTTGGGGATGGACCCAAGTCAGGAGCTGAGTTTCCCGAGTTGGAAGTGTGATTAGCACACACACACATGGACACAATTTACTACCTGCTGCAATTTAGTAGGCACATACAGGTTGCATTTCACCTACATGACAAGAAGGTCTATCCTCTCCCAACAAGTGGCATCTGCACTCGCACCCCTGAGCCAAGTGTTTGTTGTATGTCCACAACTCATAGCTCTTCCTTCAGGACACTGGTTATTTTGAGCCCCATTCTGCATTATCTGACTCCCTAAGGCAAAACTTCGAAAACCAGAGGACTAAAATGTGGATATGATGGCTCCAGACCTGGGAGCATCGAAGATCTCTTTGAGGTCTTTTGATCTCCTAGAGATAAGAAACCATAATTTCATTTTCAGTTCTTTGATGTAAGACGAGGTTTATTTTGTTTTATAGATTTAGTAATTTTAAACAAAAAGTGTGCTTTGTCCACTTTTTTCTCTGTCTGCTTTTCTTTCAGTTTGCTTTAATAATAAGTTGTTTTAAAATAACGCTTTTGCAATTCCATTGAATTCTAAATTCCAAACAAAATTACATTGAAATGAACCATGAGAAAACAATAAATGAGGACTACCACTTGCCGTTTTTCACTCCAATAAAAAGTAAATTTACTAATCTGAATGAAGGTATGTGGTACAGTTATTTGCTTTGATGCAAGTATAGCATATCCCATTGGAGAGCAAAAAGAAGTATAAAATCTCATGCAAAGTCACATTTCATTGTAAATCATTGAGATATAATGGCTACTAGTCAGCAGGTATCAGTCTGTCTTTAAGAAAACAAGCAGCAAATATATAAGAGAATAAGAATGGCTATTTAAAACACATTTTAAATGGGTGGTTTTGATCATTCTGAATTCAAGCTGTCCTGTATTGCCTTTAGCTATGTTCACAAAAAATCCAGATTTTATTCATACTGCGTCTCCTTCTTCCCCTTGGATATGTCATGTTTTTTTGGAGTAGCAAGGAGGGTGGAGAACTGGGATTAATAGCATGGAATTAAGAAAGAGACTGTTTTGGTTTGCTGTAAATGTTATATCCTACCAGTGAAGTAAGCAAGGCTAGGGAATAATCTTCCAAGGGAAGTGATGAAAACTGCAATATTTAAGACATTTACAACTGGACTGAACAAAGCATTTACAACTGTGCAGGGATAGTTTAGATGACCTGATTGTGGGGTTGTTTCTCTTCTTTTTTTTAAGATTTTACTGTGATCATTGATTCAGATCTTCGTAGAGTTATTTCCACTAGAGAAGTTTTTATATTTCCTATGTGAATAAAATGTCAAGTGTTAAAAATAGATACTTTAAATTTCTATCAAAGCATCTTTCTTTTTTTTTTTTTTTTATAGCAATACTTTCCCTATAGACAGTTGGTGTTTTATTTTATTTTCTGGAAGATCAAGACCCTTTGAGCTTAAAATGAACTGAGGGCGGAATTATGAGGACATAAAACATTGAAAATGTTGATATTCCTAACATCCCCTAGAACTGTACAGAAATAGGATCAGGCTGGAGCTTTTCACATCTTGTTCTGACAGTGTTTTGCACTGTAATAAGAACAGGCTGAAATCAGTCAGGCAGTATCCACCCAATCTCTTGTGTTCAAAGCTGTAAAATAATCAAGTGTTGGCTTCTATCCAGTGTATCTCCAAGTGTGTTCAGGGTTGAGAGCAAGACAAACAAAAATTACCCCTCTGTCAGTAGTAACATCCAGAAGCCTCTGCAGTGATTTCTCTGCTGAGAATGTTTATTGCCACCCTGATCCTTGGGGTATATGTATATGCTGGGCTAAATTCTGCCCTGATTTTCACCAGTGCGCATCCAGAGCTGCTTTATGAGGTACAGCAGAGTTGGCTGGGACTGAACAACTCAGAGTGAGAATCGGCCTCTTGGCTTCTCTTCCCTGTCTACATGTAACCAGATTTTTAGATCTTTACGTAATTAATAAGGCAAATCTTGTCTGCTTGAGGACCTTTCAGAAGAACAAACAAACCTTCTGGATTATATTTTTTTTCTTTTTTCACATGGCTACAGAAGTCTGGGTGATACTCCCCAAGTAGAATGATTGTCGTGTTCATGGGAAGAATTCAGAAAACGCTTGCTCATGTATAGGTTCACATCTCATTTTAAAGAAATGAAGTGCACATTCTGAAAAGATTATCAACAGCCTTAATGACAGTATTACGATGGTGTCAAAACACCCCAAATGAAATCAAGTCCTTTCTTCCTATGAGCTCTTTAAGCACAGCAGCAGAAGCAGGGTCTCTCTGAGGAGTCTGCAAGCTGGAGACAAGGCTGGCAAAGAAAGCTGTGGAGTCCCCATTTTGCACCTAAGGATTTGGGGCACTGCAACATTAAGCGATTTGCCCAGAGGCACACGGGGATTAGGGGCAAAGCAGGGGACCCCTGCTAGCACTTCTGAGCCCCCAGGCCTGGGAACACATCCCGGCCTCAGACCAAATCCATGCTGGGATGAGATGTGCTGATGCCCTCTCCCTTGCTTGCTCTTGTCAGCTTGAAAAGGAGGCTGAACTAGGTGGCATGTGGTGTAGATGGCAGCTGCAGCAATGTCTGCTCAGGTCCCTGATCTTAATGACTGGAAGACAACAGCTCAGTTCCTCTCTGTAAGCAGCCTGGAGGTAGCCAGAGGAACAAACTCGGCAGGTCGTTCTAGGTGGACCCAGCCCCAGTGCAGTGGCAAGCTGCAGGACGAGGGTCCCTCTCTCCTGTTAATACTGCACAGATGAGTATGAACCATAGTTTTTTTAGTCTATCAGTCTAAAAAAAGTTTTACCAGTCCCCACTCTTCTCCTTTATAGATGATTTTACTGTTGTCACCATATTTCTATTTCATCTTGCTCTGAGTACCTCCTCAGAGTCTGTGTGAACATGCACATACCCAGGAGATGGACAGAGCTGCTTCACCTACAGGTCTTAATGCCAATCTGATAGACTTGACCAGAGTGTCCAGAGACAGCACAAAGGGGCAAGCAAAGCTTCCATCTCTCCACTGGACTTTAAAGGGGACCCAAAGACAAGAGCGGGAGGTAGGAACAGTCACTTCCTACTTGTCTCTGCAGCTTTGCTGGAGGCCAGTGTCGATCTTCACATACTGAGGCACACAGCAAGCTAATTTCCACGTGTATACACTGCGAAGTGCGGGTATACGATGATTTTTCCTCTCCGTCTGCTCATCTTTCCTTTATATCCCCGCCTACAGGGCTTCGCGTAACAAGTCTGAGAAGAAGAGGCGTGATCAGTTCAACGTTCTCATCAAAGAGCTCAGCTCCATGCTTCCAGGCAACACTCGCAAGATGGACAAAACTACTGTGCTGGAAAAAGTCATTGGTTTTCTGCAGAAACACAATGGTAAGATTTACTGCAGCTCTTCATGCACTTGCCAGACAGTGACTACAATATCCTATTTCCCTCAGTGATTATCAGAATGGCTCAAGGGGCCTAAAAGTGCCAACATTAGGTATTTTTTTTTCTCTCATCAAAAAAGATCATTTGCAGGCACTGTGCTGCCCAAATCCATCTCCTCAGCTGCTCTTTAGTTGAGGATGACTCTCAGCCTGCTAGAGAAAGGGGTGAATGGCAGGAACCAAGGGAAGGAGGGCAGCAGTGCCCTGCAGCACAGGTGAAGAAGAGAGATGCTTTGAACAAGAGAGATTTGGGACCAGAGGGAAGATTCCGTTCCTTGAAATTTGCAATATTCTGAGCAGAGAAGAAAGCATGTGCCCCAGCTTTTCTGCAGAAAAATGCAGGGAAACAATCTTTTCAGCCCCCCTGCTCCTCAGTGGACTGTGTAGGATTTAATTTTCCACAGTAAGCAGAAAAGACAGACCAGAAAAGGCCCCAATTTTTGAAGCTGGCTTCAGCAAATTGCATCCACAGGTAGCTGACATGCTTCACCCTGTTTGCAGAAGCAGAAACTACGTCACATTTGCAGTGTGCAATTGCAACAGAAAAGTTCAATCCTGGAAAGCCAGGCATTTGTTTTTTTAAAATGCATACACAGTTAAGTCCCTTGAAAATACACCCTCACAGAAGGAAGAGGAGATTTCTGACCCTGCTGATTTTGTCTGGGTTGATCTAGTTTCTAGTTGATGAGAGGAACGTGCACTCTGGGATCCCTGATGCTTGGACATGCACCAGCAGCGGATAATTGAAATGCTTTCCCTTTATAAATCAGGGCACTGGTTTAAAATGGAACTTTCTTTTCTCTTGTGAGGAAGAGGCTTCAGCAGGTGACTGTGGGGAATGTCCCTGTTCCTACAAAGCAGAAAGGGCTCTCACAAGCCGATGCACTGCATAACTAGGCTCACCTTCACTCATCCATCACCTCCAGTCCTTGTTTCCTGGAGAGCTCTGGGTGAAATAAAAAATACTGTAAAAACTCTTATGTCGTGACTCCCAACATAACGGAGTCACAATTGTCAAACTTACTGGGGAAATAATTATAGCGGTTCTGTTGTTAGAGCGCAGTTTCTCCTTAAATGAATTTTTGCCACAGACAAGGTAATTTCATACAGAAGGGCATGACTAGGACATCTCAAATAATTGTATATACCTATTAAAAATGACAGTAATAACATTTCTTTTTTTCTTTTATCTGTCCAAGGCTGAGTAAAGGAGGATGTGAATATCCTCAATTATAAAGCCAAGCAAAGAACATTCACACGAGATTTGAATAAGTGTAGAGAAGAGTAGCTGATAGCCCAAATAATTTACTCCAAAAGGCCCTTCATTTCTGGAAGAACAACTATGTAAAAGAAAGCTAACAGTCACAAATCCCTCCACAGCAATTGGGTCAAACTGCAACTGGTTTTTGTGCACTTGCTAAAAAAAGCAAACGTTATCTATTTTTAAACTAGATTATTAGTCACACAATATAATACAAAGCATCAGCATTTAGAAATGTTGATTATCTTCAATGTACTTTGGATCTGTTTTATTCAGTCATATTTCCCTTTCATTTAATACGCTAAACCAAGATTTTAGTTGTAACGGAGGAGGATGTCAATTTTCAGATCTTTTTGCTTCATAAACAGCCTCCTTCTTTATAATCCAGAGAATTTTCCAAATCTCAAATAATTGTTTGAGCAGTTGCTGTTTCATGTATATCAGCTTTTCCAGCTATGAGTCTGCTGAAAGTATCCTAGATCCTGAGACTATATAATAAAATTCTGATCAGGCCTGACCCTGTTTTTGAAATCTCTGTATAAGACCACGGGGGCTGTGGAAAGCCACCATGCTACCAGTAACAGCCCCCAGCAGAGCAGAAAACGAGTCGAATGAGCTGGTAGAAGCAGACGGCTGCATCTCCACTAATAAAGCCTGAATGGAGGCTTTGATTTCTTTATAGGCAACAATATGCACAGGCATTTGTATAAATTTACAGTCTTTAGTATCAAAGAATCACAGAGTAGTTTGGGTTGGAAGGGACCTTCAAAGGTCATCTAGTCCTACCCCCTGCAATGAGCAGGGACATCTGCAACCAGATCAGGTTGCTCAGAGCCCCGTCCAGCCTGGTCTGGAACATCTCCAGGGATGGGGCTTCTGCCATCTATCATTGAGCCACTTGCATTTCTCTGGCCAGTTTACCTATATGCTCCGAATAGGGAGTGTTGGGTATTATATGCACCAGAAGTGTTAATCAATAGGATTAATTAGAGGAGAAGACGGGCTGCACTCAGCATCCCCTCACTGCTAGTGCTGAATGAGGGAGCACTTTTAAACAAGTGGAGCGAGCAGTGAACAAAATCACCTCAAGTCTCTCTGAATTATAAGTTCTGTCCCACATAATCCTGTCTGGCTCAAGCAGAGCTGATGTGAGTGGCTGTTTTTTGAAGGAAACGGCTCACCACGGTGCATCCAGCTACCTGTGGTATGGTCTCCAGTTTCAGTGTGAAGCCGCAACTTGTTGCCTCGGTGCACCTGCACTTCTCCATGGAAATCCTTTGGGGACCCAGTCCTCAGGTTGCTGCTAGCCAGGGTTGGCCAACAACAAGACAAACCAGCCCTGGCATGATGACAGCACAGAACATCCTCCTCTCCAGGGAGGATCTGGGATGAGACACTAGTGCTCCAGTGCAAGGCTGGTTCAAATGCTCATGTTCCACTCACATTTTGAAGAATTTGCTCCCCTATTTGGCACAGAAGCTGTAGGCTGAACCCTAGCTCCCTGGCATCCTAATTTTGAAGCTGTGAATTGTAAATATCAATTTGACATATGCTAATCCTTGGCATGATTTTAATTTCAGGCAAAGTTGTTTTATCTTTTGATCAATACCCTAAGTAAGGCTGACTGAAGCCAATGGCTCTATGAAAACAGGCTCCCACCGAAGTCAGCTTAAGCTGAGCTGAGTGAAAAATGAGGAAAACTTTTCAGGATGAGGCTCAATTTAGATAGATGTTATTGTCTCTGTATGGAAAACCCATGCTTGAAAACTGCAATTTTTGAATATAAAGGTTATTTCAACCTTTTCATAGCAGACTTGCAAGATACTGTTTTTGAATTTTAAAAAGTGAAATGTTTTGTTTCTCTAGAAGTCTCAGCACAGACGGAGATTTCTGAAATTCAGCAGGACTGGAAGCCTTCATTTCTCAGCAACGAAGAATTCACCCAGCTGATGTTGGAGGTGAACATGCATGTATACCTTTCCTAATTTTGTCTAGCAATCGTGGAAATGACCATGTGTCTAGAATTAAATGTCACCTGCTGTTCCAAAAGAGGAGGTTTCAGGTACTGCTGTATTTGACCATCAAGCAGAGGTGTCCCTGGGACGAGGGATTAGATTCCCCACATGTTGCTTTTCACCCTGGATGGTGCCTGCAAAGCTGGGCAGGGATTCCCAAGAAAGGCAATCCAGGGGAGAGGTTCACATTACAGGTTACATTTTATTTTTACAAACAGAGGTGAGGAGAAGGGCACGCAGCAGTTTTTCTCCTGTTCTTGGAAGGTGTTATTATTACTTAATATTTATGCACAACTAGCACCTAAAAAGCAACAGTGTCGCGTCCCTCTAGTGCTAGGTGCTGTACAAGCAGATAAAACCTGACAGCTCCTCTTGGTTTCATACAGTTAATACTTCCACTGTAACGATTTTCAAGGCCCTTATCAAACACCTTTTACTCTAACAGGGAGCAGGGTTATTTTGCAATGATAGTTTTTAAATTACCTTTAAATTATACCATGGGTGCTTTTAATGCTAGCTGGGATTTGAAGGGAGGTGACTCAATGGCATTTATGTAGGTTCGAGATGAAATGCAAATGAGCTGCTAAAATGTATTTTTCACTCTCAGTAACAGCTGGAATCTTCTTTAGCAAGGATCTTCTCCCATATTAAACACGTGGAGGTTGGGTGGCCCTGCAGCATCCTTTGGGAACAAGCTTCTCCTCCCACAAAGGATGCGAACATGGGGTGTGATCCAGGCTCTGGCTGTGGGCAGGGACAGATTCCGGGGAGCAGCCTGACCCACCGAGGGGTGGCACAAAGCCTGGGCATGTTGCTGGCCGCCAGGGACTTGTGGTCCCTTGGCCATTGCAGTTGGTTGTGATGCCCCTGGTTGTATGCGGAGAGACGCTTTGCTCCCATTGCACCAACAACCCCCAACCCCCCGTTTCAGTGCACAGGAACTTAACGTACATAACTCCTTCGGTCTGCACTGAAATATTTCCTTGGATAGCAATAAATTGGCAGCTGGCTTGACTGGCTGGGTCTTTGTTGATTCTGCTTGTATGCCACACAATTTTAGATTAAAACAATTGCTTATAGTTTCCCAGCTTATAAATCACCTTCTTGCTACTGTGATTTTCCATGCCCTTCAAGATAACACTGGGTACTGGGATGTCCTGTTGAGCCAACTGTTCATCATTCTCTGGTTTTTTGCCTTTCTACTTATTTTATTAACATTTGGACAAGACTGCTTGAAGTTTTCCCATCCTGTTATTAAAATATGAGAAGGGTCTTTTCAAGAGCTGATTTGAAAGAATCGGAGCATAATTGACTGCAGTAATACATCAGCTTTCCTGAAAATGGCCTTTTCTTACCCTATTGAAAAGGCTGTCATCAGATTACATAGGAATATTAGACTCTGTTTGTCCATCTAGGACTGTTGCAGTAGTGAAATCTTTGAAGAAGGATATGCCTTCTTAATGCTGGAAAGACCAGTTGCACATAAATAAAAATAGAATTATGTATACATAAATTAACTTGATTTTACCACAAATGTCTGATGTGAGTCACTTTGTTTAATTTGCATTGGATATGAAATAAAGACTTGATTTAAAAAAACAACAACAACCAAAAAAAAAAAAACCACTAAAAACAAAACAAAAACCCACCACCTTCACCATAGTAACATGCATAATCCAGCTGCTTTGTAAAACCACTTCTCTCTTCTATGGGTTAACAGCTATCATGCTTTTTTAGAAAACAGCTTGAATGTATTACACTAAAGAAAAACATATTCTCTGCACTTAGATTAACAAAATCAAACTAACTATAGCAGCTGGAGGGTTTTCAGAGATGCTAAACACACACTCTTCTACTGGGTATAAGTTATTGACCTGCTTTTCAAAGGATTGTAGCACCAGCAGATTCCCATTGACTTAAATAGTTGTGGGTGCTCAGCATTCTCTGGAAAAAGGAACATATGTTTGTGTCTTTATTCAAGGCTTTGTGTTTTCCTTTTTTTTTTGGAAAACAATTAGCATTTTCCAGTGTTCTTAGAATTCTTTCCCTTATTGAAGTCAGCAGGGGGGAAGGATGTGCTGCAGCTCACAGGATCAACTGCTAGTCTGGCTTGGAGGCATGCCTGGGTTTGCAGTAAGGTTTTGTAACACCGTGCCACCATGATCAGGCTGTTTGCTGTACACCTGTCTCCTGAACAGGTATTGCCTCCAGAATATAGTCAAAATCTGCTCTGATTCAGTCATGCTTGCAGTGCCTGTACTGCTCAAATACTGCAGGCAACACCAGCTCCGTATCACCAGTGAACTGACAGAATCATAGAATAATTTTGGCTGGAAAATACCTTTAAGATTGAGTCAAACCATTAACATAACGCTGTCAAGTCCACCACTAAACCGTGCCACTAAGAACCTAATCTACACATCTTTTAAACACCTCCAGGGATGATGACTCCACCACTTCCCTGGGCAGCCTGTTCCAATGCCTGACAACCCTTGTGGGGAAGAATTTTTTCCTAACATCCAATCTAAACCTCCCCTGACACAACTTGAGGCCATTTCCTCTTGTCCTATCACTCGTTACTTGGGAGAAGAGACCAACCCCCTCCATGCTACAACCTCCTTTCAGGTGGTTGCAGAGAGCGATAAGGTCTCCCCTCAGCCTCCTTTTCTCCAGGCTAAACAGCCCCAGTTCCCTCAGCTGCTCCTCATCAGACTTGTGCTCCAGACCCCTCACCAGCTTTGTTGCCCTTCTCTGCACTCTCTCCAGCACCTCAGTGTCTTTCTTGTAGTGAGGGGCCCAAAACTGAACACAGAATTTAAGGTGGGGCCTCACGAGTGCTGAGTACAGGAGGATGACCCAGATCTGCTCCACTTGCAGGCACTGGGAGGTTCACCAATGACTCCTTAATTACAATTGGAAGGTTTTAACATAATCTCTGAATACCTACTATTTACTCTTAACTTTTAGGGGGGTTCTGTTTAGAGTAGGTTGCTTTAGATCTTGACATCTACCTATATTTAATTTAGAACATGATTTAGCTCAAAATTTTGCAGCTCAGATTAAAGACAAAACTGATTTGGAAGGAGACATTGTTCCTGTGCAGAAGATGGGGATAATGCTGACATTTCCCTTCAGTCCTAGGAGTGAAGGGACTTACTGCAAGGTGGGACCAAAGTGAAGAAGAAACTCTGCAGAAGGGCGAATTTCGCTTGGAATGAGTAATCTAATACCACGACCTTTAAAATAAATCACTCAATTAAAACTCAGGCTAAGGAGTATTTGATCATTTGCATTGCTTTTACTTACATGAAAGCCCAGTAATACACAATGTTACATTAATACAAACTGAGATTTATTGGGTTTGCAGAGAACTACCTTTTTGAGATAGGACCGCATCCTTTCATCGTCCTTTGATATTTACACAGAGCTCAAATGTTCATTTTAATAACTTCCAAGGGATCCAATCTTAGTCATTTTGCATTATTAAAATGTGTGATTAATTTAAAAACTGAGACATGAAATGTTCCTGTGAGCCCTTTGTTGCTTCAATAGTAGGTTTTACTAGACTACAAAGAATGTTGTAAAAGTTAAATCAGACTGTGAAATCAGAGAATTACTGTTCTGCAACTTGAGATAACATTCCTACAACTCGATAACAATATGGTGCTGAAGTCAAACAGTTTTGATCAACACACGATGAGACGCCCTGTTTACACCCCTCGTTCCTATATTAAAGTGCTCTCCACTTCTCTGTTTTCCATAGGCATTAGATGGCTTCATTATAGCAGTAACCACAGGTGGAAGCATCATCTATGTGTCTGACAGCATCACACCTCTTCTAGGGCATTTACCGGTGAGTAATTCTGGCATTGGCTTTTCCACTATACATCGTAGGATCGGTCCCTGCATTTTTAGAAGCATATGTAAAAGGGTGGTGAGTAGGTGGTGTTTTCCTGAAAATGTGGTGAGGAGTTTTGTCCCTGTGTTATGCTGGGCGCTGCTGTTGATCAGCTCTGTTCTCTCCCCATCTGATTCATACCCTTCAGGTTTTTGTTGCTATGAGGCACTTCAGCTTGAATGGAAAAAGCTCTGCAGGAATACCATGGCCAGGGGAGGCACAGGGTGACCTGCCTGATCTTTTCTGTCTCTGATTTCTGAGCTAGCAGATAATAGCGCCAGTGCCACTGGCAGCCCAGCAAGGAGCTTGTTAAGGGCTTTATTCTGCTCACAGGGAGGCAAAGGACAAAACCCCCATGGAATTCAGAGAAGTGTTGAGTTCGCTGGTGGCTGCAGCTGAGCTGTCCCTGCAGCTCAGCTCTGCTTTCCCCAGAAGAAAGCTACTGGGTGGAGCTAGTGGAGCCGATGCTTGGCGTTCAGGGGCTCAAAGGGCTTGTTTTATCTGTGGGATGCTGGGTCTTAGTGTGGGAGACTCTCCTGTGTCTGCTGGTGTGGACTGGAGGAGCAGGGGAGAGGGACTGCTCCAAACCCTGCTCCTGTTGCTAAGGCTGCTCCAGGAGAAATGGCACAATAATGACAGATTAATCCTCACACTCATTTTTAGTAGCTCGGTTTCAAATAAATACATGCCCAGGAGAAAAAGAATAGCTGCCAAATCATTATTGTACCACCCTCCCCAGCCATGTTCTTAGGAAAATTACGATTCTTTTTCTCTCGTTTACTTTTTCACCAAATGTGTTATGTTTTCCACACAGACAAATGTATTTCACACACACTACCTTGCTGTAATACGAACAAAAATTATTTTCTTCTGAGACGAAAGGAACTTGATGAAAGGCGGCAGCTCCCGGTAAATGCAAGAATATTGCTATGCAACAACATATTGAACTGAATCGATCTATTTCAGTTTTCTTTAATCCTCAACAGTTGAGGAAACCAGTAGTTGGCTATTTTCTGACATTTGCCTTCACTTCAAAGGCAGAGAGAGCCCTGTCCTTCATGCAGGCTATTGGGTCTTCATACGTTTACTGATTTCTGTGCAATTTCATTGTCTTCCATGGTTTTGGGGTTTCATTGCTATCCCTTCCAAATACTGATTCTTAGCGGAGACAGTAGATCTGCCGCAGGAAAGTATTGATTTTTAGGAAGATAGATACATTTCAGACCCTGTACCTAAAACTTTAAGCCGTGGCTGAACATGGGTGGACTCAGGTTCATAATTCCTGAGTTGTACCATCAGAGACTGAATCGTTTTTTCCTCCTGAAGTCATGCCTTGTGTGAGAATCTTGCATGGTATCCAGCCCAAAATGAGGACAAAGATGGGCATGATTTTTCGTTCCCACAGAAGCAGCATATAGCAGCCCAAGCCAGGGACCAACCTGCTGGGGCTGGAGATGGCGGGAGGTCCCACAGACCTTCTTGGAGCTGATGGAGTGAAAATGGTCAACAACTGCCCCACTAGCCCAGGTGTGCAGAGTGACTGGGTGCATCCCAGAGACCACAGCTAAGCAAGCTATAAGGGATTCTGCCTGCCGGAGGTGGGCAAGTGGCTCCGGCCATGGGCAGAGGCACAACTGAGTGAGCAGTTTGGTGCACACTGGACATTTTAGTCCCATGTTGCCCTTAGTGTGTGTCTTTTCAAGTTTTAAAACTGATCAGAGTGCTGTCTGGAAAATCTACGTGGCTTATGTTGTTTACCTCCAGAATCTATTTGTAAGCTCAATCCAGTCACTGTTTGAGGGACAAAATACCGATTCATTCTCCTCTGTGACTGCAGGGGAAAAAAATACTCTGCAAATCTTCTGCTTTGAGCACTGAAAGGAAAGCAAAACTGGGCAGAATGCAGAGCAGGGCTCTCTGAGGGCCCCTATCAAGAAATCTGATGTATTTTCTTTCATTAAAATCATGAAAGACTCTGGTGCTGAGAACAAATATATCCAATTCTCTTTAATACAGCTTCCATAAGTTCCATAGAGCATTTTCAAACACAAACTTCCTCTGTTGTAATTCTAAATAGTCTGTTATTACAAGATCTAGAGGCTATGCCTACAGTCTGTTGATATAAAAAGGGGTTCATCTCACAGGGTGAGATTGACTACAGCTGAAGTGAACTCCTGGAAATCCAGTCACAACTCGTAGCAGGTACACTATGACCTCACGACTATGCAGCTCTCTGGAGGAGTGTCCTCCCTATCCCTTCTTGCCTGCTCTGCTGAGTGAAACAGTTAAACACGGGCAGCAGAGTGACTTTTTCCAAGCTTTCTGATGGATGTGTCCTGTCCGCAGACTCCAACAGAAGGTGCTGCACCTGCTCGTGGACTGGGAGTGTGGTATCCATCTCACCCAGCTTTAGTCCCCTAGCCTTGAGGGTCAGCAGGAGAGGTGGCTATGCAAAGGTAGGAGGTCCCTGGCAGGGCTGGGCTTCTCCTGGGAGGCTCTTTCTCCCCAGGGACTCCCAGGTGAAGCTCAGGTAGCTGCTCTGCTCTGCTGGGTGCTTTAGTTAAATGTCAGGGTGGAAAAATCCGGCACGTAGCACCCTATAGCCTACAAAAGTTTTGCGTGCAGCGTTGCTGTTACAGGTTAGCAATTGGCATCACTGCAGGATATACGGATTGACAGAGGGGCCAAATCCCAGCACACAGAACAGAGCTACCTTGGGTTTTTTTTTGGTTACTGGGAATGAAGCCTGTTCCATTTGCAGCCATCCACCTTCCCATTCCTGTAGTGACCATGTTTGCTCAGTTCCCCTGCTTTTTTTTCTTTCCCTGCAGCAGGAATAACTCATATTTCCTCCTCACCCTGCACCAAAAAGCAGTGAAAAGGTGACGAAGTAGCTTTGTTTTGGAGTACAGCTGTCTCCTTGAAACTGCACAGATTTCAGCTGTGCATCGAATGATTGCAGAGCTTGATGTATTGTATTTAGAATGGACCAGCACCCACGTATGCAAAGGTTTCGTTTCTTTGCCTGCCATAGCTATGAGGAGTAAATACTCAGAATTTTCTTCCAGCAAGATCCATGGATTCAAAGGTGCAGAGTAGATTTCAAGCTTAGCAGCATAAATATGCGTTAACATAGTTCATTTAACCACTTCACCTGCGGCCACTGCAATTCCTCTTTTATCTGCTTTGCCTGTCTCATTCAGCAATGCTTTGTGGCTGTCTCTGCCAGCAGGGCAGAACTGCCTGCTTCAGAATAAGTAGAATAATTAGACAAAGGTGCAAACTATTCCCTTCCAACAGCTGCATTTTTGATTGTGGTGCTCAAATTTTGTCCATCTCTCTGGTCACCTTTCTGCTATTGCACCACATGTCCGCCCTTCAGGTCTGGTGCAGAATTAGCACTGAATAGCTTGCCTAGCATTTCCTACAGCTCCAGCGAGATCATGGAATGTTAGCTTCCTTCTCTGTATTTGACCTGTCGATATATTCTTGATTGACATATTGATTCGAGAGTCTTGACACATACAAGATCCAGAAATTCTGTTCCTTGTGCTGCTTTAGAGGTCTGCCTGACCTCTGCAGGAGGCAAGAGCTGTGAAACACATTAAGAAGTAGACACCTTATCTCTTTTTTAAACTGATTAAAAAGAAAAAGTTGGTATTATCTAACAGCAAAGATGCAAACTAAACCTGAAATTCTGGATTTGGTACATGATGGTGGCAAAAAATATAAATGCCCAGGCTTGCAAATCAATTAATAACTGGTGCTCAGATCTGGAAGTTGCTCTGATGGGTGCATGGAAAAAAAGTCTCTTGCAACTCCTACCATAAACATAGTTGCAGAGCTCTACAGCTATCACCCTAAACAGAAATGACACTGCAGAAATGATAATAGGTTTTGAATCTGAGCTTGTTCACAACAGGGTGACAAAAGGTGGTACATCCTCAGGTCACTGAAGAAGCAATAGTGAGTTTGAAGAGTGGTGACAGCTCACATCTAATCTTCCTGCAGCTACTGCTGAGTGAATGGGAGATTAATTAACCCCCATGAGACTTATGTGAAACTGGTGGATAAGTGTCATTATCTGCCATTTACAGGTAGAAAAGGAATGAGAAGGAAAAATGACTTTTCTGAGATTGTACCATAAGGCTTGAACAGGACTCACGTCTGCGGTTTCCCATCAGGTGTTCTTTCCTCATATGCCCAAAATTGCAGGAACAATGTACTCTATTTTGTGTAAATATAATCTTTATATACATACATAAAAAATTGAATTACGTGCAGTATCAGTAGGATGCGTTTTAATAAGATATATACTGAAGTCACAAGTAATTTTGAAGTATTCATCACAAAAGGAATATTCAAGTAATGAGCACGTAATACTTATACCTTAATAACCTAAAGTAATATATTGTTGCATCAAGATAAGTGTGTAAAGTATAGTAGCCTGATTTTCAAAGTGTACTCGATGCATTTCACTACTCTAAACAGGAATTCCACACAGAACAGCAGACATGGGTGGAAAGCTGAGGGAAACCAAAGCACAGTCTTAAGTAAATACATAAATAAATGGTGATGATCAATAACTTTCCAGTCTCATACAGGGCTAACACATTTTCAGCACAACTATACAGTCTGACAGCAGCTGCTCTGAGGGCACACGAAGCTGTGTCAGTGTGCCAGCGCTGCCCAAGGGAGTCTCAAGTGGGATGGGTGCAAGTCAATGCCATCCGAGGGTCACTCATCTCAAGACATCCTTTCAGATACATCTTTCTAGCGCTGGGTTTGTCACCATGCTGAACATAGTGAGACCTTCCTCAATGCTTGTCTTCACCCTGGGCCAATCATGGCCTTTTGAGCAAATCCATCTCCTCTTTCCATTCCCTAATCTCAGTACCTAGATTTCGGATGGATTTCAGGTTCATGCCAGCTGATCTTGGGGCTGGAGACACCCATGCATTTGGCCCACGGCTGGCCAGAGGGCTTGTGCTGATGGCACCATGAAGTCCACCTCCCTGGGAACTAGCTACTGCTGCAGCACAATGATGTCCAGACTGGGGGGTCCCCTTCTCCCTGCTCCCACCTTCCAGGATGCAGGGAGCGGGGAGCAAGGGCTGCCATCCTGAGGACACTTCCCAGGAGCTGAGGGGGAGTGGGCTGGATTCAGGACTGACCCAGCTCCCAGCACCACTGCTCCTGCCAGTCAGGGTTTGCTGGGGAGACACTAGGCTGTGATGATCCACAAGAGCCCTGTGCATGGAGCTGGTGAATGGTATGGGGAGCCAGGCATCAGTTTTCCAGCTCACTCCCAGGTCTTGTCATCTAGGTGTATGGACATACCCAATGCACCCCGTGGTCTCTGAGAAATATTAGAGGAGCATCACTGAGTGCTAAGAATTAAGCTGAGAACGAATCCATGGAGAAGCAGCCACTCTGCCCAGTCATCCCCCCGGTTTAGATTTTGTCAAGAATCCCTGGAAATGCTTATAAATATCTCAAGGGTGGATGTCAAGAGGATGGGACCAGACTCCTTTCAGTGGTGCCAAATGATAGGATGAGGGGCAGCAGGCACAGACTGAAGCACAGGAGGTTCCACTTAAATATAAGAAACAGCTTCTCAGTGAGGGTGCCAGAGCACTGGAACAGGCTGCCCAGAGAGGTTGTGGAGTCTCCTCTGGAGACATTCAAACCCCACCTGGACACATTCCTGTGCAATCTGCTCTGGGAGAACCTGCTTTAGCAGTTGGGTTGGGCTAGATGATCTCCAGAGGTCCCTTCCAACCCCAACCATTCTGTGATTCTGTGAAATTTGTGGGAAAACTCCTGTTGACTGCCACAGGCCTCGTGTCCACATTGCTGCACATCTCTGCATGCTCATTGTGATATTTCTATTTTTCTCAAAGGTTCTTTTTCTTTGCAGTGTGATGTCTTGGATCAGAATTTGTTAAATTTCCTCCCAGAACAAGAACATTCAGAAATTTATAAGATGTTATCTTCTTGTATGCTTATGACGGATTCTGCATCATCAGAATACCTAAAAAGTAAGTTTTATCTTTCCCAGTAAATGAAAAAACATGGAGAGGATAAAAATGTTCTCTCATAAAGAGTTTTTTCTGTGACGTGCAATTTAAAACAAGTGTATAGCCTTTTAAAAAGATCTTGCCACCTGGAATGACCCTTTGGTACTATTTTTAAATGAAACACATGGCCTTTATTTTACTAGGCTAAGACTGCTTGCAGTTATGTTAATTATTAAATATTGTATCTTTTGAGACAGCTAAGGAAAATAGGTTAGCAAATGGAAACCGAGAGTTCGCCTGAGACAAATCACATCTTAATTGATATTTCAACCTGTTCAAGTAAAATGGTGTTCAGAGATCCGTTAATGTCACACACCTTTGGTTTCCATTATAGTTGAAAAGTATCTGTAAAATCATTGTAATTATTTTGCAAATTGAATTTTGTTTTTCATAAAGACCCTTTTACCTGGCTCGCCTTATTCACTCTAGGAGGTAAGGTAAGGAAACACACAATAATATAAAATGCACAGCAGCTTAATTTACTGTATATATAAAACCTGCAGCTGGTAGCTAATATGGCAAAGTTAATTTAATAGATGTTTTGAGGTAATTAGGCATAGTTTTCCAGTACAAGATGTAGAACAGCTGTGAGTCATGAAAAGCCTAAATAGAAAAAAAAAAAGCTATAAATGAAGGATCCAGTTCTCTCCTTGGCTCCATCAAAGCAATGTCAGTGTAACTCCTCTGAGGAAGGCGGTGTAAGAGAAGGACGAGTGAGTCTCGAGGGCAGGACCCTGAGTGGTAACGAGCTGCTCTTGTGTGGCCAGTTACAGCAAGATTGGGGTTGGAAGATACCGTTGGTTGCGTTTAGTTTAAATAGTATATTTATTTCTTCTTCTTCTTCTTTTAACAATCCAGCTGACAATGAACTAGAGTTTTATTGTCATCTTCTGAGAGGAAGTTTGAACCCAAAGGAATTTCCAACATATGAATACATAAAGTTTGTAGGAAATTTTCGGTCTTACAGCAATGGTAAGCTTTAATTGTTGTATGAATGTTACTCTAGCTGTGTAAAATAAAATATAAGTATTGCTCCATTGAACAAGACAGGCTTTTAACTGAAAGGAAGATTTTTAACATTATGGGGTAAATTTTGCTTCACGTGGATCTTGCAGCTGATTTGCAAAAGCTGGATGAATACCTATGAAAAGTGAAACTGTGTCAGTTGCTTCTGTTACTATGCTTCACTTGGTAGCAGTGATCCTCGACTCTGGGTAAGTTCGCAAATAATGACAGGTTCAGAGGAGGGTTTGTTTGTCCTCATTAATACTGTGTTCTAAGACTCTATCTATTAGCTAAATAATAAGTTTGCTACCTTATCTGCTGGCTTGCATTAATAATTAATTCTGTGCAAGAACTGATAATTTGGCAAATCTGCCCTCTCACCCTTCTCTGGAAATTTTTTTGGGGAAAAATGGCAGTGTCACGTACTTGAATGCCTGCACCCACCGCCCCTTGCCAGGGTGAGGGGTCCTCTGCCACAGGCATCGGAGCAGCTGAGGATGCTGCCACCTGCCTCCCTCTCCAGATGCCATTTTTCATTCCTCTTCTGCATTGCAGAACCCAATAAGCAAAAAAAAAAAAAAAAAAAAAAGGAAAGAAATACAGTCAGCATCATCACTAATGCACCATAGTCAGTCTAGGGAAACCATCTTTCAAGGGAGAAAGAGCAAATTTCCACCTCACCCGTTCCGTAACAACCAGATTGCTGTACGGCCATTAGTGTCAGAAATGAAACACTCTTTTATTACTTTCTCTTCTCCTGCCTGCCCAAGTTTGCTTTAGTTACTTGCCTGATTGAACTCCAGAGTGGCATTTCCAAAGTCGCTGGTATTGTTCCAAATAGGTCATCCTCAGCAAAAAAATTCCCCACCGTGCTTTCCAAAAACCACACACCACTCTGTGAAAAAAAAAATGTCCCTGTCCCCATTTAACTTTCTGCTCTTGCTCCACATGACTAGAATAGAAACCTATGTGCAGGATGGAGAGATGCATTTCTTGTTGGAGCCATCTGATTTAAGATTTTATTTGTATAAAAAATGAAACTGCCTGTATGCTTTCTAGTTTGAATGAAGCGAAATGCGGCTGCCTGACAGACGCGCACACCAAACTGTTCTGTTTTCTAGAGCAGAAACTGGATTTTGGGTGCTGACTCATAAGGATACATTTCTACCAGGGGAATTTTTGATCCATTTTTGTCACGGATTTTCAGCCTTTTATTTTGGCATGGCTTCAATACTGCCCTCTTATCCATTAGGATTTCATATCCCAGCATTTGTATCAGTGGCTGTTTCTCAGAAGAAAGATAAAACTTGCATTACAGATAACCTCTCTAGCTTAATGCATATAAACTAAATGGGAAAATATTGATTTCAGAAGACACCAAATCATTTTCCAAAGACCCCAGCTTATAGCTTTCAAATAAGATATGTGCTTTCTGCTTATTCTTTTTTCCTTGTGCTGCCTTTTTCTAGATCATTCACTTTATTTTGTCTCTTCCATTTTCTTCCCATCTCTGCTACAATCTGACACTCTGGTCAATAGAGATGGGATGGCCCTTGCCCCCAGTCTGAGATGGTTCCTCCTGGGTGCCTTCTCTTCTCCCTGTTGCAGGACAGCAGCTTGCCCGTCCTGACCAGTTTCCCCAGTTCAGTGCAGAGCCTGGTGGAAATACTTGCTTCTTGCATCAGCCGGCTGCACCCTGAGCAAGGCACGGGGGACATCAGCTCCAGTGAGCACTGTGTGAATGCAGCTGCCCTTCGGGCAGCTTTCCAGCCCGGGGCTGGGGACAAGCAGCTGGGCTTTGGCACGGGAACTTGTGGCATGGACACCTTTGAGCATCTGCTGTGTGCATCGGTGAGCTGGGTTCCCACCTCTGCTTGGCCCCCCGCACCCCAGGGCATCCTGTTATGGGCACTGTCCCCTAAGCCACGCACCCCAGGGCTGTCACCTGCTGGCCCTGCCGGTAATTGCTCTGTTTTTCCTGCCATTAAATAAAAGCCTGTTCTCCAGGCAGCCCCCACTCCAGATGTGAGGCCAAGCAGGCAAGAAAGACAGTGGTGAGAAGGGTGGTGGAGCAGAGACAGGTGGCTCACAGAGCAGTGCTCATCCTACGTGTGTAGGATCAGCTGGCCCCAAATCCTGGGGTTTGGAGGTGTTTGTGGAGGAAGGAGGCTAAGCTAAAGATAAGGAAAGAGTTAGCTGAGCATACTGTTGGGAGAAAAAGACAGAAATTGCAAATTAAGCTTAATTAGCAGGAGATGTTCCTTATGAATGTATTCAAGAATGCTTTCCCTGTAGCTTTTCACAGCAGTGGAAGTGTGAGCTTGTTTTTACACATGGGAGACTGATACAGGATGTTCTTCTCTAAATACAAATCTCTGCTGTTGCTTTTTAGCTGCCTGATGCCAAATCCTACCTTTGTTTCCAAGGATTTGCTGAGCGTACTCTGAGTCCGCCCTGCCTGCGCATTCCTGCTGCGGGGACACCAGAGCATCTTTGGATGGGGAGGCTGTACCCCATCAGGATCCCATCAGGATACTTAACTATTTCATTCTCATTAATGTAGGGTCATGGCAGTGACAGTCCTAGCAAATCTCTCACCTTTCCTTCTCTCACTTAACCTTCGCTAATGTTTTGAAGGACTGGTAGGTCCTTTTTTGCCCTCTTTAACAGAAATGTCACCAGTTGTATTCTACTTCCACATAACCTTTTACATAACCTCCCTTGAATTATCATCTTCTTAGGCTCATTTTATTATTGTTCATTGCTCATATAATGATGGTGCTTGGTGGAAGGGGTCATGCCTGCTGGGGTCCCAGTGACCTTGCCCCCCTGTCCCTCCTCCTCATACCTTGTCTGTTAATCGCATTGTGACTTATGGCTGAGAACATCATACAGGGATGGGTTTGAATGGATTAATTTGAAGGACTGAGGCTTAGAAAGCCAGTTAGGGGCTTAGCTGCTCTCCCTAACTTTAGTGGAAGCTCTGAAGCTTTAAAGGCCATTGTACTGAGATGTCAAAGAGATTTTTTTTTTCTGCTAAAGTAGAACAAATGCCTGATATCTACCAAAGTGACTTGTCACCAGGATTGCTGTCAGGGAGCCAGATCACACACAACCTACATCAAACCCATGCCATTCCCCCAGAGGAACAGTCACCGGCACCTTTCCCCCAGCCAAGAAGGGGCAGGGAGATGAATGTGCAAGCCCCAGATATTGCCTGGGAAAGTTCACATAGCTCATGGCATGTGTTCAGTCTTTCAGAAGATCGTCATCCCCAGAGCTCCTGGGCTCAGCTATGGCTGGAGGCTCTTGGAGCTGCAACGGGCCAGTGCCAGGGTTACCAGGAGGGTCCACGCTGGGGCTGGTCCTGGGAATGGTGTGCAGGAAGCCATACACTGTCACCCCTGCTGCAAGGACATTCCTGCAGCTGGATCCACACTGGGGATGTGACATGAGCCGCCTGCACATGAGTGACCCCCCTCCTTGAATCAGCTGTGCCCAAGCGAGAGCGGCCGCCCAGCACAACCGCAATGCAAGTGACTGCATGAGTCACTGGCTGCGCTAAATCAAATACGGGAGATTTGATTTTCCATTTGGGAGGATTATATAATCATCATTAATTAAGCTTCAATGAGTAAAGCAGGACTGTAACCTGATGTGAAGATGTAGTAGCCCCTTGAGAGGAGAGAAGGTGTCCCACGGGCCACACAGAAGAGGAAAGCAGAGTTCCCTCTTTGCTTCTATGAGAAACACCTACTTGTTGTCAAAGTAAACTTTTTTTTTTTTTAATTTGCAAATAGGAACTCGTTCCAATATTTTTAATACATTTTGGGTTCTGATAACATAGTCCAGATTTTAAAAAGAGAGGTGAATATATGCAAACACCTGAGGGAGCCAAGTGCCATCACAGTACCTGTTGACCAGTGGTATCTGATAAGGGGTAGAGTCAAGTCAGCACCACCAATGAATAACACAGTGGCTTCTATCCAGTTTTGCCTGAGGGATGAGGAGGGAGGCGAGTAATAAAGCTAACTCTCAAAAAAATCCAAGGGAATGCTTAGCCCCCGGTATAAAATGTCAAATTAAATGTGAATAAATTATTTTACAAAGCCGCTTAATAGCTCACTCTGATAAGAAAAGATAAGGTGAACTGGATTTATCCCTCCTGCGAAAATTTTTTGTACACATGTAAACAGAAGAAGATATCTCACAATTACATAACTAAATATTGGCTTTGTTATCCGATTTCTGAGGTGACATACTTGCTTAAAAACTCCTGTTAATGACAAAGCCAAAGTCCTGCTTTTCAAAATGTTCGGCAAAAGAAAAAAGAATCACCAGCATCTGTCAAGTGGCAGATCCATCCTTTAATCTAAAATGCCTAAAGTTTCCTCTTAAAGGAGGAGATAACTGTTATGTGAAGAGTTACTGATCAAGAAATATAATTAATTATTATAGTGGAATTCAAAACTGTGCATTTTTTTTTCTCAATTACATGGATACTCGGGAAGAATCTGGTTGCTGGATGCTAATAATAGCAGATACTCTACTGTTAGCTGATACATCTATTAGAGATAAGAATAACCGTCAAAAAAATTATTACACTGGAGAGAAAAAAATATTTTCACTCCCAGAACAATTAATTCAATCCGAATTTCCTTTTAAAGGAAATAAACAGATTTCTACAGAAGATACATTGATCTTGAGCCTCCATAAGCATATGCAGAAACATCTGATAACAACAATAACTCAAACTGAAATGAATGTTTTGATCAGAACTGACAGCCGCATATTATTATTTACTATTAGCAACATCCTAGGAGCTGCAGCTAGCAATCTGCAGTACTTATGCTGGGCTCTCTATGGGCACTTCAGAAAAAAGACACCATTCCTGTCCCAAAGAATTTACTTGGGGTTCATATTGAGAGATGATGGTGAGGGGAAAAACAGGAGGAGGAGCAAGGGGAAAACAGATCAAAGCAGACAAGTGATGTCCGGGCACCGTCACTGTTACTCATCTGAAACTACTGAGTGCAGTCTGGCTTGCCACTAGCACCTTACATTTCTTCATTATATTTACTAATTGATGAATATTCTGTTTATCTGTGGTCTGAATTTTTTTATATGAAACAGTCTTGATTTTATTCTGGTCTGTTTGGCTTGTGTTTTTTTGAAATCACTGTTCAGTTTGTTTGACAGTCACTAAGACTGGTTCTTTAAAGATTAACATCTACTGACAAAATAGGAAAGAGGGCTTTCTTCTTTCAAAAGGCATAAATGAGAGGTTTGCTGTTATAGGAAGAATATATTTTAAACATCCTGAGTTAAAATAAGATGACCGAGCAACTGACTGCTATACTATTATTAACTGAATAATGTGGCATCTGGGGGTTTTTAAACAGATTTTCATTCATTTCATGTGGCATGATTTGTATCCCTGAGGATAAAAATCTTTTTGTCTATGGTAGTTAAGGGCTTGCTTCCTTTTTTTTTAACATCTTGTCCTTAGTGTCCTGGTCTTTTTCTAAGAAAACAAAACTAAACAACAACAACAACCCTGTATGTAGGCAAATCAGTTTCTTTCTATCTCCTTATATGATATTTGCAGGTAATTTAATGCTTCTTCTACAAAATAATTTTGTGGTAGCCCTAGGAGCAGCAAGTCTGATAGGTAACCACAAAAACTATTAAAATTCATGCTGAAGAGCATCAGCTAACCAATATATATGAGACAACAGTTTGATCTTTCTGATCGTATATTTAGGTTTGTCACACAAGCTTCTAGTTCCCTACTCAGGATATTTTGCCTAGATCATTTAATTGTGAAACGCACATGCCCTCATTTACCCAAGCCAGTTTAACATTTTCATCAGGTGCCTTCTGACAAAAGCACTCCAAGACCTGTATTTGACTTATAATGTTAATATTGTCATAGCCTCAGACTTCATACTATATTTTCCATTCCTCTATTCTTCTGTGGTGCTCTCAGAAAGTTCGCTACTGAACTTTGCTACTTCAAGATATTGTTTCTTTTAAAGAGATTTGGAGAATTTTAAAGTATGGCTTTTCAGAACGCATGCTTAAAAGACCATACCAGGATTTCTTTTAACTCATGTAATGATCTCTTTTTTTAACTACACCCAAAAAAAAAAAACCACAAAAAAAAAAAAAAGAAGTTGAAATTTGCTGACCAGCTGCAAGAGCAGAGCAAAACAGGCTGTGCAGATGGAGTTGTGGGAAGAACGGATACTAACAAAATAAGTCAGGCAGCAAAGTAATTCAGAAACAAATGTGGGCTTTTTTTTTCTTTCAGTTGTTGTAGTCATCATTTTCAGATGGAGATGTACCCTGCGAGGTGGTGGCTACCTGCCTGCATCATCAAGGCTTTTAGTGCTCTGGGCTTTGTCAAAGGCAGCTGAGTTTGGAGATGGCGCAGTAGCTGTCTGAAGACAGGACGACTTTCCACCAGGCCAGCTCTGTCTCATCTCCTTGGGCTTATGCACCCACTGCTGCTTAAGTTCAACATTCCCAAATGTTGTGACGAAATCCCAAATTTGCAACATAGCTGTCCTATACAATAATAACTACCCTTTAGTATTGCATTTACCTTCCAGAAATATAATCCTATTTGGCAAATGCCACATTCAGGGAAGTATTCTGCTGTCTTCTGGGGATACATCTCAGGCTCATGGCTGTTTACATCAAACAGCTGATGTAAAAAAGCCATCTGCTCTCCTTGGTGTGACTCCGTCTCCACTTTCTTCTGCATCTGATGTCATCTGCAAGCCCATGGGTTCACTAACTAGGTTAACTTATCATACCAGTACTTCAGAGGCTGAGTGTGCTTATCTCATTTTCATATTTTAGAGTGCAGTGTGCAAACATTCGCTACTGAACTTGGCTACTACAGAGAGAAACGGCCTCATTGACTTCAAATGTGGCAACGTATTATGTAATAAGCTTGAAAGTAACTTTTTACAATGCTCTTAATGTGGATTTACAGCAACCCCATCCATTTTTAAACAGGACTGACTACAGAAATCTATAGACTTGCACAAAATAATCATATCAGAAAAGAACCAACAACTCTTTACTCAGTCTTCTCCTGTTTCCTGTAGCTCCTAACTCTTTCTTTTTTTTTTCACCTCTCGTGTTAATAATCCCATAGAAGCCCTCATATATGCACATAACCCCAGGAGCAGAACATGAATACATATTCCTAGGAAGTCCCCAGAGCTAGTGTGCTTTGCTGGTGAAAGGAGGAGAATTCTGCCCACATTTTCTACCTTAATATTCAGCCAGCCATGCCCTCCAGACTCAACTGCAAGGGAGGGCTGTAATCTCTGTGGATGTTCACATCTGCGTTGCCTTCTCGGATGGGGAACCTTTCTTCCCCTTTTTGGTGCAATATGTATTGTGCACACAGTGGCCTAAACCAGTTAATCACAGGTGTGAATTCTCCTCAAAGTCCTTATTTTTTCGTCTCACATCCTGTTATCCTTGTTACGAGCTATGTATTGTTATTCTAAGGCTTTTGATCTGGGTTCCAAAAGCACATGTGATAAGTTGAGACTTCTTCCATCTCTACAGTTTATGCTAGTGAACTAAAGCCCAGTGCAGAAGCACCTCAGAACAAAAATTGGTAGTTATCTCCTCCCCAGACAGGTACAAAAGTCTTCATTTTCACAGAAATGGACACACTTATCCTTGCTTTGTCCTGTGCAGAAGAGACAAACTGTAGAAAACTTCATAAAGTTGGATATGGGGGCCTAATAATGAGGAAAGAGAGTTTTGTGTTAGCACTGATCCCCGTTAACATTCCATTACCTCATGCTCGTGAATTCTAGTTGCTGGATGGGACCTTCTCTGCCCCCACAGGAGACAGTTGGCTGGGCAGGGCAAGAGCCCATGGGGCCAGCTCAGTTCCCACTGCAGCTTAGCACGCAGTTTTATTTCACTGCTGTGGGAGCAGGATTGCGACCTCTAAACAGGTTCAACTTGGACGAAGAATTTGCATTATGTCATTCTAACATGGGACTGTGGGCTTGCTTAAGGCAAAGCGTTCTTTCGGCAACACATCTTTATGGCAGGAGATGCTAGCGGGCCCTCAAAGCAACATGAGATCCATGCAATTACAAAAGACTGATAAGAAGCCATACACAGAATCTGTGGCCACATCACATCCACCTTTTCCTTCTGCCCAGGAGACAGCAGGCCATCTGCAGACTCACCAGAAATGCCCAGCTCTGGAAACCAGTGTTGTATGTGGAGTCCTCTTTGCTCTTCTTTCAAAGAAGCAGAACTTGAGCACAGCTGGGGATGGTTCTCCTTAGATGCAGAAGGGGAAGGCACAATTCAGCAGCCAAGAATCTCAAGCAGCCTCTTGCTGGCTCAATGAAGCCTTGCTGGCTGTGGGCCCCCAGGGTTTTGCCACTGATGACTTGACGAATGCCCAGCTACCTCCTGTGCCAAGGCTTTTTTTTCCCTGCCTCATGGAAGTTGGGGCACTAAGCATGCTGCAGCAATACATTTTTTCTTGTGAGTGGTGAAAAAAAGAGCAATTGGATGCGTGGGGTTTCTTTCCAGAAAGCTGTTTTATGCTCTGTAATAAGGTTTGGCCTTCTTTTTATTAGGATTAACCTGTAAGATTCCTACTTGAAGTTAAGCTCTGATGTCTTTCTGCCTGACATGACTGACTTGGATTTAAATATATGCATATCAGCTTTAAAAGCTTTTACAGCACTACTCTGAATAAAATTAGAATTAGTACACTTCAAATGTGCAAAATATTCAGGGAGAGCAAATCTTGTATGAGGCATGACTCTGGGTCCTGGTTTTTTCCCTACCTAGTGCCTAACTCCACTTGCAATGGCTTTGATGAGGCTGTCCCAAGGGTTTACAGAACATCGCCAGGAAAGCAGGTCTGTTTTGTTGCAACTGTTCGTTTGGCAACGCCTCAGTTTTTAAAGGTAAGTGCATACCCTGGATCCCATTCATTTCAGAACTTCTCAAAACACTTTCAGACAGGGTGACACAAAAAGTTCTTAATTTTGCTAATTGAATGGATTACAGATATCACATTTCATGCATAAAAAAATCCAGTGAAGAGGATTATCAGTGCAAGCCAGGATCTGCAGAAGCCGTGTCACTTTTGCGCCCCTTGCATTAGGGATTACAAAGTCACTTTGAAATTTGGTTCTTCGATGCTGCTTTCTGTCCCTGCGATGTGGCAGTGTACAGATGCTTTCATTTGTGCCCCTTGGTGTCTTCAGGTGACTCTTGCTAGTTTCCTTCCTCCCAAATCCTGGTAGTTAGATAGTTGCTTGTGGAAATAAGGATAGACCACCCAACCTTGCGCCTGCCACTGCGGTTCTGTAATTAACAACTGTGAGCTACTGCGTCAAGTGTCTTGTCCTGGGAGGTTAAAAGATTAAAAAGGCTAATTGAGACCTAGCCGGTATGAAATCACTGCTTCCTTGGCATGGCTCCGTTACTGCTCAGGGACCTGAGGGACACTTGAGACTGATTGACAACCCTGACAGGCAAGTAGAGTCCCTTCTGGGTAAGTGAGGACACTTCCCATAAATCTTAAACACAGTAATCATATTAGCAGTAGGAACTGAGTTAAGGTTCTCCAGGAATCCTGTATGCAAATTTCCTTGTCTTTGGGTGGCTAACGTCTCAAAATAAACAGGGAAACGAAATGGGCTGCACATGGCAATGAGCTGCCCAGTGCCGGGGGGAACCAGCTGCTGAACGACCTGGAGAAGGTGTAAGCGGCCATGAAATCCTGGACACCAATCCCTCGAGTTCACCTGGGTGACTGATTTAATCCCTCTTCTTGACTTCCACCTCTAAAATGAAGGCAAAAATATTTATCTGACTGGCTAAGGAAGGCAGAATCAGCATTTTGTTTGCACACAACAATGTTTGTATGTTGCACCTTGAATTTTAGGGTATGTTCTTGGCATTAGCATGGATTTTGGTGTAGACTGGAGAGGGGGCAAGAGAGGAATTTAAGGTATGCATAAAGCTTTTTGCCATTGTACAACCAGCAACTTTAAGCAACTTTGTGAGTACTGATATGTATCAAAGAAGTGCTCGGTGGCAGTGCACCTCAGCTTGTTCTCTGGTCCCAAGAGGATTTAACGCACTGGTGGTCTGAAAGACTTATCTTCTTGAGAGAGACAACAGAGAGAGAAGTGGAGACAATGGGAGGGTGTCACTGAGCTCAATACACAGTGCGGGGAGGTGGCACCAGGGAGCAGGGGGGCAGATGTCCAAAAGGGCAAGGCAAGGGCCGTGGGTATCTTAAGTAACACAAAGAGGAAATGCATAGTAAACACAGGTGGGACCAAGCAGAGGCTGGATGCTGGGAAGGAGCATTGCTCCTGAGGGCTGTGGGGGACACAGCTTTCACACCCCAGGCACTGCTTCGAAGCCATAAAAACCTAGGCACCTGGAGGAATAGTCATGTCCACAAGCATCTCAAGTTCGTGTCCCCAACATCCTGCAAAAATGTTGGCACTGATAAATACAATAGATCATTCTCTGGAATTGCCAGAAAACATGTGAATACTCTGTTTTCTCCTCTTATGCACCGTGTATCTATAGCTCACAAAAGCTAGATGAAGCAGAGGGATGATGCCACAACACTCAGTAAGTCAGTTTTCTTCATCATACAGGAGATGTGCATCGTGGAGGAACCTCTAGAGGAATTCACATCAAGACACAGTCTGGAGTGGAAATTTTTATTCCTGGATCACAGGTCAGTGACAAGTAAAGCAGTTCTGGTTGTGTTCAGTGTTTGCCTACTGCTATTTTTGTAAGTGTAATTCTCTCAAACAGTGTTCCGTTTCACATCTAAATTGCATGAACCGGAGAGCTGCCACTGAAATTCCTACAAAAGCTAATGCTTACTATTTTACATTTATTTTTTAATTTATTTTTATTAGTCTTTTAAAACAAAACTACTCTGTTTCTCAGGCCGAATTTGTGATCAGCTTATTCTTGTTTCCTTTAAAAATATCAATGGGCCGAAGTCTGTCACACAGCAAAATGACCTAGTTATGATACAGCTGCGGAAATCGTACTTTCCAAATCCAGCCATTGATTGTGTGTGTGTGCGATTCCCACCGAGTTAGTGAGGGAAAGTCTGCACTGGCCTGCAGCAATGGTGCTGGCAAAGGTACAAAGCCTCGGCATGCCACGGATGAGCTCTGCAGGCACCCAGAGGGAAGCAGGACAGATGATCTCCTCTCCTAGTCCCCCAGTCCCATCAGACAATGGCTTCTTGTCACCTTGCCATGCATCTTCCCCAGTGCAAGGAGTGCGAGAGCCGCAGGAGAGCCCCTGACCAAGGAATAGCCAGGGAGCGGCTTCCTCACAACAGGTTCCTGTGGGAAGGTC
Organism: Patagioenas fasciata; assembly: GCF_037038585.1. Classification (NCBI taxonomy): domain Eukaryota; kingdom Metazoa; phylum Chordata; class Aves; order Columbiformes; family Columbidae; genus Patagioenas; species Patagioenas fasciata. The sequence continues at coordinate 68,817,830 of NC_092520.1, read as the reverse complement.
CCCAAGAAGCTGAGTTGCTCTCCACAGCCACACATTCCCTGAAAAGATGGGCTTGTGGTGGCCTTGTCATGTCATGACCTTGAGAAGAGGAGACTGAGGGGAGACCTCATGGGCCTACAGCTTCCTCACAAGCGGAGGAGAAGGGGCAGGCACTGATCTTTTCTCTCCGGTGACCAGTGACAGAACCCGAGAGAATGGCAGGAAGATGTGCCAGGGGAGGTTTAGGTTGGACATTAGGAAAAGGTTCTTCACCCAGAGGGTGGTGGAGCACTGGAACAGGCTCCCCAGGGAGGTGTCACAGCCCCAAGCCTGACAGTGTTCAAGAAGAGACTGGACAACACCCTCAGACACGTGGTGTGAACTGTGGGGTTGTCACATGCAGGGACAGGAGCTGGACTCAATGATCTTTATGGGTCCCTTCCAGCTCAGGATATTCTGTGATTCTAAGATGATTGTCCAGCACTGCCATGCCCTGCTGGGGAGGGGAAAAGTCAGGATCCCCTGTGGAGGATGACTATATGCCTGTGAGTGAAAGCTGATCTGGGCTTTTTACACATCCACATCAACATGTAGAACCGCTGGGTTTTTTGTGGTTTATGAACTCACTTATATTGTGCCTAACTGCAGAGCACCACCGATTATAGGATACTTGCCTTTTGAAGTGCTGGGTACTTCTGGCTACGACTATTACCATATAGATGACCTCGAGCTACTAGCAAGGTGCCATGAACACTGTAAGTACGACGTAGCCCAGGCTCCTGTGGAGTCACCAGGACACCCCTGTTCACCGAAATGTAGTTGCAGTTAAAATTGGTTTAAACTTGTATGGGGAGGTTTGACCCTTACCTCACGCCTGTATGTCTTAGAAGCATTATAGCAGATTGGGGTCACCACAGCTGACTGGTGTCTGGGCCAGACTTATCAAGCTCTGAAAAATACAATTTTACCTTCTGTATTCCCAGAAGCAGTCAGTGAGCCTCACTGGGTGGAAAAAATACACCAGACTGGACACCTGCTCTGCTAATAAAGAATATATAGGAATAGTTCAGGCAGTCTCAGAGGAGATCCTATTTTGTAAAATTCTGGCAGATTATTTACCCTAATGTACCCCTGCTATGTACTTGGGATTACCTGTGATTATTTAAATATAGTCTATTAAGATTTAATTGGAATCTCCTTCTCTGGAGACATTCGAAACCAGCCTGGACACATTCCTGTGTAACCTCACCTGGGTGTTCCTGCTCCAGCAGGGGGATTGGATTAGAAGATCTTTCAAGGTCCCTTCCAATCCCAAACATTCTGTGATTCTGTGAATTGAAAAACTGTTTCACTTAGTAAAGAAAATGAGGCAATGTTTTTCAAATATTTGCTTACAGAACTCGCTGGAACATCTCAGTTTACCACCTCTGGGTGTCCTGAAAATGTCCTGTCAACATTAGTTTTTATATGTTGACATTAAAATATAGAAAGGCTAAATGTATGCATATTTAGGAAGCCCTTGAAATCACTGGGGGAAAAAGCAGAGATTAATTTTGTTGGTGATTCTTTAAAACCTTTAATACACCCCCGTTTACTGCACTTTGAATTCTTGTCAGTCCGGGAATTTTCTTTCAGTTTCAAATTATTTTTGTCTTTGCATGATGTTATCTCCTATAATCACTTCATTCTGCAGAGAACACTCATCTTTTCAAGCATTTTTATCATGTACTTTTCTTCTATAGAACATTAAGATGATCACTCTTAAAAATGAATCCCAGATGCCTAATTAAGCAGTATGTGATCAGCACACAAACCAGGTTAAGATCTATGCTTAAGTTGTAGTAGTCATTAATGCATTAGTGTCCAAAGTTAAGGTTAATTGTACTGTGTAGGACTGTGCCATACAAAGTGTCAGAAGAAGACACCTACTGATCTTAATGATATTTGCTCTATCATACAACTGACAGGACCACTCACTCAAGGTGCTTAGCCTCCTCTCTCCCTTGGGAATCGATGGGGCCACAGATATTTTTATCGCTTTTTTTCACATTTCACGTCATTTTCACATCATAAATTGTGCTACTAGCCGTGTGTGTTTTCTGCTGACAGTGATGCAGTTTGGCAAGGGGAAGTCGTGCTGCTATCGGTTCCTGACCAAAGGACAACAGTGGATCTGGCTCCAGACCCATTACTATATCACCTACCACCAGTGGAACTCCAAGCCAGAGTTCATTGTGTGCACACACATGGTGGTAAGGTACGGAAAATCGTATCTACCGGCAGGGACATAAAGGCCAGTAAGATAAGAGTATCCTCATGACTGCCAACATTTTCCCTTAGAAACGTGATGCCTTTTATGTAATCAAAATGAAGCCTGAACTCTCTGAGGAAATATGTACATTACAAAAAAATGATCAGACTAACCCTCACTTTATGCTAAGCTTGATTTGTGAATCATGAGTTTCGGGGCAAATTAACTGTTGCATTTTTTCATTTTTGTGAAAAAATAGGGAAAAGACAGATCCCTTAAATATTCACTTCCTCTAAATTTTACATTACTTTTAAAGAGATGTGTTGAAGCTATCCAATGAACTTATAAAGTGGTTGTAGGATGGGAGCTTGACCTTTATATATACACTTCCTTAATATATATTTTGACTTCAAGAAGACAAGAACAGAGCAAAATCAAAATGAAAACAGTCTCTCAAATGCTATTCAGTAGCATTTAAGTGATTTTTCAGCTGTTCATTTAATGTGTAGAATGTTACAATAATTTGTTCCTCCACTTGCTTAAAGCACATTTTATGAAATATAACAATACCGTGTTGATACCTAGAATTATGTTTTCCATTCAGTTATGCAGATGTTCGGGTGGAGAGGAGACAGGAGATGGGCTTGGAAGAAGTGTCCTCAGAGGTTGTGTCCTCAGCACTAAAGGTATGTGTAAAGCTTTTTTCCATGAGTATATGTATTAATCACAATTTGTTCCTGTGTTAACATCAGTGAAGACTCCAGCATTGTCTTTCAGGGCAGACTGCCCCAACCTCAGAATTCACTTTTCACTTGAATAATTTTGAAGTAAATTGGATAAGCTCATGAAAGGATAAACCTGGAGATCAGTAACAGAAGCGCATTAAGTTGAACATAGTCAGGGGTATTGTGAGATATTTCCACCTTTCCTTGATGAGGTACTACAGTTTAAAGATTAATTTGGACATGTTCTGGTAATCAGCCATCCTGGCTTCATCTCAGTGACCTGCTGAGGGAAGAAAGAAAAGCTCCTCATCAGTGCATGGCTGAGTGTCTCACAGAGGTTGCAGTTGCTGTTACATCTAAACGAACACAAAAGAAAGATGCAGAAAAACAACTGAAGGCACAAAATGACTATAGCAGTAGCTTGCTCTTTATTTCCAATTTAGTGATAGCTCTTTGTAAAATGGGTTAGCTGCTTTTTGGATGGGACATTGACACCTGTGCCCTGGTCTTCTGCTGGCCTACCTGGGATTAGTTCTGCTCAAGTCATTTTAAGGGCAGCCAAAGAATTGGGTGCACAACCATTACTAGATGCATTTCAAAATGTTTTCACCCTGACACATATAACAGCTATTGTCTTTTTTTCATTTGTTTTAGGAAAGTGGCGCCAGCTTGGATCCTGAACAGCACTTTAATGCACTTGATATTGGTGCCTCAGTCCTCAGCGCTAGTCGGACACCCTCAGTATCATCCAGGAGCTCACCAAAATCTTCTCATACACCCAAGTCAGACCCAGCATGTGAGTGGCGTTTCTGGATTACTACATTATTTTTAATTTAGCCAAGTCGCAGAATGCATATCTATATACCACAGCTGCTAATTTAATGCTTATTTATGAGGTATTGATTATATGTGTTTGTCGCTGACAATGAAGTGCATAATCTGAAATGGTAATGTACAAGAGGAAAGGTTCTAGTGCAACCTGCTGTACATTGGAAAAATGGGCAGCAGGACTAGCCATGAAACCTGCTGTTTTGATCTGTTATGAAAATGGGGACCTCTCTCTTCAGATTCGAGGGTATCAGTATAAGCAATACAAGGCCCCTCCAGACTTACATGAGTAATAACAGCCTGTGGGTGATTCTCTTCTGGCTGAGACAGGATGCTCCAGCCAAGACTTGGGCACACCTTATATACTCCTTCTGCTCTCTGATCTGGAAAAAAAGCCAATGAACTAACCTAAACTTATAGTTATTCGGCCCATATGAGGGGAGTTCCAGCTGATTTAGAATAGCTCTTGGGTCCTTTTGCTCCATTCATTGGAGCACAGAATCATAATCTGTCTCATTTACTTTTATGTTTGCCCAGGCCCTCCTTATCAGTTTAATTTTACTGCCACTGAAGTCAACAAGAACAGCCTTGACTCCTGCTGGAATTTAGCCAGGCTCTAATCATTTCTAGCCAGGTCTCGTAACTCCTACTTCAAACGGGGATGATTTCCAGTGCGTGAGAACTCACCAGTGCTTCTCTTGCAGCTACACCAACAAAGCTGATTGCAGAGTCAAACACTCCCTTGCCAAGAACACCGAGTGCACAGCAGGATTTATCTGTGCATAGACTCAATCAACCTACTACTCTTCAGGTAACTTCACAAAGAGTCATCAAAATAGGCAGACAGTATAAAGTATGTGCCACATACTCAGCCTAGCAAATAGAAATGACACTAAATCCATGGCATTGGAAGAAACCTAAAATTTAAAGGAGCCCAACTTAAAAATAAAGTTCTGTTTTGTTTTAAACCTAGGTTTCTTCACCTTCTCAGCCTCCACGTGAGCTTCTCACACAGCAGCTGCTGCCTCAAGCAGCTCTGCAAACTCAGCCTGCACCTCTGGCACAGGTTAGTTGGGGGTTTGGAAATGGAATATATCACTTGCCTATCTCCTGATACTTTCTCCTTTCATCTAGTAAATAAATTAATCAATAGAGTCCAGGTCTTTTGGGTCTTCTAGGTTATCATCTTCTTAGTAGCTAATATCTCCAAATCTCAGCTCTCAAAGGCTTAAAATATTGTGGGGAAGTAATCTGAATTGTCCACTTGAGTGTTTAAGCATGTAACTGCATACAGCCATTTAGAGCAGAACATCAGGTACAGGTAGGTTGAGGTATATCTATTTCACAGGAGGACAAAAAACAGATGGAAAAAGGAGTTTTCAACTTTGCTTCTACAGAATTAAGTCCCATCACAATCAAGATCACCATGAGAATTAAAACCAAAAACTAACAAAGACACTCAGTCCTCCTAAAAACACCCGTTTGGCTGTGCTGATGCAGAACTAACCAGCAGTCAAGGACATGCAAGTTCAACAAAACCCATTTCATGTGCCATTAATGGTGAGGATGCATCTGGAGACAAATTACTCCAATGAAATCTATTAACCCGTATCTCAAAAGAGCGTGATGGCCCAAAAAAAAAAACCTCAGTGTTTCATTTGCAGTGGATTTTGAAGAAGCAAATTTGAGTACAATGTTCCCATTACATAGTTTCTTGCCTGTGGTCATGCTGTTATGATACACCCCATCATCCTCAAATTTAGGATGTCCTAAAAGGTCCAGAGTAGTCCTGAACATAGGCTACTGCTTCTACTGGTACCGTGTACTCCCTCACAAGATCCTGGAGTTTCTGCCTGTAGCATATAAAACATATAAAGTCCTGAGCAATCCTGCTTTAAATAACAAATTCTCATTTATCTTCTATGTTTAATATTCTTTTCACGACTCCACACCACCATGCAGTGAAGAAACAGCATATCAATTATCTGCTCTGAGCATTCATTTTCTTTTACAGATATTTCTCTCTGTTATTCATTAATGCGCTTCCAAACATCAATTAGTTTATTTATTGTAAACCTGCGTGTGTTTTGTTTGACTTTTTTCTACCTCACTTTCTTCTCCATCAAAGCTGTTTGTGAAGAGATGCTTTTCAGTCATTAATCAAGAGCCTTACTGCCTTGCCTGTTCCCAGTAAAATGGTCTTACTGGCACGCCGTCTCCATTTCTTCTCCACCAAATCGGAGTGCTGTCCAGTTGCATGGCCGCTGGCTCAGCTCCTTTGGGCTGACTAAATCTTGGTGATAGGAAGAGGGCTGACTCGAGTCTGTCTGCACAGGCAGCCCTCTTCTCAACTGGCAGCAAAGTCACAGCAATGCTCCTGGTGAAGCTCAAGAGGGAGCTTCCCTTGATATGGAGTAGGAAAATAGCATCAGGATGCTGCAGCTCAGGTTATTGAAGTTCACACACCATAAATGTACTCCTGGGAAAGGCAGCAATTCTCCCCAGACTTGAGTGATTTTCATAAACTATTAATTGCTTCCTTCAATTGCTTACCTCCCACCTTAAAATAAACGTGTCAGCCTACAGCAAGACAATCCATTATTTAAAAGACAAGGTGCATGCAGTGCTAAGCAACTGAGTGATGAAACCCAGGTACGCCTGCTTCCCACCACGAACATCTCTTCAGGTTCCTAGTCGACCGTTTCGCAGCAGTTCGGTAGCAGAACACCAGCTCATTGCTTTTAGAAATAGCCTGGCCAGGCTTCTCGCTGCCAGTGCAGGAGGAGGAGCTGCACAGGCTACTCACCGCTGCCTTCCTGCTGCTCGCCCTCAGCTGAAGGTGACCGATGGCAGGACCCCAAAGGCAGCGTGCTCAGCCTGGCCACCTAGGGCCCCAGCACTCTCATGGGCATCCTTGTGGCTAGCATTTGCCCACGGGGCGGCAGTGGCAAGGAAGGACATTTTAAGTGGCCACAACTGCATCTGCAGCTTGCAGCTCGCTCCTGCCTCAGGCACCATCTGCTTGAACTTGGATTAGTTTCATTTTGAGCAAAGGCTGTGGTGGTTTTGTCTCCACCAAAATGCGGTTTTAGCTTCTGCCTTGCTTGTCTGAATGAACAGACAGCACTGTAGTAGATGTCACCAGAATGTAAATGGTTTACTTTGAACCTAGTGCTCCCATTTAGAATATTTGTTTGTTTGCCTTCCTTATTGTAATAAATTAAAATCCCCTGCAACACAGTGGATGTTGATGACTGAATAATAATTAGCACTAATAATCCATTTGGGATTACGCAGGTGTTATTCAGAAGACAGAAAGAAGGAACAAGTTGTTCAGTGAGCTGCAAAACTAATGAAACCTGGTTTCCCAGGGGCTGCTCCTTGCAGGGCTGGAGCACGGACCCAGCCTTTCCTGCAGGAGGGACAAGTGGATCCCTCGCTCCTTTGCTCAGCTATAGTTTTCATGAAATTATAGCAACCTGGTATTTTTTAGACTCCTGCAACTCTGCTGCATGTCTCTAGCATTGGCCAGAAGGATGGAAAAGTGAAAGGTAGGCAGAAATGAAAGGTTCAAAGGAAACCAAGCTGAAAAATAAATAGGGTCTCTTCTCTTTACCCAGCTACCTATTGTCATGAAAACAGTGGGAAGAGAATGTCATTGAGGTGTCCATCTTCTTGTTCATCACATCTCTGCAAAGGGGGACCATCCTAATAGACACAGGGGCCATAGGTGCCCTCCCCTGGCTGCAGCTCCCCCCCAGCACCTAGAGAGAGGCATTGACCCTGGACACCCTGGGGTGGCACCCAATGGAGAGAAATGCTCCTCCTGGGGCATGGTCCAGCTGGCCTGTTTCAGGTGTCCGTGCTGGTGGGGAGGAGGCACAGCCCAGAAGTGCCGGTCCCTCTCCCTGGGCTGTACAGCCCATCTGGACCATCAGCGCTGCTGCACTGAGCCCAGTGGATTGTTCCCATCCCTACCCTGACACCTGCCAACACGATCCCAAAATCATCACTTTTTTTTTTTTTTTTGAGAAACCAGACTTAAAACTTTTGCTGTGGGTTTTTTGATCTGCCTTAACAAAGCTTGATTCAATTGATGATCCTCTGCAATTACAGATATTTCACAGGTTTAGTCGTCCATGTTTGACTGTATCTAGAAAGCTTGTTCTAAGTAGAACATGCACTTTTCCTTGATATGCCTTGAGATGCACTACCATCTCAAGGCATATCAACGATAAGAGGGTCATTAGGGGCAGTCAGTGTGGCTTCACCAAGGGGAAGTCATGCTTGACCAACCTCATTGACTTTTATGAGGACATAACAAGGTGGATAGATGATGGCAGGGCGGCGGATGTGGTCTACCTTGACTTCAGTAAAGCATTTGACACAGTCTCCCACAGCATCCTCACAGCTAAACTGAGGAAGTGTGGTCTGGACGATCGGGTAGTGAGGTGGACTGGGAACTGGCTGAAGGAAAGAAGCCAGAGAGTCGTGGTCAATAGGGCAGAGTTTAGTTGGAGGCCTGTATCTAGTGGAGTGCCTCAAGGGTCGGTACTGAGACCAGTACTATTCAATATATTCATCAACTACTTGGATGAGGGAACAGAGTGCACTGTCAGCAAGTTTGCTGATGACACCAAGCTGGGAGGAGTGGCTGACACGCCAGAAGACTGTGCTGCCATCCAGCGAGACCTGGACAGGCTGGAGAGTTGGGCAGGGAGAAATTTAATGAAATATAACAAGGCCAAGTGTAGAGTCTTGCATCTGGGTAGGAACAACCCCAGCTTCCATTATAAATTGGGGAATGACCTATTGGAGAGCAGTGTGGGGAAAGGGACCTGGGGGTCCTGGTGGACAGCAGGATGACCATGAGCCAGCACTGTGCCCTTGTGGCCAGGAAGGCCAATGGCATCCTGGGGTGTATTAGAAGGGGGTGGTTAGTAGGTCGAGAGAGATTCTCCTTCCCCTCTACTCTGCCCTGGTGAGACCACATCTGGAATATTGTGTCCAGTTCTGGGCCCCTCAGTTCCAGAAGGACAGGGAACTGCTGGAGAGAGTCCAGCGCAGGGCAGCAAAGATGATTAAGGGAGTGGAGCATCTGCCTTATGAGGAAAGGCTGAGGGAGCTGGCTCTCTTTAGTTTGGAGGAGATTGAGGTGTGACCTTATTAATGTTTACAAATATGTAAAGGGTGAGTGTCAGGAGGATGGAGCCAGGCTCTTCTTGGTGACAACCAACAGTAGGACAAGGGGTAATGGGTTCAAATTGGAACACAAGAGGTTCCACTTAAATTTGAAAGGAAACTTCTTCTCAGTAAGGGTGACAGAACACTGGAACAGACTGCCCAAGGGGGTTGTGGAGTCTCCTACTCTGGAGACATTCAAACCCCACCTGGACACATTCCTGTGTAACCTCATCTAGGTGTTCCTGCTCTGGCAGGGGGATTGGACTAGATGATCTTTGGAGGTCCCTTCCAATCCCTAACATTCTGTGATTCTGTGATCACAGAATCACACAGAATCACAGAATGATCCTATAGAAATTTGTGAATAAGTGAGATGAAGAGCAACTTCATCTGATGCCAATGGAAGAGTTAAAGCTCTGCAGTGCTTTCTGTGGAAAGAAAAGAGTTAAGTTCTTTTAATTTGTTATACAATTACAGCTTTCTTCCTTAATTAGTAGAGAGGTTAATGATCTTGAGATAAATACTCTCTGGTGCAGGTCAATTGCTGTTAGTGTCTCATTGTACAAAAACAATAGAAGCTTTGTAATCACAGGGGTCATGGCTAGAATTATCAACAAATTTAAGGGTTAGACTGGGAAAGGGAAAAAAGCGGAAGACAAAGTTCCTTGTCTTCTTCTGCAATAGCTCTCACTCTAGTAGACCAGCTAATCGTTGTTAAGTGTATTAATAAAAAAGCACATGAAAGAAGAAAAAGACAATATTAGATTAATATTCTAAATATAAGAAGGTGCAGAAAAAAAAAAGGGAATAATAATTTAAAAACAACAACGTATTTTTGTGTGTAACTTTGCAAAGCAAATTCAGATTCAAAACTAAGGCCTAGAAATGGATTTTGTGTCTTATGGAAGTATAAAATTATTGTAAAATTATCTGTTATAAAATTCCTTACATGTATTAATTGAAGAAAATTGGGTTCCTTTCCCAAAGTGTCTTCAAGGAGTTTGCATGTGAGTGAAAGACCACTAGCAGCAAGCCAGGCAGCTTTTGGCTAAAAGTGTTTTTAATTACTTTCTGATAAGGACACTTTGAAAGACTTAAGAGTAGTCCTTACTAACAGAGCTCACATAGAGAGAATTAGGTTGCAAGAATCAGCTTTTTTAAAAATCCTGTACGGACCCAGGTTAAAGCAGAACTTAGCCGCATCTCATCTAAGCAAGCCATAGCATCATTCCCCTCCTAAAATAAGGGTACCTGGGATCTTCAGAAACACGGAGCTGGGCTACAATAAGCAGCACCAGACACCCTGTGAGTCACTTGTCCTTATTCCCAAACATCAGATTTCCACTCATCCATTCCTCAGGTTAATACTTTATACATGGAATAGAAAAAGAGAGAGACCCCACTCTGACTAGTCCCCTCTAACGGTGATGAGAAGCAACACAAACTCCCCTTTGGGAGCTTTGACACCATTTTTCCAGTCTGTGGAGGGAATGGGGTTGCAGATGACAGTGCTGCTGTCTGACGGCAAAAGCACCAGAGGGCAAGTGCTCACATCATCTCCTCGGGCAAAGGGTGCAAGCTGTGAGCACTCACATCAAAGGGAGCTTGGCGGACCTCTGCCACCAACAGCATGTGCCACCTTAGCAGCCCTCCCTTCCCAAAAACAGGGCTGGTCATGGAACTCCCCTCCACCTTTGTCTTTGTCTTAGAACGGTGACCTCTCACATTGTGCGGAAAAGCCACCCACCATCCGATAAACACAAATAAACCCTCTGAAATTCTTGTTCTTTCTCACCTAAAGGCCATTTACTTGGAGATTTCAGCTTTGCTGGAGGGAATGTGAAGATATTTCACGTATTTAGCTAGCTTAAGGCAAAGCAGTTAGCTGGTACAAATCAGACCTGTCACATTTAGATTTCTCTAAGTAGCCACAAATGTCATTTAATTGTACAGTATTTGTAGCACCAGAGCTCTCCTTAATTCCCTTCTTGTTATCATTTTTGTTTTCCTATTAAAAAGCCAGAAATGGTGTAAGCAAGTGCACCTCCGTGGAGCCAGAGGGCTCCAGCAGCGTGCTTCAGTTCACCCACTGGCACAGAGCCCCTGGGAACAGCCACAGGAACAGGGTATCACTTTCAAGTCACAGCAAAATTATTATTTTTCATTTGCCAGGACACTCACAGCACCGCATGTTTTCAGAGATGTTTTGGATGCCTCAATTACAGAAAAGCTTACCGATTTTTTAAAGTTTTGTTTTGTTTTGTTTTCCAAAGACTGTTTTTTACTTTTGGAATACGAGCTCATGCAAAGCAACTATTCCAAAGCCTATTAAAGTAATAGTTAACTCTGACGGACTTTGAATCATAACCAAAACCATCAAATAAAACTAGGAATTTATTGCCATGTTGGTCCCCTCCACACTTATTGAATGATGCCACTTTGTGCCAGGTATTGCTGCTACTGGAGACTGCACTTTCTTCTTGACCCTCATTAGTGATCTCTATTTTATAGTATTATTTAAAATAGCCCTTCTTACATCACGTATAAAAATAAATTAATGAGTATTTCTTGTAGCTTCACTACTACTCAGCTGTGGAAATCTAGTGAATGTTTATTGTGGCCAGCTGTTGTGTGATAATATAGTAATTCATCAGCAGAATAAACCATTGCACGCTGCTGTATCAGTGCAGAAAAAAGAAAGCATTAGTAAAACATGTCCAGAGTATATGGTTATGCCACACTGAGGGCTCCAAACTACAGGCTAATAAAAATAATGTATTCAATTGCCATTCAGTTAGGATGCTCCTGATATTTTAAAGTGGCATACTCTCAAAAACAGTCCTTCTGATAATTCGCTAACAGAACAGGGTCAGTTGTAAGCAGATCACTGTAACTGAGCCAATTTAATATATGTCCATAAAATTGAACATGAACAAGATTTATCTCTGCCCAAACATTAGTATATTACAAACACATCTTTTATTCCTTTGGGTGTGCTTTACAATTAAGAAACCAATAACTTCTTACAGAACAATGTTCTACTGAGGCCTGTTTGCATTATAATGACTGATTTCTTCCCTCTCTTTTTCAGTTCTCAGCACAGTTCAGCATGTTCCAGACCATCAAGGACCAGCTAGAGCAGCGGACCCGAATCCTGCAGGCCAACATTCGGTGGCAGCAGGAGGAGCTCCAGAAGATACAGGAGCAGCTCTGCCTGGTCCAGGACTCCAGCATACAGGTGTGTTACTGCTGGGAGGGGCAGAGCGAAGCATCCTCTCTCATGTGGCCATTGATAGAGCTGGCAACTTAAAATTAGCTCCAGAGTCCAGGAAATCTGGACATGTGCAAACCAGTTCATCAGAATGTGGATGTTGCCCTCTGAAAGCCCCTTGAGTACCTATGACCAGAAAGATATAGGAACTCTCTGGAAGAAGAGAAGGCAGAAATATCTCAGCCTTAGTAGGAGGAAAAGAATTTGGGTCATTTACAGTAGCATTTTAATACTTTATCTACTGAGTCTTCAGAGGGAGCAGCTGTAGAAGGAAAATGTTCAAGTTCAGACTTGCGAATGATTCTGTCTCTCCAGTTCATTAGTTTCCATCCAGTCACTTCTTGCTTCATGTTGGCATCACTCACACTCAGCATCTCATCTGTCCAGCTCTTCCTTAGCCAACAGCCCTCCTTCAGGCAGTGCTCATCTCCTTCATTGCTCCCTGTTTTCCTGACCCTCCCCCAGCCCAGATACAAAGCACAAGAGATTAATTTCCTTGTCACATAAAAAAAAACCCCAAACCTCTGCTGATGTTCATTTGTTCACACCTGCGAAGTGTCTGAATTTGTTCTTCACTGGATCAGCTTAAGCCTTTAGGGTGAAGCAGACTGAGCCTGCTCTTCTTCTGCCTTTGATACCTCCTACACAGAGCTAGAATTCACTAAATACAGTATCTGCTTTTAATTCACCAAGAACAGTATCTGCATTGTACTACCCCTTATGTCCACCAAAGCTCAGAAATAACAGCAAGTGCAGTTCAGTACATCGCAGGTTGTACTTAATGGCAAACGGACAAATCATCCAGTTTTATGAAGTTTTCTGAATGTGGGGTGATTACTCCTGTGTTGCTTATAATTTAACTATAAATCTCAGGTTAAATGACCCTTGCTAGAAATGTTGCATCAGGGACCCACTGTGAGTATTACACTAACAAGAGTTTTTTTAGAAAACAAGTTCTATCACAGAAAATAATGTCTCAAAGAACATTTTAGGCACAGGAAGAAAACCTGGGACCTGCTGAAGACAGCGGGAATTTTGCTCCTGACTTTCACAGAAATAGACTCTCACCCATCAGCAGCATCTGTGAAATGAAGTTTCATGTATTAAAACAAATTGGGATTGTATGTTTAGGCAATTAAGGGATTAGTGAAGCCAAACTGGACACTTCACCCACCTAGGTTGCTGCATGTGCGCTGCTGTAAGACAGCACAGCAATGGTGGGTCCCACAACCAGGACACTCTGTTCCTGATGACACAGAACCAGGTAGACCAGATTTAACTTCAGTGCATTTCTTCTGTTGGTTCTGCACTGACTTTGATTAATGCAATTAACTGGCCTTCAGTTCAGAATCATGTCATATGTCTGAAAGCTATTATTGTTATTATGAATATCAAAAGACACGATATTCTCACTTCCTCTCTTTTAATTGGGTGAAAACCATTACTCTCTCCTAGCAAAGTCTTCAATAGTCACATCCCTTCTCTTTTTTTTTTTCATAATTCAGGTGAAAATAGAAGATCAGAGCACATTCTTATCTACAGGAAATAGATTTTATTTTTACATAGTTGTCCCCCCGTAAGTGCTATGGTACATTTAATAACCCAAAGACCAAGGGACAGATTCTCAGATATGCTCGTAGGGAGTTCAAGCAGAGAGAAGAGGCCTAGTGGGTAAATGGTGGGTAGTTCTGTACTGCCCACCTGATACCAATTTGTAGCGCTGAGTTATGCCATTTGGGTGGTCCTCTCCCCATGAAATCTGTACTGGGTTAGACCAAGTGTTTTCAGACCAGTACAAATTCTCTAGTGCCAGTACTGACCATCTCCTAGCTTACTGCAGATGCAGAACTGAGAGGCGGGGGGAATAGAGGGCAGCTCAGAGATGCAGGGGCTGCCTATCTGCCTGAAGGGGAAATGCTGGATGGGGAGGATCATCCTCTGTAGCTTGAGTGCCTTTAGTCCCCCCAGAGCCATCAAACAAGGTGATGAGATGCAAGCAGGTCATGTCAACTCATGGCCTGGTCCTTTTCCTCCATGGCCAGGTCGTTTTCCTACTTCCACTTTCCCTAGGTTAGGGAAAAAAAAAAAAAAAACCACAAAGAAATTACTGTGCTGTTGCAAGGATAGAGTGAGACCAGGAACTGGCTTTGATTTATTTGACTAGGGGCAACTTGAAAGAAAGCCTCACACTTTGGCATGTAGCACTTCTGTGACTCGCAAGCAGCTAGGAGTAAACTTTTAAATCAGAAATCCAACCATGTGCTTTGCCACAGAGATTTCATCTTTCAGAGAGCTGGTTTTCTGCAGACATTGATCTGTGTCTGTTATCAGAGTTACAAAGCATAGTAGCAAATAGGCAAGCATTACGATCAAGCACATTTCTGGTCCCTTTAATATTACACGTATCAGAGCTGTAAGCATGGGGGAGTGCCGTAGGCTGTCTGAAAAGGGGGAAGTGTTCTCCGATCTTCCCTCATTAGCTGATTTATTAGCATATCTTCCCCACTGGTTCACTCCCTTCCAGACAGAAGTGTACAAGTAGCTCTACGGAGAATTAAGCCTGATTTCCATTTCCTTCAGAGATCTTCAAAACTGCAGTACAGCAGTCCACCAAGAAATGCTTTCCCAACCGGACAGATGTTGAGCACAGTAGTCTGCATTAGAAACTATTTCCAAGAGCCTTGTGCGATGAAAGATGAAACTAGCAGGAGGGTTGTGGGCCCTGAACAAAAGTGTTCAAAACTCCATTAAATCCCTGTGACTGCTTTTCCTGACAAAGGAAAGTGTGAAGGACAGGAGCAGCAAGAGTAACCTCAGAAGTCTGAAGGATGCTGTGTCTGCTCCAGATTTGAACAGTCTGGCTAATGAATCGCGGATGGGGAGGAAGGCAGAAGGGCTGTGCCTCACCAGCCTCCAAGAACTACAAATGAGGCTGTCCAAAGCCACCCATCATTTGCAAACCAGTCTCCCTTCCAAGTCAGTGAATCTCAGCTCCCCAATGCTGTGCTTCTCATCTTTTCATATTTTACATAAAGAAAGAATCTTGATGTCTGTAATGATGAGCCCAGAGCCTATCATCCCCTGATTATCCAAAGGACAGGTAGAGTCAAAGAGCCGTTTTCCTCCTATTGTCTTAGCAATGTGATTCATCCCTTAGCTGTAGGGACCACCTATCTCGGAATGAGGGGGCAGCAGTGTCAGAGGGTCCCTCCTCTCCCTCGCTGCTTTGCTGCATATGTTAACAAGCTGGCCAATTAAAAAATATTTGTAAAATGCTTCACTGACCTTGCAGTCCACAAAATAAGCCATGAGACACGTCATTAGCAGCAGTGAATTTAGGGGGTTGCTAATTTATCTACTTGGATGTGCTCAGACGAGGAAAGATTTCAATCTTTATTAGGGTTTTCTGTCATTATTTAAAGCTGCTCTTTGTCAGTGTTTCAGGGGATTCAGGCAGGACTGTCACAAAAGAGGTGCATAATAAAAAAGAACACCATTAAGTTGTGTATAAATGAAGCATGTTCTTGCTTTTAGGCTTAACCAGCAGGCAGAAATTCTACACTTCGATCCTCTCTCAGGTTAACTCTTGTTTTGATGAGGCATCTTGAGTCTCCCAGTTCTATGGGGACATGGGTTAAATGGCACCATCGCTTCCTGCCATGAGCTTGTTTTTTCCAGGACATTTATGTTCAGACGGTAATGATGCTGTTTTTGCCATTAGAATGCAACAGAGGGTCCCTAGGTATGAAACACTCAGCCCTCTCAGGGTATGAACACATGAACAAATGAAATCGGTTTACTGGGATAGACTTGGTTGTAAATTTATAGTGTGCTAGCTAGCTGCCAACCATCAACTGTGCACATTCCTACCCAGTGGCGCACTCTGGTAATTGCAAAGTAGGCTACTCTGCTTTCTTTCAAGGAAAAGCTCCTTGGGCTTCATCTGGAAGTAAGACACATACACAGGTCCCTACAGAGTAAGTCTTTCACCACAAGTTCATACCCTGCCTGACATTTGCATGGATAGATGTTGACTTTGCATTGGATGAACCTGGTATTTCTCCAGGCCTGTGCACCACATCCAGAGAGAACACTTAAGATGATCCTCCTGAAGGTCTGGATTTGCAGTGATCTGGCCATTACTAGTGGGCTCACATTCCCCATCACAGTTTTGAAACACACCATTTGCTTTACCTGTTCTGAATTTTATATCAAGTGTTTTATATCAAATTTTGTATCAATGGTGACCAGTTTCATTGCTAGAGCTAATCAAGTGAGTTCATTTACTAAACTTGTCCAAAGCTTAGCTTCTATATACAGAAAATAAACAAGAAAATGAATTTTCATAATTTCTGTCTTTGATTTATTCATAATAAGACCTATTTACTTGGCAGAAGTTGCGAGACCATCTGTCTTTCTGATATGTAACGGCTCCAAACTCAGTGAGCAGTGTCTTTAAAAGAAAACACTCAGAGCTAGTTTCAGATCTGCTGCGAGCAGCCCCAACTCTGTTACGTGACCCATTTACTTCTATCAGACATCTTTGAGATGCGGTTAGCCTACAGCACCTGAAACAAGCCGTTGCTTTAGGTCCATTAACATTTTCATTAATTGCCCCCCTCTCCTAGCTGACTAATGTAAGCTTTGCACCTTTTTATTCTGAGTAAAATCTTGGCACACAAATTCATTAAAAATTACCATATTTAAATAAAATCTGTGTTTTAAAAGCTAGATAAGTAAGTACAAATATGATGGATCAACCCATATTTATGCAAAGAAAAGCAATGCATTGTGCCAGTTGTTTGGAGAGAGGTATGGGTCTTTTTCCAAGAAAAATTAGAGGCGACATGATAGTTTAGGGAATTGTTAATGTAGCAATAAGCTGCCGAAAGGTGTACTAATTACTGGGCGTACTTCAGATGTACTGTTAGGCATGGACTGATAGATGAATAATGAAGAGAATAATTGTGATTCTGATTTCATTTAAACACTAAGTAGCTCCACTTTAATGGAGTTCCACATAGGTAGCAGTGGTGTGGAATCGGAATCAGATCCAAAAATGCCTTCAACTACCTGGGGTGCATACCTCCATACAGTCCATGGTGGTGAGAGACTAGGTTTGAAATATTGCAAAGATAGCTTGTAGCATTAATAATTCATTGCTTTAAAACCTGCCTTTTTCCTTTGTACAGCTGTAATAAAAGAAACGGCCCCTAGAAAAGCAAAAATTCATCAGTCCTACAACTTCTAAAGAAGAAAACCTCATCTTGCAGTGCAGGCATGGAGAGGGTATTGTTTACAGAAACACTAACGGAGGAGCTGCTAGCTCTTTTGCACAAGTCAAATGCACGGCACGGTTAGGAAGAACACCGGGTGACAGTTACCTGATGGGAAATCAGATAAATTACACTGGCTGTCTGTTTACACATCTTCTCAATGATAAGGACACAGCCATTCAACACGGACAGCTCTGGCCCGACTGTGGCCTCATTAAAAACATTCAACAGCCCAACTCTATGTAAGGTGTTGAATTTCCAGAGATTCAAAAAGCAGCCCTGTCTGAAAGACAGACAGATTTTGTTGAAAGGAAAAAAATAAAGGACTGAAAAGACATGGAGTTACTCTGTTCTCTCTGGTCAGGATGCCCCAGAACATGGTGAATGTACAGGGAACTGCTCTTAGGAAGGCTGTGCCTGCCCCATGGAGAGAGGACTTGTACCTTCAGGACACATTTTGTGAGTAATGAGTGCACTTGCAGAACAAGAAATCAAGAAACTAGAGACAACAGCATTGTTAATGTAGGAAAGAGAGGCGATTTCCAACTAACAGTAAATGCACAGTGAATCCAGAAACGTGATAACTTTATTTTAGAATAAATCTGTGGATTTAATTCTGTCACCTTCGTTACCTAAGACAGCTGGGCTACATAAAGTAAACTCTCCCCCTTCTTTTCCAGATGTTCCTACAGCAGCCGACCGTTTCTCTGAGCTTTAGCAATACTCAGCAGCCAGAGGCACAACAGCTACAGCAGAGGTCAGGGGCCATTTCTCAGCAGCAGCTTGTCCCCAGTCCTCAACTTCAAGGGCAAACTGTGTCTTCGCAAACAGCGAACCAGCAAGCACTGAGAGAAGCAAGCGTGATATCCAGCCAGGTAATAATTTCTTTGAACAGAGAAGCATTTATATGGAAAGAATATGCTGTTATTACACAAGCAAGTAAAATCATGTCAGTCCTGTAAGTGTGGCTTTGCCTTTCCTTCCCCATTCTCCTATATAAGGATGGTCTCTGTAAGGGGTGTCTCTACAGCATTTACTTTACCTTAAATCCCTTTTTTAAGACCTCAGCCAGGATGGTTACTTGAGCAGCTGTTTCCACTTGAAAACTGGGCGGGGGGCAGGTAAAACATGTGGATGATTTACTGTTCTTCAGCTGGTCCTGAAAGAAACTTGACTGACCACACTGAAAACTGGCAGTAGTGTCAGAAGCGTGACCTCTCAAAATAAGCTTTACCCCTGCTCACTACCTGAATGCAGCTGGATGCCACTGACACAGTGAGGCCTCCTGTCTGCTGTGGGGGCACACAGCTGGAACACATGAAGATTTGTATCAGACCCCCAGATTGTGCGTGTAAGAGATTCCTGCACAGGGAAATAAAGTTCTGCCTCAGTGAGTTGTAACTGAGACTTATGAAAGCCAGGAGTAGGTTTAGCATGGGACTTCTTTTTTTCTTATTGCAGGTTTTTTGGCATTTCCAGTGTTTGCTCTTCCACCCACCTGTTGTACCTCCCTTGACAGAAAACTTAGCTCCTATTTCTGCTACCTGAATGTGCAACAAATATAGCCACACCACAATCTTCAGACCCCTCAGCTGTAGCTTTTAACCTCCTACACACCTGTATTAGAATGACTCTATTAAAACAAAAAGTGCATCTGTATTATAAACTGGGGGGGGGGAGGGAATATTTGGTAAGGTTTATTCCCCTCACGAGGCTTTCACAGCAGTGCTATTCACACCCAACTTTGCTCGTGTCTTCACGAAGTGTCGTTTTTCTCCTCATCTGCTCGATAGCACAACCGGGGCTGCTTTGCTTTCACAACGCTCTGGCACCAAGGGTTTTGCTGGCCGGTACACCGAAGCGGGGCTCAGCAGTGGGTACGAAAGCCGCGGCAGGTCATAGTGACGCTGTCGTTTCTTGAGTCCGACAGCAGCCGGGAGATAACGCACCGCCAGTTATTAACGGCGCGGCGCCCCCGTCGCGCTGTCACGGTGCGCTCCTTTAGGCTTCCTCCAGGCAGCCCTCACGGGTGCGCCCGGCTATCGCTCTCCCACCCCACCCCTCTCTGTGTCTTGCAGGGCCCAAAGGCGCCGAGGAGCGCGGAACTGACGCCGGGCGGCGGCCGCTCCCCCCGCGCCGCGCCCCCGCCCTTCGCCGCGGCCCCCGCCGGCGGCACCGCGGCTCCCCCTGCCGGTCCGCCCGCCCCCGGCTGCAGCCACGACCAGCAGCTCAGGTATGGCCCGGACCCGGCCTCACCTTCAGCCCCGGCCCCGCGCATGAGGACCCCAGCTGCACTCGGTTGGGATTCGGCGTGCGCGGTCACGGCTGCCGCGCCTCCTCTGGCCTCCCAGCTCTAGGGTGGTGGGATGTCTCTGCTTTTCACTTCACTGTCCCAGGCTCCCCTGGGTGGGTGGTGGAAGACAGCCAGGACCTTGGCATCCAACTAGAAATGTCAGCCAAAAAAATTACACTCTGATATTCAGAAGCTCAAATGCAAGCCATTCCCACCAGCAGGAGCAAAAGAAATTTCAGACTCCTGAAATCCTAGTGCCCAGCCTTCCAGCAAGGCGCCCACATTGTTACCACAGAGGGCATGCGCTGCCTCAAATCTCCACCTCACAGTGCACAGGATGCTGGCGCTGCTCTTAGTTGTCCTAGAGCTCAGCCTTGTGCCATGCCTATAAAAGCATCCTGTTTCTGTTTTCAAAATGTGGGGTTTGTCTGGTCCTTCTGTCACAGCAATGTCACTTTGTCTTTTCTCCACGCACCAGACTGTTGCTCAGCCAGCCCATTCAGCCCATGATGCCTGCGTCCTGTCATGCAAGACACCCTTCAGACCTCAGCATGGTGGGATCCCAGGCTAAGTATGTGACTTGTCAAAGATAAAACATCAAAGTTGCTTTGGAGGGGAAATAGCCTTCTTTAGTAAGAAGACAAAGGAGTTATAAATATGAGGAACATGTTACTGTGCTGAGCCTGCCTCCCAGTGTCAGGGTCAGCCTCACCCTCCCTTGTCACACCAGAAAGGACAACAGAGAGAAACACAACATGCCAGTGGTGTTTTAAGAAGCTGAGGGAATTTTTTTCCCTCACATGACTCTTGCTTCAGCTCTGGAACTCCCAACCCACCAAGGCAGATGTGAGAAAGCACTGGCCTAGTTGAAATGATGGGTGCCAAGAAAGCCCCTGCCCTTTGGGCAGTGGGATGCTGGTGTAACACCAGTGGAGCTACACCTGATCTACACCAGCAGATCTGAAAGAACCAACAGGCCCTTGCATCTGAGCACTGTCAGAAAAACTGCCGAACAAACTACCTCAGTTGTTTGTCTCCTCAAAACTCAGATGAGGGAAGTAGAAAACATCAGTCACAAAATACCTTTTTTTTTCTTAGCTGTTTTTTGTCACTGTACTTAATTGTCAATGTCTAAAATAACAGGGCAGCTGTTTGTACATAATTCCTTTAAAAGTAATTCTGTATGTTATTTCAGGAATGTAGGTATTCAGTACTTTTTTTAAACATCACTATTGCTTTTTAAGATTATCTTGATTTAAAATTTTCACCTTTAAATATACATCATTTTAGATCAGCTTTTAAACACCTAAATAATAGAGGCCTGATGCACAAAAATACATCTCCCAGTTCCTGTAGACTTCTTGACTCATGGGACCCTTTTTTAGGCGCTCATATCCTAGAATAAGTACCCAAACCGTAGCGTTTCTGACTAACCTCTAATGTTGAACAGCTGTTGAGTGAACACACACCACACTATGATCTCATCACCCATTACAGGATAAACATAATTAGGCTGGGTTGGCAATATCTCCATTGTGGTTTTGCCCACAGCCTTCCACAAAAAAACACATTTAAGTTTTGCTAAGCAAAAGCAGACTGGCAAGAGGAGCTGCGTATTTTGTTTCTGGCCCATCTCTCATTCCAGAAGACTTCTGGAGGTTTCTTCTGTTCCTACCATGTGGCTCACAGCGATGGGAACTGCTGACCATACTTGGCAATATGAACATGAGCAGCTTAGGAAGTAATCACCCCTGGCCATCCTTCTGCAAGAGATTACCAACCCCGCAGGCAGTCACAGGGGACCACAGGCAGCAGAATGGGAGGTGCATTTAATTTGTTGCTGCTGGAGTTCAGAGCTCAGCATATTAATAGAGAATCAAAGACCATTTGTTTTGAGCCTGGGATGTGAATGCTGCAGCCGAAGAGAAGACATGCATAAACCAGAATCTTTAATGAATCTAAAATGTGGTCTGTTTTTGAGGTGAGATGTGCCATGCCCTCCAAATC
This sequence comes from Patagioenas fasciata, assembly GCF_037038585.1. Lineage (NCBI taxonomy): Eukaryota > Metazoa > Chordata > Aves > Columbiformes > Columbidae > Patagioenas > Patagioenas fasciata. Next base: position 68,796,016 of record NC_092520.1, on the reverse strand, counting down.
CAACTTGTGCACAAAGGGGAAACAGTGCTGCCAGCGGTGCCATCACTCATATTAGGTCCCATGCACTAGAAGTCTTTATTAGGAATTATTTATAAAGACTAGGGACTTCCACCCCTATCCTAAGAGAAGACCTTTGCTTCCAACAGTTGGTTCATGATTGCTTCTTTCTTCCACAGGTATTCTCAAACACAACAAATGTTTCAAAGTTTGGAAGTGCAGACTTCCAACAGCGGCTCTCCGATCGTACTGATGGGACAAGCAGTGTTAAACCAAGGGTTCGCCACTACGCCTCCTTCCCAGGCATCCTCTCTGCCACCTATGCAACTCCAGCACCAACAGCATCAGCAACAACGCTACCTGCAGGTAGGGTAGGACAAAGAGGACAATATATAAAATGTACACACAGAGTAATGTGCAAACGGGGCCCCAAGTTTCAGAGGGAGCCAGATTATGGCAGAAATGGCCGCTTTAGAGATACTGAAATGTGCAAGACACTGATACAGTGTTGCATACCTTTCCCATATAGCAAGGGAGCAGTAAGAACAGTCAGAATATTTCAAAGGAAATTAATTCTGCACCGTAGAAACATAATCAGATTATCCTGGATATATTTAATGTGTATTTCTAGATGAAGAAAATCGCTGCCCTAGGATTTATTCTGTACTCTTTGTTCAGTATAAAATTTCCTTAGTTTACAAGTCAAAAGATGATTTTTAATTACCAGCATCAACATAAAACGAGGTCTGGATCAGATATCCAGATCTCTTCAGTAAATTAACATATTTCCTCAACTCCACAAGGCAAAGAAGATAAATTGGAGCAAACTGCCTGGAAGAACCAGGTGATTTGAAGATGTAAAGATGCTTATTTTTTGACCTAATTCAACAGATATTAAAGAGCAAGGGGGAAAATGAGGTGTCTCGGTGTTAACTCAAAAGTAGCTGAACTCAGCCTGTAAAAACCTGATCACATATCCACTGGAATCGTTGAAAGAGTATCATCAACCTCAAATTCTTAAACTCTTGTTATTGAAATTATACCCTTATCATAGCTGAGAATTAATGAAAAAACTATAACAGATACCATTCCAAATAAAAGCAGCTGCAAAATTCACATCAGCTTCACCACTGCAAGGTCACACCCTACCACAAACTCATAAAAAGTAAGGGCTGGAAGGGACAGCATGAGGTACACTAGGATCCTGTTTCATTTCTGTTTCATTTCTATGATCCATCTGTGTCATTTCTGACACATTCGCCCACCCTGTTCCTAAACAGGCTTGTCAGGTTAAACTGCAAATGCTAGGCAGTGCATTCTTGTTAGAAAACCCTTCTCAATGCCTAATTGTAATGTTCTTTGTTGCAATTTATGTCCATTCCTTCTAGCATTAGGTAAGCTTACCCCATGCCAACAGCCCCAGAAATAAAAGCCAACAAACTAGTAGTATTTTTAAGCACTCTGTACATTGAGGACGAAGAGCTTTAACATGTGAAAGAATCGAACACCACGATGAATTTTATTTTATCTGTAGGTGCAAACACTAAGTTCTTTGCACAATGAGCAACCCAATTCTTTGCTCCTGCCATCTTACTCGCCACAGCAAGGAAATTTGGGGTATCATCAGACACAGCAGCAGCAGCAGCAACAACTAACATCAAGAAGAAGCAATAGCTTATCAGAATCATCGAATTTACCACAGCCACTGCAATAGAGTCCCACCAGCACAATCAATGCACGATTAGCTTTAACCAATGGGCACATGGGGCAGAAGAGAATTACTTTGTACTTACTGTTTTGGCTTTTGCACAAGCGTTTCTTTCAAAGCTCTATGACAGAAGTACAGCACAGACTGCCACAGACAGTGCATTTACGGCATGCTGGATTCAGTTTGCGCTGTCTCGTGGGCACAGTGTGTACTGACAGAGCAAAACAAAAAGGAACACTATCCTGTGCAGCCTCCATCATCAATGGGTGCACAGGAGGAGGTGTGCAGTCTTGGTGTGTCACTCTGAAAGCTATCTGGCAGTTCCAAAAGACTGTCGACAGACTCATGAGGTACTTGGCCTTCACTGTTTCAGTTCTTCTTTTGTGTATGAAAAGCACTGCGTCAAAGGTCTATTGCGGAGAGAACAAGAGATTATTTTTATTATGATTATTGTTATTATTTTGCACAACTGCACAGAGGACAAAACCTAGGCACTTTCTGTAAAGAGAAGTTTGTTTCCTTATTCTTGTGGCCAAATTAGCACATCCAATGGAGGAGAAAGCCCAGTCATTGGTGAAGATGGTCTACAGCTCATAACCCTTCATTTAGAATCTGAAAGGTATTATGCAGCTTCCCCTAACTGTTCTTCATTACTGAAAAACAAACAAGAAACCCCACAACCCACACTGGACTGTTTTCTATTTGAATTGTGATTGCAAAGGAGAACTCAAATTGTAAGCACAATCATGCAACTCTCCAATAGTACAACATGGATCCTTCTTCAAACTAAACTCACCCACTGCAAGTCTCTGAGAAATATGCACTGTGTTTTGGCCCACTGACTTGGGATGCTGCAGACTATTACATATCTCTTTCATTATAACATTTAGGATTGAATTTTCCTTTGGGGAGAAAAAAAAGAAATGCACTTTTCGCTTTTTTTGTATGTTTTCTGTTGATAAGTTTCTAAGAAAGATTTTATGTAATTATTAAATGAAAAGTAGTGTATTGTACAGCTGTTGTAATAATGACCTATTTCTATATAAAATAAAATTATATGGAATTATGTGGAAATTATTTTGTATATGAAATATCAACTCATTTCACAAGTATAAAGATTGTGCTTGTGCTTTTTTGTGAGTGGATATTTTGTAATAAACTAATGAATTAGAAATGTTTTGTGAAGTGAACTACTGTTTCATGCTATATACAACTCAAACTATTATTTTTTTTCAATTTAATGATGGACAGTTGTCTTTATTTGTAGAATAAAATAAAATAGCCAAGAGGCTTTATTGCAGGACTTGCACACATTTTCCTGTGGCTGTTCAACTACGTGATTCGCTTTAGATTGTTAATATTATCTGTAGCCTGGTAAGGTGTTTGGCTCCCAGTTAGCAAAAACAAGTATTATCCTGCGGGATCTTTGTCATGACATAGACAATGAGAATGGTAGCTCAGGAAGTTATATTAGCTGCCAGCCAAGACAGTTCACTTTAAGCTCCTCCAACAAAGAACGAGGTGGATAACCAAGCTTGGTAATGTTTTCATTCACCATGGGGAGTCTGGAAGGGGATGGCCCTCAGGGCAGCTTGCAGCCGCCCAAGCCAGGGTTAGCTTCAGGAGAGCGTAGATCATGCTGCCCCTCAGTACCAAGGATCACATCGCCAGGGCCCACGTGTTCAGCTCTGGTTTCTATGCTGTAGAGGAACAATGAAGAAAATTGGGCTGGAAGCTGGAAAGGCTAACAGTAAACTTTCAGGAAAAAAAAGGTTCATTTGCACTGAGTTCTGAAAAACCTTCTAAAAGTAAAAATCTCCTGGAGAAAACCCACTGGTAGAATGACCCCAATGCTTCCACAGCCAGACTGGCTGGTAGGACTGATTGGTGCATGTGTATTTCAATCCATACAACCCCTTTGTCTTAGTTCATTGAAGGAAGATAAGGGAATCAGGTATCTGGTCTCTCAAGAATGTTTCAGAGGTCAGATCTGGTCTCTTAGAAAGTGTTTTTACTGCTGACTTTAGGTACTGGTCTGAGTTAGCCTGCTCATCTCTTTAAATTCTTGCATTCAGTGAAGCAAGAGTGACCCCACCAGATTAAAATTAAAGAGCTAAAGCTTAACATGCTTTCACTTGATGACTGAAGGAGCTTCTCTCTGTTAACTGTAGACAAACCTTAGCAAGGGCCAGTCAGCTAAGTTAGTGGCTGACTTCATAAATGCCACCCACTCCTGTAAGGGCTTATTCTAGGAAAGGGGAGGGGAAATCTGTCTGTAGGCCAAAAAATTCATGCAGGAAAGAGGTCATGAAGGAATGTGAGCACCTCAGAGGAAATACCTGTGGAAGCACCACTTGATGCATCTCAACTACTATGACGGAAGTCATAAGAAGAGAAAATTCCTTTAAGAATTTGTTTTACTCTCAGGAATATAATAATATTAATAGTAATATTAGTAATAGTAATAATAGTAATACACCCACATCTCTCCTGATTGCCAGTGGCTTTGTCCAAACCATGCTCATCCTCGGAGCAAACACTTTTCTAAAAACAGCAGTACTCTCTTTACAGGGAGAAGCTGTAAATACAGTGAGGTTGCCTTCCAGTAAGCTGGCTTATTATATTGTTTGAAAAGATACGAGCACTTCCAAGAACAGATTCATGTCAACACCTGGTTTCTCACGCTTTCATTGTTCCCCGGTACACTCATTTTGGTTTTGGTTGTTGCACTTGTTCCAAGTTGCACACACACGGCAACACCACTCCACTTCACAGAGCTGGACTGTTGCTCTAGTTCATTACAGCTGAGATCCAGCTTGTTCCAACATCATCACTCAGCTCGGGTCATTTTTCTGGGCAGGCGGCCAGACCAGGTGGGATACCTAGTTTGTGTCTCAGGAACAGGAGCTGCAGACCAGAACAAGGCACTCTGACTCCTCACAAGCACAACTCCCAAGCCGAGGTACCCACACAGCACACCACCTATAGAAGACTCCTAAATACGGGGCGAGCAGGCAGGTGGAAGCCCCGGGGACGGCCGGACCCTCACTCCCTTGGCGACCCCTAGGGGCTCCAGCTGGAGGCTGCGCCTGACACAGCTCAACGGCAGACCCGCGGTCGCAGCGGAAGAGCCGGGGGCCGCTCCCTCCGGGGACAGCAGCCACCCCCTCAGCGCTCCCTAGTACCGGCTGACACACAACGCACCAACGGACAGCCCCGGGCCCGAGCCCGGGCCCGAGCCCGAGCCCCCTGCACGCAAGCAGCGCGCATGCGCGCCACCGCCAGAGCGAGCTCCGTCCCTGCGCCGGCGCAGTCAGCCTTCACCTGCATCCCGGAAGGGCTCCTTGCTCCCACAGTCCCTTGCGCGCTCCTTTCCGGCCTGTACCCGGGCAGGGTGAGTGGCGGCCCCGGGACCAGGTTTGCCGAATCCGCTTCCATCCACCCCGTAGACCCCGCGGCGGGGGTTGTCCTTGGCCTGGCTCGGTGCGGGGGGAGGTCCGGCGCGGGGGGCACCGGGTGGTTTCTCCCGGCGGGCCCGCGTTCGGCGGGGCTGGGACCTATCTCTCTGCCCTCTTAGGCCTGTCCTGAGCCAGGCAGGGCGCAGGCCTGGGCAGGCCTGCGGGGCAATTGTGGGGAGGGTTATGGACCGTACTGGGCCTTGGCGAGGGAGGAGGAACCCATAGGCTGGAGTCAGGCCCTGGAAGTAGCCTCTCTGGCACCATCGTCTCCTATCCAGAATGGGCTGAGCTGCCCTCCTGAGTTGCCTTGGAGAAAGAAGGGACTTGGACATACAGAAGCAGGATGGTGTGGCTTTAGGGGTGCTTGGAGCTGGCCAGGAGCCCACTCATCTCAGGAAGTGTCTGAAGGGTGTCAGATGCGTTTCACGTTCCTGTCAGGGAGATGGGAGTAAAGCATTTGTGATGCTGAGAAGTTGCTGCTTAAAATCTGCAACTGGAGTAGCCCCAGAGGATGAATTTAACTTAAACAAGCTTCTGAATGTGGCAGTTGTGTGGCCTGTAAGGAGCTAGGGATGAAGGGGAAAGGTGCCAGAGGAAAGGTCTGAGGGAAGTTGGGCCCACATTTGACGTGCGCACGGATGCTTTTCAGCGTTGCTCAGATGGCTCCTGCGAAGAAAGGTGGCGAGAAGAAGAAGGGACGCTCTGCCATCAATGAGGTAGTAACGAGGGAATATACCATCAACATTCACAAGCGGATCCATGGCGTGTAAGTTCTAAAAAGAATTTGCCTCATGTAAAGTGGCATTTGGGAGTGGGTTCGGTCATTTTCAAACTGCAGAGAGGACAGTCCTTACCGGCATTAGGAACAAGCTTGTTTCTTTAATTGATGAGTGTTCCTAGGCATAATTTGAAATCAGGTCTGTTTACCTCTGTGCACAGATCACCATTCTTTCCCAAGCAAAATTTAAAGTTTAGCCCACTTTAGTAAATTTTAGAAAATAAATGGTGTTGTAATAAAATGATTGGCTCATGCTAGTCACTAAATTGTGTGAGGTGTAGATTGGGGTATGGTTTGAGTTTAACAGTATTGGTTGTGTGTACATCAGAGTAACTTTTTACCTGACAAAACACTGAACTTCGTACAACTGTGTAGTAGTAAAGTGCTTGAGAGGACTTGTTGAGAAACTGTCTCTCTTGGATTCCTTCTCTATGTGTATGGCTGCAGTCATGTGACAGAAAATGGTATCCAAATCAAAATGATTGGTAACATTGCTAAGTTAACTTAGGAGAGAAGTGAGACAGTAGGCTATTACAAAACTATGGGCGAGGGTGGGAGGCAGTGATACTTTTAAATGGAAATGAGGTGTTTTGGCCTCACCTGTTGAGTGTTTATGGCAATTCAGTCTACTCTTAATGATGACAATCCTGATATCGTTTTTTTCTTTTGGAGTTATCCTCTCTTCTCTTTAGGTAATAAGTGCTAGGTGTGAAATAGTTTTTGTTTAATGCTTGTTACTCACCCACTCCCAATTTCTAGTACTGAATATCAACAATAAGGTGCAAATAATACTAAACATAACCCACTGTGGGACATTTGACCCTACTGACACTATAGTCACATGCCCCACCATGGGTATAATACCTGCATCAAAGCACTCATGGTGCAGCTGTAACTTACAGTGTAACAGCCCAGTCATGCAGAATCTGTCCATAATAGGCATGAGAAATGCTGTACTTGCAAAAAAACAGGGTGGTCCAGTCATGATGACATTATAAAAGTAACCATCAAATACCATGTAGCAGGAACTGTTATTCAGAATAGCATCAGTTCTGTTCTGCTGTTAATTTCAATACATCGTTGCAGTGCTTTTCGCATAGGCCTTTCATTTAGAATGTCTGCGAAGGCTCTGATCTCTGCAGTAGTACTAGAAATCTTCATGTCAACATTCTAGAAATAAGACTGAAGATCCAGGACTTCTTGCAGTTGCAAATTTTTTCTGAATTTTTTTTACATAGCTGTATGTGGTTTCTGTTAGGCATAGACGTTAAGAATAGCATCTGCCCACCAGGGTAGAGGTCTGGTCATAACTGATGCAGCTACTGAACTGCTGTTGAATACAGTCCTTTTGATTGTATGTTTAGAGAATGTCCGTGGTTGAGTGCTGCAACAAGTGTCCAATGCTGACAGTTTCCTGAAGTTAAAGAGATTGCTCTTGTGTTTGTCCTAGGGGTTTCAAGAAACGAGCACCGCGTGCTCTTAAAGAAATCCGCAAGTTTGCGATGAAAGAAATGGGTACTCCTGACGTTCGCATTGACACCAGATTGAACAAAGCAGTCTGGGCTAAAGGAATAAGGTAGGTTTCTGCAACTTCCCTTACTGGGTGAGGAAGAACCTTTTAACTGTTGTATGTGGAGGTGCAGGACTTGGAGGGGTAGAAAAAATTTATATCCTTCCTGCAGTATTTGCATGTTCTTTGCAAATGTTTCGTTTCTTAAAATGTGCACACCAAGTTGATCTTTCTGTCACCTCTGTGTTCTGGTCAGCTCTCTCAGTGTACTTGTAGCAAAGCTTCGGGAAACTCTGGAATTGAAAGAACTTTGTTCTACCTCTAATAAGAATAAAGTAAACAAAAGAAGGAATGCAGGTTTGGCAAGGTGGATTGGGGTATTGTAATACTATAATACCCCAATCCATATTGTAGCAGACAATTTTTAGAAACATGGCTTGTTTGGTACTACTTACAGTCCCAGGCTAAGTACTTGGGTTTTGTGTAATGTATCTAAAGAGGATGATGTTTCGAAGCATGCTGAATTGATAAACACTACACAAAGAAATAATGAGGTGTGTTTTAAATAGGGACATCAATCTTGTCTTAAAAGTACCAGTAGTTTGGGGGCAAAAAAGTGACAACTTCTTTTAAAATGCTGTTACAGAGGGAGCTGATTTGGCTTTTGGCAGGTGTGACTGTGGTACAAAAAGACAACTCTGAGAAGTGGGACCTCTTAGAATCATCAAGTCATAGAATAGTTTGGGTTGGAAGGGACCTTCAAAGGTCATTTAGTCCAAGCCCCTGCAATGATCAGGGACATCTGCAACTAGATCAGGTTGCTCAGAGTCCCGTCCAGCTTGGCCTGGAATGTCTCCAGGGATGGGGCATCTCCCACCTCTCTGGGCAACTTGGGCCAGTGTTTCGGCCACCCTCATTGTAAAAAATGTCTTTCTCATGTGTGGCCTGAATCTCCCCTCCTTTAGTTTAAAACCGTCACCCCTTGTCCTATTACAACAGGCCCTTCTAAAAAGTGTGACCCCGTCTTTCTTATAGACCCCTTTTAAGTACTGAAAGACCATGTGAAGGTCTCCCTGGAGCCTTCTCTTCTGCAGGCTGAACAACCCCAACTGTCTCAGCGTGTCCTCACAGCAGAGCTGTTCCAGCCCTCTGATCATTTTTGTGGCCTCCTCTGGCCCCTCTCCAACAGGTCCATGTCTTTCCTGTACTGAGAGCTCTAGAGCTGGACACAGGACTCCAGGTGGGGTCTCATCAGAGCAGAGCAGAGGGGCAGAATCACCTCCCTCAACCTCCTGGCCACGCTCCTTTTGATGCAGCCCAGGATACAATTTGGCCTTCTGGTCAGGAAGCGCAAATTACCAGCTCATGTCCAGATTTTCATCCCCCAGTAGCCCCAAGTCCTCCGCAGGGCTCCTTTCAATCCCTTCATCCCCCAGCCTGTGTTGATACCAGGGGTTACCCTGACCCAGGTGCAGGATCTTGCACTTGGCCTGTGTAATGTCATGAGGTTCACATGGGCCCACTTCTCAAGCTTGTCCAGCTCTCTCGATGGCACCCTGTCCCTCTGGCATGTCAACTGCACCACTCAGCTTGGTGTCATCTGCACACTTGCTGAGGTTGCACTTCCTCCCAGCCCACTCTTAAACCGTAATAAAAGGTTAACTCTTACGAGATATATACTGTGAGTGGTAACACTGGATATGCATGAACCCTTGTTTTAAACCGTGTCTGCTAGGAATTCCATTCCTGACTGGCCTATGATGTATTTACAGTCCTTTACTTGGAGTTGGATGCCAAACCTTCCTTCAAAAACAGAGTGGGAAGATGGGACTAATTTACTGTGTCTTCTAGGCAGGGGTTCTCTGTCCTTCCTGTTGTGCTGTTCCAGTTCATAGACAATGAAGAAGTAGCAACTGAGCCAGGTGACAGCATAACTTCAGAGCTTAGTAGTGAGGCTACTAATCAAGACTTCTTAAATTAGCTGGTAGAAGTGTGTTCTGCAGAGCAGGGAGTCACCACATCTTTCTAGCATGAGGTTAATTGCAGTTTTCACTAGTTAGAGTAGATAATGGATGCAAAGTAAAACATTTTCTTTTGGAAAGATCAGGAGAGGCTAAAATCACCATGTTGGCTAGTGTGATAGTGATAAAGGTAGTGAAAAATGCTTTTGACTTGTTTTAAGAAGTGAGTAAATTGAAGCAAGTTCCTGTGTCTTAGTAACTACATCCATGTGATTTAATAAGGATTCTCTGAGAATGTACAGCAAGGAGGATGTTCCTTCTTACATCCTCTGGAACAAAGTCCTCCGAACAGGAGCTTCCCAAATTAGAGTTCATTTCATGTGAGAGGTTACTTAAAAACGGTGTGGACAGATAATTTTTTGCCTTCCCTCAGCAGCGTATTTTGGGCAGCATTAGGAGAGGATGCTATGTTAAGAACTTGCCTGTTAAGAACAAAATAATCTAAGCAATTTTGTTGTGGTTCCATGGGTTTTATGAGGAAGAAATGTTCATCAATTGTATATCCATAAACAAGATCTTGGTTCAGGTCTAATGCTCACTAGAATTTCCACGTGACTTCGGGCATACAGATGGGGTGGTACTCTGACTCTTGACAGGGGCTTCAGGCTTGCAGAATAGATTGTTGGGTGGTTTTTTTATTCACTATTTTCTATTCAAGTAAGAAATGCTTGTTAGTAACAGCTGCTTGTGATCATATTTGCACTGTGCTTCATTATCATCTTAGTATATTTTGTGATCAGTTGTGGACTGATGCAGCACTTCTGACTTCACACTCCCACTGGATTATGGATTCATCTTGTTCAAGGCTCAGTTAAATCTTGCCTGTTCTCTTTCAACAAAACAAAACAAAATGCTCCCCTAAGGCAAATAGTACAACCTCTAAGGTACAGGATTTTGCTTGTTATGATGGTGAGATAGAAACAGAATTGACTTACCCTGTCTTTGCACAAATAGGCAAAGCTTAAGAATTTGGGGGGGGGGACACAAGTAACCATATAGCAGACAATTTTTATTTTCTATGAATTAACAGGTTTCAGTACATATTTTATTGAAAATTAATCTGTCATCATCTTCATTTCAGGAATGTTCCTTACCGTATCCGTGTGCGTTTGTCCAGAAAACGCAATGAGGATGAAGATTCGCCAAACAAGCTATACACACTGGTTACCTATGTACCAGTCACAACATTCAAAGGTAAGGTTGCATGCTCTCTCTTCTTCCATGCCATGCTTTTCTGAACGAGTAGCATTAAGTGGGATGGCTCCTCCTGCAATGCAAAATTCAGATTAAAAACCTGCTGCCAGTGTCAAACTACTGACTTAAACTAGCTCTGCTGGACAAAGCAGGCTGTTAGCTTGCCTGATGAGCATTATGAAGCAAATACAGAATTCAGTGAAATAGTCCTGTAATTTTTGAGAAAACGAAAAACACTGGATCTAGTTGTTATGGCACTCTAAGGTTTATGTTTTCATATCTAAAGTATGTTCTTCGATGTCAGAAGCTTAAGCAGGTTGAGCCTTTTCTGCATGTCATCTGATAAGTATCTCATTTGCAGAATTGATTTAACATGAAGTTTTTGTTTTAACATTTAGTGAAATACTTGCCTATATAGTTTGCTTTTCCAGAAGTAGATCAGCAAACTAGCTTTGAAACTGTAGGTGTACTTTCTTGTGAATGTACATGTACTGCATATACATAAAGGGAATTGTCTTAGTAATGGGTGGTGATACAATTTCTTGTTTTGCAGGTCTACAGACAGTCAATGTGGATGAAAATTAAACTGATTTTCATCACAATAAAAAGATAAAAAGAAATTTTACTCCTAAATTTTTTTTATTGTCCAGTCTTTTAAAGCTCTCATCCGTGAAGCATTGAGTTGAACAGGTGACAAACTCCTAAAGTATCTTGCTTTCTTTGGGCTTGTACATAATGGTGTAGTTTTCTTAATTAAAGATACTGTGGATTTCGGTTTGATGCTAATGGCATAAGCGGCAATGCAAATGTTCCTACGTGGGTGGTAAAGTCCTAGTGTTCTTGTTTTGTTCCTATTGGAAAAGAGCCACTACAAAGGTATTTTAAGTTAAGGCCAAGTTTGTTTTAGAAAAAACAAAACAAGCCACCCCAACCCCCCCCCAGAAAAACAACAATAAAACCCATGTACTCCCCTAACTGTTAGATCAGTACTTCCTGTACGTAATCTCTTGTGGATAAACTCCTTGTATTTGGTCCCCTGCTGCTGTCTCCGGCAGGATGACTAGGCTCCTCTCAAGCAAGTCTGTGCACTACACTGGAACATGGCTTTCTGACCAGTGAATTAATTTTGAGCTTACTAGCTCAGGGAATTTGTTTAATGAAGTAGGAACTACAGGGACTTACCTTCCATAAATCAATAAATACTGCCAATGCAAGTCTAGTACAAAAAGGGTTTATTGAAAAGTGCATGGTTTCACAGACCAACATCAGAAGCACAGTCCATGTACACTTAACATTTCAGCAAGACATACAAATAGGAATAAAATCAAATATATTAAAATAGTTTCAATTGCCAGCATTGAAACAGTTTTCAGTATTAGTGCAAAAAAGGCAACCCAAACAAACTGCGGACAGTAGCTGAGAAGTGTTTTTCCCCTGTTTAAATAAAAAAGGACAACTGGAGCCAGCTTCTGCTCTCCCACTGCGGAACAGGACTTCAGTGTCTTCATGTCGTAGACAGATGTTTCCTTTTACATTCAAAACAATAACATAACTAATAAATCAATGGCACAAAAGAAACCTACACACCCTTTAGCTTTTAAAGCTCTTCAACTGAAAACCACAGACCAACGATTTTTTTTATCCGAAGTCCACTGCTAACTGAAAGCCTTTTACAGTATGTGCTTTGGCATAATTTCAGTGCATTTCATTTTTGACAGGTTTGCTACCACTGTGTGTTCAGTTTTGTCTGTTCACCCCGGGACTGGCAGCTTATTCCATTTGTTTTGAGACTGTATTGATTTAGTTTTGCATTCTCAAGTTTTGGCTTCAGTTCTAAGGGTTTTTCAAAGAAGTTAACTAACGACTGCTCAGTCAAGAGGGATGCTAAAATATGTTCAAAAGAGACAGTCCAGTCCCCTTCAGTCACAGGTGAAGGTTGGGAGTCTTTGTGAGGGGTCTTCACAGTGTCGGTAAAAACAGCGTCCTGGTCTGAAGCAGAAGCCTTGGGCTGCAAGTCCTCAGTGAACTCATCCGATCCACTCCCCAGGCTGATGCTTCTTTGTCCTACTTCTCCAATCTGAAGTAACAGCGTGGTCACAGTGGCAATGGCTTGATACAAATCGTTCTCCTCGGGATCTTCATGAAACATGCTGTACAAGGTTTTGCAGAACTGAATGAACTCCCTCTGTAAAGGATGAAAAACCAAAAGTTACTGAACAGCCACGCTGTGGGTAACTGTGGGAGTTAGGCAAGGGCACAGTACTGCAAAGGATGGCAGAATGCACTGTACAGACTTGCTCTTTTGTAACTTCTGCCTGCTTTAAAAAAAAAAAAAAAATAGTGAAAGGATTTAAACCTCCAGCGATGCTAGGAGACCTTGGTGCTGAAAATCAGAAAGGGAACACAGCACAAAAATATTTTGCTGTCCTGATGAAGGTGATCAGGCCCTCCCAGATGACCAAAGTGCAAGTGCAATACAAAGCAAGGGAAACAATCTGTTTCTGGGGGGAAACTGGTGGCTATTTTACAGAACAAATTGCAACCTAAGTAGCCATCCGCAGACCTGCAGGCAACTCCCCTTCTGCAATTTCTCTCCATCTTTATCCAGCTCTTTTTCTTCTAATAATAAAATGCGGACATCTTCTGTGCCCAGCCCCTTCCTCTCCTTCCTTCCTTCACTCACCCATCACAGATGATTATCAGGCTAGAGAGGATGTTTCCATATCCAGTTATTAAATTTGTGAGCCCTCAAGTTTCATACAGTCCTAGGATGGCTAACTCAGGAAATTCGATTAAGTGATGCCATTGTGAGAGATTAAGTGGTCCTGCTGAGCTAAAAGGTTGGTATGTGCCACCCGTTTAAAACTTCACTTTGCAACACCAGCACAGAAGGAATTCTGGGTGTAGTCCCCATCTTTCTATGCATGTCTGTACATTTGTTTTACTAATATGGGACCCTTTTCCCTCCAGTAGCTCTCCTTATGCCAACAATATGCACGAGGCTCTACTGGCATTAGGGAGGAGATGGCAAGATTACAGGAGCTTTCAACTGTCTTATTCCATGCAGTTCTACTCAGCATTTAGCTATGATGGTGCAAGTCCCTGTTGGTGAAATTATCGGTTGGGTGGAGGGGAGGTCAGGGAAGAGCGAACAGCAAAATGCATTAGCTGGAATTCTTTGGGCTTAGCAGGAAGGTTTTTTCCAGCCTGCTAGAGCCTGTTTTCCAGCCTGTTATGCTGCAGGTGAAGGTAAGTCTGACATTCTTGCTATTCACTAGGCAGCCTGAATCGAGCAGGAAGGGGAGAGTTTCTAAACATGATGCCTGCTCCCTGGGTCAGAGTAGCCCAATACTGCATATCTAAAGGCCCAAATCTAAGCTCAGGCTGAGATTACACATTATCAGAAAGAGCTAAACTGTTGTATTCAGTCCTTTCATTTTTTTAGTAGTCTCCACTTCTTTAAAAACAGACTACAGCCCCTACTGTACATACCTGGCTCATTTTTGGCAGTTCTTTTTCAGTTTTAGTATCCTTTTCTTTGGCTAGATCCTTCAGCATCTGCTTCAACTGCTTCTGGTAATCTACTGCATCGCCTTTTGTGGAGCAGACACAGAAAGGAGAATTTGTTTTCAAGTCGCTAGAGAAAATTAACATTTCAAAATAAACCCCAGAGTGTGGAGATAATGGTGTTATCTCATATGCACATGCATTAGAGAACCATTTTGGACATACCATTTGCTTTTCCAATGACTAGTGGTCTTGAAGTTGACAGCAAAGGATTCTTTAATGGTGACTGGCTGTCTCGTTCATTTTCTGTGAGAGCTAGCCAAAAAAGGCAAAAAGTGTAATGATTAATCCTTCCAATGCTGCATAATTGGTTATGTATGCTTTTAAAATTTACATATTTGAAGAAAGCAAAATAATTGGGCAAAGATATTTTTTAAACAGTACTTCATTAAATTGTACTGTAAAATTATGTTAATGTAAGTAAGACTGGTACTGCAACAAGAGAATCAGAAGCTTGCCAAGAATGGCACATTTAATTAAAAACTTTGCACAGGGAAACTACCACAGAATTTTGTCACCTAATCAAAACTGGATCAAGATGTGATAAGGAGATTTCTAACGTACACGGAGCGAAAACCAGCCAAAATTGTTATTTCAGTTCATGTTTTGCCTAGAAGTAACAGTATAATTGGCTGCAAAAGCCCTCTGAATGCAGCAGATGTAAGCCTTGACCTTGTGTATCTACAAATTTCACCCAAAAAGGTTTTGACTGAAGTAATTTTAAACTGAGTTGAGCTTAATTACAAATGCAAATCCTATATGCTCCAAGCTGAAGGAAGCAAGACAGGATTCTTCATTAAGCAGCCTTTTCCCAAAAGCTTTAAGCAAGACATTTTTGGAAAAAATGAGTTATTCATTCCCTTTCAGATTTCTTACCCGGTGGAATATGAAGCTTATACAGTAACTTTATCTTTTCATTCATTTCTCCATTATACATAACATCTGCAAGAAAAAAAAAGTAAGGAGGAAGCATTTACTTCCACAGTTTAAAATCAGGCATCTCTGTGCACAGAAGATAATTGTTTGCATAGACGATACACGAAAACATATGGCCGTTATATTACATAAAAATATTTTAGGTTGTGCCTGTCAATAAGGAACAGCAGATGAGAGCCATCTGGTTTGGTCTTTGTTCTGGTAAAACGGAGTGGGAGAGTACCTGACCCTATGGAGCATCAGCATTGTTTAAAAATATCAAGGAGAATGGCAGGGAAGCTAGCAAAGGCTGTTCGCTGCCACAGGTTAACAGGAATGTGAGAAGGGAGAAAGAGAAAACCATCATATTCTTAATCTTTCTCCCATTCTGCCTTTACTGCTGTTCTGTAGAATAAGCCCAAAAGCAATAACTCCTTCACATGTGATAGAATTCGTATTTTCAATAGAAATTCTAAATTTTCAAATGCACTGAAATACCTTTTGTCTATTCCTCTAAGAATCAAAATCATATAACAACATAATACAGGTTGGCTTGCTTCACAGCAAAAAATTCTGACAGCTTAAGTGGCAAAAATACGTATTTAGTGATTTTTACTGAAGCTCTGAATGTTGAATAGGATTTTTTAACTTGGGGTCGGGCTGCAGTTGAGATGTGACACTTCCTTTATCAGCCAGATTTTGGGATGGGCAGGCTCATCTCATAAGAACAGCTGGTGGCCTCAAGACCGAGCCTAGCACAGCTCTCAGTTCCTGCTGGCCATATGTTTTTTTTTTGTTCTGCGTGTTGTCAACACAGAAGGCAAGCAGCAGTAGGTTGTGTGAGATTAAGTCTTCAAGAAGCAGGTACAAGAAGGTACACTGAGATTTTAGAGTATACTGAGAGCAACAATCCTGTAGAGCGGACTTCCTAGCCTTTCACATGAACCCAAGTACACTTTTGACTCATAAGATATTTTCAACGAGATTACTGTTGTCCAAGAAATCAAATACTTTAATACAATATTGAATCATGTCCTTAGGCTGCCTTTTAAATCTAATCGAGTTCAGGTGATTTGAACACAAAAAATTAGTAAAAGGTCACTGGTCAGGCTAATTCCAAGCCCAAGAAAACCATCTGCCCGCATTCTCCCGTGCCAGTTGTATGGCATTTCAACACTGTGTCTCACCCACGTGCTACCCCCCACCTCTGCCGATACCTAAGCAGCTGGCAAGCCCCTTGAATTCAATCAGCCGGTCCATGTTCTCATCCAGGAGCCGGAAGGTCCTTTGGGCGAGAACGTCGGTGTGGTCCCCGCAGGTCCAGGGCGAGACCAGCCTGTACAGGTTGGCGAACTGCTGGGCGTCGATGCGGTACTGCTCGGCGTACGGCCTGCTGGGGTCGTGCCGCTCGACAACCGGACTCGGCATTTCCCAGTAACACCTTATTAAATGTTCCCTCTATGAGAAATCAGAGAGGGGAGACGGGGGATTGTGGTGTGCAGTATCAGAGAATCATAGAATAGTTTGGGTTGGAAGAGACCTTCAAAGGTCATCCAGTCCAACCCCCTGCAATGAGCAGGGACATCTGCAACTAGATCAGGTTGCTCAGAGCCCCGTCCAGCCTGGCCTGGAATGTCTCCAGGGATGGGGCATCTCCCACCTCTCTGGGCAACCTGGGCCAGTGTTTCACCACCCTCAGTGTAAAATATTTCTTCCTCATGTCTGGCCTGAATCTCCCCTCCTTTAGTTTAAAACCATCACCCCTTGTCCTGTCGTAACAGGGAGACTGGGCAGATTCCTGGAAGAAATTCAGTGCAAGCTACCGAAAATCTTTTAGTCACATCTGGCCCAGGATGTCTCTAACCAGACAAAGGTACAGAGGGTAGGAGAAAATCCAGGGAAAACATTATACAGGCTTGACCTGCTCATTTATTCTCTCTCAGACCTCTCCATTTGGATACCGTAACTACTAGTCTTCTCTAAGGGACAGGCTGATGCAAAACAAAGAGTCCTAACAAAACAAGCTGTCCCAGGGGAGCAAGGGAGCTAACAAAAAATGAACCACCATCACCAAGAAATTAAATGAGGAAAGGGGAGGAGTGCAAGCCAGTCAAAGCTCAAAAACAGAGCAGCAAGGAGCAGGAGGGATGCACTGCAGAGCAAGTGCCAGAAGCATCATCTTACAACCACTAATGGAGGGAGGGGGATACAGCTGCTCTTGGCCACAAAAGTACATAACAGTAAGAACATACCACAGTCATATTCTCAGTAGCTACTATTTACAGCTATGAACAATACGCAAAAGAAATGGTCCATTAAGGGCGATAATTACATGCTTGGACCTCTAAATCAAGCATAGTTATCTAAGCTTAGATGTCCCTGTCTCCAAATAACTTTCATACTAGCTCTTCCAAACATCAGCTTGACAGAAAGGAACTGAGGTAGAAACTGCTTTTAGTTGGAAAAAAACCCAACAAACTGTTTAAACAAACAATCAAACAAAAACTATTAGAAAATTAGGAACAAGTAGCAAGGTCACAAGTTTGTGGGGATTTTTTCCCCCATGGAAAAGAGAGTCTGCCTTTAAAGAGCAATAAGAGCAGAACTTTCAAGTCCTGCAGAGCTCCCAGTGAGCAGAGCTACATATTATTACATTTATTGTGCATGTGAAAATTACCAGAACCTAATTTCTCATGGACCATTTCCAAGCAGCAAGAAAGGAAACTCTTAAGCAATTCTCCTTTGATGGATCAGTAAGCTACTGTCCCTCTTTAACAACCAGGCAGACACAGAACGGACACCATGACAAGACTCCAACTGAACATTACTGCCCAGGCACAAAACATGAGGTCTGAGGTGGCTCTGCAAAGCAACAGCTGGAATTTACACCCACAATCCTCAAACAGGTGCATCCCCTACTTTTCAGGGAGACCAACCTTGAACAAGTCATACAGTTCCTCTAAATCTTCAGGAAGAATCGAAACATCTGGGATGACGACTCGGAGCTTGAAAAGAAAGAAAATCATGTTAGTGACAATCTTTTCTCCTGCCATCACTGCCATGGGCAGGTCCACGAGCCCCACAGGGACTGTTTATATGGCAGTATCACAAAATCCTTGTAATTTTCCCCCTTCTTTAGGCTCACTGGTTGTACAGATTTGTAAAAAGAGAAATCCCTCAAGGGTTATTAGAAACAAAGGCAGGAAGTCCCTAAGCTACAGGTCACAGGAGGCCAGGGAAGCATCGGGTCGTGCTCACTCTCTTCTTACACTCTTCCCCAGGCATCTGCCCAGGGCCATGGTCCAAGATGAGGTGCTGGGCTGGACGGTCCTGCAGTTGTTCTTAATGTTAAAGCAACTCCAGAAAACGATGCACATGGCCACAGAAGAAAAACCAAACTCATCACAAAGAGCTTTTTCCAGAGTCAGTAATGATTCTTCCTTTTTTCAAGATCTGGCGATGCCTTTTAAAAAAACAAAAGCCAGCTGCTGCCTGACAATGCTGGGGGAGAGGGGAGACGTTAAACTGCTTCAGTCAGAATAATATTCTACTCATGGTGAAAGAGTGCCCTACTCACCACATTTTGCTTGGTTGTGTCTTCATGGCTCTGAAGGACACGGATTCGGTGTTTGTAGCGCATGTGCTCTATCTGCGCCACAGAGTGGTCTCCAAACTTCTGCAAGGGAGGAAGAGAAGTTTATTATTTCTATAGTATTTTGTGATATTTTTATTTCTCATTTACTGGAAATACAACCTTTAAAGTGTTGTGAGTCCTTGAAGAAAAAGCATACCCAGTCTCTAACTGATCTGTTGGCGCAGGTTTATACTACACCTAGCATTGTGCATTTGAGCAATTATTCAAAGAATCTGCGAAGATGTGTATTAGCTTTCAAAACATCCATGTTGAATTTACTCTTTTTCAAAATTCCAACTCAACTCATCAGTAGGCACTGAGCAATACTTTACCTCATAGGAGTCATGAATCAGGTTAGCTATTTCAGTCACTGGAGAGGCATCCTGGTCGTCGCTAAAGAACGCATGGTGATTACCAATAGGTGGCAAAGGGCTTTCCTCATTTTTGATATGCTCTAAAAACCTGAAGGGAAGAAACAAAAGCAACACAGGTTACACTGCACTGTACTCTTCTCAATATAAATAAGCAAACAAGTCTAATGGCTCAGACTTAGAAATAAATTGTTTTTCAGGCTGCTAGGTTCTTCAAAAATGCCTTCATGATTACTCATCCAAGGAACAGCAAGCCAGCCAAATGACTAAATGCTGCCCAAGGAAGAAAACTTCTGTCTCCTTGAAGTCTGGAGCAGGAAGCCCGTCACTCTAGGGAAGGCATGAAGAGCAGCAGTAAATACTGCACATTGACGTAGTGCATGCATGTCTCGGCACGGCCAGGAAATTTCACAGGACGTCTACTCGTCCCATGTACAAAGCCCATTGTTCAAGGCAGACACCACAAAAGCAGCAACGGTAACATGGAGGGTCCCACTGGTGCCTGCAGCATCCCATCGATGTCACAGCGGCACCCAAATTCCTTTGGTTTAGGGCAGAACGGTCTGTGACGGCAGCAGCACTCCTGGGTGGCCGTACCTGCTCAGGATCATCAGGGCCTGCCCATCGTCTTTGCTGTTGCACAGATCCACGGCATTGGCTTCCAGGATGGCCAAGCCCAGCTGGAAAATGGCTTTGATCCCATCATAGAAGAAGCAGTCCACAACATTGACAGCACTTTCCAGGGGCATGATGCTAAGGAAAAGGGTAAGGAACCACGAAAGGGAGATGGAAGCTAAGGTTGTCAGATCCTTCATATGTTCAGCCAGCTCCGGAAGTTGCTCTTTTATTAGCTCTTCGAACACCGACTGGTCTACCTGAGCACCTGAAAGCCATAAAGAAACAGTATTAGCCAGGACTGACACAGGCAAATATATTCTTTAAAGCTAATGAATGCTATCAATCAACTATTAACCACAGGATTGTCTTAAAATTTCAATTGTCAAGATATGCACACACCTACAATGAAAAATTCCATTATCTTCCTGCTCTGATTTCAGCCCCAACCCTTACGTCCATAATTCTTACAACTTTCTGCAAAAAGACCGCGTTGATTCTCTTAAGTGCCTTCAGGGTGCAATGAAACAGTAATAGCAGCAGCTGTTGTTTTCATCTAAAAGAGCACATAATAATTAATGCTAGCAAAAGCAATCTTAAAGCCTTTCACTGTTTGACTTGGGATCTATGCAATGAAAATAAGACAGTACTATTTCCATCCTGTGTATGCACTCAAGCAAGTGGGCAGTAGAGCTTTCATTCTAAGAAAATAGAAGATAAAAATCCAGATATGGCTGCACACACTAAGCAGGAAGAAAAATATTTACACAAAAATCTCTGTGCATATATAAATATATACTTACACGCACATGTATACGTATTTTAAGAACAAAAGATTTCTGCAATGCCCAGATATAAGCTTTCCTAACTGTCCCAACCAGTCTTTCCAAAAGGAGCAGATTTGGGCTCTGTTTCAGCTACCAGCTCAGTCCTGCTTTGTCAGCAGCTACAGCAGAATCAAGTTCATATCACTGAAGTGGTCTATGTCTACAAGCCAGACCTGCCACATCAGGGGCTTTAACCAAAGTCACCAGAAGTTAAAAATGTTCCTGAATACAAAATGCAGTTAGCTTTTCAATTATTTTGTCTTTCAAGTTATTTCATTTCCTTGTCATAGTCTCATATTCTGCTAATATTAGGAGACAAGTTTAATTGCTATGAAATTCCTGAGACATATATACCCTTAGCACTCAAAACTTCTGTTGTCCAAAAGCAGAAAAAAACCTGGACAACTTGTGGCAGAGAGCCAGCATCTTTTGGCTTTGCATCCAAATCGTTAAAAAACACCCAGCCTTGACAGTTCTCTGTCTTAGAACTGTTCACATCAAGCCACAAAGAGTATCTGCTGGTGGCTGAACAAACATTACAGCGCCACAGATCAAAAATAAATGCTCGGAGACATATAAAGAACTTCTGAGAAACACATCAAGCGTGGTGCTTTGCTTTGAAGAAACGGCCTTCTCACAGCAGATGGTCATAAATAAAAGGGTAAAGAAAGCAGAGGAGAAAACAGACTGGGGTTACTCAACAGAGGGTAGGTTCTTGTTTGTTTGTTTGTTTATCACGCTTAATACAAACAATTTACTAGCCATAGCTAACATAGACTGAAAAAACAGACCCAAGTTCAGGGGTATTTGAAGGAAGCCAGAGACAGACAGGCAGACACATATGAAAAGATCATTCCAGGCTCTGAGGCAGCATGGGAGAGACTGCCAAAAGCAGAGGTTTAGAAGAAATGGGTGCTGCCACCCAGATCTTTTGCAGCAGATCTTATTATGATGAACTTTTGACACTGTAGTGAAGTCAAAAAGTCAAGCATGTGTATTCAAAGTGACTATTATGCCCACCTTACTCATAGGCTCCTAGAAATCATGGTATCTGAGCCACTGAACCTCTAATGTATGAAACCATAAAGAGGTAGAAAAATACCAGAGTATCCGTTTAAAAAATGGTGACCCAAGACAGAAACTAAATTACATCTCCAAGACTGAAAATGCAAATCAGAAAAATGAAGTGAGGTTTTCGCTGTTTCAGGAATTATAATCATAGAATCATTTTGGTTGAAAAAGACCTTTAAGATCATCAAGTCCAACCGTTAACCTAACACTGGCAAATCCACTACTAAACCATGTCCCTAATAACCTCATCTATGTATCTTTTAAACACCTCCAGGGATGGTGACTCAACCACTTCCCTGGGCAGCCTGTTCCAATGCCTGACAACCCTTTCCGGGAAGAATTTTTTTTCCTAATATTCAATCTAAACCTTTCCTGGTGCAACTTGAGGCCATTTCCCCTTGTCCTGTCGCTTGTTATTTGGGAGAAGAGACCAACACCCTCCAAATGATGACAGTCTATCAGATAAAGTGGGGTGAGATGGCCTGTCTGTTTATGGAGAGGATGGGAAAGTCACAGTAACGTGAGAATAGGATACACATGACCCTTGTCACCACTCTTGACCCAAGTATGACTTGTTTCTATCTTGCAGCTATCTGCTTATAATTTCCTCAATGCATTGCAGAAGGGAGAAGGATGCAGAAGAGAAGGAGAAGAGACTGAGTGCCAGCCCTGCCTGCAGGCTTTTCCCATTTGCAAGCAGTGAAATGATGTAAAAGCTTGTTAAAAGGCAGAGTGGTCACAGCTGGCAAGGCTGGTAGAGGGATGTGGTCATGTGATTAAAGTAAAAAGGTCGAGTAGGACTGAATTGCCTAAGTTTTGAAAGCAAAAATTAAAAATTTTTTTTAATGTTCTGAATATCATAAAGGAAAGGCCCAAGAGAAGATGGAGCTAAGAAGGCCTGGAATACCCAAGGTCATTAATTCAGTAGCTGTTTTGACTGTAGAGTTTACTGGCTGACACTGAAGAGGAAAAGCACAGTGACGGGTACCAAGGTCAGAGATCATCAAAGTTACAGGGAGATCAAAACCTGGACAGCAGTGTTGGCAGTGTGGACAAAGAGGAAGAGTTGGGTGTTGGAAGTATTATGCAGGAAGAAACAATACAAAGTTTAGACAAGACCTGGTTGTGAATAAAAAAAAAGGAGGTCAGCTGGAATGTGAAGCCAAGAACACTAACTCAAGCAACAGGAACCAGAGGAGGGGCAGGGTGGACAAGATCGGCAGCACCAATTTGGCCACAAAAAGGTCTGGGGTAAAACAAAGCTGCAGAAGTAACTGCTCAGTGAAGCATCCATGCTGCAAAACTAAAGTGCTGCCATTTGACTACGGGGAGTAAGGGCACTTCTAAGCTGAAGCCCTTGGCTCTCTGCACGGCAGTGAGCCAGGGCAGTACCCCTCATGGTACTACTTGCCCGTGGTACTGCTCCCCTGGGTACAAAGGACAGGAAAACAGAGAGACAGGACAACCAAGACTATCAGCACTTAATATAGGCTGTAGCCATGGCGGATGACGGGCAAGAAAGAAACCCAAACGTATAACTCAAGACAGTGACATGGCGGTCTATGTGGGACCATTTAAGTTTATTTGGGTGTGAAGAATGCTGCTTAAGAGCAATAACCCACTAAGCACCAAAGTTATCAGTCACTCAAAGCAGGCCTCTAGGCTGATGATATCTGGAAATGTACAAGGACATATAAGGCTGTGTTTCTTTTTTAATCAAGGAAGGAGACACACAAATGTGGAGTAAGTCATTGAGATGGCAGCTTAAAGTCACGTTTGGAGACAAGAACCAAAGTTCTGACAAGTGAGACAGTTACAGTGCCCAATCCATTAGCTGAAAATACCAACAGCATTGAAAGCACCACAAAACATCCTAAGCATCCAGCTAACTTCAGAATAAATCTGCTTTAATTTAGCCTACCTGCTAGTTCAGTGACAAGATAGTAACTGTGGAGCAGCACAGTGTCAGGAGGGAGGTGTGACAATCCCACCCTCCAAGCAAAAGACTGGGAATCTCCTCTGACATCTCCTCCGGCTCCCCAAGCAGCACAAGAAGAGCCCACACCATTTCTGCCTCCCAGAACCACTATCACCAGGGATCTCCAGCTGTCTCCACCTCCTCACAAGTGTCCCTGATCCCTCCCTTTGGTACAGTGATGGTTTAACAGCAGACACTATAGCTAAAGAGCAAGGTTAGCATTGAAGAGGACACAGCTATCAAATATTTCTGTGAGAGGAAGTGACTGCAAAGGAAAAATACCCTTTCTTGTATGCATACCTGCAATTACTGCACCAAGCAGCTCAGCCCCTCTCTTTCTGTGCATTAGGCACGTTTTTGCACAACAGACTTAAAAATAGTTGCATTGCAAAGAACAAGAGACGTAGTGCATTCAGTACAAGGGACTGGCTTATTTCTTAATGTTGCATCTCACATGGAGAGGGTTTTGTATCAGCCCTCATTACAACGGGTCAGTTTAGACACAAGCCCGTAATTGCTCCAGGCAATGCAGACATGTCATATCAGGAATAGCTACCATAGCAGATCTTTCCTAGGTCCATCTCAAACAGCTCAGGTCTCTAATAATGAACACTCCTAACCAAGACACACAAGCTCTTCTATTTTTACCTAACAGGCAAAAGTGTCACCGCCTTCTGACCAACAGGAAGAAAAAAATGTAAAAGCTGAGCATATATTTATAGTCCTTGCAGTTCAAACCCTTCAAACCTGTTACAACAGGACAAGGGGTGATGGTTTTAAACTAAAGGAGGGGAGACTCAGGCCAGACATAAGGAAGAAATTTTTTACAACGGGAGTGGTGAAACACTGGCCCAGGTTGCACAGAGAGGTGGGAGATGCCTCATCCCTGAAGACATTCCAGGCCAGCCTGGACAGGGCTCTGAGCAACCTGATCTAGTTGCAGATGTCCCTGCTCATTGCAAGGGGCTTGGACTAGATGACCTTTGAAGGTCCCTTCCAAACCAAACTATTCTATGATCCTATGAAAACAATACCAACTCCAGCTGGAACATCAGCAGCCACCACTGCTATCCCTGCTCATCGCCGAAGTTGACAGACCACCTCACCCGTGAGGAGGGACCTGAGAGCACCTTACTCACCCCAGTGCCATTTGGCTGCCCCTTCCCAGTTAGCAAGAAGAGGAGCACAAGCTCACCTATCACTCGGTGGTTGAAATAATCCGGCAGCATTCGCTCACACACGGCGACCAGCAGCCAAAAGGCTTCTTCCTCTTTGGCATACAAGAGCAACACCGAGGTCAAAATATTCATAGACTTACAAGGGCAAAGAAGAAAATGGCATTTTTTAGTGACAGCAAATCCTACTGACAAAAGCTAAATTATGTCTATTTTTAAAGAAAGTAGCTTAACATGATGTAAACAACTAAAAAAAATAGCAAGAATAACAGACGCTGAATACATAATTGCAACCCAAAGGCATAACAAGTTTTTCAAGCTTACGTATACTGCTTTTCCTAAGAGCAATAGGAAACAACAGAGAAAAGCACAGTACTGGATCTGCCCAGGTACAAAGTAGGTAACTGATAATGCAAGATGTTTTGGGGCTGCGTTCCCCCTCTCCCTGTATTTGTATTTCAAAAGAAGACAAGGGATCTGGAACCAGTCTCACGTTAATCAGAATTCAGGGAGCTGCACAGAAGGTAAAGTTTAGCTGGCCAGCTGGGTAAAGTACTTCACAATTTGTCATCAGTTTTGGCAGAAAGGAGAACTCTCGTTCATTAAACCTCTGTCTCAGTGCTCTACATGAACCTCATCTGTGCAGGCCAGTTTACTTCACACCATCTCCAAGTATTGGGTGAGAAATGTACTTTCACACAAACAGAGCATCAGAAACAGTTTTTCCCCTCTTTAAATGCAATTTGCAACATGCTGAGGGAAGACTTTTGTTAAGCCAGAGTACCAGCCTATGCACTTTTTTTCCAGAGTAAGTTACATTTAGTATCTAAAATTATGTATTTTTCTTAAATAAAAATACATTATTTATCGAAACGACCATTAAAACCACTCCCAAGAGAACGATAAAACTGAGAGAGCCAAAAGAGGGGAAAAAAGCAGCGACCGTTACCCCGCTGGGAGTTTCTCACCTGGCAGTATCCTATTTTGGGGTTCCTGTGGGCATACGCCGTAAGCACCCTTCTCAGGGCGGCGATCCCCGTCTCGCTCTGGAAAGCAGGGTGTTCGGGCAGCGAGCGGTGGAGGTCACGCTCAATCTCCTCCGTCACCATACAGGACTTGCCCATTGACGCCTCCACCAAGTGCACGTAGTAACCGGGATGCGAGGTGAGATCCGTCACAGCATCTAAAGGCAGCAGAAAGAGAGAAAGATGAATCATAGAATCATGGAATGGTTTGGGTTGGAAGGGACCTTCAAAGGTTATCTAGTCCAACCCCTGGCAATGAGCAGGGACATCTTCAACTAGACCAGGTTGCTCAATGGATTAGGATGATGCTGAACTTAAATGTTGTGGGTAGTACTGCTCGAAAGGATGTAAGCAAGATGGTTTTCCCCACGGTCTCTGAATTTGGTGAAATCTACAGACCTAGAAAAAATAAAGTCCTGGTAGAGTAAGTGTCTCGAAAACAAGTATCAGCAAAGCGTATATGATGCAGCACCATTCAAAACTCCTTAATACTGACATTGAGCAGAAAACTTCCCCAGCAGAAAGTAGTACTGGAAGAAATGTACTCAGCATTGCTCATGCCCTCCAAGGAGGGTAAACTCCACGTGAAGGAACAGTTTTACAAATGTTTGAACATGTCATATACTGGATTAAGGACTAAACTTGAGATCATATTGTAGGCAAATTCTGGCTCTGCCAGATCTGTGGATGAAATGAGTTGTTTTTTCCATCTCCAGTTTCTATTACCCCTGCCAACATTCAACAAGAAGTAGGAGCAGGACTGCTGACTTGAAGATGTCATTATTTTGCAATAATTTGATTTGTCTAGGGTTAAATCTAATTGCTGCTTGAAGACAAACATTATTTTATGAAAACATGACATTAATTTAAAATTACACAGATGAAGCAGATGTTATTTCGATTCTTCTGCATGTCATTGTCATATTAGCCAGAGATAAAATTTTTACAGATCTACCTAGGTACTTTCTTGCACTTACTAGTTCAGTAGCTGATCATCTCTCTTCTATAAGAACTATCATAAGCTCCACATAAATGATATTTAATTGTCCTCTTGCCTAACTGTTTTGCCATATTCACAATCAGATGATGCCTACAGCCAACATTTCTAAGTGTGCCCACCTGAGAAGAGCAGCCAGAGTTTGCCTCTTAAGGATTCAGGGATTCCCATAGCAACAAGTTTCCTGATCTTCTCTGTGCGAAACATGCACACGGTTCTGCCATACTCTACAAAATGGTCATCCCACAGACTCTCTTTGATTTGCTCTCTAGACTGGGAACAAGAAGATATCTTTTAAAAGAACGAATCATGTACATCTGAGAATTGGTAAAGAGAAACATTTTACATATCAGAAATTCTGCAAGGTATGTCCATTACCAATGGATATGGAAAGTCTGCTCTAAGGACTACGGATTTCCTCATTTTGCACATACAATTAACCACACAGGGAAGAGCAGAACTGATCAGACAGGGAGAAAAATTACAAACACTGATGAGAAAGAAATGGGGGAGAAGGGACAAAAAAAAAAATCCAAGCCAAGAGAAATGACACTACCCCATATATAACTCCTGTAGCCAATACAGAGTTCATTTTACTAAAAATGAGTATCTGTTTGAATGCCACCCCCGTTTTTTTTAAGAGGAAAGAACCTTCTTACAACTTTTCCCAAATTTGACATACCTTTCCAAAATCAAGGCCCACTGTTCCTGACTGATGGAAATCCGATCTTAGTCCTTCTGCATTGAGCAAATAACTGTTTTCCTTTCCACATTCACTTCTCTCCTTGCTTTGTGAAGCCTCTGTTCCCAGACACGCAGGCTCACAGTCCCTCAGCACACTTGTGGGTCCAAAGGCAGGAGTGTTCTGTAATGCAGAATCCAAGTGGTAATGACTGAGAAGAGGCCAAGAACTACATCCTCAACTGTCTTAAAGACACAGAGCTGGGTTAGCTTTTGTCTTTTCCATCAAAATGTTTCACACTTTTGAGGGGGAAAGGCTTTACACAAGACTTTATTCAAATTATCACTGGCTGGTATGTCAGATAAAGGGTTGTTACTTTACAACATAAGTTGTTAGTAAATTCTTAGTGTCCCTGATGACAAGCTACCAAACAATCTTCTACTTTGGTTAGGATTTGATAAACAAAATTAGAGAACAATTTAGGTTGAAGGGGACCATCTTTTTCAATCCCCTGCTCAAAGCAGGGCCCCTCAGACCAGGTTGCTGTGGGCTGTGTCTAGTTGAGTAGCTCCAAGGAAGGGGAGTCTGCAGCCAATGGACCAATATATTGACACAGTGAATTCAAAATTTTAAAAAAACCCTTAAGTTTGGTACCTGATTCTTATTTTGCAAGTTGTTACAGTGCACTGGGTTGCTGGAGTTTACTTGTTTTAGCCTCTGGAGCAGGTTCTCCACCAAAGTATCTCGGTCCTTCAGCTCAATGAACTGAAAGGCCGTCTTGCTCCTTATGCTAACGATGATGGGATTGGGGAGAAGGCTTGTGTCCTCCATCTTCTCTATACTGATTACCTTTTCCAGAAACATTACAGAAAACATATTATGCACCACATCCACAGAAACATCTTCAAATATTCTACATGTACCAAAATGTACAAACATGACATTCATTTACACACACCCTTTAAACATGGTTATTCATATCGACTTTCCTTGATCAGACACACCCCGTTGCCCAAAGTTTATGGTGTCTTTAGAAGCTCAAACCAGGCACCAAAAAGTATCTCAGCTGCCTTTTTTTTTTTTTTAATGACTTTGCCACCCACTTCAGGTGAGCAGACTGAGAGGAAAGGTAAGAGATCGATGATAAAAACAAGATTTAGAAAAGGATCAATTTGATGAAATTCTGGGGAGTGGAGGAGGAAATTTACTTTCACACTGCTGAGGACAGGGGAAAACAGTTGTGTTTTTGTTTCTGATTTAGTATACAACACTGTTCCCTTATTGTTTTCTGTTTCTGTAACAGTGGAAGATAAGTTTCTACAGTTAGGATAGTTCAATGTTACTCTTAGTCAAGGATAAAAGGAAAGGTATAATTAAAACATCATAATAGCCTTGTATCCACGGCAGATCAGGCAGGTGTTTGCTGACAGCTTCCTTCTCCTCATCTACTCCCACCACCTTCCCATGCATCCTGCATTCCATTTAAATAAGTCTCTGATTTCATGGAAATATGGCAGCTTGTCACTGCCTCCAGAATGTCCCATTTTTCTCTCTGCCCAACAAGTTTGCAAAGTCTCCACAGGTTTGCTAGAGTTCATCTGTGGAGGGAGAGCTTCAACACTTCTAAGTGTTGACCCCAGCCAAGGATGCTTTTATAGTGCTAGAAGGGTCCAAGCTGAAGTCTCCATCAACATCAAGCTGGACGTCTGCGTTTGTGCAGCTGGGAGGGGGACACTGACCGAGTCTTGGACCGAGCAGACTCTACCTTCGTAGTGCTGTGTCCCGCTGAATTACCTGTCCATACTTCACTCTGAGGATCAAGCTGAGTTACCCATACGTATTTTTAGGAGCTTATGCCCTAATGAGTCCCAGAATGAGCTCCACAACAATTCTGTAGGCACGACATACACAAGCATCCTACTCGTTTTCATCAAACGATAGTTTGCAGATTAAGTCAACAGTGGATGCTTACGGCACAGAAAGGCAGATAAGAGACCTGAAATGAAACAAACAACTCTACCTCTCTAAGTGGGATGATAACATTGCAGCAGCCGTTCTCTTTGCTGGCAAAACAGATATAGCTGTCTGAAGTATACATCCTTCCCGCCGTGTGACAGCGACTAAACGGTGTCCAGAGAGAACAGTCTACAACTTCATGCAGCTTCTCCTTCCTGGGCAATCTGAAGAAGGCCCGAAAGAATTCATTCTGCGCTCTGGCTTCAAGATCCCTTAAGAGAAAGCAGTGAGATCAAACCACAAGATCCCAAAAGGACATCCAGTGAAAGGTTCATTTTCTTGTTAGTCTCACCAAGAGTGAGGAATACAGAGTAAAAGCACCGTGCACAGCAATCTTTGCTGCCTATGTGAACACATGGATTAAAGACTGGCTTTGAAATACAATAAAGAATCACTAGCAACACTTGCTTGTTTAATAAGGTCAAAAGCAACTACTGCAGGAACTAGGAAAGGAAAGGATATTAATTTAAATCAACTGGTTTGTTGTGGGTTTTTTTTAATTATTATTTAGCCACGTGTTTTCTGTGGCTGCTGTACCACTTTCCAGCCTGAAAGAGTTACAGTTTTCAATGCCCAGGAGATAACTAAATCTTTCATCTGATGAACATACACCAAGCAATGGGAGATCAGCTTTATGTTCCTTGATTCCCTTCCCAGTAGCATTACCAACATCACCTCAGGGATTTGCACCTGCAACCAAAAGTAACACATTTATTCAGTGAGCACGTCTGAAGTGGTCAGTAATAGAAGAGTTAATGACGGTGGCATTTACATCATCACGTCCTTTGACTTGCAGAGGTATCAGCCTTTGAGAGAGCCCTCAGAACAGTGGCAAAATGCAGAACAGTCTCAGGTCACCTACAGACTCGGTTGGGAATAACAGCACCAGATACATTCAGTTTGGGGATTTTTTTTATACTTGGCTTTGGGGATTTTTTTTTTCTTTTCTCCTCCTCTTTAATGAAGAAGTCTGTAGCAATTTCAAGAGCTATGCAATTACATTATAAACAGGCCATGGCTATTAGCTCATCACCAGCAGTTCCAGAACCATTAGGGCTTAAATCCATCATTTTCTTTACTATAAGTAAATTTTTCCAAACATGATTCACCTTAGGGAAAAAAAAAATAGCTTGACTTTGTTCCATTGAAAGAATTTAATGCGTGGGCCGAAGCATAACAGGGAGTGGTACCTTGGTGCTCTAAGTCCCCCTCTTCACTCCTTCCTTCACCCTCCTCTTCCGCAGACACCCTCCCCCAGCCCTGCTGTTCATAAATAAGTTGAGACAGATGAAGCTGCTGCTTCAGTAAGTAAATCAATTGGGGGGAGGGAGGTTATTTCAGTTTCATTTGTAGAGAAAATTAAAGCCACATGAAACAGGGAGGAAGACAATCGAGAACAAACCGAGACCTGAGAAGGGAGGATCTGTATCTGCAACCAACAGAAAAGACAGAACGCACTCGACCAGCGTTGGGCTGCTGTTTCCTTCTCAAGCATTATCTTCCTTAATAAGATTATCCAAGGAAAACAGACAAATTGTCTCCTGTTTTGTTCGTTTTTGGTTTTGTTTTGTTTTTTTCACAAAGAACAAAGAGAAAGCCTCTTTGTGAAGGAAGGCAAAAAGGTTGCTCCCGAGTTAAAATTCCACAGCGAGAGCAACTCTGATAAGTGCCCGCAGAGATCTGCTATTGTGACAAAGCTGGATCAGGATATGCCTTCCTAGTTAACTCAGCACTAAAATATTTTCCATTTCTGCACAGCACAGATGAATGCTGCTGATAGCATCTGCAGTCGGGTCCGGGTAGAGCTGTGCTCTCCTGCTATTGTGCTGAGAAGGTAAGACCCTCCCTGGATCTACTCAGTTGTTAGAATTTCTTTACCTTTACGTGAAAAGAGGCATCATATAGAACAGTGGGACCTCTGTTGAGGCATAGATTATTTGTTATTTAAGAGCTGACTGTTTCTAATGCTCAAAAATCTGCGGTTTTCAGGATTTTGCGCCATCTCTTTGGCCTGCAGGCTCCAGGTGTGGGGCCTATTCAGACAAGAAGCCACACGTTTTTAAGCTGAAGAATGACATTTCCCGTATCTGAAAACTACGTAAATTCACCGAGCACTGCGTCCAGCCCCCTCACTCCATTCCAGGGAAAGGCTGCCAACCCCAACATCCCTGGAACTGCCTGTCTCCTGTGACTCATGGGTCACACAGGGCCACCATGCAGACCTCCCCACAGCCAGGGCTGCCCTGGGGACCAGTCCCAAAACAGGGGCCAGACTGCTGGTGGGAGGGATCCCGGAAAGAAAAATGGTAGCACAAGGATGAAATGCTGTCAGCACCTACCACTGTGGGCTCAAGCAAGAGGTTTTATTAGAAAGTGGCACACCGTGAAAATATTTCCTGTCAGGGAAGCAAATGCTAGGGCTTAAAGCAATTGCTTCCCTTCATAAATACAGCCAAACAATATTAGAGCTCGTTAAAAAAACCCAAACCCTGTAACTCAAAAAAAAAAAAAACCACAAACAAAATTAGCTCCTAAAACAAGACAGACAATCTTTTAAACATGATACAACAAAGATGCAGTGACTGGTCCACATCGCCAGGACCCACAGCTTCCATTTTGAGTTTCACAAAACCTCCACTGCCAAACAGAAACACAAACTTTCTACCTGCAGCCCAATGTGTTTGAAATTTTCTCCTCTAACTTAACAATTTCCATGGTGGTTTGGTTTTTAAGCAAATGCAGCGTACTGAGCTCTACCTAAGAAAAAGAAGGAATCGTATTGTTATGTAAAAATAATGTTTATTGAGTATTTACACGCGCATCGGAAGAACAAAAGGCGAGAAGATGCAATTGCCTTGTTCCTTACTTTTCAGAAAACTCAGCAATTCTTTCTAAGCGCAGTTCCCGACTTGCATGTTTCGGGATCCTGGACCATCTCCAACTCCAGCACTTCAAAGTGAACGGCAAGTCTCAACTGCGATAACTCCTTGTGCGTGACCCCTACGTTACCTTCCAAGAATTTTAAATTAAAGGAAATAACACACAAAACTAACAGAATGCCTAAAAGAATCAGGACACTAAAATGTGTGTCCTCGCCACCAAATATTTTTCTCTGCTTTAAAACTAACAGAACTTGGCAAAATTTTAGCTCTGCTGAGTCACTTGCTGCCTAACATCTAAACAGACTAGTTGACCTCTTGCTTTTAGAGATGGATTAAAAGACTCTTCTTGCTCTTCAGAGTCCACAGTTATAGATTTTGGAAATAACACATCCAACAATATATATCTTGCTTATTGGAAGAACTGTTGAATTTGCACAGCAAGAAAGGCTTCTCGTAAGCAAGCTAGAAGAAGTTATTTGAGAAGAGCCAACAAAGACTTGTCCAGACACATGTAAACTGAACATCGTTCCCTTACGTAGCAGGAACACTGGACTTGTAGATGGAGGAGATGCAATGGATATTTTTAGCCAAACTTCATGTGAGTCTTGATATTGCCTCATTTGGAACTAATAAAACTGGATCAAAGGGAAAAACTGTTGTACCAAGGTAGCTGAAAAAGGGTACCCCAAAAAGCAGCTCTCAAAGGCTCCTCAGTAAAATGGAAGGCTGTATTGAGAGGACCTCCTTGGGGGTATGTCCTGGACTAGCTTCTGTTCAACCTCTTCATCAGCCATCTGCATGATGGATCAGAGATTGTCATTATTAAACCCTACAAGGGATCATGAGCCAAACATCAGCCAAGAGCTTCAGGCTCACAGGAGAAAGAGGAGCACCACGCTGGGCTGCAGAAGCTGCACCAAGATGGAGCACAGCAGTGTCGGAGCTGCCGTAGAGATCGTCATACTGTTCCTGCCCTGGTCAGCACCGGCAAAGCATCACGGGTGATCCTGTATCTCACCACCCCAGGTCTACCACAGATGTCCAGAGAATAGCAGCCAGAAGGCCTAAAATCAGGGCTGGTAAGAAAAACTTGGCTGAACTAGGGCAGTGGAGGAGAGGAGATGCATACAAGTCTCCAAATACACAAACAGTTGCTCTAGAGAAAGAACATCTGATCTCTTCAATAGGACTGGGCAGGACAAGAAGTAACAGACTTAAAAAACAGCACATAAGATTCAAATTAGACTTCAGAAAGACTTTCCAATGACAGGTCAGTGCAGTACCGGTATGGATCCTGATATTTCCATTACTGGAAACCCTTAAAGCATGTTAGGCAATCATCTGTCATGAGTGACTATAAACAGAGATAATCCCAAACCCTGCCTTTCACCAAGCAGATGAAAAAAAAAGAAGGTTCTTTCTAGTCACATCCTCCTTGTAGCTGCAGGTTTAAGGCATTCTTGGATTCCCTCTCTGAAGGAATTAATGTGGGCTGAAACAGCATTTATGATTCAAGATACTTCAAACCATTTCTTTCCAGCTTAGATCAGCATTAAAAACCTTCTTTATCTTTGTATGAAGCAAAACCACCCTCATTGGCAAGTCACAGTTAGAAATAAAGAAAATAAACTGAGGTGGTTAGAGCTTGTAGAAACATATCATAAGTTTGAAACTTTACTGACACGGGCACTAAAGCTTTTGAATTGTGGGTTCTGCTCTGGCCAATTTCCTCATTACGTTTGAGGAATGCAACGGATGTTCTTGCATCCTGAAAGAGATGGAAACAAGAAGCACAAGAAACCTATACCAGAAATTCTAGCTACCTTCTTATTAAAAATGAAAACCAGCTGCCCTATGTTCCAGCACAGTTGTATGGCACATGAAAATATCCGTAAGAAATGGCATTTGCTTTCTTTTGCTCTTTACGGCAATTAACTTAATTGCCATTAGTTCCTTCATAATCCACAGTTCCAAGCCTTATCCTCTCATTAAGCAGCACAGGAACTTATACATTAACTTGTTTGACTCTGGCCATAACACAATTTGTGTCACAGACTGAGGGACTAATCCTGCAGCCTCTCTGAGTCCCGTCCCTCCACTGCTCAGCAGAATGACCCCCTAAAAGCCTCAGCAACAGCAGCAAAGGTTTCTGGTTTTCAGAATGGAGAATACACAGATCATGATGACATTAAGAATGCATTTTTTTTTAAATAAAGATACTGAGATGAGCTTCTTGCAAAAGAAAGCCTAACAAACAAAAGGAATCTGCAGCAACTTAAGTAATGTGATACAGCTGGAACAGTTTTAATGATGTGTGGATTGTTGCTTTCATTTTGACGCGCTACTATTTGCCTCCAAATCATGCACAGGAATTAGCAAAGACAATTATTAACTAAAAAATGTTGAGAGAAAAACAGTTGTTCTTGTAGTACTACAAAGGCTTCAGGAAAAAAAGCAGGAACAAAAACTTCACACACCAAAAAAACTCAGCCCCCAAAACATGTTAGCACTAAAAACCAGTTTATCCACTATTTAAACTACAGTCTTGCTTAATCATGTTACATCAAAGTGGCTGTTGAAGTGTGACAAAGGGCACCAGAAACAGCAACTTATCCAACCACTACTTAATTTGTGAAAAGGAAATTGGATTTGGGCATCTTCCATGTCCTCCTTTCTGCCATCTCAAGTTCAAGCACATCAGTATCAGCAAAGGTTAGAGAACATCTTGCCAAGGAACTATCCAGTAAATATATTTTTATCCTTACTTCTCCACTGCCCACCCTCTCTTTCTTTGTTTTGGTTGGGTTTGGTTTTTTTTAGGTTGGAGGGAAGGCAAGGAAAAAAAACTGTTTGAGTGCGTGGGATGGTTTCTGTTGCTTGTTTGCTAACAGACATACCACTTTTCAAAAATGCCCCAAGGTACATACAGGTTGATACCCTGAGAACCTCTTTATTACAGCATATTGCTAAGCTTACACTTCTCTTTGCAACTGTAATTTTAGTTTCTTTGTAGTTTTCCATTCAGTTAGTGCCCCTGGTTCAAAGACTTTTGGGAAGTGACAATGATGAGTTAAAAAAACAAAAAAAAAATCAGTAGACGCTGAAAATAACTCCCCCCAGTTTTTTGTTACATCTCCTCTGGATTTACTTTCCTTGCTTTGCGCATCTAACTTTTCAGTGCAAAAGCAGGAGTAGGGTGGAATGGTAAAGCAAAGAAGGGGCTTAGATACAACCTATATCTCAAAGCCACATCCTACATTAGTCAAAGTACATATCCTACATTTCTTGGGCTAAAGGCCTACAATGTTAAAAGTATCCAGTTGCACACATATTGTAAAAAGAACAGTAGCTCTTCTGTTTAAAGGGACCCTGGCTATAGAAAAAAAAAAACCAAAAAAGCCTGCAAAGATGTTTGTGACTGCTCACCGCTGGTCACCTCCAATGAAGTCCTTGATGGAATCCTGGTGTCAGTGATTTTCCTTATTGTGTGTACATATGAAATTGCAGAGAAAGTGCATTTTTTTGTTTTAAACGCCATTATGAAGCTTTGCAGAAGCATTTAGCCAAGATGTATACCCCAAATCACTGCAAAAATGCCCCTTGGAAACAACAGAACGGCTACTGGACACCTCTCTGTTTTTTGGGAAATGATACCACATGTGCCTTATGTCTTGGCCAGGAAGCAACACCTGGGTAATTCCCTTCATAGCTCTGGCCAAGGGAGAGGATCGAAGAGCAGGGAAGGGGATGAGCACTCCACACACACCCCACTCAGAAGAGAAGTATTTTAAACCAGCACCTTAACCCTGATGTCTCAGCCAAATTCCAGTTTGGCCTATTCCACCCTGCCCACCTAAAATTCCTCTGGGCAGTTTCCCTTCCCCTTTCCCACAGCAGCAAATAAAACACAAAAGCTGTGTGTTGTGCTACCAGCAGAGAAATAGTTATCAACCTTCTCGCTGAGAGCCCAATGCATTTCTGTAGTGGGAGAGGAATGCAGAGATGCATTTTGGGGACGTTTAGGGTAGAGCTGACAATAGCATATTAATCTGCTGCAACTGCCTGTGGGTTTTTTAAGTCCTATAACTACTTGCTAAGTCAGCTATAGCAACCGCGCTAGTGGGAAACTCCACATTTCAGATACGACCAAAAGCAATAATTCTACAGAATTGACGGTACTGGGAAAGCCCACACGTTGCCAAAATTACAAACAAAATAATGTTGTTTTTCAGAGAAGACTGAAAATATGCCTTGCTGCAATCTACTTTTCTACAGGGAATGGTAGTTTTAAACCAAGCAAACAAAAAAACACAGTCATGTTTAAGGGAAGAATATAAAATGGAAAAAAGTATCTTGCACACAAGTCAAAATGTACCTATTTGACACACCATAATACATTACAAAATCTCTTTTGCGCCCAGTCAAGTAAACCTTTGAAATCTTACCCAGCTGACAAAGTAAAGCACGAAGCCACTGCCGCACCTCTGCTCACACGAGGGAGAACAATTTAAGCTTTTTACCTCTTGGTAATCTGAGTGGGATCCTGTAGGCCTGGATCCAGCTCAAAGATCTCATTATCCAGTAGCCTTCGGAGAGTCACATCTGCCAGTTGCTCCATGATCCTGAAAGCCTCGGCAATGTTGAGGAACGTGGAGAAGTCGCGCTCTTTATTGGGGGTGGTGACGCGGACCGTGTCAGTCATGAAGACGTTGGAGGTTCTTTCCAGCTTCTGGACCTCAACCCAAGGAATGACAAGTTTCACTGCAATCGGAGAAAAAAAGCAAAAGCAGGTTGGAAACTCTGCTTACATTTTTCACATTTGGGAAATAAGCAAATTCGGAATGAACCACAAATAACCGAAGAGGAGAGAGACCCATTTTTAGAGATAAAGACTAAGCAAAAGCTGAAACCCTTTTATTACTCTACGTTCATTCTCCCCCCTACCACAAAAGACTGCCTTTTTCAGAATCTTCCCCTCAAAATTTTACTTATTTTCTTAAGAACTGCTGAATTGTGGAGTTCTGCCTTTGCAAAACACCTGCCATAAGCTGTGCTCCCAGCTCCTTTACAAGCCATTTCTGCAGCCGGCTTCATTACTACCAGAGTAAATAGTTCAATTTGAGAAGAGAAAGAAAACAGGGAAATGCTTTGTAATCTCCCAGAAATAAAACTATAGGCAGGTGGAAACCAAATTACATGCACAGTATGTCAACTTTTAAAATAAAGCTAACTTCCGTACAAAAGGAAGCTTTTGCATATGGACATTTTTATAAAGTTTAAGTGTTATTATAAACAGAGAGTTAAAAAAAAAGAAAGCTGCACAGGCATTGGGATCTTCCCATCTTGGTTACTTTTTACTTAAAAGGCGCACAGGCAAATCTTGCTCTAAACATTAGCTGTAAGTCAGAGGTGTCTATAGGAAAGAAAAAAATACAGGAAACTCTTCCCTGTACTTAAACACTGCTGAATCACATAAATGCAAATGGTAAACCGAATAAGCTTATTTTAGATAACCACTGCAGGATGTTACTTGCCTCTCCTGTATGAATCTCTGGGTAGAAATTAGGCTGGAAAGGACTTTTAAAATAGATTAAATTTCTATTTAACAGCTGCTGGAAGCTTCCCAAGATTCTCTGTGCCAATAACATCAAAGCTACACCCCACAACATCCCTAGCCGGTCTCCTGATGCCAATAAAGCTATAAAAAGGCAGTAATAACAAACATTGTCATATATACAAGACACTTATCCGCGATCACTAATTACCTACGGAGCTACCCTCAGCAAGTCCTCTGCAGTACATGAACCACAGCTGTCAAGATTATTTGCAGATAACATTTTTTTCTTACTTAAATAAAGCACAGCTGCGTCAACACGCACAAACGGCTGCGAATGGTTGTAAAATCATCTGTACGGGCACAGCCAAGGGACGAAAGATTAAACAGCAATAGCACTATTGTTCATGCAGGTTGGAACCACATGGGCTCTATAGCGCTGGTTGCAGAAACCGCCCAGCAGACTGTAAGGGACCCAAACTACCGATGAAAGGTCCGAAGTCTTCAAAGTTTTAGAAAAACAGAAGTTTAATTAAAAATGCGAAGAAACCTTGGCACGCCCTTTCAAGAAATCCGACGTTCTAAGCCTCTGAAATCCTGCAAATGCTTTAAGGATTAGATAAAAGGGGACTTGTCCGGGAAAAAATGTTCCACGGAGTTTATGCTCCCATAAGCCGTAGCTTAATTTTACGAGAAGCTGAAAACAGGTTCCAACATTGCATTCCAAGTCATTTCAACATCAAATAAAACAAGGGGAAGGGGACGGACTTGCCAGAAGCAGAACACTTAACGCTTTGCTTATAAAGAGATTTCAGTCTACAATTTGGGGGGATTTTTTTATAGAGTTAAAAGACATTTAAGAACTATTTTTATTGCAACTCATATTTTGAGGGTTTTTTTGTTGTTGTTTGTTTTGGTTTGGTTTTTTCCCCGATGCTGTACCAAAGAATGCAATATATGTGATTTCTTAGCAACATTTTCAAGACCAGATTTAACCATATTTGTGATTGCTACCTGAAAAAAAAGACAATCACTTGTTCTACATATAATCAGCATCAGCTTCTCAAATAATAACAACCAGAACTATATTAAATCTGGATTATTCAATGTAATACAAGTATTACACAAATGTGTCAAAATACTAGCTTTGAAATAGAAGCGATCTGCCTTATCAGAATCGCATTTCAATACATTATGTTTCCCACTGAGCTACGGAAGTCTGTTTAACCAGACGAAAATTCAGCTTTTTATTTCATGTTTCCATGCAAATGCATTGGAACACAAAGGCAATTCGACCAACTATAACACTGAATGAACATGGTCAAAATTAGAAGTTGCAAACATGTAGTCATCTGTGGGGCTTTTGTACTTTCATAATGAATTATTATTAAAAGAGATTAGAAGCGATTTCTTCTTAAATAATACAGCATGATGTTGTACTTCCAGTATCATTTAATGATCTGTTGTATTGCATAAACAAATTTTTTTTAACAATATAAAGAGTTTTTCTCTCTCCCTCCTCCTTCCCCCTTTATCTATCATTAATAAGTAACTTTTTTGTTTTGTGTGCTTTGGCAGACTGGAGATATCAGATTTAATAAGAGAAAGCTTGTGATGATAGCAATAAGAAATGACTGACAAAGGGTATTAATTGATATCAAACAGAAAACAAAAAGATTAAACAAGAACTTGGATATCTAGTATGTATCAACAGACTCCATTATAGTCTTCTCAGCAAAACTCAACTTTTGTTTTTATAATGAATAACAAACTTACCAGCATTTTAAATCTAACTCTGCCACCTTCTACAGATATGACAAAACAATTGGTCTGAAATAATATATGGGAAAAAAAAGGATCTCTTACTCTAAGCATGTCTTTGTATGTTTTAGGTCTAAGAAATTACCAATTACTATCTTTCTTATCTTTACATTAACATATTTCATTTTTAAACCCACAGTTTCATTTGACTAGCCATCTTAATGTTAAATCCAGACAGTAAATGGTAAAGTTTTCCTAATTCTGGCAACAGACAATTCTTGCTGTATTTATAGCGTTATAGGTTTACATTACTGCGCTTGCTGAAGTTCCAGCAGGATAAACAGGACTTAAAATGTTATCAGTTCATGCACAATGTTATTAAACAGAGAAACACTACAGAGTTTAAATGGCTACATTTATTTTTACTGTCTAATGTCTATTACACTAATTTTTTACCTTCTAATATCTATTCTGACAGGCTTTTCACCATCACACGACCCTTTCTCTGCAGAGGAACACCATGACCAAAGTCTTACAACTCACTGAACCATCTGAAGGTGCATAAACCCCAGGACACACTTCTTGTGACCTCCCTGCACCGCTATTCAGAAACACAAAGAAATTCCTAAATTGCTGTTGTTTCCCCTTTAAACCTATGAATTTTCACCTGGTTCACCAGAGCACGGCCCCTGTTATGTTTCCTGGGCTATTTTCAGGCAGGCAGCTGGGCCCTGGCACCCCCGGCCCCACCAGCCCTTACCCTGCTGCCCAGCAGCCATCACCCTGCACCCTGTCTGTGGGGAGGGACCTGTTTTTTGGCACTAAAAGCCTCAATTTCAGAATCTGCAGGAGGTGTGTTACATTTTAAGGCTACTTCACCACAGCACAAATAAGAACCAGATAGCAGCTGTGTCTACACACTCTTATACCCTCATTTTTATTAGCGAATTAATACTAAAATATAAAGGATGAAACTAATACTAAATTAAACAGCATGTTTCACCTGAGCAACAAAAAAACTCAGAAACTAAACTGCAGAGGCGAATTAGGCTTTTCATAAAAACTCCAGCTATTCATGCTTTTAAAGCCAGTTGTATTTATATCTCTTCCTGGCATTAGATTTCTTACACATTTACACTTACATTCTTTGCCCAGGAAGAAGGAATAAAAACAGAGATGATTGATGCTCAAATAAAGCCAGCCTTGCCGAGGAACTTTTCCTTTCCAACAGCAACAGGAATAATAGGTGATCAGCTTCTCGGCTTCAGGAAAATTAAATCTGGATTCAAACTTCACCAGGGCTTCTCGAAACTTCTCGGGCTCTTCCTCCTGCTCGGCGAGCTTGCTGCTTGTTTCCTCTGCAATCAGCGCCTGAGTCCGTAACGAAATAATACATCAGGATAAAGCTATGGCATTCGCACTCAAGCAAGTTGCTACAAGCTACCCATCCAAATTTTAATAACACAACCTTTTCTCACAAAGAAATCCAAGGTAATTTGCAATTTTCACAAATGGAGAAATTTCGGTGGTGTTCACATCTCTCACACATTTTGAATGCTTTCAAACCAAAACTTCTGGGAGCTTT
The DNA here is from genome assembly GCF_037038585.1 of Patagioenas fasciata. Classification (NCBI taxonomy): domain Eukaryota; kingdom Metazoa; phylum Chordata; class Aves; order Columbiformes; family Columbidae; genus Patagioenas; species Patagioenas fasciata. Next base: position 68,754,695 of record NC_092520.1, on the reverse strand, counting down.
TTTAAAATTGTTTTTTCAATGAGTCAGGTAAAACCATATACTTACAGTTTCACTACTGCCTACGATTGCTGTTATTTGGGGCATGCAGAGCAAAGTTAGAGTAACAATTGTGTATGCTGACCAGTACTATTTTCCTATGCAGAGGCGACGCAGTAAGACACCTCATTAACTTGTAACATGCTTCGAACCACTAAAAACATGGTTTCAAGAACATCTATGTAAATATAATTAAGTGTTGAGAATTTTAATAGCGGTGTTATGACAAAAGAGGTAAGTACATATTGTACCATTCAGACAAACAATCTGTATGTTACAGTACCTGGTATAATTTGCAGTTACCAAGCAGTCCTAATATGACACAAATCTACAGTAGAGGCGAGGGTCCAAAACATGGACTTAACATTAACTAATAAAGCCTGAAGAATTTTAAATATGTGCTATGCTAGGTAACAGGCTGCCACAGCGTTATCAAGAGAGATTAAGTTTATTAGAGCATTTCAGTACACTTAAACAAAGTTGTTTTTTTGAGAAAGTAGGATAAAAACTAAGATTAACAAGGTGATCTTTTGCCTCTCTGTTCCCTTCTTCCCCAACTTCAGGGCCCACAGAGATCAGAGCAGCAGTGTTGGAATTCAGCAAAAACATTATGTTCCCACAAATTTTCCAGACCAAAGAGGGGAACACAGGGGGAAGAGCACCTCACTAAAACTCTCAGCAAGGAAAAGCGTGCAGCAGGACCTGAGGTAAAGCCGTCACCAGCAGACTTGCTCCCCCGCCAGCCACCACCAAGCTCCTCTTGGAGCGTGTATTTTACTATAAGGACGCCAAGCTTTTCAAGTTTTACCACAGATGCCGTTATTATTTTAAATCTGGTCTTCTTCAGTCACCGAGTTCCCTAACTTTCAAAATTCTTCTGCCTTCCAAAAGGATGCTCGTTTCTGCAACCCCCACAGCCAGCCAGAAGCTTCATTGCCGTGCCCGGCCAAGACCCCCACGTCCTGTAAAGCCACCAGTAGTTTCCGTGCTGGATCCTCATGACACAGGTGACGTTGCACAAGGGCCCATCCCCTGTCCCTGTGCTGCAGGGACTGTGTTGCCGCCTGCACGGATGTGTTGCCTGCAGATTCAGGCACTGTGGCTGTCACCTGATGACACCTCTGAGCCCCATCAAGAGGTACAGGAGTATGTACGAGTAACTGATGGGTTAAAGCTAGGAAAAACATGGAAGACAGAAGGAGAAACATAGTAAGGAGGAAAAGCTGAAATACAGGAAGGGAAGGTATTTAACATCATGTTTTGGGAGGTGAAGGAACTGAAAGCAGATGCTAAAGAAAGCTCAGCTGCATGTCACAGCGAAGAGAAGAACAGCGAAGCTGGAAAGGGATGGGGGGCTAATGATTGCATCTGATACTTTGATTTTGAGATGCTTCCAAGGAAATGCCAGTGGAGATGCACAGATGGTGGCCACATCAGATGCAAGTGCCACACAGAAGACTGATACATCATCCTCTACCTCTAACCACCTATACCCATGGAACAGGTATTTTCACCCTCCATCAGGTCAGGGTGAATCTGGCTTACAAGTCATGGCATGGGTAAGACTATTTGTGAGGTATCTACTGAACAGGGAGGTGCTGCTGCTCACCACGAAGCCACAGCCGGCACCACTACACCAATGGCAATACACAACCAAAAGAAGATTTAAGAATCCTTGCTCTACAAGAAGCCTCTACCTGTGTAGTCCATGTACAAAAATGCAATTGCATAAATACTTCCCAGCTTCTTACAAGTCAGTGTGAAAATAGATCGGTGACCCCACTGATACACAGAAGTGTAGAAATCATACACGAACATGAGAAGCGAGCAGATTTTGTGACGAGCTGAAGCCACAATGAACACCATAGATACGTCAGCACACTTCACCAAAAAATAATGTTTAGGTCAACAAAACCAAATACGAATTACAACAGCTTTCTGGCATTGTTTCTAATAAACCACATGTAATTGCAAGGGTGAAAGTAAGACATTTTACTTACCTTCACTTTCCCTTTGACAAAACTAACAATATCTTCTTTATTGTCAAACACAGACAAAGTATGGAGCAAGTTTTGTTCCAGCCATTCCCAGTGCTGGTTTATCTCCTCTACAGTGGCACCTAGAAAAGTAAAAAAGCAGTGTATTGAAACTCATCCTATGAAACAAAATTGAAAGGAAGAAAAAAAGTTTAAAAATGCAGTGTTTCATAAATTCATTATGAGAAACTGAACTCTCAACCTCAAAATTCTTAATAGCAAAGAGGTCAAAAAGGTCTAATTCATAACAGTATAGTTAGAGAAAAACATAAGCCTCATTGTTTTAGAGATTTAGTTTTAGTGCTTTTAGTTTTATCTTCTCAAACACTCTCAGCCAGCAAATGCTGCATTAGAAGTCAAAGCAGAAAAACCAGCAAAACTTCATTCTGAGCTGCTACACTGTAGCTTATTCTGACATGCTGTTCCTTAAGCGGCCACTGAAAACCTTTTATTTACATCCTGTTCTCAAAAGCCCTGATCCTCCTTTCTCCGTCCTTCAGTATGTACATGCATATGCACACACCCCCCACACACATGCACACACCCCCCACAAACATGCACACACTTTAAGAGGAATTTACATGTTCATAACTGGCATCATGTTTGACCAGTTCTCTGTAATAATTCAAGTACCTAAAAATAAAGTACTTCGCTTGAGCAACGCCTAAAATGTCTACAAGAGCACTTTTCTGCAGTTCGGGGAAGAAATAGAGTGAACAGAAAATCTTGGTCAAATAAAGACTTCCAAATCTTTAGGGTTTTCTTAAGGACTTATTTAAGGGTTTTGCTGTTGTTGTTTTAAATATAACGTGTTCACACTAACTCCAGAAATAATACTTCAGTCACAACCTATTTGCTTTGGCTGTTTCTGCTTTAAACTGAAATGTCACTTTATTGCACAATGACAGAAAAATCAGAGCAAGGCGAGCAACATACAGGGCACTTAGCAGGAAATCTGGCCCCTAAAGCTCTTTCTGATCAGTGATTAAATGTTATAGGTAAAAAAGTAAAGGCGGCAGAAGTTGCTTTTTCTAATGTTTTGCTAGTGGAAGAAAGGAGAGAAGTACTTGGATGTCAGAGACATAGGAATCACAGATGAATATAATTATAACATGAATTTCAAATAGAAGACTCATTATCTCAAAATTTGATTTGTGCGTATGTAAGAGAAGCATCATGTTCCCTCACAACAAAAAAAATTATAAATTTAGCTAAGGATTTTCCACCTTCCTCTGCTCTGTTTTCCACGCAGAATGCCAAATGGCAGGGAAACTTTCCAAGCTTTAACTTCCTTGACAGGAAGGTCTTGTGATGGAATTTCATAAATATAATTAATCAAGGTTAAATAATTGTTTTTAAAAAGGAAGAAGAGACACATACCCTTTAGGTAAAGAAAACAAATTATTAACATATAATTATAATATATCAATAGTTAAGAACACCAGAAATAGTGATTTTATATTAAAATGGTTGTGCAAAGCAAATATTGAGTTGAATTGTTATTTCTGGGCAGCCTAAAAGATACCAACTGTATGGGAGAGCTGGTGAAAGAAGTGAAATAAGCCGTGAGCAAGACACCTTCCACAGCAGCACCCACACTGCTCAGGCTGCTCTGAGCCCAGGCTCTGGCAGTGGCCATCTCCCATAGGGGCTACTGCACTCCTTCCTGATGGCCTTTAGGTATCTCCAAGGATTCTGCTCAAATATCAAAAGACCTCTTTGCTCCTTTCATTTAGTCAGGCCAGCTTCGCAGCTGCTCGGGTCATTTCTTTATTTCTAATTTCTGTTTCACGGCTTATCGTCATCCTGTGATTCGACCCAGGCATTGCCAATCTCTTCCTTATTCTTCCTCCTGTGCCGATGCTCTGCACAGCACTTTATTCCACCTTTTACCCACCTTCGTGTACCTGTGCCAAATGGATATTTAGTCTAACCACAGCCCCACTCCTCATAATCTCTCCTTTAAATCCCCTTGCTCTCCCCCTCTCCCAAATGCTACTTCACTTAACTGGGACTTGGGTTTTGCCCAGAAGCCTTCTGAAAGGAAAGTAGTAAGTGGGTCTACACTAGGGCTGAGGTTAGGCTTTGTTTTTTCCTGTACTGGTATAACACGATTAACCATCTGGATTGAAACATCTCTGCCAGAACAGCCATGCTGGGCAGGGAACAGACCTCCTAGCAGCCCTTGGAGATCTGCAAAAGTGCGTAACACAGATTTCACCCTTAAACAGATATCATCATTTAAGCCTACAGCTCCTTGAACAGAGGACTGCCAACATACAATTAAAAATGTAATTTTAATTAATTGCCTAATGACATGATGGCTACCCCTAATGAAGTTACACCAGGAGACTGGAAGGAGCTCCTGGAGCTACTCCTTGTCGTTGATATACAGCAGGAACCTTAATATGACTCACTGTTCCTTCCAAATCCAGTAGCAAAGCTCTTAACATCATGTTAGTGCAGAGCTGGGCGAGCAGCAATGGCCACTTCTGCACAGGACAAGTCCTTTGTCCCATCCCTGGAGACATTCCAGGCCAGGCTGGACAGGGCTCTGAGCAACCTGATCTAGTTGCAGATGTTCCTGCTCATGGCAGGGGGGTTGGACTAAATGGCCTTTGAAGGTCCCTTCCAACCCAAACATTCCTGTGATTCTATGACACTATGCTCCTCTACTCCTATTGCCAGTGCCAGATCTCTCCCCTGGACTCTCACGTCAGGGTTTCACAGCAGAGATACTATTCAGAAGCAACTTCTGCTACCATGGTTCTCCATTTCTGTGCAGCTCTGGAGAGGGTTTATGTCCTACCCACACAGCATACAAAGCAGAGCCCTCTGCTTTCCACTCTGTTAGAATAAATTTCGTTTTCTCAGGGCTGAGCATCCATTCAGAAGACCCAAAGAAAATTTTAGAAAACATTAATCGCATCAGTTTATCTCAGGAAAATCTTTAATCACTGCTACCAGGTAAGTTTTTTTGTAGTGATTTGTAGCTCCTTTGATATTAAAAAAAAACACCTGCAAGCAGTAAGAGTGTGGATAGGGCAAGGATCAGCCCCGGAAAGGAATATAACACATATTGAAATGATCAAGAAGCCCATGACAGCAACACTGAACTTACTTTTCCAGAGGCCTGTAACAGCACGAAGCTTTTAAATTTCTCCATGAGATGGCATTATTTAAATGTAAAAAGGAGGAGGGTAGGGATATAAAGCATAGAGCAATTGCAAAACAAAGAAAACCTAGCCACAACAAAAATAGCACAAATGGACTTTACGTAAGCTTCTTCACAAACATCTGGCACAGGGAAACATTCACAGTATTAACAGGGGAACATGCAGAGGGGTCTCTGCTGAACAAGGGAGAAATGAATGAGCCTGTACAGAGGAAGGGGGTGAATATACAGATTGCCCCTGCTATTTAAAGGACTACTGTGTCGAACACCAGCAACATGTAAAAACTTACATGAGCTAACTATTTCATGGCTTGATCCATATGAGAATGGAACGGAGTAGCATAGAATGGAATAGGAATGGGAATAGGAATGGCAATAGGAACAGGAATGGGAACAGGAATGGGAATTAGAACAGAACAGAACAGAATACAATACAATACAATAATAGAAGTCCAGTTGGAAGGGACCTACAATGATCATTTAGTTCAACTGCCTCACCACTTCACCACTTCAGGGCTGACTGAAAGTTAGAACATTATTACGATTTCAATGCTAGGATTTTGCAGACTGAAGCAGAACGGATAAGAACAGCCCTGCAGACTGGTCAAGAAAGAGCAGGATGAATGGAACAAGCGATGTCCCTTAGTGTGCCATGGCCAGGCTGCAATTCACATCAATACCACTGTCCTGAGGATGACCTCAACCTTTCAAGGTTGCAGAGACACTGCAAGAGGGATTAGTGCACAACAGACCAGACAATGAGACGTTCCCCCTCAACAACTTTATTTATCTCCTAAATCACGTAGCATCTTCTGATTTTTCCAGTTACATTCCATTATAATCAAGTGTGGTAAGACATTTCATAGTAAGCAACTGAAAGACTAGACTGGTGAAAGCCTAGACTAAGTAGCTTCTTGCCATAACTACTGTAAGAAAAGTTATGCATATGAACAGAACCATAACACTTTGCAAGAGAGAGAAAATTAATGCAAAACACCCTCAGCCAAACAAGCTTTCTATGGAAACTTAATGTTCCTTGTTAACATCTTCTCATAATTTCTATCTGGGATTTTAACCAGGGGTTAATTTGGTTGTTAAACAAGTTATAGGCAACAGCTTTCCAGCACACACTACTAGCTGGGGTTACCTTGAGCTTCTTGGACATGCTGACACTGACCATGCTCAGAACCGGTTTGGGGTTTCCGTCTGTGACTCACCAATAGCTATGGCCCAGTAAACTTCAGATCCGTTCAATAACTCACCACATGCAATGGCAGAGTAAACCTGTGAGCCTGGGACTTGGAGTAAAATTCGAAACGGAGCGACACGTGCATTAGAGTCTAACACAGCATCCAGGGCACCAACCAAGCGGCCTGCAAACAAAAGCGAGGGGAAAGAGAATTAGTGCCAACTTTTACTTCTGTAGCCTGCAAGTCTTTTCACATCTAAAGCCGTAAAATTACAATTCAGAATATAACAAAAACAATAGCAATTCTCTCCCTGTTTCACGCTGCGATGTACAAATGCTCAAAATGTGAAAGGCAAACTAGATTAGAAGATCAAAAACATATCGAGTTCTTTGCATTTCCAGTTTTGCCTCATATATACATATATAAACACAGAATTGAAGTGGAGAGACCTGAGGGCACCCTAAGAAGTAACCGTTCCAGCCCTGCTCTGAAGCTGGATAAATACACCTATGCCTATGCGGTATTTGTCTAACCTGTTCTTCAAAACCTGTCACAACCAAGATGCAACAACCTCCCTGGTTAGCCTGTTCCACTATTTTCACTAAGTATTCTTTCAGAGGAAAAACAAACAAACGCCAGCAACCAAACAAGCCAACCACCACAATCTTAAACTCTCTAGCTGGAAATTAATTCTGCTCCCCAAAACACAGAGAGTAATTTACCACAAGCACTTCTTATGTTAATGCTTGACATACTGAAAAAGTAACATCATATTTGCCCACCCTTAAATGAATTCTCTTTTTCTAAAGAAAGCCCAAGTGCCTCATCTCATCCTTATGGGTCATATTTTTCAAACAGCTCATTATTCTTGAGGTTAAATTGCAATCTCTCCAGCTTATTTTTAAGTGTGACACTCCAAAATGGACATGATGCTCACCACCGGTAAGGTACCAGCTGTAAGAAGACTAGAAAATCACCTCCTGTATCTTGCGTACACACCAAAGTATCCAAAAGAGTGTGCAGCAGTATCCCACTGTAAATTGAGCACTTGACATAAACACAGGCAAACTCAGTTTTTGAGAGCTGAGGCAACTGCTGTCCCCCCAAAAGACATTTCAGTCTGGAGGTCAGCTGGAGTTGCTGGCCTTTCCTGCAGAACCAAACTATGCATCAAAAAGTTATTCAAATGTCATGATTTGCAAGCTGGCTTATTCAAGTAACTCAGAACTGGCTTATGGCACCTACAAAGAGCAATACAGGAGCAACTCTATATGCAATTCCCCTATACTGTATATCCTGCAGAGACACAACCTCTATGGAGAGGGACGACAAACAGCAAGGAGTGGCTTTACCACATGTGCTTAAGCCACTGGATCCTCTAGGAAGTTTTCCACAATACTACGTTTTCTCTTTGCACCTTTAATTTTTCCAGCCTAAATGCCATATGTATAGCTGTATTTTTGTTCCTTCGCCATTAATCCAACATAAAAGGAGCTATTCTCAGCCTCCAAAGTCTTTGCCAGCCCTTGGCATTATGTGCAGTTCTTATAATTGTGTTCTCCAGACCATTATCTAAGTGATTAATGGAAACAATGAAATGAGACCTATAAAGTCCTCATCTGAAATGCCTTCTCACGTGGACAACAAACCACAGCTAATTAATTTGAGTATGGCACAACAAAGCAGCAGCGCAACCACCTTCTGGTCTAGGAGGTATAAGAAGTTCACATGGAACAGCATCAAAAACCTTCCAAGAGCAAAGAAAATTGCATCAACTACTTCCTCCTTCCATTCACACACACCATTGACGATGCTTTCAAAGCCAAGCAGAAGCTGAAAACAGTATGTTTTAAAAATACAGGGTGAGAGATAATTCTGCACCAGTTTGCCTACGTCAAGATATCACACCCATCTATTTAAAAAAGGGAACTGAATTTGGAGACCAGTAATACATATAACATCAGAAAATGCTAAATGCACTCCTGTAACTGCAAGAAAAAGACAAAAAACCTCATCCAAGTATAGAAGATAGCAAACCATCCGTGTTCACAGAAAGCAGAGCGCCAACTTCAGTGTGCTGGGTTAAAGCCAGTAAGGTAGCATCAAATGATGCAGAGAGTAAAAATAGGGTTTAACTTTCAAATTTCAACAGACTTGGGACATTCCAAGAAAGAAACAGAACAAAGTTATGAAGTGCCCTCATACTTCCACCAGATGATAGATCTAGGAGAAAAATTTCTTGTTCATTTCACTAAAGTCATGGAAGAAAGTCGACTAACAGTAAGTGCTACCAAAATCCCAAGAGAACATTTAGTGAACATCCCATTTGTGCAATGTTTCTTTTTCAGAAATCAAGAAAAACTGCATGAAAGCAAAGAAGTAGCTGCAAAATTTTGTTTTACTTCTTAGCTTGTGCAAAATTAAGTCCTTTTTCTGTTCCTGAATAACTGACCAGAAAACACAATTCCTCTTCTCACTGTTTACTTCTGCTTACAATTTCCATTTTGCTTACAAAGTATTAAAAAAAAAAAAAAGATTCCTCCTTCAACTTTGCCAGTTAATTACCTCCCTTGCCTAAACTGCCCACAGCTAAAATATTAACTAAGGACAACTAAGAGGAGCCAGAACTAAGACTGAAAGAAAAGGAAAAAAGCGTACACTTCTCACTGCAGCATCAAAAAATAAACCACCTAAAAATCCCTGAACAAACAAACAAGAAACTACACTGTACACTGATTCTGAAACATGTTTTGAAAAACACCTAGCTGGCAAGCGAGTGCCTTTCTAAAAAAATGTCCTGACAGCTTGTTCCATGGAAAAGTCTCTTATAAAACGGGATCTGCTCATAAAAGGATCTCTGGCTCACAGGTACATATAAATTATATAGAAGATCTCTGGCTCACATGTTGATGCATTAACATGCCTTCAGGTAGGATGCAGCAGACCTCTTCTGTATCACGGGTAACTGCGAAACCATTTATACCCACAGAACAGTCAAAAATTAAAAGAAAACAGAAACAGAAAAAGAAGAATTGCTACACTGGTTTCGTTCCCAAAATACCCATCATTTTTTCTCTTTTTAGTCTATATGGGACAAGATTTTTGGGAGGAACTTAAAATCCAGAGTACCGCTTTCCCTTTAACAAGCTACTCCACCAACTTCTCATCCGCTTTTTGACCTCCCAAGATGCAGAACTATTTCAGGGAAGCAGTAAACTGCACACTAACTACACTAAGGAGAGATGGAAATGTAGGTTTGCGAAGCCTTCGCAGGTTCCTCAAAAGGTAGAGGGTTTTTTTCATGCAGAAAGAATGCTCCCAAGATAAAATTCACACACAAGCTTCAGGTGTAAGGTATACTTCTCACAAATACCAAAGAGGTGGAAAAGGACACACTTATACTGAAATTATATGCTTCTCTTCAATAAACCTGATTACTTCAGCTGTAAGGTGGATTTCAGGTAGAGGGAACACTTATCCATGTTATTTCAGAATTGAGTCTAGAAAACAAAACTGGAAAACTCACTGCAAATCCCACACCTTACCTGGTATCTATTTCATTGCTATTTTTGAAACATATCTATTTCTGTGCCTATTTTATTGCTTCAATACTGGAAATTGAAATATGTCCAAGTAAATCAAGAGTGTTGTACTTCTAACTGCAAACCCATTTTTATCAAATGTACATGCATATTATGGATATAATACCACAAATAATCTGAACTATAAAAATTAGCAAGGAAACACCTGAAATTCTGCAAGAGGTGGGAGTGTCTCCCTTTCACAGAGATCAATCTGTAACCAAATGAGACACAAATAGGACATCATGCACAATGAAATTGTTGAGCATTTCTTCACGGAAAAAAAAAAAAAAATTAGCCAAGGATATTTTACAATAATCAGGTTCTCAAATGAACTATCACAAGTGCAGTGCTCTTCATCTTTAAACATATGGTTCCTTACATGCTTCCAGAAAGATAAAAGATCCCATTACATGTTATCCTGTGTCATGCTCACAACTAATCTAGAAAAAGGAACATGTTTACAGAAAGTTAATATAACACCAATTTTTACTAAACATACCATATCTTTCAAACTAAAGAATGCAAGCTCCCTTCCCAGATCAGTGTTAATTACTTACATGGTATTCCAAAAATTCTTTTAAACTACTGAGATGCTGGGCAGAGGGTGATTAAACCTGAACCCAAACTAAAAACTAGAACTGAAAAACTATCTATTATTTCCATCCTTTAGGACAATGCTCAAGAGACAGTCCAAGGCACTAATAATTATGCCCGGCCCAACAGCACATGAATTAAGGAACCCTCTACATAGAGCAAGATGGTTTCTGCTCACCTCTGTCATATTTTAAATTTCAGAACTACTCAAATGCCTTCCCATGAATTGGGGGGGTCACTTCGGCAGTTTGTTTTTTTTTTTTTTTGGGGGGGGGGAGGGAAAATGTAGAAAAAGAAAAGAGAGGGAGTTAAATCTGAGGCTAAGTGACAAGGAAGCCTGCAGTACCACAATACTGAGCAATATTACCCTTATAGTTTTACTTTGTTTTTAAATAAGACATCTGGTCCCCACAGCTGGGATCCTTTGTTTAACGCACACTCATAAATTTAACACAAAGCGGGAAGTAAAGGTCAGTCTAGTTCAAATAAGCAATAACATGTGGCATCTGCAATTAGTTGGTCAGAAGTTCTGACGGCGCTTTTAAAAGCTGGGGAACGGCAGGTCAGATACGAGGAACAAGGAGGCACCTCTTCCCACCCGCGTGCCACAGCACTGAACCTCCCAAATCAAGCGCTTATACCCCCTCTCCCAAAACCAAAGGGGTCACACAGAGGGCAAGAGTCCAGCCTGTGCCTCCAGCATCCTGGGGAACAGCTTTAGCCACTGCACAAACAAACCGACCTCCGCGGAAGTTTGAAGGAGAGAGAACACTGCTTTTCTACTTCTCCTTGGTCTACTTGGAAGAAAAACACTTGAGGTTCCCATTGCACTCAAGACCAGCACATCTGGAGAACAAGGTGTGCTTCTAGAACATCTGCCAAATCGAGTCTTTCGGAGAAAACAGACAGAGGACCACCACCACAGTACCTAAACTCAAACAAATCTGCCAAGATGCTCATCAACTCCAAAGCTGAAACTGCTCTCAGCCGCAGGCCATCTACGCTTACCTGGATTGTGCCAAAGCCCTGCTTTAAATACTCAGACCCTTATTTTTTATTTTTTTCAATCAGGCTAGGTTATTTTTGTAAGACAAAGCCACCAAATGGAGGGATTTGTGACTACAGCCACAGCCCAGCATCCTGGCAGGCTCCCACTCCAGTATGAAGCCACAAAACGTAAAGCATGCCTCCAGATTAATTCTCAGAAGCTCAATGTTCCCCCTCCATCAGAAAGCTGGGCGCTGAAAGAAAAACAAGCCCAGGAAGCAAAAGCAGGAATCTGCCAAGAGAACACTTTACCTGAAATCGGGAGAAAGCTCTTCCCGAGAAGTGGAAGGAGCTAAGAGTACAGGGTCTTTCCCAGAGGATGCAGTCAATAGCTGCAAGAGGCACTCTAAGCTGTTCAGGCACGTGAATTGGGAGAAAAGAGCAAATTAAACAATTCAGATGACCATAAAAATAAAGTGGCTTTCCTTTAGGACAATGAAATTGAACTAACCGCTTAAATAAAGCATAATCTCAGCTCTTTGAGGCAGAGAAGCACTCCAAATCCTGAAACCTAATTACGCTTCTTCATGTAGTCTCCTCCATCTAGCAATGATTCGCAAACAATTAGAATCTCACAATAGCCATGGTGGCAGTAATTAGCCCTGCTAGAGGAGGCGAGCATCTGGCTGAACCAGTAGCCCACCACCAGGCAGTAGGACACAGGGAGGGGCTTGTGGATGTCCCCGCTTCCCAGACCCTCACCATCCCTCTGCTCCAGCTGCAGGAGAAAGGTGGTTTTCACATCAACCCAGACAACCTCAACCTGCCAAAAGGGCACTCTAGATAGCACAGGTCACTCGCCTGGCTCTGTGCAGCATCTCCGAAGTTTTCCATAGGACCAATATACCCGCTGAGAGAGAGATGGGGCAGTTACGAAGCTGGATCCCACACGGTCTCAACCATCTCACCACCTAGGAGCACCTAGTTGGTGACCTTAACCCAAGGTGATATCCGGAGCTCAGATGTGCTGAGGACCACCTTAGTTCCGTCTTCATCCTCACCCCTCAAAGCCCAGCAGGAGAGCACCGCAAGCACTGGGTGTTATGAGCTCAGGTGGGGGCTTCTGAGCTGCACCAAGGTAGGACACAGCCCAGGATGGCAAGTATGAAGGTGCTGCTAGCCAGTGGTAACCCCCAGCATAAATGTTTGGGAACATTTCTAGGTCTTTCATATCATCTTGATTCGGTTCCTCTAAAAGTTCAAAACTCAGGTTGTTACTTTCACTCAGGCCTCCCTAAAATCCAGGCTTTTGCTGGGTAAGAGCCCCATTGGTTATGCAAGGCCACTAACAACAGTGGCTCAGTGTCTTGGCTTTACACCAGCCACACTGTCTTTGCTGAATTCTGCAAAATTCTACAAGCAGGTTTTGATACGATATAGCACCTCTGATAAAGTATTTCTTATTAGGCTTTCCCCACCAAAAAATAAGTTGCAGATCTTATCTGGAAAAGTACATAAGAAAAAGGATGAAGGACTCCTCCTCTAAGGGCTGTAGGAAGGCTGTGTTTCCTTTCTAACGATAAGGGCTCACCACACTTGAAGATAAGCACAGACAACATTATATTTCAGCGTAAAGACCTAACGCTCCAAGCATTTATTCACCCGTGGAAATACCAACATTCAAGCCTCTACACTAGTGCCAACATGGGCTCTGCCAGATCAAACACTGCCACTAGGTAAACTGGGATTTGTTGGGGTTTTGTTTTGTTTGGGGTTTTTGCTGTTGTGGTGGCTTTTTTTTTTATTTTTGGGGGGGTTGTTTTGTGTTTTGGGGTTTTTGTTTGTTTGTGGTTTTGTTGTGTGTTTGTTTATTTGTTTTCCAATCTGGCACATAGAAACTAATTGAAACAAAATTAGTCCTCAGTCCCAGCACTCTGGGGAGGCTGCAATAGAGAAAGAAGGGTAGTCTGGGCATTCTATGGCGTCCCGTGGTCCCTGTGACTCCCATTTCCCTGGGCGCGATGCCGAGATCTTGCTCCAGCACCAGATCACAGCATTGGGAGGGAAAGGCCACACTGCGGAAACAGAAGCGAGTCGAGCCGTACACCCGCTCTCCCAAAATGGTGGAAACGTCACGGCAGCCCCGGGGCACTGGTTACTTCTCCTCAGCCCCACTTCCCCGCAGGCCGTTTCCCTAGGCAGGCACTCAGCCTGACAGGACTCTCACAGCTGCTTATCTCAAGTCCTCTGCCACCGGCCCGAGTCATGCCAAGCCTATTTTTATAGCTGCAGAGCCAAATTCTTCAATTCTCACGTTACAAGTGAAAATACCTGAAGCTGTTTTCCACCTGAAGACGGGTGAGAAGGTGGGACACACAAGCTGCTGCTGCAGCAGCGAATTACCCAGACATGGGACACTACTTGGGAGACTAAAAAATAAAAAAGTCTGCCTCTGTTTTGGTGAGTGCTGTACGTAACACTGAAGACATCATTCTAGCATTACTCACACTCTGCCACCACCAACACATGCCATTATTTTCTAAGGAAGATGTTTTTTACAATGCAAGTGGCGAGATACTGGACCAGGCTGCCCAAACATGAATGCCCCATCCCTGGAAGTGTTCAAGGTCAGGCTGGATGGGGCTTTGAGCAACCAGGTCTAGTGAAAATGTCCCTGCCCATGGTAAGGGGCTGGAACTAGATGATCTTTGAAGGTCCCTTCCATCCCAAACCATTCTCTGGTTTTCCTGCCTTTTTCTGTGGTGTTTGGCCTCCACAACATGAAACTAAAAACCCATCGTAGCTATTCACTGGATTAGTGTTGTGCAGGCTGGTGGTCAGTCTCTGAGCAGACACAACCCAGACCCCCTTCTCCATTCACAGGCACATCATCACCTTTAATATCAGTATTTAACACAACATTAGCATTTCAACACCAGCACCTGTGTTTCACCTTACCCATCTCAGCACTGCTGTGCCTTAGAAGGAAGAAACCCACCCCAGCCGGAGGGAGACAGAGCAGCACCCACAGCTCAGTCAGACGCTTGGGGGTCAGGAATTGGGGGTGCCCGGCCTTGCTGGTAGAAGCCTAACTCCTAACCCTCCTTCCAGCTCCTGCCTCCCGGGCAAACGCTCTAACGGAGAAGCCACCCTCTCGGGAAAGAGCTCAGAAGCATGCATTCTCCTTAAAAAATGTTACAGCAAAATAAGGAGGAAAAAAATAATAGAGGATAAAACCTGCAGATCTGAATTCCAGCTATGGGCAAGGCTAGATAACATTTTGACCAGAGTCCAAGCTTTCAGTAAAGTATTTAGATTTCCACCTCCCCTTCTGCAAAGCTTCAGAGAGAGCTCTGCCTTAAAAAACACAAACAAACAAACCATGAATACCGACAGTGAGCACCACCAATATCCTTTATTAACTTCATTATTGTGGCGTCTTCCTCTCCTCATGCGCTCCCTTTAAAATAAAAGCAGTGGTGGTTGGTTGGTTTTGTTGTTTGCTGGGTTTGACTTGTTTTGTTTGTTTTTGTCTGTTTTCATTTGTTTTTTTGGGGGAGGGGCGTTTTGGAGGGTGTGTGTTTGTTTGGGGGGATTTTGTTTCACTTTGTTTTTTAATTAGAGTTCAGATTGAGTCTCCATCTATCAATAACTTGTTCTGGTATCTTTGACATATTTTAAGACTAAAAGGTAAACTGTTTTGAAAACTATATTGGGACAGATCTTTTAACATGCTGCTCATTTTGCCTTTCACTCATCCAAAAGGTAAGAAAGTTTATGAGAATACCCATTTGCATTCTCTACTAAAAATACAAGTCTTCACCATATTTTTGACCCTCTGCTGCTAAAATGTAATCAATAGGGGCAATCTAGATCAATTCCTCAGCCGAATCCCAGGAACCCTCAACCTCTGTGGTCCCCTCACTGTCTCTCTCTGAAATATTCTCTATCACGAAATTATTTACCCAGACCTTGGGAGATGCACGGGGCTACTAAAAGGCGATGTATTTACAATGATTAGAGTAGTGTTTGGATGGAAAGCATCAAAGAACAGCAAAACATCTTTTGGTTTTTAATTTCCAGAAGAGAGACACAGAGTTTATTAACAGCCATTTTTCTGTATGTGATAAAAAAATAAGATCCAGGCAAGGGGAAAACAAGTAAGGGAGCTCTTCTTATGTAACTAGTCAGATCTCCATTCACAACCAAGAGGTGCTCTATAGATCGCTTCAAAAGCTATCACCCTGCAAGAATTTTATTTAAAAGAAAAAATAAGATCCTAAGATGGAAGTTTACTTCAGTTGCTGGCATATAGCTCTAGGAAGCGTATTTATCTTGCCTACCACCTTTATTTTTATTGTAGGAATAATGAGGTTCAGATTCATGTACAGAAGATGCATCTTTTTGCCAGTTATAATATCCTATAAAATTGTGAACTGTAAAGGTCTATATGAGCTGAAGGAGAAATTAATGTCTTTTCAAAATGTTCATCCTCTGCGAGTTGCAAATGATGTAAGACCACGTTCAGTTTGGAAAGTGTCCTGAGCTGAAAATGGAGACTGGAAGAATAGTACGGAGAAATATCATAACTAAATCACAGGTAAAGCGCGAACAAAACATAATCTTTTATTGATCTACCTCAAGCAAGAAATTAAAGAATCACAGTATCTCAGAAAGTAAAGACAAAAAGTCGCTTGAAACAAAGAGCTCATTTTAAAGTTTTATTTAACCTTATTTATAAAAGGAAAAATTCACAAGTATTTAAAGGAATCCTAAGTGGGTTTTAATACACTAAGAGTATGCAATGTGAAGTACTGTGTAAACAGCAACTGCAAAACTAGCTGCCTGGGAAGAGGGAAAAGCTCCTCTCAGTCCAAGCACTCATGATGAAATCACTCCCAACACCTCCCAAAATAAGCAGTTTTGCTGTCAAAATACATAAAACTAATCTAATCAAACAGGAAGGTGAATGAAGCTTTCAACATCCCCTAATAAAAATGAAAGTAGTGATTCACTTACAGGCTAAACTATATTGCACTATCCCACCATAAGGGATTTGACTGTGTTTTTGACTACTGATGGCATCTCAAGCTTATCATTAATATGTAACCTCAGAAACAAAGATATCAGCAAGTACCAACTCCAGCCAACTTTGGCCTGTTAATCATGGCTACATCAGAAGTTGTTTTTGTAGGGACAGCTAAGGCAATGTCCAATTAGGAGAAAAAAAACAACCAACCAACCAAACAAACAAAAAGAAATGCAGAACCAACAGAAATTGATGAGCTAAATATTTTTTAAAAAATCTATAACTTCAAATCAGTTCAAAAATGAATTATTAGTTAAAAAGTTATAACTGTTTCTGTAAATTATTACTAAAACATTACCAATTTACTTCTTAAGCCTCTGATCGAGCAGAACTCTAAAGTAGAGATCCAGGTAGAGTGGCAAGTCAAACATTTAAGTGAAAAGTGTATCCTGAGGAAGACAGAAACCAGAATGACACTGGTCAGGTAATGAAGAGTTAAACACAGCCTCCATCATTTTTTGCTGCTTGCAAGCCCCGTGTGCATTCAGTAACTGCCTCAGGATCAAAATTAAATAACAGTAGTAAATATAGACTCTCTCTTACAAACATCTGCACAGAGTCCGACTGAAACACAGTACTCAAAGAAAGAAACGTAGATACAGAAGAAAAGCGCTTTTGTGTGAGATATATTCCCCAGTCCAGCCTTCAGGAATTAAATCCACATGAAATTTACCCTCCAGCTGTACTAGCTTACATAATGGACAAAATGCCCTGGTCAGGAGAGAGAAGTGTTCTGTAAGGAAAAAGCCCATGCAAATATGAGAACAGAGCCATAAAACAAACACCCTCACAGAGGTTCAGTGCAAATACCATGTTGTATTAAGACGCAGAACGGCAGTGTCCACCCACCGAGTGGTCCACTGCCCCACCTGCACTCTTTGCTTATGAAATCTAGTCTGGAGGCTTTGTCCCCCTGATCCCAGGTGGGTCTAACACAGCCTGAGGACAAGTAGCCTCTTCCTCCTCACCAGAGGAGCTCTGAGATTCCCTTTTATCACGGCACTTGCTTTCATGTACAGGATCTTCACATCTTTGAAACTTATACCTTTCCATCAAACTTAACTGCTGTTAGCCAGGGCTCAAGTTTCTAAAGGGAAAAGAAAACAGATACGGATATTGTTCTCTCTTAAGCTTTGCTTCCCCAGTGAAACAAATAAAATCTTCTTGCTTACAGCTCTACAGCTTGGGAGACCATACTCTGAAATACGGTAGTGCTTAATTGCCCTTTGTATCTGTCAGTTTGGAAAAGGCAGGTACTAATAGAGTGTCTCCACCATCATGCAAAGCAGGAATCAGGACGTAAGCTTTGCACCGAAAGCAGAGCTAACAGCAAAGCCCAACTGTTTCTCCATACAGTTTTCCATTTCACTCATCCCAAGTAAAAACTATGAAAAAAAAAAAAACGTAATACATCTAACTCCAGCTATGCTGAATGCTCCCCCACACTTGCTTTTTGGTTACAGGACTCTAACTTCTAAGCCCTTTTAAATACAAACATTTCCAAATGGTTTAAAAGACTGTCAGAATTTATCGTTCCCTTGGAAAACTTTGTCTGAGAGAGGAGCGCTTTTCCTTTGCCAGCCAAAAACAGATTTATGCAAGCCCATGTGCTGCAGATTCGGCAAAATGATTCACCTTGAAACTTAACCAGAGAGAAAAGCAGTTCGTTCAGCTTAAGCTTGCGGCAGAAAGCTCAGGCACGAGGAGTTAACATTTGTGGATCTGAACCTCATGATTGTCCTGGACCTAAATCAAGCAGCTGTAAACGGCTATTTTTAACTCTGGAAATTAATCCACGTCGTTCTTACGATGACAAAAGAGTGGCCTGTGACTTCCATGCAGGGGGCAGGGGAAAACATGTGGGTAGACGGTTGTTTAACTCGATGGCAAAACTTCCATTAACCTTATCACAGCTAGCATTTCATTAGTAATACATTGCTAACACGGGATCTACCAAGCCACAACTGAGCGTTGTGCTTCCTTATGACTCCACAGCTAGGACAAGCTCTTATTAAAAAAAGAAAAAAAAAAATGCAGAAAGCGGTATTATCGACTGGCAAAGGTCAATGGTTCGGGAACAAAAGGTTTTAATAAAGTAAATATCAAACCTGGTAACACAGCTTCTTAAACTGCCTAGAAAATACTGATTTTGAAAATACAAACCACCTTCAAAAACTCCCATTTTTTAAAAGGTACAAACCAGCCTCATCTGCTTTTAAGTAAGAATTACACATTAAACTGTATTTATTTCTCCAAAGCACTGTTCGTTGCTGATGACTTTGAACTGAAAGTTTGGCCCAAATTCCTTACTCAGTTACTCTACAACATCAGCGTAGCCTAACGCAATTTTCTCACTGGAATTATTCACAGATCTATACTGTTGCGAGGGAAAAGCATGATCCTTGTTCTTCATATTTATCCTTCACTATGCGTACCTAGAGTGCCAGATGGATGTAACATGCCCTATCGACAGCCACTCAAGTCGTAGGATAATTAATACAAAAATAAGTCAGAACCCACTTTTGCACAACACTGAACTAACAACCCCCCCCACACACGTATGTATCGGCTATAAGTCACAAGTCCTATACGTATTTATCTAACTCCCATCATATTAATGGGGGGGCGGGCCCCAGCGCAGATCGCGGCCAGTCTGGGGAGGTGGGGACAGGGACACAGCCGAGCAACCCCCCGGTATCCCCGAGCCCAGGGGCCTCCGCCCGCTCCCCGCTCCGGCTTCCGCGGGCTGCAGCAGGGCCGCCTCCGACTCCCCGGCGGTTCGGCTCCCCCAGCCAACTCCGCCAGCACCGGCGCGGCTGCTCCGCACCACGGCACACGGGCTCCGAGCTCGCCCTTAGTCACGCTTAAGCAAGACACCGGGAGAGGAAAAAGGGGAAAAATAAAAAGTGGCTTCAGCGGTGCTCCAGGCTACAGAAGCACGAAGCGGCTCCCGAGGCAACTCGGGGGGAGCCTCCGCACCGCCCGTGGCGCGGAAGCCGCGATGCCCCGGGCCGCTGGCGCCCCTCGCCCGCTCCGCGTCCCCGCCCCTCTCTCCGTTCCGCGTTATTCCCCGCGCCGTGCCGAGCCGTGCCAAGCCGAGCCGGCCCGGCGAGGGGCCCCGCCGCCGGCCGAACAAAGAGGCCGCTCCCGCCTCCGGCAGCCCGCCCCACCGCCGGGTGCCCCGGTGCGGCCAAGTTCCCGTGGAGCAGAGCAGAGCAAAGACACGGGGAACAGAGCAGATGCAGGGGGGAACCCGCCACCCGGCCCGGCGCCCCGCTCCCCCCGCGCCACCAGGTACCCGTGAAGCGGCCGCCGCCGTCTCCGTGGCCCCGACGCCGCTGCAGGATGAAGTAGCCACTGCTCTTCTGCGTGACCCACAGCTTGAGTGCGTTTTTCAGCAGCACCTCCTCGGGCTTCAGCCACATCTTTTCCCGGCTCGGAGTCTCTCTCCTCCCCTCCCGTCTCCCCAGCCCGTCCACCTGCCCCGCACCGCACCGCCCCGCACCCCGGCTGCCCGGGTCACATCGCCCCCCGCGGGCTGCACTGCACGGCGCGGCGCCGGCTCCGGCTCCCTCCGTGCGGGCCCGGCCGCCGGGGAGGGGCCGAAGGCGGAGCCCGGGGGACGGGCCGCCCTTCCCGCGGAGCCGGGGGCTTTGTGATCCGGTATCGCCGCCATCCGCGCAGTCCCTGGTGCCGGGCAGTGACGGGGAAGTGGGGGCGACTCCAGCCGGAGGAAGGAGGAATAGGAAGGGAGTCCCCGGCTTTCCCTCTCGGGGGTCCCGTGACGCCCCGAGCCCCACACATTGGGGTGGCCGCGGCACCCCTGGGTCCTGGCGCATCCCAGCCCACCGGCAGCGCAGCCTGGGGCGCAGCAGCCCGGTGCCGGGGTCACCTGCTTTTTGACAGGGGTGGCGTCGGGATCCGGCCCCCAGTTCTCCCCAGCCCGTGCTGGCACACTCGGGATGTGCCCCAGAGGTGGACACCCCCACCCGTGTCCCACGGTCCCCGCCGCGGGGAGCCGTCAGGGATGGCGGGAAGGAAAGGGTGCCGTGGTTTCGGGGAGGGTTGGGGGGAGCTCTGCTTTCCTGTTTTCTTCTAGATCACAGCCTAAAGCCTGAGCTCACAGCTATACTTACTTAGATGTTTGAATGCCGGTGCTCGAAACTTCATGCCTCAACTGAAAAGTCAGAATCTTAATTTTATAGGGATGTACGTTTTTTTTTTTTCTCATTTAAGAAATAATCAAGCACTGCTTGTGGTTGAGCTGTCGGTAGGATCGTTTGTGAACCTGCACAAATGGTTACTGCTGCAGCACCTTACACTGGTAATCCTCTGACACCGTATTTTACCTTTCGGTTAACCCGGATTGCCATTAAAACATGACCAGCATACTTTTTCTCAGTCATGTTCCATTTCCAATTAACAGCAAATATTAAATAATTTCTTTCTAACCACTGCAGTTGCAGGCTCTTAATTTGGATTAAAGACCCCAGTCACTGTGGGTTAAATCACAAAGTCGTCAGTTGAGCAAAGAACCCTCTTAGTAGGTAATGCTGATTAGGGAAAAAAACCTGAGCTTTACTTTACCAAGCTCAACGTATTGTTATGTGAGTTGTGAATTTCCCAACTCTTTGAGAGAGACTGATGCTGCAGTGCGATACTTAGCACCACCAGCAGTAATTATTAACTGGGATTTGGAAGGTGCCCACGTGGACTGGTTTCCAGCTGCCAGTGGGAACATTTAGCAGGTAAAATTCTGTACTCAGCTGCAATCTGGTAAACACTGTGTGGTCTGTGTTCTTTACAATTCCTGTGTAAAGGAACGATTTCGTTTCCATACATAGAAGAGCAAGCAAGCATTGTGAGCATACTGCTTGTCTGATACAAAAATAAAAGCTGTTAAAAGGAGACGATGGACAGCCACACAACAATGTATTTAAAAATTAATGAAAGTGTAAGATGGGGTTATTTAAAATGCCCTTTCAGGATAAGAATAGCTCAGAGGTTTCCTCTGCCCCCAAAACAATCCTGAAGACACATAAGACATGAAAGTTTAAATGCTCGGTGAAGTGAGATGGTAACTATCTCTTCCCTTTTCAGATATTTGAATATTAATTTCTTCTGTTGTTTTTGGAGTGTTTTTTTACACTTAACCTTGCTTTTTGGGCATGCTGATTTGAGGTGGAATTGAGAAGAGGACGAAGCAGACTGCTGACCTTTGAGGTGCTTTTGAGCTTGAGAGTTGACGAAGGAGTAGAGCAGTTGGTTTCAGGCTCAGTGTCATGCACACTTGCCTCTGTAATTACAGAATCACAGAATCGACTGGGTTGGAAAAGACCTCAGAGATCATCAAGTCCAACCCTTGGTCCAACTCCAGTCCATTTACTAGATCATGGCACTAAGTGCCATGTCCAATCTCAGTTTAAAAACCTCCAGGGACAGTGAGTCCACCACCTCCCTGGGCAGGCCATTCCAATGCCTGACCACCCTCTCTGTAAAGAATTTCTTTCTAATATCCAGCCTAAATTTCCCCTGGCAGAGTTTAAGCCCATGCCCCCTTGTCCTTTTGCTGATTTCCTGGGAGAAGAGACCAATCCACACCTGGCTATAACTTCCCTTCAGGTAGTTATAGAGAGTGATGAGGTCACCTCTAAGCCTCCTCTTCTCCAGACTGAACAACCCCAGCTCCCTCAGCCTCTCTCCATAGCTCCTGTGTTCAAGTTCCTTCCCCAGTCTTGTTGCTCTTCTCTGGACCCGCTCCAGCACTTCAATATCTTTCCTGAACTGAGGGGCCCAGAACTGAACACAATACTCCAGGTGTGGCCTCACCGATGCAGAATACAGGGGAAGGATCACTTCCCTTGTCCTGCTGACCACGCTATTTTTGATACATGACAGGATACCATTGGCCTTCTTGGCCACCTGGGCACACTGTTGGCTCATGTTGAGCTTCCTGTCAATTAGTACCCCCAGGTCCCTTTCTGCCTGGCTGCTCTCCAGCCACTCTGCGCCCAGCCTGTAGCGCTGCAGGGGGTTGTTGTGGCCAAAGTGCAGGACCCGGCACTTGGTCTTGTTGAATTTCATCCCATTGGAATCAGCCCATTTTTCCAGTCTATCCAGATCCCTCTGCAGAGCCCTCCTGCCTTCCAGCAGGTCGACACTCCCTCCCAACTTGGTGTCATCAGCAAATTTGCTGATGATTGTCTCTTACATCTTGAGACAAGCTTCTTCTTGAAGCCCACCACTGGTACTCCTCCAAAGCCATGGGCTTTGTAACCACCTCTGAGTTGGCCTGACAGACATTCAATCAAAATGGTACCATTTGTGCTTTTTAAATAAAGCAGCTTTTCCAACACATGGAACTGGTGGGACGTAATTAACAAAGAGCCTCTGGGAAGCAGCTTCAGAGGGGAAAAAAAGAGGATGGATGAGATGAGGGAAAACTGATCCAGGACAACAGCGTAAAACAAAGCACTTTGTAATATATATTGTAATAAACACTTCATAGCTACTGAAAGTAGGAGCATACTTCTTTCTTGATGTGGTTGTGAATAGCATTCCCTGACATCTCGAGGAGGTTGCAGAAAGGCTCTCACTGCCAAAACGCCCATGAGTGTTAGGACACCACCACCCTCACCCCCAAGCCCTGAGCATCTCCTTTCCCACAGAAGTCATCAGGATGTACGAACCTGCCAGAACCACTTTGAGCATGAAGCCATTCGTCATGCAGCATGTTCCGTAGGCTGCCAGGGCAGGTATTTCAGATGGTCCCTGGCCTTGGCTGCGGCACGGCCAAGGACCATCCGCATATGCCCTCCTCCTGGCTCTTATGTGCCACTCCTGACCTTGAGCAGATGGGCAACCGCAGGCGTGAGGAAGCAGTAACACAGCCGCTTAGGCACCAAAACAGGTGCCGATAGCCTCCAGGTCAAAAAGGCTTGCAGAAAAAAGCTCAACCTACTTATTATATTATTTAACCAAAAAACAGTAAGGAAAAATACCCCACACATACATGTCTCATCATCAAATGGTGCAGCTTCTACCTGCTAACTGGAGAGTCTTTGGCAACAGCTAAGGAAAGGTTTATGTTCAAGGAGAAAGTCCTGCAGCAATGTACTGGCTATTTCCATAGCCAGTATTTGAATCATCTGAGGATCTTCTGAAATCTCATGTGAGGTAATAGTTTTATGAAGCTGGTGTCTAGAGGAGTAAATAAAACCAGGGAGGACAGGAATCTAGTAGATTATTAGACAAAAAACAAGGTGCTGTGAGAAGTTGTAGACCTTTTTATATGTTCTCTGATATCGTCTAGAAAAGATAGGGCTATCTTACTCAATTGCCTGAAGGTACTTACGGTTAGTAGGTGGTAGAAAAATAGCTTTTGAAAAAATGAAGATGTATTTGAAAGGAAAGCACTGAAAGAAAATGGGGTTTCTGGCCTCGTGCCACCCTTAACGTGCACTCTGAAATGACTGTGTTTGGGTTATTTATGATGCTATGTATCTTTCCTAGATTTCAGTACCAAACAGCACACGTCAAGGAGTCTGCCATTCAGACTACATTAGAGCACAGCATCTGTCATATCTGGAATAAACTGCACAGTTCCCAAGCATCCATGAGATAGAGTACAGATTGCATAGGGTGCAAGGGACAGGCATGGGGAAAACTTTGCTTTCCCAGCTGCCTTCCCAGCCCTCAGCATGCCCCTTAACATCCCACAGCTTCATCTTTTTCATCCATCAAGCACATAATATGTAATTTTTATTCTGCATGCTTGGGGTAGGCAGATTCCTCCTGTGCATAAAATGAATGATGCCTCTACGGGTAGGAAGCAGGCAGCTGCAGGGGTCTGGACCTCCTGCAGAAGGTACCAAACCCTCAGAGCCTACATCGAAGCGGAGCTGGTAATGCTTGAACATAGTTAGGAGGGTGTGCAATGCTCTAGGGTAGGCTCTGAGGCTTGCAGTTGCATAGTTGAAGCTGATGCACATATGGGCTGCCACCAAAACAGGTTGTTCACGCTGCCCTCACCAGCCAGACCTCCTGTGGTGAAGTGCAGTGACTAAACTAGTAAAAAACTTCTGTTTGTTTGTTTTGGGTAGGTTAATTATTTAGTAATGTTGTGACTGTAGGAAAACCAGGGTGAAAATTCATGTCCTGGGCTGGGGGAAGGAAACAGGCTGATATTTCAGGCAGGAGACCGTAGGCAGATTAATTTGCATTTATCATTAAATGAAAGCCTAAAGATGAACCTTAATTTATTTATACTTATAATAGACATTAGCAAATATAACATTTGAAATTCAAACTTCTGACTAATACACCTAGGGAAAAATAACGAAAATGTACTTATTCTAGGCGACAAAAAAGTATCTTACAGAGATTAACCAACAGCTGCTGGTTTTGACCTTTTATTTTCTGCAACCTCCAAAGTTTTCCACTACGGCTTCAGTCTCCTGTAGACCAGTTGTCAGCAGGCATCAATGCATTTGCTTCTCTTAGTGGCATGTCCCCTTGAAACCACTTGCCAATGCAGAGATCCACAGCCTTCTGGCTGAAATCCATTGATCACTCTGACAGCAGGGAAGGGATTTTTCTGGAGAACTGAAGCCACAAGTCTTCAGATTCTCTATATTGATATGTGGTTCGATTTTGAAAAGACCTTATCTCCCACCTGCACAGCACTAAGGAGCAGATGTGGTGACACACTTGGTCAGCACCCAGCAGCAGCCTCAAGACCTCAGCACATTGCTCCAGGCACAGGGTCACCTTTGAAAGGACTCTCAAAATCCAAAATTCACGCCCTGTTGTGATTGCCAAGCTCTCCATGTAACAGGGGATTGTATTTCCTGCATATGGAGACAAATCCCTGTAGATAGGAGTCCTCCTCTACAGAAGTCCAGAGGGACTATCCTTGGTATATCAGTTTCAGAGTACTTCAGTGCTTGAATGATGTAGATCTGGCAGAAACAGTCTAAGAAAAGAAAAACAGGAATTACTAAGGGTTTAAAGCTGACTTGCAAGCTCAGATTGGATGTGTCTGATTTATGTGCACCTCAGCTGGAAGTGACAACTGAAGTGGCGCACAAAATAGCTGCCTACAAGTATTGGTGTGTTAAACACAAAGATAGTCATGTATTTATTGCATTTAAAAAGCAATTCACTAAAAGCAGTAAGAGGTTTGGGTTTGGTTTTTTTTTTTGGTTGGTTGGTTTTGTTTTGATTTGTTTTCTAAAAGGAAAGGCTAGATTAAATACTAAGCAAATCCTGCTGACCAGGAAATTTTTTACTGTGCTGAATAGTGTATTGAAGGACTATAAGGATTTTAGAAATAGTGTAAGATGAATAATTTTATATAAGATAGAGTTACTTTCTAATGTAACGCTGTGATCAGAAAGATTAGGCAACCAAGTAAGGTACTCTCTGCCTCCTATGCCCAGCTAATGACTTCCTTCACTACAAGAAATCCCCTACAAGAAGGGATATTTTAAGATGCTTTGAAAGGCTCCTCTGCAAGGTTTTTTCATGTTGTCCTGTTGTAAAGGGTCCTTGTTTGCTTCTCACTTGCAGAAGGCCACGTCAAATTTGGCAGAAACAGGAGGGCCCAAAGGGAAATCACGGTAATTCACATGCAGCTCCCAACTCCTGGCAGCGTGCCTCCATTGAAACCATGCTGCAAAGGCCCCTCCTGCCAGATGCATCTGTAAGAGTCAGTCTGAAGATTTGCCTGACCATTGCCATCAGGAACTGAGAGAACTGAGGCCCTGACAGAAGGAACGCATGGACAATGACTTGGAGAGAAGCCTTGAGGAGAAGCATTGTATTGCACTCCTTTCTCCAATACGGGGGGCTGCTGCTTACAATGGCTGCTGTATGGACTTCGCCTGCTGCTTCAGCCAAACCAGCCCCTGCCTCCTGAAAATGATTGTTATGAGGGTCTCTTCAACCCAGGGACAATAGCTGCCATCCAGAAGTTGTGTCCTCACCTGCAGCCTCAGTCACACCTGTCCCCCACCTGCTCCCTCAAACAACAGCCAATGATAAAGAGCATGCCCAGAAGCTCACCAAGGGTCATGAAGTCCCCTAATGGACCAGAGAGAGACCCCTTAATGCTGGCCACATAAGTGCTGGCAAAAGAAAGCATGGATCTTTCGAGCCTGCGCAGTTTAAGCCTGGGTTGCGAAATCAAGGCAGAGACTGGCCCCAAACAATGGGAGCGAGGCAGGGTGAAGAAGCATAAGAGATGACTCCCAAGTGGACACTGTTGAGATCCTCCCACTAGAGGATCCCGAACCACGACAGAGGACCGGCAGGGCTCTACGGGATGGGAGACCAGAGGGACGCCTCTGAAGCTCGACTGGTGGTAAACGCATCCTCATTTCCCATCTTTACTTTTTCTTTCCCTGTTTCTATTCCCTTTTTCTTACTCTCTCTCACTATCGCGTGCCGCTTTATAAGCAAAATAATAAAGTAACACTGATTGAATTCTAACGCCTTCGCATTTTGGTTGCCTTAATTTTGCGCTTCAAGATCAAGGTAAAAGAACCATCACGACTCCATCACCGAGTGTACTGTGACAGCATCAGATCCCGGGAATCTGCAAAAGCATTTCGTAAGCTTAGATCTTTTGAAAAGATCAAATCCAAGATGCATTTTGGATTTGAAAGGATCCAGAAGATGGCAAAGGTAGTTGAGGTCTTCCAAGACCAAGACCTGCTGTGGAAATGCATGAGCATTCTCAGCTACATTTCCAAGTAATTTCATCATCTTCATCCTGTAATAACTGGATTGCAAAAGCCAGTTAATGTTTATAGGTCCACATATTTTCGTCTTCCCACCTGCTCTAGTAAAGTAACAAAAATGTTATGACCGGTAATTGATTTCAGAAGTTTCATTTATTATCTCTGATTAAACTAATGCCTGTGTAGTAATGAAGATATAACACACTGTCAGGAGTAAGTGCAATTAAGCTACAGGCGACACTGTAAAAACAGATCAGAGGTCCTGACTCATAGTTTTATGCAACCATATCTTGTGGCTTTTTCCCTGTCAACAACAATATAATGTGCATTTCTATATTTCGACTGGCCAAGCTCACTCAAGTGTTAGGTGTTTTGATGAACTATTTAGGACAGAAATGTCCAAAATGTTTGTGCTGCTGATTCCACTTCTTGTTTTACTTCTAGCATCGCTCCCTGACGTCCAGTTGCAAAACCCACTTCTGCAATTTAGGACTGCCAAATCTCTTCTGGAACCACACAATTACTGTGATGCTAGAAGGGCTATCACATTTCAAGGTGTCTGACAAACATTTCCTAAGAAGACAGCCCCTCTCAGGACATGTAATTGAAATAATACATATATGTTGTTTAAGGAAGTAATTCTCCATCTTTTTTCTTGTCTCCTTCAATTTCCAGTCCTCCAAAATATTGAAGGAAAAAAAAGTCCCTTAGCCCTTTACTCATATGCAGCTATCCCTGCAGAGCATGCAGGTGATAGAGGGGAAACTGAGGCAGGGGCTTCATGGCCACTGTTTCTGCAAATGACAGGAATGTGACCATCACTTGCCCTGCCCATCACTTGATACCCCCTCCACAGTGCTTAATAATGCTTCTGCACTCTGCCAGAGTTGAGTCACACCTGCTTTCCTCTCCACCTTCAGTAGGTGCAGAAGACCTCTCTCACCAGAGCTTGCCCAACCCCATTGCTAACAACCCTGGGAAGCTGAGAGGAGATGCTGTTGATGACTTCTGGTATCATGGAGAGAAGAAAGTACTTCTCTGATTGCCCTCCCTGCTCATACTCTGCAGGCCCAACCCCTCGTCTCAGAGGCTTTTTCATTCTCAAAGACATAGCTGTGGATAGACCCCATCCTTTTAGGACTTTTATATATTACCCAGTTTGACAATGAACAAATACACTAAAGTTTTTCTGGTACAAAAGGAGAGGAATGCCCAGGCCTATATAAGAAACTACATTCCAAAAATACCGTTTATTTTTGGCATGCCATAGTCACTGTAGTGCGCTGGGTATGGAGGAGTTAGCCTCCCAAAATGCGTTGGCACTCCCTAAGGAGAATGAAGCAAGCAACCAATGGTCTTCATACCTTTTGGAATGTAAAATTAAATTTGGGGAGACGGGATTTTGAACAACTGTAGAAATCAGCGGTGCCAAGAACAAAAGTGGCAGAATCAGATGTAAAGGTATAAAGGTTCTGTAATCTGTGACAAAGTGAAAAGCCCAGAGCACAGAGGATAAAACTTCCTAAACGGAGGTTCTGGCCTGCCCATTTTCTAACTCAAATTTTCTGTGGATCAGTGGTGTTTCAGCAGCTAAAACAAAGGACCTTGATAAAAAAAAGAAAAAAAAGGTATTGCTGCACTGACACGCTACTGAAAGCATAGCTGCTGGCATTCACTCGCGCTAGGCAGTCTCAAAGGAAGCCTGGAGTGGAGCAGACAGTGTTAGCAGCTACTTCCTCCAAGGCTGTTTCCTGATCCAAAATCCCCATTCTAATCCATCTTCCAAGATCAAAAAGTCCTCAGGAGTTCAGCAATAGTTAGGTGATTTTGGAGAAAACAAAACAAAAAAAACCCAAACCAAACCAAAACAACAACAACAAAAAAACCCCACACGAACACACACAAGCCATGTCCAAAAGTATGCCAGCTTTGTTTGCGGCGACCCATCTTGTTTCCGTATGAAGATGGGCAGAGGTATTTCTAACATAGTTGCCTTTTGCTTGTTCTGGGTACAATCTGCATTGACTAAAAGTATGGCCTAGAAAGCTGGCTGAAATTCCAGTTTGCTTTGCTTGCACTTGGAGCCACGGGCTCTTGTTTTTTTAAATATTTCCTTCAGGTGCCTGCCCTGGTTTTCCTTTGATCATTCATCCCCTAGAACACCGTTTGTGTAGACAGTAAATCCTTTTTGAATTGTGAAATAACCATGCCTTTTTCTCAGTCAGGGATGACTCAAAGCACACAGGAGTTGCAGAACAGAAACACATGGAAGTATCGCTGAAGTTGTTATGCTCTCCATCCTGCCTACATGCAGAAGGGTCTGATGCCGTACTCCTGTTCCATGGGATTTCTCATAACCCTTCGCACACTGGGACCCTACGACCAGCTTGACGCCTCATAAAACTCCACTGCTTTCCATTTTTGTGAATCCTGCCCACCTGTTTGGCAGCTGTGGAGAGTTGGCATGTCCCACCATAGAGCTCAATGCTGTGTTACCACCCGGGCAGTGTTGGGGTGAGCATGCTGGGGCTGCTGGGGTTGCCGGTGCTGCCAGGGCTGGGCACGGCGTTACAGAAGGTGCATGAAGGAACCACCGTTTCTGCTCACCTCCTGAGTATTTCCAACCACCCATGGGGAACAGTGGATGCCAGAATGGCAAAACTGTGCTACACCACAAACCTGATTGCCATAGAACTGTCAGTGCTTTGAGATGAGTTTTAAAATGTCTATGTGTGTGCCTTTGAGGTACCCTTTAAGATAATCTGTTCTGGCAATTTTTCACTAATTTTTGTGTACTGGGAACATTTCTGTTGTGATTCTTACATCTTTTCAAGGATCTGCTATGACAC
The DNA here is from genome assembly GCF_037038585.1 of Patagioenas fasciata. Classification (NCBI taxonomy): domain Eukaryota; kingdom Metazoa; phylum Chordata; class Aves; order Columbiformes; family Columbidae; genus Patagioenas; species Patagioenas fasciata. Next base: position 68,724,413 of record NC_092520.1, on the reverse strand, counting down.
TCAAGGTTGTGCTGAGACTGTACTCAACACATTGCTGATACCGCTGGGAGGAACCTTGCTGCACATGCCTAGGACTGGGTTTGAACCTTCTCTCTTTGATCAGCACTGCATTTCTGCTTTTACCTGACTGCTATATTCTGTGTGAAAGTTCTGTGATTTCCTCCTGTTTTGGCTGCTGGCTAATTTGAATGTGACACCTGCCATTTCACCACCCGTGTTTTTGCAGGTAGGTAAACAAGAGGTTAGTCTTTGAAACAAAGCCACAGAACAATTAAAATTGGGAATGCAACATTGCAAAGAAAATAACTATAACTCTCTCTTCCTTTTTTTTATTATATTGCTATAAATAATATATATCTTCTTCTTCTCTGGACTATTAATGCACGTTTTCTAATGAAGGCCTGCGTGGTTTCTTCCTGACTTCAGCGAAACTTGTGACTAATACACATCCATGTTTTCTATTCCTTCCAGGAATAAAGCATTCATCACACACTTACAGAAATGCACCCAAAGCATCTGCCTAGTCTTTATGAGAGATGTAGAAAGATTTGAAAACATACTCTGCTTGCCTTCCCATTTACACAGATGAATGGGTTTACTTGGAAGTATTTTCTTTTAATCTTTGTCTTACTTTGCCCTTTTTGTAAGTATCTTGAGCCTGCAAAGTCTTGGTTTCCATTCTTGTCATGGTGCAATAGTAACAAATTAAAATGTTTTTACATATCTACTTCTCTCACAAACCAGTCTCTCCTTAAATACTTTGGGAAATCCCAACAAGCCAACAGAAACTGAATTTTCAGAAGCTATTGCTGCTGTTGAGTGTGCAGGTTTAGACCTAGCTTTGCAGAAGTGATCAGCATATAGTTGACAATGATGGCAACAGTGAAATCGATCCCTTCAGAGTTCCAGTGCTGACTGTCAAGGAGAGCTTTTAAAAGTAGTTTCTGCTTTTGAAAACTTTGGACTTAAGCCAGAGCTTTCATCTCCTTATCTATGAAAATGGAATATGGCTTAAATACCTCTCCAACAGCTCATGAAGGTTCATTAATGTTTATAAAACGCTTGGAACTGAAAAGCACTGAGTATTACTGATTATTTATTAATTCCTGTTGTCTTGCACCTTCACATTCCTTTCACATGTCAAAAAAGGGGATTTTGCAGGTGGCAGAACCAGCAAAACCTGTAACAGCCTCTGCTCTCACCTCTGCCTTCCCTCCCTGTACCAGTCTCCCTGCACCTCCCTCCCCACATCTCCATGTTGCCTTTACATCTTCAGTCCTCTGGTCTCCCCTCCTTCCAGCGTGGTCCAGAACTCCTTCCCAAGGCCTCCATGCTGAGGCCAGCTAGTCTGACACATCTGCAGAGCGGCCAAGAAGTGAGAGCATGAATGCAAGCTGGGGTTGTTCAGCCTGAAGAAGTCTCCAAGGAGACCTTATTGTGGCCTTTCAGTACTTAAAAGGGGCCTATAAGAAAGATGGGGACAGAGTTTTTAGCAGAGCCTGTTGCAATAGGACAAGGGGTAATGGTTTTAAACTAAAGGAGGGGAGATTCAGGCCACACATGAGGAAGAAATATTTTACACTGAGGGTGGTGAAACACTGGCCCAGGTTGCCCAGAGAGGTGGTAGATGCCCCATCCCTGGAGACATTCCAGGCCAGGCTGGACGGGGCTCTGAGCAACCTGATCTAGTTGAAGACGTCCCTGCTCATTGCAGGCACTTGGACTAGATGACCTTTGAAGCTCCCTTCCAACCCAAACTATTCTCTGGTTCTGTGATTGATTCAAGGCATCGAAATACAAAAATGGTGTCAGACTCCACTGTACAGCCCTTCTCCCCTGCCTAGCTTCCAGCTGACAGAGCCTGTAAAGCTCCATCTCCTCCAAGCCTCTGCCCCTCTTTGTCCTTTGGCTGAAATTAACCACAGGTTTCAGTGTTACTGAAAACAAGGAGGTTCTTACAAGACTGTGTAAACACAGAGCTGATTTCTTCCTTTGTTGATTAGGTAGACGTTTTAAATGCTCTGAATGTTCAGCTTGTTAATAAACCACATTGAGCAAACTCACTTTTTCCTGTTGAAGCCATTTATCTAAGTATAGTATTGACATTTCTCTCCTACTTTTTACAACACTTCATTCACATTGGTGGGTGTATATGGGCTGATCCATTCATGGTACAGATTCAGCTTTCTGAAGGATACAGTGGCTTGTCACAGAGGTGCTTATATTCTCCAGCAACAAGATTCAGGACATTAGCAAAAAAAGCATTTTCAGAAATATTTTTAGGCTATCGAACGATTCTGTAGTGGCTCTCAGTCCATCTACCTTGTGGCAATGTGACATGAAGTTTACTCTGCCCTGGCATGGCCTGTGGAAGCTGCAGTAACTCCTGGCCAGAGGAAGGACATTGAAAACCCAGGAGCTTGCAGGGACAGGCCATCTTCTAAAGACAAAGAACATACAGAAACACATACATACATACAGGCACTTTCAGTACCTACATGGGAAAAGCAGTGAGCTAATGGGGGAACTGAAATTTGGCTAGTTGTGTTAGCACTTTGCCATTGTTTTGGCTGAGAAGCAGCCCTCGGACTCTGGAGACTTTCAGTTCTGCCATACATTCACAGCTTTGTCAAGCTGTACCTCTGCCCGCTTCTCGCCATAGGCTTTACCCTGGCTTACGCATCTTGGTGTGGATACCCAGACAAACCAAACTCGCCTGGGAGCATACATTTGGTGCACAGGTCTATAAGCAAGTCCACACGAGGAGTTTTGGGAGGGTGAGTAGGACTTCAAAGCGTCACCAGTGTGAAGTGCCTAAGGAACGGTTTCACGGCACTCTGTTAGAAAGACGTGTTTGTCTTTCCTCAACTCCTGCTCACAGACGTTCCTAGTGCATTATTAAACCACCAAAAATAAAATACTTCTCATTCAGCATTTTCTCCCTTGTGTCCTCTCCAGCTGCTGCCCAGACATGGATCCTCCACCAGTGAATGAGCTGTTCCTGTTTTGGACTGTGATGTTATTTCAGAAGGATGCACACAGAAGGCTCTGGCCACAAAGGGCATTTCAACAGTGCTTTTTTTTTAACCCTTACTTGACGGCAACGGTTCCTGGCAAAGAAATGGTGCTGCTGATGTAGCAGAATTCAGACAGCTGCTGTTTGCCTCAGCCCTCGCCAGCTGAGGTCTCTGGTGCCACAGTGTTGTGAAACTGCATCATGATCTAGAGTAGGGGTGATGAGCAGCAGCTACAAGAGTTGTTGTGTAGGGAAAGCCGCCTTCAGGGAGTCCTGTGAAGAGTTTTCTCTGACCCACAGCTGCTAGAATAAAGCAGAGAAGGGGGCCAGTGCACAGATGGGTCATCACTGCTAACCAGGGGATGGCTGCACCAGGCTTAGGCAACCATTTTCATGTTGATTAGACAACTTCTAGTGCTGCGATAGTAAGATGTTTTTGCTGTGGTTGCTGATGCCAAACCACAGGCTCCGGTGGCCAATACACACGAAATAGTAGCTGGCTGAGGGAGAGTGCACTTTTTCAGCTACACTGACTGCATGTGTCTGTCCTTGGTGTGATCTCTGCAAGAAACACAGGAATAACTGTCAGTCAGGGACATAGATCTGCACATGGTGGCTGATGAGAGGGAAACATTTATGGCTACAAGCATGAGGTGCATAGTGCATGAAACAAGGATCCTGAGGAAAGCTAGGGTTTCCCCTTTGGAAAAGGGACTCAGTTTATTTATTAATATTTTCAACAATATACTTGCAAGTAGAATATTTCTTCCCATTATTACATTCTTTGACCCACATTACCCACCACCTTCTGTCCTGGCATGCAGTTATATGCTGAGGTCAGAACACCTGAAGGGAAAAGAAGGTTTAATTATATATTAAATACTTGCAGAATGGTTTCAGTTGCTGAAGGCAATATGGCCCAGCCTTTAACCTTGTTTGGATGCCAGCATGCTCCATGCTATTTGTGTTGACACAGCACACTGTACCTTCACAGCTTCTGTGAGGGTGTCAGTTGAGGACGCCAGTCTTCTGTGACAGGCAGGGACAGCAACAGAAATCAGGGATGCCACAGGATCTCATGTCTCTGTACTGCAAGTGGCATGTTTGTGCACTTGTGTGCATCACAATTGGTGTATGTGAGAGAAAGTTTCATGCTGTAGGTACCTGACTCTTCTTCCTTTCCCGTGAACTCCAAGGTCAACCACATTCAAAATAATTTGGATCTGTGTCCAAGATCACTAAGGATTTTCAGAAGATCAGCGAACCCCAGCAGATTCCTGCCTTGTCATCTTATCTAAGAAGAAAACTGTGTTCTGTTCCCCCTACTAAGAAAGTTTCTTTTTTGTTAAGGAAAGGTTGGGGGGAAGAAATTTTCTTTCTTACATTGTTCCTCACAACAGGGTCACTGCTTTTGTGATATCTCTTTATCACATTTCTGCCCATTAGCCTGTTCTGAATCCCTTGTAAGACAGTAGTTACCAGGTACTCAGAGATATTAATACTTCAGATTTAGGCTTGAAAGAATTTAGGAAACAAGTAGGTTGAGTTTAGTGAGAAAGGATAGGGCAATTGGAGAAAAGGCATGTCACCCACACTGGTTTAAATAGATTTTTAGGGTACTGACTTATTGGAATTCCCTAACAGAAGAAGCTGCTTCCTAGAGCTGTGACAAGAGACCTTATATCTTTGCTAAAAACACATGTAAACATTATCTACTGACAAGCATATTGTTGAACAGGGAGGAACTAAAGGAAGCTTAGTCTCCTAAATGATCTTACCGTTCTCTCCATAACAAAAATAATTCTCAGACTTCACAATAAGGATGTTAGAAAGGCATTAGCAGATGTCTAAGTTGAAGAAGCTTTATAAAAGCTAAAATTGCTTTTCCTTTTAGCTATGTGCCCTTTTCTCATAATGTGGCATCATGCTACACATTTCCAAGGTGTTTACACACTTCCATTGCCACTGAGACTTGAAATACAGGTCACTGGGGACAATGCTGTGACGCTGAAATATAAGAGAATATTTATGTCATAGTGGAAACATGAACTCATGTCTTAGCTTTATCTAAGACTATTTTCCAGGCATCTGGAGTACTTTCCAGACAACAATGCAAACATGAGTAAATAAATACTTATGTATATACTTCCCTCCAACACAGAAACATACACTGCTCAGGACCATACCTTACAGTGGAACAGGCAGCCAAGGGATAGGCTGGGCGTCTGCCTTGGTCTGATTACACTCGCTACATTCAGCAGGTAAAAGTATCCTAACATTGACACTGGAAAACCTCAGAGACTGCCCACAACTTAAAGTGTGGGCTGATCTGCACACTCCATCTGAGGTAGCACATGCACTTGCAAAGGTTTTATCAAAATAACTGGTTGGATGTGAACCTGTCCCTTTTTTTCCAGTGTGTATTATTTTCCATGATAGGAATTACCCGAGAAACACTTGTCAAGTAATGGCAAAGTCAATGACAACCACTTCTCTAGCACTGCTTTTGCATTTCTTTTCCACTCAGTCTTTTAGCCACCACTGAAGCCACTCAGAAGCTCCCCAGAACATGACCTTAACATTCAGTCTTTTTGGAATATAGAATCATAGAAAAGATTGGGTTGGAAGGGAGCTTCAAAGGCCATCTCGTCCAAACCCCTGCAATGAGCAGGGACATCTGCAACTAGATCAGGTTGCTCAGTGCCCCGTCCAGCCTGGCCTGGAATGTCTCCAGGGATGGGGCATCTCCCACCTCTCTGGGCAACCTGGGCCAGTGTTTCACCACCCTCAGTGTAAAATATTTCTTCCTCATGTGTGGCCTGAATCTCCCATCCTTTAGTTTAAAACCATCACCCCTTGTCCTATTGCAACAGGCCCTACTAAAAAGTCTGTCCCCATCTTTCTTATAGGCCCCTTTTAAGTACTGAAAGGCCACAATAAGGTCTCCCTGGAGCCTTCTCCAGGCTGAACAACCCCAAGTCTCTCAGGCTGTCCTCACAGGAGAGGACATATAAAGAAAAACCCCAAGCGTGCTCTGGCCCCTGCCTGCCTGCTCCTTCCACTGTGCCACCTCTCTCTCCCGACCCCTGCAATTCAGCCAAGTACCCAGGAGAGCCTGTCCAGAAGTATCTCTGAAATGCCACCCATGCACCACATCAGTGTTACAGTTATGCAGAAGATGACTTGCTGGCGTGTTCCTGCCTATTTGCTGAACTCAGCCAAGTACTTCTCCAGTGATGGAACTGGTAAGGTCTCTCCTCTGGCCCAGTCACTGATTTTCGTAACACTCATGTGCATTTAACACTTTGGAATGAATTTTGCCTCTCTGTTAGATCTGTCTGGAAAGATTAATGGTCAGAAGTTGATGGGGAGAGGAAAGGGGGGAAGGGGGCTGATTTGGTAGACAGACAAATAGACAATGTGATTGCATCAGTCTCATTTCCTTAGGAAACCGGACTAAAAATAAAAGGCTTTATTTGCCCCTGGGAATAAAGCAGAATGTCTCTCACATCTTTACAAAACATTTGTTTCTATGTACACTTATAAATAGTCAGGATGGGAGAGGAAGTTTGTACTGGATTTTGAGCAGAGCATTAAAAGGAAGAGCAGGAGGTTCGTGAATTTCAAAACCTGGGATCCTTTTAGACATATGACAGCATAGCAACCAATGCAGGGTCTTGTACACCAACACCACATTACCCATGTGTGTACACTGTTGGCTTGCAAACCAACTGCCCGTTGGGCAATTTTTCACACCACCACAGAACGAACGCACTTCTTCTGCACCGATGGTGGATGATGCACTTTATATCAAATCCTTCATGCAAAGTCAGTAGACTCCCACAGGTATAAGGGAGCAACAGAGAAATTGCTATATTTGGTCAGATTTATGGTCTAGAGATTCCTGTCTGATGGTGACCAAGACCAGCTACTTCAGAGGAAATACTCCCCAAAAAGGTCTCATCCATCATTATCAGATTGTGCAAGCTGAAGAAGCACTTATACACCTTCTAAATTACTCCTTTCCTGCGTTAACTCTAGATATTTTTGTTATCTTTGAAAACGTCGTATGCCTCGTTACAACCTTGGCCTTGGTGATAGTCTGTGGCAGTAAGTTCTTTTTATGCATGCCGTATATAGAATGCTTTTGGTTTACAAGATTTGAATGTACTACCTTTTGGTTTCTTTGAACTGGCAGCATTGTGGACTTGGTCTTTTATAGCCACACTTAACAGACAGGGAACAAAGTAGTTCCACATCCTCTAGAGACTTTTGATTGTTGCGAGACATGAGAGCTGACATAACATCAAAAAAAAGAGAACGGTTTGGCAGGAGCTGAGGGCGACTTCCCTCATAGCGGGTTGGCAGAACAGAAGTGGCTGTATCATCCATCTCCTTTGCTTTTGCACTACCTTTTAGTTTTTGCTTTACTGGCCTATGGACGGAAGCCCCTTCTTCTTGAGACAAGCTAGAATTTCCATTACAGGTATACTTTGCAGACCCAGCAAATGCTACATGGCAGGCTGTCACTAGAGACAGTACTTGTCCCGAAGAAGTTAAGTTTAAGATATGAAAGACCAGCACGGTCTAGAAAAAAAGCGATGCAATACACTGTTGGAAGATAAGAAAGGAACATATATTTCACCTGCAGATATAACTAGGGCTCTTACCAGGAGTTAACCTCAGCTCCGCTTCAGACTTGGTCTTGCTTCCCCAGGGGATTCAGCACAACTTTACGGATGGGATTGATCTGTCCTAAATTAGAAATAAAAAAATAAACATCTGAGCTGATCATTCTACAGTCCCTGTGTGGTCAGCCAAGAAAATAAGGTACTTCCAGGAGACAATTCATGTGTCCTATCTCACATAAAATGGTAACAGCCATTTCTTCTGTCTACAGCATCTGAGATTTTGCCTCAGAGTAGTTTAAAACCCATGTTCTACTGCTTCCAGCAGAGTGACTCCTTACTACCACCATCTATTCAAGACAGGTTATATTTCCTATTTCCAAATCTGTAAATCAAATTAAGATGGTCTTCTTGATCACCTCTGTCACGAGTTAGTGACACTGGTATGGGAAGAAATAGAACTTTATTTCCATTTTAGTCACAAAACATCTGCCTATGTCTGTCTTATGTACCTTATTTGTTAAATAGTTTTGAATTTCTTAGTAAGAATTGTATATCATAATTTCAGCCTAGCTTGCACACTGGGAACTACTACTAATTCAAAAAGCATCTTAGATTTCAAAATCACATAGTATCAGAAATAGTCTCATGATCTTGAAAGTAAAGCACAAGCACAGAGACTGGAAAAGACATGAACAAAAGGGTAATCAAAGCAGCTGATTTTTTTTTTAAGCTCAAAAGCTAAAAACTCACTCTAATTATACTCAACTGCAATAAAGTCTGAGTCACAACTTGTCAGATGATCCTCTTGGTTGATGTGGTTACAAACCAACAGCTGCAGATTGGGAAAGCAAGCGAACTGAAGATCTTACAAAAGCATAAGCCCTCCTTGTTTCTCTGGTCCTTTGCTTTTCTCTCTTTCTATCACCTTATGTTCAATAAACTCATAGGGCAGAAACTGCATTTCGTAATACCTTGATAGTGTCATGCACATTTATGTTGCCATACAGATAACGTGTAAAAAACATCAACAATGCTGTGAAAAGCTAGAAGGGTAAGGTTAATACTTCATGTAAATTTGACTTGTATTCTTTTGTTATAAACACTCCCTGAAAAAAACATGCCACTACACTGGAAAAAAGGTCTTTACTAATAACACAAAAAAGATATATGGCTGGTGCAGCCTGGCAACACTGCTGTTAGTTTTATGTCCAAGTAGGCACCCAGGTAGGCTAGTCAGGGCCCTGTATGGCTGCTTCATATCCTGCCCATTGACTTCTCAGAAACCTCTCCTGTAAACAAAACTTTTCATATGATGTAACTACTGAGTTATTAATCAAAAGGGAACTGTTATCTTACGTTGATGTACATTTGCTGATTTCATTTTTCTTTTTGTGTTTCTTAATCCACCCACTTGGTTTGAGTTAAGGTGTCCTGTAACTCAGCTACCTCCTCTCTAGAGGGCATCATCGGGCGGTTTACTTCACTATGGAGTGAACGCGTTGCGTTTTCTGACAGCACTGGCTGGGTATGGATCATTAATAACTTCATTGTGACCTAAGCAGACAAGCAAAGCTCTGTCTGGATACAGTGATTTTGTGTTTTTCCCTTTTGTTTCCTTGTACCAAGGAATATAGCTTGCTTGTTTTAAGACACTGAAAATTATATACACCCACTGCAGCTGACTGCAACAAACAGATTGCAGGCAAGGCAGGGGAGACATTGAGTAGATAAAGATTGTGGAGTTTTTTTAGTAGAGAGATATTGCATTTGCCTTGTCTTTGAATCACATTAAATATACACAATGCTGAAAGGCTATTGAAATGTTCAAATGTCACTGTTTCAAATGAAAATCAATAGCATGCTATTAGGCTCATTATATTGCAGTTACGCATCATTAAAATGTATTTAAAAGCTTTCAGCACAAAACAGGAGATGGGATGAATAACAAGACACTTTGAGGGCATGCAGCATACTTAGGAGGCAATAAAAGAGTCAGGCACAGGATAAACTTTGTAGGTACTTGGAAAGAAAGCCCTGTAAAGAGCTCAGTGGGTGTTTGAAACATATGGGAATGTGATAAAATGAATGATGCAGAACTCGGGATACAGACAAATAAGTGGAGCTTCACCACTGCTGGAGGAAAACAAAATTGGCAAATATTTTTAAAGACACTTTTATAAATGGGTCTTCGCAGTTTGAGGTTCTCTCTTTGCCTGATCTATATATAGCACTGTACGACAATGCTCAGTGATGTCCCTAAAAATACTATTGACATTTTGCCTCCTTGCACAAAAGGATTGTATTTAGTCCTAAAAGCACACCTATAAATGAGCTTTTCTGAGCATCCTTCTGGTCAAATGTCATGTGGAAAAGTGTTACACCGTGAGAAACTCTGACTTTTTCCCTACCTGAAATAGATTTCTAATGAAAAACTTTTGGTTTAATATTTAAATATGAATTTCTATGTTTATACACGAATAAGTACATGCATATACAGTTACATACATATTAGAGAAAGAGAGATTCCTTTACTGAATTTCTTAAATTTTCTTTCTAAAGGGAAAGAATGGGAAGAAGTGACTCTTACATTGGCTGGGAGTTTAAATGGGCAAGAGGGACAACAGATTTCCAGTCCCTTCGTTTTTATGCTTTTGTACCTGGTTGTCACTGAGCACATGCTTGCCTTTTCTGGAGCAGACCACCACCCTGCATCTCACCAATCACATTCTCACTAAAATCATCAGACTCTGCTTTTTGCTCCCTTTCCCTTGTAGCAAATCTTTCTACCCTCTAAACAAAGCAAAGTCACTTCAGCCGGAGGAGATGAATGCTCGCCTCTGCTCCTAATAGCGACAGCCTGGGCTGGAGTTTAAAAGCCTGTGGGCAGAAGAAAAAACAGAACCTGAATCTCCCACTTCCTGGACAAGAGCTTTCTAAATTATTGAATACTATTTCAGAAGGTGAATTTCAAATTTGTAGTTTAAGGATAAAGTCCTTCCTCCTGCAATTTTATCTGCGTAGGTAAAGATTCAACTGGAATTGATTTTGGATGAAAACAGAAACATAAAGCATAAGTCATCGAGCCAGGGAACGGAAATAGTGCCATTTGAGTCAGATGGGCAATTGCATAGCTCACATTATAAACGCTGAATGCTCAAATTAAAGTTCAGAGTGAAGAGCTCCTGAGTAATGCATATACTGAATGTTTTCACCCAAAACAGCTATTTTAGAATTACAGATGGATTTTTAAAATCCCTATCTGATTAAACAGTAAGAAAAAGGACAAATGAAAATATTATTTTGCTTCAAATATTTTTTTTTAATGAGAAAATGTTCCTGAATTATCAGAGAAGTCAGGAGAAGGGTCTACACCAAGATATATATGCAAATAGTCATACTGTAGGCTGCTTTTATGTGGCAGTATGACTCTGCTAGAGTTTCACCATTGATTTTAATCGGGGCCAAAACCCCATCTCTTCTGGAAGTGTCTAACATACTCAAGAAACCAAGTGGGTGGACTAACATGAATGTACATGTGTGAGCGTCTGCCATTAGAAAATTGGCTTCAAATGCAGAGATATCACTAAAATTCACAGTAGTTAAAGAATTCAGCAACAAACATGTTTATTTCTAAGCCACCCAGTGCTCAGCACTTATGAAACCATTCATGTTTTGATATTTTTGGTGTTTAAGTGCTCCTCAAGCAGTATCCAAGAATTCCTTGGCATCTTTGAGGTCTGACTAACAAGTGAAGATGTGTTCTCATACAGTTACTCAGGAAGGCTTTTAGGCATTGTTAGTGTGCCAATATTGTTGATTACTCCAGGAATAACAAAATCTGTTTCTGCGCTGGTGGTCTCATCTTGTGTTTTCAATTGAAGAGACAAATTTAGAAGAAAAACATTCAGTGGTCACTAAAAAGACACACATGAAGAGATGCCTACAAAATACACCTTCTCCTTCCCCTTTCTGATATGCTGCTATTTAAAATACACTGAAGATGGGACAAGTCACTTAAATTATTACAGAAAGGAATTTGTGTGCAAGAGAGAAGTCTCATGAGAATAAACAGAACAATCTGGAAGTGCTTTAGTTTCCCCTTTGATTTTAAGGTGTGATTTAATTCCTTCCCACTGTGTCCTTTCCAAATGAAATGTGGGATAAAAGATATGCTGGTGGGAGTTGTTTCCTAAATTTTCAGCTTCTTTGCTAGAAGAAACTCAAACACCTGCTGCAGAGCAAGTCAGTTTAATACATCTTCTTTGTCACTTTTTCTTTCTCCTTCCTAATCCTGTCTTTTTCTATTGCACCTTCATTAGCAGCTATTTTTCTTAGTGCCCACAATGCAGTTCTTGTTCCTTGGCAGTCATCTAAAATACAATAGCAAAAAAAAAACTTAATCAATTTTAATAAGGGAAGGAGGAAAAAAATCTTCTACTGTTATAATAAACTACATGGCTTTTCTCTTAGCTCAGGAAATAAAATCAAAACTGAATGTGCTCCTTTTGTCATGGATCGAATTTTCCAGTAAATTACATTTTATCTAAGGCTGCTGTTCATTTAAATACTAAAACAATTGCATACTAACAGCCAAATGATTTGTAAAGGTGTATTTGCATTTGCAAAGGGTTACCTGCCAAGCTGGATTGTCTGTGTCTGTGCTAGTTTGGAATCTGTGCATCTGTGTTAGCATTTATAAGCCAAGAGGACTGAGTTAGACAAGGAGACTGAGAGTCAGTAATTTAAGTACAGCCCAAATCCCTTTATCTCTCTTTAGGAACTCAAAGCATGATTTTTACTGAGGTTCTTACTCAAACCCAAACATGAAGAGTGACGGGTATATTTTATGCTTTTATTGACCACTTAATAGCTATTCTATAAAGCCATCTAAAAGAAGTGGAATATGCTCAGCCTGCTCCCAGAGGAGCTGTTCTGCAAAGGCAGAAAACTGAACCCTTCCCTTTACACTGTGAGACTGTGCTGCAGTGATATATCTCCTGCAGAATCTGACTTCCCCTCAGACCCACAGAGGTAACTGGGGCCCCAACCTTCCTCCTTGAGTGTAATGTGATCCATTTCAGAAATCAAATCTGGCTGAGAACTCATCTATTTGAGTCTGCACTAGTATCACACACTCTTGCTTCTTATTTACACAAGTTTTCAACCCAACAATATCCAACACATACACCCACAAAATATAGCGCCCTGTGCAGTTACAGAAACCCTCTTTTGCAGCACATTTACTATACTTCATGCCCCAGGAGTACATTACCCCCATCTTTTCTTAGATTAAGATTTTTGCTACCCTGAAATGGGAACCTGTTTTGAAATCATTGTGACTTCAAAATTTCCTTTGTCAACTGATGCTTGTGCCCATCCCACTTCCTATGAAGTATTCCATCTTCTAAAATGTTACCTTTCCTGCTCTGACCAGAAACCTTTTAATTTGGACAGAATAATTTCAGAAGGCTGCATTAGCCACATATGAGTCACACAATTTTTTTGCTATCTCAGTCACTGGGGGAACTTTTTATTGCTCTGAAGTCCATTTCTGCAATTCTACATCCATTATTCCAGTAAGAACATTATCCAAGAGTGGCTTACACTTCTGAAATTTAGATGAAAAGACAGCTTTCTCTTTCTAAATATGATTATTCTTTTTCCTCTGCTGTCTTCAGCAGAGTTTGTTATTAGGAGCAGGCTGTACTAGAAAGACCACTCGGACAGAAGCCTCACAGGTCTATTTGACTGTGGATTAGGACCCAGCAAACTATCCTGCAATTTAAGGCACAAGGTTAGGCACGATCATTTCTAACCACAAACTTCATTCAAAAACCAAATAAATACAACTTTTGTCAGCACATCAGAAACAGAAAAGCTGCTGGCCAGCCTGAGGCCAACAGATGAGCACAACACACAAAATCCTCATGGAAGGATTATGAGAAAAGCTAAATTAATTCTTTGCATCTCTATATGGGATCTTGGAGACATTCCCAGACAAGAACCTTTGCTGATGGGGTACAAGTGAAAAGAACTATCTCACAGTGAGGTGCTAGTAAGAGATGTGAAATGAAATGCATAAAATGAGTCACTATTCATCACCAGGATCATCAGCTGAAGGATGAAGACGCTGAAGTATGAACTGCAATGTGCAACCTGCTCATTGAAATGGTCTCAGTATCAAAGAAATAAGGGTGGCAATTTTGATACCGATCTTTAAAAAGGCCACGGAGATAACCTAACAAACTACAAACCACAAGTCCAATTTCTGTACTAAGTAAATTGCATGAACCTACAGCAATGACCAGAACTTGTGTACACACAGGGGAGACAGAGGAGTAACCTGCTGTGAGTGCATAAAGTGAGGGAGGATGCAGCCTCCCAGGTACATGCTAAGTTTCCTGGTGTGACAAAATCCTTCAGGACTGTAAAAACTAACACTGTCAGTAAGGTGCTGCAGGAGGTTTTTTGTAATATTGCATGACTGAATTAAATCATAGAATGGTTTGTGTTGGATGGGACCTTACAGATCATCTAGTTCGAACCCCCCTGCCACAGGCAGAGACCCCTTACTTCCATGAGACCAGGTTACTCAAAGCCCCATCCAACCTGACCTTGAACACTTCCAGGGGTGGGCCATCCACAGCTTCTCTGGGCAGCCTGCCCCAGTGCCTCACCACCCTCATGCTGAATAATTTATTCCTGATATCTCATCTAAATCTATCTTTTTTGAGTTTAAAGCCAATGGCAGAACAAGGATGCCACAGAAAGGAATGTGACCTTAGAAAGGAACAACTGAGGTAAGACATGATAAGAGATGCAGAGAATTATGAGCAATGAACAGAGTGGAGAGGAAGTGTAGCCTCATCTAAGTGTTCCTGCTCCAGCAGGGGGATTGGACTACATGATCTCTTGAGGTCCCTTTCAATCCCTAACATTCCGTGATTCTGTGAAGTCCTGGTGTGCACAGTGTGGTTCTTAAACTGCAGAACTCATTGCCACAGGGCTTTAGGCAGGCCAAAATTAGAAATGGTTTCATAGAGTGCTTAAGACAAGCTCAAGGAAGAACATTTCCGTGGGGGTGAGAATCACAGGGATGAGCATTCCACCTCCCACTCAGCAAGCACCCAAACAGCAGATCACCAGAAGCCAAGTGGACACAGGAGAAAGCATCATTCTGTGCTTTCTCCGCTAAACCCCTCTGCTAGCAGTCATGGACAAGACACTGAGCTAGATAACATCATTCTATGGTTTTGTGTAGAGTTATGGATATGTACAGCCACAGCTACTGACATGAGTGCCTTTTGTTTAGACCAGCAACTCCTATTCAGGAAAACCCAGTTTTGCTGTAATAAGCTATCACTCTCCCAAGTCTTTTATATCCTTGTATCAAACTGTTATCTCCAGTCTCTGAGAAACCTAGAAACAGCCACTTGGGCCTTTTCCACTCAGCAGACCACTGACATGGTTTCACCTTCCCAGTTTATTGCAATGGTTCAACCCCACAGAGCCAAAACTCTCTCTCACAGGGAGAACTACAGTTTCTCTACAGGTCAGTAAGACAGAGGGGAAGACAGTTGGCCTGTTCTGCATATCCTCAGCTCTTCTGCAAACTGAAATGTCTTCTCATTGACTGAGCACTGAAGTCAGCTGCTAAAGTTCATCTTTCCAACTGTTCATACAGAAATTCATTGAGTTATGAGGAACTTCTTCTGGCCTGGAGTCTTCCTCTTTAAAATACTGATCTTCCACATGATTTGACTGAAGATACTCAACTTCTTCTCTTTCTGTGTCACAAGTAAGGGAGGAAAGCTCTTGGTCATGTCCATGCATTCCAAAGTTCTCCAGCTAGCCCTGCTGCACACTTACACAGCTAACTTCCTCAGCAATTTGCAATCCTTTCATCTTCTTCCAAATTCTTGGTTAAAGTCCTCACTGCAGCTATTAGTAAAGTCCTAACTTCCAAGGACCCAGACTTCTAAGGACTCCACTGTTTGGCCACGGCAGGAAGCTCACTGGCATCCTCTTCCATCTGCTTTACTATTCCAGGCGTGTATCTTGCAAACAGACCTCTCACCATCACCTACTCAGCTGAGGAGTTGCTGCTCTATCAATAAGTCTTTCAGATCACACCTCACACGGCTGTGGACCATTTTTTTTCCCAAAGTCATTGTTTTTTAATGTCTGTATATGTACGTGAAGCCTTTACACCACTGAAATCTGGGTTTCTTTCCCATCAATCATGTAAATTAAGGAATACTCCTATTACTCAGTCTATATTCAGAACACTAGCTTTCAATCTATATTATTTTAGAAACCTAATCTTATCATGTATAGCAGCATGGCTAACTAGAAAGCCAAGGTCTTCTGGGCTGGGTGACTTGGGAGGAGTACTTATACTAGAAGAATCAGCAGAAGCAATGTCTGCTTTCAGGAGTTTCCAAGCCCTTCCGTCAGCACATACCACAAAAAGCTTTCCTCCAGGTCACGCCCTCAGCACTCCTTCAGGCTAGGCCTGATGCATCTCTGAGTCGCTGTCCCTCAAGATGCACATCACAAGGTAACCTGCGTGAAACACATCACCCCCCTCTACAGAGATGTTCTTCCATCCCCAACTTCCATCACACACTATTGAAGCTCACCATCCTCCAGCTCTGCCGGGAACCTCGTCAGCAAAGCTGATAGTTCTCAGCTGAATTGGAACATGAAGTAGGGGATGAACGCTGGCCTCCAGGATGCCCTTTGGGCAGGGCAGACGCGGGCAGCGGGAAGAGGTGGCCACCATCTTTCCCGTTTATTGCCAGTGGCAAGGCCAGGCTGCCATGGCTGCTGACGGAAGCACGGCCTTGGCGTCCCTTTCTTTCCAGTCACTCTCAGGGACACACAACCCCTCACAGCGGGTCCACATACATCCGGAACGTGCCTTCTCTCGCATTTGGGGTGATGACAGGGAAGGTGTCTAGGGTGGAGGCTCCTTTCAGAAAGCTATGGGATGATTTCACAGTGGGATGTGATCAAACGTGCCACCATCCTGTTGTCAAACACAACGGCGCTGAGCTCTTTCTCAGCCAGAAGCGGACCTACACCTGGGCAGGGAGCAGCGGCCATAGCGGGACGTGCAGACGGGGCTCAGCTTCAGCCCCTTCACCTCCTCCCTGAAGGAAGCTCATCTTCCAGCTCCCTGCGCCGGGCCGACCCCCGCCCCACTCCCTCCGGGCCGCCGGCCACAGCTGCCTCGCTGGAGGCCACGGGGCCCCGCCGGTCGGCGCGGGCAGCTCGCACCGCCGGACCCTGTCGGAGCGGGGCCGCCCCTGACAGCGCGGAGCGGGGCTCTCACCACCCCCCCGCTTCTGCCGTCGCTCCCGCCATCCCGGGCGGCGGGCGGAGAAACAAACTCCCCTGGGTCGCGCGCCGCCAGGCTCCCCCTGCAGACCTCAACGGCTCCCCGCGGCAGCGCGCAGCACCCCTCGGCGGCAGCCAATCCCCCGCGCCTGCCCCGCCCCCGGCGGGCAGCTGGGGCCAATCCCGTTCCGCAGGGCGGGGGCGCGAGCCCCGGTCCGCCGCTCCCCCCTCTCCCCGCCGCGCGGCCAATGGCGTGTGCGCCTTCCCAACGCCCCGGCGCGGAGCTGGAACGCCCCGTCAGCCGTGCCGCTTTTACGGCCGCGCCGTAAAGCGGGGCCGGCGCAACACCGCGCGCGGCGTTACGACAGTGGGAAGCGGCGGGGCCGGGCCGGAGCGGGCGGCGGCGGCGGTGGGTGCGGGCGGATGCCCGGGGGCGGGGGCAGCCCGGCGCCCGGCACTCAGGTGGGAGCGGAGGCGGGCGAGTCGGGCGGCGCGGCAGGCGGCGGGCCGGCGGGCGGCAGGATGAGCCTGTCGCCGAAGGAGCTGTCGAGCCTGCTGAGCATCGTGTCGGAGGAGGCGGGTGGCAGCACCTTCGAGGGCCTCTCCAGCGCCTTCCACCACTACTTCGGCAAGGCCGAACACTTCCGCCTGGGCTCCGTCCTCGTCCTCCTGCTGCAGCAGCCCGACCTGCTGCCCAGCCCCGCGCAGCGCCTCACCGCGCTCTACCTCCTCTGGGAGATGTACCGCACCGAGCCCCTGGCCGCCAACCCCTTCGCTGCCGTCTTCGCGCACCTGCTCAACCCCGCGCCCGAGCGCGGCGGCGACGAGGCCGAGCGGACGCCGCTCTCAGGTGCGTCCTGCCGCCGGGGTGGGGGTGTGAGGCGGGGGCGGCCGGAGGAACCCTCCCGGCGGCTTCCCCGCTCCGCAGCATCTGTAATATTGTGTCCAGTTCTGGGCCCCTCAGTTCAAGAAGGACAGGGACTGCTGGAGAGAGTCCAGCGCAGGGCAACGAAGATGATGGAGTGGAGCATCTCCTTTATGAGGAAAGGCTGAGGGAGCTGGGTCTCTTTAGCTTAGAGAAGAGGAGACTGAGGGGTGACCTCATTAATGTTTACAAATGTGTAAAGGGTGAGTGTCCCTAGGATGGAGCCAGGCTCTTCTTAGTGACAACCAATGATAGGACAAGGGGCAATGGATACAAGCTGAAACACAGGAGGTTCCACTTGAATATGAGAAGAAACTTCTTCTCAGTGAGGGTAACAGAGCACTGGAACAGGCTGCCCAGGGGGGTTGTGGAGTCTCCTTCTCTGAAAACTTTTAAAAGCCACCTGGACACATTCCTGTGTAGCCTCATCTAGATGTTCCTGCTCCAGCGGGGTATTGGACTATGTGATCTTTTGAGGTCTCTTCCAGTCCCTAAGATTCTGTGATTCTATGATTCTGTATCGCTGCCCAGGTTTGGCTTCCCGCCGGGGTCTTTGTGCTTCCCGCGTTTGGAAAAAAAGCAGTGGGAGCTTGTCAAGGCGAGGCTTGGTGTCTGACAGGGCGCTTGGTTGGACCGTAATATGGGGTTTTGGAGAGGAAGCTGTTACAAAGCCCTGGAGGTAACGGGAGGATTCTGGCAGCTTTAAAGCTGTAAAACAAATTTCTTAAGGTTATGAAACACTTTTTTTCTACTTCATTAAATGCAAGCACAGCAGCAATGGATAAATCAGTTTCTAAAAACGTTACTTTTATAACTGATAGTATGAATTGCAATATCTGGTCATATTTAATAGCTCTTTACCTGTCTAAACTGGAAAGCATGTAAAGAAACCACTGCAACTGACTTAGCATCAGATATTGCATGTTGAGATACCTCCCAGATGTTCCCATGCTGCTGGCAAGCCTCATATTTCAGGCTGGACACGAGAAGTATTTTTTTACAGTGAGGGTGGTGAAACAGTGACCCAGGTTACACAGAGAGGTGGTAGATGCCCCATCCCTGGAGACATTCCAGGCCAGGCTGGACGGGGCTCTGAGCAATCTGATCTAGTTGAAGATGTCCCTGCTCATTGCAGGGGGTTGGACTAGATGACCGTTGAAGGTCCCTTCCAACCCAAACTATTTTATGATCATACAGGTCAGTATAATGCTGTATCTTACCTCACTTTAGGAGCTGAATAGGTAGCAGTTTTATATGTACTCAACAAAGACTCTTCAGTTGCACGAATCTTGCCATAAATAACACATCACTTTGTGTTTTATTTTTGCTGTTCTATGTGAAGTATATGGAAACTATTAATGCTGCTGCCTTGAAAGTCAGAGATTGTTTTTCATTTTGTTTCCACAGGCTTCTTACCTCCCATAACTCCTCCAGAAAAATTCTTTCTTTCTCAGCTGATGCTGGCCCCCCCTAGAGAACTGTTCAAGAAGACTCCTCGACAGATTGCTTCAATGGATGTGGGGAACATGGCCCAGTCAGTGGATATAAGTGGTCTTCAGCTGGCATTAGCAGGTAAGGAGGAGATGCAGCTGTAGTTCAATTATGAATGGAAATGCTGATCATAACGTGGTTATGAGTTACCTGAGAAACACTCTTGTTTATCCTAAATATGAAGAAGGTTCTACTGTGCTTTATGGTCTTCAAACCCATGTTCAAAGCACATAAAGAAATCTCAAGCAGAGATTACATCTTAACAGTTTTGTCATACTTTAGCATCAGGCACTGCCTTAAGCATGAGAACATCTTGTGAATACAGGAGGATTTACATCTAAAGCTTTGGTTCTTTTTGTGTGTGTGTATTTTTGTCCCTTTTCACTCTCTGCAGTATTTCTAGCATGAGAGAACACAAAATAACTGTCATGCTGTCATGTACCAGTACTTCAACTGCACCTGGAAAATTAGCTATTACAATTAAATCTTCAGTTTTACAAGATAAAGTCAGATCTTACAGTGTTAGCTCAAGAATGGGAAGGTGGACTACTTTTACTAGATTAAAAAGAAAAGCGATGTAATGCTTATCCTTTGACAGGAGAAAAGGAGCAGGAACATGATTGTTCTGATCATGTTGACTGATGAGTCACATCTGGAGCTATATCTGAAATATGAAAATATTGTTGGGAACAAGGAGCCAGTTTGGACAGAAAAAAAAAGTTTTTTTTCCTAGGTATGTGCAAATGGACCTTTTTGCTTAAAAACTGACCATCCCGCTTTTATATCTGTAAAGCGTGGTTTACTGCTTTGAGGTCAGGCAGTAACTAGGCTTTTTCCATCCTGCAGTTGTATATTTATATTGTCATCTTTTCTGTTTTGTTTTGTTGAGTGATTATTTATGTATTTATTTGTTTGGGGTTTTTGTTTGTTTGTTTGTTTGTTTTGTTTTTTTCCCTGTAGAATCTGTCCCTGACTTGTTATGCTGTGGTATACTGTCCCTTGTTCACAGTGTAGAAATGCCCTCTGGTGTCCTCTTTAGCTACTGTTTCCAGACTGGGATCTTTTGAAAATGCAAATTTATGCCCTAAAATACTTCTGGGGTGAAACAAACAAACCCATCTGGTTCTTGTTCTATTCTTTCTGCCTGTGTTTTTTAGAATACTTGTGTGAATTCAGATTTTGTGAAACTTGAAGTTGTGATTTTTTCCATAAGGCACATGTGATGCCTTAAAGAAGCCTGGAGTTATTTAATTTGGTTTTATTTGTTTTCCCCTTGGTACAGTGTTTGCCTTCTGAACAGTTTGTTCTCACTAAAAATAAAACCTGTAGAGAACTTCAAAACTGTAGTTGTATGAATGGGTACTCTAGTCCATGAATTTTAATTTGTCCTTTTTTTAAAAATAATAGAAGACACTGATGGCTTGAAGTACAGTATAAAGTCATTAATGGGGCTTTGCAAAATTAAGCCCTGTAAGATGTGCTTGTAGCATTATTTACATAATACAGTAAATGTGTGTAATTAATTGCTTATGAGCAGTTGTAGAAATTATGTAACAATTTTTTAAAAGTTTCATTTTGTGTTTCTCAGGCTTCTTGCTGTAGCTTCCTAGAATAAACAGCGGCTTTCTATTCACTTTCTTAGAAGATAAATCTCTTGCTCATTTTAATATTGTGATGCATCTTGACTGTCTGTGTGAAGTTTTCAGCATATTTCTCCTAATGATTCAATATGCAGGGTGAAGTTGTGCTGCTGACAGTGCATAAATACTTGTATTACAGTGCCTAGATACAGTGTTTATTTACACCTTTTCCCCCTGCATTTCATACAACGTAACAGCTGAAAGACTTTGTGGCCCTTCAAAATTGTGGCCCTTGAGATGAATTCAGAGCTATTTAGAGCAGGCAGGAGGATTTTGACTTGGTTTAGCATATACTTGCAAAATCAATTTAAATAATTTAGAGAGCATTCATTTTTTTTAAGTCAGTGTATCTATACCAATAGGTTTTTTTTGCAAAAGGAGGAAAAAAATAATACTTTGTCTTCTGAACTTGAACTCATTATGATAATTCACGTGCAAATATATGGTGGTGTTTCTGGCTGTGGTGGGATTTTGTTTGCTTTGTGTGTGGGTTTTTTTTTGTTTGTTTTGTGAGGGTTTTTTTTGTGTTTTTATTTTTTCTGTGGTGGTGTTTTTGTTTGGTGGTTTGTTTTTTGTGTGTATGGTCTGGTTTTTGTTGATTGGTTTTGTCTTTTCCTCCAAAAAATAGAGTGTTGGAATAAAGCATCTTGGGGTTGAGTATTAAAACTTGCTTTGTTCTCTTCTCCCCTTTGTCTACAGAATGTTTCTTCGAGCCTTGGTCTCTGCCTATAAATTGGTTCTGTTCATCTAGTGTGTTACTGTATATATATTAAAAAATACCACTTTCTCCTAGTTTCAGGGATGGGTCTTTTGGCAAAGTGCTAGTAACTGTTTGTCTGCTAGCTCTTACTTGAGAGTAATTGACCTGTACTGAACTTAAGTTTGTCACACATTGTAGAGCTTTCCTTTAAAAATTAAAGAAGGCTTCAATTTACCTGTAAAAATAACAACAACAAAAAAAGCATCGTAAGGTAACCTAAGTCATTGGTTTAAGGTTGGTTTTGTTTGTTTGTTGTTTGTTGTTTTTTTCTTTTTTAAATTTAGGTGTCTTGGTTCAAGATGCTATGTACTTTTCTGTTAAATTAGCATGTTTTAATTCTCACTTTTGGTTACCTGAAACTGTTGATCCAGCCCTAATAGCTGAAGCAGTGAGGGTGAACTTTTGGTCATCAATGGATATAACGAAGGGCTCATGAAGTCTTCTAAAATCAATGAATTGAAGGACTTTATCTTAAACTTTTAGATTTCTAATTCAGCATCATTAATCATTTGGATTATCTTTTTTTTCTCCATAGAACTTAATTTGTTAAATCAATCCTGTTCATTGGCTAAACAAAAGTACTCACAAGCTGAAGTTTGAGGCCGTTTATAAAAGCTGAAAATGTTTTATAAACCAGCTCATTTGGACTTTGACTTTTAAAATTGCATTGTGTTGTGGTTTTTTTTTTGTTTGTTTTGGTTTGGTTTTTTGAAAACAACTGAAAAGTTGTTGCCTTTAACAGAAAAACATAGTGTTGTGCTGCCTCAGTGAGGATATATGCAAATGTTTGCATGATCTGAAATAATTGGATAAAGTAAGGCAGAAAGACAAAAGAAATCAGCAATGTGTGGTGCTGCGTTGCTGAGCCTTTTGTCACTCACAGTTTCAGCATCTCTCACGAACTTGTTTGGGGTTGTGGGAAATAGTTGACATGCATGGGAAACCAGAAAGGGTTAATGTGGTGGTGTGGAAAGTAGCAAGCACACTTTGCTTAGGAGTGGTAGGGACAGTACGCTGGATCTGACAGCACTACACTTATTAGTCAGAAAAAGCAGTGTTTAGATTCATGTGGCACTTTATCAAGGGATTCCTCGTGTGGTACCAAAAATTTTGGACTTCAGATTGCTTAAGGCCTTCTGTGGAGGGAAGGAGGGGTGTAAGGTGATGGTCTGTAGTGGTGGTTTTTTTTTTTTAAATGTGTGTTTTTTTGGTATGTGTTTGGGTTTTGTATTTTGTGTGTGTGTTTCATGTTTGGTTTTGGTTTTCCATGTTTTGTTGTTTGTTTGTTTTTTTAAACTTTATTTTATTTTTGGGGGAGTTGGGTTTTGCTTTGTTTTTGTTTTTTTTTTCTGCTGGCATTTGTTTTGGGGTGTTTTGCCAAAGCAATGGAAAATGTGATCTCTCAAAAAATGCAGAGAACATAGAAGATCAGCTATTTAGTCTTCAGGTACAGAAGAGTGATACATTTTGACAAAAGAATAAGTAAGAATCTGACTGCGAGTATTGAGCTACATATCCTTTAAGTCTCCAGTTGTATACACTAAATTTAATCTTATTTTTATGTAACTTGTTTATGTTCTGTAATTTGGCCTTTAAAGGGATGCTTTCAGCTCCTTTCAGGTTTGCTTTAATGGTGATGTATGTAGAATCACTTAAACTCCATCTTTTTCCACTCAAGTACTTGCTGTAGCTTGACAGGGAAAGGCAAAAGCAGTTTCCACATTGCCACTGGAACGTGTTGGATAAATCTGAATAGCTGACTCCAGGTCAGGTCTAGTATGACCGTCATTGTTGTGGAGCCTGTAAATGTATCTCTCTAGATTTTTTTTTTTTCCTGCTCCAAGAACTGATTGTAAAACTAGATATAGCATGTGAACTCTTTCAGGAGTACCATGTGAACCTAGTAATGTGCTTTTAGATGCAAATTACATCAGGTACTTACCTTTTCTAAAGCCAAGACTATGTTCCAGATTAATTTCTGTTCTTTATCCTTGCTGCATACCTCTGTCCCCTGCCTGTCAGCTGGCACTCTGAGTGCTAGCTGCCTCACACAGTGCTAAATTTCATGGTGATGTTATCTGGTTTTGCTTCTTTGGTGTTTTTTTAAGCTAGTTCTTCTCTACTAAAGTTGCTTGTTCCTTACTGCTTTTAGTATTCCAGGCATCTCTGTTTCAATTTTATGCTTTAATATCATGGACTGGCCTTCTTTCAGAACGTCAGTCCGAGTTGCCAACGCAGAGCAAGGCCAGCTTCCCCAGCATTCTCAGCGATCCTGACCCAGATTCTTCCAACTCTGGTTTTGACAGCTCCGTTGCCTCCCAGATCACAGAAGCCTTAGTGAGTGGACCAAAACCTCCTATAGAAAGTATGTCCATTTTCACATCTTTGTTGCTGTAACTCATGACATGCCATGTTGTTATACTTCTCCAGATGAAATGTAATTCAGAAGTATTTTCAAGGTATGAAATGGGAATAAAGATGAATGAAACAGTGCAAAACTGTGCCAGGCTGTCTCCAGATCAGACTCCATAGTGTTCACATTTCTAGATTTTTAAAAATCTGTAGCCTGTCTTCAAGCTGTTACCCAGGTCATCTGTTGGCTAAAACGCTTGGTCTGATGCCCCTCAGATCTTAGTCCCCTATGTTAAGATCTGCATTGAGTGTTAACACCTTCCAAGGAAGCAATTGCTGTGGAAGGAAAAAAGGCCATAGAATCGGTAACTTGGTGATCTGAATCAAGAGGAAAAACAGACTGATGTAACAGTGTCACTAAAAATCAGAATTAAATGTTTTTCCGAGGGGCAAATAAGATACTGATGCTGTTCTCATTGTTACAATAGCTTAAAGAAATGGGGGCACTGGGGGGGTTCTTTTTGTACTGTTGTAAAACTGAATACTTGAAGCTTAACGTTTCATGTTGCTGGTTTAGGTCACTTTCGACCAGAGTTTATTCGACCGCCGCCTCCACTCCATATATGTGAGGATGAATTGGCGTGGTTAAATCCAATAGAGCCAGATCACACAATTCAGTGGGATAAGTCAATGTGTGTTAAAAACAGCACTGGAGTGGAGATAAAAAGAATCATGGCAAAAGCTTTTAAAAGTCCCTTGACTTCCCCACAGCAGACACAGGTAAGTATCATGCACTTATCTGTCTAAAATGATTTTTGAACAAGCTGTTTATTGACATGTGTATTTCAGAAATTTGGATCACTTCAATTGATGGAAGCTCCAAGTACTTTAAATTGTAAAAGCTCAAGAGTTTTGACTTGGGTATATATGAATAAGGAAGAAATCTTTAATTTTCATAGCACTGAGTGAACATAGTTACAGTTGATAAATAAGTGGCACCAATATTTTTCTGCCTGGAAAAATATTCTTATAAAAAAGTTGTTTGTGCTTCTGTGGAAGGTTTTGCTAAGTAATTACTTCAGAAATGCCAACACTGAATTTTATTTTTCCTCAATTTGATAGTATTAACCCTGATTTCAGTGGGTTTTTTTGATAATAATGATGGTGACACTACAAAGTGTCCTTTATTTCCAGAATTTTTCTGGCAACAGTGACCTTGAAATTGAAGCTTCTTTCTGCTGTGCAGGAAACTAAAGAAAGCTGAAACTTTTCATGTGTGTTTTTTCCTTCCCTTCCTTGCCATCCACTGATGAAAGACTAATAAATGCCCTATTAAAAGTCTTTATGGGCGCAGTTGCTTTTACATAGAAATTTTAAGGTATACTTCCAGTGTCTTTCAATAGAGATGCCTAAATGTAAAGGGTTGTCGTTGTCCTGTAGCTTAGATGTGTTATAGCAGTTTCTTCAGGCAGTAATGTGAATAGTTTTGAAAAAAATAAACACGTAAGTCTTTTTTCTTTACAGCTCCTTGGAGAACTGGAAAAGGACCCCAAGCTTGTTTACCATATTGGTCTCACTCCTGCCAAATTGCCAGACCTGGTTGAAAACAATCCTTTAGTAGCTATAGAAATGTTGCTGAAACTGATGCAGTCCAGTCAGATAACAGAGTATTTTTCTGTCTTGGTCAACATGGACATGTCCTTACATTCAATGGAAGTTGTAAATCGGTGAGTACTGTCTCAAATCTAGGAAGGTTTTCTTAAATAAATAACAGAACAGTTATTGAATGATTGTGAGGCTGGCCATGAGGCTGCGTTTGAATGCATTCCAAAGACTACGAAAAGTAACAAGAATGGAAAAAATGGCTAGTCAGATTACAGTGACGGAAAAGAGTATCAAACTGTCATTCCCTTTTCAGTTTTCCTATGCTGTTTGTGTTGTTTTGGTTAATACTTAATAAGAAGACTTAAAAGTGTGCTCTGATTAATCCCGCAAAGGAAGAGTGTGCTGTGGATTTTTAGCTTTCTATGACTACCAGACTAAGTCTGTTTCTTTCAGAAAGGCTCTACTCGCTTTTCACATAGTTCCTGTTGGTGGTGCCTATAGTTAACAGAAAAAAATAAACCCTCTTATTTTAGTCCAGATTAAATTTGTGAAGTTAGCTGTGGGTTGGTCTGAAAGAATTGAACCTCTCAAACATCTTCAGTGCCAAGTTCAGAGAAAGCTGCCAATATTTAGGTTCCTTTTTACAGCAGTGCTATTTTAAAATATCACTGTAATGTTAACAGCTTCCTATTAGCAGCAGCAAAACTGCTTAACAGGAAAAAACCCCACCATTTTGCAGCAGAAAGATGTGATGGTGAAGGCATTGACTTTACATTAATAATTTATAATTTTAATTTGTATATTTTATAAATATATATATTTTTGTATTTTTATTTAAATTGGTATAAATTATTTATAACATGCCATATTTTACCTTTTTAGGTTTGGTATAAAGCACATTTATGGCATAAGTGCGATGCTAGTTTCCCCACTCTACAAATGGAGTGGCTTATTCAAAGAAAACACTGTGTCACTCTTTAATGTTAGAAAAGTGTTTCTACTTTGAAAGGCATGGGGAAATAGGTATTGTGTTGTGGATAACTTCATGTCTTTTTGATAAGTAGTAGAAAATAATTTCATCAAACTGTTTGATACATCCAGCTCAAAATGATCTAAAATAGGTATCACTTAAGGCTGTCTGTTGCTGCAATCTATAGCATGTTTAAAGTTTTAGTCAAACATCAGGTTCCTGTTTAATATATGAATTTCACTAGCAAGTCCATGTCCTGCATCCCAGGAAGCTGTAAATTTAGTTACCGACTTGCAAAATAACCAGTTACTTGATGTGTGTGGTTGTGTCACTGTAGTGACTGTCACTCCCTCTAATGGGTCACAATCCAGTCGCTCCTGATGAAGAACTCGTGTTCTTTTCTTGTATCTTAAAAATTAGCCTCATCTCTAGTTTGTCTTCTCTTCCATCTGAGGTAGCCATTGTGTTTTATTAGGGCATCTGGAAATGTCAGTTTTGCTGCTTCTTGAGGGATGCTTGTGTGGAAGATAAGACTACAGTGGGACAAAGGGCAATCACTGTGAGAATCCTCCCCAGAAGTTAACACCACGCAGTTAATCTGCTTAAACGCAACTTGCATTATTGATGCAGCTTAAGCAAACAAAAGGTGGCATTGTTAAATCACCATCCTGCTTTACATTCGTGCCCTGTCTTCATTGGGAATAATTTCTGCACGTAGGTACAGCCCATTTTCTTAATAGAATGCTGGCCCCTTCAATGGGAAAACTTGTCAGACAGCTAATCGCCACAATCGACAAAAGTACATCTCTCCCAATTAAATTTCTTCATTTCTTGACAGTTCCTGAGTGTGAGCTACTAGATCAGCCTTGTTCAGCAATCTCTTCCCAGCAGAGTTGAATTGCACCTTAAGTATCATTTGAGGAAAGAAATATTTCTGAAATAAATCCCTCCCTACTGGTGCAGACTGACAGCAGTTACTGCCCTGAAGTTGGGCTAATGATCACAACATGGAGAAACAGTGAGAAGAGCTTTTACTCAGGATAGCTGTGCCACCAGTCAGGCATGCTGGTTCTCCCACAGCATGACTACCATAGGAACAACTTTACTCAAACTGCAAAATGACTGTCAGTGCCAACAGGGAGACACTGATTAAGTGAAATAAGACAACTGCATGAAACTAAAATGTCTAAAACACTGTTTTCCCCACCTTTCACTACTTGAGATAGGACTGTGATTAGAGTTACTTTGGTCAAATTATGTTGTAACTTCATGGCAGTTCTACATTTAGTATATGTTGTCATGTTTAGAGAACTGTATTGCTTTTTCCATTTAAGAAACAGTGGCAGCTCAAATACTTTAGTAGTCACTATTGTTAAACCACAAATAGGTGTGCTTTGCTGTTAACCCTTAAAAATACAGTAATACTATTCTTTATTGCAATAGTTCTCCAATTCTTTTGCAGTAAGAAGCTTCTGAGATGATCATGCATCATTAATCTCTAGTTGACATTTTCATCTAGTCAGGGTCTCTTTTGTTTGAGTTGTAGATACTCACATTGTTTTAGTTCCTAGGACTAAAATATGGATCTGAGGGAACTAAAGAGACTGATCTTTTGATGTAACAAAGGAGTTATTCCAGTTGTGTACTTAAGGAAGGAGTTCAGCATCTAAATTCAGTACCTGAAATTCAAATACGAATAAGCAAAATTGTATTGCAGTGCTTACTACAGAAGCATCTTGGTACTCTGACAGCTTGGGGGCTTCATTGTAAATAGGAAACTAGTATCATTGACTCATTTGTGTAATATGTAGCAAGTGTTTGTAGGTGTGTCCAATATACTAGAAACGAATCAAACTTGTCTTCTGTACCGTGTCAGAGTTAAAAAAAGTTTGACTCTTCATGAATAAATTTAAATGGTTAGAAATATGTGGAAATATGTCTGTGGAAGCTGTCAGAAATCAGCTCTGTATTACATGACTGGAAAGAAACTAGTATCATAGGTGTAACTCGTCTGTTTTAAAATAGAATCACAAGATTTATGGTTTCATAAACCACTGCATATTTTTAATTTGAACAGGCTTACTACTGCAGTTGATCTCCCACCTGAATTTATTCATCTTTATATCTCCAATTGTATCTCCACCTGTGAACAGATTAAAGACAAATATATGCAGGTGAGTACTTCAGTAAATTGGGGGGGGGAAAAGGGTCCCATATATTGCACTGTGTAATATGTGCTGAGATTTTATAAGGCTCATAACATTAAATTATTCTTACTGCTTCTTTATTTCAAAGGCACTTTTTTTTCCTAACACACTGTGCAGTTCTTTATAGTGTTTAACCTTTTTATGAGACTTCACAGGTAACTACTATTCTCTGTTTTTCTGTAGATGTAATACATGTCTCTCTGGCAAAACTGCAGCTTTGTGAGACTCGGGTTATCTGTTACCCAGTGTGACTTTTCTTGACTCACACTATTAGTTTTGCCTTCTGCTTAGTTTTAAGCTTCAAGTCTCTTGTCTGTACAAGCGTGCCCACCACTTCCAGACCTTTGAGGTGATGTCACAAAACTCATGTGGAGGTCTTGCCCTTCAGTCATGACTATTACAGACCTACAGCAGCACGCAGATCTTCTCAAAGACCTAGAAACCACCTCTTTTCTATCTTTCTAACACCGTACTCTCCACTTCCCAAAGCCTGTCCTGCCTCCTCAGGACCAGCATGCAAGTGTAGCCACCTCAAGGATCCTTACCCCCGGGAATTTTCCACGCTTCTGGAACACAAGGTTGTCTACATGCTGTGCAAGGTGCTTCCTTTTATCGTAAACCAATCTGTTGGTTTCACCAGGTTCCCGGTAGAACTTGTTTTCTTGGATACGTCATTGGTGAAAACCAGTTCCATGTTCAGTTTACTCAAGGCTTTGTGAGTCTTGACCAAGTCTTGCCTTGGCTTTTTCCTCTCAGTACTGAAGGGCTGCAACCTCTTTAGTTTCTTGCAACAAGGCGGTTGTTCCTTTAAGCTTTTTTTGGTGTCCTTCTCTAGCTCTACTGTATACTTAAGCTGCAGAGACAAAAGTTGCGTGCAGCACACAGGATATGTGTGCAGTGTGGGTTTAGATAGCAGCAAACCCCTTTCTGTCTTGTTCCCAGTACCCTTCCAGATGATGACTAACCATTTGTTATCTTTCGGTGGCTGCTGATGCATCTCTGCTTTGGAACCCTGCCAGATACACATGGGCGGCTTGATCTGTGACCTGCTCAGTAGCTGTGCCTGTTACATTTGGTAGGAAAACAGCAGCAGAGCTGGGCTGCAGCTGAGAATGTGCCCACAGGGTGGGACACTGTACTCAAAGGGGCTGCTGAGAGCATATAGCAGCTGTGCATCAGGCATGCAGGGGACAAAAAGAACAGAGGGTCAAGGAAGACATACTGATCACCGAGTCGCACGCAAAGCTTGTGAGATCTTAACACTTGTTGATGCTGCGTATGAGGCCTCACAGCAACTGAGACACAAGATGTTTTGTTTGAAAAGCACAGAACAAACCCACTTGTATTGGAAGAGGCATGACCCTCAGGGATTGGGAGTCAGGCAGTGTCTTGGCTTTGTACTTTTGGTCTGAGTTTCATGTTCCTCAATTACTGAAGTTACTCTTGTAACTAATTTGTGTTGCAGAAAAA
Source organism: Patagioenas fasciata (assembly GCF_037038585.1). Classification (NCBI taxonomy): domain Eukaryota; kingdom Metazoa; phylum Chordata; class Aves; order Columbiformes; family Columbidae; genus Patagioenas; species Patagioenas fasciata. The sequence goes on along the minus strand of NC_092520.1, from coordinate 68,694,004 downwards.
AAAGAAATGTGATGCCTTTTGATTGCAGTGAAAGAAATAACTTGTTCCATTTCTGAATTATCTTGGTATAGGTAACAAAATTTGCAGGAGTAAACTTAGTTCCTGTAAAAATAGTTTATAGCTTATTTTTGTTGACAAATAACCTAAAATACTTTGGACACAATCTATCAAATCCCCTCAGTTCTGCCTGATAAGCATCGTTCATGTATATAGTTGCTTTTAGAGACTGGTTTGGGTTCAACTCCCTGTCCCAATGTCAAGTATGAGACTACTTTATTGGTAGAGTAAGATCTGATTTTGTCCTTGAGGAAAATCTACTCTGTAGAAAGCAGATGGCTAATGACTGGATCTGTGTGTGGCAAGTTGTAGGTGCCAGTTCTTAGGTTTCCACTTCGAAGTCTGAGCCTGCTCTGCAAGGTGTTACCTAAGCAGCACTTAGGAAGGAGGGACACTTCTGAGATCCCATCTTTACACTGGATCAGGTGGGAAATGAGCTGTGAGCTCTGAGATGTGTTCTTAGATTAGGTGTCATGTCTTTCTTTCTAAGACAGCAGGAGGGTCATGTGCTAATTCAGCGATAGAGCCCTTCCCACAAAGCAAGGTTGGAATTGGTCCTGTTGCTGTCACTGCCCATATGGAGTGTCTTAATCATGTGGTGACTGGGGAATTTTGAAATGTGAAGCTTGTTCATTTTTCGTTGTAGTGTTGCTGTAGAAAATAAGGCTGAGACCCTAGTGATGACATCATCTTAAGCTATGATGCCTTCTCTCTGACTTCATTCAGAGAATACCTAATAAAGAAATCAAGTACAGTGCACAGGTAGATCTTGTGCTTCATTTGTGCATGAGATTAATCTTGAGAAAGTTCCTGTATCCAGAAATACAGTACTACAAAGCAGAGTAGTAATTTTTTTTTTAATACAGTAGCAGTATGGGAGGTAAAAAAAAAAAAAAAAAAAGCGGCTGCATGTGCAAAGCTTATGAACAAGATCACGGCTGAAACTAAATTGTTCCTGAAATGCCTCAGTTGAGGCATTGCTGAGGGCCAACAGTCCTTTAACTGACATGGTTGCAAACATTTCTCTGGATAATGAAACCCTCTCTCTTCTTTTTCAGAACCGCTTGGTACGTCTTGTTTGTGTCTTTCTTCAGTCTTTAATCAGAAACAAAATTATTAATGTCCAGGACTTGTTTATAGAAGTGCAAGCATTCTGCATTGAGTTCAGTCGGATACGAGAAGCAGCTGGCCTCTTCAGATTGCTGAAGACATTAGACACTGGGGAAAATCCATCAGAAACAAAAACATCAAAATAAAAACACTGTGTCACTGGAAAACAAACAAACATCCACACCAAAAAACCCCACCACAATCCTGCCAGCATTCTGTACCAATTAATTGTATATTTTAAACTTAAATCACTGGATTAATTATAATTATAAATAACATTTTATGCATTTAAACAATAAATGCTTTTTTTCTGATACACAGGCTTGACTTTGTGAAATGTGTTAGGCCTTACACTTGGGCTATTTTTGACTGTGTTAAACTCTGTATGTCATATGCTTATCCTGAACTACAGGCTCTACTTCCAGAGAGAATGCAAATGATACTTGCAGTTTCACAGCAAACTGAAATATAAATCTGGTACTCACAGTCTCTCTGTTCAAAACTGCTTGTGAATAACTAAACTTGTACTAAGGTAAGTAACTTCAGTTCCTGTTTTCCCTTTACTGTGTTAAGGCCTTCTAGGAGCTGGATACAACTCCTAACAATGCATGCTGGCTTCATTGAGGAAGGGCAAGGCTGTCTTGATGTCTACACAAAACTAAAAGTTTATCTATGTTGTAGGAATGAAATGTTGGGTGCTGTACACTCAGAGCAGTACTCTCTCTTTTCAAGATGACAGAATTTTTCCAGAAGATGGGCCTGATACCATCAGTAGTTGAAGTATTGCAACTATTTCATGTTTCACTGAGGAAAGATGGTCCATTTCTTCCATAAAAACAAGTTGTGAGATTCCAGACTTGCACAGGCAGTTGCTCTGTGACTAGCAAAATTCAAATAGCCTTTTCCTTCTAAAGCATGTGGTCAGAGAGCCATTCAGGTGTTAGGTGCCAGGGGGACTGGGGAGAAGGCCTGCTAAAGTATTATTTTAAGCAGCAAGAAAAATAGCTGCTGTTATTTAAGCCCTGGGACTGAAAAAGAAAGCAACTAGAAAAGACAGCTAGTTCTGATTTAATGCTGCTCAGTAAATGAAAGCTCAAGTCTGCTTCTCAAATATGAAGTAGAAGATCAATAATGGAATATCAAGACTGTCTTTTGTCTTTCTCTTTTCAAGTAATTTAAGTGGCTAAATTGCTTGGATTGAAAATCCCATTTTTATCTCATCTCATACACCATAAACTTTTGGTAAGAAGTCCTGTGGGAAGTGTTCTCTAGCCATTAGTGGTTGGACTTGTAGAGCTTCCCAGAGTTAAGGTGTATTGGGCCAAATAAAGTAGCATTTACTCAAGATCTGTTCTGATTCTACATATTCCTTCTAAAGCCCAAGGCACTTAAAAGTCATTACGAGCAGCAACAGTTAACTGAGCTTGTGCTCTGAACTTCACCTTAATGCTTTACATCTACTGAAGCTGAAGTACAATTTGGCTTTTATCTACAGCTACCCCTCTTCAAAAGTATGGTTGAAAAAACCTTTATATAGATTTTAGACTTTTGTTTGGAACTTAGTAGTACAGCTTATGACTAAGTACTATGCTCCATCAGAAAACTGATTACTGCTGGTTCAAGGCATTGCAATCTAATTTATGATTTACAGACTTACTATGAAAGAATTTAAGCCTTACTGAAAAAAAAAAGGTTGCTACTGTGATGCTACAGCAAAAGCTGGCTGTTCTGCCTCTTCATAGTATCTGCTTGAGTTATACAGACATACAGGACAAATCCAGGGACTGGGGATTCATGTAACTATAAACATCAATTACCAAGAAACAGTCTTACAATTTTGTTATAGGTACTTCTGTAATATATTAATTTCAGGGCATTGATGAAAACATTCAAACTTCATTACTGAATTTGCTGTGGGCTGACACATTCCTTGTTAGGGAGGAAGCTGAGCCCTGCTTTCCCAAGCTTGTATTGGGGTTACAGGGCAAAGCTGTGGTAGCAAAGAGGAGCCACACTGGAGCAGTTTTGGAAGAACTGCAGCCTCTGGGAGGGAGCATGTGGTGGGGCAGAGACCAAATGTTGAGGACTGACCACAACCTCCCTTCCCCACGACCCCTTCACCCCCCAAGGGAAGGGAGAGGTAGAGAGTCAGGAATCAAGTTGGGCCTAGGAAAAAGGGTACTTTGAGTTTTGTCCTTGTTTCACACTATCCAACTCTATTTTTAAATGACAATAAATTAATTTTAAAATTTGTCAAGTCTGTTTCACCTGTGAAGGTAACTGCTGTTTCTTACCCATGGTTTTTTCCATCTTACTTTGTTCCCCTATCCTGTTGAGGGGGGGGAAGTGAAAACAGCTGGGTGGGTATCTAACAGCCAACCATGGTTACCCCACCACACCCAGGTGTTGGTTACACAGAGAAAACTACACAACATGCAGAAAGCATCTCCCACATGGCTACCCCGCTTGAAGTTAAGCTTGTTTTGTGCTGCGCTAGTGTTGAGCAGCTCAGATCCATTTATGTAAGCACAGCCAAGAAAACAAAACCCTGAAGCTTTTCAGACATTGCTTTTTAAAAGGTCTGTATAATTTATTATGTAATTTAATGGCTACAAGCTCAAATTCCAACAACACATAACTTGACATTCTTACAGTTATACATACACAATGGAAAAGACATAGCCCAGTGCTTAATCCAAACAATGCAACCAAGTTAGTACAAGGTTACCGTAAAAGACAAATCAATTGGGACTAGTTGTTGACAGACTCCTAAGTTCAAATATTTCTCTGCTGTTCTGTTTGCAGTAGAAGTTACAGGCTTTAAAGTTTTGGACTTAAGCTTCAGACTGACAAAACAATGGAAACTCAAATGATTTTGCTCTTCTGAAATGAGGAGGATACACTCATTTAAAAATGAAGTATCATTACCATGTTTCCAATGGTGAAAAGTAGCTTCAGATCCAATAGTAGTGTGATGGACAATTTCCAGGCAAATGCATTCTTTACACAAACACATGCAATTATAGAGACATTCTACTTTTAAAAACTTTTTCAAATCAAGTTTTGCAATACAGCAGGATATCTGAGGAGAGATCCAGACCCATACTGAACAAAAAAGCCTTCGGCTTTGATTTGTGCATGTTTAATTTACAATTCCAATTCTCAAATCTTCACATATCACCTATGAGAGAAAAGAACATATCCAGTAAAGATCAGGCTCAAGGACAGGAGACATTAAAATTTTTACAGCTGTTTTTGTTAACACCCCACACTGCCACCACCTTCAATTTCAGGAATTATAATTCACCATGGCCCTATGTAAAGCTGCAGTCTCTTCAACTTAGGGGGAGAGTCTTGCTCTTTTCTACTCCACCCCCCCATCAATTGCACAGTGAGAATATTCAGTTCCAGAGCTTATCAAAACACAGCTTTGATAGATTTAATTTCTGCCACTTAAGATGAATTGGTTTATCACATACTTTTAAACTGAACATGAGGCAGAGCAAAGTGAATATAGCAGAAAAGGAAACCAGAAAGGACCACTCTCTTCTCCTAACAGCAAGCTGGTAAATCCATCCAAGCCCCTGTGGGAAGTCTCACCCAGCCAGGTGGCTGAAGGGAGACAGAGGAGAACAGATTCTTGACAAGTTGCCAACACAATCTGATTCACCTGGCAGCCAACACCAAGAACTCTATTCCCTCCAGGTTAACACACAGAGATATTGCCCACTGCCTCTACTAGATTTCAGTTGCACTTCTCTTCATAGAGCTTGAGAGTCAGTACGTTCTTATTAATCTCTGTATCTTCATCCAGCACAGAAACACTGCATTTCAATGCCAAGTGCTGAAAATCAAACCAATGAAAACTACACAAGCAACCTCTCAAGAAAAAAAAAGGGCAAAAAAAACCAAACCCCACACCACAACAACCCCCCATGGTCCACACACAAAAAAAGGCAAAAAATAAGCAACCAACCACCCACCTAACCATTGCTGCAACATCATCATTACTGGCTTGATTGGGGGTGCTGGAGGCTCTGTTGAACACAAGCTTCCAGTTTTACTTAACACTTGGGATGTTGTTGTGTAACAAAAACATATCTATTACACATTGTGGCAGTAACTGGAGAAGTATAGCACAAAATTCAGAATGCCATTCTTAACCTACTGGTGTATACTTCAAAGTACAGTTGGTATTGCTAACAGTAGCATGTTCAGACTTGCCTAGACAGGAAAAGCCTGCTTTTATGGGACAGCTAAATTATGAGCCCAACCTTGTTCTGCCTTATCTGTTGCCACTGTAATGTAAAACCAACACCTTTTGCTCCTGATCAAGCTCATTACAACCTACAAATGCAGATGCTGCCTCTGCCTCAGGCATCCCCTGCACCACAGGACAGAAGAGACAGGGTAACCATTGCTACACGCTCGATGGGGTCCTCTCTGCACAACTGCTACTGGCTAGTCTTAGAGAAAGCTTAGCAAGCCAAGCAGAAAATGAAGACAGCCACTCCTGAATCCAGAAGTGACAGGAAAAAAGTAAAGTCTTTGCATGTTTGACAGAGATGCTACAATGGTGTTTCTCTATGCAAGTTACACCCTGGTACAGGTCAGGAATTCCCAAAGTCTAACAGGCCAGCTTTGGCAGAAATTTATGCCAAATTTATTAAATCAGCATGGATTAAAAGCATTCTCATTGGAGTTAAATTATCCTAAAAACTCCTCTGGCATACCTCCAGAATCCAACTTTAATTACTGGCAACGGGTTACCCAACTACATTCCCTTACTTGGGCAGGGGTGGCAAAGGGAAGGAGTTACTGCTTTCTAATCAAAGTACCCTAGTACATGCAGAGAATCTCATCCAAACATTGCTTAGAGCCAACAAAGCAGGGGTAGTTAGTAAAAAAAAAAAAAAACAAACAAAAAAAGCCAAATATTCTAGTTAAATTGGTACTGCAGGTAATTGAATTATTAACATGCATTTAGATCTGAAATGTCTGGAGTTCAGTTTTTGCTTGCTATCAAGTCTACAAGCTGAACCAAGTTTAAACAGTTATTTACCATCACATTTCTTTTCCAATTTGGCATGTGTAGACTTATCTATGAACTAAAATTTCTGAACAATGGGTGGCCTCTAGTTTTAGCTTTAAACAACAGTCTATTTTGACATGTTCATAACGCCTTTTTTAAAAAAAATCACTTGAACTTCACAATTTTTCTCCCTAACAGTAACACCAGAATGAAGCCATACTGATGAACACAATACTAACAAGACTAATTCTACAACAATAACATCCCTTAGTCCTGCTAGAGATTTCCCCCAAGTGATTTATTCAGCATCGCCATTGGGGGGCTGTCCACCCTGCTTTAGCTTTGTATAACCATACCACACGAATGCCTCTAGTAAGAAACCCTCTGCCTGATTTCAGCAAAATCTGACAAAGGGACAGAGGTCTCCAATACAAATTCCTGCATGTTTTATGAAAAATGTGCAGCTAGGAAGAGAGGGAGATGATGGGGAGGGCAGAAGAAGCCCACAGCACATATGTCATCAGCTTCCACATTAGTCAGCACACAGCCTAAGCAAAAGAGGCAGACTAAATATGCTCCAAATGGTAGGGAAGGGAGTCACAAGGCACCTATCCTGCAAAAACATTCATAAGGGGGGAAAAAAAATAAAGTTCTGACCTTCATATAAGCTTTTGGTAAATGAAGTGCGAGAAACTAGAAATACCAGTTTGATCCAGCATTTTAGGTGCATTGCAGCAAAATCTGGGAACCTATATTTACCTATAGCTACCTACAGCTGTTTACTCAAAATTATGTATTAAATAATAACAGTATGTCATATATGCTTCACATTTCTAACCTTCTTTTGCTACTCTAAGCTCCACAGATTGTCTCTTTCCTGTACTTTTTATTCTACCACTCTTTTTGCTAATGCATGTCAGCTTTTTGACTGAGGTCAGACTAACGATTCGCTTCGGAGCATTTTTGTCATCGTGCTCCCAAGGAGAGCAAACTGCTTGCTGGAGGCACTGCAATTCGGCCTTTTATTGTCATCATTCCTCAGCAGCACAGCTAGCCTTACAAGACCCAACTATATTGAAGATGAACTATGTGCAAACCAATTCAACTGCAACAACGGCAACTACTGTTGTAAAAGGCTGAAGCCAAACAGGTTTAGTGCCAGCATTAGAAACATACTCCAAGAATCTTCATACTCAGATATCTCTCTAAAGCAGCAGTATCACATGTCAGATTTTACTAGCTCACTTTTCAATTTGCAGGTTCTTTAGCTTTTCTTCCAGCTTTCTGCCAGACCTCAGCTTTGATGCTTAAGAAAAGCTTTTGGTTTTACAGGTATTACATAAAAGCTGAAGTACTTACCACATTTCTCCTCTCCAACATGAATACTGCGCTGCAGGAATCAGCAAGACAATCCACAGACTGACAAGACTTCTCTTGGTAACGCCTTTTGGTTCCTCCTTGAGCTAGAATTTAAACCCTCTCAATATTTACGACATCAATGTTCAGTTTTGTGTTAAGGAAGAGGGAGAAGACTGAAGATTTTAATATTGAAGAGATAGTTTAAAAGGCAGTTCTGGAAACGTTGCTAAGCTTCTTTTGGAGACATAATGTCCCTCTACATTGTTTGGTTTAGTTGTGGGTTGTTTTTTTATTTGTTCAGTTTTGGAGACGGTTGCTCAGTCATGTTCCATTTTCATGTGCTTCTTGCAAGATAAAGGCATCACAAAAACTTGCACCTGCTGGTGACATCAGAACTACAACCTGACAATTTTCCAGTAAACCTAAAAGTTACACTTCTACAGGGAAGAGGCAGATTTTGTTTTTAAAGTAGGCATTAAAAGGAGTACTTTGAAGGAAATTTAGAGTGAAACATCTGCTCCGCAAAGTAGAAGTTCAGATTATATTTCCCCAGCTGAAACCTCTGTAATTTCTGGAACATTCATTCTAAAATTAAAAAAAGTTATTGCTTCTATTGAAGCTCAATGTAAGTTAGAAAAACAATTGCATATTTTCTTAAGAACATTCCAAATATACATTTTTAAAAACAAAATGCATTCTAAAACAAATGTCTAGTCAAAGACATTGTTTTAAGCAACCTGTAGTAACAGCTTTACAAAAGAAAACTGAGGAATGTAGCATATTATTTATAACATGACAATGCTAAAATCCTAAACAATCCACTTAACACTCTTAATAAGTAGTGTTTTAAATATACATATTTCTTTACAAAACAGTTTAGCAATTCTTATACCACTTACAGTATATAAATATTTGAATAAGAGGTCATAATGGGAGATGCCAGGGTTTACATTTACTCTCAGATGCTTCAGATTTCTTAAGTGTTTTACTATAAGGCACAATACTGCTAATCTAACAGAAAGGAATAAAAGCTAATGGCAAACCCAGTCAGAACTCCTAATGTGGAACATTCAAGAGAATAATTCCAACATCTCTATGCAAAGGAAGAAACAAAACCACACTTTGTAGATCCTAAGGAACAGTTTCAATTTGTACATAACAAGTCAGACAGGATGGGAGCAGTAGCAAGAAGGAATTCAGTAAATTCTTATAAATAGACTAATAAATATGTTTTAGCCTTAATTAGCCCTTTACCTCTGTTCTACTGAGTTTAAGACTGAAAGAGGTAACCATTGTGCATATATCTAAATAAGTCTACATGCTCAGCACGTGAGGACCACCCAGCACAACTTTTTACTGCCACATTCAGTATAAAAAGCTAACAAGGTGGAGAAACCCTCCTTTTCTCTCAGCATCCACTCTGAGTAGAACACTTTACAAGATCAAATTAGTATCTGTTACATGTACGGAATGTTGCAACTAGTAGCTTCTTCATCAGAAAGAAAAGGATATGCAACATATTCCTGAAGTTATTTGATTCTTCAAGGTTAGACTATGTCTTTTCTAAGAATATCCATCTCCAATTACAACAGATCAGAACTTTCAGAACATTTTAATAGTTGTAGTCTTGTAAGTGTTCTCCATGTGTACATACTGAACATAAATAGTGCATCCAAAATATTTACCTGTTAGACATTCTACATTGTTCTCACTGCCTAGTCTTCATCTTTGTTACAGCCCTCCGGAACACAACGACATTGTAACAATGCTTACAGAAAAAGGGTTATTGCATCTTTTTTTTAGGATGAGACATCCAGAGGAGATTTTATAAAATCCTCCTGTGTACAAAATTCTTAAGTTATTAGCCCTTTTGGAACACCAGCTAGAAAAGTTTGAAAGGTAAAATAATTTACGTTGTTATTTTTTCCATTAACTAGACAAAAGTCCATACTAATTAAATAAAAAATAATAGTTCTTCAACAGTCTATTGAAGTTCTCTTCCATGAAGCAGTTCAGTGGGAACTTCCATTAGATAGATGTTCTCCATGCCGGTTACCACTGACATCCACATCTAGAAGCCAGGAATTAGAAGAAAAATTGTTTGCTGATTTACCATTTCAATATATTTCATCTGTCACACTAATCTAAAATTTCATTTTCATATATACCCAAAGCTCTCAAGACTCTCTGGGCAGACAACCTTCCTAAGACACTCTTTACATCTATCTTTTCCCCCTCCTCTCTCAAGACCAGTTTTCTCCAGCTCAATAGCATTATCTCAAAATCTACCTGCTTGTGTTTTTCAACCATCAGTAGGCTCGGTCTGGTCCATGCTGCTATTCCAACACTACTAACTTCGCTCAGAGAATGGCTTCTTCTGACACGATGAACGGCATTAAGGATTTCCAAGTGATAAACTAAATTATTACTTACCAAGTAATGCTGTGGTTTCACCTGCGTCCTCTTTTAAGCTCGTACATTGCAATACAGATTCATTAGTGGAGGAAGCTGACAATTCGCTTACTTCATTCCTGTCATCATCTTGTAAAGCAATACTCAGGCTTCCAACTGAAACGCTGCCACTTATTGATTCAGGTATTGGAACTTCAAGTACATCTTCAGGGTCCCCCTTCAAAATTAAATATATTTAACTAACATTTCTTTCTTCTATTAGGCATCAACATTCCACCATGTTACCACTTTGTATCCTCACCTTACTTGAACACACACCTTTTTTGCCCATTATCTATGCATTCATGGGTACAGTGTCAAGCAGCATCCACTTTGAATGTTATTGTCTGACTGCAAAGAAACAAAGCCAAGCAAGAGAAAAGCCACTTTACTTTTTCAAAGCCACTCCAAAGCCAAGAGCAGCAACAGCAGGAGCCAAGCCAGCCAAAGTCTTCACTGAGCAAACCTATCAATCCTTTAAGAAGTTTGCAGAAACTGCTGGTTTCCATCATAGAGTTGGGCAAGCTTAGACTTTTCTGAGGTGAGCAAACATTTGACATTGGAACAAATTTCCCTCCTCCTAGAACTCCAGCCTAACATTTAAGTCTGTTCCAAAAATGCAAATATGCTAGCTTGTCACTTTGCAGGAACATCTGCAGCACAAAGGAATTTATTTCACCTACTGTATAGCATGAGCTATTTCTGATCCATTCTGAAAGTTAATTAGAAGTCCTACATGCACAATTCTCTTCCTGAAATTAAACAGACTACCTTCATTAAGCCATTGATATACTGACTTTATTTATATACAAGCAAGTATATCGCAGTCAAAGCAGCTATTCTGCGGGCTTCATAATGAGTATTTTTCCTCTCCTCAAACAATTAGCAAAGGCCCATCTTAAGATCTGAGAAATTCTAAGCTGATTCTTTCTTTAGCATCAGAGCAGCATATTTTAAAATGTACTGAATTCTAATAAGCTATAGAACTTCTACAATTGAACACAAGTTAAGAAGCAAGTGATGCTACATGTGGGGGTGGGGGGCATTAATGATTTTGGTTTCCAAACCTTAGGCAGTCAAACAAGCACTGAAACCACAAGATTCAACAATACTAAATCAGTCAGACATGCTGAACTGCAGGGGTTTTTGGTAAGACATAGCATAATGGAGAACTGGATCACTGAAGTCTGCTCTTAACAAAACAAAAGCCAGGTACTAAGACTTAGTACCACCCTTCTACTCCAAGCTTTTAAAATTTTGAAGCATCTGAAGCATTTGTCCTCCATAAAACTGAAGTGAGCCTTCAGCCTCATTGCAGAAGGTTAAGTAGATTTCTACAATAAGGCTGCACATTCCTGTCTGCAGTTAAGTCACTCAGTGAGCACACTGCTGAAAGAAGCTACCTCGCTCTTCACACTTTTTTCCCCTCACGTCAGTAAAAAATTCACACAATCGCTGTACAAACAAGATTGGACGACCTGGATCAGGCTGAAAACTAAGCTAGAAAAAAAATACTGAATGATTTCCCACAGTACTAACTTCAGTAGGACTTGAATGATTGATAAGCAACACACATTTTCCCTGTTCCATTAGAAAAAAGAACTGGGCTTCTGTATTTAATACAATCCCACTCAACCTCCTTTCCAACATTCATTTTGTCTAACAAGCACTCCTCCTGGTTAGGCTTGGTCTATCAGTATCCTCTGCAAAAGCACAAATGCAGGGAATAAAAGTGTTCTGAAGGTTCCAGTATTTCAGCTTTCAGACTGTATACAAAAGGATATATCCTTCTGCATAAAACACAAGTTACATCACCTTCAAGAATTGAAAGTGAGCAAAAAATAAGGTGCAAACATAATATTAAAGTAATAACTTTTTTACATAACAAAAAGATTGCAACTCTTGGGTAAAGTTCAACTTAAAACACAAAAGCGCCACAATTTGGTATATATATTACATAACAAGAGTATTGTCACCTTTGACTAAAGAAAAAAAGTAATTCATGAAAGTCTTCCATTGATCTGCTAAGTCTCTGCAAGAAAATAAGAGAAAAGCTAGTCAAACCGCAAACCTAGTCTATGAAAGGAAGGTCCCAGAAACTAAGGAATGCCCTTCTTTGCTGAAGATCTCTGTAGATCAGTAGAAGAAAAGAGAGGTACATTCACACCTATGGCATTTTAGTGGAAGTCAAGACTATTTATCAACAGTGACTGAGTAACCTACTGCACGTGTCTTCATCTCTCTTTTCTGGTGCTGCCAGAAAGAAATGAAAGCACATCATTTTCTCTACTTAACCCATTTCTGGTGAATGTCTTCAGCATGGTTCTAAGTACTGGCTCATTTACAAGGCTAAAACTGCGGCAATATGTGGAAGTTCACAAACCTTCAAGATAGAAAAACTGTAATTTCTTCTTTGGAATCGCAGTTCTCAACAAGATCAAATATATGCCCTGAATCTACTGAATTATGTTTTTGCAGCTTGGGCAAATTGCCTCACCTCTGCTTCAACTTCCTTACTATCATTAGCTGGAGACAGAAAAAATTGTTTAGCATAAAAGAGTACACAAAGGATTCATAAGCTACTCAAACTGTTTAAGCTCTTACCCATAAAATCCCTTGGTATTTCTGGTTCTGAATTACTCCTGCATCTTTTCCCAGCTTCTTCAGTCTCATGAAATATAATAGCAACCATTCTCATTCTGAATAGTTACATGAAGTCTTGCCTCCTGCACTATACTTCTACCTTGAAGATTAAAGTAAGTGTGCAACATACCCAGTATCCCAAGGCTTTGATAACATCTAGTTTACACATTGGACAAGTTCGGTGGTCCAAAAGCCAAGGGTCAATGCATGTTCTATGGAAGACGTGCCTAAAAAAAGAAATGCTCTTTAGAACATATCATGAAAGCCACACACTATTCCTTCAAATGATGTGCAAGTTACTACATTAAAAAATAAACCCATTCCTTTACAACCTTGTATTTAAATACTGCTTAGTTTACCAGGACATAGTTCTAGAAGCATCTTCTTTTATGCTAGTTTTCTGAAATAAGATATGTTATTAACACAAGAACACCACAGAGCCACCAGTTCAACCTTCATACTAAGAAAGCTCTACTTTACTCCTATGCTTCTCCCAATTGCTCCTTTTTCCTGCATAGATATCGCAGAATAGTTTGGTTTGGAAGGGACTCTCAAAGGCCACCTAGTCCAACCCCTGCAATGAGCAGGGACATCTGCAACTAGATCACGATGTTCAGAGCCCCATCCAGCCTGGCCTGGAATGTCTCCAGGGATGGGGCATCTGCCACTTCCCTGGGAACCTGAGTCAGTGTTTCATTACTCTCATCATAAAAAATTCTTTGCTCACGTCTGGCCTGAATCTCCCCCTCTTCTAGTTTAAAACCATTACCCTACATCCTATTGCAACAGGCCCTGCTAAAAAGTCTGTCCTCATCTTTTTTTATAGGCCACTTTTAAGCACTGAAAGGCCACAATAAGGTCTCCCCAGAGCCTTCTCTTCTCCAGGCTGAAGAACTCCAACTCTCTCAGCCTGTCCTCACAGCAGAGCTGTTCCAGCCCTCTGATAACTTTTGTGGCCTCCTCTGGACCCTCTCCAACAGGTCCATGTCTTTCAATGGTCTCCCAGTGCCCTCCAACATGTGACAGGCCATACATATGTATGGCACAGCTTCAGCTCTGCCACCAGAGCTGCAGAAGAGCTTTCAGAAAGCTCGTCACCTACTTTTTAGTGACAACATGCTAGAGAGGAAGGAACAATTATGGCAACTTACTTGCATGGCAGAATTCTGACAGTGTCCTTCAGTTTATAGTTCTCAATGCACACAGCACAGTTTTCCACATCAACATCTAAACCCTAAAGATGACATGTTTAAATGCATTACATCCATATGTCATTACAGAACAAGCTTTCTGTAACAGCTTCACAGAATGCAAAATGTATAAAATGGTTTAGCAAATAAAAACATCTCCCTCATTTGAAGGTTCCATCAAGAGGTGATTTGATCATGTGACACCAAATAGAAAATCCAGGTTTGCCTGCTTTTAATAATTAAAATAGCTATTCATGGTACCTTAAGTAATTTGTTAAGTCTCAGACATTGGCACTGCTCACGGGAGCACAGTAAAATTTCCATTTAAACTAACTATAAATTAAATTTTAAAAGAGGTCATCTCAGTTGAAAGTGCACAATCTAATTCTTAACTGATGGTCCCAAAGACTTCAAGTGCTTACGTACAATGAGATTCTTGGGGCTGCATATTGCAAACCTCTTTTCCCCCACTGTTTTTTTCAGTTTTCCTGCCCCATGCTAGCAGATAGACCTTGATAGCCACAAAAGAACTGAAGTATGCAATTTAGGATGGTTTGTAAGATTTCTCTCCAAGCTCATACCAGAGAAGCAGTCAAACACAGTATTCCCCCACCTCAATTTGTTTCTTTCTAAGGGTTAAATATCAGGTCTTACTGTCTTCTTGAAGCCATGCTTACTTACAGTTGCGGTGCAAATATGATGGGTATTTCCAAAAAGAAATAATTCAGTGTTAATTCGGTTGCATAAAACAAGTATTAGAAGGAGGACAGTGGGCCAACTTCTTCTCTTTCATCCACCACAAAGTAAATATTTTGTGTTTACTGTTTACTAAAGCACTTCCATTTCATTACTAAAAATGCTCAAATGAATTAGTACTGCAAGCAAACTTTCAAGTTCAAGGCAAGTTTTCCCCTCCTTTGCATGCTATCAATTTACATAATTAATGCCTTAAATTCTCAAATCAAATTAAGACTTTTAATATAAGCAAAGTTAAAACAAGTATTTATTCTATAACAAATATTTTTTATTCTGCATAGGAGGCAAAGTCCAAGCATACCATATGCAGCACGTACTCAAATGAGTGTCCATTTTACAATAATCCCATAAGCTTCTCAGGAAAGATCTACATGACAGCAAATACACTTTTAAAATATTGACCTATTTTTAGTTAAATACCTCAACCCCAAATGAAGCGATAATAAAAGACTGTACGGTGTCACAATAAAATAAATACGCTCTTTTAGTCGTAATGCTGAAAGGAAACATTTAAACACAAAATGCTCATTTCCGGAATAGACGGGACTGTATTTCCAGATAAATTTACATTAGTTCATGAAAGTACCTCTGCATCATCAAGTTTGCTGATAGTAAGCTGATTCAAATCAAATTACAAGACATTTTACCAAACAGAAAACCACTATTTTAATATAAGTATTTTAATCTAGTCTCATTCTATTTTGCTTAACTAATATAGCACTCACAGTTAGAACCAGCATACTACATAACTCAAATTCCCCCATTTTATTTATTAATTTTAGTCAAGGGTATACTGACAGGAAGGAACTACCTGCTACCAAAGGTTTGATGAACACAAACTTAAAAGCAGTTAACAGCTTCCTTGTGGTTCGCACCACAGGTTTCATCACAACCTTTTTACATCCATTTCTTCCTATGCTGATGTTAGGCTTTGCTACTGCATTACATAAGTTTTGGTTCAATTCCATCTTTCTTGATCTCTGATCTCACCATTCTATGAACAACCCTCTGTTCACAGCTTGATATAGATTACTTTTTGATGGAATTTAGGACATAATTAGAAGTAAAAAATACTATTATAAAATGCTACTTAAACATGCTGAATGCACAAGAGAGGCAAGTTCAAAGCCAGGGTTTTTCTTCATTTAAAAACCAATTTACTAAATGAAGGACATATTCTCTGTAGCATGTGACTGAAGTTGAGCAGCTTTCTGTTGAACCACAGCTTTTAAAGTTCTTACTCAGAAGTGTCCCTTCTCTTTTTTTTTTTAATTCATGAATTAAAAAAACCTAATCCTTGTTTTTCATCTCTGAGCAAATTGGTCCTTACATAAAAACTAACCAAAAAGACAAATAAGGGTGGGGGAAAATGTTTACATAGTAGCAGAAGTCTAGTCAAACTAATTTAGCATCTAGATCAGAACTGCCTGAAACTGACAAAAATAATGTCTTTTTAGAACCTTGGCTTTTCCTACTTCATTTATTCTAATACAGCTATGAGTTTAGGCCATATTCTGACAAAGCTAACTTTCTGAAAGCTGTTTTAATTTTTGAAAATATTTTAACACATAGAAATATACTTCTAAAAAATTTATGCTTCAAGTAAGTCTATACAGCCCCTTAATGTATTGTATGTAAAAAGATGGAACAAGTGTTTCATTTTTCAAAGCTTTTTAGATTTCTAAGGCCTTCTGATCAATAAAAAGATGGATGTTCCTTTAAGAAAAAAGACATTACATCAGCTGAAAGAACTGTGTAATCAATAGGCCTTAGGAAGTATTTTGCAATCCACTTGTTGATGTTTTCAAGTGCTGATAAGATATTAGTGTTCCCTCATCTTGACAGTATCAGCTCTGTAGTCCACTGCAACATTCTATATAACTAGATACTATTTGCAAAATGGCCTTACATAAGTAGTTCAAATTTGACTCTTCAATTTTAAACTTGGCCTTCTATAAAATGGGCTTAAGACTGTAAGAGTCACACAGCAATTACACTGTGAGAATTTCAGTTTAAATTCTCTAAAGACATGACAACAGTCTGAAAATCATACAGCAACAACCGGAGCCACTGAATTACCTTTTCTCCATGTTTCACAGTATGCAGCTGAAGCTGGCTGATCGCTTTCTCAGTTTCTTTCCTATGTCCCTTGAGTAAAGATGTTAAAAATTAGTACACAAGTCAGTTTTAAGAGTTACATTTCAAAGCTTTTAAATACTTTCCATAGGGATTACTAAATCTTCTGAACTCATTTTAAGATTTCTCTCTAATTTGTTTACAAAATACTTCCAGCCAGCAGATGTTGAAGACAGCAAGTTTTGCATTCTCAGGGCACAGCAGCCAACCTTCTCTAGAAGCGCACAGCTCTTACAATGGACATCCACAGCCTTCTATCCTGATTGCCTGCACTAAGGGTCTTCCCCCAGCAGAAAATTGAAACTGCTGCAGGCTGGACAGGCAATCAGAGCTGAAACAACAGCTGTAGAACCAGACCTTCTAGTCAGGCAAGCCCGGAAGCAAGCACAGGGTAAGGTCTGCACAAGCTTGAGCAAAGGTGGAATCCTGCCGGGCAGCCCACAGCTGGGCCAAAAGGCTGCTCGGAGCTATTAGTGCTCCCCTCAGTTCAGCACTGCCTCCCACATTACACAAAGCTTTACACTGAAAAGACACATTATGCAAAGGAGACAACAAAAAAAGGCTTAACGGACATGAGAAACCATACTGGACTTCTATACAGTAACGGTCCTAACTATGCTTAGAGGGGAAGCAAGAAGATAAAAGCAGGACTGTATTCCAAGACAACATACTAGCTATTCCTAGAAACTGAGAAACCAAACCCTCCCAATTAACAGATGAACATCTGTCTAGCAGCAGCCCTCACTGATGAAATACCATAAAGGAATTTTAAAAAGAGTAATGGCAGCTTTTCTCTCTAAGGATGATTACTATTGCTTGCATCGTTTTACAGATGTGCTGTACTGAAAATTGGGATTTTTTTTTTTTGTATGCTGTAAAAAGAATGAGTCTGAAAGTTCCCTCAGAAACAGACACAACCAGCAACAGCAGTCTCTTCCACCTTCTGTATCAGCTCAGGGTTTTCTGCACAATCCTGTCTTATGTTCAGTAGCAAATAGGTCTTCCTAAGATTTACTGCTAAACTGATGTTTAGAATAAACCTTAAGAAAACCATCTTCATCTTCACTTAGCAGCTATGCAGCAAGTTACTTTAAAGCATGGCATCCTTAACTCCCTAGTTTTAATTATACTGGAGTCAGTACACCAAGCAAAATAATACTGGGTTAGAGAAGTGGGTTTTTTGTTTCCAAAATTATTTTGAAGACTTCTAATGGTGTATCTTGACCAAGACATTAACAATTTAAAATTTTGCATGATTTTATAAGTTTGTTTTCAGTGGCTGTTTTAAAAACAGGAGGACTGAAGAAAGTGGTATAATCTTCTAATGCTACACAACTTCATTTAAGAAGCATTTAAATGACAAGCCCAATGGCAAAATACATTAAGAGCTTGTGGTGCATATTTCTGAGACATCACATTCAACCTAAAAAAAAAAAAGGCAAACACACTTTTAAACTACTTCTAAAGTATCTGAACTTCCCTTAGTGTGAACTACCCTGAAACCAATGTAACTGAAAGAAGGAACTTTCTTCAAAGAACTGTTTCAACACAAAACCACACCCCTTTTTCTACAAATATTTCTCAAAATTTTTGTTTTCTTGAAAGTGTTCTCAGAATGTAAGTGCTTAGGCTTAAAACATAGTAAAAAAGTCCCTAGGGTACCACCATTTCAAATAGACCACAAGTTTAACCAATACAGAAGTCCCATGTCTTATCCTCAGTTACTGAAAATAAAAATTAAGTATTTTTCCAAAAGAGCCCTGCAAGCCCCTCTCAGAACTCAGATTCCTGACGGCAAAAAAGATTCCCTTCCCTCTTCCTCCTCAGCTAGAATCTACATGTTCAAACAGAATCCAGAGGAAGTCCACATGATAAGCAGTCAATTGAAAGATTTTGTGGTGGTGTTCTGAACAGAGGACAAACAAACAACAAAAAACCCAGCAAAACACCTGCTTGCCAAGAAAAACAAGTGCAACTTTATTTTTCACTGTTAGTAGAAAACAGTGGTAGAGCTGTTGATGACCATGGAAGGAACTTAACCTGTTCGCAAGAGCTGAAAAGCACAGGGAAATGCCATTCCAAGATACTTTAGAAACTCAGATGGTCTAGGCCTGCAACAACTCCATCGAAGTTGCTCTCTCAAGTACAGGGGTTTGAACCAGATGGCCTCCAGAAGTCACTTCCAACCTAAATTACTCTATGATGAAGTACTTTCCTCAGGGGGAAGTACTGCAATTCGGCACTCTACAGTGGATTGCCCAGGATTACAAGAGTGGTTTTCATAAAGCTTTAGAACCAAAAATTCTAGCCTTAACTACTTATGAGTCTTATTAAGGAAAAAAAAAAAAAAGTCTGGTTAGGGAAGTTAGTACTTTCAGGATTAAAATTACAGAAGAATGACAATCATTTTTAACGTCAAAAGGAAGTTAAGTTAGGTGACAAATCACACAAGAAGCTCCCTTTACTTGGTTGTTGACAAGTGGCTAAATATATTTCCCACAACCTAATACAGGTATTTAATAATTATAACTAGCCAAACTTGCAATGCCAATTAGCACACTGCTTATTAGCCTCACTAACCATTGCTGAGTAGCATTCACAGATAGTAAAGTAGCAAGAAAACACAGATCTTCAAGAATAAACAAGCAAAGTTAGGCCACTGAGGAGACAGTAAACACTCTGAAGCATCATCTTCTCCAATTACCTGGTTTCCAAACTGTGACCCCGTGTACAGGAAACGTTGTATATAGTAAAATATGAGCCAAGCGAGTGATATAATCATCACGGTGATGAAGGCGATGGCTACAAACACAACCGACTGACCGCTAATATATTCCTGCACGTGTCGCGTGCCAACAACAATAGTCATTTTTACGGGAATCCCTCTTCGTACTGGCTCCAATATCTCTATTCCTTTTGGATAGCCAACCATTATCACCACTGTATTTCCTGTTCCTGTTGGAGAGGGAAAAAAAAAAGTCATCACAGTAAGAATTTAGACCTTCTGGCTTGATGGTAATTTGGGCCTCTTCTGTTAAGATCAATGAGCAAAGTTGTAGGAAAACCTCTGAGGTTTTTTCAGGCATAGCAGATTTGATATAAAGTTTACCAGTAAACAACCATTTATTTACTTTATGAAACCCTCAAACACAAGATAAGCTTCAACAGATGCACCTCTACTGTTTAAGGTCCTATACACCTCATTCCACAGCAAAGTGGGATGTGGATGCCAAGCAAAACAAACAGGCAAGTTACACACATCTCATCATGAAGTTGTTGAAGTTCTAACATGCTACTCAGGAACAGCTGGTCTTTTATGTGTCAGTGTTGGAACTTCAGCTGCAGATGGTGACAGTATGTGAACACCATGAAGAGAGAGACATTTAGTCAAGTTCAGTCTGAATCCATAGCACAATTACACTGGATACATGAACAAAAAGAGGAAAAAGGATTCAAATATTTATATTTAATTACATTAAACATTGAAATACTGAAAAATTCTTAAAACACTGAATATTCAAAATGGAATGAGACTTTACGACAAGGACTTATCAAGAAATACTTTGGGATTCTTTTGGAAGCACAGAACCAAAGGATTTTCCTGTTATATTTGAACTCAAAAGCACTCAATCCTTATGAAAAAACACCTAATTACAAAAAAACAAGCCCAAACCTTTAAGCACCATACTGCCACCAAAATGGTAAGATACTGTCAAGACCAACTAACAAAAACCAAAGATCCTGTTACTGCAGTTTTAGTCAATTGTCTGGAAGCATCTCCGCTATTTTCTCAGAAACATCTAACCTAGCTCTTACTTCTTGTGTACCAACACTGCTATATACCCTTGGTAAGTCATGGTTTATAGCTTACCTTGCACTCCTACCTCTGAGAAAAAGTGAAGCTAACCTTGATGCAGAAAGAAAGCAGAGGAAGAAGAAAGAGTGGGGTTTTCCTAGCTGGAAAGCTGAAGCTGTAATGTCACAGCTACCTTTTTAGATTGACAAGATGACCTACGTAGAACAAAACCTCCCAATGAAGACTTAAAGCCTTTCCTCCCCCTGGCTATGTTAGATTCACTACTGAGGAGCTATGTCAAAAGAAACAGTTGCCCAATTTATAACATTACATCAAGGGGGGTTTTCAAAACTCAGAGCAGCATTCCAGACTCACCCACCTTCTCTGCCTACTTAAGACAAAGCCTTATTTGCCTGAAATATTTAAAACAAACTCCTTTAGTTGAGATTGTTCTGGCTGTGACACCTCATCAACCTGGCCACTCTGCCAAGGGGAATGTGCAAAAGTTTCACTTCTGTAGACAGCAGCTTCTCTCTGTGGATGAAACACTTAAGGTTCCAGTTATTTGTGGAATAACTATCCTGTTTCAATGCCAGTTATCCTTTTTCAGCTTCATATTCTGCAAGTATCCCACTTCTGGTCACCTACCATAAGAATATAAGAACCATTATACCCATCTGCCAGATCCAGCCCCAAAAAGAGAGATTTTCCAAATGGGGCTACAATTCTGGAGGTGTTGAGGATGGTGCAGAGAGACAAAGATGCCGCTACCAGGGAAAGGCCCAACTTGTACCTCCCCTCAGGCACCCCAGCAGCACCCACCCGGCTCTCAGCAGGTGGGTCCATTAGAAGATAGAAAGCAGCAAAGCTGAAGACAAACAGGAAAAATCCACAAGCAACTAAGCTCCACTAATTAGTTCTACTCACCAACAATGTGCTGATCTACGTGATACCACAAGTCCAAGCATACTAAGAATTGTTTACTTAATATTATTCTCCTCTCTGAACCAGCATGAAAGCATTACTGGAGAGACTCATGAATCTTGTAGAGAAGAGTGTGAAGCACTCCTGGCTTTCTGACCCTGTACAACCCCACAGGGAGTTAACAAGAACAGACCATATGAAGGCAGAAATTTATCTCGCATTGCTCAGAGCTGTTATCCACATACCTACATCAGGAGGTTAGGCCCTATGTCCTTAATCAACTTGAAGAGTTACAAATAACAGGAGGGGAGCCTAAGGACGACTGATGAATGCTACAAGACTGCTAGAAAGATGTGGTTCCATTCAGGCTTAGAGAAGAAAAGTTTTCAAGACTAGAGGCAGTATGGACCTTTCAATCAATAAAGATTTCCTCTTCAGTCCCAAAATCTTGAGTCCATTTAATCCTGCTATGTAGTTCTCAGCATGATTTCTAACAAAGAAGTATTTAAAAAGCCCACAACAACCAGGAATGCCTTTCTCTGTTTTGTCACTAACACATCCAACTATCAGCCAGTTACTTCCTTGAAATGGAAGTCAGGATCCTATTGTGCAATGGCTGCTAGACACTGGGACACCACATTTTAGAACTAACACAAGTATGCCATACATTTTAAATATGTGCCCATTAAAAGCATTTTAACAGTTTTAAAGGCTTGGTGATGAACCTGTCATTAAAAGTCCATCCAACTAAACACGATGGCCTTGAAGGTCACGAGACAGAAGGAAGGGAAGAAAAAAAATAATTGCAATCCACTATTACAAAAGGAACAAGAGCGGTCTCAGAAGCAGTTGCCGCGAGCAGCCTATAAGACTAAGGGCTTTAACTCATTCCTCACTAATTTTAGACTTCTGTTCTGAAACACATTATTCAAAGACTGAAATGCTGTTGTGTCATTCCATCAGCTTCTTCACAACTCGGAGACCTCAAATCACATTTATAAATTCCCCTGTGTGTTAAGCACAATTGTACTTTACTCCACAGTCTTCAAGGTATCAAACTTACATTCTGATCAGGATCACCAAATCCTGGCTTGAGAGAGGATTCAGAGATGGCTGGATGCCCAGTATGAAGTATAAGAGGAAAAACATTGAACCAGAAGACCCTTTTTCCTTTTCCCTGCAATGTACCTCTGCCTCCCCCTAATTTCTCAACCAGCACTGACCTTCTAACTCTCCTTAGTCTTCTCTCCACAATACTCAACACCTTGCCACTCCAGATTCCTCTCCAACCCACTCCCAGCTGATATTTACCTACAATATTTATTTTGGTTTTGAAAAGCAATTTGAAGCCTCTGTATAATATTAAGTTCCAAACCACCAACAAAAATTAACAGAGTAAGGATTGTCTGCAAAGTCTATATTCCTGTTCATACTATTCAGATTCAATAACTGAGTTGTTCGGGTAAAATCAGTATCTTCCACTGGAAAAAACCTCCTCAGCCACATGTGAAGTTGTTTCACTATTACATCCCTTGAGGAGGGAAGTCATCCAGCATATTGAACAACCTAATTCAGGCAGATAGTAAATACTCAAAAAACATGACACAC
The DNA here is from genome assembly GCF_037038585.1 of Patagioenas fasciata. Classification (NCBI taxonomy): domain Eukaryota; kingdom Metazoa; phylum Chordata; class Aves; order Columbiformes; family Columbidae; genus Patagioenas; species Patagioenas fasciata. Next base: position 68,670,942 of record NC_092520.1, on the reverse strand, counting down.
ATCAGTAAAGCCACATTTGAAGAACCTTCTTTTGGTTTGCTACTCACTGCACTCATGAAGCCCACAAGGTATTCATGAAAAATAACTGAACTGCAGAGTATTTGGAATATTCAACCTTTATCAAATGTTTTGACACCAGCTACAGCAAATCCCTTCTCTCCCTTATCAAGCATTTCTTTTTATACTCAAGTTGTATTACATCTAAAACCTTTAAAAAAACCCATCTCCACCAATAGCACACACATATCACACGCACCAGAAAGTTCAAAGGCCAGGTTTTTCAGAAGAAAGAAAAGATGAAACTTTGAAATCATTAGAGTTACCCATTGAGCACCCTCATGTAATTCAGGCTGCACCTCTCTCAACCGTAACCATTGTTCCATCTCATCATTTACAATACCACTAACAGCAGCTCCATTAAGTGGACATTCTTATGCATATAACTCGACTCCTTAGCTACAGCACTGAAGATTTCCCTGAGTACTTACAGCACTAACAGTAATTCTTCCCTATATTCACAAAGGGCACTGAAAACTATGAACATTTACATGTTTGAAAGTTTCAATCACGAAACAAAGATTTGTTTCTCCAGGAGACCTAGTGATTCTATTGTGATACATTCTTATATTCCTCCCCCATCCAAAGCATCCTGAAATCCAACTTGCATTTGTGAAGTCAGCAGAAATAAGGAAATATGTATTCCTCTATATACACTATACTAAGTCACACTCTTTACATCAGCAGAGCTTTTATCAGCCAACATTCTGTCAGCTTAAGAAGAAGAAAATAATTACAACCAGCAGTCAGGAAGCACTTGTCTTCATACCACTGATAAATGTAACTATACCAGCAAGTCCAAACCTGAGCATAAGCCCAAAATGGTCTTCCACAGCACAGATATGATAGCAGAAAAGCAAAAAAGTTTGATAAAATAAGCAAGAAGAGAAAAGGAGGAAGAGATTCCACAAAAGAGCAAATAAGAGCATATGAGAGGCTACGACAGAGCACGGAGCAAAACATGAGAAAATTCCCACAGGGAGGAAAAAAAATTTAGTACTGACTGGACAATACACAGCGCCAGACCCCAAACGAACAGGAGAGCTGTCAAAGAGGAAGGAATTACTACCCAACAAAGTACCTTAATTGCCACATGGGATCAAAATCAAAGGTGCATCTTCCCTAGAGTCCCACCTCCACTTTCACATTAGATTAAGAACACAAGAGATAGGTCAGACTGATCTACCTGAGCAAGCAGCAGGGTAAAAGAACAGTAATCATGCTTCCAACATCCAAGTAGGTGCCACTTGGTATTCCAAGAAGAGATCTGTTTTCCAGCCAATATATCAAATGTGCTATGAAGCAACAGGCTCCCTGAGATTTTAAGATCACCATATTAAAGAAAGTGAGTTTGTTTTCTTTAGAAATGCATTATGGTTCTGCTTTAACCAAGTCCTCAGTCTTCCTCACAACCAAGAATAACAGCCTGGGCATTAACAAACTCATTGCACCAGGACCATGTGAAACACACATTTGCAGCACTTTCTATGTAGTTTGCTTTGTCTTTGTATCCTCCTCCAAAGACCTTCCAGTTCCACAGAAGTCTACAAATGCAAGCAGATTTTACAGCAGAGTTCTGAGGTTACCCCCTGCCAGTATGATTTAAGCATTTAATGTTGTCATACTCATAAAAATCCAGCAAGACTCTGCTGTCATAGCCCAAGAACTGACTGCAGCGTAAGAAAACCTGGATCCTTAACTCGGCAACAGGCACAGACCCCGTCCATAGGTTACAGCTCACCAGCATGCTCAGACAAGCCAAGTCAACCTCCTTCTCTAGGCATCAGCTTTCCTACCACATTAGCGAGCATTTAAGAATTAGCTGATGCCTATACCCATCCCTTACAGACCTGCACAGGAGAGGATGAGGAAGTGATTACAATAAAGCCTTCACCAAAAGCTACCTTCAAATACCTACAGCTATGCCTTCAAAGGCATCAGAAAGCATTTTCAGGATACCTGGCATGTTCCCTCAACGCCTGCGGAAAGCAGCCTACCTGTCACCACTGTAACCATCCTGTCAGGGGCTGCCATACAAAAAGGTGGCTCTAAACCAAACCATGTCCCCCCCAGCGCCTCTGGCCGCAGCCTGTGACACAGTTGCCCGCCCCGATGGCTTCACCGACTCTTCTCCCGGACACCTGGGCTACAACTTGGAAGCCAAAGGCTGGGCTCGGGGTTACTCCAGGGCGGTTTTAACGGAAGCGCGGGTGGGGGTAGGGGGGAAACCCCGGCTCTTTGTACCATTTTCACAGGTATTTCTGCCCACACTCCCCCGCACGACGCAGAGCCGCACTCCTGCGCCCTCGGAGCTGATCGGCGTTAGACAAAGCCGCCTCCCAAAACCAGGCCCCGTCCCCGCTCACCCAGGTGGAACATGGAGACGGTGCTGTTGCCGAAGCGGGCCTCGTTGTAGATGACCACGGCGGCCGCCCGCTTCCGCGCCGCGTTGGTGACCTTGTCCTTGAAGGTGCAGCCTCCGCGGGCCACCAAGGCGATCCATGGCGGGGGATCACCCTCGGGGAGCCCGCGGCCGTCGGGCGGCAGCGGCACGTCGTAGTCGGTGTCGGCGGCGCAGCCCTCCATGTGGCGAGGCGACGCGCCGCGGGGGATGCCCACCAGGCCCTGGGCGCTCTCCTTGGGCGAGTTGTCCCCGTAGCGGCCGCTCTCCGTGCTGCCCTGCACCGTGCGGTTGCTGAGCGGCTCCACGTAGACCGTGCTCACCCACGCCGTGTACCACTCCAGGGCCCGTGCGCCCTGACACACCGGCGTCCCCAGCGCCACCAGCGCCGCCGCCACCAGCGCCAGCCGGGCGCGACGCACCATGGCCCGGCCGCCACCGCGACGCGGCCCACCGGCAGCAAGAGGAGCGGGGACGAGGCCGCTCCGCCGTCTACCGCGCCTCGCTCTGCACCGCGGCCGCCCTGCGCCGCGCAGGTTAACCCCACAAGCCCGCCGCTACCCGCCCCAGGCGGAGCCCGCCCGCCGCCGCGGCTAATGGCGAGGCAGAATCGGGCCGCCCCGCCCCGGCACAACGGCTGCGCACGCGCGGCCACACCCCCGCGGAGGGATGCTCCTCCCCTGGGGGATGCCGGGAGGGGACGGGGCGGGGCGAGCGGCAGTTACCGCACCACGAGGGACGCCCCGCCCCTTTTCGCCGCCGGCCCCGCCCCCGGGGCTGCCGCCGCGGGTGCGGATCAGTGGCGGTCCCGGGGGTCCGGGGCTGGTCCGGGGTGTCTGCGGGGGGCACAAGCTCAGGGAAGGGGAGCAAGGCGGCCCCCTGCGCGGAACCGGTCCCTAAGCGGGGGAACACCTCTGCTACGAGGACACGCTGAGAGAGTTGGGGTTGTTCAGCCCGGAGAAGAGAAGGCTCCAGGGAGACCTTAATGTGGCCTTTCAGTACTTAAAAGGGGCCTGTAAGAAAGATGGGGACAGACTTTTTAGCAGGGCCTGTTGCAATGGGACAAAGGGTGATGGTTTTAAACTAAAGGATAGACATGAGGAAGAAATTTTTTACAATGAGGGTGGTGAAACGCCGGCCTGGGTTGCCCAGAGAGGTGGGAGATGCCCCATCCTGGAGACATTCCAGGCCAGGCTGGACGGGGCTTTGAGCAACCTGATCTAGTTGAAGATGTCCCCTGGTGAGACTGCATCTGGAATATTGTGTCCAGTTCTGGGCCCCTCAGTTCAAGAAGGGCACGGAACCACTTGAGAGAGTCCAGCGCAGAACAACGAAGATGGTTATGGGAGTGGAGCATCTCTTGTATGAGGAAAGGGTGAGGGAGCTGGGTCTCTTTAGCTTGAAGAAGATTGAGGGGTGACCTCATTAATGTTTATAAATATGTAAAGGGTGAGTGTCACAAGGATGGAGCCAGGCTCTTCTCGGTGACAACCAATTATAGGACATGGGGCAATGGATACAAACTGGAACACAGGAGGTTCCACTTAAATATGAGAAGAAACTTCTTCTCAGTGAGTGTAACAGAACACTGGAACAGGCTGCCCAGGGATGTTGTGGAGTCTCCTTCTCTGGAGACATTCAAAACCCACCTGGACACATTCCTGTGTAACCTTATCTAGGTGTTCCTGCTCTGGCAGGGGGATTGGACTAGATGATCTTTGGAGGTCCCTTCCAATCCCTAACATTCTGTGATTCTGTGATGTCCCTGCTCATTGCAGGGGGTTGGACTAGTTGACCTTTGAAGGTCCCTTCCAACCCGAACTATTTTCTGATTAACGCAAAACACTTCCTGTGCAGGGAGTGTCGGCTCAGCGTTCCCACACCAGCCTCCACACAGGAACCAGCCCTTGGCCTTTACCCTGGCACTGGGCAGCAGTTTCAAGTGCAGTTCATCAACATGGCCAGTGACACACCGGGAATTTAAATCAGTCCCTACCGCGCCCTCCAGGGCACACCTCATCCTCACTGGGGGTAAAGTGTGACCTGCTGGAGGGAAGGTGGTGGGAGCGGTTGGAAGAAGCAGGGAGTCAGCAGCAGCCAGGAACAGACGGAGGTGCAAGAGGAGTGAAGCCACTCAGATTCTGAGCGAAGGGCAGCTGTGCTGCTGTACTGAGGGGAGCTCACTTCAAGGGGATGAAAAATAGTAAAAGGGTCAGTACCATGTAAAAAAATACTGGAGAAAAATACATTGAAATACGAGATAAAGGTACTGAATAGACATGATCTTTTAATGGATTTGTTTTCCATTAAATAGAAATATTTTATATTTCCCTCTTCTTAAATAAACACATTTAAATTCTTACCTGTTTATTCATTCGAGGCATCTGTACCTTTCTCCAGCTTCTGAAATCGTCTCATAAGCTGGTTTTGCTTCAGAAGTCAACAGTTGTGTGCTTGTACATTGTCACCTATGTCATCAAATGATGTTGTCAAACTTAAGTAATATCCTTTTCTTCCTAATCACAATTATACGTTGTGGCTGCTGATGCACATGGGGGTCTAGCGGAGCCTGGAATAGTTTGCGCAGAAGGTGAACTGCCCTACTCTGTGCCAGCTCCAAGGCCAATATGTTCCCATTCCTGTTCCAGAGTCAGTGTTTAAATAAATAAATAAATGCACAGACACACAAGTAAATAAATAAATGATCTTACTTCAAACTCGATGTATTGTTTCAAGTAGCTTTTTAGCATTCTCCCAAAATACTCTGCAGTGTAAAGACTTCAGCATTGTGAGAACAAGATTAAAGTTGTAAAATCAAGACAGCCAAGACTGAGCAGACAAAGGCATGTGGAAGGGGCTGTGGGGAAGGAATTTGGATACAAGGGAAGAACACAGAAAAACTAGAGTTAAAGAAGAAAAAATTAGGAAAAAGAGGGTAAGGGAACAGAAGAGCAGGAGAATGTTAAATGGGAGGGGGCACAGGGAGGTGATGGGAGAGGCAGATGAAGAATGAGCTGTGCTGAAGGATGGTAAGTGACAGACAATTCAGAAGGAGCACAAATTCAGTCTTTGGCAAAAAGCAAATCAAAAAAAGTGACAGTACCTTAGCAAGTCCAAAAATTTTGTTCAAATGAGATTTTTTTTTGGTTAAAAAAGTGAAACACACTTAGTGTAATCAGAATAGACATCAATCCGGAAATGGGATAAAAGTAAAAAGAGCCGGTACAAAGGAAAAGAATAGCTGCAGGAAATGTTCTTTTAAGAATATGGAGTCACTGGAAATAGGAAACTGATGTTGACTGTGATTTGCACAGGTTAGGAAACTGTTGTCACGGTCCTCACAGCTACTACAGTCCAACCAGTGGCAAGACAAAGACAGTACAGTGTAAATAGGAAACGCAGTCTGTTTCCTATAAGCTTTATCGGATATGAAGTGGGAATTTTAGTGGGAGAGCTTGAATTTTGTTGAAAGGAAATGGTGTGGAAAAGCAAGATGAGGAGGTAAATTGTCAGCCTTGGCTTAGGAAAACATGCCAGAGGAAAGCAGACGGCAGAGAACAAGCTGTAACAAGAACTTGTAAGAGCGAGGCTAACAAGGGAGGAAATAGCACTGAGGAAACTTCCAAAATACCATTAATGTGCACCTGAGAGGTGAGTGCTCAATCCCCATGTGTAGAAAAGAAGAGCAAACATTAAGAGTGACATTTAATGTCCACGGTGAAAGCAAAGCTGATGGTAATGAGAAGACGAAGTGAAGATAAATGTGCTTGGCTAGACTTTCCTCCCTAGAGAAAAGCGCGACTGTATCAAGGCAGATCTGAGTCTAAATTCCCAGAAGCATTTTGAGATAAACTAGCTTGGTTCAGGAAAACTGAAGAAAAAACCAGGTGTTGGGTTCAGATAGAAATTATAATGGATATCACCAAAAGGTCAGTTACTCTGGCTGATGCTGTACTGCAGACTCAGGAATATTCTAACTGCACTTTGAACTAACTTTGAAATTAGTTTTATTTGCATTTCTTCTTGATAGGCATTTTATTAACAACATTCAGTATCTTTAGAAATCAAAATACATTGCAAATTGAAATACACATACAGAAACAAGAGAGGTTGCATTCCATCCAGCAGAGTGATGAAGATTTCATCAGAAACAGAGCATTCTTTGGTTAAATAAGAACAGCAGTTCAAACTCGCTGTGCTTAAATCCTGTACATGCATTACATTGCACAAATTAGAAAAAAGTGAGAACCAAGTTTAGAAGATGGCCTTCCCTTTTTCAACAAGTATACAGACATGACTAAATGCATCACTGAAATATTGCAAAACCACAGTTAAAGTTTTAAATAATACATGTTGCACAACAAGCTTTTTTGCGGAAGCTACAGAAATAACTAAAATACAGAACATATGGAAATAAATTATACATCAGCTTGAAAGCCTTAATAAATTCATAAGGACTTACCAAGACCTTTTATAAAAATGCTTATTTGATAATTAAAGCACAACAAATAAATAGGATTTTGGCTATTGACTTAAACTGATGTAAGATAACACCCTTTACAGTCTAAAGGGACTATGATTTTATTATGATATCTCAGTAACACTCTTTGGGTTTAAAGCTTTAACAATCATTATGACATGATGACAAATATCACTTGAGACGTGTTAGTTTAAACAAAAATTTGAACTAGTATATAATTAGTAACATAAAGCCCAATTAAGCAAACTACCATCTCCTCCCCTTTTTTTTGCTTCCATTCAAAACCTGCAGGTCATATTTTTGATTAATTTCTACAGACATTCAAGGACATCTATGGTAGCTATTCCTTGGGAGAATGAAGCATGAAATGAGAACAGGTGATTTAAGACAGCATTTCTTCATGAAGCCCCTTTTGTCACTTTACTGCCATTGCTGTTTCATGTTTTGACGTTCTGTCAAAAGCCTCAAGGCAGGTGCATATAGAAAAGCTTTGTGATGAATGTGTCAATTTACCATACAGAAGCTACTCCAGTTAATCTGGGTGTGCAGGGAGACAGCTGATAGCAAGTAGGGTACTGTAAATTCACAACCTTTCGTAGTGCACGCTGACTTCTTAAACAGTTAAAGCTCTACTAAACATCGATATAATCCCTTACTGCTTTAAGGCAAGAGTGTTCATAAGTTTACGGATAGAACATAGGATGGCGTCACTGTTACCAGGCTGTCTAAGGATGGAAGTGAGAATATAGTAACAGCAGCATTTCTAAAATTCTGTCTTTCTTCTTCAGCTCCTTTAAACATTAAGCTTGTACACTGGATTTGCTTAATCTGTTTGCATGTTAGGGGCAGGGGAGAGAATACACAGTTCGTGTTTCTCTGGGAACAGTAGTGAACAGGGATAATGAAACACATAATTAAAGTTGCACAGAAATGTTAGACTTGTGGAGATTCCCTCACAGGCTCTAGACCTGTTAAACTCAGTTTTAAGTGTCTCATTAATCCTAATGGGCAAACTATCAAACCTGTAGTGGACAAAATGGCAAAATGATACAAATTGAGGAGGATTTCAGCTGATGGTATCCTATACATTTTTACAGGATGGGCCATTTTGCTTCAGTACTACACAGTACAAGATTGAGGGGCAAACTCAAATGGGAAAATGCTGCTCATCTGCCGAAAAAACAAAACAAAACAAAAGGAAATGGACTCAGACAGGACACTTCCTCCTTTCGCTTAATTACCTTGGCAAAAGATTTGCACTGCTTGTGTCTCTGACTTGAGTCTTTGGCAATGAGACAAGACAAGAAAATAAAATGATTATAAGTGTCTAAAGAAAGTTTTCTCCCCGCATTTGTCTTCAATTCTTACAGAGTATCAGGAATAGTAGCGATGCCTGGAGCCTTGAACTCACCCAAGGGCTACCACAGTGCCCAGGTCTGCTTCGGGAATGACTCCCTCTCTCCACACCTGAGCCAAAATAAGCTCAGCTACACTTAATTGGTTTCCAGCGGGTCAGAGCCCACACAGCTGCCTCTGAGCTCTGCCCGGGGATTAACCTGTACAAGTTCTGGTTGCTTGCCCAGTGACCCGGGCTCCTCCTCAGCCTGGGTGTGGAATGGGCTGGTGTCCAGAGCTCAAGTGCCCTCCCAGGGATGCTGGAAGACCTTCCCCACAGACACCCCATTCAGTGTGTCCCTTTCTTAACCTAATGGGGAGAGCCGCTGTGTAATTTGCAAACTGTGTAATGAATTGGCCAGTTAGCCATTGGACCTTTCTTACTGCAATACCCTTAGGACCTGCAGTATAGGTTGCCAGGACACCTAGAGAAAGGGCTGAAGATGAAAAAAATACCTTTGAACTCTTTTAGTATTATCACGTAAGACGTGTTTGCAACAAAGTTTGCACTTTCCACACAAGGAAAATGAGTTTTTCATGGCTTGAAATATCTACCTATCTTTAGGCTTCTTTAAAAAAAAATTAAATGGTCCACCCCTAGATGAATTAGTGATGGCTTTCAAAAATAATTTGCACAAATGAGTTAAAAATAAAACAGTGGCTGGAGAAGTAATTAAAAAAAAAAAAAAACAAAGGGACTACAGACTACTAAAATACTTTTCCTGTCTCATAACAGGAAGAAGCTAGCTGAGGACATTTACTTAAATTTTTCTTATGAGAATGTTTATACTTGTATTGGTATAATCTTTGTGGGGCTGATTTGATTTGAGCCCTTAATGTGTTTAACCAGTTTTGTGTCAGTAAGAGTTAAGTTATACTGAAGTCACGTTGTTTGAGCTGCTTGCAATTTTCTACTAAAAGAGATAATTCCTACTCAATTTCCAAGTGAAATACCAAATTAGATAATTAGGGAAAAACACATGTACAAAATATGATTTAGCAAATGAGGAGAGCTTAGCAAGATATTTTTTTTAAAAACTAAAATATCTAAAGTTGCAGCTATGAGGTTTATCTTAGAGTACTTACAAACCAAGGGAGACCAAGCAGTAGTAATACCTCCACAATACACAGAGGGTTCTGAATAGGCAATTTGCTTTTTCTGTAAATCAGAACATTATATTTAGCACATACTGTAGTTTCCTTGTGGGTGCACAGCAATAAAAGTCAAAACAAACAGACACAAAGCATTTTAAAGCAGCATTCAAGATGATGCATTGCCTGTTTGAAATGACACATTAGTACACTGCAGGGTAGGGCTAGTATATGCCTCTCCTTTATAATTTTAAAGTCTGTGTTGGTTTATTTTCACTCTTCTCCATGTAGGACAGGGCTATTTTGAAGCAATTTTTTGGGAAAAAAAAAATCACTGTAAGGTAACCATCCAGCATGAAATTTTGATAGTGTTTGGATAGGAAACGCAGAAGATCTCTTATCTCGAAGTCCATTCAATCATCCTTTACTTGGAACTGCTTTTAAATACTCTTCTACTGCAATGGCAGAAACTTCTCCATACCAGCTTTGAAGCCAGATGTGCTCAATGTTCATTTTCATGAAGAACCACTCATAGCTACGAGGCCACTTTCTTACCACTGGATGCCTGGAAGGACAAAGAAAAGGAGGAAAAAAAAAAGTGCCAAAGCATATGCATAGTCTGTTTTTTCTTCAGCTGGAGTGAAATCTGAGATCTGAGAACCACCACCATCCATCTTTTTTGCCTTCCCTTGCAGAAAGGTTTATGATCTTCCACACCCCAGTCTGGCGAGAACTGCAACCAAGGCTGTCAGCAAACACCACCTTCCCCTGCTGCAGAGCCCCAGCCCTAAAGGCAGATGTTGTTTGGTCTCTAAGTAAGGGAAAACCAGAGGAGATTCTCTGAATGCAGGTCAGGGTTGTGCTCATATCTGTTCCGAGGAAACAGCATTCTGAACATGCTGCATTTTTGGTAGCAGTTGTGGGGGAAGCGGTGCATGTTGAGGTAGCATTGGCCCAGTGCTCCTCTGCCCCATGTTTTTTTTGGCTACCTCTGGGTTGAGCTGAGGTTTCCCACCATTTTGTGAGTTGTGCCTCTGAGCACCCATGACTGTGGCACTGGGAAGTGGCTCCAGCCACTGCTGGCGTTGGATGGGTGAGCCCTGGCAGCCCTCACCATGTCAGTCTGGCTTTTGGGCCCTGACAGTGAAGCATGTGCTGCCAAGGTGCTCGTGGACCCTGGCTCGCATAGGAATCTGATTTCTGCAAAGTCTGTAAAAAAAGGCTTGTATGCCAATGTAGGCCCCATCCGTCCCTGGTCCCATTTTTCGCTATTCATGGGACACCTACTGACAGGCTCCCACCCTAACCCCTTCCAGCAGGACAGAGAGGATCTCACCTCTGCGCTGTTTTGGATCCCAGCTCATCCCAGTTTCCCAGCAGAACGTGACTGACCAGGCAGTCCCATCCCTGGCAGCCTGTGTGGGAAATGTGTGCCCCAGCCAAGGTTTGGGCTTTTAGTGCCTGTTTTGCTGAAGACCCACAGGGGGACATGGGGGCACGCCCTGGGGGTGTGTATGTGTCAAGGTTGTGCTTGTCTGTTCAAAGGAGACTCTTCTGCAAGTGTTATGGCTTTAGTAGCATTTGTGGTACGTCAGGAGAGACAATAAAACCCGTAAACTCCACCCTGCAAACAGGCAGAAGCCCAAAGGCAGCAGAGCTCTGCACCGTCTCTGAGCAGAGGGTTGTGGCTGAAGGGCTCTACCTGTCCTGAGGTGGGGAAGAATCATTAAAGGTAACAAATACACCCTGGATTTATGGAATCTCTCCTCGAAGCCAGGTGAAATATTTTCATAATCCCCAGATTATAAACCACATGCCGTACCAGAGCCGAATACTGACTAATTGCATTTCTATAGTTCATTACCTCAAGAGTTAAAAGGAAGTCACACAGCTCTGCCTGTAGTTCCCAACCACATAGGAGCCAACACACTTTGTGGCCTCAAAGTAAAGATCAAGCTTGTTATTCCTCAGATTTTCCATAACAAATGGCCATATCCTGGTATTTGTTTCAAATCTGCAGGATGCACTCTACTACATGCCTGTTACATACAGACCTGGAAAACATGGCTTGCTTGGCAAATTCCACTTCCTCTGGACGCACCGTGACCATCTGTCCCGTGAGAGTCAGCCTGGCACACCTTGCATCCTCCGGATCAATTAAATTTTTTCTGTGCACAGAGGAAAATGTTCATGTGTAATAGCTTGGTTTCCTTGTTTTGGAGGAATATGAACTCCTGGTCGCATATAAAAAGCTGCAAGATTTTGTCAAGCCTTGCAGGTCTTTTCTATGCCCAGCTATAACATGCAGGGGGGCTGCTGAAGGAATACTCACCTGAAAGAGATCTCTGAGACTTGCTTAATCTTAATTTATGATCTTAATAAATGGGTTAATATGTTAGATTGTTAAAAAAAAACGTGAAAATGGCAGTTTTCTGAGATATACGTAGAGACCTGAATTCAGGATTCTGAAGAGAATTAGTGAGATGATTAGTTGGCACCTGGGCCTACAAAATAAGCATGCATATGTGTATTGTCTGTAAAACGCAAGGTCTTTTCCTTATGCCTACTCTAGAAACTCAGTTCTTGTTCATTTTTACCTGTTTTTCAATTGCTTTGCACCAAAGAGTCAAGATCTATTGAAAAAAGAAATTCTCCAACTGCCTTCATCCTTCCAACCAAGATAGGGAAGGCACTTGTTGCTTTTTGGCTCTTTCTACGCAGGTATAATATATAACTCCCATTAGTAGCTGAGATGCACTTGCTGACTCTGACATATACAATACAAGGATATAAATCATAAGTAAATTGATCAGTCACCAAAAAAAAAGAAAGTTATATGAAATAACTGCAAAGGCCAGATCCTGGCAAGTGTTGAGCAGCCCCAAGCCCCATTGCCAGCAGTCTGAGACTGCAAAGTATTTCACAGGGCTGTCTGTCTACATAAGAACATAAAACCAAAAAACTACACTAGCAAACGAAGACTGCATTTCTTTCTGTGTTTTAATCTGAAGCAGCAAATCACAGTAAATTACATCTCATCTGTGTGTGATTTTACTTAAAGATCTTGGCTTGAGCCCTTTAGCCTTGTGTGCAATGGCTTTTTTTTTTTGTTGTTAATTTTATTATGATTCTCAATATGTGTCTACTGCATGCAGGAAACATATGGGCATCCTCCTGCAGCTAATTTAACACCTGCAGATTCCCCACAGATGGTTCTGAAAGACTGTGTAAGTCACTCGATAAAGTATCTGCTTTTATAGATAGGGTCCCGAACAGAGGTACGAGAGGAAGTATAGGCGGTTGATTTATAGTCAGTTGCGCCCAGTAAGCACTTGGCACCGCCTGTAGTCTGAGCTCCAAAGAGCCATTTGCAGTCACATCATCTCTGGGATGTTTTTTCAGCATCCTGTTCAGGCTGGAGCAGCAGTCACCTGAAGGGGGTGTTCAGCTTAATGACCTCTGGACAAGCTCCACTCATACTCTTTTTCCTCTGCTGTGCTTTCTGCATGGGAGGAAGGGCAGCTGCCGAAGATCAAGCTCAAACTTGCTGTTCACATCTATAAATAATGGTCTAACTTTCTCCAGTACTTTTTATTTTAAATTATGAAGTAATAAATGAATGGTGTTCTGAGTACCGGAAAATCTGCCTTCCCTATCTGGTCACTGGCTTTATTTCTATCAGTGTTTATTCAGAGTACACACCTTTCACCGTGGACACGTGGCACGGTGCAGATCCTCAGCACTAACTCCTACCACACGCTGAAGATGCAGTTTCACAGCTGGCTTACAGTGGCCTGAGAGCATCCCGTCCCTAAGCCACGCAGCTCCGTGCCCCAGGGATACCTGCAGCTCCCAGCATTTCTTTTGCACAGGCTTTGGGTGTTGTGTGACCATTCGGTGTTCATTGTCCAACAGGAAAACTCACCCACCAAAACAAAAATAAATACAAAGCAAATGCAGGGTATGCAGCTGCAGAGAGAGAGCAGCTGAATGCCACAGACACAGGGTGTCACCTGGGGGTCTGCGTGTCCAGCAGCCAGAGCAGTGCAGATTCACACTCTTGCAGCTGTTTTCCCTGGATGACAGAGTCCTCAAGTCCATTTGAAGCGGTCTCCTGATCTATCATTGTCTTCTGTGTGTATCAACACCCTCTACGTATGCTTATATATTTAACTTGATGATTCTTAAAAATGCAGAAAGGAAGGGACTTCTCACTAGCAAAATTTCAGTTCAGAAGATTGCTTTAAACTAATAGCTGTATATCTGTGTGTAGGAAACCATTTCCTCTGCAGCCCAAGAGTATCGTAAAACAACTGAAGAGAAGGTAAAGTAAGAGTATTTCCAAGTGCCTTTCTTGGGTATACCTCATAGGTAAGACATTGTTAATTACTTTCAGAGAGGAATTAGAAAGGGGTCATTAAAGGATGAGTACACTTCACAGTAGTGGATAAAGGCAATAGATCTAGGCATGATCAGGAGCAGCAAGAGGTTTTGGTCTGACACTTTCTCAATTACAATTATTTGATCTTTTTGTGCAAGTACATGTTAATTCTAAAAGCGTACTTGCTGATTTTGACCTGGAGTTGCTGTGGTTAAGCAGTGAATCCTCCTTGCCCTTGCTGAGACAGTTTTCCCTGATATGAGTGTCAGATGTGACTCTACCCCCATTTACAGGAAAAACTGCTCTCTGCATATTTGGCTGACAACAAACCCCCCACATTATACATCCATGTCTGGAATGGTTTTATTTCTGGTGTGTGGTGGGGCTTTTTGTTGTTTATTTGTTTTGTTGTTTTTGTTTGTTGTTTTTTGTTTTGTTTGGGATTTTGGTTTTTTTGTGTTGGTTTTGCTTTGTTTCTCCTAGCTCCTCCTTCTATTTGCAGTTTTCTCGATGTTCTCTCAGGAATTCGGGTGTTACACTAATTGACACACACACAACAGTATCATTCCCAGTAAAATTTACTCAGACTGAATTTTGCACATTGCAATAATATTCTGGAGGGTCAGTTTGCTTCTCTGGGAAATGAGGCAAACAAATGATTTTTTAAGATTATGTTAGATCAAGTGTTGGAGGAGTTGAACAGGGTAATGATACATTTGAGTTCAGTTTGCTGTGCTATTTGTTGGATTTGTTTTTAGCACTGCCTCTTATCATAGGTTTTCTGTTTCAGAATAGGAACCTTGTACTCTAATCTTACATTAGCGTTAGAGTTTTTTCTTTATCAAAGGACCCTTTCATATTCTGAAATAAATCTGCTTCTGAAGAATTTTGGCATAGTATTTCCTTAATAATGTGTGATTGCTTTTATACTTCTTAAACCATCAAAAATACTAAACTTACATCTACCACTTCTATTGTGAACAGGTCTTGAATTTTCAGTGGTGTTACTAGTGCAACTAATGTAAATGCAGGCTTTGCTTCCTAGAAGTTTTGGCAGGGCTATGTCTCATATTTTTACTAAAGATAATGAAGGGATACCAGGCTAAGTAGGTATGTTTACTAAAATATTCCTCCCTCACATCTGTAGAGGTCTAGTAATGCATTCACTAGTTATTTCTTGCCTTCTGTATAAATAAACACACATTCAGCTCTTAGTCCTTGGGTTCCTTTTATCTTTTTTGACGCAGGAACAAGTAGGTGCGGAGGAGCAGCTTTATACAATATTTGTGCACTGCTGACTAGGGGCGAGGGGAGGGGGCAGCGCCATGGGGAGAGACAACATGTGGTGATAACTCGGTTTAGGAAACCCCAGGTGGCTTCTCAGGCCCTGTCTTCAGCAGAATCAGGTCCTCCGTCTACCCCAAGAGGATTTCATGAAGACTATGGTGAAATATGAAAGGAGGGGAAGAGAAAGCACGGAACTGTGGAAGAAGGCCAAACAATAGGGAGCACATTTATTTCTTGTGCTTATGTAAAATACGTACACCTTGTTGCAGAACTCGAGGGAAGCCAGATTAAAATGGAAGAAGATTCAGTTTAGGCATTTTATAATAACGCAGTGCGTTAAGAGAGGTTATCTTAATTATTCATCTGATTTGTGAAGAGCAAAGAATTGATTGTCTCTGTTCCTCTGCTTACGGTGAGCAAACCAGGCCTACAGAGTTTGGCCCAGCCCAGGTAGTTGTCTCTCCCAAACCTGTGAGATGAGAGCATGAGTTGCACTCACTCACAAAGGTGTCAGCTTCACTGAGCTTAAAGAGAAGCCTGTGTCCAAGTGAAATATGTTTCCCAGCAGTGATGTGATGCCGCGAGGTGACACGTCCCGCTTATAATATTTTACTGCGAACCACTTCCGCACGTTCTGGGTCACGGTTCAAGAGTGGTTCAGGGTAAAGAGTGCCACCTACTCATTACATTGTTTACTACACTTAGCCATCTCTTGGGTTTTAATTAGAATGTTCCTGTACAACAACTAGCCAAGTCCCGATCTGATGAACCTGTAGCTCAGGCTGATGTGGTTATATTTGCACATGAGGTGACGATGTTGGGACTTTCAGGATTTCCTTTCACATCTGAGATCTCTGCTTTGACTGACAGTGCTCTGTCTCCTGGTTTCTGATCAAAACTATCACTAGGGTATCACCTTAATTCTCAGCCTCTAAAGTCCATTAGTGAGGTAAAACAGGTCTGGCACAGATCAGCAGTAAAGGCAAAATAGGAGTTTAGGGGGCACTTGGGAGGGAGAGCCAGGTGTCCTGAGAAGGAATCAGCAAGAGGAAGGTGGGAGGGTTCAGCAATGCTCCATGGACTGGGGGAGGAACCAAGGGTCTATGGAGGGGAATCTCTCTTTTTCTTCTTCCCCAGCCTCTTTTTCCCACAGAGGAGCTGCCACTCTTCTCCTCCACTCCCCTGAGGAGACAGGACCTTCAATCCTCCCTCTCAGGATCCATACATCCTCCCCATCTCCCCTGAAGGCAGTTTTCCCCACCCTGTGAGAAAGCACTGCTTTTACCCCTCTATTTTTTGAGCAGAATGGAAGAGAAAAGAAGTTGAGAGACAGCCTTCTCCTATTGTGGAAAAGGAGAGCCAGAGAGCCAAGAAGAAAGCCCCAGAGAACAGTTTTCCTGCATTTTTTCCTACTTCAGAGCATGCAGCTTGTGTGGCAAAAGGGTGATGTGGCAATGACTGTCTCCACACATTCCAACCTCTCCTATAGCAGCAGCCCTACAAAGCCATGAATTGGGGCTGGCTGCTGGAACAAGCTCATCTCAGCCTGGGCGCAAGGCAAAGACTCAGAGTTATTTTCTAGTATATATACAATACATCATAGGATTTTTTTGTCCCCTAAAATTTACAGAAAGGAAGGGTGAAAACGCTATGTCCTCAGAGAATTACTGGAAGGTGCTTATAACTTTGATTCATAAATATGATTAATTTTGAAAAGCAAGTTATCCTCTTCGTACATTTCATCTGCTCACCACTAACTACCATGGTCACTGAAGCAGAAAGAATGTATTGGTGCTGCTAATCTGTGTGGCATGAACGTCAAACAAAATCTCTGCTGAAAGCAATTTCATAATCTGAAAAGCTGTTGCTGGCCTTCAGCTGGATACGGCTGGGCAGTTTTGCCCTGCCCTGCTCTGATTTTGACAAGAATTTCTTTATCAGTCGTGTCTGAGAGCCAACAAAGATAGTTAAAAGACATCTTTGTTTTGCATTTGGAAGAGCACTCTTCTGAGCTGAATCTGAAGTCAGGCTTGGGAGCTGAAGAGTATTGGTAAAATGGCTCTTCTGCACTTAAGTGAGCCTGTATTTATAGCATACCTGGTTTTGTGTTTTCAATAATTTCTCTCTTCCTAGAAGTTAATTCTCCCTAGAATGTTTTAATCAGAATTTGTTAAGTGAAGTCAGTCTGTTTGTCTGTCTTCACAGACAATAACAATTCATTTGTTTAGCTGAACTCTGTGTTTCATACAGGAAACTTTTATATAGTTTAACCATAGACAATTCACAGGGAAAGAAAAAAGAATCACAGCATCAACTATATCTGTAAACAGAGTCAGAGAAACACATACTACGTCACCAGACGGGGATTTTGGGAAGTTGGTTATTTAAGAATACAGGAAAAAATAGTAATTTAGAACTATATTGTGTGCATTGGGTCATGATGATAGTAGGTTTCATATTTTACTTTCTAATTTGGTATCTTCCTGATTTTTTTAAATACAGATTTTTCAGGAACAACTACTGCCATAATTATTTGCATATGACTAAAACAGGTCAATATAAACACCAGAACTAGAAAAGTGTCTGTGCCACAGAACCAGGAGGTGGATCTCAAAAACTGAGGGATGTCTGCATTCAGCCCTTGTCTTCTGCATGGGTCATTTCTCTTTGTGTGAAGGTGCAGTGCCAAATTTCTTTGTTTTAGTCTTCCTTCTATTAACAGACAGCGACCTTACAAACCCAGAGGTTGTGTCTGCCATCCATGACAGGCTTATTTTCTCTCAGGATTGCCCAGGAATTAAGTTAGCAGTAAATGCATACTGCTGATCAGCAGGGACCCTAACTCACCGCATTACTCGCCTCTTCCCACGGCCTGGTGGTATCCAGAAGCACTGGAGATGCTCCCCGCTTCCTGTCAGCCTTTTTGATGCAGAGTTTAGGAAACCTATAAAGCCAGCTTATACCACTGAACACATCTGCCTGGTAGTGCCAATCTGCTATCTCAAGCAGTAGATGAAGCATAGTGGGTAAAATGGCTCTGACAGAAACATCAAGATGCAGATCATAAACTAAGAGAAGAAGCTGGGTCCCTCAAAATCACTCACAGTCTGCAGTGTGGATTTGAAACACCGTTCTCCAAACTAATAGCAAAACAAAACAAAAAACAAAAAAAGTGCATGGATTGACCCCAAAGCTCGTTGCTTTTTCCCTTGTGTGAAAACCAGTTTGTGGCAGCTCCTTCTCTAAGAAGGCTGCAGTTTGCCCCTACAAATGTGCTGAACGTAATGTCAAGGAGGCGACACACGTTTAAAATTAATTGCCTGTTTTCCAGACTGCAGCTGTAATGAGGCGGGTCCAGGAGCTTACTTGGAAAGAGGGATCCTCTGAGCAGCCTGTGTGTTGGGAAATGTGTTTAGAACAATAGCTACTCTATTCTTTAATGTCGGGCTCGGTCTTGCTTCCTCTGAAAGCTGTAAGAATGGGACTGAGTCTTTTCAGCTTGTCTGTGGCACAGACATGCCAGTTTAGTCTTTTTATAGGTCTGAACCATTTAATTTTTCTTGCCTCTATTATCCATTTATCTGCCTTAAGATCGGATGCAGTGCAGTCACTAACGATTGCTTTCTGCAGCCTGGCCATCAGAGCCTCCTCAGAGACATGTGGCCCATCTCCCTCTGGGAAATGTCAACCTCTGGGTCAGGGATGAGGAATCCAGACTGGAGCTGCAACATTACAATGTCTTGCAATTGCTGCCTTTTCAGATGCATCACGGCTCTCTTTCTTTCATTAGTAAATGTTATTTCTCTTATTAGTTTATGCATGTCAAATTTTCTCTCCAGCTGATTAAATATTAAGGCTGGAGCACCAAAAAGGCCACTGTGTATTCCTCACATCCCTGAAAGTGAAAATATTTATTGTCATGGTATGAAACTTGAGTCTGTTCTGAAACAAAGCAAATTAAATCGCTGTTAAATAAATTTAATATCAAACTGATATACACACACACAAGTCACTTGATACTCATTAGATACAAGAAGACTATTGAAATGTCAGCTATATTTTCTTTCTAAAGGCCAGAGATTTTTTTTTTTGCATACAATAGGTCAGAAGCATTTTTCAGGAAAGTGCCAGATACTCCCAGGAGCATTGACTACAGACATCGACCAGCTTTCACATTTAATTCTTACAACTCAGAGTAGGTTAATAATGAAATTCTAATAAAATTCCAAATGAAAAAAAGCTGCAAATACATTGCTGGAATACAAGGACATGAACTTTCTCACGTATAGCATTACTCATTTAGCTATTTTGTACAATTATTTTGAAGCCAAAACAATTAGTAACACCCTTGACCAAGTAAATTTATGGTATTAAAACCATCTATAAATGACACTTTCCTTTGCAACGAAAACCTCACAGATGCCACTTTAATCCTAGCAGGACCTGAGGTCCATCAGAGTAAAAGATCTTGCCTCTCATAGAAAGTGAGTGAAGAAAAGAAAGAAACCTGCTATATAAAAGCTGAGCTATCACATCAAGCTCTGCACTGAGAATGCTATATGCTGTCTGCATAGAATCATGGAACTGTTTAGGTTGGAAAACACCTTCAAGATCATCGAGTCAAACCATTAACCTAGCACTGCCAAGTCCACCTCTAAACCATGTCCCTAAGAACCTCATCTGAACACCTTTTAAACACCTCTAGGGATGGTGACTCTGCCACTTCCCTGGGCAGCCTGTTCCGATGCCTTACAACCCTTTCTGGGAGGAAATTTTTCCAAATATCCAATGTAAACCTCCCCTGGTGGAACTTGAGGCCATTTCCTCTCATCCTGTCACTTGCTACTTGGGAGAAGAGACCAACCCCCTCCATGCTACAACCTCCTTTCAGGTAGCAATAAGGTCTCCCCTCAGTCTCCTTTTCTCCAGGCTAAACAGCCCCAGTTCTCTCAGCTGCTCCTCATCAGACTTGTGCTCCAGACCCCTCACCAGTTTCGTTCCCTTTCTCTGCACTCTCTCCAGCACCTCAGTGTCTTTCTTGCAGTGAGAGGCCCAAAACTGAACACAGGATTCAAGGTGGGGCCTCAGCAGCACCAAGTGCAGGGGGATGATCACTCTCTAGTCCTGCTGGCCACACTATTTCTGGTACAAGCCAGGGTGCTGTTGGCTCTCTCAGCAGGTAGAGTGCACCCCAAAAGGATGTTGGGGATGCTGGCGGCAGAGGTAGCCAGCTGGCTGTGTCACCAGCAGCACATCCAGTGCTGCAGGCAGTGCTGGGGACAGGCAACCCCAAGTGCTGGCAGTGGGACCCAGACACACTCATTATTTTCTTCTCTGTCACACTGCCCACAGAAGCTCTAAGGTAACAGTAGGATGATGTATAGGGTCGCATTTTAAACTTTTACTAGTTTAAAATGTAAAACTCACAGGTCACTAGTTTAAGAAGTAAATTAACTTCTGACCCTGATTACAGAGGGATGGGAAAGAAGAAAGTTAGTTCCAGTGCCCACATGCTTCCTGGCTGTGAGACAGCAGCAGAGCTTGCTCACATTTTCCTAGCTATCATCAAAAACACAAACTGCAGCTCCACAAATGCCCCAGCTTTTCATTCTCTGTCTTGCTTGTTCTTTGCATTAATGCCAGCCAATATCTGTTCCAGATGAGAACTCCAGAAAGAATGTAAAACAAATTGAATGTAAGGACAACATACATAATGCAAGGAGCACTGATTAGCCTCTGAATCTTTGTACTCAATTCAGTAGTAAGCTCAATATTTAGAGTATGGTTACGTGGTAAAATGGGGATGTCCCATCTTCCTCCTCCTTCTCCCTTTCCCTCTCCTTTGCCCTCCTCTGGCTCCTGTGGAGCTGATTCAAGTTACTAACCCAGTGGAAATCTAATCCAGAAAAAAAAATAAAAGGGAAGAGGTTTCTGCTGGGAAGAAAGGAAGAAGGAAGGAAGAAGGGCCAGCGGAAAACCTTATTCTCATTGTCAGGTTAATTTTCTTCAGATTGGTGTTTCAACTCGGGGTCAGGCCAATCCCAGAGCTGATGGGAGTTGTGGGGAACTGCTGGTAGGGAGGGAGAGCTGTGGCCAATGGTAATTAGTTTGGCCTAAGCTGTTTTGGAAGTCCAGGTTTATCTCCCTGGCAGTGCCCAGAGAGCTGGACCTGGCCTAAAAACATGGTCTTGGGCTGTGGAGAGAACTAGAAAGTCGAGTGGCAGAATCTAGGTTGCCCTGGCTGCATGACAAACAGCAGCACATTCTGCCACATGGAGCAAAAGGGTAGTGGTTTGGTTTGGAAATTAATAGTTACTGAATAGAAAGACAGTGGATAAATATTCTCCAAGAGTTGAGAGAGTTGAGAGTTGGAAGTTGAGATGCAGCATTTCTCTTTTGTTGGTGAATTGGCACTTCCCAAACAAGTAAATTGGGTGATGATGTTACTAAAACATAAAAGGCAAAGGCTTTCAAGAGTGGTTGTTTAAAGTCAGAGATGAAAGGCCACACTTAAGTGCCTAAATGGGTGTGTAATTTTCAGAAGTGCTCAACACCAGCAGCTCTGAGTCTTGAGCCTCTGAAAATAGGGCATTGGGTAGGTGCTAGGGCTTAGCATACATTTTTAAGCACTTGGTTCAGATATTCAGATCGATATTTAATTGAATGAAAAAGCTTAGAAAGCAGGAATAAGCTTCATTAGTCTGTTACAAAAGAACTGATACATTTATTAAATTATTAATTCAAAATATTTAATGAAATCATTTTAAGGAACAAGCAGAACCATTCTGGGTTTAACTTCACCACTCCGTTGACCTTCTCAAGAGCTCGAAGCTGAATCATCTTAACAAATGTTGCAATATAAGGCTCCTATTAGATGTTTGACTTTGCAAGAGGGTGCCATGTATGAGCATGTCAGTCTGAAATTACTTGTCCTGCTTAGGACTAAGAAGCATCTCATTTTGCCACTATGTAACTACATAACTCTTAAGAAAACTGTGTGTTCTGGAGGCAAATGCAGACATAATTCAAGCACATTAACGGTAATGTGCTTTACATTTGCCATTCACTGTTTTTTCCAGTGTTGTTCTCAGCTAGTGGGCTTGAGAGGCAAGATGATACCCAAAGCAATTCCCAGATGGGTAAATCTGTGATCCAGTTCTTAAGATAAACCTCTTCTCCCCCAACCAGGACCTTAAGTTGGGGTAAAAACTTTCAAGCCCATTTCTTTTTGAAGCAGCCTGTAATTTCCAGTTCTCCTCTCTCCCTCCTTGGAATACCAGCTAAGATCTGCTTTGGTAACAGAGTCCTGTCTGACACAGTTTCGGTGTCATGTACCTCCTCACGTAAAGAGTCCTCTGGAAACACGTCTTCACACAAGGCTGACCCAGCCAAGTTTGCCACGTGTTTGACTGTAAACAAACATATGGCAGAGATATGTCTTTTTCAAGGAGACAAGCATGGAGGGGAAAACTGAATCATCCTTCAGTTTACAAATATACATTTTGCACATGAAAAGCTTCAGTGATCTGGAGTTACACACTGTGCATATGATTAGGAAGAAAGAAGTCAACTCACTGCTATCTCTGGAGTGATAAACCTGGGGTCAGCTGTAGATCAGTAAATCTCAGACCTGGCCTCCTTTATGTGGGGGATCATCTGCCAGCTGTTCTTGATACACAAGGCACCGAAAATGTGCAATGGTATTTCAATTGTACTCTCTGAAGAGCTGGAAACCAGACTGAGTGGCATGGTCCTGAGTGTATAATTTGGGAACTGAGAGCCTGAGATCTCCTTACAGACCCTGGAGAGGTAGAGCCCTGCCAAGGAAATCAGCAGGACCTCCAAAGTTCTTCAGCAGAGCAAGGGTGTCTGCTTTACCGTGACTTGGGTAGCCCTCAAAACCCTAAGGACTTCACACCAGTGGAATCTTGAACACCTAGATTTTATGTAGACACCTCCAAGAAGAGATTGAAATTTAGATACATTAATGTGAGAGCTGAAAGCCACTGCAGCTGTTGATGCTAAAATATAGTCCAATGACGCTTCTGCGTTTCTTTACCATGCTCTACTGGGACAGCTTCCTGCAAAACAAACCTAAGGAGGAGCTTGTAGCTGATGGTGAAATAAAAAATAAATGCAGGACATGGGAGGTGGGGTCCCAGCATTTTGTTCTGAGGACTCTGTTCCCTCTTTACGTAAGGTGGTAGTAGGCAGATAAAACTCTGTTACCTGCAGAAATTTCCATCTGCCTCTGGCAGGGTCAGAGAAGCCACGGGATTCTTCAGGAGATCTGCCACAGTGTTGTCCTTCGGCGTCACATAAAAGAAAGGGATTCCAGTGCTGTTATTGATGGGACCGTCGCTGAGAAGTAAACAGTTCCCATAGGGCATACCTTGGATCTGCAAAATCCAAATAAGCAGCTGGTTACTTCTTTGCACATAGAGGGTTTGCAATGCCAGGCATTCCCTCAGGAGCTCCAGCTGACAGGACAGCATCCTTGAAGTGCTCAGTCTCCCACTCTCTGTTGTCATCATGAGACAGAAGACCTTCTTCTAAATTAGATCTATCATGCTTCTATGAAAACAGATTTCTCCTCTATTCCTTCTTTCCAGACCTGTCCATGACACTAGAGAGAACATTTGTGTTTCACCAAATTAAATATGTTTAGGAACATTAAAATCAATGCCATCAGCCTCAAGAAATGTTTACTCCAAAACAGCGCTGAAATCCTTTTTCAAACCCTAAAGGACACAGAGCCTAATTTAGCTTTGATTCAGCCTGCTTTTTTTTTGCTAATTTTGCCTCCCCTTTTGGCCTTGTTTTGCAATGTGATTGCATCAGTTTGAGAGAGGGGGGAAGGCATTTTATCTAGAGCTGTGTTTAAAGTCAAGCTCAACCTCAGCTCAGCTGCCTGGGCAGGAAAGTGAGCTCTGGGGGAAGGTCTTGACCACCAAGCCAACCAGAGCAAACCTTCCTCCCATGTAGGAGGAGGGGCACCAAGGAGCCAAGTTTTCAAAAAGTTTTCTCCCATACTCTGACCTGCACATATATGATGGATATAGCACATGCAAAACTGTCCTTGCCCAGCAGTGACACACATTAATATCCTCTGTTACGGTTTATACTCATTATGCAGTTCATCCCATTATAAAGTGCAATGACAGCTACTTAATGAATTACTGTTTTTTCACATCTTCAGATATTTCTTTCCTCATGGTCAATCAGATGTTAAATAGTAAAATTATCAGTCAACACATTAACTCAATGTTACTGGTAAATCCTTTACAGCAAAATCAAATTAATAAGAAAACCCTGGATGATGTTATTGCCTGCACTGCATGCTTTCTGATTTTTAATGTTTATATGTCTTTAAAATGTTAATGCTTATAGTGCTTGGTCCTTGTTAGCATTCCTTAGAAGGAACGCTTTAATGAAGCTACATAACTTAGAAACTAAAAATACTTGTTTATTATTATGTTACAATGTAGAAAAAAGTAGTAGCTGTCAGTAATATTGCAGGACATGTTTCCATTGCTTAAAATGCTCAGAGTGTCATGCATAGTTTACATTACAGTGGATTCTCAAAAAGAACTGGGATCACAGGCAGCATAATTTGGCATTCAGAGCAGCAACACCCCCTTATCAATTATAGATTTTCTTATGAATCAGATTTTTCTGTGTTACCTCTGCATTGTAACTAGAGACAGCTAACTGCAGACTGTATTATAGCTGTAATTCCACCAAGGGTTTCTGGTGAGAGCATAAACCAGAAGAGCTAAGATCATACGTTTCAATAGGATTTCCGACAATCTGATGTAGAATTACAGGCCTCTTGTGTGTACGTTTGTATTTATTTAACGGTATCTTTTTTTAACCTGTGGCTTATTATTTCACAATAACATGAACTGACACTAACTCAGCCAAGCTTTCTGAAGATTAACATGCTTCTAACTTTGTTTTCTAAATTGTACATTAAATCAATCTGTGAATACTTTCAAGAGAAAGTTAAAGCTGTCTTTTTAAAATTATTGTTATTTTTTGTCTGAGTGGTACTGGATGCCGTGTCTCGTTCCAACCTTTAATTTTAAAAAGGAAAATATCTTAAAGCTGGAAAAAAAAACATGACCCCGGTTCTCCAGTGCTCTTGCTTAATGCTCCTGACAGAGAAATCGCCCTTTAAGCCAGCGTAGCTGCACCACTGCGGGACACACAGATTTCCAGTAGCCCAGCAGGTTCCCCTCTTCTTCCACCTCCTCTTTCTCCTCTTCTTCCTCCCTCTCTCCTGCTGGCTGGGTGACAGCCAGAGCCCAGGGCAGAAAGAAGAGTTACAACCGTCGTTTTGGAGAAAGCTTTGTCAGATAGGGTCACCCCTTGGGGACAGGGACAGGCAGCGTGTCCAGGGGCATGCTGCAGGGTGCAAACACCCACCCCTGGCTGTAGGGAACGACAAAGCCTGTCTCCAAAACCAACGTTGTACCTCTGGTTGTGGCTTAAAGATTGTAATTTTTTCTGTGCCTCGCTGCTGCTGTGGTGTTTGGTTTGGGGGATTTGTGTGTGTGTGTGTTTTGGTTTTTTTTTTCTTCGTTTTTAATTTTTTAGCGTGCCCCCCGACTGTACTCAAAACACGATTTATTTTCCTAGAAGGAGTTTATACTATTTTCTCCGCGCTTTTGATGCCTGATGACATCGGCGCAGGTGGTGGCGAAATGGAACAAAACGCCGCTCCCGAGGCCAGCGCCGGGCGGCCACTGGGGAGCCTGGTGATCGTTCGCAGGTCACGCGTGACCGCGGCAGCCCGCGGGTATGGACACCGGGTGTGGGGGGTGCACCGTACCTTTCCGTGCGCGGCCCGCGTAGCCACGAAGCCCCAGGTGTTGTAGTGGGCGAGGAAGCGGGCGGTCCCGGCGCGGCTCGGCGCCCCGCCGCCCTCCCGTCGGTAGGAGAACATCCTGGAGGGGGCGGCCCCCTGGCCCGAGCGCCGCGCCGCCGGCCCGGAGCCCAGGGCCGCATCCTCCCGGTAAGCCGAGGCCGGGTAGCTCTGCTTCCAGAGGCCCCCCGCCTCCTCCAGCAGCGCGGGGAGCGCATCCTCGGTGGAAGAGCCGTGCAGCTCATCCGCCGCCTCCTCCTCCCCCTCGGGCAGCGGCCAGGACACCGAGCTGACCACCACGTACCCTCCCGCGCCGCCCCACAGCAGCGCGGGCAGCCACCACCACCGCCACCACGCCGGCAGCCACCGCCTCGGCGACATCTTCTGCCGCAGCTCCCGCGCCGCGCCCGCAGCCCCCCCCGGCGGCCGCCGCCCGCCCCGGCCGCTTCGCCCTCCCCGCCGGCCCCCCTCCCGGTACCCCTCCTCCGGTCCCCCTTCTCCACGGAGCCCCCCTGGAGATCTCCCCGGTGGTAGTCCCAAATAATCGCAGCACCCCCCCGTTCGGGCGGGCGTCACGCGTTCATGTCCTGGCCCCTCGCTACCCTCCCCGCGGCTAGGATAACTGTGTCGTGGGCTCTGCCCACGTCTGCTGGTGACACCCGTGGGACAGCCACCCGCGACGTGGGCTCGCAGAGGGCGCAGCTGAGGCGGAACTCGGCCCCCCTGGGTTCGCTGGCCACGCGGGGCAGAGCCTGGGATTTGGGGCTTGCTGCGGGCTCACCCTGCGTTTGCATGGCCTTTGCTGGGGACTTGGGAGGCTGCTGGACCCTCTCAGTCAGGTGTGTGGCTGGACAGGTGTTTAATTAAATTATTATTTATACGTACTTTATGTGCAAAACCAGGCACATGGAGCCATCAAGGCAGAGACAGGGTGATCAATTTAGATATGAGGAAAAAAAATTTTACACTGAGGGTGGTGAAACACTGGCCCAGGTTGCCCAGAGAGGTGGGAGATGCCCCATCCCTGGAGACATTCCAGGCCAGGCTGGACGGGGCTCTGAGCAACCTGATCTAGTTGCAGATGTCCCTGCTCATTGCAGGGGGTTGGACTGGATGACCTCTAAAGGTCCCTTCCAACCCAAACTATTCTATGATCTCTCCACTTACAGAAAAGAGAATACACAAGGGAGTGCACACACCTGAATGCTCTTGTTGCAGGCAAAGCTTCATTTGGACACTGGGATCAATCAACAGCAAGACCCCAAGTCCTAGAAGTCAGACATCATTTGTTGCAGTGCTTGTGGGATTTGTTTTGACATGTAAATACGTGGAACTGCTATTAAATGATCTCCCAGACAAGGTTTTCATTAGGCAAATATTTGAATGTATATTTGAGTTTATATCGATGGCCCTTATTTAGTAAAGGCACTTTGGCATCCTACTCTTTTTCCGTTCTTGACAGAAGGCTCCTTTAGTATGACAATGCAAATTTATAATTCTTTAAAATACATGCTTCTAAACTTTCATTGCATTCCTGCAAATTATTTAAGAAGTACAGGTTCAAGAGGAGACAGTAAGGAATGAATCTCACAGGAGCCTTTGCCTTTCACACAGTTCTCGAATGCATCTAATAGACCGTACCTTTCCATAGCTGTGAAGATCACAAGGTCGGTCTGCTATTACAACTTCTGGTTAGTTACTCCATGAAAATATGCTGCATATCTAATCTAGAATATAAACTTTAATAAATAGAAGTGGACTGGAAAATATTGAGTATTTTTAGCTTATATTTTTCCTAGATGCAATGTTTTGCTTTTTAGTTTCACCATAGAAACCCGAAGGATAGTAAAAATGGGTATAATGGGCCTTAAGGCCCAAATGATTTTTTTCTGACCACAAAGCTGCTGCCCCTGAGTATGTAATTTGGCCACCAAACTCTTAATCTTATCAGCAAAATCAAATGCATGACTACCTTTTCCTTCAGCATATGGCCCTATCTACAGCTGCTGTAATACCACCGTTTTGAGTATTGAATCCCACTTCAGTGCTTCAGCTGAGGCAAAGGAATGTACATGCAAGTGGAAAATGTAGACTTCCAAAACCAAAATAACTGAAAGCTTGCTAAGCTCCTGACAATTGCTTTCCTCTAGTTCAGGAAATGTCACTTCTTAAAATAACAACGCAGTTGTCCTTGAAATAACGACCAGGCCCAGTCAGCTCCCTGCAGACATGCTCTTAA
Source organism: Patagioenas fasciata (assembly GCF_037038585.1). NCBI lineage: Eukaryota > Metazoa > Chordata > Aves > Columbiformes > Columbidae > Patagioenas > Patagioenas fasciata. The sequence goes on along the minus strand of NC_092520.1, from coordinate 68,642,743 downwards.
ATATATTTAAAATCCTACTTTCTTTGGTGTTTAAGGGCATTTCCTCATGCAATCTGATGTATGGAAGATACAAATTTAATACTCTGTATTTACTATTTCTTACCAATTTATTCCAGGATTTGTCTTTATAAGAGTCTTTGCTTGCACTTTGCTTATGGAATAATTTCAAACAACCTTGTTTCTAACATAAACAAATCAATGACATTATATACAACCTATTTAATTTCAGTTAATAGGATTGTATGTGAAATATTGCCTCTTGTATCCCGCAGAAATGGGAAACAAAGCAGGAATTTCTCAAGACATAGGAATTAGTGCTAACTTCTATATGCAATAAATATGATTTTAAGATTATGCATGGTAGACACAAAGCAATATTGATGCAGAGTCATTCATCTTTTCTATAGCTTCCAGATAAATTTATCATGATGACTTCAGGTAGGCCTTCAGCTTTACTGACTACAAAAAATAGAAGAAAGAGATAAAACCAAACCACAAGTATTTCACCTTTTTTCCTGAAGATTTATTAAAATAAAGTCAAATGGCTAAATGGTGTGCCAACTTAAAATAACTCCATTGCTAACACACTTTTGCATTTAGTATTTCCAGAAAACGTTCTTAAATTCAAGAGAATGAAAACAGTAAAGTTGCATCAAAATGTAAGAATGGTCTAGCATAAAGAATTTTAAAGTCAGGCTGGTTTTCTCCGAAGATTTGCTGTTCATCAGAGGCAAAAAAGTGTCTGTCCATATTTTTAAGTACAAAGTGCTTCCCTTCCTCCTCGAAGATCCAAATTAGTAAAAGTTTTAGTAATTCTCTCTTCCTGACCTGGAAATGAGTGGAAAATTAGAAAAGAAACATGGAAATATTTTGACTGTAGGAACTATGAATCATTTGTTTATCCCTTCATTGAATAAAAAAGTCTTCTCTGTTCTTTCCTGATGAATCTGAGGTATTTTACAGATAATCAAGCTTATTTTACATCACTTAACCCAGCAAGAGGAGATTTTGTTTCACTGTAGAGTGGCAAAGTTCTGAGAGGAGGCCACATCCACTTTTAGTAAATCATTCACATTTTATATATCTGCTATAAACCCCTATATTCTTTTTCAAAATGAATAATCTCAGCCTGTCTCTCCCCCTGATGAGGACTGATTTTTCATGCTGAAATCTTGGCTTTCTTAAAATCAGCAGAATCTTTGCCACTGAATTTAAGCAGGGTCAAGATTTTACTCTCATTTTTTGATCATTTTCGCTAATGATTTCACTTGATCTCTGAGATGAACAGTTATCGTTCCTTTAAGTGAAGTAGCTAACTTTGTCCATTTTTTTTTTTCTCCCTTTTTAACAAATCAAAGTGTTTGATTTGCTCTCTACTGACAGAGCTACAAACAGCATAACCTCAGTCTTTCTACGCCCTGGTTTGCAGAATATTGTATGTCACAAAGGTGTGGAATTGGATTAAAAGCTACAGCATGGTGCTCTGCAGATAAACCCACTGCAGGTGTGCAGTTTAATAGGATTTTAATTTAGTAGCAAGTGAACGAAGAGAAGAAGCCCAGAATGGGATTTTCTAGATGAAAAAATGCCTTTCATGCTGAGAGAAAGCAACTGCAAGCTCTGTGATAAGGAATAAAGATTGGGCCAATGCTCTCTGAGCTGCACTTTTGTAGATTACAGCTCGCTCAGAGCATCTTTGTTACTGCCACTGGTTTCGACGATTCTTAGTTCATATTATGTGTGTTTGGCTGTGTAGCATGTTGTCTGCCACACTCCCCATTAAGCCACTGTGTTCAAATCTTGTATTGTCTCACTCCCTGCCCTTTATATTTTTTCATATAAAAATAATGTTTTCCTCAGGAGATGTCGCCAAGTTGGAATGTATTCCCTTTTCAAGATTATTAATAATTATTCTCATGCTTCAAATTGCATTAAAAAAACAAACAAACAAACAAAAAACCACCACAGAAATGTTCTGCACTGTTCAAAATAAATGGAAAAACATGGTCTCTCTGCTGAGGAGTGTAATTTATATTCAGCATGAAGTAGGAATGAAGGACCAAAAACAGATGGGGAAGGAAGAGGAAGAATGGAGGTGTCAACTAAAAGATCATGAAGGGATCTGCTAAGCCACAGACACATATTGATGCTGCTGCTATCAGGCCAAGGTTGGAAGATTCTTTTCTGATTTCTTTTACCAGTCCTCCCTCTCGTTTTTCCAGGGTTTCATAGCAAAACCGAGTTTTTAGCACTAATTTCAATGAGATGAGGGTGGAGGTGCGATGAACAGATTTTTTTCCCAAGCATAACAGGCTGTAGAGAAGGCAGAGAAATGCCTCGTGGGACAAGATGAAAAAGATACGGAGGTTGGTGTTGTTGGCAGAGGACGGATGGGAGGATGGGAGCTGATGAAAGACACTGGGTCGCAGGGAGCTGCAGAGGCTGCATGAGGTAAAGGAGCTAAAAGAAAAATTATGAAATATCCCTGGGATGCACAGAGTGATGAAATGTCAGGCAGCAGAAATGTGGTCCAGGAAACAGCAGCGCATTTGGTGGATGCCACTGAGGCTGCTGAGGGTTTAGATACCCCACACAACAGGTAGTGGCCGAACGGGGTTTAGTAAGGAGCAGGGGCAGAAGGTTGCTTGGGAGCATGATGATGATTTTTCGTGATCAAAAGTTGCAGAATGCAAATCCTCTTGCAGTGGGAACCTATTCAGGGGATCTACTAAGGTAGCAATATGAAAGAAGGGGTGGGTGATGGAGATGCTTTTGGCAGCTGTGTTTCTCAGCAATCTATGGAATTAGTATTGACACCCAGAGAAGGAGCCTGCAATGGCTGAGGTGGGAGCTACCAACTGTTTGAAGGACACAAGTAGGCAGATGTGCTCATTCGTGCTGACACAGCTCCTGAAAAGATTCTGAGCTGCAGGTTCAAGTTTTTCATCTCCCCCACAGGCTGCAAACACTTGAACCACAGCATCAGCAGGCTCTTACTAGGCTTTAGTTCAATAATCACCATTGTCAGTATTTTGCAGATGGGCTGTTAGAGTCCATCAGCTACTGGGATCTTTCATCTCTAGGTTCTTTCTATACTCTGCCAGTCCTACATTTCATCCATACATTCTCTCAAATCACCCTACTCTTTATTTCATGTTTTATGCCCATCATCTCTTACTCAGATACCCCTCATCCCTCACTCTAGTCAGCCTTGCTCTATTCTTGAGATAATGTACAAAGTATGCAAAGCTGTTACACATAATTGTAAAAACATCATGTATACAGACAACACCTTGGTCAAACCCTTGTCTGCTGAGAGCCACACAAGAGCTTTGATGACCATATGAAAGCACATACAGGTAACACAGTGAAAGAACATAGGAAGCAAAGCAGATACTGAGTTATCTTTCTGTTGGTTTGTCTCCTAATTTCTGGCCATCAGTGGTTTAGAGATTCCTTGCTCATAGCCTGCACCCAGCTCAGTTTGGTTTTTGACATTAACATGGCATGGCAGGATGGGTCATTTGAAAAATGATAACAACTGTCAAACATGCCTATTACATTTATAAATCAGTCTTGATTTGTCCCCTTTGTGCCTTCTTTCTCCTCTCTAATTTTCATTGTTGAGTTAGTTTTAGCATATCTTAAATTTAAAAACGAGGGTCCTCCGAGGGTCTTTCTAGCTAATAAAGATGTTTTAAAAACAGTCTGGTTTTAGTCCTGGTCCCATTTTATGGAAGCTAAATACATCTTGGGAGGTGCTACAGCAGGATGACTCTCAAAGTGTAATTTTCTTTGTGAATCTTAATGCCATTAACATTTGTCTAGCACTCTTTTCCGGAAAACACAATGTTCTCTAAGAGTGAAGACAAGTGCTGTTATTGCATGGAAGAGAAATCTGAAAAAAGCTGAATGTATAATTCATCACTTGTACTAAGCACAGAGGCTTGATCCATGTTCTCATACTTAGCCTTGCATCCTAGGAAGAGTATATCTTGTTTTCTACCTGTATGTCATCCCTTATGCTGGTAAGTTTGAACCAGTGGACTGATTGCAAGAAAGTCTGGTGGAGCAGAAGGATCTCAAGGATTTCATACTTCTGCATGTTCTGCTAAAACTAACAGGTAGGTGGAGGGAAGAGCCTCTGGGTGCTTCCAACAGCGAGAAATGACCACGCCATATGCTCGTGTATCTGATCAATAAATACACGCGGTCTGTTTGGTCAGCAATTCCACAAGCTGCTCCCAACCCACCAGAACAGCGCTGCTCTTGCTTAGACAATGCTTGGTGAATCTAAAGGAGCACCTGAGGTCTGCTGGAAACATAAGGGAAGAATCAGGGAACTGTGGTGATGAGGAGGTGGGTGGTGTGGAATCTACAATCCCTTGGTGGGATCTGGGGTGGGTGAGGGCTGTGGAAGATGCTTTATGGCTTGAGGTTTGGGTGACACTGGGCACAGCTCCATGCAAACCTGGATTTCATTAGGTCTACTTCACACACATAAAGCCTCTCAAACAACAACACCCCTTCTGATCCCTCCCAATTTACCCAATTTATAACTTCTGTTGTTGTTGTTAAAACATTAAAAGTTAACATTTATTTTACCTTGCCGCCTGCGGCTGTGTCCACCGAACAACTCAGAACTCTGGAAAAACGTTGCTTAATCCGAAGTTATTCTGGCTCTGCATCAAAGTTATAAGAGCTGTCTGCGGAACATTGGCTTGAGGTTGCTCCTCTGCAATATAGCCCCAGAAATGGTTGGGCTCATAAACCCACAGAACAGGAGGCTCGTTTTGCTTTGCAACCCAGAAACTTTCATCAGCTTCCTCCTCTATATAGGACAGGAAAATGTGAGCCACAAAATCCATGAGTAGCAAATTAAACAAATGCCAGGATCCTAGGTTTAAAGAAAAACAAAAATAATTTTAACATCCTCTTCATTTGCTTATTTTCATGATGTGTTCTTTTTTGAAGGACTTCATGATAGTAATGGGATCGACAATGCAGCAGACTAATCACTCATCAAATAGTACTTAAAAAATTATGTATTTCCAAATATCACAGAGAAATAGGCACCAAATGCAGATTTTAAACATGAGCAAACACCTTTTTATTTTAGCTAGAGAGGAATGTGTGTTTATTTGCTTTCCTGTTCAAGCCCTTCCCCATATGCACTGCTACTACAAAGCTTATCAACAAGCACGTATCATCCCCATTTTCCCCTCGGACAGATAAATAATTTCACCTCTTCCCAAACAAATCCTCCTACAGACATCTGTGTGTCTTATATCTGTGACATCAAATGCCCTGCCTTGCAGCTTGGGACATAACTGCTAAAAGCCAAGTGAGACTCACTGGGACCATTGACTTCTGAATCATACCTTGGTTGAAAGGCCTTGCAGTAAAGAGTAGGTCTTCTTCCGTGCCATAAATCTGCATAGGAATTCATCAAACAATTCACAACCTCTGCATCCCACAAATGTGTTTACTTGGACATCAACAAGGAGACACCACCATTTATATGGGTGACCAAGGTTTATAGAGCTTTAAAAATGAAAAATACTGCCTCTTTTGATGTTAGATGTGTCTGAGAAGCTGCTGGTTCTACTGTTTGTCTTTTTGCACATTTTTAAATGATAGCAAATGATAGCAAAGTAAGACTTGATAATCTGTCAGACAAGGAAAGGGACCTTGATATTTGGAGTTCAAACTACACAGACCTGACACTAGTAGTCCATGACGGTTTCTAACAGTCTTACAGATGTTTTCAATATATTCAAGAACAGTAAGCATGAAACGAAAGCTACCACTCCAGCTGTCCCTTGGGATAATACAGAGGGACACAGATTTGAAGAGGGATAGAAAGGTGAATCGGTTTGCTTTCAAAAGAGGAATGCGCAGGTCTCTCTCCAGCAAGCGCTGCTCACCAATACGTCCCTGAATGCCTTGGAAGGGAGAGTGGTGAAGGAGATGGAGGTGTACCAGCTGAAGTGAGGCTCTGTGATGGAGACACATAGAGGCACATTTGCTGGAGAGGAGGTGGAGCTGGAAGAGCTGTAGAGGTCTCATTAGCCCTGACTGCTGTAGCACACTTGCGCCTTGCTGTCTCAGAGGGGGTAACTGCACGGTTCCTCCGACCACACTTGGGCATCACCCATGGGGAAGCTGGGCTGGAAAGGGTAAAAGTCAATGCTAATCTCAGATGTGTAAGTATGCCTGCATGTGTGCCAGATGTGCCAAGATCCAAGGCAAGAGCCCCAGACAGAAGTAAGTTTGGTTTTGCTTGCTGGTAGGTGGTGTATTTTGGGGGGAGGCACACTGCAGGAACGTGGCACTCACATCTTTGCCTAAGCGGTTGTGTTACCTCAGTGTGGATGCTGCATATTTCGACTTGCAGGCTGCCCACCATTTCTGCAAGAAATACTGAGATGTAAGAAATTTCTGAAAAGCAATGACTCTGAGTACAGAACTTTTACAGCAGATGGCTTTTTAACATAATGGCTTCAGCTTTGTCCACTAAAACTCAAAATTCTACTGGAACAGAACCATGGGAAAGAAGAGACATTGTTACGTTGTAGAGCCCAATATCTTAAAGAACCAAAGGTATTAAGAAAGAATATAATAATGACCAAATTTGTTGGAGCATCACAGAGAAAGGTTAAAAGACATTTTTTAACTCTCTCACATGTGAGAATAAATTCAGTCTTAGTGCCACTGTAGTATCATAAGAAGACTGTTGTAAGTGGGATGAAAATGTAATTTGTAACTAGTTTAAGGAAGGCTCAGCAGAGGAAGGGATGCTCTCCATCAGTCGTACGCCCGATCAGTGACAACTGCAGAACAGGGAGGCAATTCATTAAACTATTCTTGTGGTGGAAAGAGTAAAGAGAATTTCATCATCATGGGGAATTGTTTCCAGAGCTGTTCTTGGAATACATTCGTAATTTCCCCATTGCCCAAAATATTGCTTGTAACATTGGAGAGTTTTGTGTAGAACTCCTCTGGAGAGAGAGAAAGGAATAATTATTTTATTATTACTGTAATGCAGTAGCTGACGGACAAGGGATGCTATTGTGCTCTGTTCCCTGCAGACACAACAAAACTCTAATCCCGCTCCAGAGAGTTCCTAATCTAAATATAAAGCAAAAGGTGGCACCTTGATGTGGAAAAGGGCTGCGCACATATGTGCACAAACACCGACATCAGCTGGGGAAGAATACTGAAGAATACAAAAGGCAACAACCTTAACATACCCCTTTGTTATGTCCTTGTAGGAAATACATAACCTCATTAACTTCAAAACCATACTTTTTTCTTTGGCTATTTGTGTGAAGCCCCATCCAACAGAAGAGGAAAATAAAGTGAAGGTGGTCCTTTGAAAATCTAAAAAGTGGTTCGTGCAGTTTGAGATCAGATGCTATTCACAGGAGCTGGTGCATTTCTGCAGAGTGAATAACAGAGAGAGACTCTGAAAGGTTTTACAAATTAAGGGAAAGGCAGATAAGGCTGGTGCAATACAGAAATGAAAGAGACTGAACTGATTCAAGATGTGACTGTACCACTTCAAACCTCTTTGAATGAATGTGACTGCACAGTCCCTTCACTTCTCCTGCCTTTCACTGGTGTGGCGTGGATTTGATACTTGACAGCCCAAAGCCCTAAAACAGAGAGAAAACTAACCCAGCCAAAGAAGTGACAAGTGAGTTTAACACCTTAAATAGGCTTGCTTCTGGCTAGGCAAGCACTTACATCAGTGTAAAGCATAAGGAAAAGGAAGGAGCATATAGTTGTCAGAGGAACTTTTGGCAAGTAATTATTGCAGTGGCTCTGCTCTGGCTCTGTTATATGGGAAGAACCCATATAACCCACACTGGAATTTCGATGGTTTGGGATATTAGCGGCCCCAGCTTTCTGTCACACCCTGCTGCTGGGGTCGGCAGCTCTTGCAGGGAGGGAGAGCAGAGGCCCACACCTCAGGCTGCTGTTTCCCATGTCCCCACAGACAAATGATGGCTGCTGCCGAAAGAGGGAGTCGTGCCCTTCTCACCGTTTCCAGCCGCATGCTCCTATAATACCTTCCCCTCTTCTGCTCACCCTGGAGTTTTGAATCAGAAAACAAATCTGGCAAAAAACAAAATGTTTCACTTGCCTGACCTGGCTAGCCACAGCACCAGATGAATGGTGCTGCTTGCTGCAAGAGAGAGCATAGGAAGAAGTGATGCCCCTAATGACTTCAGTGTGAATTTATCTCAGTTAAAAGCATCTGGTGCCTCTGCCATCTCAGGAGACAGAGGGGTATATCAGATGAGAGTCACAAAGATCCTACTTACCAAAACTGTCTGCATAGTTCAGGGTCATAACCTTGCTTACTGCGCTCAGGAGGAAGTTCCATTTCAACTGGAAATCTGAGGCCAATTTTCTGAATTCCTCTTTACTCCTGCTCGGCTGCAGACAGAGCAAAAAAAGTACTTTATGATCAGGCTGCTTAAAATAATTCCTTATTGTGTTGCAATTTCCCTGTACAAACTGCACACAAGGGTGGAACAAGCAGGTTTTTTTGTTAGAATCCTGAAATAACTTAGGTTGAAAGGGATCTGTGGACATCATCTAATCCAACCTCTTCCTCAAAGCATGGGCAGCTTGCTTCAGGCCTCATCCAGACACATTCTGAATACCTCCAGGATGGAGATTCCAGAGGCTTTCCAGGTAACCTCTCCCCATGCTTAACTGCTCTAATGGTATTTTTTTTTTCTTTTTATCTATTGGAAATTTTATTTGCTGCAACTTGTGTCTATTGCCTTATACCCTATAACTGTGAACCTCCATGAAAAGTCCATCTTCTCTGTATCATCCCATGAGGCAGCTGAGGATTCTGTGAGATGAAGGCACTACAGAACTGCAAAGTGATCTTCTTAATTAAAAAAACTTTAAGAAATAATCAAGCTCAAGAAGTGCAGTTTGTCCTGCTTCTTCAGAAAGCAAAAAAAAAAAACAAAACCCAAAACCAAAAACAACTTTAACCACCACACAGACCCAAGGTAATTGGTTTGGCAACCAACCAAATGCAGTTGTACAATCAAGCTACCACTAATTCTGTACCAGTGATGGAACAGGAGTGGTAGATTTTGGTAACTTAAGGAAAGGTGCACGTGTGAGAATGATCATACTTGAATCTTTCACAAGAGCTAGAGACAGTGTACTAGAAATTGTCACTCTCCTGCTGCCTGCTAAAAGTCAACAGTTTTGTAAATCAATGATTTCAGTAATCATGAGGTGTTCACTTCATTTTTACTAACATTTTTCTTTTGAATTTTGGCTTGTTAGGGACTGTTATAATATGTGTCTATGAGATGAGAGCAGATACTGACACCATCCAAGTGGATATATGCACAGAAATGTGCTTGTAGTTTTTTGCACAGATGGAATTTTTGTGTGCCAATTAATTTCCCCCTTTTTCTGCAACATGCATAAATTGTATTTATGGAAATACGCAGTCTGGTCAGGTTGCTAGAGTACAATGTAGCTCCGGCAGACTAGTGACAGTCAGCATGTAGCACGATAAATGATGTGATCACATTTTCTTTTATGGAATGATTAAATTAATTTTATACCTGAATGACAAAAGCCTGAAGATTTGAAGACACACAGTTCAGGAGAACCTGAATATCTATGGAAGGGACCAGCAGAGACATTAAGTCATTCAAACCTATGAAATACAGAAGGGAGATCATTACCTGAAGTGATTGACTTGCTTTTTGGTTTGTTTCTGCAGTTTTTAGCCTTTTATTCTTTTATCTTTAGCTTAAACTATATTAAGACATCTGTTCATAGCATTTTGATTAATATACTTATATGATTCCTTTAGTGAGGAATAGTACACTAATTTGAAAACAGAATTCACATTTGTGTCCATTTCCACCATATCTGCACTGACCTAGTCATCATGGCAAAGGTGGCAAGAATAAACACTTCCAGTGTGAAAGCTGGAATTTAGTTATATGCAATAGCAACTTACTTGTGTGAGATTTTATGTGGTTAAGAAAAAAAAAAATCTTGGTTTATCTGTTGAGGGGGAGAAAACAGTTTTAAAACAATAACAGAAAATGCAGAATATTCTGGAGACCAACAGAAATACAGATAATATTGCCACAAATCAGTGCAGCTGCTCCCCTAAAACATTGGAACCTACTACCCAGTACTAAAAGGTACATCACTATGGCACCTCTCTGAATTTATACCCTTCAAACTGAGACACCTTCCTTCAAGAAGGCATATGGATAAGGTCTGTGAAACCTTGTTTATTATAAGTAACAGTTTGCAAAAGCAACAAAAACAGAGAATGCCATAAATTCACCTTGGAAAGAGTAAGATCATCATTAATATAATGTGCAAATATAGTAAGAGCATTCTGCACAGCGTTTTAATATTTTAAGCTGTATATCAATATTATGCAAATGGTTCTCCTGATGGTTCTGTGAAGAATGCAAGTTATTTTTCCCACTGAAAGCAGCCATGGAAAGGCTGTGGTGCATCCCTTGTCAGCGAGCAAGTTGGCGGTGGGCCAGCAAAAAAGAGCTGAGGTTTCCTCCTGTCAGTTCTATGCACGGCCTAGTCCAACTTGCCCATCCCTTGCTAACAATTTAAACAGCAGCTCATTAATCTAAAAATTGACTTGCCATTATCTTCCCCTCACTTTTCATTAAGTTGGAAAATGCATTATGTCATGGCTGCATACAAACTGTGTATTTTAATATTTTACAGCACAACATCAATCCCACAGGCTGCAACATAGCAAAAGGACATGGAAGCTGAAAGGCTGATAGTCCTTGTCCAGTTCAGCATACAATATTTTAAAATTTGGCCACAAGAAATGATTTTGTCTACTTTGATTAATAACAGAGGAAAATGCGAAATGCAACTCTTGGAATCTTCTTTTTGTCAAAGAAAAAGATAATAAATGATCAACCCTGTTTGTCAACCTTCTTCTAGAAGGTACATCATTCAGTAACACAAACCCTACTCCTGCTGCCGTAGAAAGCTTTCATTCTTAACCTTTAAAGTTAAAATGATAATATTACATGCTTCATTCTCAATTTTATTGGCTCTTTTCCAGTACCCTGGGTTACGGCAAGACTGAAATTCCCATTGGGGCAGAAACCGTGGATAAAAAAGAGGAAATGCTGGAGCTTCAACAATGGCAAGCAAGGGCTTAAGTGGATAGACAAAATATAACAAAAAAATATTACATTTGAGGTGTATGTCGTTCTGTGGCTCCTCTGGATTCCTAGATTTTGGTTGAAAGAGGTTTCCAGGCACATCCAGAAATCCCTGACTGATGACAGCATGCAAGTCTGATCGCAGAACAGTGACTTTGCTGTTGCTGTTCAAGACTGTTCTCATTATCTATAGATAAAAAGAAAACAGTTAATGCCTTTCATTTTCTCAAGCCCTAACTCAGTCAAAAAGCTTCCCTTATTCAATACCAGACTTGATATAAACAGTCTCTGAATTGGGAAAAAAAATAAATCAAAGGAGATGAATCTGAAGTTGCCTTCAAGTGTTTTTTGTTCTAGGAATTATTATTTTCAATGGCGCCCTGTGGTGGTTAACATGCTTGAAGTATCTGAGCAATTGGTTTTGCCCAGAGTTGTTATAGTTACACCAAATAATGGTATTTTGTCTGAAACATGGAATTGTGTATCAGGGCTGACTTTCCCTTGATGTTACTTGTCCTTAGTATATGCTTCAATTAAATTAGAAGGCAAGTCTTCTCAAGCTGCCCAAACCTTTGAGAAGACAAAAACAACATTATAAATGTGGTGCCAGTTAAAATTAGTTGGGATTTTATCCCATTTATCTGCTTATGAGTAATTTGTGAATGAGTCTGGCTTCATATTTGTCCCCAAAAGTAGCTAGATATTGCAAGCAATTTTCAGCCTAACTTTGATCCTTATCTCTGAACCTTTTCTTTTTTTTTTTTTTTTAAATTCCATTGCTAATATCAAACAGTATTGCTCCAGATTCTTGATGAAAAGATGGAAACGATGAAGGAAATTAAACCTTAATCCATTAAAATTTGTTAATCTCTCACTTTGTCTCTCACTTCCATACTGAGATCAGTAAGAACCTAAAGCCTTTGTTGAATTTCAGGCTTTTATATGAATAATTCATGTCCAGTGTGACCTTACAGAGGAAAAATATTTTTTGTAAAATTTAGAAAAACCTCAGGATTCGTAAATGTTTTAAAAAATCTAATACGCCAGAGGCTTACCATGCCCCCACAAGCAGCAGAGAATGCAGCTGCCCATTTGTGTGCAAACATAATTCCCAATCCGGCAATGTTTCTTTTTCATCCTTCTGCTAGCTTTACTGAAATACAAAAGGCACTCTGATTCTCACTTGGTAATCCCTTTCAGCTAAGTTAAAGACTAAGTCTTTTACCTTACTGGAGTTTCTAGTGTCAGAAGGAGAGCTGCTGCTTGCAACAAGAGGACATGAGCCAAAGGCTGGGAACTACCGGGGGCAGCACCTTCAGCAGGCTGCCAGTACCCCTCTTTATGCCCCGGTTTTACACCAGTCACTTTAGCTAATGCACTTCACTAAATATAATTCTCTAAATCAGGGGTGTCAAACACATTTTAACCGGGGGCCACATCAGCCTCGCGGTTGCCTTCAAAGGGCCAAATGTATAAATGTATGAAGTCCTAAAATTACATTCGGCCCTTTGAAGGCAACCGCGAGGCTGATGTGGCCCCCGGTTAAAATGCTCTAACTGATTGAGCGTCTGCTCCGACAACACTTAAATACAGGTTACCAGAGGCAGGAATCAGCCCGAAGAAACAACAAGCAACATATTCACATTCCTTTCTCACAGGGAACTCACACCTTTTTATGCTCTAATTACTTCTGCATGTCCAGGTAGTAGCAGCTGTCAGCCTGCTTTATCTGCACATGATGGGAAAGTTACTTTTTTTTTTTCTTTTGAATGCTGACCCTGCCAAAATTGTTCCTGTTTTCTCACCAGGTGGCTAAGTCATTGCAAAGTATTCTACAAGGGCTGGTGTGGTTACACCATGTGGAGGCTGCAGTTACACAGCTCCTCCATAGTGTAATACTTCTCAGTAGGACACTCTCACCTGCTTTGACCATCCATCTCTGGTTGAAATTCAAGGTGTATTTTAGACAAAAAAAACCTGAGAAGGATGATTAGAAATATCAAATGACTCCTATGTAGGAAGATGAGATGAACTTCAAATAGAAATAGCTGAGGGAGGATGTGATGGAGGTTTACAGGGAGAATTACATGAAGAAGGGCAGAAATGTTAAAGTTAATAAAATTAAGTACTTTTTCACTCAATAAATAATCAAACCCTGGAACTCACTACCCCAGGGTGTTATGGATGCCAAAATCAAGCTATTAAATACCAAGATGTGGATACAACCTTCACCTCAGATTTGTAGAAGCCAGGAGCATACACTGGAGGAGGACTGATGAGAGCCACCAGGAGAAATAGGCTACAAGTCCACACAAGCCTGGGTCTGGCTGACTAAACCACTCAACAGTCCTTTCTGAGGGACATCTGCCTCTTCACTAAGCATCTGCATGTTCCTCACAAGCTGAAAATTTTAAACACCTGTGATGTTTAGCTAACCATCTTCTGGTGTGTGTTGGACAGAAGGATATATTTGCAGGGGAATGTTTAGCTGATATTTGTTTCCTATTCTGCTTTGCTGGAGCCCAGTATCCATGGCTTTGGCAAGATCTCCAGCAGAAGTTGTAATAGAGACTGTATCACTGCTGAAAGACTCATGGGGATGCTAATTTACAAGGCTTGCATAATTTTATTTATTGAAACTATTGTTTTTCACTTGCCGATGGGACTAATCACCACGTACACCAGAACTCCTTTGCCCTTCCCTTTGTATTTTAAAGAGGCTCTAGAGAAGGTGCAAACATCATTTGCTTGTGAGAACAGAGCCAAGAGCTTGTTAACATGAACAAGAACCAGGCTAAGGATGTGCTCAGCTGTAAGCGTTGATCTGACCCAGATTCTGAGGTCTGCGAGGTTCACTTTGTGTCAGTTAAAGAGCATAAAGGGGATGCAGACCAGTCAAAGGCTGCTGCTAGAGAATCCCCCCCAATGCAGGCTGCAATTCTCTTGCCCTAAATCTTGAGGGTGTAAATTAATTGTTGACCCTCTGTAGCTTTTCTGTGCATTAAGAATAAGCAGGGAAGAGTTGAAAACCTACAACCAGCCCCTTGACATCATGGCTTCAGCACAAGGATGATGTATATTCTGAGTATGCAAAGCAAATGCAAATGACTGGGAACAGCAGGCACTTGCAGTCTTGCTTGATCATGTCCTTCGACGCACAAGAACACTCCTTCAAAACACACAAAGCTGAGCTTTTCAGGTATTTAGTATCTCTAAGAACTGCTGCAGTATATGGGAACTGTGAGTGCTCAGCACCTCACAGAAGTGAACCTTTTGCCTGTGTTAGTACACCGGTGCATATTTGTGTATTATTACAATTTTTAAAAACCTTTTTAAAGTGACGTGTGTCTTTTTTATGTTGTTGGTGATGAGTTTTTCGATAAAGAGAAGCTGCGTTTATTGAGGAAGAACGTGGCAATACCATACAGTTCATTAAGCCACAGTTCCCTTCCTTTCTCCCTTTATTGTGGGGAAACAATGTAGTAATTTAAGCCACATGGCAAGTTGGGAGAATCTTGTACTTGGTGTTTGAAGGAGAGGAGACAACATACCACCTGTTCTTTTCTGCTTTCTTCCCTGTTCATGACCTATCTGTTCTGTTGTTGCCCAGATCACCTCAAAACCCAAGGATCTGGAAGTATCCAGGGACACCAATGGAAGGAATGCTGCAGGGAGGGTACAGCCTGTCATTATAACGCCGTACTAAACGAAACAATTCACTTTGCAGTGTTCAAAGGGATAAAAATGCAGCACCCGGATGCATCTCCTTTGTCACTGTGGCTGAGAAGAATGATACTCTGGACCAAAAAGCAGGTAGAGATATTGTTAGAGAGATTTTCTGTTTTTTTGCCCAAGGAAAAAAGCCAATCTGAGTGGTGCCCATGAGGAGAAAAGTTCAGAAGGTGCTTTCCTTCAGCATTCCTTTCAGCACTCTCTGCTCAGAGGATGGAGAAGATTTTGCCAGCTGATCCCTGGGATCCATGAAAAAGTTGAGGGTCTTGTGCCCTTACAGACCTCCTGCCCTGCTCCCCAACCATGCAGCTTCTCTGCAGCTGATGTATTAGTGATTCCCCTTGTGCAGGCTGCTGTGGCACTTGTTAGAGAGAGTAGTCAGGACACAACATAAAATAAATTTTAGAATAAAACTGGGTTTTGCATGGCTGAATGAAGATACTGGAAACTGTCATCTGACCCTTGCAGCTACTGTGTTCTCCTCTCCATGGAGGATCATTGACCATATCTCAGAAGCTTTCACTTAATGCAGAGGGAGGAAAAGGTCCTGTCAGCATACTCATGGTGTGGGAAGAGATAGGTAGGAGGGTGAACATGGTTTGGACCATGGGCAGTCTACAGCTAAGAACACCTGTGCTGCTGCTCTTGTCCTACAGTGGAGCGTCTCATAAATAGCTTGGACTGCTTGAGTGAATGAGATGACCAGCTTTTTTGTTTCAAGGATTCTGGAACATACCTTGGCCATGTTAGAAAGGTCTATCTTTCTCCCAAGTCTTTTTATAAACACTGTAACTTCTGTTAAAAAAGAAGAGACAGATGTTTCATATCATTAATATTTTACAGTCTAAAAGACATTAATGAAGACAGATCTTTTAAGTTAGAAAGTAGATCCCTAGGGGAGCTACAAAGACTACGGGAGGGCACAGTGGAGGCACCGAGCCAGCACTATGGGCTGTGGACCCTGGCAGCTTAGGACTTGCAAGCATAAGTAAGCTGCCCAGGTCACCACTCTTTCTTCACTGCAAATCTGATAACCCATGGCACACAGGAAAAATGCTTCTAGTATATTTTTGCATGCAATACTTCTTAATCAAGACTAATACTCATTTACATGTATGGTTTAAGGTGAATGAAAGCAACCTTAATTCTAAACCTCCTGTATTTTGTTTAGGGGGGTTACATTTCCACCTCGATGCACCTATAATTTTGCAGCACTGTTAATAAGCTTTAGTTTCTTTGGTTCTGTTTTCCCCTGTTTATAATGTGTTGCAACTATGACAAGCATGCTCCAAGAATATAATATAAAATCACTGATTCTTAGTTGCAGCTGATTAA
Organism: Patagioenas fasciata; assembly: GCF_037038585.1. Taxonomy (NCBI): domain Eukaryota; kingdom Metazoa; phylum Chordata; class Aves; order Columbiformes; family Columbidae; genus Patagioenas; species Patagioenas fasciata. Next base: position 68,626,460 of record NC_092520.1, on the reverse strand, counting down.
TTACCTATATTTCCATGCAGTCACATTTTAAAAACACATTACTAAGTTTGCTCTGTCAAGCATTCGAATGTAAGAAATGTCAGAATTAAGACTATCTGCAAGCCTTCCTTAAGCTAATACAATCTTTATTCTACACAGGAGCCCTGCTTTGCCTCTGAGCAGTTGGTCTGCACTCAGTGAGCAACTGAGCAACATCATGTTTTAGTCAGAATTTTCAGCATCATTAAATATATGTGTGTATGTACATTCATACATATTTATAAACACACACATATATACACACACCTTTGTATAGTACAGATTTTTTCAAATCCCCCTCTAAAGGCAAAGTCATAGTTTCCCTCTGGGAATATGGCCTTTTTTTTTCCCGTTTATATTGGACTGTGCTATAGCCATTAATTAATTTATCTGCATAAAACCACTTGCAAGGTCAAAAGACAGAAAAATACCTAAATTTCAGGGGGCAGACTGCACAGCCAAAGCAATCATGGCAAGAACAGATCTTTAAAAAGATTCAAATACACTTTAATTTACCATTAATTTTGAATAATTTTGGCTTAAATTTGTTCTCACACATTATCTGAGACTATTTATTTTTAAATGCATGCCAACTAGCTCTAGTCCTCACTACTATCGAAGTTGCATCAGTTAAAAAAGTTTTTAAAATAATTTCTGTAAGAGTCTTGTAATACAATCTTCTTTGCTATTTAAGCAAAGGTTATTTTATGCAAATATCTCTATTACTCAAACATACCTTTTGATTTAGATATTTGGAGTGGTAATGGAAACTCTTTCAAAGCATTAAGCAGCCAAACTTCAATATTTTTACTGAACAATCTCATTGACTTAATGCGTTGCACAGGCACCTCCTCCAGGAAATCATGAAGTAAGATGTCCTCCATTTCCTAGAATACAATTCATGATTGGTCTACTAGAGGTATTTACAGCAGCTTGAAACAAAATAGTATTTATACTTTAAATATAAGTGTAAAGAAGCTAATTTTTTTCCTTCCAATTAAACAACAGCTAAGCTACATTTATTAGCGGAAGGAAAAAGATCTTAAAAATAAATATCATGTCCTGAATTAATTATTAGACACTACTTAATGACCTGCTGTAAATGAGGAGCAAATTATTTTTATCAAAAAACTGCGTATTTCTATGTGGAATGTCACCAAGAAATGCAGTAGTGTCCTCACAGGAAAAATAACTCCTAATTTGGAAAACAGTTTTTAGGTGAAATTTCCACCACATAACCTCATGCCAGAACTACAGACCACATTTATAACAGCATACTCCATTTATATTAGGGACTTTCAAAGGAATAATCTAAGTTATCTTAATTTCCACTGACTCCTTAAAAAGTCCCAAAGAAGCCAAAGAACAGACTTGAGGTACAAACTAAAATCCTGTTGTACAGCACACAAGAAACAGCTGGCTCTTCTCCTCAGGTAGAACTACCAAAAAGATACAAACACATAATAACATAATCACAACAAACAAGTGAGTCTACGGTACCTTGAATAGCTGCCTGTCATAGATTTTGAACAGCTGGCATACATCTGGCAAGGACATAAATGCTATATTTTCAGGCTGCAGAGACCTCCAGAATGACATGATACAATCTTCCACCTGTTGCACAAAGTCATTTATGAATTTTTACTGATTTTGCCCTTGTGAAATATGAAGCGTAATTCAATAAAACCGCACACATAAACAAAAGAATAACTGTGGAGCTGGGCTCTCTGACTGGCCCCATCTTGGCTGGGTGCCAGCATAAGTGCAAGCATCCTGGGGCAACAAGCTGAACCTTGCAAGGCAGCGTAAGAAAGAGGAGAGAAATGAAGAATTGTGCTGTGGATATGTGGATCTAATGAAATATATGTGTCTATGGCCTTGTGTTTTGTGCTGGGCTCAGACCTGTTGATGTGCCAGCAGTGTTCAGGATGTGCCTACAAACTCCGATTCTTGGAACATATTGTTTTAGTTAAGAGCTCCCAAATAATTTGACTGAATTCTCCTTTTGTCTCTAAATGATCATCTACCTTAGATCAAACCATCAATAAGCTACACAGAAATTATTTTATCCTTAGAGTTGTTTGCTGTTATCAGAATGAGTGTTATTAAGGCAAAGGCATACCTTGTCAAGCTCTTCCTTTCTCACCATATGTAGAAGATCTTGACAATGGCTGTGATACTCATTGACAAGCAGGACAACCTGGAGAAAAAGACCAAAAAGTGGGTACAAAAAGATCACAGAGGCAAAGAGCTAACTTGTGTGATAACCAAATACTTGAACGTACCATTTCGTATGGGTATTTCTTCCCTAGCTCTTGCTCCCAAAGATAAATTCTGTTGAATTCAGGCCAAGGGTACTGATATCTCTCTTGTTCAGTCTTCAGATAAACAAGAGATGGAGAACACTGCAAATTCTTGCTCTCAATGCATCAGAGTTAATTTTGAACAATAATAAAAAAAAAAAATGACAATTATCTTGTCAGTTCTATTAAAGGTATTAAGTACTTCCTTGAAATTGTATAACATGATTTTTAATAAGATGTATTCCTTCAGAGGAATCCTTGTCTTTTTTTTGGAAAGTAGAGGTGGATGAAAGAAACAAACATGGCTGACTAAATGTTTAAATCCCAAATAGTACATGAATTTATTTTTAAGGCCAGTGAATATGTAGTGCTATACATATCTTCCACATATATTTTCTATAGCCCTCATGTCACAGTTGTAACCTTCTAAATAAGGCTGCAGATAGTTGGTTCTGCTGCTGAGGTGACAGCACATTTCTCATCAGCCGTCATTACATCCAATTCAGAGCACTCATTACCACACCCCAGTGCTCTGTAAAAATCAGACAGACATCCAGTCCCTCCTTTTTTCCTCACTTTGGCCCACATAAGCTTGTTGCTCATGCTCTGCTGGCTGGCTCCCAACAACCCCCATGTCAAGCCATCCCATGGCAGCATGCTTATTGGAGAACTGCCACAGGTCAGCCTCAAATCTACTCTTTTTGGTGAGCACAGAATCATGAAATCATTCTGGCTGTAAGACACACTCAAGATCATTGAGTCCAACCGTTAACCTAACACTGGGACTAAACCATGTCTCTAAAAGCCTCATCTACACGTCTTTTAAACACCTCCAGGGATGGTGGCTCCGCTACTTCCCTGGGCAGCCTGTTACAATGCCTGACAACCCTTTCAATTAAAAAAATTCCTAATATCCAATCCAAACCTCCCCTGGTGCAACTTGAGGCCATTTCCTCTCATCCTGTCACTTGCTACTTGGGAGAAGAGACCAAGCCCCTCCATGCTACAACCTCCTTTCAGGTGGTTGCAGAGCGTGATAAGGTCTCCCCTCAGCCTCCTTTTCTCCAGGCTGAACAGCCCCAGTTCCCTCAGCCTCTCCTCATCAGACTTGTGCTCCAGGCCCCTCACCAGCTTCATTGCCCTTCTCTGCACTCTCTCCAGCACCTCAGCGTCTTTCTTGTAGTGAGGGGCCCAAAACTGAACACAAGATTCAAAGTGGGGCCTCACCAGTGCCAAGTACAGGACCCATAGTCCTGCTAGCCTGCTGGCAGGGGTTGCACTCTTGTTTTCTTAATCATTTCCTAGTATTATCTTTAAATACTTTTCATGCCAATAAACTCTGAACGCATTGAAAACATAAATGGCTCAGCAGCACGAGGGTCTGTCACTCTGGGCCTCAGGCCCGGAAGATTGTGCCTCACTAACTCCGTTAATACTCAAAAACTGGGTTGTCAGCCACAATTTCCACCCACAGCACAGATGAAATTATATGAGCTGACATTAAGACAACAAAAATATTTCGCTACCAGGTGAAACAAGAGTGGGAGAAGTAAGCATTTAGTGAGGTTACACAGACATAGACTATTTTTAAGAAGAAGATGGGTTAACTGTATTTCACCAGAACATATACAGCAGTTCTAATTATACATACAGATAGATAGACATTTTGTTATAAGTTTAATGTATCCAAAACTCACTGTCATCTTTTTTTGGCTTTTGCTCTTGTAAACAGCTGCATCTTCAGAACTGCAGGCATTTCCACTGTGGTAAAATATACAACAGAAAAAAAAAAACCTTTAAAAAGCCCACCGATTTATTTTGCATTTAGTAAGAAAATTAGCTCAAACTGAATGCAGTGCACTAGGCCGGAGCATTGTGTTTGAGAAATGACCCCTCTGTCTTTCCTGTCATTCAGTAGTCCCATGATTTTCTAATGAGTATTGCAACTTCATTTTAAGGTAAAACTGAGCCATTCATTATAAAGACAGCAAGGTAATGGGCATTTAACAGTGCAATGCCTTCCAACTTTTTGCACCAAAATCAGTTAATTTGCAATGATGATAACTATTATGAACATGCAAATAATGAAAACACTATCATCCTTGTGCTTTAATTTCACAGCAATTCTGTGTTCTGTACTCCGTATCACTTTAGATGGTTGTTGTTTTTTTTCCAATTGTCACCCATTTACTTTGCAAGCCTGCTGCAATGTTGCACATGTTCAGAATTCACCTGGACCTGCAAAGGCTTGACCGCTGGCTTTTGGCTGAAAAGCCCAGGATGCGGGCACAGGAGGCTGCCTTCTTGCTTTCCCATCTCCTGCCTCTCTCCCTGCCTGTTTTGCTGAGGCTTATGCTACAAGAGGGAAAGGCAACATTTCTGGGAAAGGGACGTACTGTGAGAGCTGGATTCCTCCAGTCAAGCCTCCATCTGCTGCTGACACCTGCTCACTGTCTGCGAAGGCATTTCAAACTCCAGGGTCCTTTTGGACTCAGCTGTTTTTGAAGGGTGACAGGCAAGGGCTTTGTAGAAAATATGCTTCCACTGGTGACTGCCAACACTCAGGCTATCTAGTCAGACCCTGGCTGCTGAGTTTCACTGCTGGGATGTGTTAGAAACCAGGGTACCACTGGACATTCTGAAGGGACAGCAGACAAAATGTAACAGCTTATCTGCTTGGAAACTCAAACCATGGGAAATGCTTCCTCACGCTTCCCTGCTGCCCACAGGACTGAACCTTGTCACCTGAAAAATTACCCTTCCCTCTGCCCCTACTCTCTGCCATAAAGGCAGTGCCCCACCGAAACAACCAAACGGGCTGCCCAAGGCAGAACACAATGTTCATGTGGGATGTGTTTGGTAATGCTATCAATTTTCTCCCAGGCATTTTAGAGTTGGTGGCTGGACAAAGGAGAGAACGTATAAGTAGAGATGTTTCATAACGCTTCTTTCAAATGGGTCCTTCCTGCAGATTTCTAAAGCCTGTGAAACAAAATTAATTAATATTTTCCAGCTCCTGCTCTCCCTGAGAAGGCGGCCAGCTGTATCTTCTGCTGCTGCTATGGTAACACAGATCAGCATCACTCTCCTCCAGTGGGCTGGCTCCCACAGCAGGCTGGCTCCCCGCTCCCCCCTAAGTGAGAAGGGGTGCTGCGTGGGTCCTCCCGCACCCCAGCAGCCAGCCAGGAGCTTGGTGATGATTAAATGCAAATACCTATGGGAATTTAACATCTATGTGCTCCCTCTGTTAGCAAAGGGGGTTCAGACTCACCCAGTGCCCACAGAGGGGCTCGTCTGCCAGGCATAGCTGCTCCCTTCCCCTGGAGAGCTGTGCCTGGGTAAAGACAGGACACACAAAAGAGGAGGTGGGTGGGAGAAGGGGAAAATGGGTGACAGCAAAATCACAAGGCATTTCACAGTATCTCTTGCAGAGTTTGGATGATGCTGTGAGGTGGGAACTAGAGCTAAAATGGGAAATACAATGGTGAGGATGACAAAAGAGCTAACAAAGGAGGTGAATGGGAAGGACAAAGGGAAAAAGAGAGGAGGAAGGGTAGTGAATGTACATGCTGTTGACTGTCAGATTACACTGAGATTAGAAAAGATAATGTGCTAGAATCATATCAGATTTTTTAAAATTAAAAAAATCATAGGTTTGCTTTGCTAGAAAGTCAGAAGCCCAAACCTTCCCTATTATTAGAACCATAAAGTAACTCTTACGAAGCCAAAATTCACTGGCATTTTTTAACACTGCCATAGGCCAAGCCTCCTTGATCTGCCAGAACAGGTACCATTTTAGGGAGAGCTCATCCTCAAAGCTCCCATTCCTAGAGGACACCCCATTGTAACACAAATCAGCAAAACACCAGATTTCCTTAAATCTCCATAATCCATTTGGCGGCCTCAGTGGGTACAGTTGTTTTTCTTTGTGCTACTTTCACATCATCATCATCAGAGTTGCAGTATGCATATCTTAAAAAAATCCACAATTTCTAAATGAACCAACAGGTGCTGTATAAGACCGATATCACCCCAACTCAGCCACCTGAGACATCCAAGGCCCCACTGACTACCAAAAGGCAAATGCCTTCTTTGTAGTCAAAGGCAAACCATTATAATCTTATTACCCTTTCTATCATACCAACAAGCAAAGCTCCCAACCTGCCAGACTTTTAATGGGCCCAGTTCGTGCTACTAGCACCATGTCAATTGCTGAATATCTCAATATGGTCAATAAATATTCTTTCCAGTAATTAGAGAGAGTGGATCGCAGTTTCGAAACCCTTCTTTTCTTCACCAGACCGCAGGTTTAGTGGATGCCTCGGTCTCTCAACTGGGCTCCCAGCTCTACCTTGCCCTCAGGTAGGTGCATCAAAAAAAAAGCATCTGCATGTTGATCTCTATTCAGGCATTGGAGGGAGCAATAGCTATTTAGAACACATTTACAACTCAAACAGACAGTCTCTGGCTCTGCCAGAGAGAAATGGCAACAAGCCAGTGAAATACATCCCATTAGCTGAGTCTGGTTCACAGATCAGCATTTGGACTGCACTGCAATGGTATATGAAAAATCTTCTTCACTATAATGTAGAAATGTCCACACCAACGCACTCTCAAATATTGAGATATTATGGGTCAAATACCCTTGTTCCAATGATAAGATTACCTCTGTGAGAAGAAGATTTGTTCTTGCACGTAAAAAAGTCTTCAGTTGTTTTCTAAATTTCAATTTTCTTATTAAAAAAAAATCTAGAATTTGCTACTGCTAGTTTTATCAGCTTCATTGGATCATGAGAAACAATTCTGATTTCAAAAAGTACTGAACCCTGAACTGAAAGGACAGTAAAGATGAGGTATTTCCTTGATGTGTTCCTACTTATTTGCAATGAATGTAGAAAACTCTAAATACAGATGGAAACAAACTCACTTATTTGATCGAAGCTGCTGCTTATTTTGTATGTGGCCTAATTTTTTTTTTTTTTTAAACTGCACTACTCATGCACCTCTGGCTGTGTTTTGTGCTTTTTTTGCTGCTTTCTCTCTCTTCTTTTTTTTTCCCTGCTGTCTTTTATCAGACACTAAGGAGTAACTGCAACACTTGGCCACCCAGGTGTTGCAGGTGTGCACCTTGGCTCAGGACAGGGACGCGTGGCTGCATTTAGAGTGAAAGCTGTTCGAATTTCAGCTGTCTGTCTCCACACATCAGCTTAGCAACTCCTTATAACTGTGAGGAGGAAGGAAGTGTCAGACAAGATAATTTTGTAGTTAAAAGAGTTCACTATTGCAACTAGAAAGATTATCTTTCTCTGAATACGATCTTTACATTTTGATTTTTATTTTTTGTTAAATCTGAAAAGTTGTCTCAAGAACCTTTATCAAGATCACTAGATGACTGGTTATGCCAGCACCTTTTTCCTTGGTTTGACCAAGTGAAATACAATTTATAAGGAGGAGGTGTCTGGGCAGGCGCCTCTGGCAGCTGGTGGAGAAGGAGAGGGAGGCCTGCAGCCAGTGCAGCAGCTCCCCTAAGGTTAAGCAGAGGCTATAGTGTGTCCCCAGCCTGGCAGGGAATGTGGCTTGTTTCTGTGAGGGGGCCAAGGACACAAGCTCTGCTGGCACATGTGGGGCTTCTGGCTCCCAGCAGTGGCTAAAGGCTTTGTTTCTGCACCTGGCCTGGACTTAGCCAACACTGCTTCTTCGATCCCTTCTACTTTTTGTAATTTTTCAGTATGTTTCACTGCCGGGAGGAAAAGGAGCAACAATCAAAATTGTTCTGTTCTCTTTCTCATCTCTTCTACGACCAGAACTAGCAGCTCTCCTACTATGCCCAACAAGGTTACCGTATTCAGGTGATGCTGCAGGGAAACACCTTTCTTTCCCTGAAGAAGAAATACCACCAGAGAGGCAGCCACAGACTTGCAGTGTTCCTCGAACAGTGGCCAAGACTTTTCCTCATTACAGATGTCAACTCTAAGGCCTGTTCTGGTTATACTGGGTGCACAGGTAGCAAGGGATATCACTTCAGTAAGAGCCCCATGCGAAATGAGCCTCGAGTTGCCTATGAATCATTTGTTTGGTCTCACAATAACCTATTGCCACTCGATCGCCTGCTGAACCTGATCCTCTGCCATGTCCTATTCTTTACTGCTGTCACTCTATGGACTTCTGCAACATTACTCTGCTGCAAAACCCATGGAGAAGGACAATAAACCTACGGGTATATTTTTCCATTCTCTCGTGGAGTGTGCATTCAGTTAAGTAACTATCATGTGAAATTTCACAGACACTGAAGCAACTTTTGTCGTCCTCAAAGTATCTGGGTGCCTAACAGGCTAATAGTATCCCTCTAACATTCATGCTATAGAAATATGCTATAGCTCTATTTTAAAGAATGGAAACCAAAGCACAGAATTTATCTGTATAGACATTAAAGTAATGTACAAGTCTGTAAGAGAGTGAGGATATAAGCCTGGTCTCCAAAGTCCAAGGCATATGCTGCACCTATTTTTCTTCTGTGCATTAAAAAGAAGTGTAAAACTGCTAAGGGGTGGCAGCATTTATCTTCCTTTTTTTCTGAGGAGAAACACAAGTCTGTGGTTTGTTTACCTCAACCATGAGCTTATCTATGAGAACTCTTCCTCATCTGCCTGCAACTGGAATGTGCTCACGTCTACAGTTTAGTCTGACAAAGTATCTTGCATTTATCAGTTACTTTCAGACTTTTAATTTTTGCAATCAATTCATAATCATCTTATGCATTTCTCATTGTTGTTTCCTTAAAAGAGGTGATTTTAAAATCCGAAATTTTAAAACAAATTGAGGGAAGTATTTTCAAAGTAATATACCTCATTGTTTCAAGTAGCAAAAAAACCTCAGATAACATGATTATGTGTAGGACTCTGCACAACAGTGCATTTAATGCATGTCTCTTCAGCCTACTGTTTAATACAGAAGGTGCTAGAATGCCAATATATTTATTTGAACTCTTAGAGTCTCAATATATTAAGCTCCTGTTTTAAGTTTGGCTCAAGTTATTGCTTTTAAGATCTATGTGGCTAAAACGTCCAATTCAAGAAAGTCTGATTAGGCGGGGCACATTTTCAAAATGGAGCTTCTCTGTTAGAGCACAGCACTTAAGGGCATAGTACTTTTATATTGTGTATAATAATAAGAAAAATATAATACTGTTGTCAATGTCCAATAGATGATTTACAGACTTTTATATACAGACAATATATAGACTGTCATGTGGCATTTTATGATTAAAACATTCAGAAAAACAAACCTGTGATAATTTTTTTCAGACAGAAGAGAGCAATAACGTGCATAAAAGGAAGAGTTCTTCTTGATAGCTATTCCATTGTAATGATACCTAGGAAAAAAATATATGAACTGATGAGCATATGATTTTCAATAAACCAATAAATAAGTCATATTCCTCATTTGAAAGCAGATAATCATCCCATTTAAACAAGAAAAGATCGAGTAAAATAAGGTACATTTGTTTTTTAAAATTCTGTTGAAAACGTGTTGTCACATACAGAAGATAATTGCACAGACTCTTTGAAAACTTTTTAACAGTTTTGGCCTGGAATGATACCTTCTTCTAAATGAGCAAACATAAGCTGGTGCATGGGTTGCAGCAGATTTGTACAGAACACTCAGTGAAGTCAGGGACCAGAGTCCCAGCTGACAGAGGGCCCCACGTCCACATGGCAGTTTAAGGATGTGGTGCAGGTGTTCCACAGCCATTCGCAGCAGCTTAGAGACTGGGTGGCACATCAGTGGTCATGGCAAGCTAAAATCCCTCCAGACCTTCTCTAAGGTTTATGCCAACCTTGATGAGTAACAGGGTCACCATCTTTGCTTCCCAGGTTCTACCAGTTGGCTCTGGCCAGGCTGGGTCACTGGGAAGCCAGGGGAGCAAGGGTTTGGGACCACCAGCAACCAACAGAATGTAACCTTCTGCTGGGGGGAAGAGAGAGCATTGAGGCTCGGGGCTATCACACACTGTCTCAAATCCTGCCAGCTATGAGGAGAAGTCTGGGAGTGTCTGTGGTGAGGCACTCCCAAAATAAAGGATCTTGCTGAATCAAGCTGATAGCAAGTCCAGACTAGTGGATAAAAGTCGCAGATCAAGTAAGGGCATGTCAGTCTCAAAGCCAGTACTTGATAGCTACTCAAAATGCTTTTTAAATTACTCTGTCTCAGTGCCCTTAAAACAGCCCTTTTTCCAGTCTGGATGTTCGGAGTGTGATTATAAGTTCAGATATTGAATCAATGAAAGAGTATCAAACTCTCTATGCTCTAGAAGAGAGGGAAGTGAAAAGAAAGGAGTGTAGGAGGAGGATCTAAGATGGTCTGATTTAAATGGTTTTAAACTGTTTACAACATTTCCCTTGACCACCAATACATGCTGGGTCACTCCACAGATATGTGCAAGGATGAAAAGCACAACACAAACATTAGTCACGGCTGCCACCCCCATGCATCCCGGAGACAGGCTTTCCTGACCCCGTGTCTCAAGAGCTCTGAGTAAGGTTGTGATGTCTGGCAGGTGCCTCATGCAACACAGGCTGTAATAGCCAGTACAAATTGGAGCACTGATTTTTTTAAAACCAGCCTGATCTGGCATTCATGCCCTATCAAAGCAGCTCTCAGGTGGTGATCTTCATGGAATTAACTTTATTTTAATGTACTGGGTGACATCACAAGTCACTCTGGGTCTTGCAGTGTATTACAGACTTGCAACCAACAATTTGGCTGCTGTATTACAGCGGTGGAGCTGAAAATTCAGCTGTTTCTAAATTTTATTAGAACAGTTATAAATAACATTTTTGAACAAAGGACGCAAACTAAATACCTGGTACTCCCTCTTGTGCCCAGCCTTCTTGTCCCCAGACCTGGGAAAACTAACCGAATGAGCTGGGGGGAAAAAAAAAAAAGAATCAGAGATACTCAGTAAATTCATTCTAAAATGCAAAAACATATCTGCTACATTTTTTATCCTTAATCACTTGTTTTGCTTTCCATTATTTGCAGGCTAATACCTGTTCTTACATACCTCTCAAATGGTAACTGCTGAACTGAACTCAATCAGACTTTTGTGGATCGAAATCTAAGTAATTTAAAGGATTTCCTCCCTCAGGTAGGGAATTCTTTAGATTAGTCTGTTTTACCTTGCCCTGGAACACAGTCAGTGCACACACCAGACCACCCACAGTCAGGTGAGATATATCACCTGGGGCAACTTGAAGATGCCATGATTCTCCAGTACTCTCACAGTCCTGCAAGCCTTACTGATTCAAGTTGGACTTGCACAAGAGACTTAGCCCACCCACTCACTCTTGCAAGGAATACTCGCAGGATAGGGCCTGACTTATCTGTTTTAAAAGGAACTGAATCATCAAGCTGCAAAGCGACCTTTTGACCACTGTGGTGGTAAATATGAACTGAGGTCACACAGCATCTGTCAAGGTTAGGCCCTACAGAGTAATAAGATACTGTCAGGGTAATAATCCACTTCACTACGATTATTCCGCATGAGCTGTCTTGTGAAGACAGAGACTAACCCAGAACAGCTGGAGCTAAAATTCCCTGTATAGCCGGAAAAGAGGGTTGAGTACTCAAAGTTAGTGAGGGGAGCCTTTACTTGGCATTGCAAAGTTTGAACTCTGTGCAAAGTGCACTTTGCTTGTCCAAAGGACAAATTTCACCAGCTCACACTAACGTGGAGCTTCAGTTTGAACAGTGTTGGAGTGGTCCTGTTCTTTACATGTTCTGCATGCACCCACCTCAGCTGTTCCCTTTCTCAAGCTGGTGTTTTAGCATAATCCCCTTTTCCTAAAAGGACAGCCTATGGATCTATGTGACATGAGACACATGCTTATTCCCATTGCCTCTTCTTCAGCGACAGTAGTGTGTTCAGGGCAGATGAGATTAGTAGTGTCACGACAGTTTTATTCACACGGGGCTTGACTGCAGAAGTCCTTATAGTCCATGCAATGCAGTCAGGTTACTACAGCTTGATGAGTTATTAATAGCTCAGACCATTAGCTAGGTTGTGGTAACCAATTGCTTGTGTAGCCTAAGTTTAAGCCAGGGTTGCTGTAGTTCCTGCCCCCTTCAGCCTCTCGCTACTTGGTCCCCCTTCCTGCTGCAGAAGAACCTTTTCAAGCCACTGGGGAGCTGCAGCCCAGCTTGATCACTTGGGATGTGTTAACTTGCCCTGCAATGTCCTGGGTCAGTAAAGGCTGTGAGCAAACAGTTGCAAGCACCAACCTATAGCAGCTATGGCTCACCAGCTAAGCTCTTCTGCGTGACCAAACTCATTCTTCATCCACGCCTGTCCCAACATAAAGCTAAAATGAATTAACCACAAGCAGGTTTAGCTTACAGATGGTAACTCAGTCATGCTGGAGTACCTCAAAGTGTACAGACAGGGTGGGATTAATTTTACCTACGTGGCTACAGGACAGAGATGTCTAAGCTAGTCACTGTAGACTCTGTAGTCAATGGAGAAAAACAGGCAATTCTGAGGCATATTTCATCTGAGCTGCCTGACATGACTCATTTCGGGTGAGAAGAATCATATGTAACTACTTATTGTCTCCATTGGCTACCAAGAGATTTTAAGGTGACTAGCTTCATGGCAGACATCTACACTGAGCCAGGCAAATTCTACCCATGGGCTTGGTTGATGGGGGATTACCATTAAGCCAGAGTAACGAATCACACTGGATCACTCACTCAAATCTTAATTTTTGGTGAGAGTGATTCAGGTTACCCAGTAAAAAAAAATAGATTCAACTGGACTGAGATAAATGATTCCTAAAACAAGGTCACCCACACAAATGAAATTGATTTCAGGTACAACTATTACTTAAACTATTTTGTGTTAGTGTTAAGACAATGCTTAGTAGCTCTTAGCATGGGCACTAATAGAAAAATATTGGCAGTAAAAATAGGAGATTCTGGGCAAAAAGTTTTGAGCAACAAATAATCACAAGGCATTCCTGCTTCCGTAATTTGTTAAATGAAGTTGAATAGCTATGAGCGTTTGTTGCAGTTAGGATTTCTAAGTGGTTATTGCTCTGTAGGTTGTATCAATCTCTGTGTATTGGAAAAGTAGAACTGTTTGAAGAAGATTGGGTTTTACCTCTGCGTTTGTTTGGATGATTCTATAACAACTTTTTAAGTGTGTGTTCGAAGGAAAATCTCCCCACGTGTGCTTAAAAAGAAAGTATAAAATTATATAAAAACCAAAGGAGTCTTTTAAGGAGAGAAGAATCAGCTCCTTAGGACAAGTTCAACCTTGCACTGTTTATCCTGGTAAAGTTTTCTAAAATATATTGGCACAGAAATCTTTGTGAGTGTAACATACAACACTTCCATGAAGAAAATATACTCCATCCCAGACAATACAGTACAACTGTGTCTACGTGAGGGCTTACCAGAAATATGGTAGAAAAGGCACAAACATAATACATTACATATTAATTCTTCTCTGTTATTTAGTATCTTTTGACATACAGTGTGCATATTTGATCATCAGATTTTCTGTTTAGGTATCTCTGCTTCTTATCTTACATATCCTATCTACTCTGTACCTTTCCAAAGGTGGCTGAATTTACTTGATACTTGGAGTTTGGACAGCAGCTTTCCATATACAATTCATATAGTAGCCAACGGGGTACAGTGCATCCTTCACACAGATAGAAATTATCAGCTATCCTTTAAAACAAAAACATCAATTGATTTATGTCAGAATTAGAAAAAATAATTGTTACCTTATGATTTCAATACCTCATCAGGTTTACAGTGAACTCTGTAATTAGATACTCTGTTTTTATGGAAGTGTAGAATCAAAGATAGCTAGTCCTTTCATGTTAATCTGTATTCTGGGGGGGAAAAGTACATTTTCATGCATATATATATATATATATATATATATATATATATATATATATAGTATGTTTGGTTTTTAACTTTTAAAGTTCTAGTTTGCTAGTTTCTGAAGTGTAAGAGAGGTCATGTGAAACTCTGCTAATAAATTTAATAGATCTCACAATTTTTAATTAAAAAATACAACTTAATAATATCATTATAATATCAACATCAATACGGAAAGTATTAGTATCTCTTGCGTCGTAATTGTTGTTACATCAAAGGATGTAACTTTGATCCTCTATTTAGAAAGGTCTCCACTATACCAAAGATAATAATATGAGCATTTTTCCATCTAAAATGTGTGATATGGTGTTTTGGGATGGACAGTGCATGAACTACAAAGGACCAAATTCTGTTCTTATACAACCTCATTGATTTTAGCTCAAGTATAATAAGAGAATTTTAATTTAGAGTTCCTATTTAATAGAACTACTGGGACTGGAACTGGTTTAGGTCTTTAAATACTCATTCTTTGGCCAAATCCTTTGTGCATCCTACTTATCAGAATGGTCATACTCAAGTAAATGCAACTGCTTCTGTGAATAAGGTGAGGAAGACAACCTTAGTTGTTCATTAGCCTAAAGAGTTACCGTCACCAGAAAAAACCCCTTTTAGTTATGAGATAATGCCAACAGTTTTAAAGTCAGAAGATAATAGCCACCTGCAGTACAAATACAAGAGCAAAGCTGGAGCAGAGAAGCAGAGAGATTAATTTTCAAAGAATGACACACTGATCGTATGACAGTGTTTTCTTACTGTGACTCTGCTTCCGTTATATCAAATGATTTATGCATATTTAATTAGTTTATCAGCTGAATACTAGTGCAGCACAGTGCCAGTTACTCACTGTGTCTTTACTGATAATCGAGTTGGTTGAGAAAGCAGACTTTTCATAATCATCAGGTGAGATAAGCTTGTCAAATTTTAAATCAGCATCCTCTGTTTTATTAGTAGTCTGATTTCAGGCGACCCATTGTTTATCTTCCTGTATTAGCTGTATTGGCAGTAGATAGTGGATAAAGTCTTTGGCAAACTGGCTTGCTAGAGCAGACTAGGCAAGACCATGACTGCTGTGCAGTCTGATGATATCTATCTCACCTTTTATTCATGCCCTTTCTCCAGGAAAGAAGACTGACTGTCTCCCCCAGGTTTCCCTTTCCCTAGTAGAATGCCCCAAAATGCCTCACTTTTACCTCCTTGGAGCCCATCTTCTCACCCGCCAACCCAAGAGGCTGGTGCCGCCAAGTACATGGTCTGAGCTGTGCTCAGCTCCTCACCAGCTCCTCACCAGCTCCTCACCAGCTCCTCACCACCTCAAGCCCCACCACCCCACAGCAAAGGCTTCACGGCAAGGCATGAGCAGGAACCTGCACCAAAGATTGGGGATCTGCCACGCTAATGGGGTGTTTCTCAGCATGGGGCTGAAAGGTAAATGAACTTTATTCTAGGCAAGAGTCCTGACTGAGCTTCTGCCTCCCAGCAGGCAGAAATGCTTGTTTCTTCTAGAGCAACCATCACAAAACCCTTCATAATTTAGCAGTCCCAGAGGAGATTAAACCTAAGTCCAAATTCATCCTTAATATAACACCACAAGAGTAATTTGAAGTGCAGCAGAAATTAATTCATGCTTCAGTAGCTGGTTTCTGCCAATAGTTTTGCCTCAGCATTTAACTATTTAATGACAAAATATTTGGCAATTTAATTTTGTGAATATATCGTCTATTAAACTGCCAGCCTTTCTCAAATAACAAGTCAAACACCTTCTTAGTGCTGACACATAATACAAAAATACTGTCTATCAAGAAAAAAAAAATCCACAGAGAGCACAGCGCTCATGTTCTTGCCTATTAGACCTGAGATTCTCAAAATCTGAGTGTTCAAGGCATGCATCAAAACAAAACTGTTAATAAAGACAACAAATAGAAAAGGAAAGAGTTGCAAAGGATAAAGATGGATGGTAAAGAAAAAGCACACCTCCTCTATTTATGTGTTACTTTCTATCCACACTTTCCATTGAAATTATTAGCTGGTTGGTTCCAGGACCTCAAATGAACTACAGGTTTTTGGAATTTGCCACCTGTTATATGTGAACCTTTGGCAGCCAGGCCATTATAGAGATTTGTAAATTTGCTGTAAACCATTTCTGGACCAAAATCTAGTTTGCTATTGTCAATGCACCAACTGTAAAAGGAATCTAAATATTGAAAAATTTTCAAAACATTAGAAGGTGATTTGTAAGGTTATTGTGATGAAAAAATCATTGGTTCATCCTTTCAAGGGTTGTTTATGATCCAGTTTTCTGTAGTGTCTCAAACTTGTTGGATGATCTTGGGTGAACCTCTTCCTTCAGTCCTTTTAAAATGGGACTAGTGGTATCTATATGACAGCAAAACAGACTAACTCCTGCTGCTCAGGTATTACTGAGAGGGGAAAAGAAGATTTAAGATTACTTGCTGTCAAGTTAAAAGTTCGATTGTGTGTGTTGTCACACAACGCTTCAACACTGTTTACTAGCTGGACTCATCTGTGCTTCGGGAAAAAAGGAAAGTAAGCCTATTTTCCCTTTGGTTGTCACACGGTAGATAACACTCTTCTCAAAGTACAAGAAAATGATGGTGACAACCTTACTCCACCACAGAAGGTATCTCTCTGAGGTGTTCAACCCTTACCTTCACCTCAAGGAAACATAACCTTGGAGAATGTCAATCACTCAGTACACCAGCTCTGCAGCCTCACAGCCATTCATACAATAAAAATAATTCCAGTTGGAAGAGACCCTCAAGGTCATCAAGAAGACACCCTCAAGATCATAGAGTCCAACCATAATTCAATTCATGGTGCATTGTAAAACCACGCCAGCCACGAGTGGTCCAGCCAAGGCTGGTCCTCACTGTCTGCGTTACAGCATCATGTCAAGCCATCTCCATGTCATCAAGACTTGTGGTGGGAGATGGATTTTCAGGGCAAGTTCCCCACTTTCATGGCATCATTTATGCACCTCCATGAAGCTGGTGAGGGATCTGGAGCACAAGCCTAATGAGGAACGGCTGAGGGAACTGGGGCTGTTCAGCCTGGAGAAAAGGAGGCTGTGGGGAGACTGTATTGCTCTCTGCCACTGCCTGAAAGGAGGTTGTAGCATGGAGAGAGCTGGTCTCTTCTCCCAAGTAGCAAGTGATAGGATGAGAGGAAATGTCCTCAAGTTGCACAAAGGGAGGTTTGGATTGGATATCGGGAAAAAAATTGTTCATGGAAAGGGTTGTCAGGCATTGGAACAGGCTGCCCAGGGAAGTGGTGGAGTCGCCATCCCTGGAGGTGTTTAAAAGGTGTTTAGATGAGGTTCTTAGGGACATAGTTTAGTGCTACATTTAGGTTATGGTTGGACTCGATGATCCTGAGAGTCTCTTCCAACCGTATTATTCTATGATTCTAAGATGGGGCCTTTACAGCAAACCAGGCTTTTGTCTTACAAAACTGCCATAAGTGCTAAAAGCAAGACTCCTGCCCTCCCTGAGATAAGCCCTCCCGGCAGATCCTGCAAGCCCCACGGCGAGGGGAGGCGGATGGCGACCAGCGCGGCCACCTCCTCCCGCGCCCCCGCCCCGTTCACCCTCCACCGGGGGTCTCCCCAAGCCGCCCCGCTCCGGCCCCGGCGGCGGGGAAGGGGGCGACACGCACCAGCGGATGATGGAGAGGTGCAGGAGGGAGGTGGGGCTGCCTTCGGCCATCCCGGGCGGGCGGTCCCGGGGCCGTTGGTACCGGCCGGTGGGGCGGCGGGTGGCCTCGCGCGGCTGCCGCTGCCCCCGACGCCGGTTCCCGGTCGCGGGGCGGTGGCTCCTCCAGCCCGGCCCCCGCCCGCCCCGCGGAACCCTCGCACGGCCGAGCGCAAGCGGCAGCGGCGGGGCCGGCTCCGGGTCCGCCGGGGCCGAATCGGGGTTGTTTTTAAAGGTCAGAAAATGAATTCGATGTAAATCCCGAGGCACAAAGACGCCGGGAAGAGGCGTAAATGGACAATTGTGCGGCGGTACATTTGAACAGGGTAACTGCTGCCTTAAAGGGCTTTGCACGCCTTCAAAACATTATTTTCGGAGTTTTCTATAATACAGAAACACTGTAAGCTCCCGTAATTGTTTAAGGTCTCTTTGATACAGATGAAAGGGCCGTCTGCTCCACTGAAACCCTGTAAGCATTTTTCCATTGCGAGTATCCATTATGCAAAATGAGCTTTATTGCCATGTGACTGGCGAAAATAAATTATGCATGGTTGAAGCATCTAAAAGCTTCCTAGTGGATAGCATTGGTTTACACTAGCACTCGGCATCTTAGAAACTGCCATGGTTTCCTCACATTAATTAGCTGCTGAAAGCCCATGTGTGTCACAGACAGGCTTGCTTACTTTGTTATGGCAAGATGACCAAAGCCATCGTGTCGGTAGACAGAAATATTAAAGGTGGGTGGGACAGGGGACCAGGAAAGGGAAATTTATGGTGGAACATTGCTGGTTTTCTAGCCCCTCAATGTTGCTTGCTTTTGAGGAGCAGTGCACGCAGATGTCATGTATAATACATGTTGCTTTTAATCTGTAAAGCCTCATGCTGTGTAGAGAACCCCATGGGAGGATGCTACTTGCTTACAGGGCCCTGAACCAAAGCCTTGAAAATGATGTTTGCCCCAAACACAGGTTACTATACACATTGTAACCAGTACAATCTGTCATCAATAAATGTACTTAATAACTTATTGTGGAAGCTTTCCTCAGTTACAGTTCTTGGTTATTGACTGATGTTGTGTCTCTATAGCCTACTGACCTCTGTGGGACATTCAGCTTACACAGCAAATACTCCTGCAAATACTGCACAGTGAACTCTTACTCAAGTTGTTTTAAAATGGCTGTTGTAAGAGCCATTGGCCGTCATATTGCAGCAGTCATAAGAACTATGTGGCTTTGCCATGTAAGCACTTACAGATCTTCTGAGGTGGATTTTCCAGGGAGGCAGTCGTGGCCCCAAGCCTGACAGTGTTCAAGAAGAGACTGGACAATACTCTCAGACACATGGTGTGAACTGTGGGGTTGTCATATGCAGGAACAGGAGTTGAACTTGATGATCCTTGTGAGTCCCTTTCAACTCAGGACATTCCATGATTCTGTGATTCCAGAAGATGTTGAAGAATGGGCTGTCCCTATGAGTTTGTAGCCATGCCCATACCTGGCACACTCCCTGCTGACTCAGGTGTGCCTGTTCACACCACAGGCACAGCAGCGCCTTCCACTTTGTGTTCCTGGGGAAGAGGAAGCCTTATTTCCAGTTTCCAACAACTGGCTCGCTTACATGTTTGCATGTGCCTCTCAGTCTTGGTCATAGTTCTCAAGGCTCATGGCCAACAACTGGCTTTCTGGGCCTATCTGCAACTTCACAAAGTTTGTGAAGCTCCCTAGGCCCAAAGATGCCTTAGCAGGAAAAACAAACAAGCAAACAAACAAAACCAACAAACAAAACCACAAAACCCAACAAAAAACCCCAAAACAACTAACAACAACAATAACAAAACCACACACACACAAACCAAACTAAACCAAACAAGAAAAACACACAAAAAAACTTTGACAAATCATCTAAAACTGAAAAATTACAAATGGACTACTTCTGTGGTGACAGACTGAAAGCAAAGGGAGTCACACAGATCACAAAGTCCCAGGACAATGCCTACTACTCAGAAAAGTTTTAATGAGGAGAAGCAAATGCTGCACAAAGAAGCAGTCCAGTTAGTGTCCACGGCTTAGAGCTATAAAGTAGGTCACAGAATGCCTCTTGCTCAATTTCCAGATCACAATAACAAGCTAGACAGATCTGTGTGCTGTTCAGATCTTGACACTGTTATTTGATTAGGGTTTTTCTAGATTTCAGAAGACGTCTCTTTAAGCTTACAAACTAATGTAAAACTTTTGGGGGTAGGGAGAGGAGGATTCTGATTTTAAATACCAAGCTGCTCGCAGAATTTGACTGAAAACCTGAAATCTATTTCTTCAATTTAATCCTGTGGGATAGGACTGGGTGGATGTACACTAGGTCAAACTGTAGTAAGCTTTTATTCTTGCAGAAGCTGAAAGTTGCAAAGCTGTTTGTTGCAGTCATGGACATCCTCCTTGCATAAAATGAAAGACTATTTGATGCACATGCACATTGACTGAATAAAATTTTAACCTAAAATGGGGAGTATGGTTGTACTGATTAAAATATGTGCTAAAGAAGTGTCTTTCCTGCATCTTTCACCCATAACTAGGACAAATTTAAATCAAACTTTGAGGTAACAGGCATCTCCAAAATCTGGTAATAAGTGTCTTTAGCATGGAATTGCCTCTTCAAATTATACTCTCCCCTCACAGCCCCTGCTCCCCATAATCAAGAAGAGATTTGGATACCTTGTGAGATTTGGATATCTTGTGAGGTAAACAGACCATGTAAGAGCTCTTGCTGGAGACATCTGTCTTGTAAAGGAACAGTAAAGTGTTAACATCTCTCACGTACTTAAAATATTTAAAATAAGTGCTTTATATGATTTTTAAGCACTTATGCTCAAGTACGTATAAAACAGTCATGAAAGCAAGTGAATCTACTATGCTTCCACCACTACCAGCAGCAACAGAAATATGTGACTGTAATAAATTGTATGTTCCTCTGGAGTTGAAAAGGCCTTTGTGGTATTTATTTCATTCATTGTCCTGTAGAAAGAAATTAGTAAAAGAGATTGAAAAGTAAAAACAAAAGCCCAAATCCCTCCCCACTACCCACAAACTAAGCCCCGGAGCAACATACTATTAAATTTTCAGTATAAAAAGTTAACATGATTTGGTGAGTGTTGGAGTAAGAGTCCTCATGGACGAAGGTAAATATCCTGTTTTGAGAAATCGATCTGTATATTTTGTTGATTTTTATTTTTTTAAATCTCTACTAGTTATCTACCAGGGACATTGGTGCAAAGATTTAGTGATTTTTTCCTTCCTCTTGAGATGTGAATAATGTGAATAATGATCAGGCATTAATCTGATGAGCTTACTGTGAAAAGAGATCTTTGGAGTCGTAGATACCTTTCAAACTTCAGTTTAAAATAAAACAACGTGACAGAATTCAGAAAATATGAAGGATTATATCTGATTGTGTCATGGCATTTGGAGCAGCCACCAAACCAAAACAGGATTGCAGCCACCTTCTCCTTGAATATAATGCTTTGATGCTACAGAAAGCTCTGTGTCCTTCACGAGCCATACACTTCAACAGAAATGCCCAGGAGGAAGACTCCTCTCCCGAGTGCCTATGGCAAGTGAACTCCTTTGTGCATGAAAACCCAGTTTGGCAAAGCATGTCAGCATGCATGTAAGACTACTTCATTTCAGCAAAGCATTTAGGAATGTGCTTAACTTTAAATATGTACTTAGCTGAATCGTTTTGCTGAGTGGGGATTGATGGCTGAATTAAGGCATTAAACATTAATGACAGAGCTGGGAACACAAAATAGTATGTAAATCAGAATGTGCCAAGACTAGAGTGAACTGATTCAAATAAAGCAATCATTGCGTGATTAAGATCTGTTGAAATATGTGAAGCCATTAGAAAGGCTTAGGGTCTGCTGACTTTAGATGGGGGACAATCACTGACAATCACTCTGGTCCTTACGCCATCTCAAATCACACAGTTTTGGGGTGTCCGTTGGGGAGACTGGGTGAAAGTCCCTTCCACACAGTAACTGAAACACTTAAGTCTCTCTTGGTACAACATTATTTCTAGATGTTGCCCAGGGTAGTGTTGGCTACTAATCTCTTTTTGACTAGGACGAAGAATGAGGGTACCATGACAGCATTTCCAGGCATCTCCATGCTCTTTGCTTTTGTTCCTGCCACGAGTGGAAGCAGGGGCTATCTGAGCAGCTCTGTCCCTCTCGTCCTGAAGGACTCTGGTGTGAACGCTTCCCACAGGGCTCTCCGGTTGCCCTTTGTGCTCCCTGTACATGCAATGCCTTCAGGAGGGTGACTATGAGCTGAGGACTCTGGTTTCCACCATGTGCTGATGACACCTGCTCTTTATATTTCGCTCTCTCTAGACCCACTCAGGGCAGCCAAACAATTTATGCGGTGAGTCATGAAGATGGAGATATGGATAAAAGCCTATCTGTCTAGAAGTGGCTGAGGTAATGCTTGCAGGAGAAAGCAACTGCTTCATTTCTGCTTGGCAGAAGATGCTGTATTTGTTCCTTCAAGTCTAAGTGGCATTTTATTGTCCTTCCCCCATTCATTGTTTTTGTATTTTTTGTTTTGTTTTCTACATCCTGGATGTATAACTGGAGTTAACTTTCTGTTTAATAGGACATTCCGTTACTGCTGGCTGTGCTATAAACTCTGAAATAGTGATACTGGTTTTGCGTGTTACAGTCATTTGAACAGAAACAAAATATTTTTTTCTTTACAATAAAAGTAGTGGGGAGTCACACAGAAAAGCTTAATCTATCTCAGAGGCTGGTGGATCAAACAGCATCTCTGATATTAGCTCCTGTGCCTGATCTGCAGACCGCGTGCAAATGACCCTTGACTGTGTTTGTGCATCAGGACTGTTTACAGAGTCAATCAATTGGTTTTGAAGGAAGCGTGACATGAAGGGCAGCTTTGAAATATGCTTAAGGTAAAAAACAGCTATAAAAATTTTGAAAAGAGAGAAAACATCTCCCTCCTCCACCACAGAAAAACAGATTTTACTGTGAAAGAAGATAATAGTTTTTCTCTCTCTCTCTCTTTCTTTTTTTTTAAATTAAAAATGACAGGTAAAAAATGTTTTGCTTAAATAGCTAGATCAAGTAATAATTTTCTTGAAAATGTTTGTTGAAAGCTTCAGCATAATACGTTTGTCTTAATTAAATGATGGTGCAGTTAACAGTTAATCTTCTCTGAGAATTACTTTCATTATAACAAATAAAAATCCTGCCTCAATAGTTCTTTGAAGGTAAAGCATGAGTTACATGAGTGATGTAGTTTTATCTTCCCACCTTTTGAATGTCTTAGACCAAAGTGGCGCATCGAAGAAATACTGTATGCAGGTAGTGTCAGAGGTGATATGATTAAAACTGTTGTATAACTGTTCTCCAAGTTTCATATTTGCAAGTCCTATATTCCTATCATTATTTTACAAATCTTGTTTTATCCTTCAGACTAGAAAACATAGCAAGAGATAGCAAGATTTATGCATTGCTTATAGTTACCTAAATGGTATTTTCATTTAATACTTGTATCTGAGACTACCAACAAATTAGAAAACACCCTATCAGACTTAATAAGCATTACCACATAATCACTGTAGGAATAATGAAATCTGAAAGTCTCAGGACCCACCTGAGTTGTTCAGACCCACCAGGCTCCCTCTTTGAGCAGGGAGATGGACTAGACAACCTCCAGACATCCCTGGCAACCTAATTTATTCCATGATTGTTGCATGGTCTCTTTCTTAGTTACATCTGAAGCATCCATGACTTGCCTATGTTTGGCTTTTGTTCAAATAAGTAGAGCATTGATTTATGCTGCTAGCAGTAGCATTGCTGTAGCTGCAGTAAAGATATAGCCAAGACAAACTTTATAAAGAGAAATAGTATATTTTTCTTAGGCCAGTTGGTGCAGCTGGGATAGATATAGATGTTGTGGGCCCACACAGATTGGTTTGGATCTGAAGCAAGCAGCAAACATGAAGCTGAATAAAGGTTCGGAACAATTGTTCCAGTAGAATGAGAGTTTGCTTCTTTTTCCCAGTTTTGCAAATGAGATTAGACTTACATGGTTTAGGATGAAAAGATGTCTTCTATATTAATTTATACTCTCTGTTTCCATTTGAATAAATTGCAAAGTCAGCCTCTGTGAAACATTTGATATGAAACCTCCTTTGAGCAGCTTGCATGGTTATGCATATGTATGGTGTGAACTGTGGGGTAGTCACATGCAGGGACAGGAGATGGACTCAATGATCCTTGTGAGTCCCTTCCAACAAAGGACACTCAGTTATGACATATTCAGTTACTCTGACCCCATAGGTTCTTGCTGACATGAAGGACCTCTAGGGGGGTTGGAGTACGAGCAGCCATGGTGAGTCTCTGATTTGGTCAACATCCTTGATTTATGGTCCTGATTTGCGATCTTGGTCTTGAACTGCACTCCATTACTTACAAATGCATTCCCTACTGCTAAGCATTCCTCAGATGACTTATATAAAACGTTTCCACTATTGCAAACTTCTTGTTTCGACTGTGTGCTGTTTGTAACATGGGACTGGCCCTCAGGTTGGTATTGTTGGAGTTTTACGTGAGCACGGACTAGAGCTGAGTGAATACATACCCTAATATTAATTTGTATTCAAAAAGGAACTTATTTTAACAGTGGTTGCAATCCTTTCATATTTATTTTCTATTAATATGTGATCATGCAAGCTTTACTAGCATAATACTTGTCTGTGAAAATTCCCATGTGACATACTCATGGGAAGAAAACATTTAATTCAAACGTTGGGTCACCGAAAGGCAGTTCAGGATTTTCAATTGACTTTGTTTTGATTACTTATTCAAATTAAATGTTATGATCCTCATGGATAAAGCAAAGCAAAACTTGGCAATATTAGAGTCAGTGGGCTGATTAACATTCACACTTGTGAATTTAAAAAACTATCAATATAGATCAAAAGATGTATTGGGCATAAATTAACATTACTTGATTTACTGCAGAAGATACATTCCCAGTTGAAAATTTCAATGTGGGCTATAGAATTCATGAATGAGATTATCTGCAGACCTACAGTTATTCACTGAAGTAATTAATTCACCATTTTACAACAAGCACATTGCAGACATGAGCTGCAGATGTACAAGTGATTCAAGGCAAAATTTGCCAAAGAAAATCCTCTGGAAGGACCAGCGCATGTGAGTCAGAGATGCAGGATGGCGTTGCTTAGCTACTAAGCCGGAGTCCACCTGGAGAGCACAGTGTCTCTGCAATTCAGAACGTAGAGATGGGTTTTGCCCTTTACTTTTGAATGATGCTAGCGCTGAATGTTAAAATCTAATGTGGAACCGGGCAACTTTAACAAACAGCCACTCTGCTCTGGCAGCCTCATCGCGACTGCAGCCAGGGGTAGTGTGACCTTTCATCACAGAAAATAGAACCATGGGAAAAATAATAGACAAAGCTTCATTTTAAGAGATACTTTAGAGAATGTATCTCATATTTTTCTCTCAAATGCACTCCTGCTGCCCTTAGATAGATAATTCACAGTGCTTTGTTATAGGTTTTAATATTTTCAATATATCCAAGGAGATTATTTTTAACACAGATTTTAAAACTTTTTAAACTAAAACAATTAAAATATTTAACCTGTAGTAGTTGAAATTCATTTTCCTTTGAAGATCAGTCTTGACAGAAACAATATTTAACAAGTTTCTGCAATTTGCCATAATTTGTTCATAAAAGAAAATATACTTTCTACTGCTGTTTCTGAGTTTAGACCAGACTTAGTAACTTCCAGAAGATGTGAAAATGGGAAAAAGCTAGGATGTGGGGATGGCACATCAGACTAATCTTCATAAAATCTTTCTGGGAATGTGAGATGGGTCTTCAGAATTTCTCAGTCTACAGTATTCCTCGTGAGTGTGACAGAGGTTTAGCCTTGCAGCGTGTTTCTAACCTGCAGTAATGCTTACTGTTTCCCCCAAAGGTGGCCTTTTTCTTTTGAGAAAATAAATGAATCATGTTTGCTGAGATAAAGATGTGGGGATAAATATTTAAGAGCAAACACATACCACTGATTAATTTTTTTTTCTGTTTTACTGAAATGAGTTTTTACACAACTACACTTGTGACCTAATAATTTCTCTTGTTACTTGTAATAATTTACCTTTTTGTAAATAAAAAAAAAAATGTTTTAAGCCTCAATCTATTAAAAAAATTGTTTTGAATTTAAAATTTTTAAGTTGAAACTTTTAGAACTTGTTATAACAAACTTTTAGGATACAGTGGAAGACAAGTCACGCCTCTTCATCATCTTCATATTCATCAGCTTTAACAACCTTAAAATTGCAAATGGCGAATCCTAACCTGCTGCACAAAAGAAACCTATTTTTCCAAACATGCTGTATAAAAAAGAAAACCTCGACAACATTTAATGATTTTTTCACTTTTAAGATACAGAGGCCAGTATCTTGTGCATACACGCCTCAAAGTTTCAGTGCATTCAAATCTGATAAAATGAAATCTATCTGGTAATTCTGAAATGTTTTTGACACATAAGGAAAATCAGTTAGAAAAACCTCAGCTATACAGCTTTCAAGATGAAATGATAATTTATCCATGAAGTTCTTTTCTATGTTATGCAGTAAGTTCAGTAATTACTCATCCATTAGAGTTTCCTGTTATTGGATAGTATAGCCTCTGAATTAAAATTCATAAACTATGTTATATTTTAAAAATTCAAATATTCAATTTTGGTATATATATAAAATTTTCAAATATTTATAATGTATTTTCACTGCCATCTTGAAAATAATCAAGTAGACAATTATTCCCCTTTCAACTGTGCAGCAATGTTAGAATCATAAATCTTTTCCATCATTTGAAGCCTTAGAGGCCACAGAGAAAAATGTTTTTAAATCAAATCTTAAACTGTTTTCTTAATTGGAAGAGATGCTAACATATTATTGGGAGTGAAAAAGATTTTGTTTTGGAAGTGATACAATTTTAACTATGATTGACTCTTGGAAAACAGCATGATTTAATTTGTTATCATAGTCAAGTGATCTATATGAACGACTTCAGATAATCTTATAGGATAATTTTTCATGCTTCTGCAGCTGTCATCTTGTCATTTTATATTTTTCATATTTCTTAGCTACAAAACAAATTTCAAACATTTTCTTCGCAGAAATTACCCTGGAACTATTTTATCACTCACACTGTTTAGAGGCATTAGTGTATTTAAGGATTCAAATAGTTAATAAACTTCTGCATAAACTGCAGTAGGCATGGCATTGATCTATGCACAGTCATCTCTTCACAAATTCCAGAAAGCACAGAACGTCTTTTTTTTAGATGTTGCATCTTAATGGCAGGTTACCATCACAGTTATGGCCATGGTCTATGTAGAAATGTAGCTCAATCAGTAAAAATATGTAACTAAGAAGTAGGGCCAACCTTACTGTGACATTACTTGCCTACACAGCACTTGTTTCATACCTAAAACTCAGATGCTGTTTTCCACACAGCTAATATTGTATTTACCCACGTGAAATGCATGGGAAGGACCTCTACCCATAACCTGACTCCCTACTGACACGAGACCTGGAAGGACGCACCAGGCATCAGCATCCTCTTGTTTTCTTCCCCACTGAGTGGAGAGGAAGAGGAGAGACTGCCCAGGAGTTGTGGACTCCAGCAGCTGAACCATTAAGGGACCATGAAGTGCCTTGCAACTGAGCCTCAGCTGCTCCAGAGAGGGGAATATCCACAAGTTTTTCCTTCTCTGACCTTTGGTTGACTCTCACGCGTTCTTTAATTTTAATTTTAATTGGAAGACATGGTGAAGGGAAATATCCACCCAGTTTTTCTGAGGGAATCTCCCATCTCTGAAACCATCAACTACACCTTGCCATTCAAATGATTTTTTCCCGCTCTTTCCCATTCCATCTTGGGGCTGTCCTCCTTCATTTACAGTTCCCAGCACACAAGCAGTGTAATGCAACAAAACCAAATCAAGACGAAACCTCCTTTCCCACAGATTGCTGAAACCTGGCTAGGAACATGATTAGGGGTCTGGAGCATCTTTCTTATGAGGAGAGACTGAGTGAGCTGGGTCTGTTCAGTCTGGAGAAAAGAAGGCTGAGAGGGGATCTCATCAATGTTTATAAATATCTCAAGGGTGGGTGTCAAGAGGATGGGACCAGACTCCTTTCAGTGGTGCCCAACAATAGGATGAGGGGCAACAGGCACAGACTGAAGCACAGGAGGTTCCATCTGAATATGAGGAACTTCTTTACTCTGAGGGTGCCAGAGCACTGGAACAGGCTGCCCAGAGAGGTTGTGGACTCACCTTCTCTGGAGACATTCAAACCCCACCTGGACAGATTCCTGTGTGATCTACTCTGGCGAGCCTGATTTAGCAGGTGGGCTGGACTAGATGATCTCCAGAGGTCCCTTACAACCCCAACCATTCTGTGATTCTGTGAATTACCAAGAACCTCCAGTAAGCGTTCTCCTGAGCAACTCCTGTAAACAGTGGGCTACTCTGCTCAGTCGAGACACTGAAACAGCACAATAAAACAAACCAGAATCCATTGGCAAAGTTTTGTAGAGTTATTCCTTATACATCGTCTCCTTACCTGGGTTAAAATTGCACATGCAATGGCTGGAGTAATGTCATATTTTAACAGGAAAAAAAAAAAACAAAAGCAAAAACAAACTACACCACAACTACAGCTCTTATTTCCAGTGAGCGATGTAGCACAGTCTTAGAACTGCATAAAAATACTTTTTAAAAAAATGTTGTGATTAATTATTATTGAAATGCTAAGTTTCTTTGGGACTAATTCTATTCTGAAAATGTGATTTAAGCTAGAGTTACTGTGCTTAGTGTTACTCTGCATAGGTTTGATTGATTGATTCAGTTCTCTTCTTGCTCATGCAAAAATCAATGCAGTAATACATGACTCTCAAATTAGAGAGTGGATTATCACCTTCAGGGAGAAATCAAAGGAATTAGGAAGAACCTCAAATAAAGGATGCATGAACACATTAATGACAGAGAGGTTAATATTCAGTCTGCTAGTTTGAAAGAAAGGAAGATCATTTGAGCATGCGTATGACAAAGCTCTTTCAGTCTCCTGAAGCCAAATTTGTTAACTATTAGTGCACGCTAAAAACCCTTAGCTCTTTGATAAAAGGTTGGGAAATGAGATGTGCATGGTTAAATCTAAGATAATTTTTCATTATTAGTAATATTATTAAATGAGGTATTTTGCCCTGTCTGCTTTTGTTGAGTAGGTACCCGCTCATGTTCTGCCAGTTAATCCTGTTCTTTCATGTATTTTAATTATAAAATACCTAATAATATGGATGACTGCTTCTAATAAATTAAAAATATCTGGATAAATAGAGACGTGGTGTTGTCTGTTAGATGCAATATCCAGGTTTGTTTAAAAACAAGAAAGTCTTCTTGAGCACTTGAAATAGAAAGGCCTTTCTGCAGCTTAACACAGATGTAAAAGACTTGCTCTCAACTCTAACAGAGAGGCTTGAAGCATAAGGACCTGGAAAGTTTTGTTAAATTGCAGAAATAATCAGCGCACACAACATCCAATACTGTCTGAACCCTCTTTATAAATGCGGTTGCTAATTCTACATGTGACAGTGAGGAGCATTTTGCGGGCTTGTGAGATTTTTACATTTTCAGCCTAGTGTGGTTTAATCACAAGCTTTGTAGCTCAGAGAAAAACAACCTATTTGTACATTTTCCCAAAAGGAATGGTCCATGTGCCTCTGAAGCAGAGAGGATAAAATGCCTGTGCCGTGGCCATTTTCAACGCTTGCCCCATCAGGGGTGCTGCTAGTCATCCTGCAAGGCCAACGTGGCTTTTAACCACAGCCCCTTATGCTAACTTCTGATCATCTGAAACTGGGACCTGTCCTGTTTTTTTTTTAATCAGGTCCTTATAAGTGTCCTTTTGTTAGTACACAGAACTCAGCAACTCTTAGAGACTGGGTTTAGCCACTGTTTTATGAGTGAGATCACAGCAAGATTTGGATTGTTTCATGTATGAGCCCATACGGAAACGGAACTCTTTGGAAAGCCTCATCTTCTTTATTTAAGTGTGATTTTATCGTTTGACATCAGCGTAATGTTTCTGGGGACTTCACCATGGGTGTAAGTACTGAGCTGAGGATCAAAAAAGGATCAGGAGAAAATGTACTACAGTAACCCCTTATTAATGAACAAATGTATACTCATGCATACTCCAGCTATCTGCTTTGATATCCAAATACAATAGAGCTATAGACTATGCTCAGAATTTGACCTTCAGCATCTTATTGCCAGGGCATTTATTCTTCAACTGGTTTCTTTAGTCTTAAATAGTTTTTCTAATCTGTTCTAAGTAGTGAAGAAGCCTGGTAACCCCCGCTGTGCTGGAGGAGATCGTCCACTCTTATGATGGTAGAAGACTGACAAACTTGAGCCCAACACTAACAAATTCTGCCAATCTTTCTTCATTAGCATAATCCAAGCTTTACTAAACAGCTTTAGTGACAGGATAATGTTTACTTCTGTCTGTCAAGGCCTCCTTTTTGATGGAGATACAGGAGGTATCTCAATAAAATCTAGCCCTTCTTGGTCATGAAATATGTGAAGCACAGATTGCACAGCTCAAAGTATAACAATTTGTGGACAGAACTACTCCTGGAAAAGCCATCTTCTGCATGTCCCTATCTGCCATTTATATCACTGTTTGTATTTTATACTATGAAATATATCTTTCTGCATGGTGGTTATAGTTCAAAGATTATTTGAAGGCGATGACACTTGACTGCCATTTTGCTTGCTCAAGCCTTTGGAGTTCTTGAAAAGGTTTATGTTTTTTTGGCTCTGTTTGTCCCTCATGTTTATATGCATCAAATTGGCTGATTAAAGTAACTAGTATGGAGGAATCAGCATCCTAAAACCAGTATTTCAGCTACATTTGTGGCTTCAGTCAACATTTGTCTTTTGAGACCATGGAGGAAAAATACACAATACAAACTAAAAAATCAAGAGGCAGGAAGTATGTGCTTCTTTGGTCAAAAATTATGCTGGCCTTTATTCCTTTACTACATATTCAAAGCCCATCTACCTACAGAACAAGATACTACAGCTTTCAGTAAAGGAAATTAATTCAGCAAACATGACACCCTGATGACTTTACGATCAGTTCTCAGAACTGCCCCTTCTCCTTTAATAGTAAGGATGAGGATGTATTTTGGTAGTCTCCATAGGACTGGGCCAGATATGCAGGGTTTTAGAAAGAGAAAACAGCACTTTCCTTTTAGGTAACAATCTAAAACTGTTTCCACATCTCTGAATGGGTTCTTCTTCCTGCAGCAAACAATTTTCAGATTTTAAGTAGTTAAATTTGCTTGTGACTTCTGGTCACATGTGCATGGATGCATGCAGGACCACATGTGAAAAAAGTTTTGTCACCACACTTTAACATCACAAGTATTTGAATATGGATCTGAATATCCAGGGTCTAAATCAGAGAGGTTGCTACTGCTTGTGCAGAAAGGCAGTTAACATCATGTTCTTACCTCCTTTTAATCCACAGAAAGGCTGCTGGATACTGGAGGTCTGCTGACTTCTGTCTGCCTGAGCCCTGCTCGGAACACCGACCGCTGCTAAGGTCAGCTCTCCACCTGGGTAGGGCTGCTGTGCAGTCACCTACAGCAGATGAGGGATGAGAGGAACAACTCGGCTTACTAAAATCACTCTTCGCGCTTTGAGCATTCTTATGTCAAGCTCACAAGACCCAAAGTGATAACCATAAATGTTTCTAAACATGAATGTTTCCAAAATCTAGGCTTTCATAAACACCAAAGCACAGGCTGCATGGGCACCCACTGTGCTCTTCAGGGTGTTTTATTGAAAGAGCCGTTTGGTAGTCATGGGTTTCCCAGCCACCCACTGAACATCATGACAACTGTAGCATGAGTGACATGTTTTCTGTCCTGTCCCTTCCCC
The DNA here is from genome assembly GCF_037038585.1 of Patagioenas fasciata. Taxonomy (NCBI): domain Eukaryota; kingdom Metazoa; phylum Chordata; class Aves; order Columbiformes; family Columbidae; genus Patagioenas; species Patagioenas fasciata. The sequence continues at coordinate 68,594,416 of NC_092520.1, read as the reverse complement.
AAGGTGAAAGTTACATGTGCAGTGCACTACTTTGTTTTGGCAGAAGTTCTGTTTTAAATCCATGTGCCACTGTTTGTGTACAGTAGACAAAGTGAGGCTTAAAGCAGAGGTCTTGCACTTGGCACAAAAGATCCAGGCTTGTAGTGGTCATAGTTTCCAGGAGAGTTCATTTCCAATAGGGTGAGGTTTGTCATTATGGGAAGTTCTCTTTCAAGTGAGGAGCAAAGCTGATTGTCACAGTCTTCACATAGGATCTTTAAGTGAATTCGGGACGCAGGCCACTGAGTGCTTTGGCAACAAGAGACTTGGGCTGGACTCAGCACTGCATGAAAACACTAAAATAGGGTACTTGTCCTAGTCTGTGCTGGTGAAAAGGAGAATTGCAGCCTTCTGTACTTGCTGGAATTTCCCAAGGGCTCATGACTTCTTGCTCATATACATGGCATTGCTTTAGTCTAGACAAGAGTTGACAAAAACTTGTATAATGGGGCACAAGTCATCATCTGCCAGAATAGGGAGGAAGTGTCCTGAAACTGGGGTGTGTTAGGAAGCAAGAGCTTGGCATCTGTCAAGAGCCCCTGGAGCTCCTGCAAGCGGCTGACCCAGTGTGCCAGTTGTGGTTTGGTAACTTCAACCAAAGACTAGAAAGTTCCTAGAGTTCTTGCATTCACACAATAGTGTAACATCTTTCTGTTGTAGGACTCGTAGCTATCTCCACCTGTGTGCTGGTTTGGACTGGTATAGAAGTATTTTCATTATAGAAGCTGTTAATAGTACGGGGTTATGTTTTGGGTTTGTGCTGCAAACAGTGTTTATAACACAGGGATGCTTTAGCTACTGCTGAGCAGGGCTTGCACAGCATCAAGGCCTTTTCTCTTTCTCATATCACTCCACCAGCAAGGAGACTGGGGGTGAACAAGGAACTGGGAGGAGACACAGCTAGGATAGCTGACCTGAACTGACCAAAGGGATATTCCACACCATATAATGTCATGCTCAGTACATAAATCTGGGGGAAGAAGAAGGAAAAGAGGGGACTTTTGGAATGATGGCATTTGTCTTCCCAAGTAACCATTATACACAGTGGAGCCCAGCTTTCCTGGAGGTGGCTGAACACCTGCCTGCTCATGGCCAGTAGTGAATGAATCCCTTGTTTTGCTTTGCTTGCATGTGTGGCTTTTGCTTTACCTATTAAACTGTTTTTATATGAACCCATGAGTTTTCTCACTTTTATCCTTCCAGTTCCCTCCCATCCCACCAGGGGATAGTGAGCGAGTGGCTGTGTGGGGCTTAGTGGCTGGCTGGGGTTAAATCACAACAATCTGCTTTTCTCAAGACTCAGAATTAGCTGATGGCAATGATACTGTTGTAGAGAGTTAGAATTAAATGGGCTGTTGACATACAAGTCCAATATGGTGGTATCCACATATGGAGCTTTATAAAGGTGTGAAGGGCACTGTTTTTCAGGGGAACAAAAAAAAATGGAGGGCTGAATGACAGAAGTGTGTTTCACACCAATAAGCAGTTGATGCACCTTGTGGGGAACAGCTGACACTATTTTGGTGCAGCCAGGACTCTTGCTACTTCCCTAAGATAGAGTAAGAGCATCTCATTGCTGACAGTATCAGCACAGACTCCTGGAGGAGGGGAGTGGATGTCTGCTCAAAAACCACTGATGGAAACCGATATGTGTAAGTTGGTGCGACCAGCCTGTGACTCTTGTGAACAGCCTGACACCGTTCCCATGCAGGGCTATATCATATGACAGACTTCAAGGCTATGCCAACGTAAGGTTGCTGAGTAATTGAATTCTCAGCTGCAGGAGAAATGCTGCTTACTGGGGCTTCTTAGGTTAGACTGACTTAAAATCAAAACTGTTTCAATCCTATGTCTTGTCCTGAATCCAGATTGGGACACAGTTAGGATCCAGCTTCTATTAGATGAGCCTGTAGATGGCTTCTGACTAACTTCTTTAATTCATTCAGGTGTTAAAATCTTGATGCTCAGCATTAGCTGGATAGAACTTATGTTCTCAGAGCTGACGATGCTACTATGTGCTTGAACGGCACTGGCAAGATTTCTTCTCCAATATTGCATTGCGAGATCTGGTCAGTACTGCCAGTTCTCCTTCACCCATGAGAAGAAGAGACAGGGAGAAGAACAAAAGCTACCAGGTTTCACAGCTGCTTCCAGTAGGGCTGGTGATGTGCAAGGCTGGCTAGAATCAGTTCCGTAGCTCCAGTACCCCAAGGAGCAGGGAAAGGGAAAAGCTGGCCTTAAAAGCAGTGACATAAAGAGAGCAAATCAGTAGGAACCATACAGTGCCTGCTACTTTGGAGTGAAAGCAAACTTCAGCAGGCTTCTTATGCCTGGGACCCGTCCTTGAGGAAAAGAGAAAAAAAAAGCATTCATACATCATATTGGACATTTTCAAGCTGGATTTGTCACTGCATCTATGAAGTGGCATGGCACTGCTTGTCAAACATGTCCCTCCCCTTCCCCACACATAAGAAATATAATGGATAAGCAATGAAAACTCATGTGGCATACAGAAAATGGATTTGTTAAGCTGCGCTTTTTGATGGAATCAAATGATTGTGTGGTTACAATATGAGGGTGTAATGAAAAGGGTAGAATGGTGGTACTGCTACACAGCCATCTTCAAAGAGAGCTTTTTCAGCTGGGATTTCAACTTCAGTCTCAACTTGTTACTTCTTTCCAAAAGGGATAACAACTAATAGCAGCACTGCAGGTTGCTGAGTGATCTTCTCCTGTGACCATCAGATGACCTTATTTTTCCTGATAGTGGTCATAAATAGCATTTACTATTAAAACACAAGACAAAAACTCTTAGATCTTTTGTTCTGTTTTGAAAGAAATCCAAGATCAAATCATGATCAAATCTAGTTAAAAGATTCTGGAATGGAGCTTTTGTGATCAGATTGTTTTGCTGCAAATTGGAAAACAATAAAAAAAGAAGTATCTTCTTTGTCAAGGGGGTTTAAAGTTACCACAATCAAAGTCAAAAAAGTCAAAACTCCCACATAATCTGAAATGACCAATAATATTTTTACAATGTAATGTCTGGTGACAAAAGTACTTCAGAAAAGTCACGTCATCACGCAAAATTAATTCGAAAGTGATTGCTTCATAATTTTTCTCTTATTCTAGATGTCAGCATCTCTCATAAATAAACAAATATGTAATTTCCTGGATGAATAGACCAAGTTCTGCCAGTTCTACAAATAGGCAGTAATTCAATAAACTAAGGATTTTTTTTAAAGAAATACAATATTTGGATGACACTGTGAAATTTGCCCCTTTGCTTCTGCCCTCACCTGTGCCACCACATTTCAGCTCACCTCTTGGGTGTGCCATCGCATGTGCTTATTTAGATCAGTGTTGCTTACTGAAATGATCCAACTCAGCCCCCAAATCACATAAGCAATTGCACTGTTGCAGAGGACAGGACACTAACCTGCAAGGAAGGGATAAGAACAAGCCCTGTGCACGTATATAATGTTGGGTAACATCCCAGCCCAGTGCACAGATGAGGTTGGTGTTCTGTGGAATTAACCCCTCTTCCTGTACAAATTAATTAGACAGTGAAAAGGACACTCACAGCTGCTGGCTCTTGGTCATGAACACTTCTCATTTGTTAGACAGTGCCTGACCCAGGGAGTTGGCCTGGGGTGACTAATGCTCTTCCAGTGGACTTGGGAGCTAGCGCAGTTGAAATCTGCTTCCCAGTAGATACTTTGCTTCAGAAGCAAAGGGAGCTGAATATAATGGGTTGCTCCATCCCAACTGGTCTTATCGACAGAGAATGGTCCTGGGTGGTGCTCATTTGTGACAATGTCTGCCTACACACTGGTTCATCCTAGCCCTGCTAGGCTTAAGCTTGGTCACTCTTCAGCATCAGGCTGAATGTGACCCTCAGTCACTGAATGCAATTGAAATGGAAGCTGCAAAATAAACAGTTCTGGGGCTAAAGAAATATTTTCTGGGCAATGTTTCTGAATTGTTTGGATGTAGCACTGCCATCTCTCTTAGTTAATATTGCTTTTTGTAACTAAACTGCTTTGCTTTGGGTAGAACTCAGAACTTGCCTGCTTGCTTAGAAAAACAAAATTGTGCTGATTTGTGGTTTTTTCCTTATGCAGGCTGCATTTGTTTGCACACAAGATGTGAGTAATGAAGGAGTCTACAAAATTCAGTTGGTGGAATTTGCAAGAAACAAAACAAACACAAAAACAGCCCATCAAGTAAAAATGGCTGATTGATTCGAAAGGCAACACAGATGGAGGTAATGGGGTTTCAAAAGAGGAATTAGAGAAGATCTGAACGGAGCCTCATAAATCTGGAGCAATTCAGCTTTGCCAAGAACTGCAGTGGGAAATCCTCATTACAGGAGATATTTCTGCGCTGTAGTCACCCACAAGAACTTTGCTAGGGCAGCCACCGGGAAAGCATGATGCGGTGGTGACGGCAAGACCCGGCGATCAGCATTCCTCAGCCCTGCCAGGCTGCGCTGCTGACTCACGCGGCGGCCTTGAGTTAGTCATTTGTTGCCAGATGCTTCGACCTGACCTTGTCGAGGTGCTGCAAACAAGGAAGCAAAACAGACTTACCTTTGGCAACTCTGGCAAACAAGTTTGATCATGTACTTCAGCTTCCCCTGTGCCACCAGACGAGCAGCATGGCCCGGGAAGAAGCTTTGGGCCGTGCCAGGACTTTTTTAGGGATGGGGCCTGTTGCATTAGCATGGCAGAGGCACTAAGAGGACAAGGTGGGCTTGACTGTCACAAAGGAAATGTGAGGACTGGTGGAAAGCTCTTTGTACATAAGAAGTTAAGAACCTGGCTGGTGGAAAGCTCTTTGTACATAGGCAGCAGAGAGGCTGGTGGCTCAGCAGATCCCATGGGAAAGACTGGTGAGAGAGGAGGATGCAGAGCCCCAGGGAGGGAGCGATAGGAATGTATGAAATAGCCTTATGCTATGCCAGCTCAGCCAAAGGACTTGTCTCCCTCTGGCTAGAGGTTCTCTGGCCTTAACTCTTCCACCAAATGGGAAAAAAAGATCACTGGTCCTAACAGTGAGCTGATAAATCTGGGAGGGCTGCAAAATTTGGCGATTCTTCTGTTTTGTTCCACTGGTTTCTCACCAGAGGGCATGTTGCATTGCTGGTCTGGGAAGGGCAGTCCTTGGTGTGACAGTCTGTCTTGGGCCAATTGCTGTGACATCCTCCTTTCTCTGCTATGGGATCACAGGTGTGGGGACCCTGCTCTGTGTTGGAAAAAGATTGTCAGGAGTTTTAGAAACGCTTCACTCAGTGTTGGGGTTTTTCCCAAACCTGGTGCCTTTCTGTAACATCTCTTATACCACCACCTCTGACCACTAACATGGGGCTGGACTAGCAGAGATTTGATTCAAAGATGACTGGCAAAGCCTAAAAGAAGAGCTGAGAACTGAGTGGCGCTTGGTCAGGCCTGCAGGATCAGGGGACAAGGAGCGGCAACCGCCCTTCTCCCTGCCCTAGCTTCAGCTCCCCTCACCTCCCAGCATGGGCTCTGGACCAAACCTTCCTGTTTCACCACAGGAGATAACTTTGTCATTAATCACAGTGCTGCATCTAGCATTTATACGGAGAAAATTCAGCTTGTGTTCCAGATTATTGAAAATCTCTTCAATCTCACCAAGTGCCAGCAGAGAGTTAATTTTTGGCTGTACCTGCCCAGATCCCATCACCAGGAATGATCCTTACCTATAAACTGTGGTGGAAGATTTTCAAGGAGGGGCAAATGAGAGGCCACACTGCAGAGTTGTAATCTGGGGTTTGGAGTCAGCCCATATCTCATACAGAGCCATATATAAGTACCATTAAAGTCAGTCTGAGAGTTCCTACTGCAGAAGGCAGCTTAGACACAAGCATGGATGACAGGCTGTGTCTTGAGTTGCCCCCCGCTCCAGCTCTCCAGGGGCTCTGTGAGGCCTGTGGAAAGCTGGAGGGGTTGGCATTGGTCTCAGCTCTGCTCTTCTGGGCTGAGGATGGTAAGCCATTGTGAGCTAGCAATATGGTCCCTATTTTCTGTTTCTGTGACCCTTCAGTGACATCCCAAAATCTTCAGGGAGTGATTCATAAAACCGCATTTACAACACATTTGCTCTGCTGGTGGGGATGTAGGAAGAAATGGCTGGAAACCTTTGTAGGCGAGGGCTAAGCCTGGCTGCGTACCCCAGGAAACACAAAAGGCTGCCCTTGTACTAACGCACAAGTCAGGCTTTATTTTACGACATAGGTCTCTATCAGACTGTAGAGCCTCCTTGGCACTCACCCAGGGAGGTGGTGGACATCCCACTATGTGAGGTCTCACCCTGACACCATGAAGCACTCTGTAAGGAGCAAGCCTTCATTTGAAGAGGGAGACACCTTGGTACATTAGGTGCCTCTCTTATTTCTGCTCTGTGACTCTGCTGGAAAACCAAGTGAGTGAAACACGTTTGCCAATTTTAATCCCCGGATAGTACAGAGAAGCCTTATGTCCTTTGTGCTGCTTCCAGTTACAGCATTGCTTTGCTAAACATATTAAGTGCTAGAATGTTTGTACTCTCTTGGTAGAAACAGATAAAAATAATACTTACATTGGAGCTGGCCCATTGGAGTTAGTGAAATGTTGAAAACTCCCAGTTGTCTTTGAATAGATACATTTCAAAGTATTGCCCAAATACTTTGGAACAATATTCAAACCGCGGTTTGTTTGTGAAGTATTTTATTTGATGTTTGCAAAATATTTGATATCTGCAAGCTATTGGATTTGACTCTCAGCTCATGTTGAGTGCTAAGCAACATGTTTCATGACTGCAGGACTAAAGCTTCCCTGCCAACAAAATGTGACTTGTACACCACTGTGCTTCTTTTTTGACTTTTCTGCAGGTGATTCATGCTAAATTCAGGAAGCATTTGCAGAATTGTTTCTAATCACCAACAGATAAACCATTATGTTATCCTAGAAGCTGCAGTAAATTAAAGTATATGAGTTTATTTGCTGCACACCTAGATGTTTAATTTGCTCTTTTAAAAGAGCTATAAGCTAAATTCCCTTTCCTAAAACTATTAATGGGCGTATTTTCTGTCACAGGAAGAGTTGCACATGTATTACGTGACAAGTTGTCTTGTTAAATTCCTTGGAGCAAATCTTCCTTTAGTACGGCTTGTGCTAATTCTTCTAGAGCCAGTGGGAGCAGCGAGTGCATAGTGGAGCATTGCACTCCATCTGTTGAATCAAGTTGCCCAGACCCTCAGATGACCAAAGGGGATGAGGGGAAAGATGCGAGCGATAAATTGCCATACCATTAATGCGCTGGTATGCTGGAAAGACATAGAGGGACACGCCTTTCTGGACAGGTAACCACTTCCCAGTGATGGGGAAAACTGGGGAAAGCGTGGAGTTTGAGAGGCTGGGAAAGAGATGTAGCAACTGAAGCTGGTGGGAGAGCATGACTATACCCACTGTCAGAGTTTCAGTGCACCAAAGCCAGGATGCCTCACCCCGTAATGACACAGCTAAATGGAAAGATTTTGTTTCTTTTGTGTCTCCACCCAGTTAGATAAAGGTACAGCTAACGAAAGGCAGGTCACACCTGTCTACTGGCACCTTTTCCTCTCTCATTACGTGTGTTGCCTTTGCAGATAGATTTATCTCAGCATAGAGATAAAGGGAGTTATTTTTGTTTGTTTTCTGTTTTCTTTTTAATTTTAGAGGAAGTGTTTCCTACCTACAGATTACAGTTGATTTTACTTTCTCTAAGCTTAACTCTGATGGCAGGACAGGAACTGCTGAATCTATTACGCTTGATCCACCAGAGAATAAATATGTAAATAAAAAGTTGGGACTGCAGAAATTATAGCCCTCTGACAATGGTCTATTAAAAGCCATGAAGTAAAACCAGGGATGTCTTAAGTAATTGCATGGAATGAAAAAATATTTATGTTTTTGTTTTTAATATTTTCACATATATTTTTATCTTATTGCAGATCATGATTTGAAGGAATTTTGATTTACCTCAAGATACTTGTTAATGCAGTGGAAACATTTCACTGTCTAGTGTAGTTTGTTCTAGACCTGTATCTTTCATCAATACCCTCTCTGGGGAAATCCACCTTATTTCTAACAGATACCAGGATAACAGAATTTGACCTATAATGAGTTAGGGATGCAGACACGGCTCAGCTGAGAAAACACGGGTTTCAGTTAATTGTGGAATTATCTGTCCTAAAGCAAAAATCCTTCTTGAATGGACTGTGTGTTCAGATGATAGAATATTTTTTTCAACTTCAAGCCTCTAGCAGAATGATAAAAGTCCTCATGTTGAGACTTTTACAGGTGCTTCACACAACATTGAATAAATTACTCTGGAGTGAGTTTAGCTGGAGAGAAGTGACAGTACTTTTATACATTGCACAAGCACCTCAGCCAGTCTGTCTGCAGAGGTTTCTGGAAACCTCTGTGGTCTGATTCACTATTTCCTTACTGTTTGTTCTGGGACTGGGAGTAACTATGCAAACATGATGTTGATGCAATATTGTAGGGAGTATCTAGGCTAATCCCTGCATTCAACTTTTGAACATGTTTGTTGAGAGCAAGGGGTTGGACTCCTTACTGTCTTCTATCCTGTGCTGTCTGTAAGCCTATGGAGCTATAGCCACATACAAAGAGTTTTACACTTATTTTCTAACAGCAAATTACCATGTGCAAGCCAGTGAAAGAGATAATTTCTAGTATACAGTGGGCATGTTCTGACAGTTGGCTTAAGGATATGGCTAGCACAAGAAATGTATTATCACACTAAAAATGTTTTTTAAAATTGTCAAAATCATCTAAGATAGTCAAGCTAGTACTTTGGTTTTGGTTTTGATGGGTAGGTGCTTTCAGGGAAGAATTAGAATTTACTTCCCTCGAGATTTGCTCTAATACATCCAAAGTGTTAGTTGTTCTACCAGGAGTCTTCTCAGAGTTTAACTGGAGGGGCAATATAGGAGCCAGGAACATGCTTTTAGAGAACTGTGCAACTTTTTAATATGCATTTCAGGCAACATCCATACCAGCTAACACTGAGCACCTTCATTGTAGACACATACATCTAAGCTGGTCCCGTATGTCCCATTCCAGTAACTGTGAGAAACATCTGACCTGTTTTAGATATCTGCCTTATGAGGAAAGGCAGGAAAACCTGCTTCCCTCCATCAGCTGTGGAGGAATCTATGCAACACATTCAGATGTGGAAGTCTGCAGCCAGTTTGGCCATGGGACATCCCACCCTTTGCAGCTGAGCAAGAAGCAGGATTTGATACAAGAATTAGCTTATTTACAGTAGCAGAATGTGTGAAGGAAGAAAAACCGGCAGACCTTCCAGACCTACTTTCCAGTTCCTGATTCTCCAGGGAGTGTTGTGTTGTTTTTGGAGACCTTTAGGAGGGAGGAGGATTCAGCTTCTCTTTCAAGTACTGCAAAGTTTGTAAGAGGAGGGTGAGTGGTGGCTGCAAGCCTTTTTACGAAAGAAAAGATCAGCTTCTGTCTCTCTGCAGACACTGCCCCTTTTAGCTGCAGAGCAGCAGTATGGAGATCAGAAAGGTTCTCTGTTTCATCTCCCAGACAGAACTATAAAGATATGAACAATTCTCTAGAAAAAGACAACTAGAAGATTGCACTTCCTGGCACTGGCTGTCTAACAGCAAATTGTAGGTGGATATAGTGTTTTGATATTCTAAAGTGTACATGGCCTGCAGACAGACAGGACAGAAGCTCCTGGGACATATGGTACATCTGAGCGTGCTGAGGGAGACAGCTGTGGCTTTCTGCCATCTTCGAAAGGCTGTGGTCATCAGGCAAGATCTCCAATGACTGGAAAAAGACATCTGAAAGGTTAGAAAGGATCCAAGGAACTACAGGCTGATTGGCCTAACTGGGAAAGATTGTGAGCATATCTTCTGGAGGCTGTGACTGAACACATGAAGAACAGGGAGATAGCTGGGAACAGCCAGCATGAGTTTAGCAAGGACAAATCATGCCTGACCACCCTGCCTGTCTTCTGTGCTGAGACAACTGGCTCTGTGAACAAAGGGAGAGCAATGCTCATGGTCAAAGGTGTTACATGGTACTGGGCCTAGTCCTGACCCCTGAAGGAGGCCATTAGCAACCAGCTGCTAGTGGGACTTTGTACCTCTGACCACAAACCTTTCAGCCTAGCAATCCAGTCAGCTTTCCACCCACCACACTGTTCACTCATCTGTTTCAGCAGTTTGGCTCCAAGGATGCCATCACAGCCACAGTGAAGGCCAAGCTCAAGTCAAGAGGCAACTGGCACAGGTTGCAACAAAGGCAATCCTGATCAGATAAAAGGAAAACCAAACCTGGCATGGGGGGGCTGGTTGTTTGGTGAGACTCTGGAGCCCCTGTCCTTGGAGATGCTCACAACACAGCTGCTCAAGGCTCTGAGCAACCTGATCTGAGAGAACCCTGTTCTAGTAAAAGGATGGACCAGATGAATGAGAGGCACCCAGACAGGTCCCTTCCAAACTGAATTATTCTATGATCTGTTCTGTGGTGTATGTGTTTATACGTAGGTGTGCAGGAGACTTTCAGAAGCATCTCTGGCCTTGTGTGGGAGGCTGTTTTGTACCTTAATTCAAAACAGTTTTGTCTAGTTTTCTCCAAGAGAAGAGACAGCCTTCTGAGAGCTGATATTTTCATTTCCACTTCTGTTATGGAGGTGTCAGGATCACCAAAGCTACCGCTGTGTGCAGGACTAATTACTGCCTATTGGAGAAGAGGAATATGGGGCTGAATTGCCCTCTTACAAGGTCAGGTGTGGAAGCTGTTCAAGCAATGGGAGGGGGCCTGTGCTATCTAACAGAGGAAGGGCTCCAGAGCAGAGCTGTCAGTCGACTGCTTTTCACCCCCAATACACATCTCTCTTTTGTATGTGAGTTTGTTGTTTGTTCCCCCCTGCCTCTGTTCTAAAATTAAATATATTAGAATTTTGTAGCAATATTTCAACATGGCCTTGCTATGCAGAGGCAGCTAAAGAGGAATTACAGCAAGGATAGACCCAAGGAGAGGGTCAGTACCTATTTTCTCTGTCCTCTGGTTAGGGAATGGAATGGTCTTTAAAGGCTCAGCCAACAGTAAACATTTGCATGACATCATCAGTCTTCAGTCTAAGAAATTTATGTTAATATTGTCTCCAATATCATGATAGAGATAATGCCTGTGAATGGATAGGAAGGCTCCACATTATGAGGCTATATCCATCAATTATCATTGCCATCTGTGCTCATTCTGGATCTTCTTAAAGGTGCATCAGACAGAGCTCCTCTGACCCATTTTACAGTAAAACCACCTACACTGAGTTTCCCTTTGTGGTCATCAGAGAGATATAGGTATTTTCAGAACGTAACTTCTCTCTTTCAATAGTGTACCTTCAGAAGAGATGATAGAGCTTCCTGGCAGTGCCTGCTCCTTTCCATCTATTGGAGAGGAAGCGTGGGTGATGAGCTCCAGTGCAGATACCTGCACTGTAAACATCAAGAGTGAGGATTCAGCTCACCCTGATCTTTGGGTGTTAGTGTCCTGTGTGCACTATAGGAGGTTTTAATTGCCCTGACTAGCCTCCCACAGGACCCCCAGACATGCACCCTGTCTCCCTTGTGCCAGTGGCTGAGTTTGAGCTCAGACCCTGGTGCTCATCCCTTGCCCTGGCTGTGTTGTAGGTGCCCTGGCTTGATTCAGCTACCTCAGCTCCAGCGCCATTTGATGTTGGATATCCTGCTTAGTCTTGAGCTGCTGCTCCAGGAGTCTCCTGTTGGTCCTCCACCAGCCCCATGGGGATGTCACAGCCATCCAAAGGTGTCTGAAACCATGTCAAACACCAATGGACAGACAGATGGACCCTGCCTCAGGTGTCTAAAGCACAAGTGTCTGCTTGGGAGCAAGATGTCTAAGCTTCTGGTACAGTCACGAAGGATCTAGATCATATAGTTAGTGAAGTCTGGAGAGCAATTTGGCTGACCAAGTGTTGGGGTCTACCTCAGGAGAAGGGTAGCTTGCTAAGCTCTACTAACTGTATGGGCTCAGTCTTTCTTGGCTGCTGTGGGAGTTTAGGCTGTATCTCACATCCAGACACTACGATTTAGGCAAGCTGAACCCTACCCATGGTGGCTAGAAAGAGAATAAATAAATGCATTTATGAGAAAAATATGAAAATGATCACTCTTTAAGTTAAACACTATGATTTTCATCTGAGAAGTATAGAAAGGCACAAACTTGGTGGATATTAAAGGTTCAGTCTCTGCAACTATACATGCAATCACACTCCCAGTATATTATATTATATACACTCTCACAAAACATATCCTTTGTTTATAGTCATATAGATTCATAAACACTTCCTGGAAGAACAAGAATACATTCATTGTATACAAGATATTTTTGCTTCTATAAACTATAAAAGTGAAAATATAAACAGTAATTCTGGATATTTTGCATATGGTTTTCTGTGTTTTGCGATTCTATCTCTACAAGGAGTAAATGAAAATATTAGTAGTGAATAATGACGATCTCTTCTTGCCCAGTCTCCTCTGCTCAGTTCTATGGTATTGTTATATCCTCGTCTGTTGCCATAGAAATGATTGATATGTCAAATCACAGTATTCTTGCCCTACCCTTGCTTCTACATATTATATATCTTGTTCTTTAAACCAGGTTCTCACTTAGCTTTTTGATATTTTGAATTATGTTCTGCAGATCAAAAAATGGGAAAGGAAACTTTGGCTTTCAGAAGGCTGAAACTAATGCAAAAGACAAAGTTACATATATTAATATTGTGAATCTCCATGATTTTACTATAAGTCTTATGACATTTGGTGTTTTTATTAACCCCTGATTCTGCCAAGCAATGTCTTTGTGATAATCCTAGCATCTTCTCACACAAAACAAGTATCTGCATTGTTTAAAGCTTCCTAGCCATGGAACTTGAAAAGGCAAAAACAAATGTAAAGATCTGCCTTTTTTGGTGAATGCTGATTTCAGAGGGAATGACTTATGATTTTTGCAGCTTTGGGTTTCCCTCTTGAAAAAGCAGGAGAGAAAAATAACTGCTCAAGCTATTCTTCAACATGATGCAATGAGTAGCGGTCAGATTAACCAATTTAATTTTGCTTCACATTTCAAAACCTAGTAATGCAGGCTGGCTACTTCCAAAAGTAAATGTCCATTCCACAGCAGTTTATCACCCTAAGAAATACTCTAAGGCTGCCTGGGCTTCCTTTCCACCCAGCTTCCCCTTCCCCCCAGCAGTGCAGGAGGGACACGGCACCACACAGACCTCCCCTTCCCCTGCCTCTGCACAACAAGCCTTTTTCTTTTTTCCCCATTCCTTTGCCCGGACCCCCACGAAGGCCCTTATGGAATCCCCCATACATCCTCTATACAGGAGAGAAGGCTTTCTGTTCAGCTAAGGCATTTGCAACACGTGGGTGCTTACAGCTCGCAGGAAAGGAAACCAATGCAAAGGAAACCTAGACAAGCTGGGTTTTGGGAAAGGGGGCTGCATGCCTGTGTACCCCCCGGTACCTCCTGTCGAGATACTCAGCTTTTTGGTCCATGCCGCAAAGGATGCTCTAGAAACAGGGACCAGGAACAAAAAGGCCTTTCAGTGCCCTTTGGCCAATAAACGGATGGACCACAAAGCTGCCACTAAACCTTTTTCTCAGCCTTTTGGCTGATGTTGCCTATAAAACCGATTTCTAGCAAATGCCACTAGGTGGCTCAAGATTGAATCCGCTGCAGGCAGCAGCTTTCAGTGGGACGTGCCTCTGTGGGGGGGAGGAATTTGGGAACTATCCTTGGGCGGTGCGCACCACCCTCATCGCTTCTGTAATTTTCTGATCTTGGTTGCAGATGCTGGAGGAGGGAAAGGGGCATCCCAGCAAACCCTCTGAAATGGGAACGAGCTCATTCTCATTTCTCACGTGAAATGAAACACTGGGAATTTTCCTTTGATTTATTCCTTGAGAATCGGGACAAGTGATAGCCTGAAGTCTAGTAGCCCTCCCTGGAATAACAGTCATGCTCTTTTTTTTTCCCCTTCTCAAAGAAAAATGTGTATTATTCTTCTCTTTTAAGCTTTATCAAAGGCAATTGTTACCAACATTAAAGGCTTCTTTTGACCTGAGTTTGCCTTGAGAACACACCATGGATGAGAGGTCTGAGTCCAGTGTTCTGGGGGAGAGAAGAGCTTTCACAGGCCCAGCACATGACAAGAGTGATCCTCAGTAGGACCACACTTATGACTGCCACCCTTCTGACTTCTTTTCCATGGGTACCCTGAAGGAATTGATTACTCCCCATTTCCTGCTTCCCTCCATACTGAACCTCTGTGTTTTCTGCCGATTCCCATTTGCCCTTATTCCAAGTTACTCTTTCAGTTGCCCTTCCCTCCACATTTGGGGCTTTATGTGTTTTCCCACAACAGGAGCTCTGCAGGCACCTCTTCTCCTCCTCTCCCTAGACGGTGCAATTTCACATTGCAGGATGGCTTTGCTCCCTCTTCATTTTCTCTCACTGATATTTGTTCTGTGGTTGGGTGCACACCCCTGTAGGGGTGGTGGCAGCTCGGGCATCTCCCACTGTTCTGTCCCACCTGCCACCCTGAGCTGCTCCAGCTGCCTGGGGGGAGGATGTGAGAAGATGCTGTGGGCAAGAGCAGGGAGGAGCAGGGAAGCCGGGACTAACAGCTCAGCCCTCCCTGGAAAAACCTCACCCTGCTCCCTGGGGAGGCCAGGGATGAGCTTGTCAGGGTGTCAACACCTCAAAGGCAAGGAGGAGGAGGGGGAAAGAGGAGATAGAGGCATTGTTGAGCAAGAAGTGGTGCCATCAGCCGGTTGTTTGAACTATAAACAATTGGAGAGATGCTTGAAGCTGTAGCTATGCTAAACAGTTTGCCCATCCCCCTCCTGTGGTGTTTCCATTCCCCTCTTCCCTCCCCCACAGTCAACAGGGGTTTGGCCAGCGATACCTTCCCTGACATTTCGAATTTGATTAGAAAGCAACATATATCCTATGACATGCGGGCAGGGAGGCACAGAAACGCTACCAAGTCAAGCATGTGGGCTCACAAGCCCTGACAGCAAATCGAGTATCTCCCTCCACCCCCTCTACCGGCCTTAGAAATTCCTCATTTAGGGCCCGAGACAGCAAAGGTGAGTAACACCAAAGTGCTCGCCCAGCTTTGTGGTAGAGTGTGGGGAGACTTCATTTAGCTTCTGCACAGCAGCTACCGGAGCTCCCGCTAACCATTGACAAATTAGATGTTTGTTTCAAAGTGCAAAAATATACTTCTTCTGAACTTTGCTCTTATTGAGAGAAAAGGGCTGAAAAATGAATTCAAAAGCCCCACCTAAAGCCTCTTCCCCAGAGTTGGCTCTGGCTCAGCTTCTCTCCCCACAAACACTACCTGCCTCCCCCCCAGAGGGCTCCTCCTGTCTTCCTCATTTTTAGGGTGGAGGCTAATAAGCCTCCCCAGCCCTGGTAAGTCAGGATTAATTAACCTGCAGATCCCTGCAGGCTTCCAACACCTGCTAACTGAGAGAATCCAGCCAGTCTCTCACGGTGCTTTTTTTTTTTTCTTTTGCACACAGCAAGCTTTAGCACCTGGAATAAGGGAAACTTACAAGTTCTGGCTTTGCCTGGATACTTTACAATGAAAGAAAAAAAAAAGGCTAAATAAATAAATAATATTTTGTATATATATATATATATATATATATATATATATATATATATTTTCAATTTAGACCAGCAACTTATTTTGCATGGGAGGGGCATCTGCTAGCAAGCAGCTCTGTTTCATGCCATTACCTCCTTTCTGAGGCTGAGGGAGGCACTTCGAGCTGAGTTCTGCCTCTCTGCTAATGGGCATCCCTCTCTCCTGGCTGGTGGCTGCCATCTGTGGCAAATGTTGCAGAGCGCATAGTCAGGCACTGCGGGATGCAGTTATCTGATGCAACGGCTCTCTAGGGACTGATTTAGGACCACTATAGTAAAGACAGTCGGAGCTAATTGGATTTTTTTTTTCACCCCAATCTGGGTTTCCAGATGTGACAGGGCAGCATTGCTTTATTAACCCAGCTGTGTCCATCCATACTCCCTGTTACAGAGGAAGGGATTTATTTTATTTTTTTCTTTCTCTTGGTGTTGAATCACAGCTTGGTGGGGGTTGTTTCCTACCAGTTCCTGAACAAGAGCCAAGTGGCCTTCCTTGCCTGCTGGAATTTTACAGCATGCACTAAGCAGGGGTGCCACCCTGCTGAATGCTGGCATTTTTTTATTTCAGTGAACACTTTTTGTTATCTCCATGAGTAACTGACTCATTTCAGTGGACTGGGCAAACCAGAAAAAAAAATCCCAGCAACGTTCTTCAGTGACTCATTCAGGTGGATAAAGCTTTTACAAATGTCCCCTCGTAGCTAACAGGACACTGTCAAATAGCTTGTGTGCAGAAGAATTAAGACATGTTTTGCTGGCTCCCTTCCTGCACCAAGAGCCTTGGCCACTCTACCTGTGAGTTGCCACCACCCAGCCCTTCCTTGCCCAGGTGCTCAGCTCTGTCTTGGTGCCAGCTTTGGTGCTCTCTGGGTCCTCGCTGCAGCCATGTCATCACCCAAACTTGGTGAAAACACTGACCTGTTTTCTGCTGGTGCTTTGGTGCGATACCTGCCAGGCCATAGAAGAGGAGTTGGGCCCATCTGGTTGGGAAGATGTTTGATCGCTGTGGAACAGCAGCCTCAGTTCTTCTGCCAATGCCGCTCATCAGCCCTGTGTTCTTTTTCACTACGCCTTTCTGAGAAAGATGAGGAACAAAGGCCCAAGGGGAGATGAAATGATCTGCTGAAGGTCAAAATACAACAAACCTAGCTTCTCTCACAAGTTTTGCTAGAGCATTGTACCAAAACATGCAAAAAAATGACTTGCTGTATTTGTTTAGATAATCCTTTAGATAATGGACAGCCCGACCCACATGTGCTGCATTCCAAGCAGAGGGCAAAAGAGTGTGTTTCAGAGAGCAGAAATTATTTTCTGTCATGACCATTGATCCTTTGTATTCTGCAGTTTTCCCCTGAGGATCTCCACATTAATAAGTGCTCCATCTTTATCTGTCCTGAAAATCTTTAAGAGAGGCTGAAGGCTTGCTAGTACTGTGCACAATACCACTTCAAAGCCAGAATGGAGAAAAACCTTCAGATCAGCATGATAAATCTGTGCTCTTCACAGTCCAAGCCAGGGTGGTGGGGCCACTTTCAATCCGAATGGCTCTGGCAGAATCCAGTGCTTAAAAGGACACTCCATCCACATGCAACTGTGGCAATGGCCTTGAGAAATGTGGCTCTGGGGCAAGAAGGACCACACACGGTGCCATCTGCATAAATGTTGGAGCCCTCATTCCCTTGGAGACCCTATATCTGTAGATAAATCTGCTTCCGCCTGGCCACCGCTTTCTCCTCTCATCACACTTAACCTCTCTTCTTGTTTTTTTTTTTTTTTTTACCCTGTCTGCCAGCAACAGGGCAAATCTCCTTTTGCATGGAGAGCAGCTGCCCCTTCCTTACCACCCACCCATCAACCACAAGGTCTTTTCCAGCCTAAATGATTCTATGATTCTACGTAGCTCTTTTTCCAGAAGCTGCTGAAGACTTGTACTAGAATAGTGGTTCTCTTTATGAACTCCCTGCCTGCCCTCCCACACATACAGTTTCCCCATGAAGGGTCCTCCCTAGCATGCCGTACTTGGCTTGCCTAAAGGCTGCGGCTCTTTAACTAGAAAACATGCTTCTGGCATTCCTGGAAAGCAAATTACAGTCATGCTGGCAGCTGCCCTCTACCCTTGCCTAGTGCAATAGCTCGAGACGATGTCAGCAGCCCCTGGGCTGCATTAGGAAGAGGGTCGCCAGCAGGTCGATGGAGGTGATTATTCCCATCGGGTAGACACATCAGGAGTGCTGGATCCAGTTCTGGGCTCCTCAATACAAAAGAGACAGGAACTTACTGCAGCAAGTCAGCAAAGGGCCATGAACATGATGAAGGGACTGGAGCATCTGACATATGAGGGGAGGCTGAGAGAGCTGGGATTGTTCAGCTTGGAGAAGTCTCAGGGGGATCTGATCCATGTGTATGTGGGGCAACTAAAGACAATGAAGTCAAACTCTAAGTGGTGCCCCGTAAAAGAACAAGAGGCACTTGGCATAAATGGAAATAAAAGAAATACCATTTCAACATTACAAAAGCCCATGTTTCTTTACTAAAAGGGTGAACACAAGTTGTGAAGTCTTCATCCTTGGAGATACTCAAAACCTGACTGTGCAGTCCTGAGCAACCTGCACTAGCTGACCCTGCTCTGAGCGGGGGTCAGACTAGACAATTTCCAGAGTTGCCTCCCATTCTGTGATCCTGATTGCTGATCCTCATGACAAGCCCCACTACCCTAACTTGTATTTTCCCTCAACCATATTGATGGAGTGGTGTTTGGCACTCCTGGGTGAAGGGACAAACTAGCTCTTTTGCAGCAGATACTCAGAGACACCTGAGAGGCTGACAAATGCACACCTGATATGGGAATAGATGAGGAAAAAAGGGGTTTTATAGGGTATCAAGTCCAGATGAGGCTTGTGGGATTCATCCCATCTAACTCTAGACATTTGCAGTGTAACCATTTGTGCCTGAGTTATGTACCTAGACTTCTTTTGAGTCAATACAAATAGGCATTTGTAGCAAGTGATTCATGTGACCTATTTCTCATGAGGTGAATCATACTCAAGAAGTTCCCTTCTTTCTCTACTGACTACTATGAAGAGAGATGTGAAGAGGTCAAGTTTGGACTTCTACACTGTGGACATCTTACAGCATTTAGGAAGACTCCCACCTCTGATACTTGTGCAGACGTCTATCTATTGTTGCCCAGAGTAAATTTTTACACACCATAAAATGCAGTCAAATTTGATGAACATCTCTTTGCCTACAAATAGGACTAAACAATCAGACAACTGAAAAGGACAGGAAAACCACAAAGCACTGCAGATTAAACATTTATACCAGCAAATTAGGTGCAGGTTGGAACTCTGCTTTATTATTCCAAATGTGAGTATTTTAGGGGTACAGCTCAAGGGCACTTTGAATAATGGGATCTCATCTACTACATTGAGTCAAAGCCAAGGGCCCCAAACCCAGCCATACAGATTCATTGTATGGCTGGGCTCCTCAGCTCTGAGTCCAGGGGAGTCTAGGGAACTTGTTCAGTTCATGCTACTGCCTTTGGGATGAACAGAGGAGAGCTGTGGAAAACTGGAGCCAGGACAAGATGGTTCAGTAAGGAAATATCTTAGATCTTCCTTTGCAGTCATTAGTCCAGACTCCTTTGCATACATCCATCAACAGGATCTTACTGGGGCAGAAGATCTTCACTTCATCACGCTTTTGATTGACCTTTCCTACTCATAAACTGTCCTCAGCCTGTGATGACAAGCAGTAAGGAGGTAATGTACATCCTTGGCAGTGATAGGCCCTGTGCTGGAGTGGCAAATGCTTGTCAGGCACTGCAAGATGACACAACCTGTCTTGTTTTGCCTTTTGAAATATGATGAGGCAACATAGCATAAAAACCCTTTTTGCACTGGCTGGCACACATCTGGGCAGCATCTGGATAGAAGAGTCTGATCCAACTTGGCAGAGGAGGTTTTGTTCTGCAGCATGATGCCTGCACATGAGGTAGGAAGCCAGACTGCACAAACACACTGTGGCAGTCTGGGTGCTGAGGTACAGCGTGGTCCTGGGCGCCTTAGTCAAAGAGTCTGACCTTGATGTTGCTGCAAGGATTCTGTGAAAAGTATAGCTGCAGAGCTCATCGGTCAAGTCACCTTTGGGCAAGAGACTTAGCCTCCAGGATTTTTCAAGGGAAGCCACTGCTTCTAGAGATCTGCAAGTATTTGGTGATGTTAGGAGCATAGAAAAAGAAAGGATTGAGAAGGATTATATGAAGTCAACTACCAAGAAAACTGATATGCAAAGTGTGAATGAAAATAAAATAGTTTGTGTTAAGTTAGGTATCCCAAATTAGTCCCTGGTTTGAAAGAACTTGTAAGCTCCAATTTCTCAGCATTTTGATAAAGACAATATTATTTTTCTCTAAAGTGCTCGGAGATTTCAGACAACATATATATGGGATTTAAGTGATATTACGTGTAGATGTTATCTGTTGTCCTGTAGGATGTAGTAAGTAAAGATGTTGGAAACTGCTGTGTGATGCACAGAGAAGGCTGATATTTAAATATCATGGTGATTACCTTGCCAGTGTAAAATTTCATCATCAAAAAATCATACAGTGTTTCTGTCCTACGTTATTTTGATAGTGAGAGGAAAGTGGTTAACTGTCACAAAATGCTTGGAATGTCTGATCCTAAGGTGACTGGCTCTTTTTTTCCTTCTTATATTCCAAAGAGGTCAAGAAGGTTCCAGCTGCATAGGTTTTTACCTCCAACCTTGTCAAGATTCAAGTGCAAGGGAGAGCTCATATTCATCCTTAATGAGCAGAATTTCAGATCCTGACACTAGTGTAAAGAGATCTTTTCTCTCCTGGAGAAAATCAAGGACTTGATCAGCACAGAAACTGCAGGCAGGGTCTGAGTACATCTGGCAGTGTCCAGGAGAACTTTGCAAAGTGCTCTTGCCAAGTACTTTGGATCTGATTTGGGAGAACTCCCTTATTCAGAAGTGTGCATTTGCATGTCATTAACAACCCGCTACCTTCAGTACTTAAGCTGTCTTCTGAACTGGGACTTCATCCTGTGGTGTACGCCTTCATCTCATCATTTGTCCCTATGTATTTACACCTAGCCCTAGTAACAGCTCCAGTCTGGGCTTGTGAGAGGAGGGAACAATAACGATCAAAGCAGCAGAAAAAGTTCTCAAGTGCTGTTGGGAAATCATGTGCTGTTTTTCTATTCTTTGTTTAAATTTCCTTGATTTTTCCATTTCAGAGCTAATTGAGCTAAGGGAAAATTGCTTATTCACCATTGCCTAACAGTATACTTGTACCCGATGATGATTGCTTGTAGTAAATACACCAGTCTTAAAGGGGAGAAGTTGATCAACAGAGCTTCCATGAAGTTTCACAAGAGCTACACTAATTCACAGCAGTTAAATATCTGTTCCCTTGACTTCACTTTTCTAGTCAAATGGATAAATAGCTTCCCAAGCATGCAGGACCACAGAGCTGAAAAATCTTAAAAACTGGCATGGCATGAAAGAGCATTAACCACCTGCATGGGATTCATCACACCAGCCCAAGATGTATTCAGTGCAGGCTTCAGCATCCACACTCACCATGCCTTCCTTGTCCTCAGTGCCAAGATACTGTTCCCCTGATCCACTTGAGCTGTCTGTTTTGGGATTAAATGAACTGTACCCTGGAGGTGCTTGCTTCTTTCAGTCAGCTCTGAAAGGAAACTTAGATGACCAGCTTAGATATAGGCATGCAAAATGGACAGGTGAATCCCACATGTGATAGCTCTCTGTAGACCCACTGTTATTCAGTGTTTCTCTTATGACCAGAAGACTCCTAAAAATCTCCACATTTCAGAAGATAAATTAATTGTGTTGATAAGGAAGCTGTTCACTAACAGTTACACTGAGAAGCTTAACCAAGCTGCTGTGCTGCAGCACCCCCGATATTTGGCTTACTTAAAAGCAGATCACAGAAGGTAAGTGGACCATACAGAAGAGCCACCTGGTAAATCCACAAGATCTAGAAAAGGAGAGAAAACGTCATTTCAGGCCAAACTCTAGCTAAAACACTTCGCCTGACATCAAAACCTAGCAATGCCCCACAACATGCAACCTTTTACTGTATTTTTATGACAACATTTTGTTTAAAAAAACAATACCTGGAGGATTACATTGTGTCAATCACCAGCCCAAGGGTGACTAATATTTTCATTTCAACCATCCATTATGACCAGTGGGTGTCTTTCGTTAAATTATATGCTGCATGGTGATGCCTAAAGGCTTTGTCTCTTCCCACGGACCTTTCCCTGGCATTTCTACTGACATGTCAGCAGCAGCTCCATAAGATCTTGGCTTTGCTGTTGGAGCTAACTTAAGGAGTTGCCAACACCATTTCACCATTTCAGTCTCCCACATGCTCATCTTTGCTGTCACAGCCTCCTCGGTGATGCCACTGCAGTTGTGTGTGGGGTCACGCCAGAAATCAGAACTGATTCACGCTCAAACTGATTCCTTCTTCTGGAGGAGTGTTATTTTAACCCAGTGTGTGGCTCTGCCCTGCAAACCCTTGTTCCAGAGCAGGAGCTGCCCACGGAGGGGGCAGCGCTCTGCAGTGTGAAACCAGGTACAAGGTGCCAGGGAAGGGAGGAGAGGGAATATTTTAAGTTGGCTTCATTGACAAAGCCAGAGTTTCAAGAAATTATGGGCTCTGTGGACCTCGTGCTGTATAAAATGAAAGGGAAATTTAAACCAATTAAGCATGTGTATTAATTGTGGAAATCCTTACGTGGTTCTACGTTTCCTTCAACAGCACTAGGTTTTTAATTTTTCATTTGAAAGGACAGCTAATTCTCACCTATGCCATTCTTTTTTTTTTCCATCTTGGTGAAAATTCACTCTTCAATTTTAGAGTTACTTTCAAAACATGACTCCCTACTCATTGTCAAATATAACACAAAACGAAAGTGACTTCATTCAAATAATAATCATTTAGAAACTGAAGAAGAAAGCTTTCAAAGGACAGACTTTGTAGCCTTAATGTTTGTTTAAAATATATGCTTTACACTTTAATTTTCATTTCTGTAATTTACCTCACTTAAGCCACAGTCCTCACAGATTTATGAATTTACAGGGAGTTTGCACAATGCATGAAGTTCAACATAGGGATAAATTTGCAGGATGAGGGCAGCTGTACTCAGACCAGGGGCACTGTGGGAATTTATGCTCTCACAGCTTTCTTGCAGAAGCCCACTCTTGGTAGAAATGCATTGGCTTCATTCCGATAACATGAATTCTGTACCAACTTGACTCAGGCCATGGTTACAGACTCGTTATTACCAGGTCTGTGGGCTTTTTGGGATCAGCTTGCTCTGGATTAGATGTAAGCACACAATAATCTTTCAACTCAGTTAGACCAAGTATACAGAAATATTTCTGTGCCAGATTTATGCTCTTTTTTTTTTTAAGCTGGCTACAGCACCTGCTCCATCAGATGTTCTGGGACAAAATGACTCCTTCAGTATTTTCTTAACACACTTGAATTGACAGAGTAAGATCATACAGGTTCAGTGCTTTACATCATATCATTGCAGCATTTCTGACTCATTACATGGCACATCAAGACTATGTTCAGGGCCATGTCAAAACAAGGTCTAAGTTCTTGAGAAGTAAACCCCACCTATCTCCTCAAGAGCCTGGTAGGCTTGCAGACTCAACTTAAACCGTGTTTATATAAGCTGGAAGCTTATGAAAGAGCAAACCAACCACCTCCATGCTCACTGTTTTGCTTGTTTCTGCTTTTTCACCTCACTGTGACCACAACTGAGCTGGATAAAGCAACCCAAAATCTGAAAACAAGGATTATTTCCAATTCTGATCTGTTTGATCACATGGCTCTGTCAGTAAAGGCACCAGCACAACCACAAAGACAGCACAGTGACAGGAACCGAAGAAGAGGAGGAAAAGCATAGGACATGGGCACATGTGGTTGGTGGAGCAGGGTTGCAAGGTCCTTACACAAGCACTGCCTGTAGAGAAACACCTGCAGAGCCACAGCCACCATCATGTTGATACAGCAGCTTTTCTTATTCCAGGGCACAAGTGCAGTGTGAGCGGGTTGTCTCTCTGCCTTGCTCATCAGCCCAAAGCACAGATCTCAGAAACTCCAGGTGAGCATCGCCAGGTGCCTCTGGGTGAGATAAGGCACATTAAACAAATGTGAGGAGGGATAGTACTCCCCAAGGAGTTCTGACTCAAATGGAGAGGAAAAAGTTTGGTCATAGCTGCTGCAGATGTGGCTGAGGGCCCTTTATAAGAGGTGAAATAAGTGTCACAGCTGGGTCATGGGAAGATAACTACCAGCCAGCTTAACTGCAAGCAGAGATAGCCTGTGACAGCCAGCCACATTCGGTAATTGCGTGCTCAGTGTGATAGATCGCAGGACCAGAAACAGCTAGCTGGTTAAAACTTAGAGCATGGGCAGTGTCTGAAAATATACCTAGGATCTTCCCAATTAGCCAAAGCACACAGCAGGATTTTTATTCCAGGTTTATGCATTTTTGCCAGCTTTAAGCCTGTCTGCAGGACTGTCAACTCCCAGTCTGCTGTGAAGTGTGAGATCCTGGGCCGTGGTGCGAATTCAGTCTGGGAAGATTAATTAGGGATGTGGAGTCAGTGAAAGGCTGCAGCAGCGTGAAGTCACCCCTCCTTGTCCTGTTCTCTTCCAGAGATAGGAACAGCCTCCTTGTGGACATTGTGGCTCCACAGATGTAAATCCTATGCGGACTTGTTCAGAACCAGACTCAAAATACTACAGCTACATGATGCAAATGACCAAACTTTACCCTGCTGGGTCAGGTTTGTTCCCGGATTTCTCTTGGAGCACACGGTCCTGGCAAACCTGGTAAAATTCATACCATACTTTCAACTATCAGCTTCTCATTTCTTATGGCTTTAGATAGACCAAGTACCATCTTTCTCCACCACAGCCAGCATAAAAGCATGAAGATTGTATAAACACCGTATTATGTTATTTTCATGAGAACATTGACATATGTTCATTCATGATCTGGATCGAGTTAGAACTGCTGGGTGCTCCAGTGCTGCACAGGTATGGTATTATTACAGGACTAAGGTTAATTTGTCTCTCTAGACAATACTGCAATGCCATTTGAAGAAATTCTTTCACCCCAAAATGGCACTTAGGATGCGGTTTCATGAAACCTAGATCTCTGAGCAATAACAACTTAAAGAATTCTTGTTCTCATATTATTGCCCACCACGCCTTCAAAGCAGGGTGTTAATAAGAAGTAAAGCAAAGACTGCAAAAAAGAAAGAAAAAAAGGTGCTTTCTTTGCTGAGATCAGCCCAGCTACCTGACCACAACACAGGGGAGCTGTACTGGCACAGCTGAAAGAACAGCACAGATGTGGAGCCTGGCAGGGGATGGGGGAAGGTGGGCACCTCTGAAGTGCTGAGAGTGCTGACAGCACTGTACCTTCCCACCCGGTACCGAGCAGATCTAGAAAGTACTCTGCCTCTCTTTGCTCCTCTTCCCAGGCTAGCAGGATTGCTATTTTTAGGCAGCTCCTTAGTTTCATGAGTCCTTTCAATCCATTCCCTGATCCGCTAACAGAGGAAGCCAGTGGGTGGACAGTGATGGCTTCAAAGCATACAGCTGCTGGAAAGCTGCTCCTTTTGGGCCCTGTGCAACTTGGTGTCACCTCCAGCAACATGTATGCGTGCTTCCCTGTGCTCAGGTCTAGCTCCATGCCTGATCCTTGGCTGCATGTCAGGATGAGGGTAACCCATGGGTCCAGGAGGCAGTGCAGAATCCTGAGGAGGGGGGAAGCAGCGGTGTGTCGCCAGCAGCAGTGCGTGCACAACTGGGCGGCCAAAGCTGCAGGAATGCATCCACCTATACAACATTCAGATACAGCAGCTAAGATCCTGGATGTGCCAGCAGTGCTCACGTGGAGCAGCCCTCACATGGAAGTGTGAGATAGCGGTGGTGGAGACAGCAAAGGGATAGCATAAGCTGGAGGAAGGCTGATAGTGTGCCACCCTTCTGTATACGATTGGCTCCCAATGTGTCCTATAATCACCAGCACAAGGAGAACAAGCAGTCTTTAAAGCCTCTCCAACCTCCCTCTGGTCTTGCGAGCCCACTCGCAACGGGACAGCTGGACTGTGCAAAACCTCACTCAGCCTTGTTCGCTAGTCTGTGCTCTGCTATTCCTCACCCCAGCCTGAACCTCCCTTATGGACTTTCCTGGCCAAGGCGAGAACCATTTCCCTAGACAGTACAACAGGGCACATGTCAAACACTTCACACTATCAAGTAGGTCAAAATCACTCCCATTTTCCACATATGGAACGGGAACAGAGGCAGGAAATGAGATGCCCCAAGGCTACAGGATGAATCAGTAGCAGAAACAGAATGAAAATTCAGAACTTCCTGTCTCTTTACTCATCTCCTTGAATACTGTTGATGATTAAGCTCTTTAAAAGTTAGTGTAGTCCATGACCTCTACATCTCTGGTCAGTGATTAGGGCCCCAGTGTAATAAATGCGTAAAAGAATAAAACAAAGACAATTTCAAAGAACTGAGGGGAAAAAAAAAAAAAAAAGAGGGCAAGGAATTTCTTTTGTGGCCAGAACATAAATGTTGGGTTCCCATTACTCCCACAGTGCCTCTTTCAGTAAGGAAGGAAGTTTCTCTAGTTCTACCCCTACGGGTCCACCGAGAATTGAAATCGGCTGAAGCCACAGCTACCACCAAGAAGCAATACTACGGTTACATTTCCTCCCTTATATGCAGTTTCTGTCCCCACTCCCTCTTGTCAACACCACTGCTCAAGAAGGCATGTGATGAAGCAGCCCAGGGAACTGATCAATAGCAACATTAAAAAGTCTTTTCCTTTCCTGGGCTAGCTTTGCTGGGTTCTTGCTCACTGCACAGCTGTACGAACGCTTATGACGGGGGTGAGGGGCCAGAGAATAGGGATAAATGGCTGGAGAAAGGGAGGCTCAGCCTCCTTTTGTCAGGGATGCTGAAACTGCTCAGGAAACTATAGCTTCTCTGTTCCCTCCGCTGCTGCAGACACAGGGAGCAGGAACGGGCGGAACCGAGTCCGAGGGTGACAGAAAGCAGCACACTGGCCCCGCAGCTTTCTCCTGCTTTGTTCCTGAACAGATGGAGCTGACTCAGATTTTTTGATGCTTCTACTTAGTTTGTCATTAGAAGACACAGTCATTTACTGCTCTGTGTGTGGGGTGACTATCCACGAGGCTGAAATTGCCTTTCCTTGCATTTCATCTGCATTATGATTTTCGATGGCCGTCTCACTGTCTCCTTCAGTGGTGCTGGTTTCACTCTGTGAGGAAGACTTAAAGCAGACTGCTCATCTTCTTTCCAGTGGTTTTAGGTTTGGTCTTTTAACCTTTAGACTTTCCAAACTGGGTAAGTATGCCATGCTGGTGAAGAACATGATGAACATGTGAACAGAGTGGTTTTGGCCACAGCCAGAGAGACTTCTTCCTCAAGAAAGCAATCCTTTCATCCCTCAGCTTGTGTTGGAAGGAAAAGGAAGGTGACCTGGTGTGGTGCTTCCTTCCCAGCAGGAAGCTCTCCTGTGGCATTTACTTCAGTATGAGGATGGTGAGGCACTGGAACAGGCTGCCCAGAGAAGCTGTGGATGCCCCATCCCTGGATGTGTTCAAGGCCAAGCTGGATGGGGCTTTGAGCAAACTGGTCTAGTGGAAGGTGTCCCTGCCCATGGCAGGGCGGTGGAACTAGGAAATCATTAAGGTCCCTTCCAATCCAAACCATTTTATGATTCTATGATTTACTCTGTTATGAAGACTATTTTTTTTCCGCTAAAGTTAGAGAATGCCACAATTTTCAAGGATTCACAATATTTTTGTCAGCACTTCTTTATCAGTCTTCTGCTGCAATACTAAAACAAACGAATCTCACTATGGGAAGTATAAGCTCAAAGCAGAGAGAGGGCACTATGGCGGAGCCAGATGGGAGCTACAATGTTGAAAGCGAGCTGAGAGCCTCAGCTCTACAAAACTCAGACTTTATTTTTCAGGGGCATGAGAAAGGCGTCAGATACTGGGTTTGGAAAAATTGCAGGTCAGAGTTTGGGCTTCAAAGTCTTTGCAGCATCCAGAAGTACACGGCAATAGTGTGGAGTTATAAAAGACATGTTCCACAGTAATGTCATTTTCATACTCGACAATAACGAAAAAAGGGAGTAGCGGGAGAAGACTGGAAAACGGGACTTTACCATGACACTGGATGGGGAACCCAACATCGTGAACACAGCATGGAGATCAATTCCCCTATCTTAGAAAGATGTTAGAAGCAGAAACAGCTCAAAGAAGGACAAGTATGGAGTGGCTTACATTTCTGGTATCACTAAAACCACCAAAATTTGCTAGCTGGCAAAAACTGAGGTGGTACACAAAGGGCGTGTATAAAAAGAATGAATGTAATGGAGAAAATTAATAGGAAATTATTGTTGTCTCTTCCAACACAAGAGCAAGCAGATCTTGGTTCAAAGCCAACGAACAAAGGTGGTCTTCACATAACAAGCAGGTGGAACGTCTGTGGAACTGCCTGCCAGAGGACACTGTAAGAGCCAGAAGCACGTACAAATTCACAAACGGGCAACCTGATGGAAGGAAAAAATCATTAGGGGGTATGAAATGTGGTGACAGCAAATGCTGCTGAAGAACTCCCTGAGCTCGGAGAGCTGGGAGGATGCCCCAGGGAAGTATCACTAGACAGCTGAAGCATCCTTGTGCTCTTCCCTCAGCATTCACCACTGGCTACATCTGGAGACAGGACGTTGGGCTAGACAGACAATGGGTCTGACCTACCAAGGCTGCTCTTATGCATAGAAATGCAGTGTGAAATAAGCCACGTAACACAAACCAGGCCTTTGGTAATTCATCTTCATGGCTCCTGTATAGAAAAAAACAGTTGCCCAGTGCAGGCCTGAGTGTCCTTTCTTTGTAACTATACTTTAAGTGAAAATGAAGTACACCATTAAACTGTTATGGTAATTTATCCTTACACTTTCTGCTCAACAGGTTTGCTTTGTTTTAAAAGTATGTTTCTGTGATACTTATAGCTATGTATATGTAATTTTGTGGTTAAAGTAAAAGAGACAGGAAAACCTTGGTTCCCACAGGAAACATAACTCGACCTCTTGCAAGCAGGTAACATTTTTGCCGTATCAGTGTGATAAAGAACTTCAATGAGAGACAAATCCTGCCAAGGTTTACACCTTCATGCAACTGCCTGATGTGACTAGCTTGAGAGAGGGTAATGAGATTTTTTCTACGATTTGGATTCTTCTGGAGGATACTTCTGGGTGGGAATGGGGACCTGACACTGTTCTGGCTGTCAGTAAACGATGTGTCAAAATGCCATCTCATGAGTTTGTTGAACCTGGTCCTAAAGGCCAGTTATGTTTTCACAGAGGTCTCCAATGGGGCAGGAATGTTTTGCGCTGGCCGGGGAGGCAGAAAGAGAAGATGACAGATTTTGCCAGTCATCTCACTGGAGATGGGGAGGGGAAAATACTCCTATGCCCCACCCCATCGGCAGTGGGGTCTCTCCAACCACCCTTGTGCACTTTTTTTATTATTATTTCCAAAGAGCGCCGTGTGATACCGGTGGCGACCGCCTAACACCGGCGGTACCTTCGCCCCACAGGCGCGGCGGGGGCAGCGGGGGCGGCTGACGGGCCCCTCCTTGCCCACGCCGCGGGGCAGAGGCAGGGCGGGCTGCCCACAGCAACCGTACAGGCGGCGCGGCAGAATCAACCCCGTCCAGTCGCGTAACCCTACGGCCGTGCCGCGGACACGCGTGGGCCTCCCCACCATCCGGGCCCGGGCGTTGTTCGCGGCGGGGCCGAGGCCCTCCTCCCTCGCCCCCGCGCCGTCGGGGCTATTGTGGGGCGGCGGGGCGGGCAGGGCCGGTCCCCTCCCTGTCCTCCCTCTCTCTTTCTCTCCCCGCGAATTTACCCAGCAGTGCTTTGGTGCGGGCGCGTTTCCGCCGGTTTTTCCTGTTGGAGAAGGGAAGGGGGAGCTGTTTTTTCTCTCGCTCTCCCCGCTCGCAGTATATTTTGTATCCCTTTTCTCCTCCTCCTTCTCTTCCTCCTCCTCCTCCCCGGCTATCTTTGTCTGGCTCGCAGCACCCCGCTCCAGCCCCGCGCCCGTACCCCGCCGCCGCCGGGACGCGTAGCCCCTGCCCACCGGTGCCCGGCGCCGTTTCATGCGAGGGCAGCACCGCGGGGAGGGCTCGGAGGCGGCGGGGGCTCCGCCGCGGCGGTGGGCGTGAGCGCCCCATGCCAGAGCGGGGCCGCGGTTGCCGGCTCCCGGCGTGAGCACCGCCCCGCCGCCGGCCGGGCCGGGCCGAGCCGAGCCGTGCCATGCCCGGGTGCGGGGTGCACTGTGAGGCTGCCAGAGGCTGCCGGCCCCGGCGCCGCTCCTGCCGCCGCCGCCGCGACATGGTGTGAGCCCGCTGCCGCCGGGGACGCGCGGGCACCCACCGATCCACCCACCGACCCACCCACCGACCGGCCGGCCAGGGCACCGCCGCCCGCCTCGAGGGGGATCCAGCCCCGCACCGCGGGGAGACAGACGGACAGCAGCACCCCCTGTTCTCCCTCCTTCCTTTCCTTTACCTCCGTCTCCCCCCTCCTCCTCCTCCTCCCACCATCCATCTATCTATCCATCATCCCCCCCCCTGCCAACCCCTCCCAATGCTGAAGAGTTTCAACCCGGCGGGGCTTGAGTGAAGAAGGGAAGGGCGGAAGAAAGGAGAGGAGCTCCGCGCAATTCACAGCTGCTTCGGGGAGAGGGTAGGCGGCCTCGCTATTATTTAACACAGAAGAAAAAAAGGAAAAAAAAAAAAAAAAGGAAGAGACGGGAAAATGGCGAACGATTCTCCTGCAAAAAGTCTGGTGGATATCGACCTTTCCTCCTTGCGGGTGAGTGCCGGGGTGGGGGGCCGGGGCCGGCGGGGCGGGGGCCGGCGCACCCTTGCCGGGGCGGCCGGGCCGGGCCGGAGCTGGGGCCGGGGCTGGGGCGCGGGGGGCCGGCGGTAGCGTGGGGGGAGCCCCGTGGGGGGAGCCCCGCGGGGGCGGGCGGGGGGAGCGCGGCCCTGGGCTGCTTTTCCTTTGTTTGCATGTATTGGCATGTGCGTGGAAAAACAGGGCGCAACAGCTGCACGCCGCCAGCAGCCGGGCTCGGTCGCTGGGCTCTGCCAGCAGCCATCGCCTCGCAAAAATGTAACCCCGCTTTTTTTCTTCTCCCCCCCCCCCTCCACTCTGCCCCTTCTCCTCCCTTCCCCCCTCCCAGGACCCCGCTGGGATTTTTGAACTGGTGGAAGTGGTTGGCAATGGCACGTACGGGCAAGTCTACAAGGTTTGTGGCAGATTTTATTCGCCTTTTATTATTGTCATTTTTCTAGAGGATACCTGGCATCTCTGCCGGGCTGAGCACACGGCTGATGACGAGCCACCCGCTGGGGCAAGCAGCACAGTTAGGGATGATAAAAATGTTGTCCTTGTCATTGTTGCTGCCTATGACAAGTTTGTCAGCCTCTTGGCTTCTGCTTTTCCAAAGGGGCACAAATTACTCTCCCAAGTACCCATCCTGAAATTATGAAATAGTGCTTTATTGTCCTTATTCCCCCCTGCCAAGAAATGACCAAACCCAGTGGACCCTGTCAGAGTGTGTCCAAACTATACAAATGAGTCCATGGGCTTATTCAGAATTACTGCTGGCAGCCCTCATGGAAGTTACTGCTACTGCTGCAGTGACTTCAGACAAAGGCATCGGCCTTCATTAAAATTGTCCCCTGGTTTCCTTGTTGGAAAACCTTCAAAGTGCTGAAGCTGTTGAGTCGGGGTGAACGGTGCTGCATCCGGTCCCACTGCGCTGTGCAGTGATGGGGGAGTAGAGTGACAATAATAAGCGATCGAAGCAGTGAAGCTGATTTAGTGAAAATCAGAATTGCCAGAATAACCTGCTTGACAAGTGTATGACTTTAAAAAATTGAAATCGGAGAGTGCCCATGTGGGTGTGAAACTAGCCCTTTTTCTTTTTTCCCTTCCAGTGGAACAAACAAATCTCGAGATTGCATGACTTTGCAGTGAGGATGACTAATTATTCACACAGTCTTAATACTTGGCTGAAGACGGAAGGCTCTAGCCTTACATTGCATAGAAATGCAAGGCACATTTGTAGGGGGAAGGAGAGATAACTGAAAGTAACCGACTATTCCTAGCTGCTTGGGTGTTGGGTTTTTTTGTGTGTGTGGGTTTTTTTTTTTTTTTGTTTGGTTTGTTTGGTTTTTTTTTTGCTTGTAAACAAAGCAGTATAATTGGTGAGTTTCCCTGATGGCAAGATACTGCTGCTTGCAGCTCCAGTAACTAAATAAAGCGCTTTGGTGCCTCTTCTGCAAATGAAACACATGTCAGTTTGTTTTGAGGGCGTGAACCTCAGCCTTCATGATGAAGTAGTCTGCGCAGCGTGCGAGTTGCATTTTAAGACTAGAAGTGGGATAACCAGGCAGCTGCTGTTGGCAGAAAGCTGGAAAAAGGGATGTGGCTCAAAAGGCTAGAGGAGAGGGGGGAGATGGATGAGAAGCTGCATTTTGACACTACTGTGACTGTTAAGTTTTTTCTGAAAAATTAAATGACACCATTTATTTTTTTTCTTTTTCTGTAATCCTCTTACTCCCAGAGTTTGCGTCGTCTGAACCCTTCTTATAAAAAAAAATGCAGGGTGTGAATGTGTGACTTGAGACTCTCCTGTTAATTATTGCAATTTGGTGCATTGTTTCTTGGCTTACTTGTTAACGAGCTAAGTCCTTGTTTGTTTAACTGTCTCGACAATAGAGATCTTTAATTTCATTTTCTTTCAGTATGCTAGAAGGCTCCTGGCATAGTTAACACTAGCAATGAAACTCAGCCCATGCAAGTATCGACTTGGAAGAGTGAATGAACACCTGAGGTCTAAGGGCATCGGTGTCATTCTGATAACGGGGAACAGCAGGCGGGTTCGATCGGGGTACTAGTTTTAGCGTGTGTCTGAGATTTCCCTACCCTTCCCCTCACTGGTTAGACAGTGATGGAAATGTTTTGTCTTGCCTGCTAACTGAGGGCATCATGGTTTGGGTGTCAGGAATTAAAAGAAATAAGTAAGTACTGCTTTGCTATGGAGCCTTTCAGACATTGACAGGTGTGTAAGTTTGGGTTTGCACTGCTACTTCATAGGTATTTGGCCACGGTTGTGGACACAATGGAGACAGCCAACAGAGTTCTATATAAACAAAATATACCAAAACAAAAAACTTCCTTGATGTGATTAAACCTCTTCTTCTTGAAAAAACGCAGTTATGTAAAAAAAAATATAAATATATATATATATATATAAATATCAGTGCAATAGCAGTGAAATAGTACTTAACTTTTTGCAGCCGCTGTTTTGTTAGGAAAAAAGCTCCAGGGACACCTATAGATGAAACTGTGTATGTTTCCAGGGCTTTTGGAGGAACTGCATAACGGAGGGAAAAATGTGGTTACACTATGTTTGCTTGTTGCCTTCCGCTTTCTTTTCTACCCAGCAACCTCTCCTTGAAATCCCTCTTCCCAAATGGTTTTATTTCCCTTTTAACCGGCCTGTCATCGCGAAGGTCTGGTGGGGGGCAGTGAGGTGTGTGGGGGGCAAGTTGTCTATGAGGAGCCCATGCCGAGGGGTCTTTGGGGCAGCGCTAGTTTGATGTTACTTCCACATTTCGGTGTCGGCATCAGCGATGATGTCACCGGGCACGGGGAGCGGGATTGGCTGGCGACCTGCCACTGCGGGGGGGACGGAGGGAGCGGGAGAGGGCATGACGTTATCTCTTTGTCTGGCTCATACACCCCGGCGATGATGATACCGACCGAAGGTCGTTCTGCCTTGCTTGGGGAGTCTCCTCTCCAGCACTGGGAAGGAGACTGCGCCGACCTGTTGAAAAGCAGAATGTAGTCCTGGTTTTCTCTTCTTTGCCTTAGCTGAGCCTGCTGGCAATAGCTCAGATATATCTAGCTAGAGATACTTCTGTCTGGCTAGAGATGTGTTCAGCCTGGAGAAGAGAAGGCTCAAGGGAGACCTTATTGCGGCCTTTTAGTACTTAAAAGGGGCCTGTAAGAAAGATGGGGACAGACTTTTTAGCAGGGCCTGTTGTGAGAGGACAAGGGGTGATGGTTTTAAACTAAAGGAGGAGAGATTCCGTTTAGACATGAGGAAGAAATTTTTTACAATGAGGGTGGCAAAACACTGAGCCGGGTTGCCCAGAGAGGTGGGAGATGCCCCATCCCTGGAGACATTCCAGGCCAGGCTGGATGGGGCTCTGAGCAACCTGATCTAGTTGAAGATGTCCCTGCTCATTGCAGGAGGTTGGAGTAGGTGACCTTTGAAGGTCCCTTCCAACTCAAACTATTCTATGATTATAGATATTTCTACCCTGGCCATTCATTTAGGTGTATAGATGTATATAGAGATATATATAGATATAGATAGATAAATATACACACATGAAATATGAGGACGTTCTTAAGTTGTTTGGCAACTAAATGCAAGTGGAGTTTTTCCCTGTCATAGAGCAGTGTGAATCCTCCTGGGATTTTATGCCGTTAAAGTGGGTTGCCTTATGTGGAATGGACCTGGGACCTCAGTGATGAGGTATTAAAGAATACTAAGTTTTCAACTGCTCCACTTAAAAGTCCATAGAATTTACGTTATCTTCATCTTTGTAATTTTGCTTACACCTCTCCTGTGTGAAGGATTCTTGCCTTTCAAGAGGAGCTTGTTACATGCTGGTGAATTGAGGGGAAAAAAAAAAAAAAAAAAAGAGCCTGATGCACCCCCATCCAGGGTGCTGCCAAGGAAACGGGGTGTTTTTGGGAAGTCTTTGCCCAGGGCAGGGGAAGGGGCAGTGACGGGGGTGGCTCATTCATCCAGGGGCAACGCAGAGCTCCTCTGCTGATCACCTGAAACCCTGGCAAATGAAAGGCTGGCCTGAAGTTGTTTTTGCCCTGTTGTAGTTAGTTTAAAATTTAAGGATGATGGCAGGGCAGAAAGGGGGACGTTTTTGCACATTGCGCCGCACGTAAGTTAGAAAGCAAAGGGTTAAACGTTGCGAGGCAGAACCTGGCCGCGGAACCCCCTTGAGCCTGTAGCTTAACGCTTTTAAGGAGCCCCCAACGCCTCTGCTGGAGTACGGAGGGAGAAATTTCCCTTCGACAGATTGGTATCAGCTGATGGGAGCCGAGGGGCATGTGCGGGCTTGTCCAGAGCCGGCAGAGGAGCATCCGGACCCGGGGCTGGGCACCCCGGGCCCTGGGCTCAGCGCCCCTCACTCCGCATTTAAGCAGCAAAGTAGTGAGGTGAAAGCAGGGAGTGATGTGAGTGGCACAAAATTCAGGGGAAAAAAATGATGTTAACCTGCAATTGTGCTTTTTATGCGTGCTGGTGTCTTGGGGGGTGGCTGTGCCTCCCATCTCCTTCCCTCCTGAGCTCAGCCCTGCTTTATCAGAGCACTTTGGTGTAGCTGGAACTTGTAGCCAGCTTACCAAGTGATTAGCTGCCTTAAGGACTTCTTTTGATCTTTTGCAAATAGTGGAGAAGCATTTTTGACATTACTGTGGTTAGATTTTAGTTTTTCACATCCAGTAGTAAGCTTAATTTGAAGTTTGGCTCACACAAAATGAAAACACTCCTGAAATTTGCCTCAAGATAAGATTTGAGCTGGCTGTGTTTGCTTCTTTTTTTTTTTTTTTTCCTCCTTCTTTTTGACTCTTTTTTTTTTCTTTAATGCAAAAATGACCTGTGAACTAAAGGCATTGGTTAATATTTTACAAATCTAAAAATCTCTGCCATCCGATCATTCATAGAGGCATAAAGCTTATTAACTTCGCTGTTGAGGCTGAGCTATGTTAACTTGCTGAGTCACTTTCTATTTTTTGGGGGGGTATGTGTATGTTTTTAAAGACAGCTTACAATTTAAAATAGCTGTTGTGAGTGTGCTGTTATGTCTCACATATAGGCATCGTAATTCTCTTGTAGCGGTAATGACTGGGGGAAGGATATTCTTGTGCATGTTCTGAAGCATAACAGGAGCGCACCAGAAGGATGAGAATTAGGGATGATACTCCTAATTGCCCTCAATGAAGGCTGGTGTGGCTTTCTAGGAGCCTTGTAATAGTTAATTCATAGTGAAGGCTTCTTTTGTTGATTTATGTTGCAGCCTTCCAAAACTGCATGTAAATGATGTGTATTGTCTAACT
Organism: Patagioenas fasciata; assembly: GCF_037038585.1. Taxonomy (NCBI): domain Eukaryota; kingdom Metazoa; phylum Chordata; class Aves; order Columbiformes; family Columbidae; genus Patagioenas; species Patagioenas fasciata. The sequence continues at coordinate 68,558,232 of NC_092520.1, read as the reverse complement.
GCTGGCTCATAAAAGGAAATGATGTAAGATGTAGTCGTTTAAATGCTGATTTGAAAATAAATTAAAACTTGGATAAATGTTTTCCCACGCTAAGGATACTCTATTTTGTCTTAATGGACTTTCTATCTTACAAGGTGACTGTGTTGGGGTGTAGGAAGAGGGGACAGTGCCTGGTATTCTCTACTAACTCAGTTGAATTTTTTTTTCCCCCTCTCTCCTCTTTCTTGCTGCTAAAGGGACATCATTGTGGATTCAGATGATTTTGTTAAACATGAATACAATTCCAGTCTTATCGCTATAAAGACAAACTGTACTGAGGATCAGTGAGGTCACTGGCTTTCAGGAACTGGTCCAGACCAGCTCTCTTAACTGTGAGCTGCTCTTTTTCCCTTCCTCCTCTGATTTTCCTTGGATGGTGGTGCAAACAGAGAGTTTGTTGCTGGAGGAATTGGGAAGGACAAGGCAGTGGCTGGAACACCGACATTTCTCAGGGTCCTGCAGCTAGATATAGCCCATAGTGTTGTTTGCCCCCATCCCTCATAATTCTCCTCCGAATTGGCTGAACTTTCGACCAATTCTCGATCGCACAAATCCTTCTTAATTAAATATACAAAAGCTAGGCAGGTGGCCAGTGGGGATTACTGATATTTATTTTTATTAAAAAAAAAAAAAAAAGAAAAAGAGAAAAGAAAGCAACCTGACAATTATGGGTAACCACATGTCGCTCTTGTTCTTCATCCCCCAGTCCATCTGTCTGTTTGTCAAAACGTCTTTTTTTCTGTGTCTTGTCTTAAATCAAACTCCAAGCTCCTAGGGCAGGGACTTCTTATTCCTGGAGGAATTAGAAGAGGGCCCAGCACTCTGGGACCTCGGTGTGTGCAGGTCTTCGAGGTGATGGATGTAACAATACAGCCCTGAGTCTTATGCTGACTCCTTGGAAATGTTTTCAGCTTTCTGTAGGAGGATTTTTCAACTGATGTGGATAAAATTTCGGTTGGAATAGTCTCATACTCTCTCCTTGCTTTTTATGTGTATGTACTCTTTCCCTGTTGGCAGTGGTAAGGGGGCATTTCCCCAGGCTTGCAGAGGTAGATAGATGATTTGACCCATGAAGGTCTCAGCACCTTGCTCCAGGCATGGGAAAGGTGAGCTTTATTCATAAGGCCCAGGATAGCGTTTTTTGTTAATTTAGGGATATTGAAGAAAGAAGGTGAGACAAACAGGAATGTACATCTTCCATTTCCTTGCTTTATTTTTCGTCTGTCCTGTTAATGTTATCAACTTCCAGGTGCCAGAGCCTTGCTAGTAGTATACAGAAATGCTTTTTTTGGCCTGTGCGATAACGGCAGGTCCATGCCTCCCACCCTAGGGGCTGATGTAGAGCAATGTCCCCAAAGGGAATCCAGCATTACAAGAGGTATTCACCCTTTGCATTTCCCTGCCTTTAGCATATACGTTTTTTACTATAAAGTTTTGGACTAGAATGCTAACTGACTTTTCTTATGTGGTCTAGCATGTGTTTGTGTGTATGTCTTATGTTCTACCCGTCTTCTGCTCAAGAGGTACTTTCTGTTGCAAGCGTGATTTCAGCTGGTTAGGTTGTGTACCTACCTTCTCGAGATCTGTTTTCCTTGGAGAGAAGCGGTATTTTTGTTTTTCCTGTTTTACATTTCTGACTATACACTCTGGCTCCACCAGAAGTAATTCTCCCTGCCTTGGGATGACGTTGTTATTTAAGCTCAATAGCATGGACTTGCACAATGTGAACTTGACTGTAGTCAAAAGTTACAGTAAGATCCTTATCTGCGGCATTATTTTAGGTCCCAGTCCAACTCCTGCTGGAGCTGGTGGAAAGAATTCAAGTCTCTTGAAACGAGAGGTGCATTTGGGAGGGGATCACATAGCTTTGCACAAGAGTTCTTATCAAATACCTTACATTTGTAGCATTATGGGTACTTGATTGTTTCTTGGGTCAGCATGGGCTCAAAAAGAGTTACTGTTGGCTGTAAAAACAGGCAACTATGAAAAGGGAGGGGGAAAAACCCAGGACTGTGTGTACTCTTTGGGAACCTTGAGGTAGCTTTGAATGTAGGAAGCTTGGAGATCTTGATATTGCATCTCAGTATTACTTCCAAAGTGTATTTTCTGCACTGGTCACAAACTGCTGAGCACTGCCAAATTGTCAAAATGTTGGTGTGAAGTTCATGATGCCTCTACCTGACTCTTGTTCCTGGTCCCCTGTCTAGCCCTGAGCAAGGCTTGACATATCTCCTTCTAGGTGTCCATGGGGCTCAACAGTCCTAACTTCTGTGGTATTTATTTCACTGTTACAAAGATGGGCAGAGCAGCTTTTTGTAAGAGAAGTGAATGCAGACTGGAGACAAGACAGCCCTGCAGGCAGAGAATCCCCTTACTCTGCTGGGCTTTGCCATCCTGCAGCAGCGTGAAATCTGCTGTTCTGCAGGTAATTCATAACTATGACTTGACCTCAGTGATGTTGGTTTTAATTTACTGCTGTTTGGGAGACCTGTAAAAGGACCCCTGAAGAAGGTTGAAATTCCAGAGGCTGGGGAATGGAGATGCCCACCCTTACAGAGGACTGGCACTTCCACAGCACATAGGGACAAGGTGGATGTATGGATGGAGTGGGCTTCTCTCCAGTTTAGTTAGAAATTGGTGCAACTCCTGTCTCAAGTGCTCTGTGCAACTCACTGTAGCAGGCATGAAGGGTATTGACATTTCCCTGGGGCTTCCCCGTGCCCTCCCCCTGCTTGATCTTCCATCATACTGACAACTGAAGGACCAAATCTGTGGGAAGATGTGGAGTTGGGAAGATAGTGGGACAGCTCAGAGAGAAGCAGCCTAGTAAAGATGAATTTACAGAGGAAAACAAAGGGCGAAGAAGCAGCTGGCTTAAATGTTGAGAATGAATTAGTGCACGATTCATAATTGTGGGAAACAAAAAGTGGTGTGGAGTCACAAAAGTGTTTATTATCAGGAAAAGTAAGGGCAGCTATTTGTCAGTAGAAATACATTAGCATATATAATTTATATTAAAAAATATATATTTATATATTATGAAAGAGATTAGATTTTACCTATGGCAGTTCACTAGCTTTCCCTCCAGCTTTGAGCTTATGCACACCAGAGGAAGGTTTATTGACTAGAGTTTACTGTGCTGATTTCAGTGCAGCCTGGGCTGACGAGACCTCCCTCAGCCCACCTAGCTGCATTGTGACTGTGTGCCAGAATAAGTGATGTCTTTTGGGAGCAGATTGTTGGCAAAGTGCTCCATTCCCACCGAAACCGTGCCTCCCTGGGTTGCTCTGCCGCTGGAGCTGTCATTAATCGCTATACAAACAGGACACTGCAAGTGCCAACAGGTCCTGATCAGCCTGTCTAGTAATAAAACAGCTAATGCAGTAGAACTCCTAACATGGAGGCAGTTATACTGGTATTGTAGTGCTTATCTGGTGTGTCTCTGTCACCTCCCTCTGGAGCTGTCCCATGGCGTGTTGATAAGAGCTGCTCTCTGTGCAAGGATCGCAGTGACTCATGGGTTTGTACCTGGGGCTGAAGAAGTAACATGGGCTGTAGGCACATGGTTTCTGGAGCCAGGTAGTGCTACTCCTGGAGAAGGTCTGCTGCAGGCTGGGGTCAGCAGCACGGCTGCTGGGGATGTTGGTGGTGCACCATGGCCGCTGCTCTGCTTTCTTCCATATGTGCCCATAGTGCCTCATTAGTGCCCTGGGGCTGCTGGTGAGGTCCAGTTATTGCTCTTCCAATCACCCTGGCCAGGGAAGCCTGGAGAAGAGAAGGCTCTGGGGAGACCTTATTGCAGCCTTTCAGTACTTAAAAAGGGGCCTATAAAAAAGATGGGAGCAGACTTTGTAGTAGGGCCTGTTGCGATAGGATAAGGGGTAATGGTTGTAAACTAAAGGAGGGGAGATTCAGTTTAGACATGATGAAGAAATTTTTTACACTGAGGGTGGTGAAACACTGGCCCAGGTTACCCAGAGAGGTGATAGATGCCCCATTCCTGGAGACGTTCCAGGCCGGGCTGGACGGGGCTCTGAGCAATCTGATCTAGTTGAAGATGTCCCTGCTCATTGCAGGGAGTTGGAGTAGGTGATCTTTGAAGGTCCCTTCCAACCCAGACTATTCTGTGATTCTATGAAGCCCTATAACAGAGGTGTCAAAGACCTCTGCTCTGTAAGATCCCTTTGGGCCTCTTGCCTTTGCAGTTTTGGAGGCATGGGTGCTGCCCTGCTCCTTACCTGCCTCTGGAGGCTTTGCTTCTAGTGCCACTCTCTACATGGAAATGCTGCTTCCGACGTCCATCTGTAACACCCATCTGCCTGGTCTTTGGTTTCTCACTCTGTATTGTCTAATCCTCAAAAGTGACTTTTCTTTTTGATAGGCCTATGGAGTTCCCCTTAGCTTCAGTGGACAACTTAGGGCTCTGAAAATCGGGCTGGTTTTTTTTTGAATATTCAGGTTACCATCATTTTATGCTGTAGCAGTTCATGGTATGGACTTCTTGGGTTTATTTCCTGCACCTGGCAGCTTCACCATAAGTCAGAGGTGAAATGGGAATATATTACTTAGGTAGGTAGAAGAATGGCAGCAGCTTGAAATACTCGGTTGCACCAAATCTGAGTTTTATTAACTTCCTGAGGACTACCAAGGCAACAGTTTATTCCTGGTGGTTTACCTCAAGGCTGATGCACTTTGTTTTATATTTTTGTATTTGGAACTGTTAAAAATTACTTGGAGTCTTAAAAACACAACAGTCAATTTCAGTTAAGCTCTGGTAGCTTCAGTTGCTTCTTCCCAGGATTTTGTGAGAGTAGCTGTAGGGGATGACAGTGGGCAAGAGTTCATGATTCTAATTTAAACAGTAAGCTCAAAACAAAACAAACTTGTCTCAAAACCTACCCCCTACACTTCTTGCTATCTAATGGTATTGGGTGCTTTTGTTTTCAAACCCAGGAAGGAAAAGCTTAAAGTCCATGGGCCTTCATGTGTTATAGTAAAGTATACTATGCTGTACTTGGGTTTATGAGTCTTAAAGTCTGAAACCCCTCAACATTACTGCAGTTCATTGTTTTTCTTCATCTTTGTGCCTCACAAAGTGAATTCAATAGAATACCTAAAGGGAAACACAACTGTACCCATCTTACAAGGCTGTTGTCAAAAGGGAGTACATGTAGCTGAGTTATAAACCCCTGCAGGTGGGGGTACATAAAGAAAATCTAAATGTGGAAGGAGCCTCAGCTGTAGTCCACTAGCATGTGCTACTGCAATAATCAAGATAATTGTTGGGGGAACTAGTGCAGCAGTGTTTGCATATAATGATGAGGTGTTTGCTGACTGGTTGATCTGATTGAGTTTCTTTTATGTTTCTTAAAAAAACCTGATAGCACTGTCTATCTCCAGTTATATTATGATGACCTGATAGGTGAAAAATGCAGTTTGTAGTGAGAACTGCTGATATACATGTCTCATCAGTAATTTTCAACTTGTTTCTCTGCAGTGGGCTTGGATGAAAGGTGCTTAAGTAGTTGAGCTGCCTACTGTCCTTTCACTGTCTAGATCTGAGCTGTGTACTCTAGAACTCATAATGTAATGGTATAGGACAGGTGAATGACTTCTGGAGATAACTACTCTAGGATAGGTAAATTGCTCTTTACCTGGGTCTTTGTTAATTATAATAGGGTGAATGTCTTAGTTGTATGTCTTCTAGATATCTGAGGTTGGTCAGGTTGACCCCACCCTGCTATGCATGTAGTAGCTCCTACAGTCCATCTTCTTTGTGGGATATACAGTAGAAGTGAAGATACCTTTGTAAGTGGATGTGTGAAAGTGAATGACATGTAAAACCCCTCTTGGCCTTCGCTGGAAGGGAAACATCCTAAAAGACTTCCCAAAAGACTCATAAATAAATGACCTGTTTTTGCATGTCTTTACCAGGAGGTGAACGTTCTTGCCTTCGGTTAGTATCTCTGCACTCTTATATGAAGGCTGGGAACTTGAATATAGTCAGTTTTTCTTTTCTACCAAACTTCTGAGGGATCTGGGTGAGAAGAAATATCAGGGTGAAAAGCAGTCAGTGCCTTGTGTCTCCTCTCTGTGTCCTCAGCAGTAAGCACTGGGGTCTTTCCCATTCAGATAAATTGTACTTCTACAGAGAATGTATTCATTCCAGGTTACTGTTTTTCAGGACAGAATTATAGAAATACTCTTTTGATGATGTTGATAAGGGTCATAATTAAGTGCCGGACATTCAAGCTGTTGTTTCAAAGGTGTGCTTCTCTGCAAGGTGTCTTTTTCCCATCAAACCTGTTTGGGTTTTTGTTTTTTTTTTTTTTTTTTTTCCCAGCCATGTCATTGCGTTACTTCTCCATAGCTGTAAACTCAGCTAATAGAACTCAATCTGTTTGTGAATCTTATTTTTAAATCTCAAGCTGTTGAAAATCCGAATATCTTTTCTCTAATTAACACTTGGGTTTTTTTGAGGCAATATACTGCATGCTCCTTCAGCAGTTACTGCCGACATTCCTGAAGTACTCGAAGTTTCATATTCCACACCATTTGTTAAACAGAACTAGCAGTTGCACGGTAATCTCCCGTATAAGCACAGAAGGAAGCAGAGCTCGTGTGCTTCTCTGATACTCAAGTTATCCACTGTGCTTTACTTTGGAGTGAGGATGTGGGAGGGAAGTACAGCAGGGAACTGATATAATTTGTTCCCAGCCACCCAGGAAACATGTGAGAGAGGTACAGTCCAAATCTCTGAATGCAAAGTTCTGTACTTTAATCAAAAGACATCCCTTCTTTCCCTTAGTGATAGCCAGGGTCAGCTTTCACCCTTACCCAAGCCAAAGAGAAGGAAGACTTTGCATGTTGTCCCTCTGGTCTCTCAAGAGCTGCCCAGAGGGAAGCGCCAAATGTTCTTGGGTGACTGGGTAGGTGAATCTCCTAGGGCTAACCTCATGGTACCCCTGTTAGTTTTACCTGTGTTTGCAGTGGGTTTATTGTGTGCTGTCTTGCAGTTGGTTGGGTTCCTATGTTTAAATGAGTTTTGCAGGAAGCCCTATATTGAATAGCTCCTATTTAACTGTATTGCTCTCTGTAACAGAGGTGTGGCAGGTATTAGGATATTTACTATGACTAAACAGCAGCATTAATACCTTTAAAATTGGTATATTGATGTCTGTGAACAGGTATCACAATACAGTGATAGCTTTAGGGGCCTTTTTCTTTGTATGAGAGTTCTTGGTTGATTTAGAGAGCAAATAAATAACATTTTAAAGCCATGTAACACAATCAAGCAGGTTCAACCGAAAATGCAAAGTGATGCTATATCCTTAGTTTATCCTTCAATCCTGTGTTATTTTGGCAGACTAAGTAAATGATGTACTGTTGCAGGAGAAGGAACAAAAGTCGTGGTGCCGAGAACTACGGGGAAGTCTTGGATGGCAAGGAGCTCCCTGATTTCATGGCCAGTGTTTTGTACACCAGTGCTGTACCAGGGGTGCTGTCAGAGAAGTCCCAACACCCCAGGGCCTGGCGCTTCGGCAGGGCGGGAACACCTCCAGGCTCCCTTCAATTGTCGCCTTTGCCTGTGATTCTGCTGTGATCTTGCGGGGGGAAGAAAGAGTGCCAGTCTATTAATAGTGACGGCACAGGCTTTCTCTTCTTCAGCTGTTAAAAAATCACGGGAATGCTTTGAATAAGAAATTACCGAAAAATATTTTTTTTTTGTTTTTTTTTTTTGATCGGACTGTTGGGAATGGTGTGCTTTGCTCCTTCTTCTCCCCGATGTGAAACACAATGAAGTACTCTGATTGGACTTGTCCTTGGGGGCTGTGGAGAATGCTTTGTGCAGCTCCCCCTATGTGTTCTAGGTGCTTGCCAGGAGTTAAATTGTGGAGCGATGACAAGTGAATATGGAGAAAATGTTTCAAGTCATGTGAAAGAAATGTTACTTGCTAAATAACTTGAGTGTTAAAAGAAGAGATGGGAAAAGCTTTTCTTAGCCTTTGTGGAAGTCTTATATGGCAAGGAATGAAAATCTTTAATATTGACCTAATTTTATTTGTATTTAAGATCAAAGAGCTCTTGTGAATGAGCTGCTTGTCTTATATGTCACTGGCTTTATGGTTTTCTGAATGGTTTGAGGCAGTAAATCAGTTCTGAGTAATGCTACCTTTCCTTAGGTTTCCTCTGAGGTAATGGAAGAGTGCTCTGGTTTCCTCTTCAGGAATAAAAATATATTAGTTACTGAGCAGACTTCTTTTTGGTTAAGTTGCTGAGTTTGGAGGTGTCTTCTCGTGGGCAGAGTGTCGTGGCAGTGCTGGCATTGGCTTTTGGGAAAGGAAGAGAGAAACAGGCAATGAAACTGCTGTCGTTGACAGAGCCACTTTGGTTGCAGATCCACCCCTCGCTGTGATCGGGCTTTGACTTTGGAGCGTCCTCTTCTTCTGTCGCTCTGCACCTCTTAGCTTTTTGTCAACAAAGCATGTAGTCAGCATGTGCTGTTGTTGTCAGGAAATATGTTTTGTATACTTGCGGTGTGGATGCACTGGGCTATAGGGGAAAGGAGAAGATTTTGTTTCGTATTCCCCACTGGTAGGATTTCCTATAGCAGAAAGGAGAAGGGAAGGTGAAGCAGACAGCTGAAATGCCCTGGGTCGTATCTGGTTGCTTTATTCCAGCAAGGAGAGGAATCCTGTTTGCTTACACAGTACAGAGCTGTGCTGAAAGCACTGGGTTTTGGAGATACCTTGGCTGGCTGGAGAATCTACTGACCCAGTAGCACCACAACGTGGGTTTTAGTCTTTCTCTGTAACTCAGATAGGAGGACATGAGAAAAGAGAATGTGACCAGCTTTTCAGATCTGTAAAGATGGCATCAGCCTAGTTTGTAGATCCTTGGGAGTTTGGAAACAAAGCCAATAGCCTTGGGTAGTAAAGTGTTGCATTACTGTTAACACCGGCTCACCCTGCAGGATCAATATGCTTGGGAGAGGAGGCGAAATTCTTTTTGAGGTTGCCATCGTCTGAACTGTTGACTGACCTGAAATGGCACATGTACACAAAAACCCGCTGAAGAAGGTGTGGGTGGTACGATACCTCTGGGGGGTTAGTTTGGTCTGCGGAGCTTTGGCTGCTCGCAGGTCAGTGGTGGTGGATGGTGCTGACTCGGCAGAGCCTCTTCTCACCTCCTCTGCTCACAGCTGGTGCTCGTTGTGAGGCCGAGAGGTGCCCAATAAACACAGGATCCCATAAAGCCACTTGTGTTGCTGAATTTTGCCAGAACCTGGCTTTTTGTCAAGGTTAGCTGAGAAGTTGGGAGTGTGTTTTTCCTTCCAAGAACTCTTGGTTTAAAGCCTTATTAATTGTATGTCAGTTACCATATGTGTTATGATAATAACCAAGAGTGGAAAGCACTAGATTTATTTCGGTAAACATTCTACCTAGTAAAAATTTAATAGCTTGTCCGCCTTCAAAGGCCGTTCCTTTTTTTCCTCTGCAGACTGTGCACCCAGCAGCAGTACAGAGTGTTTCCCTGAGTGCCGTTGTTTATAACCTGACCTTGAGATGCTGCTTTTCCCAAGAGGCGGATGGGGCTGTTCCAAGGATGCTCAGTCCTGAGTTTCTTTATGAGGCGCAGATTGGGTTTGCCTCTGCTGCGCTGAATTCTGTGAGTTTCTTTTAATAGTGACTATGGGCGCTTTGAAAGATGATAAAAACAACACGCTGAAGTGCCTAGGGACTTGCGTCTGAATCACAACTGTCAGCAAAACCACGTAGTTTCGGGAACCGTTCTGCGTGACAGTAGAAAAAGTCTTGTGAGTGCCCAAGCCAAACTTCTCTTCAAGAAATATGTGATTTCATGATTTGAATGTTTCAAGGGAAATGTTTTGAATGTCTTCGCTGTCCTAGGTTGGCACAAATAATATCCTTAACAGATTATGCAGAACGCCTGTATATTTATAATTTAAGAGCTGTAAACGTCATTTGAGAGAAAAAGAAGTGCAGTGGAATAAGAACATCGTAGAGGTAATCCTTCTTATTGCGGTGTTCAGGTGTATATTGGTTTAGTTGAGATTATTTTTCTAAAGCTAGAAGTACTTTGCCTGTCCAGGATGAGGCCCCATCTGCTGAAGCCAGTGGAAGTAAACTGGATATCAGCCTGGCTCTGCAGCTTGGGGTTAGAGCTGTGGACAAAGGCTTACACATTTTCTTATTTGAGCCCATGTTCTCTCCTAGTCTTGAGGGGGGAAAAAGTATTCTTTCTAGAAATATCACTTTTTGAAAGTGTCTCATGTTGTAAACTTCTTTGATTTATTCTTTAATGTTTTCTAATAGAATGAATTTTCTATTTTTACCCTTTTTTAACTGTGGCGAATTTCTCTCCCTTTCTGTGGTTTGTTTCGTCATTCTTGCTCTTTTGCCTCACACTCATCTGATGTGGGTGAATTCCTCCTGCCGCTCTCCCTTCCTCTAAACTCATAATCCTTTGCATTTCTTCCTCTAGGTTTGTCTGTGGCTTTATTTCTTTTTTTTTGGTATAAAAGTAACTAACAAATAGAAGGGATATGGTTAAATCCACATGACCTCTGGTATTGGTTGTAGTTCTGCCAAGATGAGTGAGGTTTGTTTGTTTTTTCATTAATGTGTTTCTCCACATGCATTCTGTACCTTCTTTAGATCTTTTTTTTTGTGGTTTCTTTTTACCATGGCTTTCTGAAGAAATGAGGCTCTGTCCATTTTAGCCTGTCCTCAACACTTTCTCAACCTCAGGGCTGACTTCAGCTGTGTTTTGGTTTGGGATATGAGTCTAAAATCATTACAAGTTCCATGAAAAATAGATGACGAGGGAGATGGGAGTGGGAGATGGGAGTGAGTGTGCCTCTTTGCTATTCTCCTACCCCTTGCTTCCCCATGGAGAAAACCCATTAAAGTCCCTCTTCATTGGGCATGGGGAAGATCGATGCCCAAGATGAAGGCTTCAGGCCTACCTCTGTTTGCGGCGCTGTTTGCCTGCGAGGTGGAGGCAGAGGGGTCACAGTTCTTCATTTGTCAGTTGAGCCAAAATGAGAAGGAAAATAGTCTCTGGCCAGTTTTTCACTCCACGCTGGTAATCGCCCCGCACATCCCCTTGTCTTTTGGACAAAACCATGGTGCCATCTCCTGAAGTCAGGGGATTCCCTGCCGATGAAGGAGCTCCACCCGGATGCTCTCTCCTAGGGCTCCTCTCTCAGCCAGGATTGAAAGTGTGATGCTTGTATATGCAAACTAAAGCGCATCCAAAGTCTTTGTCTAGACAAGGCGCGCTGCCCTTGACACATGCTAAGTCTGTATAGCTAAAGCCTCGGGTACTTAGCATGTGCTAACCTCGGGCTGTAAATCCAGGGCTGGACAAGCCCCCTAAGGAGGTGGTGGACAAGGTGGGGGTTTCTTTGCTGCAACCTCAGCTGGTGCCTGAATGCAAAGCTGCTAGTCATAAACCCTAGATGATTATTCTCCTGTCAGCTCCTGTCTGAATAGGGGCATTTTTGTGACACATGCTTGTTTGCTCATGTTTCTCTTTTAAGCAAAGCAGTTAAACGAGGCAATAACCACCAGTAATTCAGTGCTCCGTTAAGCATGTAATAAACCAAGCCCCAGATCCCTCCGTCTGGAGCCATGAGAGACTACTGCCCTTTGTTTCTCTCTTAGAGGGGAGAAGGGAAGGAATGGGGCACAACTGACTTGTTTGGTGTGGGCAGGACAAAAGGGTGGCTGGACAGGGGAGAGGTGTGACTTTCAGGATGGGCATCACCATCCATCCGCAAAAGTGCAGAATCAAAACCCGGCCTTTGCTTTGTGCCTGTGATGGCAAAACATTGTGGAATCTGCTGCAGATTTGCTTACAAAGGGGTTGCATCTCCTCATGGTTGGTGATGGACAAAGCACTGGGTCTCAGCTCATCCTCCTGAGCAAAACTGGCACCTTGGTAGCTACAAGGCTTGTTGTCTTTTTCTGACATTTAATCCAGGTGCAGCTCAGCTGTGGGATAGGCAGTAGCTGATTCAATTCCATGCTTTTTCCATCCGTTACTGAAACACAGCTTTCTCCTGAGTTACCAAGTAGACTTCGTTGGGATTTTTTTTTAAATTATTTGACACTGGGTTTTCTGACAAAGCTACTTGCTGCAAGTGTTGGTGCGGAGTGGATGCAAAATGAAGTCTTTAACCAATTGGTGGATACATGTTCAGGACAGGTATCTTGCAGAGTCCTGGGAAACTCATCATGTGAAAAAAAAAATAGTGCCCTCTTATCTCTGAATTGCCCCTTTAAGCCTCAAACCCAGCCTCTGCGAATCAGTGTGCTCTTCTACAAAGAGAATGGCTTCATGCTATTTCTCTGCATGATTTTGCAAAATGCATCTCCAGAGGGGAGCTTTCTTACACGTAAGCAGAACAAATTTTAGCAAAACGTTTCATTTTCTTCTGTCTTCAGACTGATGAAAGTGAACTCAGTCATGAGTTTTCGAAGTGTGGGTTTAAGCAGAAACTCTCAAGGCATTTTAGTGCTGATTCTGATGCAGATGTTAGTTTAAGGAATCTCTTTAAACTGGAGGTGGCTGTTCATTATATTCAGGAGAGGAAAATGCAATACTGAGCTGGATAAACTGTAGTTTTAGCTGATACTTATTTTGAGGTTGGGTGTGGCAGTTGAAAAAGACATTCTGTCAGAAAGATAAAAGGAGAAGGACTGGTTTAAATTTTAATACAACTAATTTTTAACAACCTTTTCTAAAATTTGCTCCTTCTGCAATGTATTTTACCAGCACTGCCATCTAGGAGGGCCCCGTTGCTCCCTGCCACCCTGCTCTGATTGCTCTGTTCTAAACTGTTACAATGCTTCTGGCTTTCCAAAATTTCATGCAATTTTTAAATTCTCAGTGCGGTTCACTGTAGGACATTTAGTATGTATGAATTTTGGGTTTTGCTCCTCTAGGTAGTGGCTCTGTAAATGCCAAATGGCAGTGTGTAAGATGATAAATGTTAGGCAACCGATAGAGAGGGAATGGCAGAACCGAGGGAGGAGGGCAGGTTGTCCCTGTGGGTCTGACTTCAGCTTGCTGGCTCGCAGCTTCCACGTGGACAGTCACCGCATCCCGTCTCTGGTTCTGTGGCTTAGCTGGAGCGATCATCCCCATGAGACTGTGTGGGCATCACAGCCTTAAGAAATGGTTCATATAATTCATTGGGATGATAATAACACTTGGGGAGCTTTAAATGTGGAGTGGCTGACTGCCCTTTGAGCCCGGAGCTTAGTCAGTGTTTTCCTTGCCAGTTGTGCTTTCTCCCACCCCCCAAATGTGGCTGGGGCCATCCGTTCCCCGTGCAGGAGTGATGCTCTCCCCTTGGGAACCGCCTGCCCCTCTGCTTTGATTCCGACCATACTGCCTGGGAATGGCTTTTCCTGCCATCCCTGGGCACAGACTGGGTGGGAGGGCTGAGGGAAAAGCCATGCTTATTATACTTGTAGTTTCCCAACCTGACGTGTTTAGCGGGTGAAGCAGAATTAGTTACCTATTCTGATTTTCCTCACCTTGTGGATGAATTACGGTGTACGTAAGAGTGTCTGTGGCCTTATGCCATGTTGTGAGCAGCGGGGGATGAAGAAGAAGCCTGGTGTATGTCACCTCTCCAGCATTATGCGCGTTGGTTGCCGCTGTATCTTTATTCAGTCTTTCAGGTGCTGGATAATATTGCAGTGGTCTCTGTGGTAGTGGCAGGCAACAAATTATAAAGATCAAAACTCTCCCACTCAGATATCTGCAATTTTGAATGTACTCACATAGCTTTTTTCCCCAAGAAAACCATGATTGCATTTATCCTTCAAGCTGTGTTTTAAGACTCTGTCCTCCCCCTGTCCCCCTCCACATGATCTGCAAGGAGGTGACAGTTGTGGGAGGATTGAGCCAAGTCTGTTTTTTAGGTATTAGGAGGTACTTAGAGGAGTTTCTGTTGAGACCACCATCTGCACAGAGATTAATTTGCTGAGGAGCTGTGCTGATTCCAGGGGAAAACTGCTCAGATGTGGTATGTACAGTACCAGCAGGCTGAAAAGACACTAAGTGGTAAGGGAAGGTAGGGGCTGCTACGTGGTTACTTTAGGACTGTGTGTTTCTTGAAGATTTAACTGGACAAAAAACATCAGGTAGTCCGGGCAAATGGGCAGATCTGTTTCTTAGAGGCATTGATGCTGACCCCTGTAATGCCCTGGGTAGGTAGAAGGCTCTAATCATTGTCAATTGCTCTTATATGGCAAATTCAATAACAATACAGATACCTGAGTACTTGGGAGTCTCCCACTTCCCTCCATTGATCTGGATCTGTCCCATGCAGGCATTACTGAAAGCAGGTTATGTTTTGGGAAGGGTTTAAGTTACAGCAGATTTCCAACTTGACCCCTTGAAGTGTTTGGATCACCAGACCAAACTCAGGAGAGAGACTCTCTTGCCCTTGGACACAGATCCTGTTTGTCCTGCTGTGCTGAATTTAACCTGTGGTGTTTGATGCTCTCCGTGCTGGGACTGACTGAAGATTAAAACTGGGGGGACTCGACACACACACACACACACACATCCCATTCTGGGGGGCATTGCACTGCTGGAGCTTCACGTTTAGGCACCAGAAGGATTAAAGGGCACGCTTTGAAAAGACAGGCCTTCATCTCGCTGATAAGCAGTGCTGAGCAGGCAGAGGGAGAGGAGGTTAATGCCCCTTTTACCTGGGGTCTGTTTAAAGAAAGGCAGTTGTTTAGCTAAAATATACATCCACAGTTCATTTATGTTTAAACTGAAATTACTTGAGTGAGGAAATACATCCTGGGAACAGATTAAGCCACGTGCTAGGAAAGGAGCACATTTCTCTCAAGCTCAGTTGACAGCAGCACGCTTAAGGGTTTTCTGTGTTAAATATTTGATAAATGTGTAGTAGACTTGAATTCTGTGTGGTTTTAATTATCTTTGATTTTTTTAGGCCTGCAGTATTCTGACATTTTTCTTCACCTTCCCTTTTTTCTGCCTCCCATCCCCCTGCCCCCATGGTGATCCTGATTCATTGTGGAATGAGCACTGGGGTATAATTGGCCATGGTCATATCCTGGTGATGGGCAGAGCGATCCCAGCAGAGCTGGCCGTAAGGCTATGCGTCCAACTCTGGGAGGTCTAGAAAGCTCTGGTCCTGAAATTTTTTGCTTCAGAACTATTTGTTTAATTTTATTATATTTGCATGAGATTGGTTTTATTGCTGCTTTTTATGCTCTATTAAAAATCTATTATTGAGAGTGCAAGCAGGTGTATTTGCTTCCAATGACCAAGGCCTTTTTCTGCTTTTGGCAGCAATTTGCTATAGTGTTGTCAGCAGCCAGTGCATCCAAGGATGGTAGGTTGGGGAGGGAGGAGTGGCAGGAAGGCATTTACCCCTCCTGTTTTCTTTGAGATATTTCATTTTATTTTAGTCGGAAAATATTTAGGTGGTGTTTTTTTGTTAATTTGTTTGGGGTTTTTTTGGTTGTTGTTTGTTTTTGGGTGGCTGGGGACTGGAGAGGGGCTGATTATCCCTGTGTATTCAAAGCAGTGTTCCTCTCCTGTTGAGTTATATTTGGAGGATACTTGTCCGTCTGTGGGCCATGAGCATGTCGGTGCCACTGGCTGCTGTGCCTTTTTGCTTTCTGCCCCCTGCCTCCTGGCTGAGCAAAGGTTGGACCTTTCACCTGCTTCTCGCTTTGCATTTTCAGCGTTTGCTTAAACTTGTCTTTCCAGGGAGCCTCGGACACAGGCAATTTCTGCTGAGCAGATGCAACCGCATTATCTCCCACTGTGATTTATGTTGGACTATGTGGTGGTGTTCCCAAAACATCGCACGGAGACTGAAGTCAAGGGGGAAAAAATCCCCAGCCATAAGCAGTTGCTTATAGCTGTTTCAGACAGTCTATTCTTACTGCGGCTTTATCGCTCACGTGCTTTGGGCTGGCAGACTCTGGGCTGCAGAGGGTAAAAAAAAGAAGAAAAACCACCGCCCCAGAGAGAACTTGGTTTGCTTATTCACAGTGTGGGTATCTTTCCTAGCATGAGCACAATTTTTTAAGGGAAAAGCACTGATCCCTTGTGAGCAATTGTGATATTTTGTTGTGAGGAATCAACGCATTGCTGTGCAAAGCAGGGCTGCTAAAAATACTTTCAGCCCTGGTGGGAGGGCAGGCTGGTGGTTAAGCTTGACAGTCTTTCCCCATTTCTCCTTATTTAGACCAGGTCTGCAGTTGTTTGTCTCTGGAGAGACCCTGTCAGGAGATCTTTCCTGTGATCTTATATTTTTTTCTCTTCCCCAATGGTGTCTTCTTGGTCTCTTGAGTTTTGCATTCTCTATCCTTCATAATATTCAATACTTGGGAAATTAATTTTTCTTCAGTCTGTTTTCCTTAAGGTTGTAGGGGTTTAAGAAATGCTGGAGACAGCTAAAACCAAAGACCTTCTCAGACAAAAGTATAATACAAGCCACCTGAGTAGCTTGGTCTTCACCAGCCTCCTTTTCCCTCGGCTTCAGGGCCTCTGTGAAGTCTCCCCCCTCCAGATTTGCCAAGCTCTCCGTGACGTGTTTATCACCAATAATAAAAAGCATGCTGAAGATCAGACGAGTGTCCCACATTGCTTGTCAGGGCTAAATGTCTCCTCAGTCTCTGCAGCTCTTTTGGACAGTGAGTGTGGATGGAGGGATTCGTGCCCCCTCAGCTGCAGCGGAGCGGGCAGCTCACCAGTGGGCACTGGATTTCTGTCTTACCTGCTGCCTCAGGCAGAGACAGGTATGAGGCAGAGCCTCAGATGTTTGGTGGTTTTATTATTGCCGTCAATGCGGATGTATATGTAGTAGAAGAAGTTTTTTAAAATGATGGTGGTGAGACACTGGCCCAGGTTGCCCAGAGAGGTGGTAGATGCCCCATCCCTGGAGACATTCCAGGCCGGGCTGGACAGGGCTCTGAGCAACCTGATCTAATTGCAGATGTCCCTGCTCATTGCAGGGGGTTGGGCTGGATGACCTTTGAAGGTCCCTTCCAACCCAAACTATTTTATGATTCTGTGATTTCTCAGGAAACATCAGGAAGGTTATGAATGATTGGGTAAAGCATGTGTTTGCTGTATGTAAAACACTGTTGAAACTCCTACTGAAGGGCTCTGGCTCATACTCTGAGAGGAAATGTGTTTTAGGAGGACTGTGCTACTATGGATAACTGTGGTAAAAGATGCTCGCAGCATGGATACAGGTTGTAGGGGCACAGTCATGTAGCTGATAAGGCTATATCTGCATCAGGGCTTATGTTAGCTGGAGATGACCGTATGGCTGACTGAAGGTTTGAAAGCTTAAGCTTGGGTGGGAGTGCCTGGTGGTGCCATCTTCCTCTGCCACTTGCCTCTGCTGATGCTCATCAGCACCTTGGCATTCCCCACTGCTGGTTTAACTCCTTGTCAATTCATCTCTGTTATACAAGTCACCTGCTGACAAAACAAAGATCTAGGTCACTGCTCTTAAAATAGATTCAGCATTAAGCAAATTGTTCAAGCAAGCTCTCCTTTCCTCTTAGAAGGCAATGTCAACCCAACCTCATAGGGATACCCCTAACAAGCACAGCATCCTCCCACAGAGACCCTGTCATTTTAGCGATGCTTGCCTAATATGCTTTCAAAATGCAATGTCCAGCTGTTTGCACAATGTTTGACTTATGCCTGAAGGAGTGAGGCTTTTTTTCTTTATATTAACGCAGATATGTGCATCAATATGAACTGTGGTTTTTGAGGTGGTCTTTGCAAATCTTCTCTTTCTTTGTGCTTTGGTGCCTGGAAGTGTGGTTGGCACGTTTAATTTTGAGCTGTAAGAGCCATGATAAATGATATCTATACAAGCTGATTGTTGTTGCCCTTGATTATAGGCAGAGTTTAGTGGTGCCAATTTCATCTTGATAATAGTCATCTGGTAACCGCTTTGAACACACTGTGCCAAGCCCATGTATGAGTGCGCAACCGGTCAAGGTTGAATTACTCATGAAATCCATTTTTAAGGTCACGGCTCTGCAGACTTTGATCCTGAGCTTTACAGGACTTCCTGCACCACGTGCCCTTATGCTAAAGCCTTGCAGGTTTCCTGGGCCTGGACTGCAAAATGTGCTACCTGGTGTTTTCTTCTGCTTGTCCAGGGGATTTCTCTACTCTGTCACTGGAAAACACATGGATTGAAAAAGGGGAACTGGGCAGTAGGATGTTTGTTCTCCTTCCTTGTTGGTGTCTGCCTCTGGGTGTATTGACTTTAGCGTGGGCATGGAAGGCACAGTAGCCGCTGATGTGATAAAGTGGGTAGTCCGTGTGGAATTTCCAGTTGTGAGGCACATGGAGTGGAAGATGGTTCGGTGTCCCATGAATGGCTTCCCTGCTTGACCCCATGCCAACCTGGGTCGGCAGCAGCAGCAAAGGCCCTGTAATGATAGGGGAGGTGGCAGTTTTCTGCTAATTATGCTGTAGAAAACATAGTATGTTTTTTTGAGGAAGGGGTGGTTGGGGCGCCCTCATAATTCTTTCACCACCCTTTTTCTAATGTTGTATTCACAGTATCTGTTCCGTTTTTGGGTTGTACCCCTGGGAGACTCCAGGCAACATTGTGGACAGTGCCTTGCTATTGTGTGAAAATATCAGCACAAATTCTTCACCCCCAATAAGTCTCTGAGGGAGCAGGTGCCTTAAAGATGGATCTAACACAACCAGCCTGCTGACTGGAGAGCTGTGTATGCAGGCAAGTAAAATGCTGGTGAGAATTGTGTGCAACAAGGTTGCAACTGGAGTTCGACACTTATCTTTGGGCTGCAGAAAATCACTCTGCAGCCCTGAAAGCAGCGGTGTGAGCACTCACAAAACAGAGGGAATGCTGGTGGTGCTTCTGTAGTGTGTTAGCAAGAGCACTTGACCACCTGAGAACTGGGATGCGAGCTCTTCCTCTGAGATGTGATCCCTTATGTCCTGCTCCACAAAGGCTACTCCAGCTGCTGTGCTATAGAAAAGTCTTGGTAGAATCAATCTCACTCTCTTATTGAAATTTTAGTACTTTGCAAATGAAATGTTTAATTGGTTTGGGAAGGAGATGATATGATGCATATGGCTTTGTGTGATATGTCATCACATAAAGCGTTTACTAAGAAGTCCCAAATCTTCACAATTAAGAATACCGAAATACTATTTGGGATAGAGAGAGGATGAAGGGTTGGCGGTTAATGGTAGTTCTTCCACCTGGAATTGGGGAGACAGGAATGCTAGTACTTACTTCAGCCTCTGCTAATGGTGTACTTTTCTGAAAGAAGAGTGCTGAGGGGTGAGATGGGAGGGCAGGCTGGACTGAGGAGCTGCTCTTGATAGGTATCAGTTTTACAATACTCCCAGCGAGGGAGTGAGGAACAGAGGAGTCAGACACTTCTGTAGATCCTGTTCCAGAAAGGTCCCTCCTTTATCAGGCCTATGTGTCCCCAGTGGTTTTTAAGTCCAAACAGTCTCTTGCCTGTAAGCTAGGAACAAAGCATTTCCTTTCACAGGCTAGAGGAAAAAAAAATCAAGGAGCAATGTGGTAACTATCCATAATGTTTCTCTGCTTTCCCATTTTGAAGTGTTACTTTGCCTCTTTTTATCTTGATGATGAGAAAATAGAAGTGCCAGGTAGTGACTTTAAACTGCCTGCGCCAAGGGAGATTGCTGCTTTGGAAATTAACTCTGTTACCTTGACGAGCTGCCATTGGGGTTAATCCTGACCTGCGGCCTAGCGTCCGCCTTTTCTTCTCGGATTCTTCCCGCTCCCAAATCACAAATCTAATCAACTTAAAACAGAAATTAAAAATGCTAAACTGGGAGAAGGCTTTGTAACTGTTTTTCTAAGGAGGCTCATGCTCATCCTGGCGTACCTTTGTCAGTGATGCATTGGGAGCAGAAAACTCTGTTGGTTGTTGTTTGCCTCAAATTATGAAGTCAGGAAGGTGGACTGAATGAGGACCAAAAACTGTTTCATGCTGTCGTCACTCTTTATTTCAGCTGATCTCAAGTTTTGCTGTACTGAGCCCAGCACTAAACCAGAGTGACCTTCAGCTGCTGCTGAACCTTGGCTTCATGCCTGAACATTTGGTTCAGAAAGGTCGAGGGTTGGGACAAAGAAGGGTTTGTTGGCACATGAGTGTACTTACAAGATCAGGCCCGAAGTCATTCACGTGACAACATTGAAGTACTGCAATGCACCGAGTAGGGTTTTTCAGCAGGGGGATGCTTGGTTGCTGTACACTTCACTTGCTTGCTGTATCTTTAGAAAACAGTTATCTCTATTCAGCATTCCTTTTACAAAATTACAGTAAATTGGGCTCAAAGCTGTTTCTTTCTAAATCTGGGAACGAAGTATTCACACAAGCTAGAAAGTAGCAAAAAGGAAACAAGTTTGCTGGAATGATCTTGTTGCTTGTGCTGTGCTTTCAGCTATTCTTCTCTGCTGGAAATGTTGAGCAAAATTTTCCTCAGGGTTTGAATGGTGAAATCACATGAAGTGCTAATTTTGACTCAGACTTTGTCTCTTCACAAAAGGTAAGACAACAAAAGGAAGACAAAAAGAATGGGAAGGTGGACATAGTGCAAAGAGGTTGAATTATCATGTTGAATTAAAGCCATATGTGAAATATTCCTATTCAAGCATTTCATGCAACTTCTGGCTAAGAGCTCTCACTGCCTTGTTGTGCCTTGGTCTCCTCTGTGTCGTTACTATTAATTTTTCAGTGTATGAGAGAGCTATGTGTGTACTGCACATCAGAATAATATAAATCATGCATGTTAACATACTAAAGAGATAATGCTAACTGCTCTGGTAGGCTGCTAGCTTCTTTAAAATCAGGACTTCTAAACTGGTGCCCTCCCCTCAATGTATGGAGCTGTGACAGCTGTCCCTTGCATGTATGTGTGTATGTATTTGTTTTTATTTCCTATATCA
This sequence comes from Patagioenas fasciata, assembly GCF_037038585.1. Classification (NCBI taxonomy): domain Eukaryota; kingdom Metazoa; phylum Chordata; class Aves; order Columbiformes; family Columbidae; genus Patagioenas; species Patagioenas fasciata. Next base: position 68,537,171 of record NC_092520.1, on the reverse strand, counting down.
ATTAGTAGCTTTATGCAAGGCTCATTCAGGTTGATAGGAGGCAAAAAATGATCCTGTCTAATACAGCTTATGGTGAAAGTGGCACAGTAAGTTCCTCCTGCATGCAACAGCAGTCCCCTGATGTATCAGGGAGACGTGATTATACAACAGGACTAATCAGCTCTGGATGCTGCCACGAATTATGGGTGGGCTTAAGTGCTGCAATACACATTTCTACCTTAAATTGACACTAGAAGCAAACCAGAAAACCAGAACAGAAAGCCTAAATGTCGACAAGGCTTATCTTCTTTAGGTCTCTATCGGGTTTTAAGAAGAGGTTTCTTGATGTAATTATAACCTGTCCCTTCTATCCAGGCTAGCAGGACTAAACCAGGTTATATTTGGACTCTACTGCATAATGTTACACAACCATGCTTATTTAAATGTGGCTGTTATTGTAATATGCATTGTGCCTTAATGTGAATAAATAGTGCTGACCCACTGAAATGTAGCTGAATACAGAGGTACAACGTTTATGGAAGTTACAGTGAAATTTAGCAATTTTCCAGCGTGTTTGCACTTAAGGCAGAAAGAAAGGTGAACAAATAATGAATGTTGAAAAAAAAAAAAAAAAATTTCTACCCAGTGTGTTTGTATGCCTCTTCATCCTGTGAAGAGCCATTGAGTTATTTCCCCTCCCTTTCTTTCTTTGACTACTTTCCATTTTTATTTTGCTAAATACAATGGTGTAATTTTGGCACTCTATGCACAGAGCCTCCTCACTTCTGAATTTCAGACACGTGCAATTAATGTCTGAGGCTTACCTGTTTACTCAGACTTGGTTGCATCTATGGTTAAGAGAGGACTAGGCGCTTCCAGGTGATTCATCTGACCTGTCTTAGACCCTGGTCAGAAGGTGACTTGCTACACCTAGCAGTTAGATACCCTAAATTAGGAGAGATGTGTTCCCTCCTGCCACCTGCATAATTTCCCCAGCTCAGATCACTTTGTGAAGAGGATGAGAAGTGTGACTTGGGTCTGCCCCCAGTAATTCCTGAGCCAAGTCCACAGCTGTTGGGTGAGTTTGGAGGGGAACTGTGCTTGGTAAGTCGTGGTGGTGGTGGTGGTGGTTCAGACCAAGTGGCTTTAGCAAACAGGTTACAATACTCAGCTCTGGAGTACTCAGTTTTTTCTTAGATGTGCAAATCTGCTCCCTCTGATTTGGCTGGGAGAGCTGGGTGTCTGCATCTCCTCATGATGAGATTGATTGTTTGTTTATCAGTGTGGGGTTTTCTACATTATAAATTCCCAGTATAATTATAATAATAGATAGCATGGTTATTCCACAGTCAGTGTACCCTCAGCTGTGCTTGGCTACTGCACTCAAGGGCCTCCGTGCGCCTCCACAGCTTCCTGCCCTCTCGCCATCTTTGTATTCCAGTTGTTTCCATGTCCCCCTCCTTGAAAACAGCAGAAGTTTTCAAGCGTAATAAAGGAGTGCTAAGGACATGATCTAGTAAGGAGGAAATTATTAATGCATTCATAAGAAGCAGCACTCTGTTGCCTTATTTTTTGTGCAGGCTGGGAGTAGTGAGTGACCTGGCCCCTGTGACGTACTAAGTGCGTCTGTGCAGCAAAAAGCTGGCACTTACCTTTCAAATAATTATGGTCTAAGCAAGCTTAGAAAAGGGGTGGAGTGCGAGGAATAATTCAGTTTGAGAGAGATTTATTGTACAACGAGGTCAGATTCACTTGCGTTCACTTTTTCTTCTTCGGGCTTTACCCTCGCTGGGTTCAAGTCACAAAGTAAGGGGGCACTGCCACTCTTCTTCAGAAAGGAGCGTGAAAAATCAAAGCCCCAAATTTAAACGCGGCTGTTTCTCAGGCATTTCTTTCGGCAGAAGTGGCGGCTGGGGGAGCTGTGCCTGTCCCTGCAGCCAGGCTGGCACAGCCCTGGCAGTGAACTGGATTGCAGTCCCCAAGCAGCCGCGCGAAGCGGCACCCGGGGCGGTGGGGAGGGAGGGAGAGGAGGGAGGAGGGATGCTGGGCTTGGTCCCGCTGTCGAAACGAGCGCGTGGGAAACTGTGGCTGGAGATTGACAATTTGCGAAAGCTGGTTTTAGGGCCTTTTAATGCCGGATCAGAAGTGCTGAATCCTTGCAATGCAAACTCACTCTGCGGGTTCAAATCTGTTCCTGGTTGTTGTTTTTTTTTTTTTTTTTTTAAATAGGTTATCTTTGCACTGACGGGGCTTTGTGCCGGTTTGGGTATCCCTATCTTCCTGCAGCCAGCGGAAAGCTGGCAGGGAGTCTGAGCTCTGGCTAATGCAAGGGGAACGGGGCCAGCCACTGGCTTCTCACCAGCGTTTTTGGGTAGGCAGGCGGGTGGCTTTGCCTGCCTCACGGGTGCCTGCTGACAGGCACGTGGGGAAAGGTAAAGTCCCCGGCTGGCACGGGCACGCTGACAAAGCCTCTGCAACATGGTGCTTGCGTGGCTCGCCTTGCCCAGGGACAGCCGCGATGGCACGTACCCAGCCCGAAGAGGGTTTTGGCCGCGTGAGAACGTGTTGGAGGTGACAAAAGGCCGCTCGTGTGAATGTGGCTCCAAAAGCCTTCTCTGAGGCTCCAGGTTGGCTGGAAGTGGTTAGTTTTGGAGTCAGAGCGCTTGCAAACACGCAAAATCTGGATTAAAAATGTCAGGCAGGGGTGTTGAAGGGAGGTCCCTCAAGTCTCACCTACGCTCTGAAGATAAATATCTAGGTCTCTTTCTCCAGAGTACAGCTCAGTCTGAATAAGTGGTTCTTAATACTGCTGATCAGGAACACCCCACGGCCATCTCATCTCCCTCGAGTCGGCTTTGTGGGGCTGCACTCACAGGTGCCTTCAGCTTTGTCTTGAAAAGTTCCATTTCTGTGCCACTGCTCCTGAAGAAATGTCATATGGGCCCTGTCAGAGTGAGGCAAAACCAAAATCTGTTAGCTGTTGCTTTCTCTAGACTCTGCCCCAGAGAGCGGTAGGACAACATGTGCCCCTTCTCTCTTCCTCCCAGTCCCTGTGTCTGTGGGACAGCAGATATGCTAGCTAGTGCCATACCAAATTCACTTTTATATTTTGGTTATTGTTGTTGTTTCTTAATAGAAGATTAAATTGAGATGCAAACCCCACGTCAGAAAACTGGTATATCGTTTAGTTTTACCCTGAGGATGTAGTAAAGGGTGTGCAACTTGTTTGATAGGTTTTTCCTTGAGATTCTTTTTGGCTGTGCAGCCCTTTTATTTGTTTGAACCAGGGATGCTCTCTCCTCCTGTTTACTGTTTTTTTTCCCTTTGCAAGCCAAACATCCCTCAGGTGTGCAGCTGAGCCAGCCTGGGGTGGGTGGGACTCAAGGCAAGAAGAGGACAAGCGTCTGCAGGAAAAGACATATTCTGGATTCCTGCTGTGGAGATGAGTAATCGCTGGAGGTTAAAGCAAAACAGGAGAGCTATAGATACAGTTTTGTCTTTTCCTTGCATCCCTTTTTCCCCACCTGAGAGCTACATACATTTTTGTGATTAAGGTCTAAACAGCTGAGCCCCAGGGTTGCCGAAAAAGATGCGGGCTGTATTTTTTGATGGTACTGGAAAAACTTACTGTTCTTCTCTTTTGCTGTGAACTTTGAAAAGATGATGTATAGCCAAATGTCAGATACTGGGTTATCTATGAAAGGGGTTGTATAATTGTTACACAGGAGATGAGGGTACTTGTGTACCATCTGAGTAGGAGGATATAAAAAAATTGTAATTTGTTTTTGTAGGGCTAAGTTTGACCATGTAGTGCTTTGAGGAACACAAGACAGAACTGGAGCCTGGCAGTGGTAAAGGTTTTGTGTATGAGACCATGAACAATGGCTCTAAACGTGATGTTATTGATTTTCTTCCCTGCGGTGTTTCATAAATACCGTGCAGTTTAACTCAGCTCTTAACCTTGCATGCAGGTTGAAGCGTGAGGCTTCCCACCCGGCGTCAGATGGCTCACTTGGTGGGGGAAAGAACCAACCACCCTGCAGCCCCAAATCCTGTTGGTACGTGAAAACGTGCCTGTATTGCTATCTGATTCCCAGCAGCTGAGTGGTGGCAGCCCTGCGGGGTGGTCCCTGGGAGGTCTCGCACAGCTTGCCCTGGGGAGCAGGAGCACTGCAGGCTCCGTGCTGGCTGGAGGCTCAGGCTGCGTCTTAGATGCTTTAGTTTCTTGCCTGGATCAGCATAACATCTCTTTGGACCTCACAGGGCTTTGTAGTGGGGCCTGACTCTGCTTGCTGAGTTTTAGACTGCATGTGGTACTCAGCGCTCGCCTTGAAAAGGTGGCCATGGAGTGCTCTGAATAGAAATATTACAGCTCACTGAGACTTGTTTTTTACCGAATGGTTACTATTTCACTGGATACTGCATTGCATATTCGTTAAAAAAAAGTCCAATGGGGGAGCTTCGTACTTTTTTTCTTATTTTTGTAGTGTTCCCACTTTTCTGGATCCGCAGGTGTCTCATTTACATTCCTAGAAACACGGCCTTTGTGTTTTCTTTAAAGTCAAGGTTTCTGATCTGTTGTACTTAGCTTAAGGCATCCTTGGCATCGCGTAGAAACACCTTGGAGAGGGGATTGTTTCACAATGTGGTAACTGCAGGCGGTGACGTTGTGGCGATACGAGGGAAAAAAAGGACGACCAGAAGCGTCACCATGTGAGCTGGGCTTCTCCTGTGCCATGTCACCCATGAATGCGTTTTCTTGTATGCTGAGTTTCTGTCACAACATGTATTGATTCGCGCCCACATGTTTGACCGTGCCTCTTGTACAGCCAACCTTTTGTGCAGTTTATTGTGCAGTTTCTGCTCCCAGTTGCACAGGTCTGGATTTGGTTAGTGCTCCACTCCCCTATCTGAGTTATTAATTGCTGTTTCATATGGTGGATCAGTGAATGCTGTTGAAAGACATGCTTAATAGCAATAGTAGGAGAAAAGCCAGCGCAAATCTTGTCTGTAGGTGGAGTGACTACCCCCTCGTAAATAAGATGATTAACTCATGTGCACACACCAGGGGGAAAAAAAAAAACAACACAAAAAAACCAAAACCAACCAAAAATATCTTTACCTGTTCCCTTTTTCCTTTACACATCACTATTGTCTTGCTCAGGGCGATGACCCTATGCTGCACGTCTCAGACAGGTGACTCAGAAGAGCTGGAGCTGAAGACAAAACACCTGTGTGGAGTTTCTGGTTACCAAACCAGCATCCTGGCTGCTTCTTGCCTGTGCCTCACCTACTGGGCCATCTGGCAGCTGGAAATGGAAACTGTGATGATTGTGTGCGACTGTGCTAATAAAAGGCTCTGAATTTACCCCTGAAATGAATTGCATGATGGACAAGCAGTGGAAAAGTTAACATAGTTTTTGTTTGCCAGAGTAGCCCTCTTTGAACTTTGGTGAAGAAGAAATAGTAGAAAAAGGGGTTAGAGGCTCTCACAGAGGTAATATGGGGAAGGTTTTGCCACAGGATCAGCAAAAGGTGAAAAGGTCTGACCCACAGCTGGTTGAAACTGATGGCTAAAGGTTTGCTTTGCTATGTTTCTTAGTAACTCTTCCCAGTGCAACACTAGAAGAGATAACATTTTTTAGAGAGATGTTTTTGGTTACCACATCCTGGCCTAATCTGTAGTTAGAGGTACCTTGGAATAGTACCTGAAATGTGATTAGTGTGTATGTGTGGGTGCATCTGTGACATATGGGACCTGTGCACCGTGCGGATTGACCCACATAAAACAACTACCAAAAAATCCACAATGGAGAATTTTATGTCTTTGTGTTTTACACCTCAGCCTGTTTATACTGAACTTCTCCAGGAACCAAATTCTTTATGATGGAAAGATTTTGCACAAGGGCAAGTGCTCGATGTCTTTTTTTTTTTTTTAGGGGCCATTAAAAACAAACAAAAAACCCCAACCAACTAACCAACCAAAAAAGTCAGTGCTAGGGTAAGTTAATTGCAACCATTAGGGTGGTGGTAGATTGCTCTGGTACTTCCAGACAGTGTAGTCTTGGTCCAGCTGTTGCACTTGAATTCTTTGCATTCTGGCAATGCTTGCAGTTTAGCTGTTGGGATCCCTTGGTGTGCAGAAATCCCCACAACAGGAAGGCGCACACATGGGCTCTCTGCAGAAAATGTGATTGACACCCCCCCCCACGGAAATGTACAAACACGTGCATGCGCTTTTGATGGCTGTTTGCCTTGCAGAGGGTCGACTGCAAAACCCTTTTTGAAATTATGCTCCTTGAAAACCTCAAGAATGGTGGGCTCTAGCCAGAAAGGTCATTTTACAGTGCTGCTGCTGTGAAAGAAATCTAAGTGTAGAAAAAAATACAGCTTAAGTGCCTCAGATATTTATTTTGCCCTTTCATTACACAAGCCTCCCCTCCCTCCTTAGGCTGTGAGGTCAGGGTACATGTGTGGGGGGGTCTGCAATTTAGGTGGGAACCCTGCTGCACAGGCACTTGTGGGCCTCCTCTGAGCTCTGGCCCCCTTGTTGTTTTAACAATTAGTCTTTCACCTGTTCATAATTTAAAACACTAATAAATACACCCTTCTCTTCCCACAAATTCTCAGGAATCTCTGCAGTCTCCTGCTCGATTACATATCTCCAGGCTTGCACAAATAAGTCCTCCAGTGGTATCTAGCCAAATCAAACCTTGGAGGGATGTGTTTGACCTTGGCTTGTACAGTGACTGTACCTTACCCACTTGTCCTGAAGACAGAAAAGAATGTTGACATTCACAATGTGAAAATAAATATTTGAAGATAGGTTTTGGTCTGCTCAATTTGCTCTGTCAGCATAAACAAAATCCTTCTCTTGTTTGTGTTTTAAGAGTCTGTATTGTAGCCTTCACAATACTGGCCTGTATAATCTGAAAGCCTTTTGTAGGAGGCATTTTAAATTGAAAATTAAAACCAGAAAACAAACCAGAAGTGAAACTCTTGCACTCCTATTTCTGCTTATATTCTTTTATTCTTCCCAAATCCCATTTGTATTTTTTCCTTTTCTGTTTTTGCATATCCCCACAGTGAATGGGATGTTTGCTACCCAACTCGGTAACTCAAACCCATGCCCCAGCCCTTGATTCCTTGGGAGGCCTTAGTTTGAAAACAAATTTGAGAATTTCTGTAGGCTGCTAAAGAAAAGTTGGAAAGCTTGCTTCGTGTTAGAGCTCCCATCTTCCTTCTTAGCTGTGGAAATAAAGGGGATAGTTGATTTGATGACCTGGCCTATTTGCCTGAATGCTTTCATTCGCACTGATGAGTGGAAAGACAGGCTTGTAGCTCTGTGTAATGGTGAACCATGGGAATCCTACTTCCTAGCCCAGATACCTACTTTTAATTCCATGTGTGTGCACCTGCTCCTGGAAACTGCAAGATGGGAAAAATCTAAGATTCAAGGAAATGGGGTTGGTAGTTTTGTTCTTGCACAATCCTAGCTACGGTTCAGCCTTCCTCTACTGTCTTTCTCTGTATTGTTGAAGAAGCATAAGCCCTAGTCTTAGACTATTCCATTAGGACCACCTAAGTAAGGAGTGACATTCTGAATTTGGACTGGGCCAGGTTTGTTTGCCTGGGATCAAATAAGGAATTGCGTAAGGGGCTCTAGGGGAGTGACCTTTTGCAAGGAAAATGGTTCCTCAAAGGCTGGTGCTAGTTTCCCTGAAGTGCATCTTTCAGGACATGAGGATGTCCATACCACTGAAGTGAGATGTCTCCCAGGTGTAGGAATGGGGTCCTCCTGATAAAGACATGACAGTGCCTCCCAAAACTCTCTTAACTAATGTTGCAAAATTTCTTCTGGAGCTTCTGGACCAGAAACATTTGTCATTGAGCCAAAATGCTGGTTGTTCTACTTGCTGTGCTTTTGTATTTCTAAAGGCAAGGTGAGATTGGTAGCAATATGTTTTCACTTTTTTTCAAGGTAGTTGGACCGGTAGTGTGCCTGCTAGCACTATTGCAGGTTATCAGGATTTTGTTTGCTCTAGAGAAGACCATAGAAAAAGCAATCGTTGGTATCAGTTTCTGCACTGAGAGTTCTCTTGACAACCTGTATGCATACAATGACCAGATCTGGTTTTGATCTGATTAGCTTGATTATAGCTTGAGGTAGAAGAGCTGAAAACAGCCTGGAAGCCACTTTGCCATCCTTGTTTTCTCTGCTTCAAAATACTGTTGATTTTTCTTGGAGTTTTCCTCCTTGTCGGGCACCCTTTCTTGCCCCATTAAACAGGGACCACTGTGTTTGGTGCAGTGTTTGTAGAAAATTTAATGTTGACAAGCAGTAGTATATTTAAACAACTTTCCTTGAAACCTCTTTGTCATCATTGGACTTGCTGGCAGCTGATTGTGTTCTGCAGACCAGAGGCATGGAGTCAGATTTCATGTTTTGGTTAATTTGCAGGTCATTTAGAGTGGAGGGTATTGTAGGGAAAAGACAGTAGAGCTGTGTGAAAAACAAGGGGTTTATCACTTGCCTGTTTTTTAAGCTTATCTGGAGGAATTAGTTTTTCTGTTCACTAACCTTTCAATGAAGAGATAAACTTGAAGTCAACAGATTGACATTCTAGTTTGTGTTTGTTTGTTTGAAAGTTTAAATTTTTTAAGGTTTTAAGAGGTGAGAGTGTAACCAGCCCTCGCTGACAGTACTTCCAGGTCATCACTGGTGCCCTTTGCGCAGCAGTGTCCTGCCTGGAGTTGGTGCCCTGGTGGGACTGAGCCTTTGGCAGTCATCCTAAGATGTAGAAAACTTTGTGTAGGGCCACATCTGTCCTATAGCTTTTGTGGTCTCTGCTGTAGCTCTGCTCTGGCAATAGTAAATGATAAATATGACTGTTGATGGTGTGGCAGGCCAAAGAGTGCACCAGCTACTTTCTGTTCACAGTACAGGTTACCTAGTTCCTGAGGCATGTACACCTTCAGATGGTAGATCCTTAAGCTCATACCTTTTTTTTTTTAGCTTATTCTTCTCAGTATTGAGGTGGAAGTAAGGCACAAAAAGTAAGCCTCAATAAAATTGCCATTCAGGAAAGGTTCTCTGTTCCCTCAAGTGCAATATTAACCTTGTAATGGTCTTTCAGGTAAACAAGTGCTGGGAACGGTTCAGGAGTCTGAAGTCTGATCGTTTTAGCCGAATCTGTGGTTGGAAACAATGACAGATAAGGGGACAGAGCTGGGGCTTGCTAAACTGCTTTGTTCTCCTGGAGAACAAGATCTGGTTAATCTGTCACTGCTATGGCGTGCCTGGGTGTCCCCCAGTGGGACCACAGATGGGCTGCAGCAAGTTTGTGTGGATCACCAGGCAGGATGGGTCTGAGGCAGTGAGGTCCCTGCTGGTACAGACAGCTCCTGAAACAGGAATGTTGGGGCGTCAGTGTGTGCTCAGAGCTGCATCAGTATCTCACTGGTGTGGAACGTGCTCACTTGGAGAGAGGGCAAGGGGAGGCTTACGTGACAGAGCGCTAGAGGCAGCCTTTAAGAAGGAAAGATTTGACAAATTTGCCTTTAGTCAGACAGCGGGGGGAAAAGCCCTCATTAATTAAGAGAGAGAGAAGCAACAGGTTCTGAGCTGTGTCTGTGGCACAGACCTTTTCTTGGGCACTGGCAGCTCAGCCTGCCGGCACTGGGAGATCACGTCTTCTCACCTCAGCGCTGATGGGATGCAATCTGCTTTCCTCCTGCTCTCAGGCAGAACCTGAGAGAAGCTGAAAACCAGTTGTTGGCCTATGAGATCCTACTGGTGCTACCTGTGCTAGCGGTTTTCGTCTGCCTGGGCTTTGTGTCTCTGATCAGACCTGGGAAAGATGAACTGTGTTGACTTGTGTACCTCTTAAAGCAGTTTTGCATGTGGCTGTAATTTGCTTTACCAGAAGAATGAGTGTTTGTCCTTTTTAGCCTGCTATTTTTTTTTCCCCTTTAGTATCGTGATGGCCCAAGTTTTCTAGAACTAGTCCACTGACAGGGAGGAAAGAAACCAAAAGGATGCGTTTAGGCAAATGAAGGCTTCAGCAGCTTAGTGCTTGTCTACACGGGGAAGTTAGTGCGCGGTAAGCTAGGGTGTGAGTTTGCAGCACGCTAGCTGCTCTGCACTAACTCCCCCTGTGGATGCTGAGTGTGCACTAAGAGCGCCTGCGGTGCAGGGTCGTTTGGTCCACTGACAGAAAAAGTGTGCTGAAAATTCACACTGCCGCTTCCTTCACCCTGACTTTCCCATGTAGACAAGCCCTTAGTGAGTCTAGGGTAGAAGTCCTTGTTCAGAGGTCTGGCTTAAATTCGATCACCCTTTTTCTTTCCTCCCTCACTTTTTCTTTCTCCTCCGTTTTCTCTCTTCAGTGCAGATGAAATGTTACTGGGGCTTTCTCATCCTGGTGAAGTCTCTCTGTACATGTAAATTTGAGAGGAAGGAGGAAGAGACTTCAGGGGGAGGCCTGAAAGTGTATCACGTGCAAGTGTAAAATGCTTCTGGACCAGCTGTGGAAAGAGACATGTCCTGCAAAGCATAAGGCAGGTTTGACTTGGTCTGAAGAGCATAACCAAAGGCTAGAAGAGCATCATGATTTGGAGGAATGTCCTTCTCCTTGCTTAGAAGATGAGGAGTTATTTATACATGAAACTGTATGTTTTGCAGATGTATTATTAAATATTTTTAATCTTCAGCAGTTAAGGAACTAATAATAAAATTCCTGAACAAGTAGAGGCAGTAATTCTCCTCCCGATTCCTGAGATATCGGGGTAGATTAGTGTTGTGGAAATGATGGAAACTAATTTTTTTATAGGTTGTACTTGCTGATGGTTAGTTCCCTCATCACATCTCACTACCTATTATTTCTCTTTATTTCCTCTTGGGAGGCAGGAAATATGAGAGGGAAAATTGTATGATCTGGTACAAAATGTAGAGCCGTCAGTCATTTTGGTTTTAGATATGGTCTGGCATATGCAATTTTGGCTGTGTCTTACTGATTTTTCAGTCTAGATTTTGGAGAAATTGTTGACTCTGTTGACTGAAGTGATGGAATGTGAATTTGCGTTTCTTCCTTTTAATTGAGAGGGTGAGAAGGCACGATTACGTATGTATATGAAAACAAACAACTCATTTTCAGCTCATCTCACTGTGCTAAAATAGGCCCAGTCAAATGGGTGAAAAGGGTCAGGTACAGCATTACGCCATACTGACTCTTTGGACATGTATCCTTGTTCATGGTGGAGTTTCTCAGAAAGCTCTTCCAACTTGGCTGCCCCAGCCCTGATGAGGAGGGAGATACAGGCTCTTCCCTCTTTTCTTTCTCCAGCACACGTGTGCTCATGTACGATTCATGTGCATATGGTTATGCTGGATACAGTCCATTTCACCCAGTGTTTCCAAACGTGAAGAAAGATGAGCAATTTGGGGGTAAAAGAGTAACTCCAGGGCTGTCTTGATGTAGAGATCTTGTTTGTAAGGATGTGCACGAGTACTATAGAAAACGTAGGCTGGGTTCAGAGCTTGATTGTGTGTTACAGATAGACAGGGCCCGCGGGGACTATGTTGTTTTAATGGTTCCCCATGATCTTAATGGTCCACCGTTGTAACGGTTTAGAGGCACCACCACAGGGGATGAGGGATTCGTGTTGCTCATCTTCCCCATCCCTATTTCTGCAGTGCTTGAATTCAAAACAATTGTATCATCCTCCTCTTTTCAACAGAATGTGTTGCTGTTGATGTAGTTTGTCTTTAGAACGCAGAAATTACAGCGGTGACTTCTGCTCGGTGTCCTGGCCAATGCAGTGGCGAGTTTCTGAAGTGTGCTTTGGTCTCCTGTAGCAGGGAATCATGAGAAGTAGATGTGGATATGCCAGTGGTTTGGGGGGTTTTGACTTAATTCGTCCTATTGCTCTTTCTTGTCTGCTGCAGTGTATCAGCAAGTAGTTTATCAGCCTGTAAACATGTATTTGTTTGTTTTATAGGGAGTATATAGAACACAGGAAAAACTTCCTGTAGGGTTTGGGAGGAATAAGCAAACCCCCAATGTATCTGTGCAGAGGAGCAGGAGTTGTACCTTATAACATGTTGTTCATGGATGTCTTTTATTTAAACAAGCTAAAAAAAAAAAGATAATCTGCAACCTGATAGATGCTCTTGCTGCAATTTCCCATCCAAACTAAACTGATCTGTGCCCTTTCTTCCTTGCCTGGTGTAACCTCACTTAAATTGCTTTGAGAATCAATTTTTTTTTTTTTTTCTGGGTCTCAGTCTGGTCATTTCCTTTCTTTCCTGGCATCCATGGTGGGAATACATCTCTGTTTAACCGCTCCTCCCATCCTTCCCATTTCTGGGAGACCCTTCTATAACCGTTCCCGGTGCTGGCCTCCCTGGGCTGCTGCTCTGGGCTGTGCCAAGCAGCGAACAAAGCTGAACTTTAGCAGCCTCTTGGCTTTCCAGTTGCCTGCCAGCTTCTGAATAGCGGCTGGGGAGACTGACGAGGCACTGTTCGCCTCCCGCTTTGCTGCTCTTTGGCAAGGCGAGGCCCCAGCAGCCATTGGGACCGTGCCCTCGTGGGCTTATGAAGACATTACTCGCCTTCTTTCAGCCCGGGTTTGGGTTTGAGTGGGTCCCTTCATAGCTAGCGGGGCACAGAGGTGGGATTGTGCCGCGTCTGAAAGCTCGGGCTCTGCTGAGGTTGGGGCGCTTGCAGCAGGGTCCTTCCTGTTTTTTATGGGCGAGAAAAGTCATTCTGAGTATTGCTTTCTCCCTTGGAGCATCAAACACGATTAAGCAGGGCGAGAAAAAGGGACCCTCTGCCTCCATGGTTCCCCTGTGTGGAGGTGGGAGGTGCAGGGGACCTGGTGTCACAGAAGCCATGGCAAAGCCTTGTGGTGCGGGGTCAGCCAGCCCTGCCTGAAGGTGACAGAGATAAGGCTTGGATCCTAGTAACCCGACTAATAAAAGACTTATTCCAGCCTTAATAAGCTCCTTGGACAGATGGATTCTGTTGGACAGATGGATTTAATCTGGGAAAATGATTACATGGCTTTTCTACTCATTAGTATTTTTGGTCTTGGTATTTATGCATTGATATTCTTGTGGTGGGTTGGTGAACACAGGGTTGTGTAAACCTGCATTGCTTTCTCCTAGCAGCAGTGGAGAAAGACAGCTTTATGCTTCCCTTCTCACCCAGTACGTGGTAAATACATGTGCTTGTCAATATAGACTCTGTATAATATATTCAGGGGATTCTTGCATGACTGATGTGCAAACTTTTATTTTGGTATGGCTGTGAAACCCTGTTCCCCCCAAAGGTGCAGCTGTAAGTGATTTTCCAAGCAGGAATATTCTGCCCACAGCTCATCTGCAGCCACCTTTTTGAAGGAGACTTGGTAGCTCTTCGAGTTAGTGAGGGAGATTAAAGTTGGGACTGTCGAGTTGTCCTGTGTCCCAAATAACATAATGGACATCAGGGTGGACCGGGGATAGCTAAACAGCTTCACAGTCTATAGATAACGGAGGAAAGCACTTGCAGATATGTAACAGGAGATGGTTTGAGAATAATTAATGTTAGGACAGAGGATGCTAAAAACATCATTTCTGCCTAAGGCTCACTGAAAGCAAGAAGCTATAGAAGCACAGAGTGAGAAAGAACATGCCAAACGTTTTGTGTTTGGACTTCTTATTTTCATTGACCTAAGTGCAAGGTGCTTAATTTTAAGCACTTAATTTTTCCCATTATGGATAGGTGTCATTTGCAGCTCTGGGACCGGCTGCGGATGTTTGAAATAGCTGGAGTGTGATGAAATTTTAAATGAAGTCAGAAACTGAAACTTACAGTGGAAACTTTCTTCATATGTTTAATTTACTACCTCCAGAGCTAGTGGAAAAGGGCTGGGGGCAGAGGGGAAGGGAAGAATGATATTCATTAATTGTTCCATGAGTGTGTGAGTGGGCGTTTTAATGGAAAAACAAACAAACAAAAAAGGTTATTTTCGCAGGGTTTATAAACCTACTCTGCTATAAACTGAAGCGATGTTTGCCGAATATTTCTTTTCTTCCTCCTCAGCACTTTATTTTGCTTTAAGTGCTTTACCAGCGCTACCTCTCACGGAGGGTTAACTCAGGTGTTGGGACCCCTGTTTCACAGGCTGTGGAGGGATGACGGGTCGGGGCAGGAGATGGTGATTTTTGTGACCTGCTGTGGAAGTCTGGGCTGAGTATGTGTCAGCGTGAGGATGCAGGGTTGGGTGATGCCCACTCTCTCACCTCTCTGATGCAGGGTTACCCCGCAGGATGTGCATTGTGTGGGGGTGAGGGGGATCCCCTTTGAAATACCTTTCCTTATGGAGGCGTCTGCACTTTGGGGTTTCACACAGAGCGTGCTAAGCCTAAAGCATTAGTATTTAAAATGTTTCTGTGCTTTCTCAGATGTAGCGTGCCCCTTATCTTTTCCTGGGAGTAGACGAGCTGGCTTCTGTTTCTGCTGGTGCCTTTGAAACCCCAGGTAGGGATGTAAGGGGTCCCTTGTTCAGCCTTTTCCTCATGCTCCCTGCAAGCTGTGGGGTGCCATGTGGCAAGCATAACTGCACAGGGTACAGGTTGTGCTGGTGCTTACAGGGCTTCCCTGCCCCTCCTCACCATACTAGTGCAGATTAGTATTAAAATACCACAGATTTCTAGATGGAAGGTGTGCATATTTGATGCTCTGATTTTTTTTAGTTTTTTTTTTTTTTTTAGATGTCTCTGATGAGTTGTTCAGTACTTACATGTCTAGACTTTCTTGATGCTGGAAAAAAAAACAGAATAAAGGACTCCAAAAATGATGCGCTCATGTTCCAGGGACCTCAGGGCTGTTGTGATGTGATGCTCAAGACCTGGTTGCTTTGAGAGGGGGTGGGGTTGTCAAGCAAAGAGCAATTAAAGAATTCTTCAGGGAACAGATGGTCCCAGCTGTGTAATTAAAAATAGTGGCCTGCTGCTGTCTGAGCTGTTTGGGTTTGCAGTCAGAAGCAGAGCCGAGGAGGGCAGCAGGCTGCTACCTCTCCCAGAGCCACACTGTAGTATAAAAAGGCCCTGCTTCAAAACACCAGGCATCCCTGTGCATTGAATAACTTGTTCTCTCTGTGTTTGACTGGGTGCTTCACGAGTTTCTCTGAAAAAAAAGTGCCAATGCAAGTCTTCAGTTACAAGCAAAAAACAATGTCTGTGGAGCAGCATCATTTATGCTGGCTGGCGGTGAGACTTAGTATTGATTTTCCCCCAAGTTACGGAGTTTACTTTTCTTTTTTTGCACACTGCTGTGAGACTGCCCACCATGCGAGTGGATTTCCAGTATGGTGTGCTGCATTATATGTCGTATTAATAAAGCACCTCCTAGATAAATCCCTTTATTTAGGGGAACTGCCCCCTCGGCTTCTCTCCTTTATCTTTTTAATGATGGTTTTGCTCTGCTTTTTGACTGGTGCCATGAATCATGTGGGCGTTAATGGATCTCTGTCAAGGTCTGCTTGCTCACAGGATTCAGGAGGGGAACAAATGATTAGGCGTCTTGTAGATGAAGAACTGCTGTAGCCATATTACAGGTTGAAAAATGAGAAGAATACCCAAACCTGCCAGCATGAAGTTGTTTTTCTGAGAGGAAAGGTGACTGAAAAGACAAAAGAAAAGCAAGTTTGGTGTAACTATGGCCCTCCAATTCCAAGTCTTGTCCAAATGTGTGGAGGAGCGCAGATGGCATTGGCCTTTTTTTGACTAACCTTTGCTTGCTTGTTATGGTTCTTCAGGGCTATTTGCATCCTTTGCCTGCAGCAAACCGGAATTTGTTTTTCTGGTGAAATTTGAATGACACAAGAGAATTTCTGCCATAATTTTATTTAAATTCAAACTGCCTTCTGATTAATTGTGTGAAGAGGGATCATGTGGCCAGTATCCTCTGTTTTGATAGGAAAATTAATATGCTTCCCATATTCAACCTGCAAGGAGCAGTTGCTGGTGTGTTGAGCTGCTGGTGTTCAGCTGTGATGGATGGTTCAGGGTTACAGGATGAAGACCTTTGGACTCCTGACTAATTCCTGTGCTCAAGTCATTGGCAAAACAACTAACCAGACTAGCATTTGTGATTGCATTTTTAATTCACTTACAATGCACAAGCAACCTGCAATATGAGGGGACAGCCCAGCACCTCCGTGAGTGCTTGCAGATGAGCCCTGAGGGGTGGTAATGTGCTGCTGGAAGCACTTTCTTGGTGGCAGCTGGAAAGAGGGAAGGAGTCCCCAGCCCGTAGTGCTCTGGTATTATTGTTGGGTGGCTGTGGACAGAGGCAGCTGGAACCCAGATGCTGCTTCGATGCAGAGCAGGCGAAGCAGGCATGTAAGCGGGTTTCAGTGGGTGAATTTTGCTGCAGAGGCAGGGATGGATGTTGGACACCTGGGATGAGGGACACCTTCAGCTACCACAGTACAACCACCCACAACTCATCAGTCTTGGCTCTGTTACTGAGTATGTTTGGATTACATTGACAGAAATGAGAAAATATCCTCCACCACACAAAAAAATCATAGAATCATTTTGACTGGAAAAGACCTTTAAGTTCATCGAGTCCAACAATTAACCTAACATTGTCAAGTTCACCTCTAAACCATGTCCCTAAGAGCCTCATCTGAGTCTTCTAAACACCTCCAGGGATGGTGACTCGGCCACTTCCCTGGGCAGCCTGTTCCAATGCCTGACAAACCTTTCAATGAAAAAAAAATTTCCTAATATCCAATCCAAACCTCCCCTGGTGCAACTTGAGGCCATTTCCTCTCATCCTGTCACTTGCTACTTGGGAGAAGAGACCAACCCCCTCCATGCTACAACCTCCTTTCAGGTGGTTGCAGAGAGCGATAAGGTCTCCCCTCAGCCTCCTTTTCTCCAGGCTGAACAGCCCCAGTTCCCTCAGCCTCTCCTCATCAGACTTGTGCTCCAGACCCCTCAGCAGCTTCGTTGCCCTTCTCTGCACTCGCTCCAGCACCTCAGCGTCTTTCTTGTAGTGAGGGGCCCAAAACTGAACGCAGGATTCAAGGTGGGGCCTCACCAGTGCTGAGTACAGGGAAACAATCACCTCCCTAGGCTTGCTGGCCACACTATTCCTAATACAAGCCAGGATGCTGTTGGCCAAGTTAGTATCTTGGGTTTGTTTGCTCAGAAGTTATGAAACAGTAGATGCACGGTTAGTCTTGCAGCAACTCCTCTTTTGCATCCTCCCTTTGCAGAGCCTAAACATGGGACAATGGAGTGTGACAGTACGAATTGCCAATTTGCAGAGAGACTGAACGAACACTTGCATGAATGAAAGAATAGCCTCAGCGGGGCCAAAATTTGGGTCTGCATATTGGTTAGCTCCAGCACAAAGAAGGAGGTTTCTGCTGTAGGTTTAGGGTAGGGGGTGGTGAGTATTTTTCATTTTTCTGTGATTGTAAATCTGTCTGGCTTTGGCACTCCTTGGAAAGTACTGTTCTTTCATAGCATGGCTGTTGCACACTTCTGTTTTCTTCTTGTCTTTCAGAAATAATAATTCTTTATGCTAATCTTGCTCTGAAGGGTAGCTATGCATTTACTATCCAACCCTGCTGTGGACTGTACTGGCCAAATCCCAAATAATTCCCAGATTTAGTGAGATCAGAATCCCAGTCTCAGGATTCAGTGGGGGGTTACAGGTCATGTGTGAACGTGCCATATATTGGACAGAGCTGGAAGCTGCTCTTTTTGAGATGTTGGTGCTTAGTGTTGGTAAGCTCTTTGCCCCTCGACCCCTCTTCTCTCTTTCGGGGATGACTGTACATTATCACTGTCCTTGGAGATTATTTACAGTGGTTTAAGCTATGCTGATGGCCACAAGTTGAGCCTGTCAGTAAAGAGTATTATTTGGGGTGCCTTTGTAGCTTAAAAATAATAAAAAAATCAATATTTTTATCCTAGCCTGTATTCTTGGGAACTGCATGCACACATTAACTAGTCTGTGAAAACACCTTCTTGTGGCAGGCACTACTGAGTAAATACTATAATCTCTGTTAAAAAGTGGCAATTTTAGTCTCTTATTCCTTCTCTGTTATATTTCTCCTCCCAGTTTTTGTTCAGCCTGATGGCTCGGGAGCTTGCCTGTAGGCTGATGTATGTAGAAGGCTGCTGTATGAAGAATTATTTTAGTGTTGAATGGATGTGCTATGGCACTGATATTGAGAAAAATACAGGCTCGCTCTCAAGTTTATGTTCACAGATAATTTCATTGACTAGACACCCAAAGGGACAAATTATTCCAATTTATTAATTACATTTTTGTAATCTTAGATTTGAAGAGTTTCCTGTTTGAATTAGATGCATCACAAATGGGAGAAACCTGCATCTAGTTTGTTTTAAATACTGAAGAACTAGGAATGGTTTGATTTGGATTAATTAGAGCTAGCAGTAATAAATGGTTTTACTCATAGCTCTCAGACTTTGTCTTGAAGGACAGATTGATCACTGTGATTGGAAGTGACATGAGAACTGAGTCATGGACTCAGCCGCATCCAACACTTGCATATAATACATTTTAATTACTTTTAAATTTGGAATAAAAGCTCATCCATTAAGACCTTTCTTTTTATTCTAAGAGCATGTTTTATGTTTTTTTTTGTGTTTTTTTTTTTTTGTAGTAAGACTGCATTTTTGGTGATTGCTGCATGACATTCTAAGATAATTTGTAATGGGGATTTTATTTCTTTAGAAGCGTTGCTTTATATTTTTCTACAGAAGCTTTGCTGTATGTATTTTTGTATTTATCTTCAAAGTCTCTTACTTGTAGACTAACCTGAGAAATACTAAAGTGAGAGTTTGCCTTGTCTTTTTTATGCAATGTTCTTATGCCCTGTGTTGGTTTTAAACAATGTTACCTTTGGGTACGCGATGAAGTCGATGACAGGTCGATGAAGTACGATGATAAAGTCAGGCTTAATTTTAGTATACTCAGAAAGTTCACTAAGTTCTTTTACAGTCTGATTTAAATGCGTCTGGGAGTTGCTTACCCCATGTTTGAAGTGGAAGGAGAAACTTTTCAGCGGGGCAGAATGTGTAATCATGGAAAGTGAATAACAGCTTGCAATTATGGAATTGAAACTACTGGTGAGAATTTTTATAGTGGCATGTAGTTTATATAACTAAACGAATTAAAATGTAACTATATGTGAATATCTTTCCTCTTATGGAATACATTTACTTTAAATGAAGGAAAAAAAAGGAAAAATAAAAGAAAACAAACCCCAGAGGAATCCAGCGATTACATGGAGTGCATTGCATTTGATCTCTTACCAGTCGTTCCCTAATAGTATTTTAAAATATGAATTTAATCTTAATGCATACATAATTCTCTCCTATTTCGCCTTGTTTGATTTGGACTGCAAGAACAGACCAGCAGCTAATATATCTGTTTATCAATACCCCCTTCCACATCACCACATCCTCAAGGGAGAGCTTTTCCTTTCAGAGCAATGTTTCAAAAGAACTTTTCTGAGCCTGGAGCTGAGCTCTGCTCCCTGAAACTGACACGCTGGCTGGTCCCAAGCCGGGGTTGAGGACCATTTTAATTTACCTGCTACTTTTTCCATAACGAAGAAGATAAAAAGTAAATCTGCTTTTTCCATTGAGCTGTACAAGTCCACTTAGCCAACTTGATATCAGATCCCGATAAAGAGAAAACAAGAACTTTCTCCTTTGCTTAGTTGCTTTATGTCAGCATTACATCCTCTCAGCTGCACTTAGTGCTAGGTCTGACTTTCTGAGATGCCAATGAGCTGCCACTCTTGATGTAAAAGCCTGTTTTCAAGAACTTAAGCTTTTTCTACACAAAAGTCTAAGTATATTTGGACTAGCCTAAGAGCTTCCATGTGGGATCAGACTACAGGTCTGTAATCCCTGGCTTGCTGTCTCTGATACTTGGCAGTGATGGAGAAAAAGGATTAAATATGTATATACAGAGAAAGAGAGAGACCTCCCGTAGGATATATCAGCCTTTGGTGTTGGTGGTGGGGATGTGGGGTATGTGCGGCTTTTTTTTTTTTTTTTTTGTTGTTCTTTTTTATAATATCAAGGTTGCAGACGGTTCATCCATGCTTAACAACCCTAATTGTATAAACTGTGTTTGCACCTTTGTCTTTGCTGGCATCCTGTGGCAATGAGTCTGGCTGTGTCAAAACAGATTGATTGAACTTGCTGTCCAGTGAAGAACAGCAGAAGTGTGTGGCTCTTCTGGTTGGATTTCTACCCCTGGGGAGGAACACCCAGGAGCCATCTGCAGCTGGCACAGCATCATCTTTCCTACCGTTCGTCCCCCCTCATTTCAAGATAGCAAAGTTTCACCTACACCTCGGCAGCTCGATAACCTGTGGGTTGAGTTGCAGGCGCTTGCAGCCGCTTCCATCTGCCAGGCGTAATTAATGATCCGTGTGTGTCCGTCTATGAGAGTATCAGGCTAGTGTAAACAGTCCTTTTTCCTTTGGAAACATGGCTGCTCAAAAGCATGCTATCACCAAACTGGTATTTGTTTTAATCTACAAGTTGGAAAAATACGTTTTTCTGATTTATTGGGCTGTCATGAGAACTCTGTAAGTCAGGCCTGAAGCTTGGTGTCTCCTGCAATCTCAGCTGGGACTCCCTTCCAAAAATGTCGATGAATCCTGTTTTTACTGAAACACTTTCATGTGTTCTGCAGTTAGGAGTTCTTCAGATGAAAATTTTTCTGTTAACAACGAATTTGGGGCTTAATTAAATAAGTTATTTCAACTTTAAACGTGTTCTTTTTAGCTGTGAAAGATATCTTGTTCCTGAATTTCTGCAGTTCCTTTTGCACTTTCAAGTATAGGATGAGTTTTATGAAGAATCGCAGCAAGTTTTAGGCATTGCTTGCCACATGGTGTTTGGTGGATGTAGTTTCTCAGCTGTAGGGTGATCTGCTGTAATTTTCTAATTTGGCACTCCAACCTTTATTCTGGGTTTATGGATTTGCTTGTAGATGTACTTTCAAATTTTCATGTATGGAGTTTATTGCTTTAAACTATTCTTACCCTTTGTGTTATGTACAGAAGGAGGGAAAACAAAGTGAAAATTGCACAAATAAACATTTAATGGTATATACTTATGTACACAAACTCAGATGTTCATCAGATCAGTAGGGAGCAAGACTTTATCTAATTATTGTGTCCACCAAGAAATCGCTCAGCAAATTTGAATAGCCTAGAAAGACAGGAACAAAAGGATGTGACTCATACAGTGCATGTCTTCCAGGGAGACCAATGAAAATGTGAAGAAAGACTGAAATTCTGTGTATGTTGTTTTTGGCATCTGTTTGGGCCTGCAAGAAACTCCCCATTTTTATAAAGAAAAATGTTTTCAGATATCTGTTTCTGTCTTCTACATGTTTTTAGAAGCTACAGAAACCAACATTTTGCTGAAAAAAGGTTTGGACTGTGATTCCTTTGCTCTTTGTTAGTGAAAAGGGAGAATTATTATCATTTACTGTAATAAATATTTTCACAGTATAATAATCTTAAATGAAATATGGGTTACATAGAAGGTTTACATAGAAGGTTTCCCAAAATATGGAGTACATTTTTCATATTTTTCAGAGAGTACGTAATCTTTTTTCTCTTTTTTTTCCAGGATGGAGATTATTAAAAAAAGGCTTTTTTTCCACACCAGCAGTTGGTGACATAGTTTGCCGAGCATGCAGTATATAAACAGATGAAAGCTATTTTTGATGTGTCATTGTCTCAGCAAGATGGGAATTGGCAGCACCGATGAAATGACAAGTACTTGGCGATGTCGACTTTACCACATGGCTGTCAGTCTAGCGATTAAAAAGAACTGGCAGGCGAGGATTGCTGTGGTTTCAGCAGAGGAGCTGATTTTTCTACTTCAGAGCCTGATTCTGCACAATTTGACTCATTTTGTAGTTACGAAATCAGGTGACTTGGCTCAAGGGAGGCAGGGGTTGCTTGAGCATCTTGCAGGCTTGAGCTCCTTGGGACCAAGTCTGTTCCTCTGCAGACCCTTCTGTTGTGCTGCAGGGCTTGTTAGGACATGCGGGCAAACGTGCACGTTCAGTGTCAGGGTGTTGCATTTCGAGACAGAAGGGTTCAGGCCTTGTATTGATCCTTGTGCAGAAATCCTCTGTGCACCTTTTAGGTCTGAACTCTGGGCTATAGTTGTATTTGTTTTTTAAAGCACTGCTTCTAGTTAGCATTGGACTGTGGAGGAGAAGTTGTTTTTTACTGCTTTCTCTGTACAAATAGGGATCTAAAATAGCTGACTGTTTTCTTCATTGTGCCATGGAGGAGAAAATTCATCCCTCAAATTAGCTGAACATCACTAATGAAGAGCTTGATCTGTTGATTGATACAGGGGGGCAGAGAACATGCCTAAATTTAGGGTGGGGGTGTATGTGCTCCAGCCATGTCACTTTTTGTGGCATGATGAAGGGGTAATACTGTTGCATAAAAGTTTTTTAGTTTTGGTGTCACAGTTTAAAGGCTAATTGGAAGGATACTTGTAGGCTGTGCAGAAATGCTTAAAGGGCTCCTTGTAGACTGCCCAGCAAAGGCCCTTTGTTCAGTGTGCAGGCTCTGGCTCGGCTCACGTGATGGCAGCAAGGAGATAAATAATGACAAGACATGTGCAAAGCAAAGGGTTTACTTATCTTTACAGCCCCCCCCAACCCCGTCTCCCTCACCCCACTGTGGGCCCTTGGCTAATTTTTTTTCGTTGAGCATGACCCAGTCCTCTCTTGTGCAGTTAAATTCAGTGCAGGGCAGGGGGGAAGGAGGACGGAGAAATATCCATACAAGTTAAGATGAAGTTGCCAATGACTTAATGCTGCATAAAGGGCAGCTCTCCAGATGTCTTTAGGATTTTAATGAGCATAGCTGATGGTTCGGTTAGGGCTTTTCTTTCTATTTTTGACAGATTGCTGATACCCGTCCAGGAAACCTAAATGAAAAAAAATCATTTGTGGCTGCACTGTCCTCCTCTGTCTCCCCAGGTCCAGATATGCTCGGTGTGGCATCAGCCACGGGTGGGCTGTTCACAGAGGTTGGTGGGAGCTGGGTTTTCCATCCCCATGAAATGCCACATACCCGTCCTGGTCACAGCCTCATTTTCTGCTGGTGAGGATCCTCCTCTGCCAGCAGATACCTGGGTGATTGATGCTGGTGCCTGGGTTTCAGAGGAGCGCACTCCTACCAACCACCTGCGTGAGCCATCTGTCTTTAATGACCTCTCTGGTGGGGTTTGGTTTATCCCCCCTGCTCGCAGCAGACAGGAAAATTTTCAGTATTGTGCCTGGAGTTTCACATTTCAAATTTGTTAACGTTTCACATTACAGATCCTCTCAGCTGGCTTCTCATTTTATTGGCCATTTTTCTGACCACCATGTCCCGGGTGTAGGGAAAGGGGGTAAGCTGCTCTCAGGGGCTGAGGCTTGACTGCTGCCCCTGGCTTTTTAGCCTTTCCTACTCCTATTCCTCCTCATCCATTCAAGCTCAGTTTTAACTCTCAGTTGGCAAACGCGTAAAATGAGATGCCCAGACCTATTCAAACCTGAACTTACTCTAACATTTTAAACTTACCAGAACTGTATTAAAGGATTTAAAGCTGCATAGCCATTTCAGGAGTGCAGCAGGTATTGATTCCCTGAGCTCTGTCATTAATCTTTATGTAGGGAGCTTGACTGCTGCACATTTTTGACCTACGTTCCCTATATCTGATGGAAGGAAGAAGAGGTAAAATACAGCTTAACCGTTGTTCGGTGCAGGTGTTTTTTTTGCTTTGTTTTTTGATGGCGTCAGAGAAGAAATTGGGGGTGTCACAGTTACCTGAAAATTTTGAACTCTTCTGGAGGCTGAGAACAATATGTATGTGAAGGAAGTGTGAATTCTTGGCAGCACTACTCTCAGGATGGTGATCAGTAGAGCTTACAGCAGCCTAAAAAAGCTGCGAAAATCCATGTTTTAGATTATACGTGTTTTTTAAATATTCTTTTTCTAGATGTTAGGACATGTCTTTGTCTTAAGGAAAAATGAGTAAGCATCGCTGATTAGCCTTTCCTGTGTTGCATACTTAACCAGATATTATGTAAAACTCCTATTTACTGCCCATTTATTTGAATACCTTTCCTCCCAGACTGGCCTCAAGTTTTCCAGGCGTTTGAAAGGTAGTGCTGTTTTAAGTACAGGTTGGACTGGCTGCTGTGCTTTCTCACAGAGTATCATGGCTATTTTGCTCACCACATCCATCTTATTCCCTGGGTTGCTGGGTGTCGGGGAGGTCCTGAGTCTCACAGCACTGCAAATCCTCACAATGGGTTAGTAGGCCTGACATGGATTTTGAAGAAAACAGCCCTCTTTCCTGGCCTTTTGTAGTGAAGTTTAGTCAGGATTTTTTGCAGCTTAGGCTTTTGAAGCTATTGGTTCTTACGGAATAAGTAATGGTTTCAAACTAAAAGAGGGGAGATTCAGGCCAGACACGAAGAAGAAATTTTTTACAATGAGGGTGGTGAAACCCTGACCCAGGTTGCCCAGAGAGGTGGTGGATGCCCCATTCCTGGAGACATTCCAGGCCAGGCTGGATGGGACTCTGAGCAACCTGATCTAGTTGAAGATGTCCCTGCTCATTGCAGGGGGGTTGGACTGGATGACCTTTGGAGTTATTTTCCAACTTGAACTATTCTATGATTCTATCTTCTGAAAATCCCTGACCGCTTCTTTTGCCTATTTTCTTTTGTTAACAACCTTTGAAGTAATATTGAGTGTTACCATTGAATCTTCTACAGTGCTGGTGCTGCCAAAATGCCATTGCCAGTGTGATACTGTTACTGCTGCTGCACACAGAGGCAGCAAGGTTTTTGGGGGTGCTAGAGGTGAGGGCAGCAGCTTGCTCCCTCCATTTCCCACCCTTCCCATTGGGCTCTTGCTGGGGGACATGGCTTGTCCTTCTGGTCTTTACCCCTTCTGCCACGGAGAGGCTTCTTTGGTTGTGGGCCCTCAGGAAGATGAAGCTGGTGGAGGTTTTGGGATGCTGTGAAAGGCAGTAGAAGCCTGTAGGGGTGGATAGGGTGGAGCTGGCACATGGGATTCACTCCTATGTGCCACACAGTCCCTAGGCTCTGGTGTCCTGCCATGCTCTGGCATTGTTTCTGGCGAGTGATGGTGCTGTGATATTTACATGTCTCCCGTTGCACTTGCACTCACTGCTCCGTCTTGAAAATACCAGACTTCCTCTCCTGACTTGAGAAAATGTCAGCCTTTGTTACTAATCAGTTTTTTTCTTTCCTCCCCCCCGCCCCCCTGGCTCTTCCTGTGAGAAATCCCTGTGCTAGCCTTCAGAAGTGGATCAACACTTGAATTTTCATTCCTGTGAACACCATACTCTTCTGCACTGACTTCCAAATGCCATTGGAGCTTCTTATGCTGTTATTTGGTTTTTAAGTATTTCAGATAGGCTCTTATTGTCTCTGGCAGTGTGCTTATTTATTTACTTATCCAGGGTGCCCTTTGGCCAGCTGAAGGGCTTCAGTCATTTTTGGCTGCACTTTGGTAGGTCTTTTAAGTGTGGTTAGCAAGCATGCTTAAGCATGGTTTAAAATTCTTACGGCTGAGCAAAATCACAGTGTGCTTCTGCCAGCGTTCTGGTGGGAACCAAATGGTGTTGGGACCATCCGAAAAAAAGAATTGCTTCTCAAAAAAAAAAATGCTTCAAGATGAGGGAGAGCTGTGGTGGAGACAGGGATGCTTGGCTGGGCTGAGCTGTGTTACAACCTGAATCAGTGGCCACGGCCACATCCGAGTCCTACTGGAGCCTGCTGGCCTTCTGTACCTTTGAGAGCCGCCCTCCCCTCCTTCAGGGAGAAGGAAGCTTTGGAGATGAGATGCGAGTTGGGGCAGCTGGAGGTTGATGGAGAAGGGGCAGAAGAAGGAGCAGGAGTCCTTCAGCATTGCAGGGCCCTGTGTGATCCACAGGGCTGGGTGCAAGCTGGATTGCTGGTGCTGGCTGGCAGGAGGCATCTGTATCTGTGTCACTCCGCGCTTTCAGTTGGCACTTTCCGTAAGTGTTTTTTATAATAGCAGGTTAATCTTCCTGAGGGGAAAAGAAATTGCCCAGTCGTTTAAGAGCAAAAGTCTGGCTATTGTAAAAGAAAATATGTTTGTAGCACAAATGGGTAATTATCTCCCAGAGTGTGGTCTTATCTGTTCTCTGTTCTCAAAGGATCTGATGATACCATCTCAGTGGCATTTCCTCAGGAAAGTTAGTAGCTCAGATCCCCGACACCACCCTGGCCCTGCTGGTAATGGAGCTGCTAGAAAGGGAAAGGGTGAGGGGAGAAGGGAGTGTGAAATGCACATTTTCTGAGGGGGACAGGTGACAAAACAGGATTCATTTCCCCCTTTGCCCCCACCTCCTCGTGAGTGCCCTGTTGAGCCCATCAAGTGGGACAAGGTATAAGTGGAGGTTTGGGCATGCATCCCCCTCAGCACCTTTGCCCGGGCAACAGGAGCCATCATGTTCTTGTGTATGCAGCGTCCTAATCTAATGCATGTGATCCCATATACTTTTGGTGCCTGGCCTAAGTTACTTAACAACCAGCAGATTAACTTTAGGAAGATTTCCTTTGGCTTCAGGGCAAAGGCTGTTCTTTTCTCCCTGAACAGGGGACTCAAGCCTTGTGTAAGAGACCAAAGGTTTTGACCACACTCCTTAGATATGGGACACATGGTGCTGTCTTGTGTTGCTGGGCTTTCTTTTTTTTTTTACGTTTAAGTAATTCAAAAGGGTTCCTGACTTGTTTTTTCATTAATTTTTCTCCCAGGCAGCACTGGTCAGCTGCAAACTGTTTAAGGAAATTAAGCATGGCATCTTTCCTTGTCCCCGAATCAATAATTTATGTGTTGTGCATATATACATGCACACCTATATGCATGTACAGATACACAGTCAATCAATTAATATAAAAGTAGGGCTAGAAGGAATCTCAGGAGATGAGTCACCCCTTCTTTTCAGAAAGCCCCAGTCCTACCTGTTTGGTTGCTGACAGCAAGTGTTCAGCCTCCCAGTGCAGCAGCACCCATTTTCCCTCCAAGCCATGGATGTTCATTTTATTTTTCTTCACCTGCTCCTCAATGCTACTAAGAAGCGATTGGAGTTTTCTGCTGGTTTAGTTCTCTCAACTGTGCCTGAGCCTGGGGACTGGAGGTGTGGAGAAGGGAGCTGTCAGGCCTCTCTTGGCCCTTAAGGTGGGTTTTTAGCCGTATCCCTAAGTCACACCCATAGGCATCTGCTCAGGTCTTGTCTGAGTGAAGCGTTAACTGGTGGAGCACTGGTGGTGGGGTGAAACACGGGTATAAGCTGCGGCCTGGAGCAGTACGGCCTGCCCATGGTAGATGAGCTTATTCTGACAGTGGGGAACTCGTGAGGTGTTGGTGCACACAGGTGGACTTGAAGTTCCCACTGCTTCTGCACTCTGCTTTCTGCTTACGTTCTCAGGTGATTTCTAACCTGGGGTTTTACCCATTTTTTGCCTGTTCCCTTTTGTTCATGTAGCAGCTTCCCTGCTTTGCCTCCTTTACCTCCAAACAAGAATGGGAACAAACTTCATGCAGCTTGGCTGAAGCTGCAAACAAAACAACCTTCTCCTAAACACCCACTATTTTTTTGGTGGGCAAGGCAATAAACTTCTTTGAAAGAGCATTTTCACTACTCTTCCTTTCCTCTCTGGGGATCTTTTTTTTTTTTTAACTGTTTTTGATAATTACTGAATTAATTACCCATGACTTTGCAAGTGACCTTGTACATTTAGAGAAGTAACTCCTGGCAAACTAGACCTTTTGGTTTCCTTATGCATTGAAAAAGGTGGCTTGCTTTGCCCATAAACTGTACCAACATTTCTGTTTCCCCACCTTTAGCTGAAAGGATGAAGTCAAGCTAGGAAAAATAGTCCTGTGTTCATCTGGCTAATGTGAGAGAGCTTGCTTTCATAGCGGCATGTTTTGAAAAGGCTTAAGTTACTCCTATGTTGCCCTCAAAAAACAGAATTTGTTTTCATAGCTGAGGACAGAATAAATGGATTTCTTTAAATGACAGTATTTTTAGTAAAAATGTGGGGAGTAGAGTAGTAATAAAATTGTCTGCAGCTGAGATAACATTTCATTTACTTATCTTTTTTTTTTAATACTAGTTGGAATCTAGCACAAGGCATTATCATTGTCATTGCATGAGCACAGCAAAAAGGCGAGGTGCTAATTACTGTTCTCCAAGAAAGGGACAAAAGCTGGAGAAGCTCCACTTTGCTGGTGAGCTGCTGTTCTTTATTAGCAGCCTGTTGATCTAATCTGCTCACTCTTGGTGACGCGATTTTCTTCCTCCTTACTGTATGAGAAGACTGGTGGGCTATCCATCTGTCCATCCATTCATCTTTGAAGTCCATAGAAGCAAAATTCACGGGACCAGGAGTCTGCCTCAGCCTTTCCAAATTACTTCTCAGTTCCTTGGCACCCCCTGAGACCTGGCCTGGGGGAAGGTAGATATTTTTCTTCTCCTGACAGGGTTCATCACAGCCCCAGTCACACAGCACAGTGGTAGTTAATTGTGAAGCCCTGCTGAAAGTGATGTCCTTGGCAGCAGTAAGTTTTTCTTCTTGAACTCCTTGGCATGGAAGTGGCTTTTAGCAACCCACTACTCATGATCCTGCTTCCTTAATTTATAAATATTAAATTAGAAGAATTAAATGTCTTCTGATTTTTAGTCTTTAAGCTAATGAAAGTGAAGTAAATCATGGTTATGGATGAACTGCTATGCAAACTTGCTGCTGTGAAATGCCCTGCCAAGTAGGATGCTATAACAAAGTAAATCCTATAAGCCCAAAGCTTAATTATTGATTTGATTTAGGCATACAAATGCTAAGAAAATACTATAAATTCGGGTTCTAGTGGAAGTTGTAATTCACATTGTAAAACAGTTTCCATTATGGGCCTCAGATTGGAGACCTTCAAACTAACTTTTTTTCCCCCCCGCCCTGTTTTGGCTGAAAGTTTCCATCTGTCTTGTTCTCTCTAGAGACTGCTTTGAGTGTTTGTGCTCTGTAGTTTTCTATGGGCCTTGGAAATCAGAAGGGTGATGAGAGGAATTAGCTCCCCTCATCTGATTAAATTCTATCCTTTCTTTTGTAGTAGACTAGCAAACATTTTAAACTAGAAGAGAAACTGGCATTAGGGAGACTTTGAGTGCTGTTGAGAGGTGGAAACTGTATTCAGAGCAGTTCTTCAATGGAGGAATGCCCTGAGAAACTGCCTCCAACAGAACCTCACAATAAATCAGGAGTGTAAATAGCATCACAGACCCTATAGGTTAGAACTGTGACAATCCTGACAAAATTGCTTTCATAGGGAGACATAATTGATAAAGGTGGTAAAAATTTTGGGCATGGAAAACCTCCTTTGAGCCCTAAAACTGGAGGAGTGAAGTGAAAGCTAAATACAAGTTGAGTTTGTTCAATATACGTTTCTGTCTGAGAAGTGAGTTTTTTTTACTTTTAGTGTTCTTTTGGTGTGTTGTTTGGGTTGTGTTTTTAAATATTTTTAATTGCTTCATTTTGAAGAGTTCACCACTTTAGTGAATTTATTAAATAATCCTTAGCAGCACTCTAGTGTTTTCCCTTCCAATTTACCCAGCAGCTGGGAACTTTCAGGGCCTGAGCATTAGACCTGATGCAGCCAGGTGCAAGAGCTGAATTTGCAGCAAGGGTTTTTCAGGCCAGACCTTTTCCAGAGTGACATTTCTGCCCTAATTGGGACAGGATTTAACTCTCTGAGTGTTTGCTGTCTGGGATAGCTTAGGTGCACATGGTTCTTTGAATGAGGACATCGGCTCTTAAGCTCTTTGGGCTAAGCGGGTTGCCTATGTAGGTGGCGGAATGGTGTCTAACACAATGCTGCTTTGGTCAGGATTTGAGGCCACCGAGTGGTACTACAGTATAAATAAGAAATAAATTGTTGCTGAGCCGCACTCCCACGCTGAGCCTGTGTAAATCCATTCAGGCTGTTGTTCCAGCTTTAAGTAGCTTTTGGCGTGAGCTTTCCCCAGTACCAGGCCATCTTGGTAGCTGGTGGAGTGGCTGCAACCTTATCTCTTTCCACTTTATTTACAGAATTAGCTCCCAGGTTCCCTCATGCTCCTAAATGAAGGGTTCCCATTGTGTTTGGTCCCTGCCCGTCGCCAGCCCGGGCTCTGGGGATGCTGTGAGTTCCTCTCACTTACCCGGAGTGTGGCTCCTTAGGGAAGGGCTTTGGCTGCTGGTGCTTCATGCCGGATTGGGTCCTCAGGACGTGGCTGATGGGGAAGTTGTGTGGGCTGCATGCTTCCTTCTTCCCTGCTGCCTGGATGACACCATCCTGGTTTGGTTTCGGCTCTTTTCCCCATGGGAGCTGGTGACATCATATGTATTTGGGTGATGCAGAACGACTGGCAAACCCAGTCTGGTTCATTTATTCCTATAGATGGTTTGTACCTTGAAAATAACCTGCAGAGCATGTGCATGCAGGGGTGTATTTACTCATGCTGTTGACACCAGCTATTAAGTTTCTCCCACCTATGCCTCTCTTTAGATGAGTGAAGGTAATTTCTGGCTTGCTGCAGCTGTTCCTGCGGATGTGGGAGTCTGTCAGTTCCACCCATAGACCCAGGGCAAGCTCTCGCTTAACCTCTGCTCCTTTTCCTAGCTTTTCTTTTTTTTTTTTTTTTGAGGTTTAGGATCGTCTTTGATCTTTGACTTGCTAGGAAGAAGTAAACTGTATAAACTTGAAAGTAGTTTGTTGTACTACTCAAAAAAAGCTCTGTTTTTTTTTAAGTAGCTTTATTTTTTCCATGAGTTTCCCCCTTGCTCTGCTTTAACTGTTGGTGTTTGGACATACTAATATCAAACAGATAACCTGAGGGGTGGTATAAATAAAATAGTTATTTAAAAATACTGCATGTGTAACTTCCGCATTCTCCACAACGTCTTGCTGTAAGCTTAGTCTTCTTTTAAAATGCAGGAAGCCTGATAGTTTAAAAGAAATGGGATAAAGCAGGTTGTCGGTATCAAACCCAGCTTCAGAAAGAGACAGGAGGAGGAGCACAGGGAGGAATTGCACTTGGACTTCACATTTGCATGTGACATGAGGTCAGGTGTACATTTTTGCTAGATGGTGCTTTGGTGATCTCCATCATTCTGTTGAATGACTAATCAAATAGATAGTTAAATGCCTTCCAGTCCAAGTTGTTAGTCCTCCTTTCCCAACAAAGAGAAGAATAACACAGTTTTAGCCCACTGTGCTGCTCCCTACTGTGCTATAGTGTTGGCCTCACAGAGGGCTTTATTTGAAACTTGGCATAGGGAGAAGATAATTGGACTGTTGCTCTTTTTCTTTTTTTAAATTCATGATGCACTCATGTACTTGCCTCTAACTGGTGCTCATTATATGTGATCTTTTAAACTGCCCTGCTAACGGCGTGATTATCTCCAATTGTACCTTAGGAATATTCTAATGAATCAGAGGTGCACAAAGCACCAGGCAGAGGGCGAGTTTAGGATCTAATTAATGATGTACTGACTGTCTGCCACTACTAGAGGAGGTGGAGAGGAGGGTGACAAGTCCTCTGTGTTGGATGTGTTGTGCAGTTTCTTTAAATAGCTGTAACTCTTGCAGCTGAGCAGGGAAGGAGGACGAGGATATTTGTCTACTGAAGGGTCACAGGAGTGGTTGGCTTCACCAACGTGCTTGGTGGTCCTCCATGACAACATCAAATGAATCATGACCCAAGGATGTGAGGATCTTTTACTTTGAAGGAGTTCCTTGGGGCTTCCACCTTGCCCTGCAAAAAATGTCATATAAGAGGAGGTTTTATACCTCTGACAAACGCCAGGTGGGTTGCAGAGTGCAGGAGAGGGTCCCTGTGGGTGGAGGGTGCTGTGCGGCCCTCAAGTCTGGAACCTTCTTCCTTGGATTTGCAGAATTCTAAAATAATTTGGCATAGAGTGAGCCATTGGTTGAGAAGTGTGGGAGGAGTTGGCCTGTGTTAAAGGTAGTTTTTCTCACCACCTCTGAGGCACCGAGCCTTTGGAGGATCTAGTGACTTTTAAATTTGGAAACAAGAACACCTTACAGGTTTGAAAGGACACCAGCACCTCCAGCTCTGGGCCAGGCAAGCTGCAGAAGCGATGGTGTTGAAGCAGTAGAGTTTTGTCCTGAAGGACAAAATGTCTCTACAGAGAGGGAATTCAGAAATTTGTTTCATTTTACTTTGCTTTCAGGCTTATAGATAAAGATCTGCGTTTCCTCTACATCAGCAAATCTTGGATTTACAGCCTCTTGAAGACTTCCAAATGATACTGTTAATGTTTATTCAACAGATCTTTTTCTAATAAATAGCTTCTTCTAGAGACTGTCTTAACTTGCTCATTCCCTTTTGCTGTACTGAAGAACAGTGAAAGAATTAACAGTAATCCTTCCTGTAACCCCTTTCTGCCTTTCCAGATTTAACATATAATATTCAGAAGCTGAAAGTTATAATGCATATACTTGAACAAGTTACACCAGCTTTTCAGGAATAGGAGATTTGTTTTTCTTTAATTGGAGTTAGAGTGAAGAATTAAAAAGATGGATCTCACGTGGATGAATAGTAAACAGTGGCCTTATTGAATAAACACTCCTTTTTTATCATCCCATCTGCCAAATTGCAGCATTGTTTGCAGCACGCCTTTAAATGAAGGCTGGGAACCCGTGCCTGCTGTTAAGACTCTTGCACGTGCTTTGTTCCAACCATGTCAAGGCACCTCCTCAAAACCAAAGGCCTTCCTCCTGCTTCCAGAGCCTGCTTAGATCTGACTGGCCCTTCTCCTTGCTGCCTCCAAAACTGGAGTGCACCCAGCTCGGACGCTGCCTTCAAGCTGCTGGACCAAGGGAGTGGTGGCAGTGGCATCACACCTTGTGGGGTGCGGATTGGGACCCCTGTCCTACTCCCCTCCACCCCTTCTCCCTCTGCTCCTCTCTGCCAAGGAGTGGTACTCCAGAGCCTCCTGCCTAGCCCTCAGTGTCTGCTCCAAAAGGGCAGAGATCTCTAACAAGTCTCATGCTGTTTTCCGTCTGGCCTGGGATTTCCCACAGGGCATCAGTCACCCATATTTAGGCCGCAGGATGCCGGCGTTCCGGTCTTGGCCGCTCACTGGAGGAAAGGGAAGTCTGACTCTGTTTCCTTGGTTTTCCCTCAGCACCCATGATCTTGTTGCTTTGCTTTTGTGGTGTCGGCTGCTCTCCTCCGGATCTGGTGAGGCACCGAGTGTGCCTGGCGCTTCTGCTGGAAGCGTCGGCTGCTGTTTCCTGGTCTCAAATGGCTGCGCAGTACAGAGGAACTGCAAATACTTGTGTAAGGCACCAATCCTGGTCATATTTAGCTGTTCCTTAATATGGGATCTACCTGTAGTGGCTTTTACCCAGGAACATCAAAGCACTTTTTAAAATAAACATTAATGAATTATGCCTGAGAACAAAACTGTAAAGTTAATTAGCATTTTTATAGATTAAAAAATGAGAGGAAATCGAGTTACATGTTCAAAATTGCACAGGAAGTCTATGACTGGAGTGGAAATGTGTCATCTCCTTCCAGACTTCTCCTCTTGACAAGCCTTCTCCCACCTCACTGCATCTCATGGTGACAAGCATCCCAGATTTGTGTGTGTTCATGTGTCTCCTTCAATGTGCCTCGAGTTGCTCAGGATATCAATCATTTCTGGCAACTTTTCTTCCCTCAATGGTTTTGAAACTTCGTGTAGTTTTCATGGTAAACTTGGAAAACTAGAGCCGGGGGTGGGGAAGGACCAACTTCCCGAGTTTATCCTGGGAATTGTCTCTTTTTTGCATCTTGTCATTATTCCCATCACCACGTTGTCTACCAACCTCAAACCCATTGTCCGTGAGAGGACCTCTCTGATGCTCTTGTGTTCTCCTGTAAGGAGAGGGTTAGAGCTGCCTACTGGGTTTAACAGGAAAAAGAGATAGTTGGCATGTTTTATCTTGCAGAGCAAAACAAGTGCTTGCTTTTTATCTACTGGATGCTAAGGCAGTTTCCTCTGAGGAAGTGGAAGGTGGTACAGGAAAGTCATCGCTTAGAGTTTGTAGTAGCAGACTTCGCAGGATGTGACTTGAAAAGAGTAGAGAGAAACATTTGGAAACAGAGAAGATTTAGGGAAGTGGTCATAACGGTAGAAATAGAGATGCTGTTTGGGTCAGACTCTCACTGCATGCATGAATTGAAGGAAAAATAGTAGCAATGCTAACATCTAAATGCATGTAGAAGTTTCTCCACAAATAATTTATATGTTGAGAGGCCTTCTGGCACAGCTGCTAGTTTTGGAAGTAGTTTGGCTGAGAGCTTATGATCTACTAAGGAGTTTTGCAAAAACATTTAGTGGATGTTTGTTTCTTAAGTTTAAGATTTTTTGTTATTGTTCCTTTTCATTTCAGTGGCCCTAACTATCTTGGCTTTGTAGGTTTGGGAAGCACCTTGTATGTTTCAGGTATTGTAGCAGACAATACAGATTTTTTTTTTTTTCCCCCCGTCTTTGAACATCAGGCCATTTTTTTACCACACTGAGTTTGAGGTACCTGTGTTTGAAATTTGACTTTTTAGTCAAGGCCAACATGGTGGAAAGGACAAGTAGAGTCCAGTCCTGAAAGTGCCTGTGTCTAGCTGCGGTGGAAAGAAGTGTTGTTAACTCTCATTAACAGCATCATTAGTTGGATAAGCCGCCTTTAAATCTAGCTTTGATGAACCAAATTCCCTTAATCTTATATTGGCTATAAGTCACTGACACTGTTGAGGCAACTTTTTTTATTGTTTGTTTTTCTCTTTTTTCTCATTAGGAGTGAAATTTGGCGCTCTGAAGGGAGACTCTGCTATGCAAAGAGCATGTAGGCAGGTTGTAGTGTTAGCTGGGATTGCTAAATACTGGAATTCTCTCATCCTTGTGTAATTTCTTGTGTGCACACTTGTTTTCCTGGGCTTGTCTGCTCCAAACGCCTGCTGTCACTTGGTGGCTTCCTAGGGGTGGCTGGACAGGCATCCTTCATGACATGGTATTGGAAACAGTCCCTTTTTCTTCTTCCCCCTCTCTTTTTCTATGGCTTCCACCTTTCTGGAGTGGGTGTTGCTTCTTTATGCTGTTGTATATCCATGAGACAGATTTATTTGTCTTGAGTTTGGATGTTTAAAGCAAGCAGAGATGTTAGGAAGGAAGCTCTGTTCATTTCCCCCCCGCCCCCCAAACCCCAGTTGATTTTTGATTGCCTGGGCAGTAGCCATGTGAGTGTCACATGCAATCCAGTATCAGATAATCTTGATTGAAGAAAGGAAGGCTTTGCTCATCATTCACGAGGTGATTCTAGCTGGGGGAAATGAAATCCTAACAATACTTGAATTTATTAGGTATTCTCTCTTGAGATCCTGTTTTCTGAGATGAATGGAGTCGTCATCGCTGGGAGTGCTGAAGATCTGATGGGGAGGAAGAGATGAAAGATAAGGCTGTGCTTGCACCTACATGCCGTATCTTCAGCTCCCTTGCCATTGACCCATCCACCAGCAAAAATACTGTGTTTTGTTTGTTTGCAGTCATTGCCTCCTGTCTTCCAAGGCTCTGCCCAGCAGTAGTATGGCATGGCTCCCCAGGGTGGCTGTGCCACACTGGATGTGCAGATGTCCATCCTGATTCCTTCACTGGGGCTTGTCTGTTCTCTCTGCTGGGTTTCTGACCCTCTCCCTCCCGCGTCTCTTCCATAGGGCAGCCTGGAGAAACGTAGCCCAAAGGCATCCTTTTAAAGGGAATTTCCTTGAAGAAATAAGACTTGCTTTAAGCGTATCATGTATCTTTGAGTCTGTTTGCTCGGAATGTATTGGCACAGACTCACCTGTGCTTTGAGTGATCTCCATCTCAAGTCAGAGCTAAAGCTTGTCATTAGTGAACATGTGTACTTATCGTTCAGTGTGTGGCACATTCATGGGAGTCATAAAAGTGAAACAAATGAACTTGGGTCTGCAGTGAACATGAAAATGAAGACCGGAAGGCTGTAGTGATCTACTTCAGTTTCACACTAGCAGTTTTTCCTGATCATTTTCAATTGCTTTTATTGAAGCCAAGGATGGTTCTTGAAGATTTTCATGCAGCAAGTCTCCTAGACTGTTTGCCTTTTCTCACTTGCTGCTTCTTGTTGAATTTCATCCATAGATTTCAATGCTAACTATAAATGCAAGTGGCAAACAGTATAATTAAGTAGATCAAATCTCTCTTAGCTACATGCTTATTCACATAATGGAGAAATGTTGTTTTTCTTTTTTTTTCCTTCTTGCTTTGGAATGGTGTCTCCTGAAATTCTTAAACTAATGAGCAGACTAAATGGTAGCTGTGCATTATCCATTTTAAATTGTTCACAGAAGATGGCTCGTAAGCTACTGAAGCATTAGTGAAAAATGAAAATAAAAAGCAGAGTCATAAAAATAAATTAAAATAAAATTAAGCACTCGCTAATTTTACTAAAATGGAGTGCTAGTATTTGCCAGTAACTTGCATTTGCTTGTTTTTTTCTGCCCTAACCATTTGGTTGCATATTGAGGAATCCTTGTTCTGTGCTCCCTGCAGAAACTTGGATGCTACAGCTCTTCAGTTTTAATTTTTTGAATCTTGGATGATTTTACCTCTGATCCTGGTAGCTTTGCTTCTTTCTCAGTTGCATTTAGGTTTTGTGACAAAAATCAGAACAGGAAGCTCCTGTATCTTTCCTGCAGTGGAAGGTACCAGCTCCTTCCTGTCTTTCTCCAGTACTGGGCAACTTTTGAGCTTCCAGCTTGGAATTCCTGTGTTTATTTCAGCTCAAGTGCAGCGTAGTATCAAAATAAGCTTTTTGGGTTTTCCTGGTGTTTCAGATGGAAATACATTGCAGACTTTGAGCCTGGTTTTGTTTGTTTATTTTCTTTCCGGGCATCTCTGTTTGAAATGTTGTAGGAGTAGGAGTAGCTCAATGGTGAAGCACTGGAACAGACTCCCCAGGGAGGTGTCACGGCCCCAAGCCTGACAGTGTTCAAGAAGAGACTGGACAACACCCTCAGACACATGGTGTGAACTGTGGGGTTGTCACATGCAGGGGCAGGAATTGGACTCGATGATCCTTGTGGGTCCCTTCCAACTCAGGACATTCTATGATTCTATGAACCCTGTTCTTTTCACGTGATTTTGACTAAAAGATCCTCCCAGTCACTGATTTAGGTAAAGACCTTTGGGACATACCTGTGTGTCTGTGGGGACCTGATGGCCTGTCAGGCTGTGTGTAGCTGCAGTGGGTGCCCCAGTGGTACCTTTGGGAGGATCAGAAAGCCACCAGCTTTCCCTTGGAAAGAGCTGCCTCCCTGACATAGGGTCAGGCAGAAATGTGTGCTGATGGAAAACGTGTTTTGGGGTGTATGCGTGGGTCTGTTTTTCACCTTAAGTGATAGTGGAACAGCATTTCAGCACAACTTTGCTGGAGCTGGGGCTGCCAAGGGTCTCCCAGGGCTGCGCATTGGTGTCTGCCCTTGCCCCTCCTCCCCTTACCATCGTGTAGTTTCTGGATTTGGATAGTTTCCCTGGGTGGTGAAGCACCCTCACCTATTGTCCAGGTGGGTGGGATGGGCTTCTGACTTTCATCAGGGTCTTGTCATCCAGGGAAGGGGATGCAGGTGGTGAAGGGGTGGTTGGTGCTCAGGTTTAGAGCATCATGCTGTTGTCAGCCCTTAATTTGGCTGTGTGTTGAATGGGGCTGCCGCACACTTGACATAAATACGTCTCTGTGCATGTGCGTGCCTTCAAACACGGCCCATAATTGACAGCATGTTTGCTAAATCTTATGTTTTATGTGCTTCTCCTGGTGATCCATTGGTTCAGTGAAAGTGCTTTAAGTGTTAAGTATTACTCTTGCTTGTGTTTTGAAAGACAAGCCCTTCGACTTGTTATGAATTCTACTTTGACAGCACTTGCAATAGCAGTGCATTGTATAATTGAGCAATCAATTCCAGCATGCTATATTGATGTTTTCAGTGCAGACACATGATTATAATAAACTGTAATGCTCTTTCAGTAATTAGACAAGTGGCTGTAAATTTAAAAGGCAAACTTTAAAAGCATTGGAACTTTCGATAATCCAGTTTTATTACGATTTAAAAAATAATTACTTTGTTTTAGCTCTCCTCAGAGTGCTGTAATTTGGGACAGGCACAGCTGGTGTATCTAGACCCCTACCCAGCACCTCAGAAATCCAGTCCTGCTGGTGATACAGCATTCAGACTGGTGGAAAGGATTTTGTTTTCTTTCACTGATGTGAAAAGGGAGTAGAAGAAGTAGTAGGGCAGCAGCATGGCTGATTTAATTTTGTTTTCAGTGCATGACACTTAATTGGAAGATCGCTTAATTCTAGGAACTGCTGTTCTGCACCACCATACCACATAACGTATTTAGGTCATGGCTGTAGCGTTTGGTCGGAGTACCTGATTGTGTTTAACATGACTGTTTTCCAGATTCAAGTGGTTTGTGTAAATGGTAGGTAGCTTTTGAGGCAGTGTTGCTCAAACTTTGTTCTGTAGGTAGGTTTGCACATATACTAGGAAAGTGTGACTGAGCAAATACCTTAAAACAAGTGGAAGGCTTCTACATTTTAAAAAATTTGTTAATACCAATCCGCCTCTTCACTACTTTTAGTAAGGTTGGAAGCAAAGGAGAGGAGAGATTAAATTTGGCTACAGCTTTATAATTACGTATATCTGTGTTTGTAGGATTACAATTTCTTGAGTTTACATTCTGAGTGGGATTGAGCAATGTTTTCACTTGTAAATCCCTAACCAGAAACTGCTCCCTTTTCACTGGAGATTTTGGGGCTATTCCCCACCTGGGTCTGTCTCTGAGCTGCAGTGGCTGGAGGCGCAAAGACCCACATGGCAGGGGCCTGTGTGCTGGCTCCAGCTGTGCTGCAAACCAGCTGTGGCTGGGTGCATCCCTGGAGCCAGCCGCGCCTGCTCTTGGAGACACCAGAGCATGGGCAGGTACGTGAGATCTTTCACAACTGCCTCTTTGGAAAACACCCAGCCGAGGATGGAAAATCTGGGCGTGTAGGGCGCTCCTGAGTCGGGACCCAGCGATTGCTGGGGCAGTTTTTTTCGGTTTGCCAGGCACTGGGACTTCAGTCCAAACTGTTTACAGGCTCCCATTTCCATATCTGTATTTAGGAGAGATGAACTGATGGGCCAGAGAATGGTCAACCTGCTGTTAGTCATCAGGAGGGCTGGCCTACTGCCTGCTTCCCTTAACGTTTTACATCTGCCCTCAGCAAGACCGGAGCCTGTCCAGGCCCACACCGTGTTCTCGCTGCCTTTGCCCTCCAAATCAGTGTGGCTGCCAGGACGCTTGCAGGGCCAGGGGGACGGCCTTGCTGCCTGTGCCGGGGGGCTGTTTTGGGGTTGAAGCATCCACCCCCCCCGCCCTTTCCTTCCCTCTGCCTCCTGTGAAGTGGTGCAGTGTTAGAGAGGTTTCATGGATGGTGATGCTGGGATAAGCTGCCTGGCTATAAGCAGTTACAAAGTGTATTTATTAGTCATCCTCCACAGCTGAATTTTGGTCCTCGCTCCTCCTTGGCAGACTGGGGCAATACTAAGTTGTCCTGTTTGTTCCAGTTTGCTGGATGATTTACAACCAAAAGCCTGGTCTTTCTGACTACCAATTTTTGTATTACATCTAATGACAGTTGTATTCCAGAGGAGTGACTTGTGGGCTGCAGGAATAGCTGGTGTTGGTTGGTGAGCTGAATAATACTTCTGTGTAGTATCATGAGAAAAGAGGGTTTCCCTCCCCCCCATCTGCAATTGTTATCAGAAATGCTAAAAAAAAAAAAAAAAGCCTGCTGTGTATAGTGTATATCCTGCCTACAGTTACAGAAGGCATGTGTGTTG
The DNA here is from genome assembly GCF_037038585.1 of Patagioenas fasciata. NCBI lineage: Eukaryota > Metazoa > Chordata > Aves > Columbiformes > Columbidae > Patagioenas > Patagioenas fasciata. The sequence goes on along the minus strand of NC_092520.1, from coordinate 68,497,111 downwards.
GAGATTAGAATTTCACAAATCCTTTCGCACCGAAATAACTTTTGCTTAATCTGTGTTTTATTTGTATCCTGAACGCACTGCGGGGCTGGTGGGGACCAGCAGCACCATGGGCTTGCTTTACGAGTCCTCCCAAGGAATTTCTTTCCCTTTTCGTTTGCCACAACTTGGTCTGCAAAGGCTCATAGTGTGTTATTTAAGAGTGGCAAACGTGTTTTGACTAGTTTTTGTGAGGCACTTGGTGCGTTCTGGAGCACTCAGTAAAAAGTAATAATCAGGGAACGTGCAGGCTCCATTTCCTTAATGAACGCTGTTCTTTTCCTTGGATTAACTTGCAAGTTGAGTTAAGTTCCATAATGACTTTTCTGTTGTGTGGGCCTTTCACATAATAAATGCGATAGCCACCGGCTTTGGGGATGTAATTTAAATACTGCTCAGGTAGCAACCCAGAGGAAATTGTGTTTGTTTTGGTCCCTCTTTTGCTAAATAAATAAATAAAGGGCCCAGCGACCTCTGAGGCTGGAATTGTGTTGTTGGCAAGTCTGGTACAGAAAGGGTTGTTAGCACAGGCTTGGATTTCTGAGTCAGGCTCCTGTGCTGACGAAGCAGAAATAGTTTGAGGTCTGAAAATGCTGCCTGAGTATTTGAAAATAGTTTTTGTGGACACAAAGCTGTTTACAGATCACTCGCTGGCCATGTGCCAGTTTCTCAAGGACAAGGTGGTTGCAGGTTTTTTTGTGGGCTTTGTTTTTTGTTTTGTTTTGTTTTGTTTTTCTCTTTAGAATCACAGAGGTACTTGGCAGGGTATCAGAAGATAAAAAATTCTGGAAAGAGTCTTCTGGTGTGAGTCCTTGTTTAATTAAAATACATAGAACTTCAGGCTAAATGTGTGTTTTGAAGATGCAAAACAAGTTGGGGAAGTATTTCTTAATTTGCTCTTACGTACAGGGTCACAGTATAAAACACAGTCCTCGTTCATGTGGCTGTTACACTGGCTGGTGTGATCCTTCTGAAGAATGCCTCCTCTTCCAGTACTCCCCCAGCATATCTGGTGCCCTAGAAGATGCATTTTAGTTTCAGTGGTTGCTACCTGGTAAATTATGGCTCCCTGGTCCATCGTGGTGAGATGTGACTAACTGAAAGTGGCACTGATGACGTTTGTAATTGCTAAAGGAAAGAGCTGCCAGCCAATGTCTGCTCACAGTAGGAAAAAAGTACTAAAACACACAGTTCCAGCCCTTCTTTTTTGTGTGTTAAAGCACTGGACAAGTACTGATAGTTGGAGAGGAATTTCATTTTATATAGATATATATTTAAGAGTTCATTAACTTCCTTACTGCTAACGTTCTGGAGTTTTTTAAAGGTCGTGGATGTGAAATACTTCATTTTAACCATGTTGAAATAAAAGTTATTATGCAGCTGACTTTCCTGCTCTGCTCCACTGTACCGACGGCAAAAATGAAAAATAGTTCTCCTTCCTCTTGCCCCTCGTTAATATTGAGCTGTTTAACAACAGCTTCAGATCCTCCCCACACAGTGTGGTTGGTATCACCTTGTGGTGCAGCTATGCAAAATGTTGGACTCTCTCAGTGGGGACAGCTGAACGTGTCAGTGTATGTGTTTGGCTCCTCCTTGTGCAGTGGGTTGAATCAACAACAGCAAACCTGAAAATGTATTAAAAAGGAAATAAAAGCAGCAGAGCCAATGGTTTTCCATTTTTTCTTCCCCTCCCACTATGTCTTTTGTGCTTACAATGAGGTTTTGTACCTTCTGAAATAATTCCCCCATCCATTTAATGTATTTAAAATTAAAATAAAAGTTTATTTCTATTTAATACCCCTGCTGGCTGTCTCTGGGAGGCTGGGGGACGTTTTGGGATGGTGCCTCGAGCAGCCAGGCCCCCTGGCCAGCATAGCCAAACACTTGCTGGTTGCCACCTGCTGAGGGACGCTGTCCCCTCCCTGCCTGGTGTTACCTTTGCCAGTTTTTCAGTTGGTGTTGGTTATGGAGCCTCCTGCAGTTCTGCACATTTTTCTGACACTGTTTTCAGCAGTAGACCGAATGCAACAAGGCTGGTAGGGTGTGTGTAGTCTTGGTTTTCTTTCTCTCGTGGCGTATGACCACAACATTGCCCAAGAGAGTACAGGCTGCTTACAACAAACAGCATTGGTGCATGGAGGGGGGCAGGGACTAATTATGATTTTTTTTTTTTTTTCCCCAAAGAAAGGTATGTCTTTTGATGCATTTCTGTGTACCTAATGCTTAAATACTTAAATTCGTCAGAGGCATCTCACCTCATGTTTCATAAAGCATGTGCCCGGCACTGGGGTGGTTTCTCAGCAGCTTCTCGGAGGTGAGTAGAGTGAGATGGGCCCAGGCTTGTCTGGGTTTGCAGGGCGCATTGGTCACAAGGTGCAAATTGCTCCCTTTGGTTGGAAAACTCAGATTTGCACGTCCAGGAGTCATGAGTTAAATGTTGATAATGCATTCATTTAAAAACCAACTTAAAAGAAGGAGCCTTGGGCTCTTTTCATCCAAACTTACTTTGCTGTCACTCTGGAGAAGCGATTGGGAGGCTCTGCCCTTCACTTGCCATCTCTCTTGGCTAAGGAAATGCCTGTGTTGTTTGGAAGCCCTGACCACCTGTGCAGGGACTGTGGTAGATCACTTTGGGCCATGCTTGGTCTGAGGTAGAAGCAGTATGTGGTGCACGATGTCCTTCTGAAGTGGCCCCGGGTGGTTGTGACTGTGTGGTGGCACCTGGCGAGCAGAAGGCTTGCTCTGGCGACCTGCAGTGGTGTCCTTCAACCTGTGGTGGTCTCCTTCAACCTCATTAATGCCTGCTCTGCTGCAGGGACTTGCTATGGCCACACCACCAAACCGGGCCTGCTTCTCCATCAGTTGGTGGCTGAGGTCCAACAGGGAGTTTTTGGTGATGAAAGTGGCTGCTGAGGTGTAAAATAAGAAATCATCTGCATCTGAAGCCTATGTAATTTTCTATGTACAAGCACATGTTTTCTCATTTCGTTCTGAATTATTCTCTTCATGTTCTCCATCTGGCTTGTTTTTAATTATAGTTGCCAGAAAGAAATTGTTCTGTATAAAAAAAGAGTATTGCAGGGGGTCCCGAGAGACAAATCAGTGTTAGGAGGGGTGGATTTAGTGACTGGTAAAGCTGTTAAGGTAGGGTGAAGAATTGATTTGAGGAAGAGCCGGACACAGCAGTTTTTAGCTGATGTTTCCATGTTTCCAGAGGAAGCCAAATGTACTCTGAGCCAACTCTGAGTGTGTGTGGGAGGTATGCCCCTGCTCTGGTTTCATTCTTCTATTTTGTTTCAGTTTGGATTTTTTTTTTTTTTTGTTATGTCTTTCAGTAATGTCCCAACTGAATTACCTAGGGTAAGTTTAAAACCAGCAAAAAACACAAGCAATAATAAGGTTAGAGGCAGCTTTTCTGTTTTTTGGAGAGAGCTGAGGGTGGGGACTCCAGTGTAAGATAAAATAGGTGATAGTGTGTTCAGTGAAGGTCAGTAGATCTGGACATAGCCTGGTGGTGGCTGGAAGGGTGGGACGATGACTTTGAGGACGGCTTGTGAAGAGAGTGTTTTCAGGCTGGGGCCTCAAGCTGGTTGGCAGAAGTGCCCTTGTAGAAGCAGCATCAGATCTGAGGCAGGAAGCTCTGAGTGGCCACCTACAGAGCAGCAGGGATGTGTTGTAACTCAGAGCTCTGCCTTTGACCTGTTGTGATCCTGGGAAAGTTTAATTGTGGCTCTCTGCCATAGTTTTCCCACCATCCATCCCCCCCCCCCCCCCCTCCTTTTTTTTTTCTTCCCCTTTTCTTTCTTTTTTCCTATTTAGGCAATGAGCTGTTGGGGAGAAGGAAATGCCTCTGGGTAATGTATATCCAGCATCTTTTGGAGTGTGAAAACTACCACAAAACTAGCAATCAAAGTAAAAAAATCAGTGCCTAGGACTCTCTTTCTCCTTACTAGTGGCTAACATCTTTTGCACTTTGTCCCTGGAAGTACAGGACTGATAATAACTGTTGGTCTTCCGTACTTCACAGAATGCAGTACTATGCATGAGTAAATTGTCATTATTATTTCTTCAATAGAGAGCTAGTGGGCCTGTGGATATCTAAAGCAGGATAGAGTATGTTGTCTTCTAATTTGCTTTCCAGGCATTTCATGTCAAGAGTTAGAGTCTTTGACTTAAACAGTGGGAGTCTCTAATAGCTTCTGGTTGGTTTGGTTTAGAAATTAGCTAACGGGAAGAAAGAACATTGATGTTGGCCTTTTTTTTCTTCTCGTGTGTTTCAGCGGTGATTTGCCAGGCTTTCATACTGGGGTTGTTTGCTGATTTTTATTCTAGAAGAAGCTTCAATGCCACATAAACACTATCCCTTTTTTACCAAGTTATCTCCATTGCTGGAACATATGATTATTTAGCTTACAGAATACTGTATCAGTAGGAACAGTGTTATTTTGGATACAAATGCAATTAGGTAGACTTCTTGCTTAAGAACATTTTATACTTGATCGTTTGTTTTTAACTGCTTTAACTTTGTTGCATTCTGTGGTTTTGCTTGTCAAAAACACATGTTCTGTTTCCTCCATGAGCATTACTCCCATCGCTTTTCACAGGATAAACCTAGTCTTTCTGGGAAGTGGGAAGAAACATCTTGTGGGCTCCAAGTATTCACAATACAAAGTTGTTTGATCTGCAACTTTGTGTTGGCAAGTGACAAAAAGAGTCAATGGTAAACATGTATTGGAATAATAAGGTATCATTTATTGCACTGGTGTGTGCAACCTAATAGCAGAATGTTACTCCATGGCCTATTGCCTCAGGCTGGTAGGAGTTTAGAGTCAACTAACTGAGAAGCAAATTGGAAAGTTAATTTTGGCATGGGGGTGTTGTACAGCACTAAGAGGTGATACCATGGTGAGTTTTCACTTGAAAGCATTTTTAAATCTAGCCTTCTGCTTCTGTGTATGTTGCAGCAACTGAAATGGGAATAAGTAGTTGGTTTTTTTTTTCAACTTATTTGCTGCTCTTTGCACAACTGTCGACATAGGACACTGGGAAACTGGAGGAGTTTTCCAAAGACTTAATTGTGTACAGTGCACAGGATAATCCAAGCTTGCAAGTCATGAGTCACACACGCTGCCTTCCTTCCTTGATGTGTGATGTTGTCCCATATTCTACTTCCATGCCATTTAGCTGGGGAGCGAGCTTCCAGGAACAGTCCCCCAAAAGGCACATTAATACACAGGCCAGAAACTGTGTTAGTAGGAGAATTGCCTTACTGCGGAATACATATGTTGGATAATTAGTAGGGGGCAGAGCTGTTAGAATTTCTTTTGCATTTAATTTGCATAGTTCTTTGATAACATTAAGGCATCTTAGGGAAAAAAAAAAAAAGGCACCATGAAAAACAGCACATAACACCACTTGCTTTTGAACCTTTCCAAAACAAAAATTTACAGTAATAATGTGTACAGAGGAAGAAAGAGGCAAGCAGTAGGTGTATTAACGGACTTGGAGAGTGTGGGTAGGCTTGAAATTTGTGATGTTCTGCAGATCTTGGCAGTCTACCAAGGATTCCCCTTGTCCTCTCTGCTTTTCGACATCCATAAAGCCCACTGAGATGAGAACTAAACAGCATGTTGCTATCAGACATGACTGGGAATATGTTTAAGTAGTGGGTTCAGCTTAAGATCCAGTCAAATGCTGCAGTGTTGCTGTGTTGGTGAGATTTATTTTAAAACCCTCCTTATGTAAATGGACTTTCTGTCATCTGCATGAGAAGAAACAGGACAAGATTTGGGGTCAGCAGGCTCAACTCCATTGACTTGCTCATCGCAATAGACCATTGAAAAATTGAATGATGTAGTAGTAGTCTTACAAATATTCTTATGAAAAATATTATATTACTGCCTTAGGAGGATAAAGAAGTGCTTTAATATGAAGAAACTCATGAGAAGAGGGAAAGAAAGGCAGGGAAGATGTGTAAGAAATCACAAGTAGTTTGGAAATTTTGGTCGATAAAATCTGAACGTGGTCTAAATGAAGAGAATGTGTTGGTGGGCTCTTTTCCATGGGGGTGGGAGCCAGGATGTGCTGATGTTTTGCTGTGGCCCCCACCCTGAGACCTGACAAGGGGTAAACTCTCACTCTTGGGATGACGCGGCTTTTCCTACCTGTTGCTCCTACTACACATTGCAACGTCTGCAAGCCTCCTTGGTCTGCTGGCTCTGGAGACAGTCATCTTATGCTTACCAAGAGGGATCCAGTTTGCTGTCTTCATCATTGTGTGTTGCATACCCATACTTAACTTTCTGACCAGGGGGCAGTTATCCCCAGCCTCTGATATTTGGCATCTAGCAGTATTTTAAGGAACTCCTGATTTCAGTTAAGGTGAGTCATGTTTTGCAGTCTCGTGGCATTTTTTTCAGATACTTGGATGGTAATTGCTGGCAATTTTCTGGGAGAAACAAAACTGGAAGAACCTCTGCTGTACCCTGGGGATGGGGGAGCCCAGGGTGCCCTGAGGGGCTGCGACTCCAGACAGTACTAAAGCAGGGGCCTCGTTCTGCAAGAAAAATGCTGTCCTACTGGAGTGTTGGCTGCTGGTGTTGCTGAGATGGTGTCTCGATGGGGCCTTAATGGTTACCACATTTATGAAGTGCCCCGGGAGTTGGATTTGAATAAATTTTAATCCCAGGAGATTGAGTTCAGAGAGTTTGTCCCACCTATGACTTCTGCAGTTCTTTTATTGCATTCAACAACTTTGTGATTTTTATTATTAGTATTTTTAATGAAGACAAATTTTTCCAACGCAAAAGCTGGCTATGAAAATCTGAGAGTCAGTTTCCAAAACAGGAATGCTCAGCCATTTCATGATGCAAGCAAAATTATAGCAGCATGCTAATAGTTTGACAAGTCTGTTCTTGAGCAGAGCTGTTAAGCAGATAAACAAACAAACAAAAAACTGCTCATGCTTATATGTTGTACTTGTGATGTTTGCTTTTTCCCTCTCTCTAAAAATGTTTTTATTGAAAAGAATGTGGCTTTAAAATGTCCTTTTCTCTCATATAAATCAATGTCATGCAACCCTCCCTTATATATGTCGTAGGTGCTTAGAACATGAACTCTCCATACATTATGAAAAGGTTATTTAGAGTAATTTTTAACAATATTCTGAAGTGACCGAGGTTTAAATTTGGCCTGGGATGCTAAGCAGCCCCCACTTCCCACAGTCTGCAGTTAGTTCCCTTGCTTTCCAGTCCCTCAGGAGGGTCATGGAGAAGCTTTTCCCATCCCCGCTGCAGAAACAGCAAAGCTGGACAGGAGGAAGCCGCTGTGCAAGACTGGAGCTGTCATGGCCCTGGTTTTGACAAGGACTACTGGAGGCACCAGCAGGGTCCTGTAAAGCTGCAGGGAAAGGAAGGGTGGTTGGGCTGGTGCACATTGGTCGTTGCTGGTGGGCCAGTCTCACAGAGAGGAACCATCGCCCTGAGAAAAGCTGTGAAGCTGAGCCCTGGGAAATTTCAGGCTACTCTCTGGAAAAAACAAGCCCACCAGTAGTTCCCAGATTTAAAGAGACAAATAGAGCAAACTTGCCATAAAATACGTGGCAACCCATGGATGTCTTGCTACTTTGCCCTCCTGTGTGCCACTTTTTCTGCTTGGAGTATGTTCTGCCACCATTTTAGCATCCCTGCTTTGCTGCAGAATGAATGGTGACTCATATTTCGCTGTTTTTAAAAAAGTTTCTTCTTCCTCAGTTGTCCTTAGTGTTGTGAGCTTTTTTCCTGAGATGTCTTTGTTCCTCTCTTATCTTTAGCATATTCTTTTTGTACCTCAAACTGTGCTTTCCCATGTCCTTCCGCCTTTTAGTTCCTTCCACAGAGCTGTGGAAAATAGGGGCAGAGCTGAGAGGAGGCATTTTTTCACCTCGTTATAAAACATTTCACCCTCCTTCCATGGTGGGATGGTAAGTCTTGAGGAGAAAACCACAGACTTTTGTCATTAGGCAAAGGTCCAGGGTGGGAAATTGGAATTGCATCTCTCCTGGGCTTACTGAAAGGCTTTGGTTCAAGAAGTAGTAAGGTCAAGGTGAGGTCAGCCTTGGCCATTGCACACATCTTATGACCCTGACTTTTTTTCACAGTCCAAACCAGCTTGAGACAAAGCTGTAAAAAAAATAAAATGCATGTCATAAAGAGAGTTTACAGAGCCAGCAGAAGCCTGAGTACAGTAATTTATTTATAGAAAGCATGTGTGTTGGTTAATAAGGGGAACACGCAGCACAATACAAGTTGTAAAAGAAAGTGGAGGCTGTGAATTCTGCAGCATTTCCTCAGTCTTTTGTAATACATGAGCAATATCTGGCCGGTACCTTCATGGAGGGCATTGTAAGGTGTGAAGGAGTCAAGATTTCTCCTAAGAGACTGGTGGTTTGCAGTGCTTCAGTTTTGGGATGCCAGTCTCAGAAGAATCTGTAAAGAGGTTAAAAAGTTAGTCTAGGGAAAAAATACACTATGGCTGTCCATCAACTATAGAGGATGCTACCTGTAGGTTTCTGCCTGGGAAATGTAGAAAGGTGAAGGAACTGTGATTTTAGTCAGATGTTTGGTTGGGGGTTTTTTATTATTATCTGAGATAGAAGTGAAGAAGTGTAGTGGGCATACCTCTGGTTGGAGAGCTTGACTGATTTGGAGAAGAGCCTTTGGTGATGATACTTGGGAAAGGTGTTGGCAGACCAGGCTGTTTTGACTGGAAGTCTCTGGGCAGACTGCTGGGTGTTAAGTGGAGAGCTGGAAAATACCAATGCTAGAACCATTTCTAAGTGCTTGTTTAGAAAAAAAATACAGAGCAGCTAATTGATATGGCCCCCACCTCCTGTAAAAATATACTGGAGGATTTTTGTCAGCAGTGTGCTGAGGCGAGTTCCAGCCCAGCAGGGCTGGAGGGGCCCAGCTGGGCCGACCCCCTCCTGACAGCTCTGCCTCAGCTCCAACTGCAGAGCAAACCAGTTTAATTTCCCGAGCTCCAAGCCCCCACCCCACCCCACAGTTTTCTTTTTCTGTGTTTAACTTTCTGCCATTTTGGTGATCTCAATCAGCTTTATCATATGATCTGATGAGTGCCAGAAGGAGCTGAGTGCTTCTGGGAGAAGTGTGTGCCAGGAGGCTGGAGGGAGGCAGGGGAAGGAAGGGTTGGAGCTCCCTGCCGCAGGAACTGGGATCTATTAATTCAGCTCCAGCTGTACTGAGAAACCGTACCCTTATGGTGGCAGAGCTGAAGGAAGACAACGTCTTGTTCTTGTCTAGCTATCGTGAGACAGGCAAAGAGAGCTGTTGTGGGTATGGTGTATTACTTGAAGAAACTTCACTTTTTTTTTTTGCTAGCCAAGACCAAAATAAAGAGAAATGTCCTTTTGCAATCCCCTAAGCATGCTTGCGTTTACCCAGTGAAATATCACCCAGGTACCAGGCACTGGTACATAGAAATAAAATATGCAATACATGGAGTTTAAATCTTCTATCAGGTTAATAAACTGTCAGTACTGACTCTGAGCCTTGCTAAAGTAAACAGAAGGGAATCTGTGAATGTAGTCTGTCTGTGCTTAATCTTGATAATCATCCTTTAAATGCTGAGAAAAAGAAATGGTTTCTAAGACTTGTATAAGAATATTTCAAAGATATATATATGTGTGTGTATATATATATATATTTTTTTTTTTTTTATTTTTTTTTTTTTTTTTTGGTAGCCATCTAGAGTATTTGTTGGTTATTCATGTGAAGCATCTATCAGAAGGGCCCAGTCCAGTTGGGGAAAACCCAGTGGCTGGAGCTCTTGTCCCAGTGTTTTACTCTGTGTGTGCTGAAGGGATGGGTGAGATGCTGGTGCTGACAGTTCTCTCTCTTCTTCAGGGTCGTCATGTCAAAACGGGTCAGCTGGCAGCCATCAAAGTCATGGATGTTACTGAGGTGAGTAGAGGAACATTCTTCTTCATTAGCAATAAGGATAAAATTTAATAATGAGAGATGGCACATGGCTTACCTCATGTTTATGTTGAAGGGCAGGTCCTTGCACGTCATTGTTTGCTTTCTGTTTGCAGGACCTGACCTCTCGAGCCCATTTGCCCTTTGCAAGATTTCTGTACGCTTGCGTGCAGGGGCCTCTGCCCTTCACAGATTGCTTTGGCTGGTCCCAGGACATACGAAAACACGTAGCATTCCCTTTTCAGAAGTTTCTCAGACAAGGGGAAAAAGTCAGTTTCCCTGCTTTCCACATTTTTCTATTAAATGTAGCATCTTGCTTTTACTGAAAAAGCAGGTGAGGAGGCTGCTTGATGTACAGGACAGTAGTTTTCCTGGTGCATTTGCAGCCTAAAAAGGGTGTAGGTTTATTCAAAGGAAACAGGTCCAATAAAGTTCCCAGAAGCCTGGAAGCAGAAACATCTGCAGGAACGATGAGCAGATTGCTGGCAGAATTCAGCAGTGTAAAGTAGTAGTTGTAACTGACCCAGGGGGATTTACTGTGGAGCTTTAGATGGGAAAGATGGGAAATTAACCCAGCCAAAGAAATAAAAAATATATGCCCATATTTAAATCCTTAGATGTCTTGCAGTTTATGCTGTTAAAAAAGCAATCAGTATAAATTAAATCTTCAAAACAGATTAGGAAAAACATGAGTTTTTCCCTATTGGTTCCATTTGTGTTTTATAGAGTTACATCTGCAAATTAACACAACAACTTCAGATTTAAAATCGAATGAGATCCTCCTTGGTGATATCTGCAATGCTGGACAGGTATCAGACTTCTGAAGAGAGGTCGTACCTCTTCAAACCAAGCATCCTGCTTTTCTGAACTCCTCAAAAAACATGTTTATGCGTGTGCAATGTAAAGAGCAGGGTGTCTTTGAGCTAGTTATATTAAGCAAAACTCCTACAAGGGTGTTGCTGCAAAATATTTTCTATTTTAGTGTGTATATAGGCGCCAACAAGTGAAAATGGCCTTGGACACAAGCTCCTGGGTTAGTGGCTGGAGTGTAATCAGTAAACAGGCAGGAGGGAGGAAAAGAAGGCGGCAGGGTTGGTTTCACTGATAGGGCTTCAGTCATATCGCTGGATCTCCTTGTGATCGATGAGCAGTGTGACTTCTGCTCTCTAACGTAAGCTGTTGTGTTTGCCAAGAGCTGGACATTCTTACTTTGTAAGATGGCCTGATAAAAATCGGTTTTCAGCTGGAGATTTTCAAAAGCTGCCTTCATGAGGAGGCAGTGCCCTTTTGCTGCAGTTAACAAGCAGACAAACCAGAAAAGAATGAAGATGCGTTGATGTACAGTGAATGTTCTTTGCACAGCAACGTCTCCATTTGTGCAGCAGCTTTACACAGGGCAGTTTGCTGGACTGTGCAGAATGAAGGCTTCTTCCATAACATTAAGACTGGCTGTACTGCACGCTCCCTCTGTTTTTAATAGCATATATTAATCACAAACAGTTGTAGTGGAGAGGTTGCAGAGCAAAAGGAAAACAATTGAAGAATGCTGTCCGTAATGTGGCTGAGCTCATGTTGTGAGAGATGGCCTATGTTTTGAAAATTTCTGTATTTTTTGGCTGGTTTTGAAAAGCTAGTTGTATATTGGCACTACCTTTTATCTCACAAGTTCATGCTTTTTTTAGGGGATGAAGGGTAGTCAGAGGGAGGAGTTTGGAGACATTAGCCCCATGCAACTTAAAAGTGTTTTCCTACTAGCGGAGCTCATGTGTTTTTGCTTCAAAGTAATAAGCCTGCAGAGGCTAAAAAAGTGGTGTGAATTCTTCCAAGTCGTGCTAAGTCAGATCCACTTTTTAGCACGAGGCGTGGGTGATGCTGTTGCTAACACCAGGCGTGGGTGATACCATTGCATGTACCATTTTCTCAGTGGCAGATGTGGCTGTGCTGGTTCCTTGCCTGTTTCCCAGCACTTGTTGCCAGCACAGCTGCCCCAGAGCTATGGTGACCTGAATCAGTGAACAGACTCCAGTTCCTGATTAAAAATACCCTCACTCTGCTCTTTCCACCAGTTATTTATAACCTGGATTGGTGCATTGATCTAGTTTAGCACATGGCATTACAAACTGTTGTGCCATCGCTGGGAAGAAGATGGAATGAGACTGCAAAAGAGATGCCGATGGCTGTGGGTGAGAAGGTAGCTCAAATTGATGTTGCCTCAATGGCTCCAGTTCCTCAAGGGGTGATTTCATGAACACCTCCTTTTTCCTGGTGGATTGTGCAGCACCGTCCTGGTTCTAGCTCAACACAGCTTATGGGGTGGTGGGAGGAGAGAACATGGCGACGGGGGGGCAGTGACTGCCACCTTCAGTACTGCCCCAAAAGAAGCGCCTCAAATTTACTTTTTCCACCTGCTTTGCAAGCTACAGTTACAGGAGCTTTTCTTGTAGTCTAATGGTAACAGTGTCCGTGCCCATGGGGAAAGAGGCTTGAGTGGAAACTAGAAAACTTTTTAATGCGCAGCTACTGAAGCTCTAGGTGATTTGTGCCTCTGCGCATATTTTACTGGCAGTGTTATGCCTTTCTGCTTAAATACAAGCAGTGCAATGAAGGATATCTGATTGTTTTTTCTAACCTGCGTTGAGACCAGACACAAGACTTCCTTTCTTCTGTGATACCTCTGATCGAGTGCTTGCTTTGCCAAAGGCTTAACAAATTAGAAAGCCTAATGTGTTGGCACGCTCTGTGGGCACGCCTCAAATCTTCAGTTTTCAAGGCCCTGATTTGGCAATTCACATGTTGCTCAGGATCAGTGAGGTTACATCAGTTCTGGGCTGTAAAGCTTTGATCACTCAGACGGGAGGGATGTCAAAGACAGAGTGAAGGCTTTCCTGAAAAAGTTTTGGTTGGCATGAAGAAAACGAGGTAGTATAACCTCCGACTAGAGATGCTGGAAGGAACATTACAGCTCTGTAATGTACATGGTGCTGTGGAAGTGTTCTTCATCCTTCTCAGCTTTTCTTGTGGTTTTCTCTACAGATTTTAATTTTGAAAAGAATGGTGGTAAGGATGAGAAAAGAGGAGGTGGGCTGAAGATATCAGCTTGATCTTTGCATGTATTATGACTAGTTAGTACTGCTGCCTGAAACATTGTGGGGGGTGTTGATGTGCATAAAACTCTCCTGTCTCTTCCACTTTCCTCCTCTCTAAACAAATTAAGAAAAGATCTAGAAGATTGTATGAATCTTTATAGATCTTTAGATCTACAGCAGTAAACCAAGCACTAAAGGATCTAAAGATCTGTGAGTCTTCCTACAGAATGATGCATACGTAGGTCCTATTTTCACTTTTTGAGGGCAAAGCTAGAGTGCATGTAGTGTGAAAAAATTTCACTGGAGTGTAGAACAAATAAAAACAAAAATCCACCAGTCCTCATCAACTGAAAGCTATTCAGTTTTTGGAATGAGCCCAATGACCATAAAAGGGGCACAATGCAAACTATCAGCCTGTACATGCTTTAAAAATTATTTTCCAAAATGTACATATGTAGGATGAATCTCAGGCTGCGCACATGTTGTGGTGGGAGGCGTTATTTGAGAGATTCCTGTAGTCTATCTTTAATCTTTTTATTTTAGGGTCTCTGTTCCTTTTGGGGCACTGTTTTGGAGAAGGTGGTGTTCAGTCCACGTTGACCCCTTCCCCTTGCCGCCCATGCTGCTGGGTTTCCGTGAGCTACTTGCTGTGTGTGTGGCACTGTAGCACACCCGGGGAGCTGTGACTGGTGTTATCAGATGCAATACAAGTATGCTGTAAGGTTTGGCAGTCACCATTTGGTTAGAAGAATCCATTTTCTTGTGAAGCAAATAACATTTAAAACCTTAGCAAAGCTTACTTGGCAAATCTGCCTGCATCTGAGCTGCTAACTTGCATTATACCCTAAACAGACCGTTTGACTCTGCTCAACTCTTTTGGAGGTTTTCTTTGCAGCTGCACGGTTGTTTCCAGTGTCACTCCTGTGTTCCCCTTCCAGCGATGCTTTTCTCTTTGAAAGGTTTAGTAACTGATTGTGAGGGAAAAAACATAATCGCTGCTTTTCTGTTTGTTATAACCCCTGACGCTGCTGCTTCTTCCTCCTACCTCTTCCCACACACACTCTTGGCATCCCTTGGGAAAGTTTTCCGCATGCCTTTTTAATAGCAGCATTTCTCAGCTCTTGTGCCCAGTGTTTCATTACTTGTCCAGTCTAGTCTGTGTAAAATTATGCTAAGTAAACAACTGGATACTGTATCCTGCTGATTTATGAAAGAAGCTGGGTTGCTTTTAGTGCTTGCCTGTCTTGCCCTTTCTGTATGTGCTCTGCAGAAAAATTAGCCCGAAACCAAAACCTCCAGGCCTGCAGAGAAACGTGGCACATCTCCCCTGCCTAAACAGAAAAGGTTACCCGAATTATTCACTGCCATCCTCCTGACTCTGCTGACAGCTTTTTTCTGTTGTGATAGGCAAATCAGTTTGATTCTTGTGAGTCTGTATCTTATGGCCCACGTGGTGTTCTAAACTGCAGTCATGTGGATGATCTATTCATCGTCCATAAGACATCCCAAAAGCAGTCTGCAGAAAGACTGCAGATAAATATAAATGTGTGTGTTGCCACACATGCAGGCAGACAAAATGAGGGAAGAACAAAAGTAATAACCATGAAAAGTTTGCACTGACTTTTATGTGTAAGGTGGTGGATTTTTTTTTTGTTTAGGTTTTTTTTTTTTCCTTGAAAAACCAAAGACAGTGTGTGGATTTTTATCTGTTTGGAGGAAAGAAAAAACAAAAGGGAAAATAAAAAGCTGATGCCTCACTGTAGCAGACTGGGAAATGCAGATCCCCACAGCACTGTGCAAGAGAACTGGGGCAAGCCAGTTTGGAGAAGCTGAATTTGGAGTGGCCCTTCAGTCTGCAGACATGAGTGCACTGCTTTACCTAGCGTAGCATAGCTGCCTGATAAATCACTTACATACCAGTCCATAGCAGTACTTACTGCTAAGTTAGCCAAAGCAAACGTGAAGCCAATAGAGTTACTAAGAGCCTTTGCTGTGCTCCTTCCTTATGATATGAATTGAGGAAGATGGGTCAAGGACCTAAAAATCCAAATTGTTCCCATGGGGAGTACTGGCACCTTGCTTGCTTGTCCCTGAAATGTCAGATTGCCTACTACTAGTCTGTACAAAATTTTGAAGTCTTTAGTTAAACAGTTACTTGGCAAAACAAAGAATTGTTCTGTGGAAAAGGAGTAAATAAATAGGAAAGGTATTTACGATGTGGACAGCCCTGCTGTCCGGTGTCTCCTGAAGCTGATTAATCTCTGTCTTCCAGGGATTAGGTCAAAAAAAAAAAAAAAAGAAAGCTGCTGGGAACTTTCTATTACAGTTCAGAGAAAAACAGAGCTGGACAGCATAGTCCCTGTAACATCTGGTTTGGGAGGAGGTCAAAAAGAGCAAAGCAGTGCTCAGCCTGCCACCTTGTAGTCCGAAGAGTGCAAAGCGACATTTAATTCTGGAGACCCCTTTGTCCTTACAGTCATGCAAGGACCAGTGGCTTTATCTCCCACCAAGACAAATACAGCTAATACCTGGCTTGAGTCTTATCTGCAATTTTTGGACGTGATCCAAGAAACTTCCCTGGAACAGTGGTGGCACCAGTTTGGACGAAGGGCAAACTTTCACTTTGTTCATTCAAGTCCTGGGGTGGCTAGCAAGACTGTCAGGCTGGAAGCTTATTTGAGTTGAGGAGGGTGTCAGGTTTGATGCAGCTGCAAGATGGAGTTTGAAGAGAGAGCTCCACATGTGGTTTGAGGTCAGGGCAGAAAGTCATGGCTGTTATCAAGCAGCTTGGGAAATGGTATTTGATGTGGATTGTATGGAGAGAGCTGGTGTTGAGTACCAAGGCTTTGCGTTGCTATGTCCCAGCAAAGAGCAACTTCACACTTACACTGTGTGGTTGTGGGAAAAATTTGCAATGTGTCCATGCTTGTTTCTTTATCTGCTTTTTTCAGTCTATGGTTTCTTTGCACAAGATTTCACCTGAGTAAAAGACTTTTTGCATGCCCAGCCTACAGGCAGTTGTCCTTGTGGGTGTACCTCTCTATATATTTTCAACACACTTGTTTTGGAACCTGACTGTTTCAAGGCTGGATGGAACAGATGTTTTCCTTTTGCCATGAAGATCCTTGAGGTCATCATTGCTGCCTCACCAGCATCTATTATCTGTCAACAGAAAAAGAGCTTTTACTGTGAAGGCTTCATGGTGCTCATTTAGTAGTATTGCTGGTGCATGGCTTTTCAGCTGTGGCCGGGAGCTGGCTTCACACTCAAGGTTGGTCGTGGATCACTATGTTAAGAAAGTGCAAAGCAAGCTGTGTTGCCTCTGCTGCCTTCTCATCTGTATGCTTATGACAGGTCGCGTGTGCAAGGTTTTTGTCCTATGTAGCAGAAAATGTGCTCAGTAA
Organism: Patagioenas fasciata; assembly: GCF_037038585.1. Classification (NCBI taxonomy): domain Eukaryota; kingdom Metazoa; phylum Chordata; class Aves; order Columbiformes; family Columbidae; genus Patagioenas; species Patagioenas fasciata. The sequence goes on along the minus strand of NC_092520.1, from coordinate 68,480,611 downwards.
ATTGTAGGGTAGTTTAGATTGCACAAATGGAATTTATGGCCACATAAAGGGAACTTTGTTGTCTCCTGGAGCACAGAAGAATCTCCAACTTTTAGGGGGGCAGCTTTAAAATGTTGCCTACCTGGCTGTAAGAGAACCAGGTAACATGAGATGATGCTCAGGAGGTACTCCTCAGCTGTGGCACTGAGATCTGTTACTGCTCGTCAGTATGTGAGAGCACATGTTTAGTACTGGAACATAATGGAAACTAGAAGGCTGTGTAGGCTACAGAGACTTCCATTGGTGGAAGGACAAGAGTCCATATTAAGAAGATTCCTCTGCAAGTCTTAAGCTCTTTGGACAAGTCTGGACTTTTTCCTTAAAAAATTCTTTCCTTTGGTCTGATGGTGTGACTGCGTTGACATGCTCGGAAAAGATAAGTCATCTAGGTGAGCTACTGACGTCTGTTACTGTCATTGTAATGAGTAGGACAGGCACTTGAATTCCCGGTTTTGGGCACTGTTCATCTGTCCAAGTGGGCAACACTCATGCATTTAACTGTAATCCTGTGCCTATTTTTCTTCAGTCCTTGGGCTTGCTACCTGCAGTCTCCTGGAGACCTGCTCTGTTAACATTGACGAGGAAGTCACTAATGACAATATGATTTCATATGCATATGACTGACTGCTAGCATCTGCCTGTGTTAGGGAAATCTGGACACTAACACTATCAGTGGTGAAGGCTCATTGTGGGCAGCATGCAGATGCTTTCACAGTCATGATATTTAACCTACTGGTCATACCTGCACTGACATGAATTTGAGCAATAATAGCCTGCACAAGTTCTAGTGATGGAGCATTACTGCCGAGCCAAGGGGAATATTCATGCACGTGGCCTTGATGCAGGCATTTCACTGTTGCCTTCTCTGAGCTCTTGTTTGTTTGAGCTGTCTGAGGAGATTCGAGTTCTGATGGGAAACAGAAATGTTTTTGTGTGCAGATAATAGCATAAAGCACAGGACTGCATTTTGTGTCATTTCTGTCAGACGCACAGCACAGCTCAATTTACCCCCGGTGAATCAGACATATTGTCTAGTCAAGGAAAACAAGGCAACCCTGTCAATACAGTGTTAAGAGCATGTGTGCTCTTGCCAGTTTGGGCAGAGTAAAACCAGAGCATTGTGCTTTCATTTTAGCAAGTATCTAGGCAGAACTCGGGTTTGCGGTGTAGTCCTCCTGCCTGAATAGGCAGGCAAGAGATCCCAGATCCAGTGTGAGCTGCTGACTTCAAGAGCTGCACTTTAAAATCTTGCTTGGGTATTAGGATCAAAGACAGGAGAATTAATTTGCTGTTTATGTTAAAGGGAATATATCTGTTTGAAATGTAATCTTTCTTGACTGTGTTTAATTGTAGTATCATAAACCGCACCTGCCTGTGGGCTCCTCCTGTTTTTGCTGTGACATTCCATATTTTTATCTTGACTTCCTAAGGAAATGAGGCTTCTTGGCGGTAGTTTGTGTGTTCTGCCTTCTTTTCCACTGAATACCTTGTAGATCTGCTGGCCAACTTTGGCCAAGTTTAATGAGGAAGAGAAATTCCAAAGATACAAAGTCCTGACAAGTTATGTGAAAACTGGCAGGCTGTGCAGAGAAGAGCGGCTGAAATTTATAGTCTCTGCTTTGGGAATGGTAGGCAGATCTTAGCCACTGTCCATTAGCAGTCAGCTGGCCACTGTGTTGCAGTAAATCAGGGGGAGGAGGTAGATAACTTTTTTTTAAAAGAAAAAGTTCTGATGCTTGACTTTCAAGTGAGTGCTGCAGCTGTAGGAATGTGTGCAGGGTAGCACAGGCAAGCTACTTTTAAGCATTTTAAAATCTCCCTCTGGTTAATTCTTTAGTTTATGGGTCCACAAATAGTATTGTACATTTGAGATTATCCTACATGATATCTCTCCCCCCCTTTCTCTTTCTTAACGTGTGCGTATGTATATATAAATATAAAATAGCAAAGTTATTCTCCAACTTTTAACAAGATGAAAATGTTTGCTCTAAGTCCCCCAACAGTGCTCCTTTTGCAAAATGCAGTTTGAGTGATTGTGTAGGGAGTTGTTGGCTAAAACAGTCTCAAAGCCCAGCTCCTAAAACTAGAGATTATGGCAGCAAGTGCTAATGTGCAAGGACCTGGAAATTCATTGTACTCTAAGCTGACTTGTAACCATGATGAATGCTCCCCTTGTGCCTTACAGGAAAGTGTTCTTCTCCTCCTGTGCCCAGTCTTTAAGTGTGCAATGGGAAGCTGAGCTAAGTGTTAAAAGAACCTTGAAAATGCTGCATAAACTAGCTCAGTTGATCAGTGTAGGAGAAGATATTGTTTGTCTCATGAACCTAGAAATGCCTCAAGTCATTTCCAGCAAGGGGCCTGTGTACAGTCCTCTGTATAGGTTTAATTTGAAAGTTATTAAAGCCCTCTGAGTGTGCTTTGTGTAGCCTCTCTTGCAGAGAACATTTTCTACTGCTAAATAAATCTGCAAAGGTGTTGTCATTAAATTGCGAAGATCGGTGTTGAATTTTTTCATGTCAGGCTTTCTCAGATGTTTTGATCTGAAAGGGAGATCTGTGACAAGTTAGTGAGTTAGTCACAGAAGCAGCTACTGTGTAGAGAGCACATTGTTGTGTTTTGCCTCATGTCCACCAGGTAAAATGGTAGTTTCCTTAATCAGTGCATCACTGGTGCAAAGGGCGTGGTGCAAGTTCAGCAGCCTGCTCTCTTGTGCCCCTGGTTCTGCAGAATGATGGGGCCTTCACAAATGTCTCCCCCTCTCTCTGCCTAGTGGAGGGGTCAGTTCCAGAAATGAACTTTGAGTTTTCTGCGTGTTGGTTGATATATGAGGTGTTTCTGCAGTGTTTCACCAGAGCGAGGATATTTTCCACTACAGCTCCTTCTTCCTGAACTGAATTTTAGTGTTTGATTCTGGAGCTCGTAAGAACTAAGTGGAAATCCTAGTGTAAATGCAGCAGCCCACAGACCTTCAGATAACTGTTACGGACCTGGCAAAGCACGCTGGCTCTGCATGCGAGAGCAAGAAGGGAGAGTGTCCGTGATCCCTGAGAATCGTTTTCTTATATGGAATACTTTACCACATGGAAATGTAATTGGGCAAACAGGCCCCAGGCAAGCGGGAAAGCAGGCGTGCCGGCGGCTGGTTGCTTGGCTCCCCCTGCGCTAACCTGTCCTCCCGGCCGGGGCTGCGGGCGGCCAGGCAGCCCTGAGTCACTGCTGTGGAAACAGTGATGCAAAGGCAGCACCATTAAGGAGGGTTTTATTTCTCTCTCACATTTTTAATTCGGTGGCCTTTTCCCTAGTGTTTATTGGTGTTTCCCTTCTTTGAGTCTGTGAAACAAACTGTTTTTTATGGATGAGTTAATTGTCTGACTAGTTAGTTAGTGAGGCTACGAAGATGATTAGGGGCCTACCACACCTTTCATATGAAGAGAGACTGGGAGAGCTGGGTCTGTTCAGCCTGGAGAAGGCTGGAAGGGGATCTTATCAATATTTATAAATATCTCAAGGGTGGATGTCAAGAGGATGGGACCAGACTCCTTTCAGTGGTGCCCAGCAATAGGATGAGGGGCAACAGGCACAGACTGAAGCACAGGAGGTTCCCTCTGAATATATGATGAGAAACTTCTTTACTTGGAGGATGCCAGAGCACCGGAACAGGCTGTCCAGAGGCTGTGGAGTCTCCTTCTCTGGAGACATTCAAACCCTGCCTGGACACATTCCTGTGCAATCTACTTTAAGTGTACCTGCTTTAGCAGGTGGGTTGGAGTAGATGATCTCCAGAGGTCCCTTCCAACCCCAACCGTTCTGTGATTCTGTTTTTCACTCTGAATTTTTCTTTTTGTTTCTCTTGCTGTGTCTTTTTGCAGCAATTTGCTTGAATGTAAAGCCTTGAGTCAATTATGAAATTAAGGAGTTGCACTGATTTATAGATCAGAGGGGGCTGTGTCGTCAGACAAGTCTCCACTCAAATTGGAGTCGTTGAGGGTGATCTTGGTTCTGATTTCAGAATTGCCACTGCTCCTCAGTTTTGGTTAAGAGTTTGGGAGATGTACCTTGCCTGGTCTTGATTTGCAACACAAATTGTTAGAGTTTGTACCATTCCTGCAAAAATGAATGGATCAGCATGTAAATGCGAACTCATTCTCTTTCCAGTGTGTACAAATGTAAACAAACAAACACCTATGTAAAGTCAGGAAAAGATTTCTCCCACTGGCAGGAGAGAAAGGAGGAAGAGTTGCATTTTCTAGTTCTAAATGTTCAGATGTCATCTTGTTGTGATGCCAGTGCTTCCTCCTGACATAGGTGTCTATGAGTTTTCCCTATTTTCTGTTTACTTCTCCCTCAAGGTGTGGTTTTACAGTACAGCAAAACCAATTTGATGTCCAGCTGCTGCTGCAGCAGCAACTCTGCCTCTCCTCCCCACTTTCCCAGATCCCTGTGTACCAGCATCTATCTGGTTCCATCCTTTTGAGAGCTCCACTGGCAAAGAAGTTTCTTTGCTTGGTTGTTTGTTTTTAATACAGATTAGCTTTCTACTGTTTCTGCCCCAGCAAAAGCTGGTAGGGGCTTGGGTGAAAGGGGCCGGGCAGGGAGATGGAGAGGCTGCGGCCAGGAGCCCGCCTGCAGGAGCATCAGCAGCATTTCCTCAGGCTTACAGCCATGGAGCCGCCTGGGGAGCCACACGCCCTCAGCCATCTCTTTGCTCCAGGAGGAAAATTGGCTTCGATGCCTTTCCAACAGCCTGTCTGCATCTTCCTTGGCCACCTGTGACAGCTGCTGGAGGGACTGTTTGTAAGTGCTCCACACCTGCAGATTTAGGAATAAAGAATGGAGTATAAAGGTCTTTTGCAGGGATTCCCCCACCCTCCGATTCTTTCCACTGTGCAGTTGGCTATTTTTAGTCTGCTTGCTTGCCTCAGAAATTACTTCACTTTCTGCTTTGGACCATTTCCATAACATTAATTGTGTTTCTGGATTCCAGCATTCAGGATAATGTCAGAGCAAAGAATCGCTGGGTGGCAAGATCAGTTCCAATGGTGGGGTCAAAAACCTGTGCCGAGGATGTGTGAGGCCAGCTGCCTCTGATCTGGTGACCTGGAGAGGCTGGCCTAAATGAACCATGTTTTGGACCATGACCCATACTTGTAGGCAAAGAACTGTGTTAATCCTGAGTTTAATGGTGATTTGGTTAGTGAATGGCAAAAGAAAACAACCCTTTAGTGGTCTAATCCAGGTAGCCAAAGTAGATTTACCTCTGAAAGACATCTGTTTGCTTTAAGTGAAGTCCACAACAAAAGCCCAGTTTGCCCTTGCTGTGCATGCTTGTGTGGAACCATTGCTAGTTCACTGGATAGTGTTCTTTCTTCCTCCCGATATTAGGTATGACTAAAAAGAGCAGGTTCTTTGGCAGTGAAGTGTTATATATATATATATATATATATATATATATATATAAGGTGCTAGAGCAGACTTAAGAGTAGGAAACAGTGCTAATTTTAATATTGTTGCATATGATGCATCTAATGATTTCCCACTTGAGATATTAAAAATATATGGCTAGTTCTGTAGTAGGTGAAGTTCATACAGCTGGTTGCTAAAGCAGAAGAAAACGAATCACTGGCTTTGGGCAGACTGTTATACAGTTTCACAGGAAAGACCTTCTGACACGCTAGCGTCGCTGAGACTGCTGGATTCAGAGAGGAGCGAAGACTGGAATTTAGTAAGAATTTGATGTCTCTTCAACTCATCTTACCTGTAGCTTGATAATGCATGGGATGAATATAGTTGTGGAAACTCGAGAGTATTCAGGAGCTCTGTACTTCGGTGGACAGCAGAGATTGTGCCTGTTCTTGAAGCACGATGTAGATTAAAAAATTGGATTTTAGTGTTTGAGACTGGAGGGAAAAAAAAAAAAAAGAGACATATAGTATTAAGCCTGTATTCTAGTGAATTTTCCAAATTTTTTTCTGGGCCTTAAGAACCATTCATGATGGATTGATGCCTGGTTTGGATTAGTGGTCTAATCCATGATTGTTCACAAAATACCCATATTCATCAGCCTTTGGAGGACAAATAGCTACTTAGAATGTGGATAAACAGTTATAAACACTCTGCTTAGCATAGCTCCATGAGCTGTTACATGCTTCTTGAGACACGGCTATCTTGACCTAGCATGGCTGATGAGCACTGATCTCTTGCACAAGGGTTTGTCTGTTTTTTTTCCCTCATGGTTGAATTCAAAGGAAGTACTTGTGTGAACCGCTATGCTTTTGATCATCAGTAGAGGGCTCAGAGCAAGAAACCTGCTTGCCTTCCACATGATGTCAAGAGCAGAAGTTTCTTCTGAAACCTGCTGCCCAGCAACACAACAGAGAGAGACCTTTGAGTTATGGTTAATAGGAGCTTACTGGTGTTCAGCAGTTTTTGCATCTGCCATTCAGAGAATTTGTTTCATCATAATTATTTTTTTTTCCTTTTTAACCTTCTAATCATCTTTACAAGGTGAATTGTAAAAGAGGGCCTCATGTAGCCCTCCAGGTTCAAGGAGGGAAGGGCTGGTGAGCAGTTAACAGCAAATCTAGGGCTTTGCTGTCTCCTGCGGTTCCCTGAGGGCAAGAGGATGGGACATGGACATTGTTGGTGTGCAGGGGCACATGTCTGCTCTTCAGGCCAGCACTGCGACGTTGGCGCTGGAGAGGGGCGGCCAAAACTGGGTTGTGACTGTGGCATGGCTGTATGTGCCGTGCCTCCCAGGGCAAAGCGTCACCTCACGAACCAAAGGCGCAAGGGAATAAGGACTGTATTGTATGAAAGGCAACCTTAGCTGGTTGTCTGGCTTTGAAGAGGTTTGCCAATGAGTTGGAGGATTGCCCTCAGCCAAGCCTGCTTTCAGTGAGGAAGTTTGAGAGGTCATGAAAAGCAGTAGTGTCTGTTTTTTTTTTTTTCCCCTGCTGTGTCCTGCCTTTATATGCAGCAGTGCACATGCACTGCTGTCATCCCTTGTGCTTTGGATTGGTGGCTTGGTGTTAGCCCAGGGAGAATTGCGAGTGCCTCCAATTTCTGTCCATGGTGTGGGAACGCTGGAGCACATAATGGCTGCGATTCAAAGACAAATGCTAGCTCTTTGCTGCTGATCACTTTGGCAGAAACCCCCAGATGCTCAGCGACTACAGATGGAGCTGATTTGGGGAGAGTTGTCAAAAAAAAAACCAACCAAAAAAACCCCACAAAAAACAAACAACTAAAAACCAAAACAAAACAAAGCCATACCAACCCCCTCCCCCCAAAACCCCACCACAACCTTAGAACTTTTTTTTTTTAAACTTATGTTTTGCTGTCTTTATAATAGCCTCCCTGTTCTTCCTTTTCCTATTTTGTACCGACCAGCCCCTTGCTTTTTAATTCATGCCAGCCAGAGCACAACTGAAAGCTTTTCATATCAGAGCGTCATTTGTTAGTAAACCGGCAAAGACAAGCTTAACCGATTTAACCAACAGTTTCTATGAGGCTCTCCATTCTGACTGGGCTTTGGGATTTCTCCATGCGCCCGTTGGAAGGACCGGGCTGCAGGAAACCACAGGAGAGGAGCCTCTAGCCATGACGGGCTTTGTTCAGATGCCTGTAGTCTGGCAGAAGCTGACTCCCCACAACACATGGTCTTTCACTTTGCTGCCTCTCCCCAGCTATTGGAGAGGTCCAATGTGCTGTGTGTGGGATTTCTGCCATTTCCATGCTGCTTGGTCATGTTTCCAAACCACACCAGTGGACCCTTGCCTCAGCGATGGAGCTGGCAGGGTTGCTGCAACCAGTCCCTTTGTGCTTGGCTTTATTGTCACACAGCTCCGCTCTGAGCAAATCCAGTGCCTTAAAGCATATCCTGAACTCTGAAGCTCTACAAACAATCCGAGTTTCCTCCTTTGAATGTAAATGCCCCATCCACCCCCACACAGGCTTTGGCTGGCCTAAGTGCTATTTGGTTTCAAATCAGTGTGATTAACTGAAGATTTTTTTTCAGACCATCACTTCGTCATGTTACAGGGCTAGCACAGTAAAAAGTTGTAATATCTGTTGGGGTGAGTACCCCAAGCACAGCATTACAGGCCTTTTCCTGCCTATGAATCATCTTCCCCTGAGACCCTGTAGCGATAGCATTACTTTTGTTTTAAGGGAAAAGTCCCTAAGAAGGAGAATATTTATCCAGACAAGAGAGGCTGGCTGTATGTTTTGGGTGTTTTTTTAAACATGTAACATTTTAATTTATCCTTCAGGAAGGCGCTGCTCCAGGCGTGAGAGGTGAACGTGACTCCTGTGCAGATGCAGCCGGGCAGGCCCGGGCCACCACGTTTGGCGCAGGAGATGGGGTGGCTGTTGGGAAACCCAAACGATAGTCTTTCTGAGGGAGATCAGATTATTCCTGTAGAGGAGGATTTTGGTAAAACACGTTAGGCGTGTTGTTTATTTTACAGACAAATTGCTGAGTGTCGCTCTTTAACAGCGGCTTGCGGTACAGCAGTGGGCTGTCTGAACTGCCTGTCCGAGAAAATAGACCCCAAAGCAGCTCCCAGCAAGCTCATCACACACACACACATGTCATCTTTGACACACACACGTGTCATCTTTCTGCCACCTTTCATTCTGAACACGTATGATGCCCAGTGAGTGGAATAAACAAAGAAGTGACCCCCTCACCACAAACCTGGGGAGAGCCTCAGGCTGGATGGGGAGGTGAGTGGGCTTTCACCCCTTCCCTGCCAGCTGCAGGGAATTTTCTTTTTGGGAGGGGTTGCCTGGCCTCTCAGGTTTCTCTTACAGACTTTGTGGTTGATTGAGGGAGAGTCAAAGGAGAGTTTTGGGCCAAGTAAACCTCATTTTCTTCTTATCAGCACCCAGGTGCCAGTGCCTGGCTCGCTTGTTCCTGTTTGGTCTGCTTTCTGCCTGCTGTGCATACACATGTGTGGTTTTAAGCAGCTGTCTAACGATTTATTATTCCTGTCCCTGTAGGCCCACAGGTCCCCTCTCTTTGTCATGAAAGGTGAGACCAGGCTGACAGCTTGGGGGTGGGTGGGAACCCGGCTTTGCAGCACAGGTGCAGGAGGATGAAGGGCAGCTGACCCTCCCCGGGAGCCGCTGTTGGGGTTGGGAAGTGGACTCCTGCCCCCAGGCTCCTGCCAGGGCTCTCAGGGTTTCAGCTCAAGACCTGGCAGACTTGTGCTGGGATCTGAGCTGTTTGGTTTTAAACCGGAGAGCTGAGATGCTGTAGCAGCTCTGATTTTTGAGGTGAAATGCCGTTTAATAAATGTGAGCCTGTTCACAGCCCAGCAGCAAAACTAAAGCTGTACTGGAGTGCCAGGACCATTTATATTTTCTCAGCTCTTATTTTCTTGGCTGTTAATTGCGGTCTCTTTGTCACCTGCCCAACTAAGGATAAATGCAGCTGCGGTGTAATACTTTTGGCAAAGTATTTTTTGCTTTTATTTATCCGGATGGAGGCAGAAGGTCTTTTCTTCTCAGGTAGGTAAATAATTAGCTGGCTATCAGCAACTTCCTTGCTCAGAGAGGGGGAGGAAGGGAGAGGGAGGGCTGTGGTGCCCTGTTTGATCGATGGACACGAGCATCTTGTGGCTCTGCTCATTGTTAATTCACTCCTGCAGCACCACTCAGCTGTGAGGTTTCCAGGCGTGCTTGGCAGTGTTGACAACAAAAACATCTGGTCTAAGAATATAGTTCCCTTCTGCTGGCAGCTGCACGAAAATGATTTTGTACATAGTGGCGTACCGCCAAATGCACTTACTTGTACACTAAAGTGCACAGCCTTTATAGAGCTTTGGCAGTGCAGGGTGATTTTAAATGCTGTGCATAAGTCAGCATTAATCTACCGAAGAAAATCAAAACCTCAGCAACTGATTATATAAAGAACTTGCTTATCACACGTGCCCAGACGTGACCATACCTTTGTACCTGTCGAACAGCTGTTCCTGTCTGAATACAAAGGAAGGCTTTTGGTCGCAGCCCTGGTTCTCGTTTGTCCTCTGGAAGGTTTGGCACAAGCACTGAAGGGAAATTTGCCCCTTGCAGACGTCCCTGAATTTCTCTCGTCAGCAGCCACATTTATCTGTTACTGACAAAGGTTGTCTGTCTCCTCTCTTGTTTTAGGAAGGACCTAGCCTCTGCTGAATAAAATGTTAGCTGTGAATCAAGTAGTTTGTGTGTCTACTGGTAAATTGTAATTTGAGTGATTGGACCTGATAATTACAGAATCATCATCATCATCTTGTCAGTCAGTTGTAAATCACTTTGTAATGGATTTCCTTTTTAAAAAAGAGCTGTATTTCTGAGCACAAGTGTATTTTAGAGGTAAAATACAATATCTATATTCCTTCCTGCTCTGAAAACCCTTAGGGTTATAAGCATGGATCTTGTTCTTATGTGAACAAGTTGAAGAGGGATCTTTGCTCCAGTGAAGCTGCTCTTGGCCCATATATTTCTAATAATTTCTTTTCTGCTCATTCCTACAGAGTAGCTGAGCTTGGGTCATGCATTTTCACTGCCAAGCAGCTGTTGGGTTGTAGGTTTCTGGAATGCTGCAGAAGAGTGTGGAGGAGCAGAAACCCCAGCTCTGGTCTGGCATCAGTCGTGGGCCTGGGTTTGCCCTTTGCAGAAGGAGCTTGGACAGGGTGTTTCTGCGGGTGTGTGTAGGGCTGCGTGTCTCACGGCTACCGACCTGATGGTAATCCTCTGTTCTGTCGCTGCTGGGAGGAGCAGTTCTCACCAAACCAGAGGGAGAAGAAAGAGAAGGCGGAGGAGATGGTGGCAAAGGGAGGAGGAACAAACGTCCTTCTGCCTGCTTTCAAAGTGGTGTTTGCTTGCAATGTCGGTGAAAGAAACTGAAGATATTTTCTGGGGTATTTTTGAAATTGAAAATGGAATTTGATAAGCATGTAGGGCTTGATCAGGTCTTCTCCCTTCTTCTCACCCCAGCCACCCACAGTCTGCATGGATGGTAACATATTCAGCCTGTTTCTTGAACACACAATGGCGGGCTGGTGTCGTAGCTTTCTCTACCATCCCTTCTGCTCCTCGTGTGGTGAAAGGAACAAGCCTTTGAACCTCCTGAGTCCTCCCAGTCCACGCCTGGCATTTTGCATTTGCAGTCCTTTCTTTGCATAAGGCAAGGCAGAAGGTTGCAGATCACCAACAGGTTGAGCAGTGACGAATATTGGATCCGTGGAGCTGGAGTGTTTAACCTTTAGGCAAAGATTACCTGAAATTAAAACTTGTAAGGACTTGTGCACTCGCACTGTGTCATTCAATCGTGTTTGTAAGACACATGTACAGATCGAATTATTCCTTTTATTCCTGGGTAATTTACATTTTTTGGCTGCTTCACAAAAGAAACCTTGTGTTGAATAAGTCAGATCATGATCTCACACTAGTCCTTGCTTAGAAGGAGTTTTTTGGAGGCTGTAGTGTAGTCCAAAATTTGAAGTTTTCCTTTTGTGGATGTAAAACAGAGCACAGATTACCAGCAGCACGTACAAAGGGCATTAAGTATGGCTCTTAGGTCCTAAACCAACTTATTACCTTCGATGTTTGGGGATGTGATGGCTGGCTGTTAGGTGTCTTTTCATCTGACAGATGTACAATACCTCAGACAGAGATACACCACGTCAGAAAAGAAGCATTAAATCTATTTCTTCATAATAACAGGCTAATTGAAGTTTAGCACTTTATGGAAGTGGATTGGTGGGCTGCAAAGAAAATGCAGTAATCTTGTTTTCAGGGCTTTTCTTTAGTACTGATTTTCTGACAAAATGCAGGGCTTTGTGAGTGTTGCAGGCGCAGTTTTAAATATTTTGGAGGAAAAATTGCAGTGCTCGCAACTTTATAATGAGGAGGGTTTGCTTAATTAAAGCCTCGAAGACTCAGGGAATGTGGACACCTGAAGGATTAGCAATGTGTTACAAAGTTTTTTTTCTACCTACCAGTTGATTTGGGTTCAGAAGCCAAAGTTGATAATAAATCCTGTAGCCTTCCAGCTGGTGTTTACTGTATTTATCTATTGATGCTACTTATGACTGAAGCCTGGATTCATTCTGTCTGATTTCAGGCGTGCAGTGGCTGTGCTGAAGCCTGGAGCGTAGCTGCCCTGGGTGCCCATAACTTAGGATGAGGGGAAAAGTACATGTAGGGGTCAGGTCTGTCCACCTGTGGTGGTACTCGTCCCACGGAGAGGTAAAGGTCACTGGTGGGACTGTGTGTCCTGGAGTACAAGGTACTTGTTTTGCAGCTGCCAGCTGCTGGCAGTTGTGGTAGTGCTTGTTTGTGGTCCCCCATATTTTAATTTTTTTTTTAAATATATAGTTGATTTTGGAGTACCATTGCCAGTCTGCTCCCTCTGCTTTGTAAATCTGTGTGTTTGCTTTTGACCTAAATAATGTTATGTACCGAGCAGCGCCAAGCCCTACATCACTGTTGGGCAAAGAAATGGGGGTATGTGATGGATGGAGCTCCTACATTTCTCTTATCAACTACTTCTCCAGCCCTATCTCTGTTAAATAAAGGATCCTATGTGAAACAGCCCAGAGGAAAAACCAAAGTGGGATTACTTTCCCTTGCTCTCCTTTGTTCTGGTCCTGTTTCGGTGTGCAAGGTGGCAGCTTTGGGTTTGTGATCACGAGCTGTTGGGGTATTTTGTTTGGGCTTCATTAGCATTTGGGCTTTATTCAATGTACAAAATGAAAGGGGTTGTAAATAAATCCCTCTTCCCCTTCATCTACAGGACTTCTTGGTCAGTGTGGGTGTGAGGCTATATACTGAATGAATCTGTCCTTTAAGGGAATCAGTGTCTTCACGTAATGATAGATTTTAATGGTGTATGTGCTAGAAGAACATTCATGTTATGCCAGAACTGCCATTTTTAATGTATTTTACCTTCCAAACCGTTGGCCCAGCAGTGTCTGGACTGCACAAGGTGGGGAGGGACCCCTGTATCTGTCCCCTTTGGGAAGGAGATCTGCCCGCCAGGTGGGAGCGCTGGAGCTTTGTGCTGACCCCGAGGGAAGCAGAAACCGAGCAGTGGGCGAACACCTCCCCTTGCTCTCTCACCCCCAGAGATGCTGCTTTCCTTGGCGTCAAAGGCACACTGAGATTCAAAGCAGAAAAGCTGTGAAATTTTTTGGCTTTGTGCATAAGCCTGTTTTCTGTCCAGCATCTACATCTCATTGTCTGAGCCCAGAGCTTTGCATAAAGGAAATGGTTTTAATTTATTGCCTTCACATACAGACTTATTTTTCATATCTGCTAGCAAGGGCTTGTTCTGATCACAAAAAGACCGAGACTGGATGTAGAGTTGTATAGCAACGGGTGTTTTTAGCGTGAATAATAGTAATGGAAGTAGCGTATTAAACCTTCCCTCTTTTATGAGGGCTCTGAAGGTGTCAGTACAAGGCTGGCTTGTTGTATAACCTGTGAATAATTTAGGCTTTATGGGGCTGGACAGTTAAATTGTATAGCTGGGATAAACTTGCAATCTGAGCAGGATGCTCTTTAAGTAATTGTGACCAGGATCAAGGGACTAGCCTTGGAAATGGTTGAATGGATTTGCCCTTAGGAGGTTTCTCTCTTGGTAGTCTTCGGAAAACCTTGTGACGCCCTGGGGTTTTACTGGGGGAGGTCAGCAGCGGTGCAGTCTCCGTGTCTTCAGTGCAGCTCATTCAGTGGCCGGCAAAGGCACCGGGGGCACATCAGGCAAGAAAGAAAATATTGTTGTCGAAGCGATTGGCAGAGGAGGTAGTTTAGGGGGGAGACAACAGACAAGTATTGTCTTCACGTGGTTTATTGGCTCCTTCCTGCCTGCACGTGATTCCGTCTCCCGTGCCCGCACAAAGCTGCTACACAGGCTCCTTCGGGCAGTGCTGGGACCCTGCTTAAAAGCTAGTCCTCCCTCATGCTTTTTTGTCTAGTTAACTTAATTGTTGCTTTATGGCTGCAGCCTCAGCGATGCCACTGTTGCAAACAATTTGGCTCGTTTTCTCTCATTTCAGATGGTGCCTTTAGCATGCAGTAGAGAGGCTGTTGTGCCAAGGGGAGACAAAGCAGCCTCTGTTCTGCATGTGTTGGGAAGTGTGTTTCTAACCTGCTTGATGAAATCTTGCCACTGAAGGTAACCAAATGTGGTCATAAGGACAGCCTGTCCTTCCAGCCAGTTCTCACAAAACTTAAGAGTTTTTCTTTTTGACCCTTGAAAAAGCTTCACAGCCATCTTCTGAGATCACTCTGCCTGAGCAGAGCATTGCTGGTCTGCTGCTTCTGGCAGCACAGCTCTTTGCCGGCGGCAGAAGTGGCTCAGAGGCTGGTGGGCAGCTCTTGGTGACAAGATGGGCTCCAGAAAGCTTGTGAATGGTAAAGCCCATGAAAGGCTTTCTCCTCATGGCCTGCATACGTGGACCAGGGGCAAAGTCTGATAGGTACCTTCATGGCGTGGGGTGGTGGGGCGATGCTCCCTGCCCATGTTACGGCTGGCTGGATGTCTAGTGCTCCTTCAGTGTCACCGAGCGCATACCGTGGCAGATGCCTTTTCATAAGGGTGAACGGTCTGCTAGACCTTTGAACAAGCGTGTTTGGGAAGGACTTGAAGGACGGTGCAGAGAAATGAACATGCTGATGCCAAGGTGGGCAGTCTGTGGGCAAAGGGTCTGTGAAAGGGGGACCTTGCATGTTAAGTGGGACAGGCACAGTGAATGCTGGAGATGAGAAGGTAACAAAGGAGAGAGACAGAAGGGAAATAAACTTGCATGAGGTCTTTAGCTTGAGAGTAACAAACCTCAAAGGCTCTGTAAAAGAGTCTCAAGAAAGACGGGATGTAATAGGAAGTTGGAGGCTCTTGTATGTTAAGATTTAGAACTGTATATGGACTTGTTAAATGTTTACTGCACATCTTGATTAAAGTATTTTGTTTTAAACAGTTTAGGTTTTCCCTCCCAGGAAGCCTTTGTTTGGTATTTTCTTTTAAGAACTATTTTATATAATAGTCCCAGTTTTGACACTCTGTTGTGGCATTGGAGAGGATTGCGTTTCTCCACGTTGTGCTCTCCACACTGTAAGCTGCTGTGCTTTATACAAACTTCCTACCTTGGCAGGCACTGGCAGGGACTTGCCTGGTGCTCCAAATCTCACTGCTTTTGTGGTTTGGTTCCTCCCAAAATTACAGTCTCCTTCCCTGCTTGGAGGCAGAGCCACAGCTCCCAGTTCAAATACCGCACTGTGTGCAATATTGCCCCAACTCTTCTCGCCAAAACATTTCTCTTGTGTGTGAGAACTTTATTAATGAGTGGATTATGGATTATGGATTATGGATTCCAGCACCAGAAAAGGTCACCTATTATGCTAGGCACTATTCAGACTTTCCCTGTCCTGGACAGATTCAGCTCCGAATGGATGCAGACCAGGACTGGTGTGTGAGGGGAAGGGAGGATGTGACACACAAGCAGAATTGTCATTTCCAAAAGTTGGTGTTGTGATTTATTCAGGAAGACTTTTCTTTGCGTTTGGTGCCTTTTAGGATTTTTTTTAATGTAGGCTGAGAGCAGAAATGAAAAGTGAGGGGAGGCAGAAACAAAAGTAAAAACTGTTTCTTGTGGGCTTCTCGTGTTTCTCTTCAACTTGCCTGTTGTGGGGAGAGAGTGAAAGAAAGGCTGAGTTGCTGTGGTTCTTCTGCCTCTGAAGCCAAACCAGTTTCCTCTCCATCACTCCAGGTGCCCGTGGGTTCGCGCTCTCTTTCCCCTCCCCGTGCCAGGCTGAGGCTGCTGCCTGCTCCTCCACACAGATCCCAACCCTCCCGTGATTCAGAGACTCCCAAACCCCACAAGCCACTGCTGGAGCTCCTGATCCTCAGCAGCTCAGCTTGCTCTGCAACCCCAGATACAGCATCACCAGCCGCTGTTCTCTAGGCAGCGCAGCTCCCTGGGTATGGGCAGGCAGAGCTCCATTGGCAGCACTGGGAAAGCAAAGGAAAGGAAACTTGGAGGCTTCCACTTTCATCATCCTCCTTTGCCTGTGTGTTTTTTGGTTTTCCACTGTTGGGGAGTGGTGTTAATTCTTAAAACACTTTGTTGTAGCTTAAAATGACTGGATGCTGTTTGTATAGGGAGAGCTGAGATTTGTCACTGTCTCATTTCTTAAATTAGAAAGGAAAGTTAATTAAGGGATTGATTTGAATTCCTCGGCAAACTGACTTAGGAGAGCATATAAATAATCTGGCAGGATAGATAAACTTGCTCGTACTTTCATCACAGAATACTGTTTTGCTTTATCCTTTTTTGGCTGTGTTTCCTCACTCACATTTCTCCTCATCATACTAGTAGGGTAAATAAAATCTTCTGAAATTGTCCTGAGTTTCTGCTTCCTGACCTGTTCTGTCCCTTCAGAGGCCAGAGTCAACAGCTGACAAAGAGCAGTGGTCAGGCAGCTCTTCCACCCAGAGGAGTGTGGATGGAAAGTCACCACTTACAGGTCCTGGGACACTTCCTTGCTGTATCTTTTAGGTGTCTTGTTTGTTTTTGGTTTTTAATTCAGCTCCTGAAATTATTTTATTGTACTACAGATCTTGGAAAGCAGTGTTAATTCCCTCCTTACTCCTGGCTGTGTTTCTCAGAGACAGATTCTCAGAGACGTCTTGTACCAGTTGCAGTGCTGGGGCAGGTCAGGACTGTTTTGCTTGGTCTTCTGAGACACCTAGACAATTGTGTTTAGGGAAGTACATAAAAATGGGGCAGATATGGAGTGACTTTTCCTTTGGTTATGTCCTTCGTGCTTCTGGCACTTCTAGAGCTGTAGTTCCCTTCTTCTCCCTCCCTCCCTCCCTCCCTCCCTCCCATGGTGTCTGGCAAAGTGCTTCTGAATTCCTCATCTTCTAAGAATTTGTATGAATAAGCAGGATTTTCTTGAAGTAATGAGGCAGGGGGGTTACCTTTGGAAAACGTGATGAAATTGCGTAATTGAGCTGTCTAGATTAATATTCCTTACATGGGTCTGCTCTAGTAGTTTTTATTTGACTGGGAGTTACTCCACTGGCACTGAGTTCAGATACTTTAATCATTCAGATACTGAAATCATCAGTTTTGTAAATGGTGATGTAATGAAACTAATAAGTCATTGATTTGCCATCTGCATGCAAGAAAAAAAAAGAAATCTGATCTTTAGCGTGCATTGATGAGTGGAAGAGCAAGCAATGTGAAGGTTTTGTGCTCCAGCGGCAAGCAAGGTGATCAGGTGCCGCAGGATGGCATGCTGAGAGGTAACACGCCTGGGTTTATTTGTAATGTGCTGATTCAAATGGTTAGAAGTGATCTTAGTGTACATAAGTAGATTTCCGTGCAGGCGTCATATGCAGTTTTTAATCTTCCAGGCAAAGTTGTTTTGATAAAACAGCGCTGTGGTTAGAAATCCCTAGAGATGCTGACATGTCCATTTAATCTCTGAAGGGAAACACATGGAAAGGGAGAGGAAAGCCACTCCGAGCTTGATTTAACCACGTGAGTCTTGCAAAAGTATAGCTTACTGCAAAAATTGCTGGTAATCAGATGTGCTGTCACAAACAGACAGCGAATGTGTAAGTATAAAACACTTATACCAGCCCCATCAAAGGCCAGACAAAGAAGGTTTCAATGGGAGTTTGTATCCACAGATAATGGCTTAAAGTGGTAATTGATGCCAGCTGCATAAAATCACTAGGAAGGGCTCACCAGCTGCCTCTCTCCTCCAAGAAAAAAGGATGTACTCTTGTATTTCTTCATGAGAATGACAGTCTCTCTCCTCAATCCATTTTAATTTTCCCCTTTTTGTGATCCTGGCGCCTCTGCAAACGGAGGGGCTGTTAGTGGCAGTGGAGCAGCACATGTGTTGTTGGGAGGAGATGAGGGACCTTCTGTCCCCAAGGTCAGCCCTCACATCCAGATAGATCCCTGGGGCGGCCACCAAAACACCTTCCTCTGCAATGGAGGATCATGGCTGCAACCTGTCCTCCCTATGGCATGTGTGTCTATTGAGGGACCTTATGTGGAAATGGTCTTATCCGGTGAGATATTTGGGTGGGATTTATCTTGCCCTGATGTGCGACATCTGCAAGATTGGTGTCTGGATCTCGGTTAATGACCTCATCCTCCTTTTGTAGTTAAGTGGGGGAAGTAAACACTGTTAGGGCGCACATTGTTTGGCCTGTTTCAGTTGTCCACATTGGGATGAAATCAATTGTACCCTGGGAAAAACTGTTCCTGAATCAGGAACAGAATAATTTTGGTCTGGTGACTTTGTGTGTGTGTGTGTTATCTTACACCAATTGCTGTACCACAGTGGTATTGCAGCTTTCTCCTTGCTGATTAGTCCTCATGATAGTTCTTGTCGCCATCAAGTCTTTGGGACTCAGTGCCAGGGACTTATCGATCCACACTAAGTGGAATCTTCCAAAGCCTGGCAACAATTACTCTATCCATTTATTTTTGTAGGCTGGAATTTTGGACTGGATTACACTGTAGGTGAGATGCTATTTGTGCTGTGGACAAATGCTCAATCACAGCTGAAACAGGAGTTTAGACCATTATTAGCCTTAGCTAAGGGAGCTGCTTGGGGTTGCTGCAGGCCATTGACCAGGTGCTCTGACACACGGAAAAACTGAAAGAGCAGTAGCTGCCTGCAGTCTGCTGGCTCTGTATGTGCCTTTTTTTGGTTATTGTTTATTCCTCGGTGGTTTTGGTTTTGGTTGTTGTTGCAACAGATAAACATTAACAAACTTTAGGACCTCTTGCCTGTAGTATTGTAAAAGCTGTTGTGTTCATGTGATGAAGGTAGGAAAAAAATTTTCTATAAAGTCAGTATAAAGTAGCAGTTTCATCCAATTATACATATTAACCTTCCTGCAATTAAGTCCCAAACCATTAAGTATAACGAAGCTCCCACTACGTTTTTTTTTTCCTAAATTCAAGGTTCAGTGTGGTTTCTAGTGTAGACAGGTATTCTTCTTTTTTTTAAATAGGATCTAAATAAAATCACACAACAGCAAGGACAGCAGAAGCAGATGAGGAAGCACCGAGTTAGTGTTTGGCTCAACAAGCTGTTCTGGTAGCGCTTTCTCCCCACGGTGCTGTTCACTGGGAACTTTGATTTACAAGATTATTTTACTATTTTGTTTAGTGCTCCAGAAATACACAGTGTTTTACTGTAAAGATGCATCATGACAAGATTTAAGAATAGTTTGTCCCTGGTGCATTTTGGAAATTCTCTTGTAGTATTTTACAAGAAAGCACTGCATCCCGCTATTAGTGTATATGAAATAATTGTTTGCTTTGTAGCATAGGGTGGTTTCTTTTGCTAAGGCCGTGTGTACCAGTGTGTATAAATAGTTAACATGTACATGTGTTAACATCTGCGTATATCATGAATAGGATAGTTGATTGCTAGCATGGTGCAAATTGCAAGGAAGTTTAAGGCTTAAAATTTTATCTTGTAATCAGCTTTGACATTACAGGATAATCAAAATACGTGCTACCATTTCTATCAGCCTGCCACCCTAGGGAACAGAGGTTTTGGTTTCCTTCCTGGAATCAATTTAAGGTAGACATTTTCCCCCTGGATATCTAAGGCTAGAAGGTTGTGGAGCGGATGGAGATTGTGTCTGAAGGGGTAAACCAGCTGCATTTCATTCCTCTCCTTGAGAGGTGCTAGATGAGCTCCCACTGCCACGGTGCGGTGTGAGAGAGCTGGGGGAGTGTGCTGGTGGTGGGATGGTGTCTTCTCCTGTATCTGCTGGCTACCTGCTCAGACATCACCTCAAAGCCCGCCTGGATTCTTTCGTGCAGCGCGTCCCACCGTCACTTCAAAAGTGAATTGTGGGTGGTTTTAAGGAGTTGTTGCGTAGCCTTACCCGTTTTCAGCTCTTTGAAGGGATGGACTCCCTTCAGCTGAGCTGCTCTCTGCTTGGCACCTCACTGAGGTGAGGTGAGCCGGGGTAAATCCTTCCTTCACCTTTGTGTCCAAGCATCCTGTTTACCGCCTGGGCTCCCAGCTCTCTCTCCCCGATGGGCTCACTCTTCCTCCATGGAGATGCATGGAGAGGGAGGAAACTTGTGCACGAGGTGAACCGTGTGGTTCGTGCAGTGAGGGGAATTCCTGATCTCCACTTCTGCTTTCCTGCACCAGTCCCATGCTGACACCAAGGTGGAGGACCAAGGACCCTGTGGTCCTCACTGTGGGGCAACCCACCTCGGAGGGGCTGCTTTGGCAGCCAGCTGCACTGAGCCACTGTCTGGCAGTTAAATAGAACTGGTTGCAATTATCAAAATTAAAGGGAAAAAAATGAGGAAGACAGAAATAACACTCTTTTCTTGTAAATTCACAGATTTTTCTGGTTTTCTGCTTCTCTGGGTTATGTAGAATAAAAGCCTGCTAGCTATGTATTTGCTTAAGGTATTACAAGCCAAGGGATTTTAAAATGCTGTCCCGCTCCATCATTGAATGAAGTCCAGTGCATCCTTCATTTGCCTTTTTGCACTACTGAAAACTTGGAGAAGTAAAGCTCTGTTTCAGACCATCTCAGTAAGCAGGATTTTGATGACATGAACATGAGATGTGCTTATTGAGTGTGATGCTGGTATAAATTAAACTTGTAAAAATCCACTTCTGTAAAAAAGAGGAGAAAATAAATACTTCATATGGTGTATTAAACATATGGTGTTTTGTTTTCTTTTCTTTTTTCCAAAGGATGAGGAAGAAGAAATCAAACTGGAGATTAATATGCTAAAGAAATATTCTCATCATAGAAATATTGCAACTTATTATGGTGCTTTCATTAAGAAAAGTCCTCCAGGACATGATGACCAACTGTGGGTAAGCAGATATTTCTCAATCATGTTCATAAACTTTTCCCTTTTGAATATAGTTTGAGGATGACATAAAATATCACATTATGGAAAGACAAAGTAATAGAATTTGGTGCTTGCCCAAACAGATAGACAAGTGAATCACATAGGCTAATCACACATCCTTAAGAACATGGCTGAACCAAGATTTAATGTTACCAGTGGATTTGCTCTTAAAGTAACTTTTTTCTCCCATTTCCCAGATGGATGGTAACATGTTTCATGGGAACAAGGCAGATGAGCTGAGCAGTAAGAATGTGTGGCTGTAAAAAGAAAACTGCACTTGATAATTGTACCCATTACATTTCTCATCCCACCTCATCTACATCCTCTAGATCAGAGGTGTCCAACTCATTTTCACCAGGGGTCACATCAGCCTCACGTTTACCTTCAAAAGGCAGAATGTAATTTTAGGACTGTATAAATGTAACTACTCCTGCTCTAGAGGATTCAAATTCGGGTTTGAAATAGCAGGCTACAAACATCAGTGTGTGTTCCCATAAAAAAATGGGAGTTGATATGCTGTGTTGCAATGGTGCGATCAGTTTGATTCCTCCAGCATTGGATGTGCTCTTACTGCTGTTGCTGCTAATGCATTTTGCATAGCTGAGCAAACCCAGATTCCCAGCATTAAATTACAGTGATTATATCAGTCCTTGAAAATGTGGTAACTAATGTGAGACATATTCCATATATGTCTGACACACATCGGAGACATTTGCTTTGAATCTGTTTTTCAGGCAGAGATGTAAAATAAATTATATTCTCTGCTTCACGAGGGTTTCCAAAGTCACTGCTGCAACCTGATTACTTTGCTTCACTAGACAGTTGGGAACTGTGCTTTATGTTGGTTATATGCTGATATTTGTTTTGCAGCTTGTTATGGAGTTTTGTGGAGCAGGCTCCATCACAGACCTTGTGAAGAACACGAAAGGGAATACTCTGAAGGAAGACTGGATAGCATATATCTCCAGAGAGATTCTCCGGGTAAGGATAATAGTCTACTCCACTTGAAACAGTCTTCCAGAGATGTAGCCTACCTTGAAGTTCTGCAAGAAGCTGTTTCTGATCAATCCCGTTAGCCATGTCGTTGCTTGGAGAGTGTGTAGGAGCAGACAGATTTCTGCTCTGCATCTTGTAACTCAGCATGAGTTGTACTGTATTGTAGCAACAACCTTGCAGAAAATAGTAATTTCTAGTCATCAGAAGCCAACGGAAGAACTAGTGACCTATTTTAGAATCTGTGAAACAGTGTCCATAAAACACTGTTTTTGAGAAGCTTGAGGTTGTAAGTGTGGTAACACAGTAGGCTACGGAATGGGCTTTTCCAAATGCACTTTCAGCTCCTTTGCTCTGCTCCTAATAAAGTCTGTGGAGGAAAGGAGTTGTTGACCCAGGCCAGCAGTCGGGACTTCTGTGCTGCGATGTGCTCGCATGTCCTATATTCCTGCAGCCTGTCTAGAACGAGCAGCTACGTGCTATGTGGCTGCACGCTGTAGAGCGCTAGCAGACGGCACTGCAAAAGTTTCTCAGGAAGAGGAATGCCACTTACCAGTTTTTCTAAAGCTGAAGCTTTAACTAATTACTCTTCATATTTAATCTCCAGTTGGTACAGTTTAAGTGCTTTTTGAATTGGCATTTGTTTGCTGCACTAAGTAAATCTCGTATGGTTTTCTTCTTGCTTTACGTAAAAAAAATTGCCTCCTACCCGTACCCCTACACAGTGTGTTTGTTCAATTGCCTCATCATAAATGAAGTTCTGGAGGGCTTTATGTTAAAGGAAGCTGTCCCTGGTTCTTGCAGAAATCAATGCTGCTGTTGTCTGGGTTACACATTTGCTCTGCCATGGCAATTTTTAAGATGGTGAGGGAGGGAGATGTTCAATTCTGGTATCTTGCTTTAATTCCGAATGCTAGGAGAGAGTCCGTCTGTTGGTGTTTGGACTCGTCCATTTTAAACCTACTGATGGTTGTGTTTCAAATCAAATGCACAGCATATTTTAATACAAGGAAAGCTAACTTCTGCAGGACTGATCTTAAGCTTGAGTTGAGAACTGTGTGACCCTGGAGGTATAGCATGCTGTGTTGCATTTATCCTAGGTTTTCCCAGGTTAAAGTAGTCACATTACTGAGAAGAGGAAAGAATTATTTACATCAGAAAAGAGTTAGATGAAAGCTATTTTCTCATTCCTGCGAGAGATTTGCGAAAGGAGCCTTAATTGCTCGCTAGCGGGAACTGGAATATCTGGAAAAAAGGAATGCTGAACTTACAATGCTATGAGACATTGCAAAACCTGATTCGACACCGAGTTTGTCAGAGGCAGAGAGGTTGTGTAACACAAAGTTAAAATGAGCTAAAATGCCAAAGATTGGTGCAGGTGAAGACGCAGGTGAGAAGGTCAACCCAGTGGATCCCTGTGTGGCTGGAGGTGCTTGGGGGCTGCAGGAAAATGGAGCTGTGTCCCTCTGTCTCCTCCCAGCCCTTCGCAAACCCGAATGTGTTTTTTCAGTAAGGTTAGATGGTACTCTGGAGAGAACAGACGATTATCTCTCTGGCTCAGTCAATGTAGCAGAAGGCTTTAAAAAGTATCCTGTGTGAAGCTGTGGAAAAGCCTTCATTCTTGTGAAAAATAAGACCCCACTTAGCATTAGCAGCCAGTGAAGGGTCTCGGGGACATCAGCTGTTCACTTGTTTCACTTGTGACGTGTGAAGAGGAGTTGTGGATGGTAGGTTTTTTTGTCATGCTCATTAACTGTTTTAAAGAAAGAAAATAGCCCAATGGTTATGTAGGCAAACTGGTAAATGATCATTTAATGAAGAACATGTGTTAGGAAATATTTCTCTACAGCAACCAGTACTCTCTTAACCTTTTGCAGCTGTAAAGGTTCTATTTCTTTATTTTTCATAAAACATTAAAAGCCTACGAGGGCAACATGAACAGGCAAGATGATCCCACCAGAGACTACAATTTTCCAAGCACAGAGCTGAGGAGAAACCAAAATACAGGCAGTTGCTAAGAAGGGGTTGCCTGTTGTTCTCCCAATTACATTACAGAGTAAAATGCAACATATGTCTTCCTCAGCCCTCCCTCCACATGGCTAACGCTTTGGGGCATGTGTCCAGGTGCTGTCTCAACAAAAAGCACCGTATGCCAGGAGGTTTTGTTTCCTTTGGAAAGTACAATGCTCATGCTTTTCTTTTTTTTTTTCTTTTGCATGTGTGTGTGTGTTTGGTTGTGTGTTTTTTTTTTTTTTTCTCCTGAGGAACAATTAATTATCTGGCTTCATGTTTATGGAGGCTGGAGAACTGCAGCTTTGAAGTGGAGCTTTTGTTTGTCATCAGTCTTCCCTTGCCCTCAAATAAACTGCCAGTCCATCAGCCCCCCACGCCCTTCTCAGGGGAACACAAATGCATGCTGATTGATGATGCCTCCCTTCTCCCTCTGCCTCCCTTCCTGGACTAAGTTCTGGGTGACCCTGTGTGTGTCTGATGTCAGTGACGTACACTGATGCTGATGTCATTTATAGTGTCACGGCACGGAGACTTTCTGGTATCTGAACTTTCTTCAAGCAACAGCTGAGTGGTGTTTGCACAGTGCAGGTGCTGAGCTGTATTCGGTTACAGTGTCTGCACAACCTGGGGCCTCTGTCGCTGCTCCATTACCAAAAGCTGTGTGGGGGAGTTCTGCTACAGTTCTCCTGTGGGTCCAGTGGTACCTGGCTGCTGAGCAAGAGCCTGAAACCCAGCGCTACGGGCTTTGGGGATGCTGGGTATGAGTAGCTGTTGCTAAGCCAAGAGCCTAACTCTGAGTGTCTCTCCTTCCTCTCTTAACACAGGGGTTGGCACATCTTCATGCCCATCATGTGATTCACAGAGATATCAAAGGGCAAAATGTGTTGTTAACGGAGAATGCAGAAGTGAAACTCGGTAAGTAGGCATGCACATCCACTTCCTCATTCATTCAGCCTGTGTTTTCAGATGTTCCCAAAGTAATTTCATCCTTTAAGAGGCTGGTGCCATGTTCCGTAGCATGTGATCACTGTCACTGCTCCTGTGTGGACCGAGGTCCTGCACGTATTTTCTCCTGCTTCAGGACGATGGATTACAGGTCGTTGTTGCATTTCATTAGAAGATGTTGACTTTCATGCCAGAATCAGTGAGCAGATTGTTTTGTGCCCCAACTGAGCCATGCGTGACTTGGGTTTGTTCTGATTCCTTTCATTCTGGACTTCAGGAAGTGATGGGAGTCATTCTTCTATTTGACTTAAATTAAAATAGCAGCTGCTGTGCAGGTTCTGGACACAAAAATACAATCTAAATGGCACTCTTGAGGGAGCTGCGGCATCAAGTTCAAAATGCAGTTCCAGCTCTGACATGCCTGCTGAAAACCACGCTCATCCCTAACCTCTTCTTTCCCTTTCAAGTGGACAAACTCTTTTTTTTTCCTTCTCTCTAATCTGTCTCTTCCACTTACTGCACACTTTAACCTTCTGTATTTGTATCACGCTACATTCGCCACCTTTTTCTGGTTAAATATAGAGCCATGCCGAAGCCCTCCCACCCAGCCCACATCCCTTCTGTTTTTCATTACACCTTCCTGCAGCACGAGGCATGAGAAGACGTCCTGGCTGCTGGAGGAGGAAGCTGTTGGGAGAGCTTTCCTCCTTTTGGTCCAAAGTGGAGCACAGTAGCTCCTGAAAGTGTTGCTTTCACTGTGCTCATTTACACCAGTTTGTCAGTGTTGCTCAGATGATGGATGCAGTGAAGCTGACAACAGCCCTCCTAGAGCAGATGCCATTACTGGTATAGAAAGACACACATCATTGTTGTCATGAGCAGGGAGAAGTGAGGGGAAGAAAACACCCTGGTAATGTAATTGTGCTGTAATGAAACAGGCACCTCTTTTGCAACCCATGTGCGTATGTGCTCAAAGTTGGCTTATCTTGAATAATCCTCATCTTTTGCTCCTATCAATGCGTCTGCTCTATGCGTTAGAGCAGGGAGCAAGTCGCGGAGCAACAGATTATTTTTGCTGTCCAATTTCAGGGCAGAAAAGGTGGACAGCTGAAAAGGGGACGAGTTGGCGCGTGTGGTTTTCCCATAGTGTGAGAGGTACATTTGGGAAGCAGCTCCCTCTGTATAAACAAAGGTGGTTTGCTTCACCATTTGGGAAGGGAATAGCCCTTCTTCAGCCTCCCAAGGCAGTGTTTTTGCAGCTGCACGCTCCCTTCTGTCCAGGCAGGCTGGAGAGGGGAGCAGGAGAGATGGTCATATGCGGCTGTGTTTCTTGACACTTGTAGCCTAAACATGTTGCCCGTGAAGTGCAAGGGCTTGGCTGCCCCAGTATTAATCATCATATTTCTCCTCAGCATGGTCCTCCCACATGGAACATCCAAATGGTTTTATTTCCAAGTCACCTTACAGAAGTAATCACTGCATTGTTTTTCCCCTCTTATTTTTATTTTACCATTTTCCCATCCACAGTGGATTTTGGTGTGAGCGCTCAGCTGGACAGGACAGTTGGCAGGAGAAACACTTTTATTGGAACTCCGTACTGGATGGCTCCAGAAGTTATTGCCTGTGATGAAAATCCAGATGCTACGTATGATTACAGAGTAAGAGTCTCCTGTTTACAGAAAAAAAAAAAACCATGAACAAAAACCAAAACCCTATACTTGGAATATGAATGTCCATGAACAAGGACAGTTTTTGAGACTTTTTATATTTTGTAAGAGTAATACTATTTTGTGTAGCTATATTCTTATTGCAGGAATACAAGGTATAGGTCACTGCCAAATTGCGACCTTTAATAGTTGCTGTTACTTGTATTATTACAGCTTTGAGACATGAGGAGTATAGGACTTCAGCATGCTGTAGGCGCTCAGAGAAGGCAAAAATTAGTTTAATTGGAAACGCTCATGTTCTCAATTTGTATAATGATTGTACTTTAAATTGTGTTAGATTATGTCCTAGTTATTGTAGTAACCCAGAACAATGCATTTTAGGTGTTGCCTTTAAATAGAATCACCGTCTGGAAAGCCAGTGAGGTACAGAAGGAGCTCTTTAAATCTGTGGCTATTCCTCATTTCAGGATACATATATGTGTTGATAAAAATTTATCCATCACAGCATTTCCCAACAAAGGTCACTTTTTACATAGCTTACTGCAAACCAAAGTTATGATTACTGCAAAGCCATAATTGGCTTGATGGTATTTGCACTACCCTTAAGAATATTATGTGAGTGTATTTAAAGTTGAATTTCTCTAGTGACAGTATTCAGTAATCTTAAAAATTCTCAGCTTGCTTTAATGAAAGCACAAAGAAAGAAAAAATGTGAAAATATGCTTTTCAAAAATCTTCACTTAAACGAAGGCAATTGTTTCAACTTAACCAAGAAAGGCAAAAAAGATATCAGAAAGCGTATGATTAAGGCCTTACAATGAATTTTAGAGCTGAATATCAATTATATCAATTTGCCAAGACTGCTAACGGTATTAGCTATCATTATGTCGGTGCATGTCTAAATCTATTTTAAAAATCCAGATTATTTGAATTGGTGTTTTTATACCTTTTGATTAAGATTGATCAGATTGATCCTATTTCTCTTGATTTAGTCACATTTTACATCCATCAGTTCATTGTACTAGAGATAATGCTTTATATATTTGCAGATGGAGTTATTAGGAAGGGTGGCTGTTAAATGATGTAACAAAGACCAAAAACTCTCTGCAATATTTCCTAATGCAGTAGTGATGTGAAAAATAACTTCTTCTGTCTCTGAAAACACCGGTTTATTGTTCCTGGTGGAACCTGTAAGGCTTTTTCCTCCCAGAAATACATGGTTGAAAAATTTTGTAAGAACAGGAGCTTAGATGGCTGTGTTGGACCAAGAGAAAAGATTGCCTTGCTGGGTCTGCAGATGCCATCGTTAGAAACGCTTCTCTGCTTCTAGTACAAGAAGAGCTTATTTGAGTGTTAGTCTTGACAAATTTTTAGAAAAAGTCATTATTGTGACCAGAAACGAAGGCTGCATTTCTCAGGAACAAGCTGTCTTCCAGCAGCCTCCTCCCGTGTTTGCCCTGTAAGCAAAGCGTCAGTCTCTGGAGGTGGTTCTTCACCAGGACGGTGACACCTCTCACCTGTGTGGGACCCTCCTGGCTCTCACTCAGCAGTCTTCATATCTCCATCTTTTGTTTGGGGGAATAGGTACAGTGTTTTCTGTGAGTCTACTACAGGGAAATGTTTAATCCTTAGTAAACAAGGACTGAAAATTCTGTCATTTGATAGACTTAGCTTTGGGGCCAATGTATTTTTGGCTGTCCTAATATGAGCATATTTTTATGTGTTGTTAGAAAGGGTTGTTTGTATACTCTGAATGAATACGTGCATGCATTTGTGTATATATATATATATGTATCATATGACAAGTAGGACTTTATAATACTGTTATTAAAAAAAAATAGCAAGCTTATGTTATTTAAACAGCCTTGGTATTTGGTTTCAATCTCACCTACAGGACCTCTGTAAATAGTACTTTCTGATTGTCTGAATGGGTAAATCCACCTACTAACATACGGTCTCTCTCTTTTTCTGCAGAGTGACCTTTGGTCATGCGGCATTACAGCCATAGAGATGGCAGAAGGAGCCCCCCGTAAGTGATACGTGTGCTTCTCCAGTGGGCTGATTAAGACTGAAACATATACTTGGGAGATTCTGGTTGTAATCTAAGCCTAGCTTTGAGGTTTCTGAAAGTATCCTCATGTTATTTCTGTTCTCTTTGGTTTTGCCTACCCTATAAATATAAAATCCCATAAATAGCAATGCTTTGGATAAAGATAGGATTCTGTTTAGGCACTACAGTGTAGACTGCAGTAATTTAATTTCTATGGCAGTAGTATTTGGAAGCTAATCGAGCATCAGACTTCCTTCCTGTGGGTAGTATATTGTACTTTGAAATTGTGTCATCATTTGTGTATGGCCTGGCCTGGGATTCTGCAATCTCAGCCAGGGAGAGGGGCAGCGGGGCCTTGAGTAAACCGACCTTAATGAAAAAAGCATCTGTAATGATTGTTTCTGTGTCGACTTTCCGTCAGTCT
Source organism: Patagioenas fasciata (assembly GCF_037038585.1). Lineage (NCBI taxonomy): Eukaryota > Metazoa > Chordata > Aves > Columbiformes > Columbidae > Patagioenas > Patagioenas fasciata. The sequence goes on along the minus strand of NC_092520.1, from coordinate 68,451,562 downwards.
GGGTAACACTCACATTGCTTCTCCTTTTGTTTCCACTTGTTGGTGGAAGGTGTCGATCTTCCTTAATAGTGACATGACTTAAACTGTAAATCCATCTTCAACACCAGAGTACTGAAATTAATGCTTCCTGCTTGAGAATAGTCATCAGTTGATACGAGCATTTTTGAGAGAGAAGCCTGGGAAAAAAAAAAAGCTACAAGAAGTTGTTCATATTTTCTCCTCACATACTGTCTTTGAAATAATCATGTTGAAATTAAGTATTGATATTTTCCTAGCTAAAAAATGGTCATTTTATTATAGCCACTGCCTGATTTTTTTACTATTGTTGTTAATGTACAATTTATAAATCGAAGCACAATGCTCTTGTTTTGATTCGTGTTTTAGGTGATTTGTTGGTTTGAGTTCGGTTTTTTTTCCCCCTTCCTAATTGCACATTTGCATGAATGCCCATGTAGGAGCTGCTTCCAGGACATCTCAGCCAGTGCCCTGTTAACAGCATTTGAGCTACCACTTGACCTCCTTTTTGCTCTACCTTTTTTTTTGTTCAGTGCGTTGGATTGCCTGGGTGGCTTTCAATTAAAATCTGTGTCTGTGGGTTTTGTAAGCCCGGAATTGGACAATAATATTTTTTTCATTTTCAAAGTGAAGCAGAGCTTGGCCTCTGTTTGTGTAAAAGCACAAGAGGGCCATTTGAGAAGTAAGCAGACAATGTCAGGAAGATATGCCAGGGGGGGTTTAGTTTGGGCATTAGGAAAAGCTTCTTCACCCAGGGGGTGGTGGAGCACTGGAATAGGCTCCCCAGGGAGGTGTCACGGCCCCAAGCCTGACAGCGTTCAAGAAGAGACTGGACAACACCCTCAGACACATGGTGTGAACTGTGGGGTTGTCACATGCAGGGACAGGAACTGGACTCCACGATCCTTATGGGTCGCTTCCAACTCAGAACATTCTGTGATTCTGTGATCCAGTGTAAATGCTGACCAGCTCTTAATTTTGCCTGTCCTCTGGTGTGTGGGCTCTGGCTCCTCCTTCATGGGGTGGCTGAAGAATCCATCTCTAAGCTTGGTGGTCTCATGGGATCCACAGGCTTCTCTGCCAAGTTTGTAGCCTCTTATTTCTGATTCCAGAATCATCTTCCCATCAGTATGTTTCTCCTGAATTTCTGTTGTGTGGAAAACATTATCTCCTTTGTACAGTGGTGGTTCAGGCTGAGACTGATGGTGTGAGGGGTCAAGCATAGAAAGATGGTAAAACCAGAGGATTTGTTTCTAGTGATCTTTCTTGGGCAGCCTTCCCTCTCTGCTCCCTTGTTTCCCTGTGTTGGTGCTGCTATGATACTTGCCATGGAGCAGGAGGAAAGGCTGTCTGACAGAAATCCCACTAAATGTCCTCTGAAACCAACAAGACCTTTTTTGACAGAAGTCATGGGTTTTCATTTCAGTTCTGTTGGGAGTCCTGTTTTGGATACAGACACTCACATGCTTCAAAAGTGTCACACCTTAAAGAAAATCTCCAAGTCTGGAGAGCAAAAATGAGGCATCCTCCATAGTGGGAGAGAAGGACAGGTGAAGGGAAGTCTGTATGAAACAGTAACTGTGTCATTCTTCCCTTCTGTCATCATCATCTCCCAATATTTTATTGACCAGAACGTAAATTAGATGATTTAGGGCTGGAGAAAGGCCATGCACAGATGTTCCCATCATGGTTGATTCTGAAGGTTAATCGGTGTCTCGATCTCTTTCTCTTTTTGGGGCTGTCCTTGGCACACTGAGCTGTGGAATTGTTGTCATTCTGGGCTAATTCCATTTAGCTGTGTTGCTGTCTGCGTTTGCTACATGTGTGGTCGGGATGGTGGGAACGGCTGTGGAAGCTGAAACTATGCTATTGACAGACAGCAACTAAGCCAACGTCTGTATGTTTCTGTTTGGTTTTGTTTTCTTTCCTTCAGCACTTTGTGACATGCATCCCATGAGGGCACTCTTTCTGATACCCAGGAACCCTCCCCCACGGTTAAAATCCAAGAAATGGTATGTATTAGTTATCTCTTGTTTGTAGCCCTTTTTGAAGTGTGGTGTTTTCTTGTGTCTCATCTCATGCTGTTTTGTTACTGCTTCCACAGAACTGTAAAGCAATTTAAGTTAGCAAAAATCACTCTATTGTTCTCTTCTGTGCCACTGAATCAAAGCATCAAATAAAAAGTATGCGTTGTTTATTTAGTTCTGTTTGTCCTAGAGAAATTTTATCGCAGTTGTATGAAAAGAAAAAACAAGCTTTTTCTGTGACAGAGTAACATCTGTATTAAGGTGACAAATGAACCCATATTTAAAAAAAAAAGCTCCCAAAGCCCTCTTAATATGCAGTATGTTTCCTCAGATGAATCGTAACACAGAAACAGAACACTACTGTAGCGTTCTAGTTGCTAAGTTGAAAGGAGCTATTAAAACTAATGGAAGCTTTTACTATAATTATTGTAAACGATTGAAATTGAGCGCGCATTTCTTGCCAGCTGAGAAGAATCAATTCGTATTGGAGGATTTCCTCCCAGTTACTGGTTACAACTGGCACGTATGAAACAAAAAGACTCCCTAGAAAGAGGTTTCATATAGATTGAATGTGATCACAGGATGCTGTGATCCTGTCAAAATAATGAAGTGATTTGACTGCTTGTTCAATATCAACATAGTTTGAACTTGGCTTGCTTGCTGGGCTTGGTCTTTGCTTGGATTGACTTGTTTATGCATTTGTACTGTCAAGGCATCCCTCTCCCTCTTGCTTTCTACATATATAAAAGGAATAGAGACTCATATACAGTATTTGCGTAAGCCTTTCATTAACTTTTTTATTTAGAATAATAACATGTAAGGTGTGAGGAATAAAATAGACAAACAAAAACCAAGCACCTTGAATTCCACCTCTTAGATTGCAGTAGGAAAGTGAAGTGATGGATGGAAACCCCTGTTGTTTTTACCCGTAACCATGTAGTGGAGGTGTTTGCCGCCTAAGCACAGGAGAGGGTTGAGAGCACTTAGCAATCAAAAAGTGGCTCTGGCCAAAGCCAGTGTTGTTGTGGCTCGACTGTTTTGATAGTGTGCTCAGTGGTAGGTTATGAGAAGATAGGATGAATGATGAAAAATGCAGTTTTGAATATTTCTGGTGTTTTGCAAGCTGGCTTGTTTGGTGACTTCTATCTGGAGAGGTCCTCTTTCAAGAGTTCAAATGAACTGCAAATTTAGGGAAGTGGTGTTCCAACTTAGCTAACTCCCATACCTGTCACTTTATGTGGTGTGCAGGAGGAGCTCCGTTCAGTTCATACCCTTTAATTGTGTCAGTGAGAATTTTACCCCAAGCGCTTGTGTTGAACAGACAACACTGTTCAACACCCACCTGTTGTTCTCTGAGGATTTTTTTTGTGTGTGGCTCTTCAGCTAAAGAATAAAATAATCTTATATTCTTGCAGACCTAACTGTGTGAGCCCAGGTGCGTACAAAAGCAATACAGTGCTGCTTCTGTCAGGGGAATGTTGGCCGCACTTCTTGCGGCTTTTGGTACGTCTGTTCTGAAGCAGACATGCCCTTAGATAGCGTGGGCAGGTGGAGACACACCAGAGCTGCCCTACCTGTGCTCCAAGCAAGCTGGATGCTACCCAGCTCTGGTCCAGAAGTAGCAGAGCTGGGTTTGTATGATTTACCTTCACTAACAGATCCTACCTTTCAGGGCAGCTATGCCTGTGAAAGACGGTATGTTACTGTGAGGCTGTGCCTAGGCACTGAAGGTATGTGGTTATCGCTCTGTGTCCATCCAGCTCAGTGCTCAGCTTGAGTAGGCTCAGCTTGAGCACACTCAGCTCTGTTTAGGGGGCTCATTTGCAGACAGCACTTCTACCATCCTCTGGGATGTCCTGCTCTTTGAGGAAAGCAATTAGACTTTGGTGAAGAACAGAAAAAAAATGTTTGAGCAGAGTTTTACCTGTGAACTTGTTTTGATTTTGTTTTTGTTTTTTCCCTTTCCTGCTTTCTCAGGTCAAAAAAGTTTTTCAGCTTTATAGAAGGTTGTCTAGTGAAGAATTATATGCAGCGTCCTTCTACAGAACAACTCCTGAAACATCCCTTTATACGTGACCAACCAAATGAAAGGCAAGTCCGAATCCAGCTTAAGGACCATATAGACAGGACCAGGAAGAAGAGAGGAGAGAAAGGTATGCAGCTTCAAAAATCAAGTATTCAGCTTGTTAAAAATGCATATTTTTGTCCTGCTTTGCATTCTAATCCCGACCCCTAGAAAAGCTCCAAACAACTCAGACCCTTAAAATGTTCTTTTTTTAAGGCTTTTAGCCTTTGCTCTGTCTTCTACAGAGAAAGTATCAGTTTCAAGTGTCTTATTTTCAGATAAGTTAAATTTACTCACTTCTGGGCCACTCCCTCTTCCACACAAGCATTAAACAATATTTAGGAGAGGATATTGGCCTATGTGCCTTTCCCTTTTTTGGTCTGTGGTAGGTTCATTCCTAGAATGGTGCCATAAACCAGTCTCACAGGAAGTAACCCACCACAAGAGGTATGAAGCACATGTCTTGGGCACCCTGTTCCCTTTATTCAGGTGGTGCCAAGGTTCTCCAGGTGTCTTGTCTTACATGTAAAACCTGGTGTAATTCAGGGAATTTGCTGGAAGTCTGCTTTAAAGCACTGTGCAGCTCTACAAGTGTGGGAAGTTGGGCTTGCATATGTACAATGAGTTCTAGGGTCTGCGACAGATCGTCTCACTGAAGGGGATAGGAACTGGTTCACTAAAGCGTTATTGCAACCCCCACTGTCCTAAAATTAAATATAAGCACTATCTAGGCCTTTGTTTCTTTTCTGTTAGATGAGACAGAGTATGAGTATAGTGGAAGTGAGGAAGAAGAGGAGGAAGTGCCTGAACAAGAAGGAGAGCCAAGGTAATAATTGCTTTTGGGAGGGCTCTGGGCAGACCATGCCAAGTAACTCTAAAGATCTGTGACTGTAAATCAGGAACATGCTAAGTTTCTGTCTCTTATTAAGTGAATGCTCAAGCCACAGAAACCACCCAAAGGGTTTGAATACCTATTCTGTGACTGCTAAAGGTTTTAAAGCCCCTCCTCATATGGCTTAGAGCCAGTGTGCTCTGGATGGAGGGAGATTTATGGCAAATATGATTGGTCGTGGTTCCATAATGTCAGAGTCTGTCCTTATTTTGCTTGGCCTCATTTCACGCCTTCCACTGAGAGCGTGTATTCAACATGCATCCCAGTGTCTTTGCTCTGAAAGAAACGAGATGAAAATTTAACATCATGCTATATTTTATTAATGTCCCCTGCTTTGGGAAAGGTCTTTAATGGCCCATCAGGCTTCATTGTCCAGGAGGCTTTGACTTCCTCTTGTTGCAGTTCCATTGTCAATGTGCCTGGAGAATCAACCCTCCGACGTGATTTCCTGAGACTGCAGCAGGAAAACAAGGAACGGTCCGAGGCCTTTCGGAGGCAGCAGCTGCTGCAGGAACAGCAACTCCGTGAGCAGGAGGAGTACAAGAGGCAGCTGCTAGCAGAGAGGCAGAAGCGCATTGAGCAGCAGAAGGAGCAAAGGAGGCGGCTGGAAGAGGTACAGACAAGAGGCTGGAGCTCAGGGGGTGAAAAAGCCCCTCTTCCGCTTGTGTTTCCCATTCCTGCACCCATTTAAAGAGTTACCAGTAGCCCCAGCACATCTCAGGAAAGAAGATGTGCAAATCCACTGGCAAACGTAGGGCAAAGCACTTAAATCCATGTCTGGCTACTTGAATATGACCTGACTTCCAAAGCATTTGAATATCCAACAGCTCCTATAGAGGCAACATGAGCCAAAGCTGGGTTGTTTGAAGGTATCTGGGGGAAGACTGTGTCTTGGTCTCTGTTCCAAAGAAGAGGCAACATGTCTAGACTTTAGGTAGCTGTAGAGAAGAGGAGACATTAATTATTCCCAGATGGATTTTTTTTCTCAACATTACTTTTTCTGGGGCCATGACATGCTTCAGATTTCCCTTTAAAGCTTTCTCAAACATCTGTGTTTGGCACTCATTCATGGTAGGAAGAACTCTATTTTTTTAATCTATTACTCTCTCATGCATAGTAACATGATGACTAAAAGCCACCTAGATTTATAAATATGATTTATAAATCAATGTTAAAATTATATTTCTGCGAAAATTACAAATATGTACATCATACTTTTGTGATATGGTAAGCATGCAATTTGCATACATTACCAGAAGATAAAAGAAAATGAATGTACAGCTACAATATTGTTCTGTCATACTTTTCACCTCCTAAGATCTCGTGTGCATTTGTATATTTGTAGATGGAGTACACAGTGTGAGCTGCAGAGGTAGGAGGATTTCAAAACAGTTCTCTGGGCCAGAGCTGGGTATGACACAGAGCTGAAGTGAAACCGATCCTCTGGCTCCTCAGGAAGTGCAGGGTCAAATTCCAGTTGTCCTTGAATGACCTCTTCCTTGAGTCGCTGTTTCAACTGCTTGCTTAGCAATGATGGAAAAACTACACCCAGTCTGGTTTTCCAAATCCTGGTGATGTTTAATGAGGACACAACCAGGACCAAATGTTGATTTGCATACCGTGACGTTTTTACGTAACAAATAATACAAAATTCAAAAAAGCTTTGCAGGTCACATTATGCTCTTTATCCGTCTTTTTCAATTAGCAAGTGAGTTGAGTGCTGCTCTGAGGGATTGGTAGCGAAGACTGAGCCACACATGAAGCCAGGAGGAGAGGGACAAGGGGAAGGCATATAAACTCCATTTCTCTTCTTTTTCTTCCCCACCCTTCTAAGATCGCCAAGATAAACATTGTAGCTCTTCGAACTGTTTTTAGACTCTGTAGTGATTTTGTGGCGGTAGCAGATAATAAAAAGAGGCTAGGAAAAGAGACCATGAGACAATATGAACACAATATTCGTACTGTCAAAGGTGAGCAAAAGTTGAAATACCACTTAGCCTCTAAATTTTTTTTTAGTATGAGAATCAATTAATTCTTTTAAATGCCTCTTTAACCTCCAAGGTTCTGTAGGTGGTACTTCTTTGATGAGGACAGAGGTTGCGATTAAATTATCTAGGTCATTTAGCTTTAGTAATCAGTGCAACTCTTCAAAATCCGGAATTTCTTTTTAAAATACTGGAGATGCTGCTGCTAGTAGTAAAAACAAATCAACACACCTCTCTGCTGCACAGGAATGAACTTCTTGGGAATGTTGCAGAAATCATAATTTATTGAGCAATTAAAGGGCACTTACCTGAAGGTTGTGTTTAGCCAGTCCTGGTTTTTAAAATACAAACCAGAACAACTTCAGCAGCCACAAGATGGCGTGTAGTGTAGGTTGGTGTTTTAATGAAAAAGATTACACAGTAAACCATGTAACATTTGTAAGGGAAAAGCTTTTATGTTTTATTGAGACTTCAACTTGATTCCCTTGATGTGAATATGGATTCCCTTTATATGAATATGAATGAGGGGCTATAAATGTTTCCTTTTGCACGTGATGGAGTGGTCATATTGTTCTTAAGGTTAATTAAAAAGAAGTCTCACACTGAGCTTTCAGAAGAACTCGGTTTGTTGGATCATGTGTTGGAAAAATGTATGATCCCAAGTGATTTTTAACAAAACAACAGTCAAAACAAGCTCTTTAAGATGGGGGAAGGGTGGTAGACACATATTTAGATAAACATCAGTGTTGTGACACAATTGAAGGCCAGAATATTGAAATGTTGTCGCTTTGTCCTTAAGTCACCCCCCCTGTTTTCATGAAACCAGTAAACAATGAAGAGCTTGGTGATGTGAGTTAAGATTAGTCTCAGGCATCGAATCTCTGGGCTTCCATCACTGTGTTGATGTTTTCACCAAGCCCTGCTTTCTTGTAGTTTTTGCTTGTGTAGAGTAAGTGTATGTTTGAATATACCTGTTTAACATTCTTTGGGAAGAATTTTATGCATTAGATAATTTCCCTGAACAAGTTGCTTATACTTCCCCTCCTTCTGCCCCCCTTCAGCTTCCTAGATTAACATTGAGGGCTTGTTCTTACAATGCTGGCACAGAGCCTAGACAGTTTTGTCCGAGACTGCAACAAGAACGGTGTTTAGGAAATCTGCCAAAAACTGTAATTCTCAGCAGTATTAGAGAAAAGATTAATTTTTAAAAGGCATATAGGTGACTTCTAAAACTCATTTTTGGGGAAACCTTATCATTTTTTTATTACTGAGGAGGTAGAAATGATATGTGGTCAAAGTGCAGAGAATTACCTGAAACATTTTGGAAAGTGGATTGCATGTTCTCACTCCCATCCCCCTTTTAAAAATCATACATAGATTAGTTTCATAAGTATCAGCTATGTGTCATGTAAGTGTTTAGATGGTTAAAAAAGGAAATCTGAGCTGTTACAGGCTGTTCTGACATAGGCCTGTGTTTCTTCTCAGTGTGATGGGTATGGAAAGACATTTGAATTAGTACTTTGTGATACTGAGTCTGGTTTGGGAGATTCAGAATTAGCTGTAGTGTAATCCCATTCTGTTTGGACTTCTGTAGACCAGGATAACTTCATTAAATGATGTCTCTGTCCCTGGTTATGAGAACCTAAGATGGATGTTTTGAAGTGGTCCATTGGCAAGTCCATTGGCAAGTAGTACGGTCCAGGAGAAGCAGATTTGTGGAACACAATAATTAAAGTGCTGAAGACCCGCAGACTTCATGTGTTTGAAGACAGGAGGAGTTCCTTTGGATTAGCTGAGGTCTAGACTATGTGCCTGCTTGTGGTTGGAGTGCATCTGCCTTTTTAATTTCATCCAAAAGGAGTGGCTGGCACTCCAAGACATCTTCAAAATATGAAACAAATCCTGGTAAGTGGAGATGATTGGATGATTCACTTCAAAAGAGCACTGCTGATCTGAACCAAGATGCTAATGCAGGTGTACCTGGAGGCAATTTTTGCCAGGGCTTCGTTTCTTTTATGGAACGGGAGGTTATCCATATCTGATTAATTTGAATTGCTTGCAGTTTGGCTGGTACTGAGTAAGAAGTTCTACTTCTGCTTTATCTCTAGTGTGGGCAAAGCAAAAGTCTGTTTATTAATCTTTCCAATCCTCTTGCCAAACTGATACCAGGCTACCTAATTCTTTGTGAAAGAAATCACTAATGTATGTATTTATCAACGTTCGTCTGAATATAGGACAGAGTAATAATATTTTATGAATATAAAATTAGAAAGTCTGTATTTATCTTCAGCAATTCACTGTATGAAGGAAGTCCTGAATTCATTGGTGTACACCAGCTGCATGTGTAGCTGCATTGCCCCCTCCTGGTAAATCGTGCTCTACTGCATGGTCTTCCAGTTTGGAGGTGTCTGGTACCATTACAAGATCATCATTAATGGACCCTGAACCTGGATAAGGAGCTAGAGTATTGACACTGTATTTTCTGTGGTGTTTTGTTTTTTTTTTTTTTTAATTGTTGGCTTAGTAAGTGCTGGTTTTGTGAAATGCAGTAATTTGAGGCTGTCTGGGCTCTGTCAAAATTCTGTTTTGGCATCTCTGAAATTTCGTTGAAGAGTTCCTGCCCTTACCTTCTGGTTAACAGTTAGCTCCTTGAAAATCAGCTTTTCATCTGACGTGTACAAGAAAGTTGGTAATACCATATCCAACCAAAGAAGATCTGGATATGCATCCATAGTTTCACTTAATCCAGATCTGTACCTGCTGTCTATTGGGTAACAGTGTTTAACATCAGGCCTTTTTTGGAGTGCATGGTAAGAACTTTAATATTTAGCAATCACGATTTATTAAATTCAGAAGCCCAGGTTTTATAAATAGAATTGACATGAGTTTTAACTAATGGTTTTACCTGTCTCCTTTCCTGTGGGCAAGCCTAAGGAACATGGTGACCAGCGCTTTGGTGTGTCCTCATGGAAGAATTGCTAGAGGCAGTCAGGAAAGCAACTTTGTGCCAACAGAAGGGTGATAGGAAGTCAGCTGAAGGGCTGCTTCTGAAGCCAACTTGGGTCAATGACAGCTTGCCACCAACCAGCTTTGCCATCAGTTTGACAAGGTGTAGACCAGGACCCGAGAGATGCTTGTCGCTGTAGGTTTCCTTTCTCTGGGCTTGTTAAGAGTAAATTCCACTTTCTTAGTGGCCAGTAGTTCAATGTTCAGGTTTCAAAGGCCACATGCAAAGGAGGTGAAACTACTCTCTTATGGCGAGGGCTGGAAATAAGTGGATTGTGCGGGGTGTTTTTGTGAGTACTGGTGGTGCCGGGTGCCTCCCTGCCCACCCGCCTGGTGAGGGGCTGAGGTGGTGTCTGATGGGAAGATGGAAGTGATGCTGAGAAACCCCATCTCTTTGTGTACTTTGGAGGAAAGGCAGTAGTGCATTTGTGCTTTGGAAATTAGACTTGAATGCACACTGGTGGCAGAGGATCCTTCTTTTGCTGGATAATAAACATCTGCTGTCAGTCCTGAGCTAGCACACTGGCTCACAGTTTGCTTAAAAATCTTATCTTTTAACAGCTGATAATGTTTATTTCATGATGCTATGGGAAATTGTCTCTCTTAGTCAATTTGTAGCTTATTTTTCTCATATTGAGATCAGATTTTTATAATTATTACTTATTACTTTTCCATTGAGAAACGAATTTGTTTAGTTTAAAAGACCTAATCTGTACCCATCTTCCTTGTAGTGAGAATTATGCCATCCCAAGACCTGCAATATATCCACTTAACAATGTCAACACAATATTGTTAGACAGACAGGCCTCATATGTTTAAGAAGTGTTTGAGTTGATAAATGTTCATATTAACCAGTCAGCAGTGTGCTGTCTCTTACATCCTCAGGGCAACAGAATTATTGTACTTCACATCTTAGTTTTCTTAAACAAAGAGCCTGTCAGACTTGATTAGCCAAGAGGCACCTGAATATATTGACTTAAATATAGAAATTGTTTGACACAGATGCGTATATTCAGAAATAAAAGTGCCTACTTAATCCTTTTACAGTGCTTAAAAACTGAAGGAGGGGAGCAGTGAAACCTATGAAATGCACCGCGTGCCGTAGCTGCCTTGCAGCACTTTTGCTATTTTTATATCTACATTCATCAAAGCGAGCTTGCTTAAGCAAGAGAGAAAAGGGTGGTAGATGCATTTAGTTTGGAGAGGAAAGGCAAAAGCAAGGAAGCTGTGTTTTTGACGAGACAGAGAAAATGTGAGGGAAAAAAAAGAGTGTTTCCCTTGTGGCATGGGAAAGTGGTAGAGAACTGAGGAAGGAAGGCTTCATAGTTACAGAGTGGATGTGTTCCAGCAATGGTCTTCAAGAAAATTGCATCTTTCCCCAAACTGCAGATAGTTAAAGAGTATCGGAAAGCAGCCTGTTTTATTGAAGTACTACTAATTCTTAACCATCTTTTTTGTTCCCCCAATGTTTCTTCTCCACTGTCATGTCAGTATTGATTCCAGAAGATGGAAAAGGCTGTTGAGCTTTCAGTTACTTCATAGTCATGCAGGGCAATGCGCCAAACAGAGAAAACTCGTTCCGTGAAGTAACACAGGGAGTGTAGATTGGCCTTTGCTTTTTCAGTTGAGCACAACTATGAAACACACACCAGTAACTGAATTTGTGAACCCAAATAAAAGCTTAATCTGAGTGCTCTTGCAAGACTACTTGGAGTGCCTTAAGACTGGAGAACCTATGGCAGCTTTGCTTCAACAGAAATTGGTGATAGCATTAACCTTAACCTAAATGTTCAAAGGAATAACCAGTGCAGGTTTTTATTTTGTTCTTGGGATTAAATTTGAGTGTGCTTTTTTTGGTTTAAATTTTTCCATTTTTTAGCGTATTGTAGAAATCTATAATGGAAGTGAATGTTGTAGAGATATTTGCAGTTAATGGTTGAACATGAGACATCTGGGTCTTTTGACACTTAGGTAGTAGTGGGAGGCTGCCTGGGATTTCGAGGTAGGTGGAGTAACTACATGCTTCTGTAGAAGCACAGGAAGAGTTGGTCACGACTGTATGGGCATTTAAAATGTCTCCTCTGAAGTCATACATGGGGCTATATAGACGTAAATGAGTCAGTTCATGCTTTCTAGAGCTGTTCTCCAGGTCCTTTCCAGACTTGAGCAGACTTATCAGCGCCACTTTGTATTTGGGTCATGCATGAAAGCTTATCTGTGTAAGTGCAAAAGCTTAGCTCTGCTGTTTTCTTTCTTTTATATATAGGTGCTTTTGATGTTTTGGGAGGGGCTGAGATGCTGTTGGTCAGCCTTCCTTCTCTCTTAAGCGAAGTTTTGGGCAGTGCCTTAAATCACGCCTGGTTGTTGGGCCAACACCACCAAATTCTTAGCAGACCATGATGTGTGTTAAGAGAGGAGCTACTTATGGAAAGCTCAGATAGTTGTCATTTGAGTTTTAGCTGATTAAATGGGGTTGATAATTCCCTTTTGGCAACGTTTAGATAATGTGTTGAAGTCAGGAAAAGTGTCATTCTGATTAAGATTTGGGTTGAACAGTTGTTCAAAGATTGAGATTTCAGTGTGAGCCTCTCTTGAAGAGCAGCAGTGAGCTTCCACACCTCGGTTGTCAGGAATATGGTACGTGACTTTCTGTGTGTGCATGAAGAAACCAGAGAGAGTAAGCGAGACAGCTTTTAGGGGTAGTTGTGTGCTGGGTATGAGTTAGTTTCCTGGTGGAACACTTGCATAAAATGTTTTGTCACTCAGTTGCAGAGCTTGCCAGTCCTGGTAAATCCTTCTCTTCACAGTAGAAAACAACCCCACCTCTTTCTTTGATAACAACAAAAGTAAAACTTTGTGGTTTCTTTTCCCTTTCTGTAGCAACAAAGAAGAGAACGGGAAGCTCGAAGGCAACAGGAGCGTGAGCAAAGGCGGAGAGAACAGGAAGAAAAGAGACGTCTGGAAGAAATGGAGAGGAGGCGTAAGGAAGAGGAAGAGAGAAGAAGAGCAGAGGAGGAAAAGAGGAGAGTAGAAAGGGAACAGGTGAGTCCATGATACAGATACATGCACAATAAGTTTGTTTCTTCTAAATTCTAATTTGATTTTTAAAAAAATAGTAAGCCTAAAGCAGCTTTAGAGACAATGTAACACTGACCCTTCCATCTTTGTTGTCTCTGACAGCAAACACACTAACATAGATTGTAGGGCTTTATGGAAAATTCTGGCAGCCTCAATATTCCCTCAAAAAAAGAAGTCTTGTTGCAGTACTCATTCTAAATTCAGCTCGTGCCCCTGAGCTTGACTAAAACCATCAGAATTGGTGAAATTGTTACTGGGACTGAAAATCGTTTCTAGACTTGTCTTGCTGGATCAGTGGTTCTTGCAGGACATGCCCCTGTTCAGAAGACCTCCCAGAGAAGGGCAGCTCTGTTGCTTGTCACCTTCTGGCACCCAGAATTGGACAGAGGCTCATCATAAACTTTGAATATTCTGAATTTGAGATGGAACCTTTGAGCTGCAGAGGGTTTTCCTGCTTAAAACCTAAATATGCAATATCTTTCTCTTACTCTGTCTGTTTAAAATCAGCTCTAATAATGTATGCCAGTTCAGGCAGCAAGTGTATCTTAAGTTCTGTCGGTGTGCCCTTAATACGTTGAAAGTACAGGTGAGAAACCTTTTAAACTGTGACATTTGGCTGCTATATTTATGCATGAAATCTGCATGTTTAAAGTCCTTTAAAAACTTAAATCACGGCAATAATCAGGGTAATAATTACTGTGCACGTACTGCAAAATACTGATCCCAAAGAAAGGGCCAAAACTACCGTCCTAGAGGCTGACTGTAAATTTCCTATTAACTTTAGGAATGCTGGTTTTGGCCTGATATATCTTATTTTTTTCTTTAAATAAAATCACTGTATTTGAGATCATTGATGATCATGTTACTGAGGAATTTTATTGTGTTTTTATATATTTCAAAGATTTTTGAGTTAAAAGGAGAGAAGACTAACCAATGGGAATAAATATACAGAAAATTTCTAATTACAGCACAGCAATTTGCTTTTGGGCAGACACTGGGTATTCCCCCAGCTGCTTTTTAAACTGTTCAAATGCTAATTATGCACAGTGCCAATAATGACAAATGGTTAATTGATGTGGCCAAGCTGAACCACTCTGAATTTACATCTTTTTTAGAAGAAAAGACATGCCCCCTCTTAGAATTTTTGTTAACCCAAACTATGGCTCAGCCAGTGTGTGTAAAAAATATAGTGTACCTCATCAGTCTGTCACAAGACTTTCTACAACTCCCATCACTGTATCACCGATCCATTAATTTCTTTATGCATACACTGTAAATATGTGCGTGTGCTTGTGTGTGTGCGCATGCACATGTTACATACTTCCATTAATTGCATGATAGGATGTTACCAGCTCGGGTTTGGTGCTTCAAGAGTTTGAGTTCTTCCAGGGGGTCAGGCAAAGCGGCGGGGAAACCTCTCGACCTGTTGAGGCTGCAGGCGAAGTGATGGCTAGGTCGCAAGAGCAAGAGAGTTTGGTCTAATATCTGTTTCCTGGTGGATGTTTGTTTGTGTCATAACCATCCCATAATTCAGCAAGGCTGGCAGCGTCTGCTCAGGAGAAGCTTCTGGTGAGGGCAGCAGGGGAGAGGACAGGGCAGGTCCCAGCTGCCCTGGGCAGAGCCCTTCTGGGGGAGCTTGCTCCAGCTCTGCCGACACTACGCCTGGCTCTAGCTGTTGCTAACAGTTCATCGCACCAGCGCAACAAACTAATGTTTTAATACAACTTGCATGTGACTTTGTGTTGGCTGTGTTGAGTCAAGACTTGCTGTGTTTTAACTTTCCAAAAACCTTCAAGTGCATTTTGCTGCTTCTTGAAACCACTTCCAAAATACATAAACAAGCTCTGGCCCATGCCGGCAACATTTGGAGGAGTCCAAATTTCAGAATGGAAGGGGCCAAAATCCGATGCTCAGGAGGCAGGGCTTCCTAAATTGTTCTGCAGGCACTAATCCATCCTGAAGTGTGTTTCTCGTTAAAGCTGAACTGGGGAAGTAGCGTGTGGTGTTCCACCCAGGGGGTTCTGATGCATTCCTTTTGAATAAATTTATTGCTGGGTAATTTCTATGTGACAGGAGTATATCAGGCGACAGCTAGAAGAGGAGCAGCGGCACTTGGAAATTCTACAGCAGCAGCTGCTCCAGGAGCAGGCCATGTTACTGGTAAAGCACTGTATCTGTTTTGTTCAGTAGCTATAGGATTCATTTATCCGGCCAGTCCTAGGCTTCCCTCAGTCAGGCACAGCTGCACTGACAGTATGACAAAAAAGGAGCTTGATTAAAAGGCCATTTATGCTAGTGTCGTGGGCTGACAGGCACATATGAGAAGTGCTATATGGTCACACTGCTTTCTGGGCAATAAGAGGAGGCTTTATGTTAAAGTGGAACAGTTCTGGTGTGGTGGTTGAGTTTCTGAACAGACCTTGGCATTCAGTGAAGAACTAGAGTGCTTATGTTGCAGATCAAAAGCACACATGATACATAAATCCACCCCGGGATACAATGGCCTAGTGTTGGTCTAAATCATTGTTTTATGAACTTTACACTGGATTTAGTATAAAAACCTCTTTTTCTTCCTTTAATAAAAATCAGTTTTGACGTAACTCTCCAAATCATGTCAGGCTTAGCAGCACACTCTCAACTTTACCAACACGAGACACATGCCATATTGGTCTAACTTAGCTCTTGGCTACACTTTAACAATGAAATAAAAAAAAAAAAAATTAAAGAAAAAAAGCAAAAATAACCAGAAAGGTGCATTTTTAACGGGATGGATAGGGACACATCCGCCATACAGTCAATGCCACGTCTTGAATTACTCGCACGTTCTCTCAAAGGAATACAGATGGCGAGAGATGGAGGAACACCGGCAGGCGGAGCGACTCCAGCGCCAGTTGCAGCAGGAGCAAGCCTACCTCCTGTCGCTGCAGCACGATCACAGGCGGCAACAGCAGCAACAGCAGCAACAACAACAACAGCAGCAGCAAGAAAGAAATAAACAAAGCTATCATACCCCCGAGCCAAAACCCCACTATGAGCCTGCTGAAAGAGCACGTGAGGTAAGTCCTGCTTGTGGGCGAGAATCTGCTACCTGCTTCTCTGCCACTACCTGTTGGCATCATGGTGACTGGGGTTCTGCTATATTAAGTGGGAGGCCAGAGCGCTGCTCATAGAGGGCAGGATTTTTTTAAATGTTGGCCACTGGTTTCCAAACCCAAGAGGTATTTCTGAGTACTGCTGCTGCAATCATTGAAGTTCAGAGTTTTGAGGTATAAAGGGTGGAAAGAAATTCTGGAAGGTTTTAGAAGCATCATGTCAGGAAGTTAGTCTCACTTCATCAGACATGTTTTCGCAGGAAGCGTTGGTGCAGTTGGTGATCTGTGTTTCTGGCAAGTACTGGCGATTGGAAATTGGCAGGCTATTGGAAATCATGAACCTATGAGGGGTCCTTGCACACAGCACCTGTTTAGACATTTGGTGCCTTAGCCCATGCTCTTGGAAATTACCTTCTCATGAACACAAACCTGAATTTCATTAGTGTCATTTTTGAAGTATTAAGTATTCTCTTCTGAGATCATGTTCTGCTCTTACAAAACTCTGTGGTGCTGCCTTCTTGGACCTCAGGCACTCACGAATCGATCTGAAATCGTCAGAGTGCTGTTTCTTTCAGTGAGTGGTCCCCTGTCTTAACTGTTCCACGGGCAACATTGCTTAGCAAGTAATTGCCTCTTTGATGCATACTTGGCTCACTTTCAGCGGTCGTATTCTTATGTTTCCCTGGAGCACCATACTGCCCACAAACCGCTAGACTGGGCAGTACTGGTCAGGGCTCTTAATAGCATTCATCACCAGCATGTGAGAACTAGGTAAATACATTTTGGAACAAGAACAAAAAAAAATCCTTGGGACTGTTTAACATTATAAAATAGCTTTCATTCCACCTTTGTCCAGTAGTGCTTCATTGTCTTTGAAGTATTGCTGTTTGGGCTTGGTGAGCACAAACTAATTTTCTTGTAGGTGCTGTTGTCCAACTCTTCATAAACCATCTTTGTGCTATCTTATCCATTCGTCTTGGTGGCTGAAGTACCTGGTATGTCTCTCTCTGCTGCAAGAAGCACAGACTTGTCCAATATGTGGTGGTGCAGGCTTGCAACCAACCCTCCTGTCCTTGCTCCTGCCTTGCCTCAGTGAAAGCACAGTGCCAGTCCAGCACTCCTGTCCAACTTGAAGGCTGGCTTTGGAGAGATGCAGAGCTGTCTCTGTTCCTTGTCTCCCATTTTCCTTTCAAAGTTGGAGAGAAACTCCTGAAGAGTCGAAGCACTACATCCTTTAGCAGAACCATTGACTCAGCTGTTTTTCGGTTGTGGTCTTTTCCTTTTATGATTGCTCAAACTAGAAGGAGTAAAGTGAAGTCACAGAAAAATAGTGTTAGTAGTCAGGTCTTCTGAGAAATTGCTATGCATGTGTGGTAGAAGCATAGCCATCATATCTTGGTGCCTGGCAGTGGGAGCAATACCAGTTAATCTTAAAAGCAGGCATTAACTCTAATGTCATTCTTGACATTGGAGTTGGAGTGAGCATTCTGTGCCTCATGCTTTGAGATATAGTACTGTCCAGAGAAAGTCTCCATCTGTGGAGATGCTGACCATCAGGATGATAAGCCAAAGTGGCAAAATCTAATGATGGTTAGGGATTTTCTTCAAATTACAGTGGCAATGGGGATGTAAGGAAGAGGGCTTCTAAGATTGGCTCTGGGAAACAGAGGGGGAGATTAGAGCAAGAAGTGAGGCTTAATACCTTTTTCTGGTCCAGACAGTCAGATGAGTGGAACAGGGCATGTTTCTATCCAGGGATGCACTGATTGTCTCCTTCTCACCTCTTTGCCTGGTTTTGAGGGCTTGTGGCTTGTGCAGTTCGCATGCTTTGTGGAGGAAACCTCCTACCATCTACATCTAGAGACAATGAAGACTTTTTCTTCAGACAGAAAGACTTGGGGCTTTTCCTTGTTCTATTCATGACAAGGAGTCTGGCCTGTTTTTTTAAGCTTTAAAGGATGGCTCTGTCAAGTTGAATGTGGTAGTGAAAATGATTGTATGGTGAAGATGCTCACCTCCGTTACTGTTGTATTTCCCCAGACGTGGTGTATTTTCTGTAGACCTGGCAGAAGCTTGTGTGCTTGTTTCCATAGGCAAACTGTCACTGTCCTCAAATTTTAGCAAGCAGAGACTGGTTTGGTTTGTAAAGCATCCCAGCCAAGGAGTCCTGGAAAGTTGCCTCTGTCTTCTGACATGAGTATGTGAACAGCCAGTCTCTCCAGACCATCACTGGAAGGGAACAATTAGGAAACCACCCCTGTACTGGTTTTGTGCTCCAGGCACAAGGGTTAAAGCAAATCTTGTGAGCAGCATCTCAGCAAATGAAATCAACCTGAGCTGCCAGTTGGATCTTTCTTAGATGCTTTGTTAAAGTTCTGGGAGCTCAGCGTTCCCCAGCAGCAGCTCCTCTGGCAGAAACACACACACTGCCCTGATTCTAGCAACAGGCTGTCTTAGGAGATGGGAGGTTATTTCCTTTCTGCCCCTCTGTGTCTAGCCCCTTGTACTGCTCCCTTGGTTTGCAATGCTGTGGCCTTGAAAGAGGTGACATTTCTGCATGGCAGCCTCTCTTAATGTTCTTTTGAGGACTGAGCACTTTCTGATTTAGTCTTCCCCTTGAAAAGCTCTCTAGGCTAGCACATGACAACTTCTACATGTCCCTAAGAACAAGAAACAAACTGCTGGGGCCATTCTCTGCAGTCTGTGAGATTGTTTTGGAGCTATCTGACAAGAGAGAGGATGACCAGTCCTACAGTTTTGTATCTAAAGCTGAACAGGCTCCGGTAGTACCAGGTAGGGAAGCAGATCCTGCCTCTTCTTGCACTGCCAAAGAGGCAAGCACATGAGAGCAGATAATTAAATGATGTTGGTTGTGTAAGGTGGGTAATTACAGTAAGGTATAGCAATGGGAAACGTACTTTTATATTGTAAAGTTGTTTCTGTTTCCATATATCCCTTTTATTCTCTGTGAGGAAAATACTGAGGAAAACACCATAAGCAGTCTATGTAGAAAGAATCATAGAGTGGTTTGGGTTGGAAGGGACCTTAAAGATCATCTGGTTCTACCCCCTGCCATGGACAGGGATATCTTCCACTAGACCAGGTTGCTCAAAGCTCCATTTAGCCTAGCCTTGAACATTTCCAGGGGTGGGCATCCATAGCTTCTCTGGGCAACCTGTTCCCAGACATAGTGGCATTGTCAGCAACTCTTTGAGTGCAACCATCCAGCCAATTCCTTATCCACCAAGTGTGTGATCCATTGAATCCACATCTCTCCAGTTTGGAGAGAAGGATGTCGAGGGAGACAATGTCAAATGCTTTGCAAAAGTCTGGGTGGATGATGTCAATTGCCCTTCCCATATCTACCAACACTGTCATCCCATCGTAGAAGGCCACCCAAGCTGTTAGGCATGATTTGCCCTTAGTGAAGCCATGTTGGCTGTCACCAATCACCTCCTTACTTTCCATGTGCATTAGCACCGTTTCCAGGAGGATCTGCCCCACGATCTTGACAGGCACAGCAGTGAGGCTGGCTGGCCAGTAGTTCTCTGGGTTTTCCTTTTTTCTCTCTTTAAAAATAGCTGTTATGTTTTCCCTTTTCCAATCAGACTGCCATGACTTCTCAAGTATGACAGATAGTGACTTAGCAACTTAATCCACCAGTTCCCTCAGGACCTGTGGATGCATCTCATCAGGTCCCATGGACTTGTGCACCTTCAGGTTCCTTCGATGATCTTGAACCTGATATTTTCCTACAGTAGATTGTTCTTCATTCTGCCAGTCCCTGCCTTTGCCTTCTGCAACATGGGTGGTATGGCTGGAGCACTCGCTGGTGAAGACTGAGGCAAAAAAGTTACTGAGGACCTTAGCTTTCTACATATCCCAGGTAACCAGGTCTCCAATTTCCTTCTGGAGAGGACCTGCTTTTTCCCTAGTCTTCCTTTCATCACCAGCGTACCTACAGAAGCTTTCCTTGTTGCCCTTGATGTCCCTGGACAGATTTAATTCTATCAAGGCTATCAGAAACCTCATCATGGTCTTTAATCGTATCACTTCACATCTTCCTGAGTGCTGTAACCTTTCTCCTAGAACAGATTTTCCATATTGGCTTACTTGCCACTTTGGTGCAGTTCACCCTGTGTTTTACATTGCTGGTGGAAGCAGTAGGGAAAAAAAAATCCTGCCAAATTTATCTGGTTTCTTTATGGTAAAGGAAAGTTGGTAGTCACTTTCATATTTCTACTGTAATTGCTTTTATTGACTTCAGGCTTATACTCCGTTTATTTTGGCCTAGGTGGAGGAGAGATTTAGAAAAACTAATCAGGGCTCCCCTGAAGCACAGTCTAAGCAGATGGGCAAAGTATTGGAGCCACCAGTGCCTTCAAGATCAGAGTCCTTTTCCAATGGAAACTCAGAACCTGCTCAGCCTGCCCTGCAGAGGCCGATGGAGCCCCAGGTAAGTGCCCAGGAAAATCTCAGTGAGCCTGGAGGAAATGCAGACGTCCCAACATGTTTCATTCAGATTTGCAGATCGAGGCATATAGAAAGTCTTATGTAAAGAAAGCGTAGCACTGTTACACAGCTTGGTTCATTCAGTAGATTTGATCTTTGTCTATTTTTGCTTATTTTATTGATAAACTAATGGCTTTGTGGGTTTGCTGTGGGTGGTTTTTTTTTTTTTTAATATTAGGGCTGTTGCATTCTGTTATTATCTGTGCAACAGAGGAATCATGGGCTGAACACTGGTGAGAGTTGCAGTATGCTTCCATATTTCAGAATTCGATCTGTGCAAGACACTTATTACCAGAGAGGATGCTCAGGAAAGAAGGCAGCTGGTTTAGTTTTTTAAATTCTTGTGGAAAAATCTAACTAAACAAGTGGGTTTTAATAGTATGAGCACTGCTTCAAAGAGATTTACAAAACATGACTAAGAAAAGCAAGTTTGTTGTCAGTAGGCTTACAGTTGCTAAATAGAGTTCTGTACCACTCCTGTAAAATTAAAAGGAAGGTTGAAACCACTGAGCTGCATGGCTGCTGCTATTCTTTTTTTTTCGAATGAAAACTCTCCAGATCTTTGTGTCTGTATCTCATAGGAATTACAGCATGAACTTAAAAAGTAAGCTTTGTCTAAAACGTAGACATAGCCCATAAATTCTGCATGTTTTAGAAATGCTAAATTAAATAGCATAGTTCTGTATTTAGTTCCTCTGTTTCCATGCTGAATTCTTCTCACCCAAATTAGGTCTGTTGATGACGGTGCAAGTTAAAATTGTCCCTGTTTGTGACTAGGTATTGTGACTCTTTTGGGCAGCAGGAGAATTTGACCAGACGGGAGAGTGGGAGAAATCAGTACAGAACTTCAACTCTCACTCATTAATTCCTGGCCTTTATTCAAACCTCTGTAACTATTTGAAAATATTGGACTTGTATGTTCATGCTCTGTGTGCCAGTTACTTTTAAAGTCTCTGGGTTTGCCATTGATATTAAGGATAATCAGACTCTTCAACAACTGTGTGTTTTAAATTTGAGGAAATAATAATCATATGAAAACAAATAGACCCAGTCTACAGAAACTGGGGTTGAAAGCGAAGTTGTGATTAATTATTAGGTGCAAAGCCAGTGTGTTCCTCAGTTATCACCTTTCCTCCTCCTCCTCAGAAATCCGTTCTGAAAGGCAGGTTTATGCACAAGGAGAGAGTCAACTGAAGGCTCAATATGGATTTCAATGGAAATCCCAATGGATTTCCAATTCTGAAGTCACTGTTGTGCCTTCTTAGTATGTGTAACTGAATGTGTGTATATGTGTGTGCTTAGTTTGTGTATAAATATGTATATATGTACAGTATATAGTACATATATGGTGTCAGTATAATATGCATTGTACATATGTATACTATATACAATATATATTATGGTCTTTATATATATATATATATATATATTGCGATGACTGTGAAGGAATAAAGGCTTTTGTGTTATGGTCTTTCTCTAAAAGTTTGGAACTGCATCTAGTTCCTAAATATATTAGGTAACATAAATGTCTGTCAGTTTGCACGTTTTACAGCATCTTTTAATTTTGTACACTTCTTCAATTGGTTATCCACTTCAAATTTCCCAGCCCACCAGTGCTGCCATGAGACCTGACCAAAGCCCACTGGAGACCAGGGAACAGCAGGCAACTTCTGCCTTGAGTGGCCTTTGGGCTCAGGCTCACAGTGCAGATATTAGGTCGCCTTTTCTTTTGGGGCACCAGTGTACGTGTATGTGGAGAGCGTATCTCACCAAAAAATGCATATGTGCTGTATTTTGAGTCTGTTACGTTCTTTGGGCGCTTGCCTTGCTTTTAAGTGCATTGATTCCACCCCACGCTTACCTAATGCCATAACCAATTTGTCTCTGCCCGCCCCACCTGCCTTTATTCTGTGTTAATTGGAAAGCCAGTTATACTGAGCGCATTGAATGTTTTATGTTTTGTTTTCTTGTAAGGTACAGTGGTCCCATCTGGCATCTCTCAAGAACAATGTTTCCCCTGTCTCGCGATCCCATTCCTTCAGTGACCCTTCTCCCAAATTTGCTCATCACCATCTTCGTTCCCAGGACCCATATCCACCTTCACGCAGTGAAGTGCTAAATCAGAGTTCTGACTCTAGGTCGGAGGTACCCGACCCCACCCAAAAGGCTTGGGCTAGATCAGACAGTGACGAGGTGCCTCCAAGGGTAAGGAGTAGAAAGACAGATGTGTGCTATTCTTTATATTATTATTATTATTATTAATGATTATTTTTTTAAGGATGTGATACCCTGGGCACTGTGAAGACTGTGCCCTTGTGCCAGCATTGGTAACAGTATTTTGGAAGGCAGATCATAATGTAGGTGTTCAGTCAACGGGTTAACGGTAATCAATCTTAGGTACAATATTGAAGCTTCATATAAAATTGGCAATTATTTATAGAATGCAGCTATTTCAGAGAGACAATTTATTATGCTAAGTTAAAAAATCATTACCATACTCAGGAAAGAATTTAAAATATCCCCGAGGTTATTGCTCAGAGTTAATTTTCCTCTTCATCTGTTATCAACCCAAACTGTGAATCATACGCATATTTAAAACTGAGATGGAACTCAACAAAAAGGAAACATTCAATATATTTCTTCGTCCTCTCCCCTACCCGCCCCCCTCCCATCCACTGGGATTTGCTGCTTCTGAGTATATTCTTGCTCCCCCACCAGTCTTTGCCTTCTGCTGGTCCATTCCCAGGCATTTGTTTGGTTCCCCTGAGCTTATTCTCCTAATTTTCATGCTGTTTGAGCAAATTGCTTTGTGCCTCCCCTGCTTCAGTCAAAATGCCATATTCTTTTCAAATGTCTCAGTAGTTGGAGGGTAGCGGGGTGTGTATGTGTTTGTGTGGTACCTATTAAACACTACTTAATCTTAAGACTGAACTTTCAGTTGTCTTCAAATCTGAACAGCATCCCAACTAAGGCTCTTGGTTTTGTGGGTATTTGTTTATTGCTTTTAGTCATTGATGCTAGCTTGGACTTAGAATAAATGTTTGTTAAAATCTTAAGAATATATTCTGTAACAGAAGAGGTTTAATCTTCCTCTTCTCACTCTCCTCTTCATGGGTTTAACACAACATTTTTTCTCCCAAGGTACCTGTGAGAACAACATCTCGGTCACCAGTCTTGTCCCGCCGTGATTCTCCACTGCAGGGCAGTGGGCAGCAAAATAACCAAGCAGGTCAAAGAAACTCCACGAGGTTTGTAAACCTCCATGTCCTTGCCTTTCCTGCGTTGGAAGGAAAAGGCTCATGGAAAGCCAGGCATTTTCAGAGGGCTTTTGGCATTGTCTAGATATGAAAGGAAGATAAATTTGGATCCCTTTTCAGCAGTGATAAATATTGATGTTCCTTGGTGTGTCATGTGTGTCAGCAAACAATGGCAAAATTTTTTCTTCCCTCTCTTCCTTTGAGTTGCCTACCCTGTAACTTTTGCAATAATTTAGAAATATCCTTAAGGTCACTGAAAAAAATGTGGCCATTCACGAACATCTTACCTTTTGGTGCCATAAGTCGTCTTAGGCATACTGTGAGGATTACCAGCAGCCAAAGTGTTTGTAACATTTAAGTGAAGCAACCTCAGAAACTTTCTGGCCTCTCAGCCAGAAACAGACTTTAAGAAGGGGCAAAGCATCCCTGAGCTGTGACACAGAGTATCTGAGGTGAGGAAGGGGAGAGGAAGGGGCTACTTCCAGAGCTCAGCAGAGCACTGTGGACCAGCCACTGGATGGGTGTGAGAGAGTCAGGCTTCTTGGCTTGTGCTTGAGTGGCCAGGGCATTTTTGGGCCAATTTTAAGCCTGCTGCATGCAGTCTATGCGAACTTTGGGTTAGATATGTAAGAATGGCAGGTAGCCAGTTCCAGTTACACCCACCTAAACTTTTTTTCTTTTTTACCATCCTAAATAAGGTAACAGGTATTTCAAAGGGAGATGCTGCTCGAGTTGTGAAGCATCACTGATACCTTCAGCTCAGCGTTAAGTGCTCTTTCAGATGAATTGTTAGCAAAACACTGAGGAAGAGTGATGTTTGATTTTAGAAACGGGAATCTGAAACTGAAGTACATGACAAAGACTTTCCTCCCTCCCCTGATACAGCAATATAGAGCCTCGTCTGCTGTGGGAAAGGGTGGAGAAGCTCGTACCGAGACCAGGCAGTGGCAGTTCTTCAGGTTCAAGCAACTCCGGCTCACAGCCTGGCTCCCACCCCGGCTCTCAGAGCGGATCTGGAGAGCGGTTCCGGATGAGATGTAAGTCCTTCCTTCACCCTTTCTTACGTCCTGTTTCTAAATTTATTGAGTTGTGCAACACTCAGTAATGAAGGATAATAACCCTCACTGGGAAAGACCTTTGAACAGGCCGTATCAAAGGTTGGTTACCTTTCAGTACCCTCCTTGGCTGTATGTCCTTGCTTGGGAAAGACAGTGGGTGCAGAAGATGTCACAAAAGTGTTTGTGTTCTCTGATTGGTGTTCAGTCACTGCTGAATTTGCCCATATGCAAACAGCCCAGTCTTCTTGCTCTGACAGGTCCTCTCCTCCTATGTGCAAGGGTACCTTTTGATGCTTGGTACCTATCGCCTTGGTGGTTGTTGAGGGGGTGCAGACTGCTACAAATAGGTTTCAGCTGGGGTACGTTGAATGCTGTTGCAGCTTGTGGCCACACTCGAGTTACCCTCTTTGATTTACAACTGTTTGACAGTTTACTTCAGCTTCAGTCATAGGTCAGCTATACAGATCACAGCTTATGATGGTTTTTGTATAGTTCTTCAGGGATAACGTAGTAATGAACCAGTGAAACTTATGTCTTGCTGTCAGGCACTGCCTGATAGCCACCTTATCTCTCTTCCGCAGTCCAAAGTGAAGTAAGACAATAAATTTTAGCTCCCTGCTTAATGTGTTTTGTTCTGTGTTCTTTTTGGGGGTCTTGACACATGCAGCATCATCCAAATCAGAGGGTTCGCCATCGCAGCGTCATGAAAGCGCACCTAAAAAGCCTGAAGAGAAAAAGGAAGTCTTCAGACCTATCAAGCCTGCTGTAAGTTGCATCCGCTTTTCCCTGTCCCCCCTCTCTTTCAGGGAGGCCCACAAAAAGTACAGTGCGAGTTTCCATTCATGATGCCATTGGGGGCTCAGCAGCATGTCCTGGGCTCTGCAATTACCTGCACACATCACAGTACTTTAAACATTAGAATTTGCTCTGCATCTGGAATTGATTTCTGCTCTCCAATCTTCTTCCTTTCTAACCTTTGCCTTTCTCTCTTTCACTCCTGCGCTTCCTTCCTGGGGCTGGACCAATGATCATGCATTTGACCTGAATGTGCCAATGCTGGGCTGAATGGTGCAGGGAGAAGTGGTAAGACCTTCAATTGTTGCTGTATTCCATGAAAGAGTTTTTACGTTTTCTTGTTCTCACCGCTGTTTGCAGTTGATTACAACTCTGTGTCCAGTTGTATCTGTGGCTTCTCAGTGGGTTTTCACAGTATTTCCAGCTTTCCTTAAAACTTTTTTCTCTTGCTGTTATGATGCTGCACCAGCACCCAAATCTGTCAGTTAAAACTGCTTTATTAAAGAAACACAGAGGCTGATCCTTCACTTCTGACAGTATAACGTGTGAAGCATTTGCCATAAACCGTGTTCATCTAAATACAGCATAGCAACACAATTGAGGGCAGATTGCACTGTCTGCAAACCTGGTTTGCCCACACTCCAAGCT
Organism: Patagioenas fasciata; assembly: GCF_037038585.1. Taxonomy (NCBI): domain Eukaryota; kingdom Metazoa; phylum Chordata; class Aves; order Columbiformes; family Columbidae; genus Patagioenas; species Patagioenas fasciata. The sequence goes on along the minus strand of NC_092520.1, from coordinate 68,425,132 downwards.
GCAGACAGAAAAGCAGCTTATGTCCTGCACTGTGCAACAGGTGGGTGCGACTGGGCTGGTGCTTACAAACGAGTCTGACCTCTGAGGTGAGCTCCTTAGCGTGGATCCATGCAACTGGAAATGGATCAAAAGGTTTCAAGAAGATCAGCTCTCTGTCACTGTGCCTTGGGTGGCTCAATAAGTCTTAGGATTTTTCTGCTGCCTTGCTGGCTTGTTTTCTTGTGGTGGATTCTGTTAACCTGCAAAGTTAAGGAAGGGTGAACTGCAACAGTCAACCACTGTGTGAGAGTGGGCCCAGGTGCTTATGTATGTCTTTCAGATGCTATAATGGGATAAACTGAAGTCAGAATCAGGAGTTTAGATTCAGAGCATACACATTTTTCTATAACGTGGCAAATGCCTCCTTAGATTGACTCTTTCAGTGCTTAAAATTATCAGAAAGTGAGTTTTGATAACTATCAGGAATGAATAAATCAAAGGAAGCAATACTGCTGGGGCTGTGGAAACACAGCAGTGGACAAGTAAGCAAACTTGGATACCAATCCAGTGGGGTTGTCTTGCAAACTCTTCTCCTCTCTTCCTTGCAATATATTTTTTTGCCTCCCTTTCCCATCAGGATTTAACTGCATTGGCAAAGGAATTGCGAGCAGTAGAGGATGTGCGACCTCCACATAAAGTGACAGATTATTCATCCTCAAGTGAGGAGTCAGGGACGACGGATGAGGAAGACGATGATATGGAACAAGAAGGAGCAGATGAATCTACTTCTGGACCAGATGATGTCCGAGCAGTGTTAGTTCTTCTGTACTTTGTTTCTGTTTTCCCTCCTACAGGGCTGAAGAAAAGGACATTGGGTATTTGGGCTTGTATGTTAGTTCTTCAACTTATAGCAATCTATGAGCAAGACATAGCAGCCTTGTATGTTCACATTTTCAAACAGTGAGGCCAATCTTTTCAAAATCAGGCTGAGCATTTAGGAACCAAGTTAGCAGATAAGTCCCTTTAAGTAATTTCTGCAGATGAGGAATCAGTTTCACAGGCCCTCAAGAAAGTGCCAAAGTATTAAAGTAGGCTGAATTGTGTTTCTATAAATTATATCCTTTACCTCTTCTGCCTTTAATTTGTTATAAAACAAGAAATGGTGTTTAACGAACTACTGACCTTTTTCAGCAGAGAAGCCTTTCTAGGCAGGGTATGTAAATATTCCGCTGTGGTCACAACATAAATTAATTTTGACTATGCCTTGGTGTGAGGCAGCAAAAGCTGGGGCACAAATGTTATTGTCTCATCCCAGTTATTTCTTATCTGGCAAACAGGTCAACGTTGAACTTGAGTAATGGTGAAACAGAGTCAGTGAAAACCATGATCGTCCATGATGATGTGGAGAGTGAACCCGCTTTGACACCTTCTAAGGAGGGCACCTTAATTGTCCGACAGGTATTGCTTTTCCTTCCATATGCAGTGCTGCACCTTTTCTGTGCTCATTAACCCACTCGCTCATTCACCCATGCTGTTTCTACATTATATTTGTTGTTCGTATTATCAGAACACAGCTATAGTGAATTGCAGATGAGCAAGATGTTTGCATGCAAAGAAAAGAGTAGCCCTTCATCCCTTGCTACTGTTTTGCATGCTTTCCAGTGACACCCATGGCAGCACCATGCAGAGTACCTCAAAGTCTGTGGGAGAGAAGGGTAGAAAAGCTGCAGGTGTGGAGCAAGTACCTAAAGGAAGAACTTAGTTTAGGTTTGCCATGGAACCAAACATGGCTTTCAGGAGTGGGGCTGGGAGGAAGGCTGAGAGAGAGTGTTCAGGGTATTTTAAAAATTGTTTTGAACCTGTAGTTCGGGGTGTATAGACGACTCAGATGATACACACACACACACACATACAAATTCATGCAACAGTTAGTGCGGGGGAATGGAGAAACAAAGTAGGTGGTGAGGCAGAGAATGTAGACAGAGCTCGAGTGCTGGGTTGTTGCCTTTGATTCCAAAAATATTTCATTCTTGTGCCTCTGAAAGATAATGATTCCCTGCTTTTAAATGAGCTCATGCGTTAATGAGCGTGCTAGCTTATAGGAGTAATCGCATTTCTGAACTTCACAACCGAATGCCAATTTCTTAATTGAGCCCTCTGGTTTGAAAATTAAGATTTCGTGCTTATTGTTTTAAATAGTTAGCTGAAGGCATTCACCAGACAGTCCAAGTATTTATCTGTATAGGGTTTGAGTTAGTTTTAAACAAAACAATAGGGGAAGAAATCCTACCCCCACCCCCAAAAATGTGCTTGTCCGTGTTGTGGTGGAAGACTTACCGGCGCAGTTACTCTTCTCTTAATTAGAGGAACTGGCTGTGCAAGTCAACCACACAAACTAAGCTTTTGCCTTCCAGAACAGGTGGGAATTTGCTGAATTCTAGTAGCTCTGCCCACTTTCCCTTTCCGTCCAGGCATCAAGGCATGGATTATCAGATTATTTTTTTTCAAATAAATAAGTAAATAAATGTACAAAGGTAGGAAGTGAGTGAGGGAGAGAAGGAGAGAGGTTGTTAGGGATACAGACCTTTAAGCAGCACTTGAGCAAGACAAGTGTGCCTGTTTTTTCTACAGAGTACAGTTGACAAAAAGCGTGCCAGCCATCATGAGAGCAATGGCTTTGCCGGTCGCATTCACCTCTTGCCAGATCTCTTACAGCAAAGCCATTCCTCCTCCACCTCCTCCACCTCCTCCTCCCCATCCTCCAGCCAGCCGACACCCACCATGTCCCCACAGACACCCCAGGACAAGCTAACTACTAATGAGGTATGTCTTACACCACAGCTGGCTGCTTTGGTAGGGTTATAGCAGCGTTACCTAGTAGCTAGTTTGCAAAGGAACTCCAGCCAATCTCCCCCTGCTTTTTTATTTTTTTTCTGTCAACTTTGTTGCCACCTCCCAAATAACACATTTCAGTTCTGTGTAAGAAGCCCTTAACTCTAGAGCAGTCCCACGACAAACTTGCCAGTTTACTATTTTTGCTTCCTCTTAGTGAGTCATTAATTGCATGGCGTTCATTTTAAACTAAACTCGACTATTGCATTTTCAAGCCAATACCCTTTTATTTTTAAATTCTGTTTTATTCCGGGAGCAGGCTAATTGCAAGCAGTGTGCCTCTTAAAAATTAGCGGTTAATTTTGGCTTTGTCAGTAAGGGCTGGGCTAGTAACTCTGCACGTATGAGGAGCTGCTTGTGGAAACTCACCCTTTGGGAGAGGAAGCGGCCGTGGAGGGATTTTGCTCTTAAAAGCTTGCCATGTGGGCTGGGTGGACAAATCACGTGTTGCCTGGGAGGGTTGTAAAAGCCTGGGGTATTGTTGCTTTAGAATAATGAATGGGGGAAAACCTTTGGGTTTTTTTCCAAGTATGTGCGTACTCTGAAAAGCAGCTGTGTAAAGATGATTCTTCTCCACCAGAACTGGTTGTGTCTCTGTGGAGAAGCAAGGCTTGGCTTGGGCTGATCCTGGGATGGTGCCTTCCCTTCCTCACCAAGTGCTGGTGGATAAGCCTGGTCCTTCACGTGTGTGTAACCCCCTGCTGCAGAGGAGTTGCACACGTGTGAACGAAGGGCATCGTCCGCCCCTTCCCAGCCCCAGCAGGAAGTGAGGAGCTCAGCATGGTGGCCCGAAGCCCAGCTGCATGGCAGCCTGTCTCTTGGGGGGAGCCCCTTACTGTATGCAAGCAGGATTGATGCAGGGGGAGCAAAACGCGGGGAAAACAAGCTGCTACTTCTCAGGGTAGAGCTGTCCTGCCAAATAGGAGTGCAAGTGCTGTGATGAGGAGATGTTGCGGTGAGCTGGGTAGGCTGATGGCAGTGTGTTTGCTGCAGGATCAAAAACGCTTCTGAACCACATAGCAGGAGGGTGGGTGGGAGGGTTTCCTCCTAGAAATGCAGTTAGCGTAATACTTAATTTTCAACTATGCTTCATTGGTCTTCGATCTTTCTAAAAGCACATTTTTGTAGGTTATAGAGATCAGCTGATTGATCCAGAGATACGCTTGCTTGTTACTTTGACCTAAACAATAAATAAGCAGGGTTCAGTTAACTCAGCTTGGGCAGTGGCGGGTAGTGAAGGAGCCTTTCAGTATTTAGCTGTGCAAGGGAGTGATACACTCCTAAGACCCATCGCTATGAGGCTTAGAAAAATCGGAGGTTGAAGATGAGTTGATGATAAAGAAGGGTATCTAACTGCGTTTGTGTAGAACTGAACAAAAACCCAGTACTGCTTGGTATAACTTAGCCACATGCATGCCCTTTAGATATATATATGTTGGTTTTTTTTTAACTTGTCCCATTCTGCTTCAGTGTGCAATGTTGTCACTATAATACTAAACTGGCAAGGGTTTTTAAGTTGTTCCATTTCCACTTTTAACAGTTCATTGTTTCACTTGTCTTCTTCCGTTCTTTATGTTTTTATTTTTGTTTTTTTCATGTTTAAACTGCATAACTTAGCAAACACTAGTGATTTTATCCACTACATATTCATAGCTTCATTTCACTGTTTGCTACACCTTCCACACTAATGAGCCCCTTTGTTCAATACAGGTTTAATGTGTTGCTTTGTCAAATAAAGGTGGAAGAACCTGCTGCAGCTTTCTGGCAAGAGGCTCAGGTTAACCAAAATAGGGAGAGTGAACAGTAGTGGACACTAAATCTATCATAGAAGCGAATGCTTGATCCCAGATGATTGTGATTTTGTTGCACAAGCCAAGAGATCAAACTTCATAACTTACTAAACTAGCTCACTTTAGGAGATGCTTCATAAATACAAAACTTGTAGGTAGCAGACAGCTTGCAGATAAGAGAGTATACATACATTTAAGCAAATTTTTTTAAAAAATGAGGCATTCCCTCACTTTGTGCCTGATCGTAGTCGCCAGTCCTAAAAATCTCTGCTAGCAGCTGAGGTGACAGGGACAATTATTTAGCCAATTGCATTTTGCTGTAGCATGTGCAGTGTGTTTATGTATATAGTTCAGGTGTGGTGCCTGCAGTGCAATATCTATGAAGGAAGTATAAAAGCTTGGGGAGGCTCTGTAGTGTAATTCTGTAGTGACTTTTAAATGTTGGTTGTTGTTATCCGTGCCTTTTTTTGTCATTAATATTAATAAAGTTGAAATTTACATTGCAGACTCAGTCCGCTAGTAACACACTCCAGAAACACAAATCTTCCTCCTCCTTTACACCTTTTATAGACCCCAGATTACTACAGATTTCTCCATCTAGTGGGACAACTGTGACTTCTGTGGGTAAGTAAAGTAGCTGAAGATGACAATTGGAAAAGGGTTCAGTGAGTTCAGTGGCTCTTTAAAGTACTTGATGTTATCATCATGCTTTGTATTTGATTTGCAATGGATTGCATAGTTCATTTCTTTTTTCATTTACATTTCTTACAAAAAGAAAGACCTGCTCAATATTCTCAGTTACTGATTTGGGTTGCTTAGTGTAAAGAATGTCTGTCCAGAATTTAGCACTTAAGGGTGATTACATGCACTTTTCTTTTTTTCAGTAGGATTTTCTAGTGAAGCAATGAGATCGGAGGCAATAAGGCAAGACCCCACACGGAAGGGATCAGTTGTCAATGTGAATCCCACGAATACGCGTCCACAGAGTGATACCCCAGAGATCCGCAAATACAAGAAGAGATTCAATTCTGAGATACTCTGTGCTGCCTTATGGGGTAAGGCAAAGCTGTTCCTCCCTCAACTGGTGCCCTTCTGAAGTGCAGATTTGCCAGTTATGAGCTTATGGTCTTCAATAATGTATCCCTGAAATTGTAGCTCTGTTTCTCTCCATTTATTCAGTGCCTGTTTACGTATTTTTGTTGCAAAAGCTGACCATTATTATGCTGTTCCTGCTTTGATATAATTTCCTGCTGCTGTATATATGCTTCTGATGGAACAGTTCAGCCTTCATTCAACTGATTGGGATACCCTTTTCTCTGTAGCCTCCATTAGTACATCTCCTGCAACATTTGGGAACTCGTATCATCTTTTCATTGTACACGTGGTGCACATAGGGTATTCCACTTGAAAAATGAACATCATCTTGAGCCTCTTTCTAACGTGTTGCTGCAGAGCGCGATTAACATGTGTTTCGTAAGGTGACTTTCCACCTCAGTCATCCGTTTATTTAGGAGGGAAGAGGGAAGGATAGGAGGGACATTTTCCAGTGTGAGACTGTGGCTTGGTTTTATTAAGAGTGGTTAGTGCAGGGAAAAGCTGGGTATGCGGTGTCAGCTGACCAAATGTGTCTGGCCTTCTTGTCACAAGGGGTAATTTGTGTTGGTGTCAGACAGTCAGGATCCTGCACTAGTGAAAGGTTTAAAACTGTGTTTGTTCCCTGCTACAATGCAGAGTCACTGCTGCAACACCCAGCAAAAGCTTTCTTCTTCTGTGTCATTTCTTTCTTGACCAGAGTTTATGAAGCCACCTGAATTTTTTCATTATCTAGATGTTAACAGAAGATAGTCACATGCATTACTTACATATTTATCTACTATCCCTAAACTTAACAGACTGTAAATGGACATGCATGTCATTTTAAAAACTATGAACAAGAGAGCTGGCCATTCCCCTGAGTCTCATGATGATTGTATAAGTAACATACTGCACTTTTCTTGTTTACATTTTCACAGCTCTTTCCAAAGCTTTAGTTCTCTTTTGGGGTTATTTCCAGCATTTCTTGTTTCTGAGAATAGCGCTGTTGTCCTGTCCTCCTTGCCTGCAAAGCCATGTCAATTAAATAACTCTCTGACACCTTATCTTGCTCTTCACTGTTTTCTTTATTTCCAGAATTCACTGGTAAGAATTTTTACCCCAGTGCTATTTTTGCATACATTGATATAATTCCCTGATAAAATGAAGAGACTTGTGCTCATGTAAACTTTCAGACCGTGAGAGGGTGAAGGCAGAGAAAAATCATGTGGGATCAGTAAAGATGATTCATAATTTCTCTGATCTGCCTTGTTTTGCTAGTAGCAATTTGTGTTAGTGGTTTTATTTTCCTTTGATCTTTGTATCTGACTGTTAATGGTGATTTAAAGTACAGGCGTAAAATCCTAGAGGTGTTTTACAGCTGTAACAAAGCACTTCCTTATTAAACTTAGGGCCAAACTGATGGTGATCTAAGTTGGTACACATGCTTAGTTCCTGATAAGGTTTAGCTTCCTTTCCCCTTAAGTAAATGAGACCTTTTCATGGTGATGTTTCATATTCAAAAAGAGCAGGGCTTACTTTGCTTTGTTTTGCTTTGCCTTTACCAGTGTCAGTGCCATAGTATCTGGCAGGTTACTGATTGCAGTAGGTCTATGGAGCTATTTCTTCTAGTACTGAGTGGTGAAAGCTAAAATTAATGACATGGATGCAATAGCATAGATTTTTACACCCAACCTCCACAGAGAGCCTGTACTTTTTTTTTCAGGCAACATTTCCATTTGTTTGAAAAAGCAGGACTGCTTAATTGTAGGGTGGTGGCAGAAGAACTTGGCTGGTTGTGAATAAAGACAGTGCCTGCATTTTAAAATACAGGCACTGCTTTCCACCACTGTACTGCCTCATTAGTTTCACCTCAAAATGCATATAACTAAGGGAAGGGGTTGGGCATGGATGCACAGGTAAACTGAAAGCAGAAACGACTGCACAGAAATGTTCCAGTGGGTGTGTGGACCTTTGTATAATGAAACAGGCCTGCTGACTTTTCTCATCTGTATTTGCTTGATCTTTAGGAGAAATCTGTACAAACACAAGGTTACTGTAATTCCTCTAATTTTAACATTCAGATGGAAAAGATGACTGGGAGGCTGAGGGCCAACCCTGTGCTTGTCCATTTATGTGAGGGCTGCACTGCAATCCTCTCCTCCCAGTGGGGACCAGACACCTGCCACTGCTTTTCTGCAATGTTCTTGTCAAGAACATTCTGTTTCCACGCTCCCTACCAACAGTTAATACATCCTTCAGAATACATAAGCTTGGGTACCACTTTGTGCCTTACCCCTCCTCCAGTGTTATTGTGCCTTTTTGTTGGGGAACTGGTGCTCTAGAAAGCTCTCCATGGTCTACCAGTCTCTCACTCCCTTGAACGCTGCAGTTTGTTGTCAGGAGTCACTGTGGGCAGGTGGCATGGAGAGCCTCTACATCATGAGATCTTTTAGGCTGCAGGCAACTGAGTCCCAATCAGCAGTGGTTAGACCTGCTTGGAACAAGACAGTTGCTGTGTCAAGCATCAGTTCATCAGAGTATGTGGAAGAACAACCTGCTAACTTGGGTCTCTGTTTTCGTTTCTTCTAGGAGTGAACCTGTTAGTGGGCACTGAAAGTGGCCTGATGCTGCTAGACAGAAGTGGTCAGGGGAAGGTTTATCCACTCATCAATCGAAGAAGATTCCAGCAAATGGATGTACTTGAAGGGCTGAATGTCTTGGTGACAATTTCTGGTAAAGTTAACTTTTCAACATGATTTTTTCCCCACTTCTGGTGTGGCATGGCAGAACGCTTTTCTTGGCAGCCTGCGTGTTGAGGAGGAAGTCCTGACTTGACTGAAGTCAGTGGGTTTTCCATCATTTCGCTTCTGAGTCTGCACTCTGTTTCTGCAAGTGAATCACTTTCACACAATACACTGTGCCTGCTTGCCCCCTGTCCTTTCTCCCATGGGGTGGCCTTTAAAAATGCCACATGGGTTTGGGGGAAACATCTGACTTTGTTCAGTGTTTGGGAGCTGTAGGTTAATATTTTGTGAAGTCTGTGAAAATGGCATTCTTTCCCTCTCTCATGATGATGACTTTCAGCCTGGCCTCTTTCTAACCAAAACATGATTTGCTACCTGGGTTTAAAGGTTATCTTGTGTGTTAAGATCTGTAGAATGGGAAATACTCCTGCGAAGTAGGGAAATAAGAGTGATGTGCACGGAGTTTGTTGGTGTTTGAGAGAGAGGGGAGTACAATGTGTATGTGATGTGGAAATTACTGGTGTGAGAAGGCAGATCGGTGCAGCTTTTAGCCTTATCTGCACTTGCATCCAGTGAGAGAAGGCAAAGCAATGGGAGATGGTGATGGTGATGTGGTTTTTTTGTGTGCACTGATAAAAATGTGTTTTATGAAGCTTGAGGTTTCAGACTCCTTGGCCCCGGAGATTTATTGCATAAGGTTGTCCTGCTGTTAAGCAACTTGATGTGGTGAACCGTTAATCTTTCTTCACAGATGTAATTCAGCCATTTACCTTTCCTTTTGGCTTAGTTTGTTTGTGCAATCAGCCTTTGTTACGCTGCACATGTGTGACAAGGGGAGGATGTTAAATGAGGTTTCACACAGTGGCTCCTGTAACATTGTTCAGAGTCACCCAAAATTTTGCTGAGGCTCCAGAGCCCCACTGGCTCTCCCAGCACCTGTGCAAAAGGACACACACTTAAACATTTTCATGCAGTTTAATATGTTAGCAGTGTTATACTACTACAGGTCCAAAGAACCGTGCCCCTGTTGGTGTCAACGTGAGACTTCGTTTCTGTCTAGAACAACTGTATTTTATTGGCTTATTGCTTGCTGCATTCTCAGCTACAGCTATGCTATGAAATCTTTAAAAAAGAAAAGATAAATCAAGGAGGGTTTAAAAAACCACAGCGTGCTGTGTGTCCTTTTGATAACTAACATTGTATGTTAAAATGTAAGCTGTTTGAAAAGCACCATTTGATAGAGTTTATTCTGTAGTAGACCTTATAAACAAAAATATTACATAATCCAACTTGTGTAAAATCTGTTGGTTTGAAGCATATCCTACACAGATGACAAGTGTCTGTGATTCAGTCTTGTGTGTAATTGTTTTAGGTTTATTTACATTTATATCGGTCACTATCTGAGTACCCTGACACATCCTTTTTCTTTGTTTCCTTCAAACCGATTGCTTCCTCTGTGGAGACACGCTACATTAACCCTTAAGAAATCGGCTGATCTTCAACTGGTTTATGCCTTTGTCTCTGTCCCATCTCCTGTGTACTGGAGTACGAGGCAGGAAAGAGGCAGCTCTGCCCACTGAGAGATGGATAGGGAGCACACTTGGTGAAATCATTATGCTTTTTTGCTCAGGCCACCCCTTACCTTCCTGTTCCAGCTGCTGCGATGCTCAATTTAAGCTACGCTCATACTGGACTTCTCTTAGTATCTTTTTATTTATAGTGGGTTACTCCACCTTTCCAGGCAAACTGGGAACACTGACATGGGGAGGTGTATCTGCAGATGGCGTGTTTTGGCAGCTGGTTATGGAGCTACCTCTGAGCTCTGTCCTGGGACTGCTGCTGCTCTGCTGGGAGCGTTGTTCAGCTCCGTACGGTGCTCTTGGCTGTACATTCCCTCGGCTTTTTCGGATGGTGATGTGCTGACAGTAGCGAGGTTTAAAAAGTGTCACCACGTTGTGCAAAGAAATTGCAGTGCATTAGGATTTTGGGGGGATTGTCACCTGGAATTGCTTATAATATACATTCTTTTGAGTCTGGAAACCTGAAGTGAATTCTTCCCCCAGTGTACATCTCAAATATAAAACTTATTGAGAACAAAGCTTTTGATGCTGAGATACTGAGCTGCTACAGCTGGTACAAGAAGGCTTTGCAGGTCAAAGCAGAGGAGTTAATTGGCTCTTCATTCTGTTGAGAGGCAAAAACGTAGTTTCGACTGCTCAGGTGATGCCGTGCCGAGAGCCATAAGAACACTGGAAGAGAGAGCGACGACGTGCGTACAGAACACACTCCACATGTGGCTTCCTGAGGGTTTTGCCATCCCAACTTGCTGATGGTACCACTCAGGGAGGTAGGAAGGGATGACAAAGTAGAAGAACTGGTTGGAATCTGCCTGCTTAATAATTAAAAACCACAGCGACAATAAAAACAAAAAACTCAATATAGGTAAAGGGACTTCACATTTGAAATGGCGTCTGTGGGAGAACCAGAGCTGGGAGTTTTCATAGAAGTCACTGACTGATCAGTTCGTTTGGTGGCTGGAGCAGAGTTCTCTTTCTTATTTCATGGCCATAACAGTTAGACCAAAAAAAAAAAAATACTGCCAGATTTTTGCAAGCTTTTTAAACTGACTGGTGGAGATATACAAGGAGAAGGATCTAATACCCCCACTCCCAATATGAACATTAAGAGCAGCATAACTTGTTGAAATACACACATAGCCATGTTTATATAACTAACCGGTCCTGCTCTTTTCATGTTAGGCTGCTGAAAGGCAGAGGAATTTCCTGTCTTGTGACTTTCCTTGTGGGCTAGACACTAAAACACAATGGGAACACACTTGAGATATTTCTCTGTTGTTGTTTTGAAAAATGTTTCTGGTTGGAGAGAAATACCCTGGTGCTCATCATGTGAACCAGAAGAAAAAAAAATATAATTAGCCACATGCTGGGAAATTCCCATGTGTAATGTTTGTTCTGACCCTTCAAGTTTGACTAAGCTACTAGGGAAGCTGAAGCCATGGAAATATCTGAGAGAGAGTTTGTCTCCCAGTGCACAGGGACTTGTGGTGGTTTTAAAAACCTATGGTGCATTGTACTGACCTTCAGCTATCCTGTGCCCTCTGAGCTCTCACTCGCCCAAAACCACCTAGTCTGGACTGTGTTCTCTATTTCAGTGTTTCTAAAAGACCCCTTGTGGCTATTGTTTGCAGAATTTTCATGGGAGGACCTTTTCTTGGTCAGATGCATGACTTCTGGGAATACTGTTTCCTGCTCTGGTCCCTTTTCCAAATCTTACTGAGCCATGGTAGTGATGGGGCTTTTTATCCCTTTATGAAACTTGGCTTAATAAATATGAAGTCAGGCAGTAGATCAGGGTGCTCACTTACTGTCAAATCTGTAGCAGGGGTAAACAAAAGACAGTGCCTATACACCCTTTTTTGAAATGGGCAACCATCCACAAACTGATCCATTGGTGTGCATCGTGTGAAAACTTAATAGACAAATTAAAGAAATTAGATAAACCCTATAGGTGGATCTGGCCAGCAGGTTGTCAGGTGGACCATTCTGACAGGTCTTGGCTTTCTGCAGGGTAGACCAGTACCATGTCCCTTGGCCAGCCCAGCACTGACTGCAGCACTGTCAGATGTCTCCTATCAGCTTCAAGGCCTGGGAAACATTGTCCAGAGTCACACAGCTTCCTCATCGTGGCTGGCGAAGCACTAGCATGGAGCTACTGCACTGACAAGTTGGGTCCCTGAGAGCATCTCCTATTCTCTTTCATTGTGCAGAGGACCTCCTAAATGGTTCCTAATCAAAGCAGTGACCACCTCTCTACTTCACCTCCAGTTTCATCTGAGGGACTGTGATGGCTTCGGGCAGCAAAGCAGCTGGAGGAAGGAGAATGCAAACCTTGAGTATTTTCATCAGGGTCACCTTCTCACTAGTTCAGCAAATGCTTTGTGAGCCATTAGTTATTAAAGAATCACTGATAAAGTTTATTATGAACCTTGTTCCACATTCAGGGAGGCTTCTCATATTGAGAGTTAGAGTCTGAGCTGTAATTTGATGACCATGGCAGATGAAGATAAGGTAGCCTGGGCAAGTAGATTCTCTCACCTGTGGAGAAGAAACACCTCTTGCGGTTTCTGTGTGCAGCCTGATAAGTACGACACTCGGTGCACCACGAGGTTAGGGCTTGCTGACAAAGCAGTCGTCAGCTTTTAGCGAGTGGGTAAAGTTTGCATGGGCTGTGTGAAATTACCTCACTGCATTTTCAGATATTTTATGTTTTTTCCTTACAACAGAACTACTGTAAAGTGGTTCAGTAATGAAATTGTTTAGTGCTGTTGTTTGGTGTGCTTTTCTGCCAGAGAAATAATGAACAATCTTAATAAAACTTAATGAGTTTTTGTGTCCGAGGATGATGTAAGGGATGGAAGTGTCCTGGTCCCTAACTGGGAAGAATTTGTACAATACACTTCATCACCATATTCTTCTTCAGTTGTGCTTCCTCCTTTCAAACCAGTCCTGCTCTCTTCTGGTGGCTGTATAGATAATTTCAGGCCTCAGATTCCATCCTGCTAGTCTCCTATGGTATTGTGTGAAGAAGAGCTGTTTTGACTCAGCTCTTTTTTTTTAATCTCAGTGTTTTTGTTGTGGAGTATAACCCTTTTCTAATAAAAGTTATTTGCATCCTAAAAAACAGACAAACAAGAGCTGTTTCCTTTAGCTTATGTTCATGTGGTATTACCATGAGTCTCTGTCATCGATTATCAGGAAAGCATGTGTTTGGGTGGAGACTAGAGAAAAGCTGTTGTGGGCATAAAAACTGAGGGAGATATCTGTGGTTGCAGCAGTTTTTCTGTCGTCGTTACTGTGATTTGCTCTGCGGGCCTTTCTGTTTGCTTGGGCAGGGGATTTTTGCACTTATCTTCCTATGGAGATAAACCAACCCTTTTCGTTTTGTGGGCAGGTAAGAAGAACAAGTTGCGAGTTTACTATTTGTCCTGGTTAAGAAATAAAATCCTTCACAACGACCCTGAAGTAGAAAAGAAACAGGGCTGGACAACAGTGGGTGACCTGGAAGGCTGCGTGCACTATAAAGTTGGTGAGTAGCGAATACGATAATCAAATTTTTGGGGTAAAAGCTGGTTGAGGGAGGGAACTGCGGTGCATGTAGCTGCTGGGTTTAAGATTTGGTTTTATTTCTGGCTGTATTCCCTGTCCCTCACAGTGAACTTCTCTGGCAAAGCGCCAGAGTAGGTGACAAGGTACTGGATTAAACTGAATATTGGGAGATGTTTTGCGGTGGGATGCTGGGCTGTGAACTGGAGTGGGTGCAAATCCCCATCTGTCTCCTTCCCGTGGTGGATGCAACTTCCAGGGGAGTGCTAATGCAGACAGTGAAGGCTGGTAACCTTTCGCTGCCTCTGTTAGACCCTTTAGATGACAGAGGGACTCTAGTCTACTAACAGGTTTTCCTGATCTTTTACTGTGATGAAATCACATGATGGAGTGGCGTGAAAAAAAGTCTTCATTTTAACGTAGATTTTAAAGAGTGGGGGGGGGAAAAAAAGAGAGTGGGAGGAGAAAGCAAACCCAGCTAGTGCACGAGCTTTGAGGAGCATCTGGGAACAGAAGCATATGTTTAACTTCAAGATGACTCATTGATTCCTCTTAGCTTATGAAGTTTCCTAATGCTGTCTCAGATCCATTGCAGTACATTTATGGGATGAAATGTGTTTTCACTAGGCAGGTGCCTTTTGAGTGGCTTTAAGTCCTCTAAAATGATTTGGCTGTAGGAACTTCCACCAAAACTATTGAGAGACATGTAGCATTTCATCAGCAGAGTATGCAGTGAGCCAGCTGCCCTGCAGATGGGGGTATGAACCAAGAGCTCTTTCTCCTCCTTCAGTCTCATGATGCATCTTAATGGGCCCTGGATGTTGCCTTTGATTTGGTTTCCTCCTAAGAGCCAGCTCAGTTCCTTTCCAGCTGTGTTATTCAATGTGGAGCAGCAGCAATTTGGCTGAGCTCAGTCTCCTCCTGTCATGTGTGTGCTCTTGGAAATAACCTACTTGTGAGCTGTAATCAATAACGATGGCAGTAAGTGACTGCTGAACCAGGAACTTGACCCCAAACCCGATAAATAATGTATTTCTCTGGTATCATACCCGAGGGCATCAGCAGCATAATGAAGTGGCCTGTTAACAATACATTAACAGCTATTGCAAGAAGACTTTCCAGCAGGGAAGTGCATGAAACAAAGAGCATTCTTTTCCAGATGAAGGGGGGGCTGTTCCTCTGGGCTGCAGCCTGGCACTGAACTTCCCTCTGAACTGCAGATGACTTCTTCAGGTAGTGAGAAGCCTCTTTGACAGCTGTGCTTTAGTTCCCGAGGAGGGATGAGCTCTGCCAAGAGTTGGGCTCACGCTCGGGAGGCCACCACTGAGACAGCTGGCCCTGGTCGCTTCCTTGTCTCTTTGATGAGACAGGGGTCTCAGACGTTAGGGTGAAGTGGTATTTATGGATTTTGGTTGCTTCAGGCAATTTTTTGGCTCCTCTAAATGATACATTGCTCTTTTGAAACTTAAGATTTGAGTGAATTCCCAGATAGCACCCAGAGCAAAGAATGTGGATTGTCAAAGGTCCCCTTTCACAGATAAGGTGGTTTTGTTCAACAACCCCTCTTCCCCAAGAAAATATTCCGAGCAGTCTTGTAAGCTAGACAAGACTGAACAAAAGCTCTGTTTTTCAGTTGGTACAGCTGTGGAGGTTGAGAGACTTCTTTTGGTCTGTTGAAAAAATGTCAAGTCCTTTAACACTTACAGTTCAGTAGTCTTGCTTCCCTGCAGAGTGAAAAGGGAGCAAGTAGTAGCTCTGTCTCCCTGTTACCTACCAAGAGAAAACAACTTCAGGCTTGTACAGTGATAAACTATCTAAAGGCATTAAAATAGCATTTATTAAATAAGTTTTCTTCTCACAAGTCTGAAATTTTTCACTCCTGCCATGTTTCAAAATCAGTTTTGGTTGAGAGATACAATGGCAGAAGGTGAAGGTGCACAGAATTGCTCATTGTTTTGGAAAACTGTCATATTCCCCTAAAACTTGAAGATATAGCAGAAACCTCCTGCGGTTTCTCTATGTCATCCAAGTGATGCTGGTTTTTTTCCTCTCCCCCAAAAAGGGTGCTGAAAAGAGGTTAACAAGCCTCAGCAGCTGGAAGTCCCCATGATCTGTTCCTTCCCAAATTCACATGGCAGCTGGAAGTGCAGATCCAGCAAAATTTCTTGAATGGCTATTTCTAGATGTTATTGGTCCCCTCTGGAAAACAGAAGTAGTGAACAGAGCTTTTTTGATGGTTAATTTAGCAAGCTGTTTGAATGTGGGAACAGAGATATATTCAATAATTTGTGGATCAGCTTTGTCATGACACTTTGTTTCTGGTAAATTCCATTTGGTTTCATTTGTTTGTTTGGTTGTGTTAGATTTTGTTTGTTTGTGAGGTTTTTTTTGTGTGTGTGGTTTTTGTTTTTTCAAATGACTTATCTCAGGCTTTAGGGACAAAGAAAAGTGCTATTCTACTAAAATTGTCTTTGCTTTTGAAATGGACTTGGTTTTTAACTTTTTAGTTCCTTTTATTCCCTCCTTTGCCCTGGAGAATTTTGCCATCAGTTCAAAATACCAGTCAGTCCTGTGACTGGAACTGCCAGTTCACTCTGCCACAGCCATAGGCTTCTGTTATTGGAAATGTCCCCGTCTGAAAACCAATTTTCTTTTCTTGATGAGTAAGCACTGTCTAATGTGGAAAAAAATAAGTGTAAATAAGTATGTAATTCAAGATTTGGTGATGGGTTCAGTTACTGATAAGAATAATGATTTTTGTGGCATAAATGTGTCAAAAAACTTAACTACACAGAATTATCAATCCTAAAATACAGTGTTAGTAGAAATCTCCAAATGTATGTAAGTATGGAGAAATATTGTCATTTTCTGCCTTCCTGAAGTAACTGGAATGCATTTGGAATTACTGCTGAATTTTTGTTTGTTTGTTTTCTTCAATTTCAGTAAAATATGAAAGAATCAAGTTCTTGGTAATTGCATTGAAGAGTTCTGTGGAAGTCTATGCATGGGCACCAAAGCCATACCATAAATTTATGGCCTTTAAGGTAACAGTATATTTCAGTCATATGTAGGGTTTTCGTTTATCCACTTGCCGTTACCCCTTTTACCAAAATGCTCTGACATTTTATCATGGCCATCTTACAAGTTCTTTGGTAAATCTTCCATGACCTTCATATTATATTTTCAGAGCTTGTTTAGCTCTTAAGAGGCAGTATAGTTGAAAGTTCTAAATTGGAACTGAGCACAAACTAATAATCAAAATGACACAATATCAAAACTGTTTGTTTCATCTCTCTATAAATAAAACATGAGGCAGAGAGAAGTGAACTGAGCCTAAACATCTTCATCTGAGCAGAACAAGTCATTAAGTGATACTCAGCATTGTTATGTTTTTGAATGCAGCAGGAATGAAGTTAACTGGCTTGGTATAATTACCAGACTGATGTGCAGACAATCAGTGTCAGTTGTGCAGATTGAAGCAAACACTACGGGAGTGTCAATTTGCCCTGAACTTTGGGGAAAACAATGTTTACTAAAAAAACAAACAGACCAACTAAAGTGAACTCCACAGAAAATCGCTTACAGTTTTATGTGATTGAAATGCAACGGGTTGCGGAGTTATCTGTCCTGGTCCATGAGAGACATGTTAGTCTGGCTGGTCTGGTGGGTGGGAGCCAGAGGGATGTGGGATGAATAAACCCATAATATGTGCATTAGGACATGTTTTTGTAAAGTCCACTGTGGTTCTAAGCAGTAAAGTAAATCTCACTGGTCGTTGTCTTACAGTCGTTTGGAGAATTGGTACATAAGCCATTGCTGGTGGATCTAACTGTAGAAGAGGGTCAGAGACTAAAAGTGATCTATGGCTCCTGCGCTGGATTCCATGCCGTTGATGTGGATTCAGGATCAGTCTATGATATTTATCTACCAACACATGTAAGAGTTGCTGCTGGCGTTGGGTTTTTTCTTTCTTTCTGTTTTTTCCCCACCCTCTTCCTTTCCTCAGATGACCAACTTGTCAGGCTTGTGGATCACTGCCAGATGCTGGCAGCTGTAAATTGGGTGGAAGGGTCCGAGCAGGTGTGGCCACCTGTGCTTTAGGGGCTTGTGCCTCGCTCTCTATCCTCTCCTCACGATCAGTTTGTCTCTGTGGTTGGGAACTGCCCACTCAGGTCTGACATGGGCCAACGTGACTGGTCCAGGGCTAGCATCTGAATGGCCGAGTTGCAAATATGCCTGGCAGAGGCTGCAGGGAAGGTGATGGTACAAATGACCCGACAGCCCACTGATATGAGGTACAACGGGGTTGTCAAAGGCCAGGTGGCCTTCGCTACCAAGGTTTCCTGTTGTTCATTGTACACAAAGGTGTCAGGTGAGTCTGCAGTGTGTGATGCACCTCCTCAAGCACTAGTCACTGCAGTGCAGAGTTCTGAGGTCTGCATCTGGGCTGCTTGCCCCCAGATCCCTTTCTTCCCCTGGAAAGAAATGGGCATCTCTGCAGAGAAATTCAGCTTTCCTGTGTTTAGACGGCTGCCTGAAGATGAGAGGAATTGTGCCCTAAGGGTTCCCAGGTCTTTGTTGTCACTGTGTAGGGTATCTCGCCCGGGGAAGAGCAGAGCTAGCACTTCTGAAAGTGAGTGAACCGCCAATCTGCTGTCAGCCAAAATCAAAAATCACCCAGCCCTTTCTCCCAGCACAGGCTCTGGGGCATTAAAACAAAAGACTTCTTCTTCTCTTCTGTCCCTGTAGATCCAGAGCAGTATCCAACCTCACGCAATCATCATTCTCCCAAACACGGATGGGATGGAGCTACTGGTCTGCTACGAGGATGAAGGAGTTTATGTCAACACGTATGGAAGGATAACAAAGGATGTGGTTTTGCAGTGGGGAGAAATGCCAACCTCAGTTGGTAGGTGCCTCTGGCAAATCATACACTACGTGCCATTGGGGAACACGAGTGTGTACACATGGGCAGAAGGAAGGGGCATTGGGTTTGACATCAGATTCAGAAGCAGTGATGATACAGTATTCCTGGAAAACAGCTGTGCAAAGTGGAGAGTAATCATATGGATCTGTTTTGTGCTGAGTTTTTAAGAACAAAATCCAAGCAAGCTGTAAAGTTCAGGAATGAAAAAGAAAAGACATATAAAGTGGCAGATGGGTAAGAGATTATTACAGGTAATACTATTTAGACAACAGTCTGTACATCTGATTTGATGTGTCTAATTCGCCTGTAGATTGCTCGTCTGTCCCAGCATGATAATTATCCCACATCTCTCCTGTTCAAAATAAGGTAGATTTGAGAGTGGGAGCAATAAGTACAGTAAAATGGGCTCAGGTTTGTCACTGACACAAGTCCGCACCAGGATCCCTTTTACCACGTGTGCTGCTGTATTTCAGCACTGAGTGGAGCATGGGCTGCGATCACACCTTCATTTTGTTGGGCAAACACATTGAGTTTAATGTGCTTTGGAATGGATGCACGTATTGGGAGGCGACTCCTGATAGCTGTTGGAGCAATGCGAACAATAACGGAGGAAGAAATTTAAAGAAGTTTCATGCACGTCATGTTTGCTCCTGGGGTGATTAAATCTTGTCTAGATCTAAAAGCCAGCAGAATTTATCAACTGGCAAATTGTACTTCCTCTGGGAACTGGAGTGCCTGTCAAGTAAATGGCACTGAGGCAGCTGACACCATCTGAACATCTCATCTGACAATTTTTAGAAGCTATTTGGCCCAGTTACCACTAGTGACGTATTTAAAAAGAAATACATTTCCATGATGATGCTATATGTGATGCTATAGGTGTACTGTAATAGATAATTTGATTTAGTTTCACTGATAATTAATAAGAAGAAAAATCTATAAAAGAGAAGTACTGCAGAATTAAACATTTTTTTTAAATTCTGCTTGCTAAGAGCTATTGTTGTTCTTTTTGTTTTTTTCTGGTAAATATGCATGCAAATCAGAGGCAGCAGCTTTTTCTTCATTAAGTTCCCATATGTTATTTTTGGCAGTGTTCCTAAGACTATCCATCAAATCACTTTTTGAATAGACCTCTTCACAATGCTGGTGACTTTCTCCTGTACTTGATCTTTTACCGCTATCAAGAACATATTTTTTTTCCTCATGCTGCTACGAATCTGTTTTCCCCAGTGACACTCTTGAGTAAAAATGCTTGATTTTTTTGCTTTATTTGTGCACAAAGGAAAGCAGTATGACAAATGATAGTATTTCTACTTGGAGAGCTTAATATGAACCTCTTTTTAAGATACACAGAATACTTTTCAGACCAGTTGGCTTTCTCAAGAAGGAGAATAGATTTTTGAAATATTACTCCTATAAAAGGAGGCTAGCTCATTTTTTGTTTCAAGTTTTCCCTTTCCCTCTCTCCTTTCTCTGTTTTTGCTGACAGATTATTCCTTCAAGGAGGGAGAATAACACTGTAAGACACAGAGCTAGTGCTGGGGACATACCAGAGTGGATGGTTTTAGTCTGTTTAAACCTTGGGTTCTGCTTTCTCCTTGTCAACACCTAATTAGCCTGTCTCTTTGCCAAACTTGACAGAAAAAGCTTTTGTAAAAACTTGATGTTCCTTCCATTTAATTGAAGGTTGGAAGGTTCCCATTGTGTCATGAATGCTCAGGCAAGACGTATATTACTGACATGGAAAACCCACGAGGAAATTAAAATAAAAAAGGTATTTTTAGGCTTCATGAAGATGCTGAAGACAGAAATAGCACTTTGAACATGTTATAATAAGTACGTGTATGTCATTTTTAACCAGAGTGCATCGTATATGCTTCTGCTTTTTCGGTTCTTCCATGTTGCCCTCTACCTGTCCTAATGGGCTGTGTGCTGTGTTTTCTTTTCAAAGCGTACATCCGATCCAACCAGATCATGGGCTGGGGAGAAAAAGCAATCGAAATACGGTCAGTGGAAACTGGACATTTGGACGGTGTGTTCATGCACAAAAGGGCACAAAGACTCAAGTTCTTGTGTGAACGCAATGACAAGGTATAATTCCCCTGCTTCCCAGTTTGTTGCCAAAATGATAAAACTGGATATGGGGGGTGGCTTGGCCCTGACCAGCAGCCAGACACCTACCCAGCCTCTCACTCATTCCCCTCTCTTGTGAGATGGGGACAAGAAAGAAGGAAGGCAAAAAGACTCATGGATGAAGATAAAGACAGTTTAATAAGGACAGCAAAAGCATCGCACACAAAATAAGGAATTAATTCTCAGCCTCCCATTGATGGGCAGTTATCCTGCTGCTTCTCCAGCGCTTGGTTAGGAAGTCAAATGTCATCACCACGATGTTTCCCCATCCTCTTCCTTTCCCTGAGCGTTTATTCATAGGACAGTTTGGATTGGAAGGGACCTTCCAAGGTCATCTGCTCCAACTCCCCTTCAATGAGCAGGGACATCTTCAACTAGATGCTCATTGCTGGGCATGATGTTAGAGGTTATGGGATGTCCCTTTGGTCAGTTTGGGTCTGCTGTCCTGGCATTGTCCCCTCCCAGCCTCTTGCCCATCCCCAGCCCAGTGGCTGCTGGGGCTTAAGAGGATGCCTTGGTGCTGTGCAGGTGTTGTACAGCAGTAGCCACAGTGCTGGTGTGGCAACAACACTGGTTTAGCCACAAAGCCCAGCTGCTATGAAGAAAGTCAACTCCATCCCAGCTATTCCCAGCACAGCACTGCCATTCCACCTTAAATATCAGGGGCAGTGAAGGCAAACTCAAGCCTCTGCAGTCCAACCTGTTGAATTTACCCATCTCTTTTCTTCACAGGTTTTCTTTGCCTCCGTACGGTCGGGTGGAAGCAGTCAAGTCTATTTCATGACACTTGGCAGGACTTCTCTTCTGAGCTGGTAGAAGCAATGGGATTTGGCGAGGATTTGCTGACATCCAGAGTCTGAGATCTTCATAACTCGGAATTATTTTCAACTGGAGTACAGACCTGCACTAATGCAGCACTCTGTGTAAATGTGTGTGCAGGCATCACTGGTGTTAGGTTTCTTTATGTTTTTCAACTGAGGCTGCGACGCAGCTGGTGCTGTAAAGATATTGCCATCAGGTGCTACGATGTCTTTGAGATTTGGGATCATGCTAGAAAGCTACAGGTCTTCTTTTCCCTTCAGCTCCAGGATTCCTAGGCTTTGAAGGACTCTGTTTGTTAGTGGTAGAACAGAGGAGGGGGGAGAAATAAGGAAAAAAAACCCAGACTTACCATGAACATGCTGTTGAGTGGAGAGCAAGCAGGCAAGAGAAGGTGAGAAGTGGCGTAGAGAGTCAGACTGGCTGAAACAGAGGGCAGATCTAGTCTAGTAATGTTAACAATGTATTTAATTGACATTTCTTTTTTGTAATGTGACAATATGTGGACAAAGAGGAAGGTGCAGGTTTTAAGAAGTTAATATTTATAAAATGTGAAAGACACAGTGACTAGAATAACTTCTTAGGGACAGGGAGGGTGGGAAGGGGCTTGGGGTGGAATTCTTGAGTTTTTTGTTTCTGCAGTTTTATTTTGGCCTGGCCAATAACTTTAGTCATTTTCTGTGTACCAGGTGTTGCCTGAAACATGTGCAGATGATAAAAAAGAAAAAAAAAGAAAAAAAAAAAAGAAAAAAGGAAAACAAAAGTAAAAAATTTCATTTTCTATGATGATTCTGTGTTAGGCCAGAACTTGGTTATGTCACAGTATTAGCACTGCCTCAGTTAAAGGTTTAATTTTTGTTTAAACCTAGAAGTGCAACAACAGTTTTACCGCAGTCTGCACTTGCAGAACTAAAAAAAAAGAGAGAAATAAAATCCAAACTACATATGTTTATTTTTTGTGCCTACCTCATTGTTTTTAATGCATAAAATAAAAGAGGTGGTTTAGTTTATACGTTTTTAGATGAAAACCATTAATGTCTAATTTAATCTTAATACCAAAACTACCAGATTGAAAGGTTTCTGACTGTTATTGCGTAGCAAGTTTCAGCAGGAGGAGAGAGTGGTCCGGTGGGGCAATAGTGGCAGCGGTATGGCAGTGAGACACTGATTAATGTAATTTGCTTACACAATTTGATAAAGCAAGCATTTTTTAAAACCAGTTTCATCCTTAATGGAAGTCTGAATTTAGCCTAAACCCAGAGGTTTCACTCTTCTAACACGTGGGCTTAGTAACAGGCAGGTTAAAATAACTAGGCTAGTTCTATAAACTGTTAAATGTTGTAGGAACCATTTTGGGGTGGTGATGTTTTTCTTTTTTAAGAATGCAATGCACTAAAACTCTTTTAAGAATGTAGTTAATACTGCTTATTCATAAAAACAGCGTATACCTGTGTTTAGATGTAAGATCCCAGCTCTGGCTTTTTTTCTTTTTTTTTTTTTTTTTTAAGTCAGTTTTATTTTATGAATAAGTTCTGACATTTGTAATAAATGTCTTGAGAGTAATAATTTGTTTAATGGCTACATGTTCATTACTTGAGAAACCTTGAGTGTATAATAATCTGTTGGTGTTGTAATAATGCACAGTGTCATGATTCAGCCATTTTCCTTTTGGTTTTCACTTTTTTTTTTTTTTAAATTCCTTTGGTGGGGTACTTTGCTGACAGCTGCCTTAAACTGTTCATTCAGTGAACAGGCTTTCAGTGTTTCCTGGGCTTTGTCTTCTGCTGCGGTTAACTTCCCTTCATGGCATGACAGGTAGGGCTTTTTAAACACGTATTTCCT
Source organism: Patagioenas fasciata (assembly GCF_037038585.1). Taxonomy (NCBI): domain Eukaryota; kingdom Metazoa; phylum Chordata; class Aves; order Columbiformes; family Columbidae; genus Patagioenas; species Patagioenas fasciata. The sequence continues at coordinate 68,401,809 of NC_092520.1, read as the reverse complement.
TCGGTCAAGCCGGTGGCTCGAGCGACTGGTCACACAATCGATTGAGAGCCAAGAGCACCGAGCGTGCAAAGCTCAGACTCGACAGACGCTTCTTTTGCTGTTCGAACCTGACTGCTGTAAATCCTTCCACCCCAGCCGGCGTTGCCGCTGAAGACTCTCCTTCCAACGTCGTCGAGGGTTGAAAAGTGAGCGGTAAATGTGTACTGCCAGCGCACACGCCTGCACACACACCCCACCTCCCCTCCCCCCCCTCCCCCTGAAAAATAAGAAATAAAACTCGAGAAAGCCTTACATTTGCTGGCGGAGGAATACCTAGAACTATTTTTTTCCTTTTTTAATTGTATGACTTTTGGATAGCGTTGAAGGTGAAGGATATGTTCTTTTCAGGCCCGGTGCGGTCAGCCGGAAGAACAATCAACCTTTTGTACTATAATGAACTCAAGGGGGACTTGGAAATGCGACGTGATGGTAGACGTGGGTGTAATCACACAGTTGCCCTGTAGCGTAGTTTGCCGAAGCTGATTCAATCGAATGTCAGTCTGCGTGATCTATAAATCTTCCAGCACTATGTGGTCAAAATTTAATCTAGTCCTTGAAAGCTGATGCTACTCACCTAGAGGAAGATGCTCCAGTACAGTAGGGATGCCCAAGTCACGGATACGTGCTGTTGAAGTTTGGAGGCTCCGGGGGGGAAGGACAATCTCCTTCCTTTGGTGGGGCTGGCCGCCTGGCAGCTTCTGCCTCCACAGAAGCGCCAGCACGGCAAGGTAAAAACAGTATTACAAAACCACTATGTACACATCGAACTCTTCAAACAGTGCTTTTGTAAGCAAAGAAGAAAGGAAAAGCTCCTAGGTTTAGTTTTAAGCTTTAATAAGTAATAATTTTCTGTATCTTTAAGTCAAAGTAACCCTAACTTGTATGACTGCAGTGTTTTTATTTTTTATCTTATGCACATGTTATGTTGGAGAAAATGTTTACAAAAATGGTTTTGTTACACTAATGTGCATCACATATTTATGGTTTATTTGAAAGTGATTTTTGTGGGTTTTTTAGTTTTTCATAGTAGTAGTAGTACACTTTTTGTGATTAATAACCCCAAACTCTGCTGATTATAAAGATGCTAAACAATAATACAAAATGACAAACTGCATTAAAATTACTAATCGTAGAGCTGCAAAGCAGACTGGTGACAAGTAAAACACTCAGCTTTTTTTTGCAGTGCTATCTAACTTGTCTTCTGTGTATTATGGAAATTACTGTTTTTTCCCCTTTTTTCCTTAAATAAAGTCAAATTGACACCTATTGTATGTGGGAAGTATTTTGAATATCTACTGGCTGCAGAAATCAAGCTGCATGTTGCCTAGTTGCATGTATCCTAAGAACAAAAGCCTCATTGTCAAATCTCATCATTTTTAGAGACTTTGGCAATAAATGTGGGCTTTTGAGAGCATTTTTGGTTTTGTTTTAACCTTCTTCCTGAAAACCCTATCTCCTGGTGCAGTTGCTCTTTTGAGAATTACAGTTTTCCTTTTAAAGAGAAAAGCTACAACAAAAAATCTTAGAAACATTAGCGAGTGCCTGGGGGTTGGGAAAGAAGAAGTTGCACAAAGGAGAGCCTGACTGTGTTGTGAACGTGCCCTTCTGCCACGCCACTTTGGGGCATGTGATTTTTGCGAGCTGGCATCACTTATTGCCAAGAGAGCGTGATAGATGGGAATCCTGAGCCCAGATTCTTGCACGACATAAAAGCATGACTCCAAAAAACTCGAGGCTTTCCAAGTTATAACCCTGTGAGTATGGAGCAGGTTTGATACAAAGCTGCTGTTCGGGGTTCTTGTTGGCCTTTGCCCATGTTTTTCCACTGTGGGCTGTGCCTGTTTTCTGCAGAGGAGATAAGCAGCAGACGTTTCCTTCCGACAAGGCTGGTCTCTGCGAGCGGAGGAGGAAGTCTGTGTTCCCCGGCTCCAGCCTTTCCTCGCGCTTTCATCCACAGAAGGCGTGGGATGTGGCGCGAGTCGAAGAAATGTTTCAGGGCTTCACTCGCTTCCTATGGACAAAGGTATCTGAAATCCTCGAGCCCCGCAGCTTTTCCGCTTCCGCAAGTGGAGATACTGAGCTTGAGAAATTAGCAGGACCAGCCAACTGCTGGCCAGGCTCCTGCTGGCTCACTCCAGTTGCTGCTCTGGAGCTGCTGGTTTTCTTCTGTCATTCCTGACCTCTTTAAGGCTTCCCTCAGTTAAACGTATTTAGCTTGGTCGAGCACCTTAGCTAGTCGTGAAGACAGATACAAGCTGTTGCCCATTACAGTAAGTAAGTGAAAGCAGCAACCCCAGGTGTGAGCTTCACAGCGGGTGCAAGCTGAGGCCATAGACAACACGCAAAACCTTCACGCTCTGGTGAAGAAAGACACAATTGCCGTGATTTACAGCACGAAATACTAAATTGGGGCACTGGAAACTGAGCAACAGATCTCATTCCTCTGTGGGGCTTGTGTAGGTAGCAGTGGTGAGATGGGCCCAAATTTGTACCTCATGAGGGGAGGTGGGATGTACACAGAAGAAAATGAATTGTGCAGCAAAAGAACATGCATCTTCAAAATGAGCAACTGCAGTAGTCACACCAGAGAAAGAAATGATCAAAACACCAAAGGGAGCATTTGAAACATTTTTTAAAAAATATTTTAAATATACAAGTTAAATATTAGTAATGAAAAGTACACGTACCCATGAGATTAAAGTTAAAAAACTGCAAATTACAAGAGGCAGCCCTTTGGAGGGGGGTTACTTTGCTGAAACACGCATGCTAGCGCATTAGGATTGTGTAGGACCTTATATGAAAGGGAGAGAGTATAGTTTTTGTGGGCTGCTGCCTCTCTTGCAGAGAGCTTGTTAGTTCTTTGGCTTGTATCTGTACTCTGGTCTGGGATGAAGACTAATATTGCTAAAAAGAAACTGAAGTTATTGGAGAAACAATTTCCAATGCAAAAAAAAAGAGCCTAGGGCGGAGACGGGACTGCATTCAACATGGGGCTCTGCTGTATCAAAATGGTCCAAGGCAACAAAGTTGCTAATAATAGTGCAAATGCATTTTCAGCTCCCTGTCCAGTGCGCTGTTACCCTCCTGTTGAGCTCCAGCCTCTCAGCTAAAAGCTGTTTTTCTCTTCCTCCAGCATAATATCAGCACTGGGTTGTGCCGTGTTGCTTGTGCCTTGTTCTGTAAGCACTTGTCATGGCCAGCCTGGTTTACCTGCTGCTGGCTCTTATTTTGCCCTGAAATGCTGAGCAGTCCAGCAGGGAAGCAACCCTGGACACCCAGCTGTGAGAAGAACTTGTCTTGCCACATTGGGACCTGCCTCGTGGCCAGGATTTCAGCTGCACGGGATGGGTGTCCCTTGCCTGCCAGCTTATTTTTGTGCGTGTGAGGGATGCAAGTTCCAAGAGCCATGTGTACCCAGCAGCTATAAAAATGAAATTAAAAAAACACATTAGTTGGAAGGGACTCTCAAGATCATTGAGTCCAACTGTTAACCTAACACTACCACTGAACATGTCCCTAAGAACCTCTATGTGTCTTTTAAACACCTCCAGAGCTGGTGACTCCACCACTTCCCTGGACAGCCTGTTCCAGTGCCCCGCAACCATTTCCATGAAAACATTTTTCTTAATACCCAATCTAAACCTCCCCTGTCACAACTTGAGGCCATTTCCTCTCGTCCTATCACTTGTTACTTGGGAGAAGGTATCAACCCCCTCCATACTACAACATCCATTCAGGTAGTTGCAGAGAGCGATGAATGTTGGCTGCAGCTCTCTTCCAGTATGAGCAAGTTCAGTGCTGAGCTCCAGCACCTGGCTGTTGGTCTATTTCCAACCCATTAAAGGCGAGAAGGCTGGTAACAACTGTCTTCTTTCGACTTAACCTCTTTTTTCTAAGAGGCTTTTTTGGCACATTGAGGTGTTGGTGCTGCTTGGTAAGGTGTGGAAATGCAGGGTCAGGCCCTGGTATTGCTGCGTAGAGAGCTGTGGAGGTTACCGGTTAGGGTAATTTAAGGAGAACATCAGGTAATTGCAGCCACTTAATTTTCACTCTCTGATCCTGTGTCTCTGTGTAGCATATGCTCCGATAAAGGGTAAAAACTCTGCTCTAGAAATACTGACCATCTTACTCCTTCTCACCTCTCTGGTTTTTCCTTCTCTCGTTCTAAACAATATAAACTAGGGAGAGAAGGAGGGAGGGAGGTGTTTTGTTGTTTGAGAAAATAAATCCCTGACTCAATAAATGTATGCCCATTCCAGCTGAGGAAATAACAGGGTTTTTCCTTTGTTAAATTATAACAGGAAATTCACTTCAATGTTTTGTTCGCAGGCTCTTGTGGTTCTGTAGCGTAAATGTGTGGCATGGGAAAGTCAGATTAATTTGTTCCAACTGCTGTACACAGCTCACATTTTACTTGTCCTCTGTGTGAAATTTTTATTGCACAACCCCGTATTTGTCATTCAGCGTAATTTGTCCATTAGAAGACATTACCACATTTCCATTTTATTTTAATATTTGCATCTCCTAAGCAAATTTGCCCACACCATAATAGCCATGGAAAAAAATGCTTTTCTGGCTGTGAAATAACTGTTGGAGTGAAGGGATTGTAAAATGCTGCTTGCCTTGGCCCTTGTCAGGGGGAGATTTCAGACAGTTTTCGGTAGAGTCCTGTCGGTATAGTTAGCAAGACTCTAGTTTTACACAGGCAAAGCTGAAAGACAGAAGACAGTAAATTAGGTGTTTGGGAGCTTTTAGTAAGTCAGAGAGACAATAAGAGAACAGAGGTTTTAGTGTGAGATCTGTCATCTCAGCCATTAAACCATCCTAGCCCTTTGAGACACCAGTGTCTCTCCTGGGTTTGATGAGGCAATAGAGCATAAGCCACACAGTCGCTTTCCTGGACCAGATGTTGATGCTCACTAACCTCTGGCAATTCAGACAGGAAGCTCCTAGCAAGGCGAGACCTGTGAGGAAGTAAAGCATAAAGGGAATATGTGTGTTCCTTTTCAGTTTTGTTGCAATGATTTTACCAAATTTTTCACCAGTGCTAGGCACACGCATGTAGATGGCATAGAGAATGCTCACTTGTGACAAAGAGGGATCCTGGCTTTTGGCAACCCTGTGTCTCCTACCAGTGATGCCACAAGAAGCAGAAAGTGGACCTTGGTCATCCTAGAAGAGCCTTGCCAAGAGCTTTGTCAACCCCACTGCAGGCTTAAGCATTTAACTTCAGATATAACACAGGCATAATCTAACTTTCTTTCTCCTGCGTACTTAGTTCCGTCCTAACCTCCATCTAATGCTTAAATGTAGTCCCAAACCTGAAGGAAGACATCCTAGCAATGGATCCTACCATGGTGCAGACTACACAGAGCAGCTGGCAGAGCCAGACTTGTGTGCACGTACAGAAGCTCTGTCTTAAGAACTGGCTCGCTGAGCTTCATTAAGTCCTTAACCTCCCCCAATCAAATCACAAAAACATCTGGAAAATTCATATGGAAATTCTCTCGATGTTTCAGTAATGAAATTAACTAAAAGATAAGAAGAGAGCACAAACTGGCATAGAATGTTAAAATGCAAAGTATGTAATTATAGACTCACAGTTGTAATGACTCTAATGGATATCAGAGACAAGTATAAAAGGAGAATAAATTATTTCAGGGCATAAAGAATCAGTTATGGGTAATTAAGCTGCAATTATCATTACTCTGCTTCTATGATAGGGTTTTTTAAAACTAATTTTTCTAAAATGGGATAATGCAAGTTAAGCATGAATTCATCTATTATCTGCCATTCAGATAAAAACATTTTGCTAGTGCTTTTAAAAATGTACCGGTGGGACAGATCTCAGTTCTACACTAGTGAAAACAACCAGCGATTTTAATGAAGTGATTTATTTCATGTCACACAGCAGTTTGGTGGCATCGTTTAAACTCATGTTCATTGAAATGCATGAACCCGTGCCTACTGCCAATGATGTAAGCCAGTAGTCAGGTTCAACAGAGCTCTTCACATGCTTAGAATGAAGTGATTTAGTACATTGGTAATCCAGGGCTCTAATTGAGGGCAAGGATGGCACACTTTAGGACAGCCAGCTGAGTTCTTGGTTCAATTCACAGTGCTGAGATGGCTGAACCTGGGAATCAGCTGTTGAAAAGTTTCAGCTTACAGTGTTGAGATGAATGGTGATTGATGTCACCTTGCCTTGAAAGGGCCCTTGTACAATGTGTCAGGTGAGCAGCTGATGCACGAGCAGGTGTGGTGTGTGACGGACAAGTATTTCTGCTCATGAAATCAGGGACCTGAGGTGGCAGTGGCATTAGAAATTATGAGCCAGAAAGGCAGTGGGCCACCTTCTCTCCACCTTCAGGCACTGAAGACTTTGCAGCTGGAGAGAAACTCCTTCCTGGTCGCAATGTACAAACTCAGATGTTAGAAGTGACGACACAAAATTCAGACAGATGTTAACTTTGCCTATATTACATGGTAACACACACAAAGTAGCAAGGAAATGAACCCTCTTTTCACTATCTCTGTGAATGGTCCAAGGTAGTTAGGAGCATTTGCAGAGGGATTACTCGAGGTCCCTAAAACCTGGATGCTACTATAGAAGTTCTGGAGTTCCCAGAGAGATGGGGATGTCTCAGGTACCTTGGACATCTGGAAGGGAACTGCATGCTTGGGTTTAGGTGCCTTAATCCCAGCAGAGGTTTTAACATGTTTGTCATGATATTGAATTCCTCAGTGCAAGGCTTGTCTTCCATTGAGTGTGTTCGTGTACTGCCTTGCGTAACTTAACCAGTTGATGCTGTAACGCAAACCTTTAGAAAACAGATTTAAAAAAAAATGCTGAAAAATTTGAAAACACCAAGGTTTAATATTCCTAACTTAAACTTAACCCAGACACCTCTTACGACTGTTCAGCATTTAATTACATTTATAGACTTTTCTTGGAGTGCCATACTCACTCTACAACAGATGGTTCTCATGGGAGGGATAAGTGTTCAAAAACTCTCATCCTCATTAATTAATTTGGAGCCTTATGTATATCTTACTCGGTGTCATCCAAAGTGCTCGTTTTCTCATAAATTATATCAACTTAGTATGGTTCACAAATACTAATGAACCTCTCTACATTCCTGTAAAGTGAGGGAGGGTTATCATTAGAAGCATTTTTTTTTTCTGTTAGCCTAATGTGAAATAAGGAACAAAAGATTAGGGTTTTCTTTTTATGGAAGAGAATTTTAAAAGCATTTTATTCCAGAAAAGTCAAAGTGGAACTTTGCAGTATTTGGTCAAAATTAATTTCTTCACCTTAATAACTTTAATATTTTTCTTGCCATAATTACCACAAGTATGTCATCGTGTTAACTGTAATTTGAATTTTAAAGGTATTTTCTTGTTGCTCCCTACATCCATATTCCCTATATGTGGTGCTTTTTGAATGGACAGCTTTTCTCATGGTTCTGCTCACAAAGTTTTTCTCCAAAGGAAATGTGTTACATCAGCTTACATTCGTGTTGTTGAGGCGTTGAGTATACCTATAAGAAAACGTGTGCTGGGTGAAAGAAGGTGCTGAGAGGTAAATGCTTTAAAAATTTTGTGACATTATTTCAGAGTGCATCAATTAAACAAAACATTCTGTCTCGGTCAAACTGACCTTAGAAAAAATTCACCTCTCACATTCCTTGATCAGATTACATGTATTTCGCAAGACTGGCATTTTCTCATGGGAAGTATCAGTTGAATGGCGAATTGAAGTTCTGATTAAAAAGGAAAAGATTCAGATAGAAAATGCATAGCCTCCTGTGATTTTTTTACATGAAGAACTGAAGCAAGGTTTTATCCAGCTGGCCAAAGCATTCACTCATGAGCTGCCCCATGCCTTGCTATCCCCGCAAGGCGAGAAGCTCTTCGTTGCCTTCACATCAGGGAACCCACAGGTCCCAGTTGCAGAATTGTGGACAAACAAGTGCCAGTCACACACACAAAATTAGGTAGGTGCCTTGGAGTGATGGTTTTTGTTAGAACAACCGAAATTTGCTAAGGAAGGGGGAAGCAACAACAACTCGGGAACTCTACCAAGCACACAAGCCCTTGTTCAGGTGTGACAAACACAAGCGGAGAACAAGTCCTTTGGGTTCAGCTAGCTGTGTCTCCCAATCACTGAGGGAAAAGAGCTTGTGTTAGATGACTGTTAACTAGAGAGGAGATAAACTGGTTGTTTCTTAAGGAAAAACATGTGACCAGTAGAACAAAGGGAGGTTTAGGCTGAAAAGGAGGGAAAAGGGTTATCACACTGTGCTATAAAATGAGTGTCTACAGTGGAGCCCTGATTTCTGGTGCTTGTTTCTCAAGCTTGTCTTTGGAAGATGATTTATTCACTACCTTTAAATGTGTTTTCTGCCTAAAAGTGCAAGGTGCATACTCTGATTGTTATTTTGTGAAGACAGTGCAAATTAGGTTTTTCCACAAATCCTCCTCGGGGGCTTCTAAAGAGTGATCCATTGCATCACTGATGACATGGGAGGTAGGCACAATCTTCCACGCAGCAGTATGTGGGCAAAAGGAGTAGATCCCATTGTGCTCCTTGTTGCACATATGCATGTGCCTACCAGTCAAACAAGGTGTTATTCAGCACCGACGGTCACGCTTTCACAGAGAATGTCTCACAATTGTGTTTCTTAACTGAAATTGACCCAATATGTTAATCTCCTGGGATCAGTTTGCAGCTGAGATTCATTGCAGCAGGATATCTGTTTCTAAAAGACCAGTCAGAATGGATGGTCTAGAGAACAACTAATGGTTAAAAATTCTCTCATGGGTTTTTCCTAGTCAGAAATGTTGTCTGGAAGTGAAATCTGTGAATCTAGACTCTGCAGGAACGCTAAGTCTAATCCAGAAGAAATCACTCCAGGTAACTCAAGACAGTGAAAGTTAATTCAAATGAACTGTGAGGAAATGGGCAATGGAGAGCTGTCTTCTACTGGTAGGAGGTGATGAGCTCCATCTTCTGCTCTCTGAGTTTTATGTTACCCATGACCATGGTACAGCCCAGAATGACACTGTAGTTACTTCTGAATGGGTCTGTGAGTTCCTGTATGCACCAAGGCAAGGAAGCAGACAGCCCTCACCTGTGTGCCTGGGATCTGCTGACTTCTGCTCTGGCAGGACAGACAGACCTCCTTCACCAGACCCTTTGGAGGGTTGGCCAGCCCTAACCACAGAGCGATCCTGGCAAGCCCACCTGTGCCTTTGCTGGCCCTCCTCATGGAAGGTGGTAAACTGCTCTTAGACCTGTGTGTTTCAGTGACTTGGGCTGGGCCGAGAGATCTGCTTTTGCCACTCAGCGCCCTGGGGAACCCAAGGGCCAGCTGTAGTGAGCTGCACTGTGCCTGTTTCCCCTGGCAGCTCTGCCATGGAGAGTAGCAAAAAGAGCAAGAGGTCACGAAAATGGGCAAAGTGAAATTGTTGATATTTTCTTGACCCTCTTCTATAAATAGAACCAAAGCTTTTAGTTTCAGTTTTATTTCTAATTGTGTGGAGAACATTGTGTTCTCAATTCCTGTTGCTGAAATGCCTGAAATGATTCCTTGGCCTTCTCCCCATTCTTCTGTGATAAGAACACTGAGGGGAGGCAGACATGATTTCCCAGTGACTGGGAGATGTCTGCATAGCAAAGCCACATATACAAGAGCTCAAGTTCCTTTCTTGGCAGCCCCTGGGGAGGGAGGAGAGACACAGGGAGCTGCATGCCAGTGGATCTGAGGGTGGCTGGTGCACCAGAGCTGGAGGACACAGGCTCTGGTGAGGTTGGTGAGGCTTTACACCCAGTGCTGCACCTTGGGTCTTGCCAGGCTGGGTGCCAACAGCTGGGGGAAACTGCTGGGTGGGACCTATCATTTAGGTTCATCCCACACCTGGCTGCATCTGCTGCAGGAGTAGCAGCTTGCTTCCTTCTTGCAACCGTGTCTTTAGGGCCTGTGGGACTCATTGACTTCCCAGAAGTTTGAGAGGCAGAAGCTGTTTTGCAACAGCTGTAAATTCAGTCTTATTTGGAGTAGTGTTATTGGTCCCATTACCTCTTTCTTTCATCTGCTCCCTTTTTTTCAGCTGTCTCCCCTTCCTTCTCCTATCATACTTCTGTTTCTGCCCAAAGCAATGTTTGTCCTGCAATGTAATGGGTTTAAGCAACACATTGGAGATTTTTTCAGCGGAGGCAGCTATTGCTGCTTCTAGCAAAGATGCGACTGTGTAGTACTGAGATTGCATTTCTGCACTGCAGTGTGTATCTGTGCATGTATCCCAGTGATAACTGCCCCAAGATGGGCAGACACTCTAGCTTTTAGTCAAGCAGCTTTGGGCTAATTTGTGCAAATAACAGAGTATTTGCATGAAGGGATGAAGCTGCAGAAGTGGCTTTGAACAGGCTAAATCCAAATCTTGCTTCTAAATTGGCCATCTGTTTGCAAAATGTATATCAGCAAATACTATAATCTCACGTACGTGACTTGGTTTCAAGTTGGCTGTGGTAACTCTGAGGCTTGACTAATGAAGTTTTGTAATAGCCGTCTTCACTGCTTACTCTGGAACGTGTTGTCTGTGCCAACATCTCAAAAGCCAAATGCAAAGGCCTAGAAGTTCCTTCTGGATTTGAAATACGGTGCTATTAGGCAAGCTCATTTTGCAAGTTCTAATCTCACTTCAGGAAACACCATTCTCACGAAGAGGTGACAACCAGAAAAGTGCATCCAGTTTCCTTCCAGTAAGATCTGAGCTGAACTTGTCTCTCTCAGCACAGATGCTGAGTGCTTGCTGTCACACATGATAGGTTCTTTTTCGTGCAATGAGAATAGATTGGGAGATGTTCAAAATCTGAAGTTTACAGAGACGGTGACAGTAAATATTTTTTGAAGGTTGTAATGTTAAGAAATAAAAAAATGCAGTGTGTCTTTGTTAAGTGAATAACATTGATGCTGTCCATGAAAGTACTTCTAGTCTCTATGCAGAAATTCTGCTTCTTGCAGTAGCTTGACCACTCTACCTGTTGCAAGTATTTAATATTATTTTTTTCACCTTTTTTTTTTTTTTTAAATGACTACATTAGGACAACCAACTTCAAGCCACGTTCTAGAGAGGTTCACATCTCAGGTTAAGATTTCACATTAAGTTTTCACACAGGCCATGTAGACTTTGGAGTTTCTTGGGGTTGGCAGTTTTGTTATCAGTGTGTATGGTGTTTGTAGCATGTGGGTATGAAGACGCAGTGAATCTTATCTTGGAAAGTCTGAATGATGACTGTATTTATTCCCAGATTCATAAGATTTTAACATTTAAGCCTACTCTAAAAAGACCTCCAAGAAAAACAACATTTCATATATCCACAGTTAAAAAGCAATTAATTCTAGCACTTGGGATTTCTGTTGTGTTTTTCCCTAAAGCAGGGAGGTTTTTCCTGTAAGGACCTTTGAGGTCACTGCTGTACTGCTGCTTTGATGATTAGTGCAGGTAAACTCCTAGAAATGGACAGCAGGGAACAATCCTTTTCCAGTAGAAATGTAGTAAATTTTAAATGTGCAGTCTTAGTCCCTTAGATGGAATGTAGTCATCTCCTCACTATATATTTTTAACATGTGTTGTGGGCAGAAAATTTCAAGCGAGAGAGCTGTTAGCTATGCAAACTCACTTGGGACTCCTTGTTATTTTCCCCTTCATACTTGTCTGAGATTGGTGGGATAATGCCTGTAGGAGCTGGTGGGGAACGGCCTCTAAAAGAGACATTGGGTAACACTGGAGACATCCTTTTAATTTCTCCTTTAGATTCCTCTTTCTACAACAAACAAAACAACAACAACCACACAAACGAAAAACCCCACCCCAAACCCCAAAGGGTTTATCTAAATGCTATCATTTAAATGTGTTAGGAACCCATTCTGGTGTCTTCATCTGTTAACAGATTAAAACTCTCACTTCACTACACTTAAAAGCTTCAGCCTACTCCAGCTGAGTATGATTTGAGTATCAGATCCATCCAGTTTGGAAAAACATGGTGCTTAATTTTGCTGAGGAGAGCAGGCCAGCTCTTGGCACATTGAGTCCCCGTGCTGTTCACAGTGTCCTGCGGCACCCAGGCACTGGCTAATCCTTCCTGCTATCAGCAGAATGCATTGGTAGTTGGATTCCTTCATGATTTGAAACAGATGGTTTGTAGCCCTTTTTGCTATCATTTACCAGAGAGGTCTCTCTGAGCTACAATGGCCTTGTATTCTGTTCTCTGCTAAGGCTCTGATCTCCTGGTGTAGTAACAAGTGCTGTAAAAATGTGAACGTATAATCTCACAAGTTAATGTTGAAATAGCGCAACTGTAAATGTCAGTAGCTTTCCAAAGAGATACATTGCACTTTTTACATTGCTTTACTTTTCATAGTTTTATATTGCTTTTTTATTGTAAGAAAATGGATATTAAACTTATTTATGATATTTCAAATATATTGTAGGGAAATGAAAATGCTGCCTAAATAAACCTTGCCTAGAGACTTAGACTCTTCCTCATTGAGATAAAACATTTGAATTGTTTAGGTTGCACAAGAGCTGGACTTGAGCAAACCCATTTGACCATGGTCGACTGAAGTTTCCCCCTTTGGCTGGTGCAGTGTAGTCCTGAGACAGTGTCAGATTCAGATTTTCTAAGCCCCAGGTTTGAGGTTGCATAGGCCAAATGTCTCAATTTGGGTCATCTCTATTTAACCTTTTTGCATAAGGTTGTGTGAGTATGTGGATAAAAAAATGGACTTATTTCCCCCTTCAAGTCTGTGCTGGTGTGTTGGGACTGGTGGACTGAAACTTATTTATTTCATCACTATTGGGAATTCTTTTTAAAAGTGATGTATTTGAGACATATTTAAAGAAAGTATGGAATCCTTGAAGTGAACATTGTGTGATATGTGGAAGGCGAGGAGGGAACAAGTAGCTAAAAACAGAGCTGGTGAAGTCAGCAGCGTAAGTGCCATCGTGCACAGACAGATGGCTACCAGCTGTCTTTTTTGGTAGATACAAAGGTACGCTGTATGAACTGAGGAGGAAGTATGTACTTTAACTGAACACTGCAAACCTTTTAGAATAAAACAGATCCACAAAAAACTTCATGAAACACAGATTTTTATTTTTTTTTCTGAAATAAGTACAGCCACATTTGGTGTAAAATGTATTTTTTTTCTTTAATATTCAAATCAGAAAATATTTCAGGTTCTTTCAGTCCCTAGTGCTGCTGAAAAACCTCTGGATGCATGATAAAAATGAATATTTATTGCGTGTCACAGATGGGGACGGGAACTGTTATTTTTGGAGTTGGGCAAAAATGATGCATGGCTTCTTTTTGATGAAATGTTGATTAAATCTTTCACAAAACCAAAACTGGCAGCAGGCCAAAAAAGTACAAGACCACCCATTAGAAAACATTAATTTTGTATCACGTGTTCAAACCTGACAAACTGGAGAGAACAGGTCATTTAAAAAAAAAAAAAGAAAAAAGCAAAAATGGAAGAAGAGTGAAGAACCAGGGCTGAGGGGAGAGGTAAGTGAAATACTGATGTGACAAATTGCTTTGTGTCCACTTCTGCAGCTGCCTTCCCTACTGTACCGGCGTTCATGACGCAGTGAGATTTAGATGGATGCACAGCCACTGATTCAATATTCATAACCTTCCCAGCAGGAATCATTATGGAACAGTATATTCTTTCAACTCCAGCTGCTGGAAGGAAATGTTATATGGGAAACTTGGTGTATAATTTTTTGTAAAAATAACAAGATTGTGCCTTGATACCTTGTTATGTTGAACAGGTCATGCTACCACCCAGCCTAGCTAACAAGAGCTCTGGATCATATTTAGAGCAATATTGGTGTGCCTGCCACTTACATCAACCACTATGTTGTGGCTCTCAGCACTTTTGTGTGGAGGGCAGTGATGACTGGGGCCATCAAAAAGAAACATTTCCAATGTCCAATAGAATTGGAGAAATGTAGCTTGGAATCATCCCACAATGCGGAACAAATTCCTTGTCATATTTGTTCCAATAGAAAACATGCATGTGATGTTAGTGGTAATAGATGTCCTGCAGAACGTACAAATAAGTAGCTGGAGCCAGGATTCCCAAACTCCTATATCTTAAGGACTGCAGAAAAAATTGAAAATATATATAATCAGGCTACATTGAACTTTAAGATATGAGTGATTATAATAGCCTTTTGGCTTTTTGAATTCCAGCATGTATTTCCAGAAGCTAAGTTCTTGGGTGCTTTCCTCTCATCTCATTCCCTAGCATTGCTGACTTGCTCTGGTGGAAAACTGGACCAGTTCAAGCAGTGTGAGCTTTTTGTTGTCAAGTGAGCAAAAAACCTATCAAAGAGGAAGCAAGTTGTAGCCTCTCGTTGTGTGGCAATTCTTCCAGAACAAGGCAGGCAATACGCAATCTGGGACGGCCCCTGGGTACAACAGATCAATGAATACTGGCATGGAGATGTTGCCTAAGTAAACATAGTCACAGAGTCTTATTTCACAAGCACCTCTTCCTATTACTTGAGTAGTAATAGGATGCTTTTTGTACAGTGAACTCTTGGCACTTTACAGCTACCTTGCTTACCTAGAAAACCTGATATCTACAACTTCATAAGCCAGAATGCGAAACATGAGGTTCAGCATGAAATGGATGTGAGGACTGAATTGTTTTCAAACATGAGGTTGCTCTCAGGGACATATCTACGTTTTAGAACTCCATGTTTGTTCTGGAGCTCCATATGGTTGCGTGAGCAGTACATGTACAGTACATTTTGTTCTGCAATCAGTGTCCATAAGTTTCATGTTACTGCATCCTGCATGAACACAGACTGCTGATAAGTGCTGTGTGTTCTGGTCAGCTGTCCCAACAAGTGTTGCTCCAACTCCGTCCCGGATTTTTTCAGGAAACCTGTGCATGTTCTGCACAGTGTTCTAGAAAGCACAAGATATCTTGGGCCCAGCGGTGTCATCCCTGCAACTCTAGCAAATGGGTGCCTTTTTAAAATTCTGCCTCCTTGCATGGAGAAAGCCTTGATGTACTTTGTGGTCTTTGCAGTCAGACATATAAACAGGGGACTGTTGAGTAGTTGAATCTGTAGGTAATGAGAAAGACATAAGCAGCTAGTTCTACATCTGGAGATGGGTTGAACAAAAGCAGGCACAGGAGTACAGTGCTGGGGGTCAGAGGGATAGGATGGCAGGGCGAGAACTCCATTACATGAAAAGCCACTTGCCTCAGTCTGTGAACAGAGCTTGCTGCAATGGCCTGCCAACGTGAGAGAACTCCTGCATGTAGACTTCGCTTTTTGCAAATTTGCTGTCTGTTGTTTGCTCACCCACTTGGTAGATGATGATGATGCATGACAGGGGAATGTACAATGCCACCATCAAGCACCTTTGTCCAGCACTAAGTGGCAAACGGGAAGTTTGTGACTAGACATGGTTGGGCTTCTGTGACTGCGTGGTGCTGGGTTCAACTGGTACAAAAGAGAATAAAGGGCACAATAGAAAAGGTTGTTACAGAACTTTTGATATTACTCATACATGTGGTTCTGTCTGTCTTATCTCAACTGGGGTATAGAATTACAAAATATACACACAAGGGCAGTATGAATGACAGAGGACCTGAAATGTGTCTCCTACAGCAAGGTTTGGTACTTGGTAGCACAGAGAAAAGCTGGCAGTTGGGGGGCTCAGTCAGGGCTAGAGGCTGGAGGTATCCCAGATTCCTCAAAGTCAGGTGGTGTTGGGATCAGTCCTTTCTGGAGGCTCTGAAAGTCATTAATTGATCATTACCAGAAAACAAAAGGGAGGAAAATTCATAATACATGTGTTAAGTTCTTATGTCTCCTTAAACATTTGTTGCAAGTTACTGTCAAGACCAGATACAGGACTACACGGATTTTTGGTCTGATCTACTGCAACTGCTCTAACATTCTTATGGCTTTGGATTCCCCAGCTGTCATGGTTATTTCTCTGTGATGCTACAAGATGTGACTCCTGACTATTGGATCACCTATGAAGTATCGTGAGGTCTTCAGAAGATCTGGAAGTGTTTTCCACTACTCTGTTTATTAAGCTTTTTCCCATACATATATGAGTTGCCCTTTCTCCTGATGTCCTGAAGGTCCATGACACCTTTTGTTCTTCACTGACAAAGCCTTTTACTAGCAAAAGAGTTAACTGTTTCCTGAGTAATCTGCTGTGTGTACATAGATATATATACACACACAATGAAGCACACATTTGCAGGACAGGAAAGTAAAGAAGAGTCTTGTGATCAAAGCTGAACTTTGCTGAGAAAGATCTTTATACCATAAGAGCTGCTGGCTGTGATCTGGACAGCCTTTATGAATGAAGCAGGTACATGGATAAGAGGCCTCTCTACAGTGGTGCAAAGGTGGAGAATGATACAGTTGAATTCCTTATGGTAACAGCGTCTCCTGCATTTGTACCACTCCACGTACCGTCTTCTGTGTCCTGACTCTACTTCTGCTCATGACCTACATTCTACTGTGGCTGTATCAGTAAGTAACTTGCCTCTGTACAAAATAATGCTTTCTTAACAGAGAAGGATAACAAAGTCCCTCATCTAAATACGTGATCTGGCTATGTTCATGCCTGAGCAGGACTGATAGGGGTCTTGGGAGGACAGAGGTCTGCAGAGAGGTGAAGGTTATGGAGGAGAGCAGATTAAGAGCAGGTTAGTTCATTATTCCTCCTGTGCACCAATTTCTGAGGAAAATCCATCTTACAAAAACATCAGAGTTGGCACATTGACAGAATCCTTTCCTCAAGGTGCTGTTTCTTCATATTCTCAGAAAGCGCAGCCTCAAGGAACAGTTCTGCCAGGCACTTTTCTTCATTACAACATTACAAGTTTTGAAACTCATTTAAGTTGAGTGTTAAAACTGATGGCTGCTTAGATTGTTAAGAAAACACTACGTATCTTCCTTTGGCAGACTGCAGTGCCAGAAAATTTCAGACCTTTCCTCCATTCCACCAAGCCTTCAGAAGTAGGAATAACTGGATGATTTGAGGATATACTAGAAAAATCATTCTCTTCTATCATAGCAGTGATTCTGGAAAGTGAGGAAGTAAATTTATCCTAAGAGACAAGTGGTCTGAGCAAGCTCTGCAGGGTGACGTTTTAGTTCTGATGGTTCCATGAATGCCCAGCTGCAGGGGCTCTGCAAGAGGCTGCCAGCCTCTAATAAACACGGTATCACCTGCAAACTTATTAATGGATTTTGACCTAACATGACACAGCATTGCTGTGACTGAGTTTTTTGATGTTATAGAACTACACAGAGTAAATACTTTTTAAAGTAGTACTTGGGTTCTCACTATATGTGTAAACCACCAAAATGCTATTAGCTGTGTTGTTAATAAGTAAGCATTTTCTGGCTGATGTTTTGCTGTAAAACAGCTTTTAGTTTCTGCAAACATTTACCAGTTTCCACTGAACAGTTTTGGCCAGTTTACTCTGGTGTCCTCTGGCAAGCACAGCCAAAATCCTTAGCTGTTCACTTTGCATGGGACAACAAAAAACACACACAGAAAAGCAGGAACAGAAACCCGGCAGGGCTTTCACTTCCACCCATCTTTTGGGGACCTTTGCTATGGGAATAAACCCCTTCCCTCTCAGCAGGTGGCAGCATCTGTATTTCTCCATGTATGGATATGTATATGTCTCTTTTTTTCTTTCTCTTTGTTTCCATCCACATATAGACAGAAAGAGTTTCTAATGAGTCTGAAAATTACCATTAGAGTGCCAAGGACTATGTGCCTTCTTACCTGTTATCTCCAAGAATTTTCTTGGATATTTTAAAAATCAGCGAAAGATCTGGTGACTTCTGCATGGGACAAGTAATTGCAACCCTCTCTTCTCTGGCCAGTTACATAAACACGTTGTGAAACAGGCAGCAGCTCTGAACCACTGAGGAGCAGCAAGATACCCTATTGCTGAGTGTCATGTCCTTGCTGTGCAGAGCTGGCCAGTTGCAATGTAAAGGGAGCAAATGATGGTTAAAGATTCCAAACGGTGCTGCCATATCATTATGGTACTATGTGGTTAAATTCAGTTCCCCATTTTTTCTTTTGTTCCCGTAACTATGGTATCAAGCCAAGAGCTGCATCAATTATTCATACATCTTGCCAAAACCACTCTCCCTGGGAAACCTAGTTGCAAGAACTTGTACATTAATCAAAATAGTAACATATAGAGGTCCTGAGATCTTTCAGCTTTCCGTGAAGACAAAGGAATGGCTCAGCACTTATGAGAAGATCAAGTTTGATGAGCTGTTCTTAAAGTAAGTGCAGGGCTCTGCTGGGTCCCCAGTGAAGGAAATGCCCCTGAGGTAACAGATCCTGGATGCTACAGCCAGAAGGGCCAGCAGGAATCTCAGTTTTGTTAGGAAGGATGTTCTCAATCCAGAGATGTTTTGAAGGAAAAAAACCACCATTTTCTTGCAATCTTTAATTAAAGTTACCCAAATTTTTCCTGCAGATAGTAAACCCTCATGTTCGGTTCTCCCTACTTCTGGTTGACTAAGTCTGAATGAATGCTCTTCCAGCTTGTGATTCAGGAAAATTTGCACAGTAAAGCAATATTGCTGTAAAAAATCCCTTATATTTATTTGCAAAATAAAATTGATAGCAACAACTTAAACAAATGGCATGATATATTGTCTTCACTTCTTATCATGTGGGAAATCCTCCTGAGGCCTTTAAAAACCAATTGCTGAAATAGTGAGTTCCCTTTTCAATTGGTACAGAACACCATGTGCTGGAGAAGGGCTTAGCTCAGTAAAATCCTTCTAAGGTTAGTTTTGCTGCCCTGTGTGTATTTGTACTCCTGTTGTGTGATCAGTCACTGTGAATATAACAGAAACCCCCAAGCTCACCTGATGGTAACTGTTTTTATTAAAACAAATGTGTTCATTAATGTGAATGAATCGTACAAAATCTTACCTTCTTCAGTGCTTCACAATGTGTGTGCACCACCTTCACAGATAAATAGAAGATAAAAAATCTAAGCCAATCTCATCTTTATTGCAAAAAAACGTGATCTCACAGCATCACTTTAGGTTTCTCTTGCATTCCATCTTCAGGAGGATGATGGTGGTGTTTGGATTGGCTCTTTTTCTTCTGCACTGATTTGATTTGTCCTAATTCATGTTTTCAAATACATGCTTTTTTCCCCCCACTAAGAAGCATTATTTCTTGCATCTATTGATTTGTCATTCATTTATTTGTAATCCCCTCTTCCATTATATCCAGATCAAGTCTATCTTGTCTTATTTTTTCTCAAGCAGCCCTTGATGCCAAGTCACAATCGTTGACCATCGTGACACTAAACACAAGACAAGTCCTAAGGGATAACACCAAATATAACTGAAACTTTGGTGTCTTTATTTCTATATCGTATATACTTTCATAGATTTTGCACTGTGTCCTCCACTTCAGCCCCTGTAACTCCTGTGATAATGAACGACACACCAAGGTAGTGGAGTAGGAAAGAAATACCATGGGTAACTGTATTCAATAAGTGTGTTTCATACTTCTACTTCTTTAACAAGTGTGTGAAACATACTTGTGTGTCAGAAGGATAGTAAAACTACGATAAACGAGAAGATTTACTGCCTGCACTAAATGAATGACTTCTTCTTGGTGAGACAAGGATTTTATTCATGTAATAAAAAATGAATGGTTAATATTATCCTTCCAGTACACCTACAGTAATGTATGATCCATGCCAGCTCAATTTTTCCCTAATCATAGGCCATACATTTGTCACTGTTTTTCATAGCTATCAAGTTACTTTTTACCAATTAATTTTAAGTCCAGCTAACAAAAAGGCAATCATGAACAAAAGTCTTTGTCATCTGTTTTTCCCTTTGCTTCTGGAATTCCCTGTTTGCTGTGTTGGCTGCTTAAACCAAGCACCATAACTGATTTAGAAATCTTATGTTGTCCCTGTTATTCTGGTTCCTGTAACTCTGTATAACTTTGTGCTCCTCAGCTGGACACAGTTCCTCCCCTGTCTACTGTTACCATGGGATTTTCGTAATCACTGCTCTGTGTTTTTAAATCCCTCTACACTTTTCACACACTAGACCACAGAGCACATTTTGTTGCTTCATATATAAAAAGACTGATCATGATTGCAAGCAAACATGTGGATTTTGGAAAATAAAACAGCTACATAAAAATCTCAGGTTTACTTTTTTTTCTTGCGTGTCCCTAGTGCCCCTACTGACTCATTGCCTGTGGTCTGAGAAGATGCCACAGCTGTGGGAAATGTCTGCTCGCTGTTATCTTAGCTGCTAGTCAACCTTACCGGTCAGCCCTGACACAGTGAGTGACCATGTCAGTGCTGCAGTTTTGCCTAAAGTCCTGCACTGAGGCATGGTAGATACTCTAGGCTTGTTCCATCCAATCAGTGGGGATGGCTGGTACCCCAGGGAAGTCCTCAAGCTGAGCTGCAACTTGTGGTTCACCTGCTTTGTCAGTCATCATCTGCAGATCTGCAAAGAAATACACCTGCTTGCATTCCAGCAGTGATCCTACTGATTTCACTTGCAGCATGTAATTCTCAGCATCTGACCCTTTACACTAGTAAAGCCACTGTTTGACACACCATAGACAAAATGCAGCATATCTATACATAATTTTATCCATGAGAGAAAGCAAGACAGTAAGAGATTTTTTTTTCCACTTTTATTTTGGCTTTAGAGAGGCATTCAGATGCGGTGATGGTGAGACTGTCACTATTTAGCAATTTAGATTACCCTTTCCAGTCCAATATATAGAGACAGAAACAGCACTTTAACTCTGCAATCTTCAGCAAACTCAACTTTGCACCAGTTCTCCTTCACTGCTTGTCCACTTTGCGTTGCATGTCATATAGGCTGTGCCCAAGGATGGTTTTCTCACACAAAATGCCAGCAAATACTACTTTTTTAGAAATAATTTGTTTCACCAGTCTATGATTGAATGTCTGTCCAGAGGGAATTTAACCTGCTGCTGACAGTCTGTGCTCAGTGCTAGTGGGCAAGACAAAGACCTTCCAGTGTTCCAGGCAAGTATTGCAAACATGGGTGTGATAGGTACAGTGATGAGGATGACCAAGAGTCCCCTTGATCAACCTAGATGCCCTTGGTCAACTCAAACTCCATTTGTGGTGAGGGCAGGTGAGGCACATTTTGTTGCTTGAAGTATTTCTGGCTTCACTGCTGCTGGCTCTGTGCTTTTCCAGCTATTACATTGTCCCTGTTGACTTCTACAATGAGGGTCTCCTCCTCCCTACCCTTCCAGCTCTTGACAGTGTGATTATTCTTCACAGCCTGCCTGGTTTCTTTTGCAGTGAAAGGGTCTGTGGAAATCCCAGGAGCCCTTAGCAGGGAGGCAATCCGTAATCAAGCTGTCACTGCTCTGGCCAAACACACACTCTCTCATGACAAAGTGAATGTCTCTTGGCCCATCTCCTCCTGTTTCTCTCAATCGGTCATACAAAACTGGTGTATGATAGCAATTATTTATCTGGATGAGCATGCAAATTCCTGTATTCTTGGCATCTGTTGTGCATTGAGCTAATTTTTCTGTTTAGTCTTTCTCTTTCTGTCCCATCTATTTGGTTATTTTCAGAGTTGGATAGCTTCTTTTCTTCCCTCTCCATTTCTGTGCTCTCCAAGGGCCCATCTGGGAACTGTGCACAAGGGCATTATAAATTATTAAAACTGGGTTTGCCTGTATCAATAAGCCCAAGAACATGTGTTGGTGAAATAGTTGTGGTTTACTTTGCATCTGCTTGCCAGTCAGCTTTCAACATTCAATATTTCTTAATGCCTCACCACCTTATTCTTATGTGAACCAGAGAAATTTTCTCCTATTTTTAATTGTGTGAAGCTGAACTCAATAACAGAATAAATAGCAAAGTCCATGTGAGCACAGTTTCTGGATGCCAAACATCATCAGCCACAGAGCCACTTGGATGAGCTCCTCCAGCACAGACAGCAGAACCTGGGAGTCACTAGAAAAAGTTGGCACCTCAAATGTCCCTCACAGAAATGGTCTTATCCCCACTCCATGATGTCTGAGTTTCCATTTTCCCCTTCTATGGACTAGGGACAATAAATAGACAAATGTTGCTTGTGGAGGCCTTTAGAAAATCTCTGTGGCAAGGAACGGCCACAACGCTAAATATTACTTGAGATTTTGGTTATTTTCTTGGGCTATACTAGGAGAGCAAAATCCAACAAACGCAGCAAGGCAGCTGCATGTAGCCCTGGTGCGGGAAATAGCAATCTAGTGAGATGAGCAACGCATGAGACATATGGGGAATAGCCTGGTCTTTGAGTTAGGAATTTCACAGCTATGCTCCAGCATTTTGAGCTGTATAAATGAATCATCAGCACAGCGAAACCACAGAGTGACACCAGCTTCCCTAAAAGAGTTTCTATATATATATAGCTGCTAGACTTGCATATTTTTGTTTATAAATACTCAGTCATAACTGGCCGCAAAGTGACATGGTCTTCTCAGCAGACAGCTCCTAAAAAATGCTGCTTCTGTCTTTCATTTCTTCCTGAGTTATTTTGAACTAGATTTTTGCACCTTCATATATAGTATTTTAACTTAAAGTCCTGATACTGGTGCATGTCATCAGGACCTTTTCTGGGTAAAAAGAAAACCAAGACAGAGGTCTTCTGAAGAAAGTTTATTGAAAGTGTTGATCCTTGTTAGGTGTATGACTGAGATTCCTCTTGATCATTACGCTATCTTGGAACTGCACTGCTACTCCATAGGTATTTGGTTTTAGTTTAGTTTTCTAAGGCACGTCAGCATATATTATTGCACTATAAACTCACTTTGAACCCTTTAGCCTGCTTCAGCTGTATTTTACAAGGGGTTATGTTTTCAAAGTGTCTGGAGTTGTAGTAGTGTGAGGGAAATTGACCACTGTTGGTGTGGACAGATGGGAAAGCCAAAGTCAGGCAGAGCCCAGTCCTTAGACATGGTGATGGGCAATGCCAAGTTGACCAGTTAGTATTGAGGTAGTTGGGAGCAAGCCCAAAGATGAGCTGGACCTGGCCTAGACATGGGTGAGGTGGGAGCAGAGGACATGACGTGGGGGTAGGAAAAGGTTGCAATGCGGTAGGAAAAGGCCATGAGGGGAGAGCTGAAGTGAAGGAGTGTTTATGTGTGTATGTTTGTGTTTGCGATAGGGCATGGGGCACAAACCTCTCCAGAAGAACAAGTGATGCTTGTTCTGCTGCTCATTGAACAGCTTGCTGTTGGATGCCTTTACTCAGTGAATGCAACGAATGCATTTGCAGCAGCTGGTAGGTACAATCTTTCCATGGCTATCCAACTTAATTTCCTGTAGTTTTGCTCTTTCTGAGTTTGGTAGATGTCTGGGTTATTTGCTGGGAACTTGCCTGGCTCCTGTGACCAGGGTTACCATTAGAAACTCCCACGTCTATTGTGTAAGTCACTCATATAGTAAGTCTGAACTTAGACTTAATATAGCATAGGTCATCCAATCTGACAACCCTTCTGTCTGGTTGCCATACAGCGAACTGGAAAAGGAGGGACTGAAATAATTCTATAATTCATAAGGTCATATTCTCAGAATGAAGTATGGGGGCTCCAGAAAGCAAGACCCGGGGTTTCATAACCCAAATGTGGGAGTTTAGCATCAATGGAGATGAGTTCTTTCTTTACACTGAGAAGATGGAGCACTACAGGGCAGTAGCTACTTTTAGGTGCATTATCAGCCTTTCAGGTTCATGAGTAATGGGACTGCTTAAGGAAAACTGGGCAGTCATGCGTGGGGCTGATAGCTGCAGAGACCATTGCAGTGACTACATTGATCAGGATATAGAAATTGTAAAGACCATTGCAGATTGAAATATTGGGCTTTGTGATTTTTTGTTTTTGTTTATTTACTGAAATAGATGTAATATGGTGGATATTGCCTGCAGAAAAAAAATATGTGCAACTCAAGCATATGACACATCCTCAAAGATTGCACTGTATTAATAGATATCATCATCTATTCATTTCTTCTCTCCATAGTAGATGGCAGCATGGTCTCAAAACCTGATAATTTTTCACGTCTTAAACAATATTCTGTGTCCAGTATAACTGAGACTGATATTAGTTAAAGAAAGAGTTAATGCATTATGTTAGGGTTAGATAAAAAATGGTTCTTATATGCTTACTGTGATAAACACCTATGTTCTTTTCATCCCTCAGTCATTATTTGGTTAGTGAGAGCACCACAAAGCCTGAGCCCCAGTGCTCCAGGCCAGGAGTCCTCAGCTGAGGTTTATGAAGCCCAGGGAGGGAATGGTATTTTACTGAGGTCTGCTAGCAAGGACCTGTGTGCTGACTTGAGGTCTAGCCGGTCAGCTGGACACCACACACTGTCTTCCTGGGCTAGCACTGAAGCCGTGCGTGACAGATGCTCCCTGAGGGATCACAAAGCTGTAAGAAATTCAGGTTTCCTTCAGGAGGCATCACATGTCAGGACAAGACACAGGAAAAACTGGCGTGTGGTCCAGTTCCAGGCTGAAGTCCTCCACTAGATTGCCTTCTTCTAAACAGGCAGAGGCCAACATTGCCACAATGCACAACCCATTTCTTACCCCTTCTACTTATGAGCCTGGATGCCATAATCTGCTTGTATATGTTAATTCTTCATATACCATTGCAAAGAGAGCCTTAATGTAAGCTGTGACATTAAGATGGATGTTATGGAAGGAAAGCAAAATCAAACCATTTGTGATTCACAAGTGATATGGGAAATCGTGAAAGTTTTATGTTGTCCATGAGGAACTTGCTAAACCACATAACGTGAAGATTGCTGTTATTCAGCTGCTGACTATGCTGCAGGACACCTTTTGTTACCCATGAGAATTTTTTATTTGAGGTAGAGCGTGAAATAGTCATGTGAAGAGATGAGTGTATGCAAACTACCATTCGTCAGAAAAAGGGAAATTTACTCATGTATTTAGCAGTCATTTCCCCTTTTTTTGGGAAATCCAAATGCATTTTTTTTTTTTTCTCTCTCTCTCTGTCTCTGTTTCTCTCATCCTCACTGTATGGAAGGAAGGAAAGAAAGGTGGGTCTAAAATGTCGTTTGGTTCTGACACACATATGATTGCACAATGAGAGACAAATTTCCGCTATGTGTTGAGCTAAAACCTATATAAGTTCCTCACTAGCAACTTTCAGTTGTATCTTTTCATTAGAAGTTAATGGCTGAAAGACTGCAGAACCACAGGTAAGTGAATCTGATGGAGATTTGGGAACAAAATCCTCCCTTAAACCTTCAGATTGTACAGGGTTTATGGAGATTGCTAGAAACTAAACCAGAGGGACCGGAAAGCTCTGGACAAAATAACCAAGTATTTTCCTCAAGCAAAGGATCTAACGAGAGATAAACTTCCATGTTACAGGGTGTTAGAT
Source organism: Patagioenas fasciata (assembly GCF_037038585.1). Taxonomy (NCBI): domain Eukaryota; kingdom Metazoa; phylum Chordata; class Aves; order Columbiformes; family Columbidae; genus Patagioenas; species Patagioenas fasciata. The sequence continues at coordinate 68,376,239 of NC_092520.1, read as the reverse complement.
GTGAACTGTGGGGCTTATCAATGCTGCAGACGAAGCCACGAGCACCTTGTCCAGGTGTAGCCCTGAGAGGGGCTACAGGTCGCTGCCTATGCCCTAGAAACTCTTGCAGATCTAGGGGTAGGGGAGATGACTCGTGGTTATGAAATAGTATTGTTGAGCAAGCGGTTGGCTTTGTGGTGTTGTAGAGATGGCAATAAGCTTGAAATAGTTTATTATAGTAAAATGATCAGATGTCAGATAAACAGAGCTACTAGAAAAAGGAGAAATTTGGATTAAAACCACAGTATAAATATCAGCATGATGGGATACACAGAAGATGCCAGAAGGTAAGTACCTATGAACATGACTGTGTTATATTGGTAGAAATTTGTTTTTGCTTTTTGATACAATTTGAAGTAATTGTCCAGTCATTTGATATTCATCCTGTAGTGTCAGGCTAATGTTAAATGCATGCAATTTACACTTCTGTATATAAAATGGAACTAGTATGTATCACATGCATACATGTACTGTATAGCACATAAATACCTTAAAGCATAAACTGGTGCCTATATGTAGTATGCATTATGAATTTTTGTCTGTGGTACACTGAAATAACACATAATCAGCAGAGTAGCAGCAGCTGAAACCTTGTGGCAGACCACAAAGCATTCAGTGATGTGGGCAGAAGATGCCTTGCCCTTGGCAGGCCAATACAGATGACAATTAATGAATGACTGGCAGCGGATAGTTTTGTTTCCCCTCAGTGTCACTGTGTCTGATTTTTAGGATGAGTTGTTCAGGGTTTTCCTCATCATTTTTGTTTGTTTGTTTGCTTTTGTTCTTAGCACAGATGGTGATACTGTCCGTGCTGAAAACTCACTTGTGCGTGAACAGAGAGACGGGTGTGCATACTACTGAAGTCAAAGTTTCTTTTGTCCCAAGAAAAATAACTGATGGAAACTTTGAAAGCTTGACTTTGGGCATGGCAGGAGGTTTGCCTGCAACCCAGTCTACACTAGCTGGCCTTCTTTGGTAGCCATAGTGGGGAAGGCAAAGTAACACAGGATTTAATGAGGACCATACAACCTTGGGAGACACCCGATGTGACTTCTTAAGGAGCTAAAGTCTATTCTACTGTATCTTTGCTCCTGTGTTCACCCAAGCTACTACACTACAGTTAGGTGGAAGCAGCTGATCCCTGCCTCAGTTGTCTCTTATTGCAAAATCAGCAGCGCTAGATTTGTCCACCAGTAGCTGTTGCACTAGAAAGTTGTGGGGACAGCAACATCTTGTGGTATGTTGTTTGCATCTCCTGAAGTCAGAAAGGGACAGAAGTGATCTGTTTCTGCTAAGCCACATGCTATTGTTTCACAAGTCAGCCCTCAAAAAACCAGGGATGAAGAAGACTTTCTGCTTACTAAGAATGAACCAAAGCTTGCCAGGTCCAGAGTGAGGAAAAGAGTAGTTAACTCTTCAGTTAATGATGAGCATTTTCATTGTATCTTCTACCTTGTAATAAACTTCCCTGTAGATTTCAAGACACTTCCCCTCGATCTTCTTACAATTTTCTCTGGGAAAAAATGCGTGGGCTCTTCTTTATCCTCGTGATGTGCACAGCAGGCACCTCTGCTTTCAGACTCCAGCAAGTCAAAAGCACAGGTAAGGGCATGCCTTTTCTTTTCTCCCTACTGTCTCCCTCTCTTTTCTTTTTAATGTGCTTGGCTGACAGTAATGTAAAAATATCTTTGATTTATATAGAAAACTGCTCAGATCACACCGTGTTTTTCAAACACTACTATGAACTGCATGGAGAACCTGTGGTTCTGAAATGCCCATCCCCCAAATACAAACATTTGGATTTTTCTGCCTTGACCCCTAATATCACATGGTATAAAAATGGTTCAAAAACTATGATATCAGGAAGAGATGAAGATCCAAGAATCTGGGCAAAAGGAGATGCACTCTGGTTTTTACCAGCAATGGTAGAAGACTCAGGAGTATATATCTGCACCAGAAGGTGGGTATTTAAAAGAAAATCCAGTGTGCTAACAAGACGACCATGTCTAAAATACATTAGCTTGATTCTGAACTCCAGTTGTGTTCAGAGCATGTCCGAATAAGATAATTTCTTTGATGACTTCATTAGAGAAAAAAAATGTGGAAAATCAGAACTCTTAAATGTATTGTGTGTCTCCTATAGATACATATACTGAAATCTAGATCAATTGTGACACTGTATTGCCAGTCTGGCTATGGTCACAGGAAGAAATAGTGTACGTGAGAGTTTGTTCTAGATTATTTATGAGCCAGTCAGATCTGTGGTGAGTGGGGACATGCTGCAGGCAGGGGATCCTGCAGAATGCAACCCTCCTGTTACAGTTCCAAAGAAGCAAATAGCCTTATTTACAATTCAGATTGTCTGATGAAGCACCTACCAAGGCTTTGGAGTGGCTTCCTTCTTCCCTCTTCCTTATTCCTGGTGTTTACTTCTCTTCTACTTCAGATTTTAAACCAGACTTTGATTGCCTTGGCTTTGCTGGAAGATCTGTCATGAGACTTGATGTGCATTTACGAGACTAGAACCAGATTTATGATGCTGCAGTGGTTTGAGACTTGATCATCTTTTTCTGAGTATCTGACAGTCCACTGTACAGTTTCAAAAGAGGTACCAGGGTCTGGATTTGTGGGGGACTAAGGAACCCCTTAGAACCTGAATTCTACAGGGTGTCCTGGGTCCTTGTCCTCTGCCAGCTCCTTCTTCCAGTCAGCCTCCAGCACACCCCTGGCAAATGGCACTTTGCTCTGGGCTCTATGGTAGAAAACATACCTATACATCCCTGGAGCTGCCTGTGCAGAGCAGTTTCATTGCTGGCAGGGCACACCTCGTGAGTGACATGTCAGCAGCATACGAGATGGACAGGCAGAACTCCAGTTAATAAATCATGCTCAGCATATTGGGTTGGCCTTTCCACACATCTCAGCAGCAATTGAAGTGGTGGAGCAGAAAACAAGACTTGGATAGTGAGGCCAGAATAAAAAGAGGTTGCAAATATTGTACTAGAGCACAGAATAGTCACCTGAGACCTTGAAAGGTGTTTTTAATCCCCTTTCTGGAGTATTATTGACAGTATAGTAAAATGCTGTGAAATCTGTTTGAAAAAAGTATACAATAGCCAAGCACATAGCTTCATCACTAACGTTACTACAGGATTAATAAAATACAAACAAATCATATTTGCTTTACGTATTATCCTGCAGGGAAGCTATCAGATCTTTTTCAACTCTTTGTAACATGAGGGTAGAATGAAATTATCATGAATTTCTGCTTCTGCTGAGCAAGTATTATGAATTTAGGCATCTGACCTGTAGGTGACCGCCAGTCACAGTGTCCCAGCAGTATTGCGAGTCCATCAGCTCACAGCCCCAAGTTGGTCTCCTGGAAGTCCAGCCCTGACCCTCTGGCTTCCAAAAACTGCCCTGGGTGGAGGCATCTCCAAGACAGGCTTTCAGAGGTTGGGAAGAACATAGTTTAAGCACTTATTTCCCCCAGTTTGGTACTCCTTGGGACTGGAAGTTATTGTCACTTGGATCCAGAAAGAAAAGTTAAATATTGCAAAACTTTCAAAGCAAGAATGCCTTATTTTCTATTCAAAATAATGCATACTTACGGAAATGCCAACTGGTTATGGAACAGAAACTGCAGATGCTTTTTAATACATGCTTCAAGCTTTTTATTTTATCCTTTGAGATTTCAGTCATTAGGGTTTTCACAGTCAAGACTTCTTTCAAGGAAATGGTGGAGGGTTCATGATGTATCTGCTGCTGTTCAGGTGAACATGTTCCTTCTCCTTGCAAAATTAAAATCACGCCTTAGCCTAAGGGTGCACAGCAAATCTGGTGTACAAAAAAAGACAAGACTGAAGCTCCAAGGCAGACGTGTCAGCAACATGTTTAGATTGTGCCAAAAAAACCAGTACCAGTGATTTTCCAGGATCCCTCCTGGTATGATCTCAGTCTTGGCCTCTTAGAAACTACTAAGGAGGGAAACAAAGCCAGGAGAAAGCCAAGGGTGTCACTTGAGTTCCCCTTATCTCTGGTGGGTGCTCACCTTTCCCCCTCTGTCTGCAGGAACTCCTCCTACTGCGCCGAGGTCTCCATCCACCTCACGGTCATGGAGAAAACAGCTGCTCGGGAGATTGCCTATCTCCAGGTCCTCTTCACTTCCACCTCTGGAAAGATCGTTTGCCCTGACCTGTGGGATTTTACACCAAATAGGACAAGCCTGGAGCTCAAGTGGTACAAGGTAGAACTTTCACCTCCTCTTTGTGCAAAACCTAATCCCAACCTATTTGTAAAGGCACATACATCTCCACTTTCTCTTTTTCCTGAACATCATATTATTAATGAGCATGACATAGTATAGCGGATGTATATAGTTTAAGAAAGGTTCTTTGGGGTGGACTCAGCAGAGGGTGAAGTGCTCTACATGTTACATGCTCTCACAGGCAGCGTAACTCTTTTCAAGGCTGGATTACCTACCCTGACCCTAGGGATTGCCACTTGAGATTAGGCCTTTCTCTTTGGCACTGTGCTCCTTTTTATGGCCCCTCTAGTGAATTCCATGAAGTAAGACCTCCCAGTGATGCTTCACCCATGTGAGCTGTTCAGATGGGATAACTTTCATTAATCAACTGCAATATAGCATTTTGAAATACTAGATTCATCACACAATGCTTATAGGATTCTCTTACCTAACTTGGAGGCCATGGCTTTTCAAGTACACAAGCCTGGTTTTGCCTATAAGGTCAAATATCCCTCACTTAATCATCCTCAGCTGTACAATCTTGCACTGGACAGCACAGGATTTTTCTTTTATTTTCATGACACCTTGGTTTAGCTTTTATTTACACTCCCACTATGGTCACAGGCTCTGCCTTGTGCAGCTATCATTCTTACTATAGGATACAACACCTAGGCTGGCTTCAGACAGCAGTACCTATGTAGTGTCTGTTACTGTATCAGCAAAATATCTCTGCTCAGGATTCCCTTTAGAACCGGGCTATAACCCACTTATCTAAGCAGAAGTCTGCCCTCCCTGAATATGGTTCTTGTTATAACTGTCAGAAGGAACTAGCTTGCCTCCATGGAGAAGGAACATCATTGCTCCTAGCGGGGCTCCAACCTTTGCATGAACAAAATGTTAGCGGTACAGAACAGGAGTTTATCACAGTCTATGTGATCATGTAGGGTAAGCAACAGCTTTGAGAAAAACTGAACGATTACTAGTATTTGTCTTTGAAGAATGACTTAGAATATTACCCCTATGAGGTCATGTATGGAAAGTAACAGTGTTGTGAAAACCTTCATGGTTACTAAAATAATTTTGTCTTAGAAGAATGTCTTAGATGATTACTCTTAAGAGGACTCAGGAAAGAGCCTATTTCCATTTAAAATAAGCAGTTTATTAAAAAGCTAAACATGCACATTGTAGACAGATGGATATAGCAATTCTTCATACTTCAAATAGTGCCTCAGAACATTTTAGAGAAAGGTACACATTTGAAGAACTTGTCTTTTAGTGGGAAAGTGGAAATGCTCTAATTTCCAGTGATAAGTGAACTTTTAATAACAGAGAAACAGGGATAAGTAGTTTTGTCCAGAAGTAACACAAGGTGTAACTACACCTATCTGAACCATGACACCAGTTTCTGTCCTTTCTCCAGGATGCCCTGCCTTTGGAAGACAACAATGAAAAATTCATAAATCTGAAAGGTTCCTCTTCTCTGATCATAACTTCCGTGCTACCAACAGACGCTGGCTATTACACCTGCAAGATGTCATTTCCATATGAAGATGTAATGTATGAAATCACCAGAACAATTCATCTGGAGATTGTTGGTAAATATCAACCCCTTAAAACATTACAGCCTTTAAGACAATCTCTTCCCTGTTAATTAAACTCAGGAGAGGAGCTCATACTCGGTCTCTCAGCACTGCCAAGGAAAGCGGGACACCGCGGGTGCTTGCTTTGGCCCTGGAGATTTTCCCACAGCACCCCGGCAGGGCTGGGGGGGTCACCCCTTTGCCAGACTTGCGGCAGCTTTACGGGAGGCAGAACTCGATGTTGCAAGTGCCTGCGGCTGTTAAACCAAATAGTTTATGTCTTGCGGGAGCGTGTGTGTGTGCGTGTGTTTAGAAATTATCACTGCGAATGACTTGTGAGGGCTTAGAAAATTAAACATTTAAAACTCGCTCAGGATGGGGAAAAGCCGCTATTTCGCAAAGGGGTGAAACGGGAGGCGACGGGAGGGACGGGCTGGGGAAGGGGGGGGCGGGTATTGCGCTGCTGCGCACAGTGGCCAGCAGGGGGCGGGCGTGTCGCTCTGTGCCAGTGGGTTTAAGACAAATGCTTTCCTAGCAGATAAAAGATGTTGAGTGAAGTGGCACATTTTTGATTATATTTCTGGGGTAGTGATTAAATTTTCTGTTGTGCTAGCATTGCCTCTCCATTCTCTTTCTCTCTCCAGAGCAAGAAAAGAGATTTACCCCAATAATTGTGTATCCAACAGCGAAGACAACATCAGCTGCTCTCGGTAAGGCCCAACATTATTTTTGGAAACACCTTATCAAAGAAAAGTTAGAGCAGGTCCTCTTATGGTGAAATTTGTTGGCATAAATTGTTTTCTTTCTTTTGATTTTGATTATATTAGCTGAGGGTCAGTGCTGGAGTAGTTTCGCATATTATTGTCTACAACTAGGTTTTATTAGGAGAAGCTAGGTTTCTGTAGGAGAAGCTACAGAAATCCTGTAGATGACTGAATGAGTCATCTTTTTTGGAGGAGATATTTTTATTGCTTTTTACTGTTTGAACTAGACAGTTGTTGCTAGTTAGAAAGGACCTTGATAGGATCTCAATTTTTCTTTGAAGATTATATTATGACAACAAATTTCTATTGCATTCCATCTTCCCAGAAAATGCCAGGTGTATTTTACACTAAGCTTTTTTAACTTGGGTACTACACACACAGCTGTGTCCTATAATGTCCTAGTTTTCCCTGTCACTTTTCTTTCCATCAGCATAGGCCTACCAAGTCATTTTTTTTGCCTATCTAGCTCTGTGGAGTGTTTTATATCCCTGTTATTATGATCTTCCAAGATATAATAATACAATTGTGAGCATGATTGAGCCCTGTGTTTTCCATATAATATAGATATGCACCAGTTTGAAGGATCTTTACCCTTATTTCTGAGTTACGATAATTACAATAAAATTTCTGAATTTTTACACATTCACTTTATGTCTGGAGGTCTCACCATGAGCTAAATGCCCTTGCCCACAGCACCTGAGTGAAGCTACACTGCGGGTTAATGTAGTTGCTTCAGTGGTAAATCATACCATGGCCTTTAAGATGCAGTATGTCAAAAGCAGCAAGACCACAAGAACACAACTTTGCCTCCTGAGGAATGTGTCTAGTGCAAGAGTTGCTGACTATTGCAATGGGAAAATAATTTAGTTAGCAGTGGGAAGGACTGACAAACTGAAGGGTCTTGCTGCCAAGGAGCAGGGGATCAAAAGCAATCTGGGGCTTAATTTTGGTTTTGAATGTAGAGGTGCTTGACATGTGTAGGAACTTGATCTGCCTCTAGAGATGTTGGTTTTCACCAAGGGAATGAGTAGTTCTCCATATGTAGCAAAATTTTTTTTTTTTTAAATCTTTCTTTTACCAACAGGCTCCAAGATGACTCTCCCATGCAAAGTGTTTGTTGGCCTGAGCAGCCACATGCACACTGATGTGGAATGGCTGGCAAATGACACCGCTGTCGATGTGGTTTACAAGCAAAGCAGAATTACCGAGGGGGAACGACAGTAAGTCTGGCTCAAAGTGTTTCCTTGTGGTTGTTGATTTAATCTGCAGTGTGACTGGGGCTTTCTGTGCAACTGTGTGCCAGGTAATGAAATGAGATATGGACAGATCTGAAGTGAAGGGGAGAATGGGGAAAAAAACAATCAGGCAAACAAAACCAAAATTCAGCCCAGGCAGGGTAAAATAAATTCTTTATCTCTTCTTTTTATCATGGTATACTGCAAATGATCCAACTTCGAGGCTTAAACTTGAAGCACATTTTCATGGGCAGCTGAGCTGATGTAAGAGCTGACTGCTGTGGAAAGCAATGGGACTTTACCCTTTCTAGTATTTCTCTTGTCTTTCTTCTCACCCCATGTCAGCAAAACAGCAACATCCTCTCCCTGACATTCATGAGGTTCTCTGAACACACAAGACAACAGAAAACTACCCAGTTTTTGTTGTTGCTGTTGTCATTGTCATTTTTGTTTTGTTTTGTTTCCTTAATAACATTGTTTTTCCCCTTCGGGCTGTTCTTTTCCACATTAGTGAGTTAAACTGACTCACAGAGATGCCCACTGAGTGCCAGAGCTGGCGCCAGGAAAGCACTGGGAGGGATGCTGGTGGGAGGCAGAAGCAGGATGTGCTACATCCTCTTGCCCTGATCCACTGTCTCTCCCCATCTTGCAGAGCCTTCTCTCAGCTGCCTCATAGCTGTATGCTTCAGGGGTTTTCCTGCTAGGAAAGGAGGGAAATTATCTGCTTTATGTTCCTGTCACATGTCATCTGAGCAGCGCTAACTCACTGTGTGCAGGCACACTTCTAGTGCTTTGCAAATGTGAGGTAAACCTACTGACTGATATATCTTAATTGAGGGCCAAGTTGGCATGTTTTACCTCTCATTTGGTGAAGCTGAAAGTGTCCACAGAGGTCACCACCCTCACCTGAGTAATGATGGCTCTGCCTGTACCAGTGGGCAGAGCTGGGAAGGTTCCTGGCTTCTGGGATGCCATTACCTCTTCTGTTAATGGTTAAACTGGTCGGTCTCCAGCTAACACCTTCCCAAAAAGCTCCTGGCTATCAATTAAGATTTAGCATGGAGCAGGGGCCACTCCCAACAGAGTTTGGGGATATGGCATCCCTATTTTGAGGGATAAGAGTGTTTAGCAGTTATAGATGTGAGCTGGTTTTGGCCATTTGTGGCCATCAGTACCAGAGAACAACCTGGCTGTGTTTAGTTTACTGCACACCTGCATCCAGAGGTAACATGGTAACTCAGCTGTGTTTTCCCATTCACCACAGCATGAATGAGACCATTAATTTATGATGTTGTTTATATGGGCAAGTGACTGTGCGTTAAATCTGTAGTCAGGAGCCATCGGATGTACTGTGCCTGTAGTCTCTGCAGATTATAGAATAGGGCAGCACATATACTTTCTTACTTAGAATTTAAAAATTATTTTCATTATTACTATCACTATAATTGTTAGTGTTATATATTATTATACAATTGCACAAGGACAGGGACCACACCAGCTAGGGCTCACATGGAGCCCAGGGTGCATGAGATACCCCAGCTCTGCTGGAAGCCCTCAGAATGTCAGCAAGTCAAAACAGGTCAAATGCCACCAGGAAAACAAATTCCCTGCAAAACAAATTCCTCTAGCAAAGTACCCACTGCCATGCTGCTGCCTTCCTGCGGTGCAGTCCCGGGGAGAGTGCCCAGGGAACTTCGTGGCTGCAGGGCATAGCGGACTCATGAACAGGTCATGAAAGTGCAGCTGGACAACTTCTCCAGCAATGACTAGAAGATATCAAGAGACAATGTTTGACTGCAGCTAGAAAACCACTTTCAAATAGTTGGACTGATAAAACAATCGGCTTGAAATAAGTTGGAAACCTCCTAGACAGTTTCTTGGATTGAGGTCTTGGTTTTGGATGCTCGATAGACAGGAATAATGGTTCAGTTTGCTGAGTGAGCATTTGCAGGGTTATGTTCTCCATATGTCCTTTTTCAGCTGATAGTAAGATTTAATCTCAGAAACGAATGTGGTCAGAGAGAAGGAATTAGGTCCTTCTGTGGTGCCGTGTAGAGAACTCTAAGATATACAGAAATCTGCTTGCCTTTCTTCCCTCCCATTTCTTTATTTTTGCAAGGCAGATACAGATTTTCTTTTTTTCCTGGAAGATTCAACAAGTGCAGGATGGGTACTGACTGCTGAAACTCAAATAGTTGGCACAACTGGGCTGGAAGACACAGGTATCCTCTAATGCTGAGGGACTAGATCTGAAATGAGCAAATATCCAATGCATTTGCTTGCAATGTGCTGTCAGAATGAACACACCAAACAAAGAAAAGCTTATAAAAGGACTTAACATTAATTTTTTCTTTTTCTTCCAGAGAAATTGTAGAAAATGGTGAAAACTTCATTGAAGTGCCACTGATTTTTGATTCTGTCAAAGAAGTGGATTTTTACACAGATTTTACATGTCTGGCCCAGAACAGATATGGCTACCAAGTATTGCCAACAAGGGTCAAGCAGGAAGGTAACTAGTTTGAGTGTTTATTTGGGATAATTGTTATTATTATTGCAATGCTAAATCATCATCCAAGTCTTTTATACTGTCAGAGCTAGTACTGGGATGAATTATTGCCCGAGGAAAAATTGCTTGTCTCTTTCACCTGTAGACTTTGGAACAGTCTCTTCACAAAATATTCTTTCTGTAGGTCACTCACTGCCATTGTCTGCAGGAATAAGGATATGTGCTAATGTATCTGCCCTTTGGATAGGACTCAAACTTTGATACACTTTGTGAAATAATGGCTCCAGGGAGACTACTGGCAAGCTCCCATTGAGTGCAGCAGGGCCAGATCTCCCCAGTTCCTCAACAACTAGGAAAAAAAAAAAAAGACAATAGCAGAATAAAGATCACAGTGTTCCTTCTCCTCATGCACAGACTGCCACCAAAGTAATAAGAAGTGTAAATTATGATGGGTGTCGTTATTTTGGCTCCTAGTAATGGGAAGAGAAGTGTCAGGGAATCCACGGACCCACCGTAGTCCCCCACAATACCCTGATGGAGAAGCCCTAAGCTCAGTGCAATTAATGTTGCATTGTGATGGACCATTGGCCAAGAACCAGCTGTGAAAACAATGTGAAGCAATGCTAATTGTTTCTTTTCGTGATCTTCCTGAATCACCAAAGCTTGCTCACACTGTCTTCGAAAGGCACATGTACATTTGCAGTCTTCATTATGAGTTATAACTCATGATTCACTCCAGCATCCTATGATAAGGGATTTGTACTCATTTGGTAGATGATGTGCTGCCCTTGTCTTCCATGAGTGACACAGGTATTAATACAGAGGAGGCAATCCATGAATCAATATAGGCTGGAATAATCCAAAATGGTCTGGATGGACACTGGTCTTGGAAATTAGCTGTATTTTGGAAAAAAGCTTAGAACCTTGGCTGGATCATTAGCAATTTATAGTCCACTCTCTATAAGAAAACTATTCACAGAGCTTGAGGGTGGACTAGCTGTTATGAACTCCTTTTCCATGTGGTGCATTTATTTCCTGCTTGGAGTATCTGTGCTTTCACCAAATTAAGACAGAAAGCACATAGCTGCTCTAAGAAGGGGTTGTGAAGAGTCATGTGTGCAAAAGGATTGAAATTTAAATTCTCACCCTATTTTTTTCCAGTTCTTACAAGGAGCAGCTGAGGGAACTGGGGCTGTTTAGCCTGGAGAAAAGGAGGCTAAGGGGAAACCTTATCGCTCTCTCCGACTACCTGACAGGAGGTTGTAGCATGGATGGGGTTGGTGTCTTCTCCCATGTAGCAAGTGATAGGACATGAAGAAGTGGCCTCAAGTTGTTCCAGGGGGATTTAGATTGGGTATTAGGAAATTTTTTTTTCCCAGAAAGGGCTATCAGTAATTGGAACAGGCTGCCTAGGGAAGCGGTTGAGTCACCATCCCTGGAAGTGTTCAAAAGATGTGTAGATCATGTTCTTTAGGGACATGGTTTAGTGACAGTGTGAGGTTAATAGTGGACTCAATGACCCTGAGGGTCTTTTCCAACCAAAATTTTTCTGTGATTTTATCTTCACAAACCCATTTCCCAGAGTGTTCAATCAATAGGCCTCTTCCTTTCACAGGTGATCAACCTGCTGTAAGGTTAACTTGCAGACATCCTTTTTATTGTGATTTCTCCTCTTCCTACTTGAACTTGGAGAACTATGTTCCTGGGAGTTTTTTTCTCAAAATATTTCATTTCTTTACTTTTCCAGCTGTTGGCTTGCCCTGGTACATTGCAACGATTCCTGTCGCACTGGCCTGTGTGATCCTGGGGGGGATATGTGTGCACAAGTGCTGGAAGCGGAGAACAGATAAAGGATACACAATAGCAAAGGTTTAAAATCTACTTCATTATTCAGCCACCAAAAGAAAAAATCATCCTGGCTACATTCCATGTGAGGCACAGGGAGACATTTCAGATGGATATACTTTTCCAGCAGATTGACATATCAGCTGTTTTCCTCTTGTCTAAATCTTCCTTGATCTCATTGAGTTATAAATATCAATTTGCATTTTTATGCTGCCTAGATGCAGGGAACCTGCTTCTATTATTTTGCAGCTAGGGTGCAGCCTATAGCATTTGGGAACACAGCCTATCAAGTACCTGCCCTGGATATGGGAAGGGTAGGGAAAGGGAGGTGCTCCTGTCCTTTCTGATTCTGATAGTCCTATTAAAAAAAAAAAAAAAAAAGAGGAAAAGAAAATCTGTGAAACCTAAAAGCAGAAGCTAAGAAATCTTGCAACAGAAAGACTATTCCATGCAGTTTTCTTAAGCATTCAAACTCATTTCACTTCAGTCTAAAGCCAGCTGTGCTTTTCCCTTTTCAAGAGAAAAATAGATTGTCATGGCAGCTGTATATCTATGAACTTTTCCACAGAAAATCTAAATTTTTTCACCATTTGGAATATTCTTTGCTTAAATGGACTGTCTCAGAATATCCCTTCCCCAGAGATAAACGCATCAGCGTAACAGATAATTGTACACCGGTGAATTCATTTCTGTCTTATCTACCAGTATCTCATAGTTAGAGATTCACAGGCAGCTGTAATATATTATTATCTTTGCCAAGAAAATAATTTGGAGGGGTGTTTCAGTATTTTGAGAGTAATTTGACTAATACAAAGTTTTATTCCTGGAAGTGATTGGACAGATTACCAGTACAATCTTGTCCTTCTATGCCTCTCTTTCATGACTGGTCTGATTCTCCTTACTGATATGGGTATAAAACCCTGGCATAGATTCCCATAAAAAATGAGTCTGCACCAGTTTAAAGCTGGTACAGCTTCAGGAACCTTGTGCCCTTTAGAGGGAAGTATGCACATTGATTACTCATGATGCAAAACACTGCCCAGTTAGGTTAATCTAACTGGATTCCAGTCTTGGGATAAATCATAAGGGAGCAATAAATCTGTGATGATGTTGTACTTTGAGGATCAGACTGAGTAGAATGACTTGGTTACTTCCTTCTCCAAGAGATAACACTTCTGATAGCCAAGAAATAGTTCCATCATATATGATGTGTAATAATCTTCATCTGTATGGGAGGGGAAGAGTTCTAGCCTTAAGGTCCAGATTGCTACAGACCCACAACTGACACCTCTCACAGATACCAAAGATAAAGCTTTTTGTTTGGCTAAGTCAGCCCAGAGGTTTTTCAAACTCTGTAGGGAAAAATATAATCAGGCAAAAAGTTGGCTCCAAAGAAACAAATTATAAAGTAAAAATGTTAGAACTGCTTGTGGTCTCACAAACTAGAGAAATGAACAACTCTCATCCTTTTGGGAGAGGCCATAATCTAATTCTTTTCCACCACTACTTAGAGCTGGTTCTGAGTTTAGCCCAATAAATATTTGGAAGGATTTTAAACACTAGGATGTAACTTGAATTAAGAAACTTTTCAATCTATTAGCAAGAACCTTCACATTTTATGAGATTTAAACCAAAGCTTCCCTGTTTCCAAATGCAGGATTTAAAGATAATGATAAAGAATACATGTATTTTATGGGCAGATGGGGAAAAACGTGGCTGCAAGTGTGGAAAACAGTCCTTCCACTTGGATATCTCTCCTTTGAACGAAAAAAGAACTACAGATGAGCTGACCATTACTGGAACAAACATGTAAAGTGTTTTAGGTACATCAGGAATGCTCATTTTTTTCAAGCAGTTGCTAATCTGCAGCTAGAGAACAAATTAGGTTTGCCAATAAGTGTAAACTTTCAAAATGTGATTTGTTCTTCCCATCCACTTGTATCCTCCAAGAGCAGCATGATAACGCATCTAGCTGTAGGATCGGGTTGGATTTCACTAAGTAGAGGAAAAGAAGTAGAGCTTTTCGTATATGGAGTGTTGGTGCCATAAGAAAGTTAAATACCTCAGATCTTCCTCCAAACTAGAGAAGGAGAAGGCAATGTGAATGTGGGATAAAAATTAGACACACAGAGAACAGCTGTTACATGCTCAGTGGCATCTTGAATACAAGGGGAATGTAAAGAAACGAAGGTTTACCTTTCATGAAGTGATATATGCTTCTTTGACTATGAGTGTAGTAATGTTCTGGAGGCTTTCATGATAGGTAGACTTGTTCTCATGAACTATATAGTGTAAATATTTGACAGGTAGACTTGAACAAGTGATCTTCATAGTTTACATGGTTTACATTGATTTTTATTGTTATGAACAAGGATAACATGGTCTATATTGTTTTTAAAAATGTTATGTGAAAAATGGAAAAAAAATAAAAAGTGAAACAAAGGGCTGGTGTGTGAGTTTCATGGCAAGGAAGATGTGAGATGGGGGTGGCAGCTCTTTCATGGAGAGGTGTGATTTTTCCAGTGCTCTGCTGTGGAAGGGCTGGGGTTGTGATGGCCCCAGCTCTGTGGGGCTGTGGGATGGACTTTGTCCTTCAACTCCTTCTGCTCTTGTCCTGTGGCTGTGCCTGGGCACATGCAAAGGAGACTAAATCCTGATGGACCAAGCTCCTCTTCTGACTGTCAGCACTTTTATAGTTGTCCTTGCTCCACAGTCTCCCGAGTGCTTGGGCTTACTCTGGACAGCTGATATGGGGTGATCTTCCTCTCTCTGGTCACCTGCTGTTGAAGTATTAGGTCCCTCCACTGACTTCTGTGGGGGGACTTCTGGAAACATAGTTTAACACAGACTGTCACCGTGGGAATGTGAATTTAGCATGTGGTCCCCAGGCAGGGAGATCTGTCTTATTCAACTGCTCAATGGCAAAATTTTGTCTCTTTTTTTTCAGTTAAAATCAGAGAACTCCAGTTGTCACTGTCCTTTGGGTAGGTCCATCCTGGGAAGTTCATAGTCATTAGCCTCAGGGTACTTTGAGGAGAAAATGTCTAAATCTCAAGGCAAACTGCGACAGAGGACTTGTACTGGTTTATAATTGGACCTGAAAAGAAATACAATATCAGGGAATGCCACCTCACATCAAGAATTCAGGGCTCTGCAGCACAATGTTTCTACTAAAAAAAAAATTAATGATGTCAGGAGGACTAGGCTACCTTGTTCCTAGGGCTATGTGGGTTTATAGCATTTGCCAGAGAACTCATCCATCTGCAACAACTTCAGAGGAACATCTACAGATGAGAAGGGACTGGTGTCCCATGGTCTTGGCGTGAGTCATCATCCAGGACGGTGGCTGCTCCTGTGGAAGCAGTTATTTTCAGGAAATGTGAGTTCAGTTAACAATTATTATCTTGTTTTACTCAGAAAATGTGTTCTTGATGTCAGCATAATTAACGTTTGACCAGAGTAACACCTAAAGTAAAGTAAATGCATAATTTGGAGAGCACCAAATTACTAGATCTGCCAGTTCCCAAGCAAAGCCCTTGAAAAAATGTGGGAGCAAGTGGAAATAAGAATTCAATCTGCACAGAGAGTTAATCTTGGCAGGTCAATATAAAGTTATATTTTTTTTTAATTCTAGTATCTGTGGTGAGAAGGTGTGCATGGAGGAGGACAAGAAACATGTGAAATACCATTGTGAGGAATAATGCTTTAAATATGAGAATGGCTTATAAAAGTGTGTGATGATTATTCTGACTCGAGTCTACAAAGCAAGAGACCCAGGAGAGCAAAACAAAGAAAGGAACAGGTCTTATGTTTTGGAGCTGAGAACTCCCTGTCCACTCATGCATTTGAAGCTGCTAAAGATAGCTTAGGGTGGGGTGCCTCTCATCCAGCCTTCGACCAGCTGAAAGGAATACAGCTGGTCCAATTGGTTTCCTTTCCACTCAGTGAAGAGTTATCACCAGTGTCTAAAATAAACGGGATGAATTGCCCTCTAGAGGTGCCTTTTTTTCCCACCAGTTTAAGATGAAGTGAGATGAATCCACTATGGATTACAGGAATGATTGGTGGTGGACCACGGGATTTCAGGTTATCAGAGAGGAAACACATTTAAGCGCCGAGACACAGAGTTGAGGCTACTGGGCTTTCTTGGGCAATGACTTTAATGTTGGCAGCTCCTTGTGCAGAGCAAGGGCACTGACACATGCTAAATGAAAATACTGTAAGAGGCTGTGAGGCAGGCACACAGGTATGTGATGTGGAATACAACATAAGAAACAGGCTGAAAATATCACATCAATGCCTTGAAAAGAGTCTGTGGTTCATGGACCATGTGGTTGCGAAGTGCCAGAGCTGTTACAGGAAGAAAAGCAAGAGCTGCCGTGTGTGTGAGACTGGAGGACACAGAGGATCTTTGGGACCAGGAGAATTCTGCTGTGGGAGTGGAGGTGGACTGGGGACTCTGGGGGGTTCCAACCCTTCCCTGGTGCTCAGTCAACTCAGCAGACAGCTCCTGGCAGGTGCTGCTGGGCAACAGCAGCAGAAATATTGGAAAAATATTGTTACATACAAATGGTATATCATGAAACTAGCCTGCTGCCAGCAGACAAACAGAGGCTGTTGATAAGAAAACCACCAAATATATATAAATAACTTGTTAGTCTACTTTAGTGTGTTTAGCATGCTGGAAATTGTAGTCTATAGCAGTCTATTCTTCAGCTAGTATACACGATGTAAAGAGCCCAATAAAGCAAATGAAAGGCAGCAGCAATTTCTTTTCAAGAAGGGGCATGGTGTTATCTTCCTGAAGTTCCTCAAGGGAGAGGCACACATCTAATAATAATGGGAAAACTTTTAAAACCTCACATAGATCCAAGCTTACTTGTTAGAATTTAGGAAATTAATCCATAACTGAATCTTTAACTGCAAAGTGTAGTGTGGCTATTATAGTTGTGTTTCCCTCCTACCAATTTGAGGTTTTTGCAGCAGTCTAAAATGTCTTAGAATCTGACAACAGCTTCAGGTGTAAACAGCAAACTCCTTTGTAATGTGTTGGAAAAGTCAATCTCTCAGTTCTGACAAGAAGTGAAAGTCCTCTCTCACTATTTTTACTGGTTTGTCATCTGTTGAATAGTACCCCAAGAACTTTACTTTTATGTACTTACGTTTCATAGAAATGAAAGTCTTGATTTCTTTGCAGACAACGAGGCATTACTAGCGTTTCTGTCTCACAGGACTTCAACAATACTGTTTGTTTAAAGCCTTAGAAGTCCTGTTTTGCCTTGGTTATACAGGATTCATTCATCTGCTAAGCTGTGGGATAAGTGAATCATTCTGTTTGCTTGCTTTGGCTCCCAAATATGCTTCGTCATAAGTGCTTGGGAGGCCAGACTATGACTGGAAATAGTTGATGCTATGTTTGTTTACTTGCAAAATAAGGGACTCTCAAGTAACTTGTGGCTTTTAAATTGGGGACACAGCTGAACTAAGTAATTGAAGGCTAACATTACATATATCCTCAATATATTGCTACTACTCTTTTCATTTTGACTGGGACTTCACATGGCTGGTTTTCAGCTATTTTGAGAGCTCTTCAGAGGAGGCAGCGGGTAAAGCCATAGCAGTTTCTCAGCTCTCATCATCATAGCTCGGCTAGCCTGTGGATGCAGGAGACTAAAGCCTCCTTCTTGTAAGTAGAGATGAGCTAACAGCTCAAGGGAGAAACAAATGCCATGCCTTTGGTCGCAGCTGATGAGTAGTTTACCTGCTGAGTGTAAGCCAGGAAAATGCAGGAGGAAACAAAGGAGAGAATGATCAGAGATTCACATCTCCACATGACAGTGGCAGAGCTGTATGACTGATCACTCCTTGCTAGGAAAGAATATATAGAATTTTCTGAAATTATTATCATGGTGATGTGGTGTCATTTAGGAAACATGAATTCCATGGGAGAACACAGGGATGAGTGGAAGAGGGTGGTTTCCCGTGGGGAGAGCTGTGAAGTGCTGCAAGGACAGTCAGGAAATGGAGAACTTGTGAGAATAGGCAATAAGAGCTTATCTTCTGCCTGGAAAGGCAAAGACAGGCCATGGTAACTGCCTGTAAGCACATCCAATGGAAGAGTGAAAAGCAAGAGCATGTAATTATTTTTGCTAATGAAGGGGACTGGGATGTAAAATGGACAACCAAAATTAAGTTGGACACTAATCACTGCAGCAGTGAGGTCCTGAAAGAGCTTCTCAGCAGGGGCAATGGGTAGGAAAATAAATGAGCTTTAATCTGGAGTTGGGTACATCTATGAAAGGGATTTGATGTGTGTGGTAGCAGGAGGTCTTCCTGCAGGGCTGCATGATGTCCTTTGGCTTTGTGCTCTTTATTTCCATTGAAAAAGGGCTGGACAGCTGAAGATAAAAAATATCATCTAAGAATTTAATTATTGTGTTATTATTATTTCCTCAGTTAAATCTCCTCTGCCCATACTTACTGCCTGTTCAAAGCTTGTAAGGACTGGAAGATCAAAATAATTAAACACTGGACACAATTGCTGGATATGTAAACATGTCCAAAGTCCTAATCTGCTTTAAACTCTGCCAGGAGATGCCAGTTGCCCCTGGTAAACAGCCCTTAATGAGACTTGGCTTTCCTGCTGGAGGGAGCAATCCATTCTCTAAATAAAACTGTGTTGTGACAGATGAGTTAGCTCTTCACATGACCCAAGTGTCTGCATTATACAGAGAAAAGGAGGAGGCTCTTAAAAGCTGCTCTGTCCCTTTTGACTCACTATCCTGGATGTTGTTTTCTGCTTGTTTACTGTTTAACATCTTCTCCTGTGTGTCCCCTCTTGGCTGTGTACTGGGAACCAGGACGGAGCAGCTCTGCTCCAGCGAGGGTCCCAAGAGCTTCCTGGCTCAGGCCAGTAGAACCTCTCAGGCTGCAGGCAAGCAGCAGGAGGGGAGGCTTTGACAGGAATTTTAGATCACTGGAGACAAGGAGCAAAGGGTGCAGTAACGATCACTGGCAGTGGCATCCAGCTACCAGCCCTGGAAGAGCACTTTAGGACATAGAAACCAGCTGCTGAAACACAACTGCTAGAAGCTTGACAGAAGTACTCTACAGCTTATGGGATCACATTTCAGGATTATTGCCTGTGCCTGGATTTTTCTTTTTTTTTTTAACTTCAATTATAAAAGCAGAGTGTTGTTTTACCCAAATGCAACCCCCTCATTCCCCTTAAATAAGTAACTCAGTTTTTTCATCAGCTATCTCACCAGTATGGGACACATTGGTTATGCGAAGACTGTGGATACGTCAGCCACCAACTTTGTAGTTTAGATTTAGTGCTTGTGATTTTTAGCAGTTGCATACATTTTATTTGTTTTTGATTAAGAAAACTAATTAAATCCTACTTTTACAATGATATTTAAAAGTGAATCATGGGACTTTAATCTCGTTATTCTTGAAAACAAATTATCATTATGTAACACCTTGAGGATGTCTGAGCATGCCACAGCTTGTTTGCAGAGGCAAAACATAATTTGCAGAGATAATCCCTGGTCCTAAGTCTCTCCGGGCAGCTTGTAATATACATTTCAGCAAAGTGGATGCAAGTGGACCAACTGTGCAAGGAGCCTGCTCGATGTGGTGGGATATGCTAATTTCCTTCAGCTGTGTACCTTTGCCGGTGTTGCAAATCCACATAGTTTTCCATGGGTTTCATGAAGCCTCATCTGGAGCTGGTGCAACTTTTACATGATGACCTATGTGCAGGACTCTAGCAGATGAGCTCAGGAGTGGGAGGAATCCTCTCTGAGTGGATACTATCCCCATTTACATGCCTTCCCCTGAAGAGCAACCTTTCAGAAAACCCAGCAGAAGCAGGCAGGACTCTTCCCCTTCCCCTTCCCCTTCCCCTTCCCCTTCCCCTTCCCCTTCCCCTTCCCCTTCCCCTTCCCCTTCCCCTTCCCCTTCCCCTTCCCCTTCCCCTTCCCCTTCCCCTTCCCCTTCCCCTTCCCCTTCCCTCCTGCTTGGGGACTGGTATCAGTATGGGGATGGGGGGGAGATCAAAAAGACCAGTCCCAGCACAGTTCACCTGTGAGCAATAGCCCTTCCGCTTCCTCTCTTCCCAAGTCATCTTGCTCAGGAAGGTGACAGAAAACTCCACTGCACCTTCTCACACCTCTTCCTTTTCTCTGCTCTGTCAGGGCACAGGAGAATGGGAGGGGGCACACAGTGGGACCCAATCTCCTGCATGGAGAGAAAAATCAACCAGCGCAAGCTGCATGGTGAACAGAAGGAGACCTGAGTGGTAATGTCAGATCTTGGTGTTTTGGTGTGGTGCAGAACAGGACTTCATAATGCAAGACCTGGCAGTCTTGTAGGCTTCCACTTCAGGTCTCTGGACACCATGGGTTTCTGGGCACTCAATTTTTCCCTTCTAAACAAAGCATTTTGCTCCGTCATTGAAAGAAACACCAAAAAGGGAGAAAAAAAAAAAAGATATTAAAAACAAGTGGCTTGCTCAAATAGGTATATTGGACCATAAGGTGTCTGAAGCCTGAAGCAAAAAGGCTTTTGTTCTGGGAGAAGCACAAGTCCCCACCTTTCATCCTCTTACATGCCACTCCTTATGGTGGCCAGGGCACCCTGCCTGCCCTCCTGTGAGGAAGGTGAAAGCCCTGTTACACCAGTGGGACATCTCTACCTCTATGGCACAGCATTCATTTCAAGCTATTTTCTCTGGTCAACCAAAGTCCCAGGTGATGTTGAGCCCACACAGTGCCCCAGGCCTGGCTGTTCCTCTCCTTGTGTGGGTGTTTTGATGCAGTTTGGCATCAGTTTCTAATACAGAGATGTTTGCTTCAAGGCTGAGGCATTTCAAACTGACTCATGAGGTGGGAGCTCTTGACTCCTCACTATATATCTAACATTAAATTGGGCACACAATTCATTATTTTTGACCAAAACCAGACGAAATATGTCACTAACTCATGGATGCTTGTGGTTGTATACTGTCATTCAGCCTTTCCATGTGAGCTGAGTAAAGCTTTAATGCATGGGCTCAGAGACCACAAGGCATTTATGTATTACAATGAAACGATGTGAGCTGAGGCATTTTTAAAGGATTTTTTTTAAACGCAGATGTTCATAGTATTGTATTTTCAAACTTCTGCATTACTCATGTCATTTAAACACTGTAAGAGTGATGACTCCAGGTTCATGTGCGACAGCTAATTTTAGGTAGTGAAATAAATGCCAGACTCCTAATGAAACACAGTAGGTTGTTAAGAAGTGACTAATGTAGTTGCAGCTTTTTAAAATTTAGTCAGAACTTGTCCTTTCAGGACAAATAGTTAATGTGTGCGTGATTTGGTTGAAGAAAGGGGCAATTTTAAAGTTAGCACCATTTTATTTTACCACATGCAATTTGTTTGCTCACCCTTTGACCTTGTGCATTCAAAAGTCATTGACTTTGTTTCTTGAATGTTTTAGTTTGACATGCCATTAGCCTGAGGGACATATACTTTCCTCTGAAGTATTTTAGACTTTTGCAACTTACTATTCAATATCCTAATACATTCCTTCAAAATAAACTAATGAACTTGAGTTATTTGTTCTGCTCCCAGTCCCCATAGAGCATTTCAGTACATCACAAATTCTTGTGTGTCCTGAACCCACTGCATAAACCTTGTGGCTCTCCACAGTTTAAAGCCGGGGCCTCAAATGCCATTTTTCAAAGCTATGTTTGCTCTATGGGCTTAGGGAATCATTTCCTATACCTCATAACAAATAGATACCAGTGCAAATGGAAGGAAAGAAGGTGTCCAACAGTTCTCCTAATTTTCACCTAGATGAAACTTATGAAGACTTTTCTGTATGTTTTTTTTTGTTTATTTGTTTGGTTTTGTTTGTTTGTTTTTACAACAGGATAAGTCTGCTTTTGTACTACTGCAGAATAAGAAAGAAAAAAGCTCAAGAAAGCTTTCTTAAGCTACTCAAAACTACTACCTATCTTCAATATCTTTGTGTTTATCAGGAACATTAACAACCACGTGTCCATTCAGTAATACATACGTCTAACCTTCTTTGACCAGTAAATTCAAAGTTTCTTTGCTGCATCATTTGCAAGAAATAATTTAATGATCCATTGGGGTGGCAAAGGACAGGCATAGCTGGTTGGGGATGTGAAGGCTGGGAGCAGCTTTGGCTGCAATGACCATGAGATGGTGGAGTTCAGGATCCTGCATGGATGAAGCAGGGCAAATAAGTAGAATTACAGCCCTGGACTTCAAGAGGGCTAACTTTGGCCTCTTCAAGGTCCTACTTGGAGGAATCCCATAGGTTAGGGCTCTCAAATGTAGGCAGGTCCAAGAGAACTGGTTAATATTCAAACTTCACTTCCTCAAAGTTCAAAATCGATGCATCCCTATAAGTAAAACATCAAGCAAAGGGAACAGAAGACCTGCATGGATGAGCAAGGAGCTTCTAACAAAGCTCAAATGGAAGAAGGAAGTTTACGGAATGTGGAAGAAAGGACAGACCACTTGGGAGGAACACAGGAACTTTATGCTAGAGTATATAGGGATGTGGTGAGAAAGGCTAAGGTCGACTTGGAAATAAATCCAGCAGAGGATGTCAGGGACAACAAGAAGGGCTTCTTCAAGTACATCAGTAGTAAAAGGGGGATTAGGCAAAATGTGGGCCTACTGCTGAATGAGGTGGGTGCCCTGGTGAGGGATGATATGAAGAAGGCAGAGTTACTGAATGACTCCTTTCCTTCTTTATTTACTGCTAAGACTGGCCCTCAGAAATCCCAGGCCCTGGAGGTAAGAGAGAAAGTCTAGAGAAAAGAAGACTCTCTCTTGGTTGGGGAGGAACAGGTTAGAGATCATTTAGGCAAACTGTACAACCAAAAATCTATGGGCTCCCATGGGATGCACCCATGAGAGCTGATAGAGCTAGCAGATGTTACTGCTGAACCACTCTCCATCATCTTTGAAGGGTCATGGAGAACAGGAGAGGTGCCTGAGGACTGGAGGAAAGCCAGTGTCACTCCAGACTTCAAAAAGGGCAAGAAGGATGACCCAGGATGAAGAGACTAAGTGCACCTTCAGCAAGTTTGCTGATGATATAAAACTATGAGGAAGGGCTGACATACCAACGGGTTGTGCTGTCATTCATTGAGACATGGACAAACTGACAAGGAACCTAATGAAGTTCAAGGAAGGCAAGTGTAGGGTCCTACACCTAGGGAGGAGTAACCCCATGCATCATATAGGCTAGGGGTTGACCTGCTGGAAAGCAGCATTGCAGAGGAGGACCTGGGAGTCCTGGCAGATAACAAGTTAATCCTGAGCCAGTAATGTGTCCTTGTGGCCAAGAAGGCCAATGGTATCCTGGGGTGCATTAAGAAGAGTGTGATCAGCAGATCGAGGCAGGTTATCTTCCCCATCTACTCTGCCCTGGTGAGGCCACTTCTGGAGTGCTGTGTCCAGTTCTGGGATCCTGAATTCAAGAAAGACAGGGAACGACTGGAGAAATCCAGCGGAGAGCTACAAAGATGATTAGGGGTCTGGAGTATCTTTCCTATGAGGAAAGGCTGAGAGAGCTGGGTCTTTTCAGCCTGGAGAAGAGAAGGCTGAGCAGGAATCTGATCAATGCTTATAAATATCTTAAAGGTGGGTGGCAAGAGGATGGAGCAGACTCCTTTCAGTGATGCCCAATGATAGGAAAAGGACCAATGGGCACTGGCTGAAACAGAGGAAGTTTCATCTGAATAGAAGGAGAAACTTCCCTACTTCCAGGGTGCCAGAGCACTGGAACAGGGTGCCCAGAGAGGTTGTGGATTCTCCTTCTCTGGAGGCATTCAAGACCTGCCTGGACTTGTTCCTGTGCGATCTCCTCTAGGTGAACCTGCTTTAGCAGGTGGGTTGGACTATATGATCTCCAGAGGCCCCTTCCAATCCCAAACATTCTGTGATTCTGTGATTA
This sequence comes from Patagioenas fasciata, assembly GCF_037038585.1. NCBI lineage: Eukaryota > Metazoa > Chordata > Aves > Columbiformes > Columbidae > Patagioenas > Patagioenas fasciata. Next base: position 68,352,039 of record NC_092520.1, on the reverse strand, counting down.
GTAATCACCTATGTGTATGTGGCTTATATTACTTGTTTGCCCTTCTGCAGGAGCTTTGTGGCAGAACTGAGAATGAAATCTGATTCTCAAATACAACATTGATATCCTTAAAAAAATAATCAGTCTTCTCTTTTTCTCCAACCTCTGCTTCATCCCTTACTAGCTTCCAGCTTTTGCAGCGAATAAGAAAGGAATCCTACCACAAACAACCTCGTGTATGGTGCAGGCCTGATTCACTTCCATGGCTTGGTCCATCCTGTGCTCTGTAAGGCAGGGAAAAGGTCAAATGCATGAAGTGTTTAAAGAATGTATCATAATGTGTCTGAATCCTCGGTTCTTATATTGCCTAGTTTCAGAAGGCTTGATTTTACAATCTTATTAATGTTCTCCAGACTCTTTTTATTTTATTTTTTTTCTCCTGTGAGTGCATGTTTTCCTAAAATAGCTTTTGATTTATTAAAAATCAGAGTGGTAAGCTGAATGTTAGTCAAGCCAGGCCTGGTTGGAGTCAAAGGGTTGGAACATGTCAATTTGAGAAACAGTGCTGCAGTGTATAACGTATTTATTGTGAGTGGACACAGGAAAATAGCCATTAAAAATCAGGGATTGTGGTGTTATTTCCACTGTTTGGCTCTTGCGTGACTACTTCTTCAACCAACCCTGACCACTCTGCTACTGTTTATGACTCCCTGTCTCGGTCCACTTCTGGCTGCATCCAGTCTCAGGCTCCACCCTGACACCTTTCACATCTTCCTGTTTTTGGGCCAGCTGTCTCCTGCAATTTGGCTATGAGGAGATAAAATATGAAATCATGCCATATGTTCTCACTCAGTATCTCTGTACAGCTTTCCTGACTGCAGTTGAGAAGGAAAACTTTTCCATAAACATCTGCCAGCTGATGACTGCTTAAACTGGAAAATAACTCCTTGGTTCCCATAAAGAGGTACTTTTCCTTCTTTGCCTGGGAACAAACCTACACTTTTCCTAGGAAAGGCATAAGCTAATGCTGAAGGCCATTGGGTTCTCAAGCTGTTGTTTTGGTTTTTTTTTAACTATTGAGTGCTTTGCATCTTATCTTGCACCCTTCCACACTGCATATACAGCATGTCTCTGCACATACAAAAAAGCAAGATTGTATTTGGCTTTTGTCCTGGTTTTGTTAAAAATAAGTTTCTCTTTTAGTGAATTTTGCCTGTCAGCTGAAGCCTTCATATTAGCTGCATTTTCCTGGAGAACAAGACACCTGTTTTGGTAAACCTAGCAATGGAATGCAAACTTATTGATAAGCATGGATGGACATCTCGCGAGAGGGGCAACCAGAAACCGGTGACCAACGGTGTATAACATTCCATTCACATGAATACTTCATATAAAAGTGGGAGATCACGAGGATCTCGGCCCTTTTCCTTTTCCCTTCTGCTCATGGCTGACATTAGGAGAGGACCTTGCTGGTCGTCCCTGTGAACTGAGGCCTAGTGAGAGACTGAATCCAGCTCTGGCTGGCTGCAGAGTCCAATCCAGGACTTTCGGTGCTGGCTCTGCAGTTGCTGAGACTTTCAAGATTGGTTTTGTATATTTTGTATTATTTTCTCTATTCTTATTAGTAGCATTAGTAAAACATCTTTAATTTTTCCAACTCTCTTCTCTCTGTCCTTCTTTCCCTCCCGATCGCCTGTCCTGAGTGGGAAGGGGGGAGAGGGAGGGGCAGAAGGGGGAAGTGGGGGGGAGAGGAGGTTTGATTGTCACCCTGCAATCTTAACCCTCGACAGTTTTGTAATGTATTCTCTCATCCACATCTCAAGACAGAAGTCACATGCCTTCCTCCACTCTGACTTGCAGTAGGACAGTCAGACCTACAGACTGAAATGCCATCTTTTTCTTTAAATATGAACTTTGACTCCTTGAACTTGCAACATGTCTAAGTTCTGCACATCCTTCACTTTGGTCTGTAGATCCAAGACAACTCCACCTCCTAATTTCTAGCACTTTCTAACCCTCCAGGTCTAATTCTATGTGGCTTGGATATTTCCTAAGTACCTACAGTTGGATGCTGATACATGCACAGAAATGCGTGTTGTAGAGCAATGTGCTGTTAGAGCTGAGTCAATACTCAGATTTCTGCAGAGAGACATTTGGCACCAAGAGGCCACCTGAAAAGCTGGACTTTTGGACAGCTGTAGGTGTTGGTGGCTCCTGCCTTTGCACAGTACTTAGGATTCAAAACTTCCTCTGGAAAGGGGAAAGACAGATCTGAGATGTTTTTTGAGTGAGAAGAATGCCATGGCATGCCAGACTACGTGTGCCAAAATGCCAAAACAGTCAGGAGAAAGGGCAAGCAGATGCATGTGTCTGGTCCTGCAATAGTCACAGTTTTCATCTGAGGAACAGCTAATGTATGAGGAAGGCTCATCCCAGGGAGTGGGGAGTGGACCCCCTCAAGCCTTGCTGCTTTCTGGAGAAGTCATCTGGCTCCCTTTCCCCAGGACAGCTTTTGCCCATTCCCTGGAGCACAGCCTGGCTCTGCCTCTGTGGAAGGGGAAGGATTTGGGAAGGATGGAGAAGGCACAGCCCTTCTTAGGTCTCCTTCCCCAGTCCTTCACGTGAAGTGATAATAGGTTGTGCCTCATTCTGTCTGTTAGCTTTTCAGGTTTCATGAATTCCGACTAGATTGGACTAGATGATCTTTCGAGGTCCCTTCCACTCCCCAACATTCTGTGGCTCTCTGATTCTGTGATACCAGTTCTTCACTTTTTGTTCAATTCCTTTTGCATTTGAAACTCATGAGAGAGCTCCTTATGCAACCTTGTTCATCCTCACCTACCTTAAAACCTTCCTTTGCACTGAGATTGTCTGATGGTTTTGTCAGTTCTGCCAGTTACTTACACAAGTTCATGTACTTATTTATTTATTTATTTTTCCCTAGGGAAGCCTTAGATTTCCTTCCAAATGGATACTAGGCTGATTGCATCCTTTGGGTTAAATATTTTTTCCAGTCTCCTTCAACATGTGGTACTGATTTACTTCTGCCATTCCTGATACATAATGACACAATTAGAGAAAATGGAAGACACAAGAAAGATACTTCATGTTAGCTAATTTCCTGCTTGCAGATTGTGTCAGACAGTTAAATATGTTCCACATTAGAAAAGTATTCCAAAATAAACATTAAAAAAACCTTTAGTAGTTAATATATGATTAGTTAATACTGGAAATTTTTCTATTTTTTATATATACACTGTAGAAACACTACACATATATGTATTTGTGTAATATATGATTTACCCCAATATCTTTATCCCATATTCTTTTCCACCTTATTCTGATGTTTCATGTAATTCTTCCTCTTCTCTTTTTCACAACATACTGTGAGATATTTTATTGCAATCTGGTCAGTTAATATCATAGCTAGATTATACTAGGATGCTGGTTTATAAAGGTACAGGAGAGGACGAAAAAGGCACATGAGAGGTTGTGCAGTCAGATAGTATATGATTCTTCTCAAGTCCAGAAAGAGATGAAGGTAGACTTGTTCAATGTTTTTAAGTAAAAATAAAAAGTGAAAAGAAGAAGTCTCACAGTTAAGGATTTGCCAGTAGTGGAGATCTGAACTGTTCAAATATCTTTTGGGAAAGGAACAGAGGAGGGCACAGATGATCCATCAAGTTCTGGGAATGTGTTAGTGGCAACTTTATTGTAGAGGCAGAGGAAGTTAATAGATAAGGGACAGCAATTAAATATGTTTGAAATTCAATTCAGCCAGAGATCAGCCAACAATGTGAGTTATAGAAGACTACAAAACAATAGCGTTCTAAATAAAGGAAGGAAGCTCTGAACTGATGTGAGGCAAATAAGTAGGAGGATGTCTTTGGAAAAAACTCCAAGCAGTATCTAAGGAACAAGAACATATGTAAGAGACAAAAAGCTGATTAAAAAGCAAAGTGGGTTTACCAAAACAAAAACATGCTTTACCAGTTCTGTTTCCTCTTTTCCAGGATAACTGGCTTAGTGTTAAAGAGGAAGCAGTAGTTGTGGTATATCTCAGATTTAGTAACAGGTTTGAGGAGTGCCATAAGTAAGCTAGAGAAACATGGTGGAGATGATGGGAATGTAAAACCGATGATCACCTAGTTGGAAAACTGTATTCATGGGGTAGTCAACAATGGAATTTTGTGAAATGGTGGATACTTCAAGGCAATATTGCAAATTTAATTCCTGGAAATGGTTTGACTCTGCCTAATCTAATCATGTAGGTTAATAAAGTTGGTGACAGACTGGGGAACGGTTTCATGAATTTAGCCTTCAAATTACAGTAAGAAAGGGTGGAAGCACTTTGAAGACAAACAGCAAAGGTCAAAATAAGTTTGATATGTTGGGGTGATAGTGCAAAACTGATGAGCACAAATCCAAGAAAGAAAATACTAGGAAAAAATTTAGTGGTATTTTGGGGAATTGATTAAGCAATAGCAGCTCTGCCAGGCATATGGAAAACAAAGTCAACCAGGAATTGAGTTAGTCAATAATACAAACCAGTTGCAACAAAGACAATTCATTTTGACATGTACTAACAGAGTTCTTTTTCGTATAACATGAGAGGTATTTATTCTGCTCTATCCTCACAGGGAAGACCTTATCTGGCATTCAAACTTTATTGACTTTTGGAATCTTTTTTTGAGAAAGATGCACATAAGTTGGAGACAATCCAGAACAGAGATCCAGGAAGAATTTTGAAAAATATTATTTGAAACAAATTTAAACAAATGAGTTTGTTTATATAAGAGAATATTAAAGGAATATTGATAACATGATAACAAACTTCCAAAATGGCAAGAAGATATCAAGCAGTTGTTTTCCATGTTCACTGAATTAGGACAAGCAGTAATCTCCTCAGTTTTGCTTAGGAAAATAAACATTATGTTTTTACAAATTAAACATTTGTAAACATTATACAAATACCGTATTAGGGAAACCTAATTCTACATTCTCTTCAGCTGGAGCAAATTTTTCTAGTTTAAGACCAGAAATAGCCTATGATGGGGGGGACACTGTGATATCTTTATGAGTATGTTAAATATCCATAAGGATGTTGAACGCCTACCACCCACACTTTAGGATAGAAGCACAGATTAGATAACCTTGTGAAGTCCCCTCAAGTTTTTTCCTCCAAGGTTTTGTGCAAGGGTTTGTGGAGTCGCTTTCTCTTCCCTCAAGCAACAAAGTACTTGTGCATCAGTTTAGCATACCTGGTTCTTCTTTAACAGGCTTCTGCCTATATTTTCAATAGCTTTCTCAGAGTTTTTGTGAACTGCTTCAGATTTAACCTTTTCTCTGTGTGCACTGAAGTAGAGAAAATTTTGATTCTTTGTTACTCCATTAATTCATTGGAGCTTGTTCTGGAGGATGTTGGAAATATTCCTTAAAAAGGAAAGCTTAAGTGAGGAAAAACCAGACTCATCCTGCAAGGGAGAGCCGAGTCCCTTCGAGCAGCCCAAGTCTTCCTGTCATTTCTGGCTGGGGATGAATTTGTGGTTTAACCTCTTCACAGAAATATCAGGTGCACTTTTGGCACTCTGAGGCTGCATTTCATTGCTGAATGTTTGAACTCGGTATGGCATAAAATCTGAGAGGTTTTATTTGGAAGCCCTCAGTAACCTTTACAAACAGCAGTGTGCAAAATGCACCTTAGCACCTCTTCTGCATGCTACCTTTCTAAGTCTATGGACATTAACACACATTTTAAATAAACATACAATTCAATTTAAGTTCAGGTTCGCAGATCAAATAAGAATGTAACTATATAATTAACTTTGTGGTTTTGCATTTCCAAAAGAACCTTTATTTAACATTTCCTTTTTTTTTCTTTCCATACAGGTTTCCACCCTATGTTATTTATTTTAACCAGGGAAACTGTCATTTCTTTCCTCCACTCTTTGTTCTTTTGAGTGATCTACACAATGGTTATTTTGGCTGCAGGAATTTGGACGTCAGCAGCTATTTAACAAACAGGTTAGGTTATTGGCATTGACACTTGCATTGATCATACAGCCTGCAAATGTTGCTCAAGGCTTTTCTATTGAATTTGGTTTCTGATTGTCCTCTGGTAATTTTGCAACCAGTCTCAAATAAGCACATTTGCATTTTTAGTCATGAGTAGTGTAAATCCCCTAATATTACTTGGAAGAAATGAAGGAGAAAAAGCAATTTAAAATTATATTAAAAAAAATCTGAAATTCACAGTTCAGAACTACAAGTTCACAATCAGTATGCAGCTTTCTAATGGTTACTTTGCCTAAAGAAATATCTTCACTAATCAGATCACTGCAGGAACTTTTCCTAATAAAGCTATCTGTAAGGTAAACTCCTTTAATGAAATTATTTTTCCCCCCTTTTTAAAATTTGTCACATTTAGTAGATTTGTAGGACTTCTACAAGCCAAAGCTGAAAATCAGCTGGAAGAAATTCAAGTTATATTGAAGGATAAACACAACTGCAATGTGATAAGGAAGAATTTCCCCCTTTGCCCCAACTTGTCTGCAGAGGATCAAGTGATAAATGTTGACCTGTGGTTACAAAGCTACAGATAGAATCATAGAATAATTTTGGTTGGAAAGGATCCTCAATATCATCGAGTCCAGCCACTAACCTAACACTGTCACTAAACCATGTCCCTAAAAACATTTTAAACACCTCCAGGGATGGTGACTCAATCACTTCCCTGGGCAGCCTGTTCCAGTGCCTGGCAACCACTTCCATGAAGAAATTTTTTCTAATGTCCAGTCTGAACCTCTCCTGGTGCAACTTGAGGCCATTTCCTCTTGTCCTATCGCTTGTTACTTGGGAGAAGAGACCAACCTCCCCCCATGCTACAACCTCCTTTCAGGTGGTTGCAGAGAGCAGTGAGGTCTCCCCTCAGCCTCCTTTTCTCCAGGCTAAACAGCCCCACTTCCCTCAGCTGCTCCTCATCAGACTTGTGCTCCAGACCCCTCACCAGCTTCGTTGCCCTTCTCTGAACTCTCTCCAGCACCTCAATGTCTTTCTTGTAGTGAATGGAACAAACCACAAACTCCCACCTTCATGTGGAGAGAAATGCTGTGTCTACAACTGGCATATCAGACTGATGGGCTGAAAGAATATGTTCTGGAAAAGCCCTGTAAAGGGAAATCATGGGATGGAACCTCCAGGAAGAGCAAAACCTCCTTCTGTCTGTATGTACTTTCTCTGTGCATCCTTGCTGAATCTGCCATAAATCTATCAACTGCAAGCACATGGCCTGGCATCCAGCTGGGCTGGGTTACCCAGGGCTGAAATGCCTTTGAGGATCAATCAAAGGCTGGGTGAAATGTGCAGTGATTAGCAGCTCAGTGTAGTGTGATGCCATCCACACCAGCAATAGTGAAGAGGACAAGGTGTGAGAGCACAGAGAAGATTTTGACTGAGTGGCGCAGACAGCAGTGGAGTGTCCTGGGGAGGATCCCAGAGTCTTCATCAAGTTTTCTCTGTTCCTGAGTACACACAGCCGCCCTTGCATAGTTCATCCCTAGTCTGCTGGTTGCTGTTGACCAAAAAGTGCCTGTCGTTAAAACACTGCTCTACCCCATACCCCATCCCAGTGCAGCTCAGAAGCCTCTTGGACTGTGGTGGCTTTGTTTGTTTGTTTGTTTGTTTGGTTTGGTTTGTTTGTTTTGTTTTGTTTTGCTTTGTTGTTTTTTTTTTCTTTTTTTGGTGTTTTTGTTTGTTTGTTTGGTTGGTTTGGTTTGCCTTTTTTGTTTGTTTGTTTGGTTTTTTTTGTGTCTGTGTGTTTGATTGTTTTTAAGATGCTGCATTACTTTTCAAGGCTCTGAGACAGGGATATACCACTCTGTCAGGTTTGGTAGTAGTACCTGACTAAATGCTTGTGAGACAGTACTGTTCAAACTGTGGTAGATGTGACCAGATAGAAGAAAAACAACTCTGTCCAAAAGAAAACCAGGATTTAGTGTGGAATGAAACAAAAGTTTAGAAACTTGTGCCCAGAGCCAATGAAAAGAGGCAATGCATGAAGAAAAGGAAGACAGGTTGGCAGAAGCATGCTCAGAGTATGGACAACTTTAAGTTTTCAATTAGCCCTCCCATTTTATTTTATTTTTTTCTTAGTACTGTCCTAGCTTCAATGCCGCTTCTCTTCAGATTAAGAACTCAGGAGGTATATGAACTGAGGGGATAACTTGAACCCAGAAGTGAAAGAGCTTTGAAAGAAGTCAGGAAAGACACGCAGTGGATGAGGGCTGAGAATTTTGGCTTCCTGAAAATCAGTGGAAATGTCCTCATCAGAAACTGTGCACGTTTCCAGCTGAGCCTTGGATTTGCAAGAGCAATTGTGAATTGTTGTTGTGGGCTGCAGTTTGCACAAAATCTCTGTACACTACTGATTCACTCAAGCAGTCTCGCAGCTACTTGTTATTTCCGCTGCATTAGTATCCCAAGCAGGATCAGGACTACCTTGTGTACTTCACAGAATACAAAGCAAAAGAGAAACTGATTTACCTTTATACAGATATGCATGTTTCTGGGTCTCTTCAAACTTATTTAAAACTCCAGTCATTCTCCAGTTTTCCATCTGCTTCACCATGCAGGTGATGAGAGCCTTTCCAGTAACTTCAGTCAGAAGCAAATCAGGTCTGTAAGTGGAAGAAGCCACAGGCACACTTTCCTGTGCGAAGAGGAGCTGTGCAATGAGCCCGGCTTTCAAAAGTGAAGGAAAAAGCAAATAACATTTTGGGGAGGCATTTTCCTAAAGAGCATTTGGTTGTGATGTGTGACAGCTCTTCATTTAAACAACTGTTTCTGAGAATTGAAAGGAAGCCCTGCAGATGCCTTTTCCAGTAAATCCATTTGCCCAAAGCACTTGCACAAAAGGCTCAGAACAAATAAGACTCATGCTGGAGAATAGCTTGTGGAAGCAGTTATTGCGTAGGAGGGTTCTAAAGGTTTGCCTCAGTAGTTAGCATATGCAGTCAGCTATTGGAAAGCAAATTTTCCTCCCAGTTTCTGATATGACACATGAGCAGATGCCACATGGAGCCTGAATGGAGCACAGAGCTTTTAGGAATGAATGATACTCAAGGAATACAACAGAGTACAAACCTATTCCCACTCAAAACAAGGGCAAAGGTTCCGCTAACTTCAGGCTCTTTTCTCACATGCATATGCATAATGAGAATTGCCCTGTTGGCAGATTATGAGTACAAACAAGATATGTGACAATGAGATTGCAGAAAAGCAAGCCTTCACTTGACTTATGCTCCCATGAATGTGGGTTTGGCAGTTTCCCACTTTTCCTTACCAGCCCTTGAAATATTCAACTGTTAAGGTTCCTATTACATGAAGACTGTAGCTAAGCAAGAGATTGGAAGATTTCTTCCTTAAGGACATTTAAATGCTGGTCAGGTAGGCTTTGCCTGCCATAACATGGACTTGTGTACTACAAACCAGAGCTTTGGTTTTGTTGTGGCTCATTTAAAGTCCCAATAATTCCTATTGGAAGGAGTGGATCAACCCTCAGTACATTTTTCCTCTTCTGGATATCACTATCAAATGAAATAAATAATAAAATGTACTGAGATGACTTTACGGCTTTAACAGGATCTGTAAAGAGAGAAGAAGCTGGTGTCAGTGCTTAAGCAGTTAGGATAATTTTTGGCTACATATGTAGTGTGATGAGTAAATATTGGTAGGGTCCATCTCAAATCTGTTCTGGCTTCCAAGAGCTTTAAAACTAAAAGAGAGAAAGGAAATTACTTAATTAGGCAGCTTCATCAAATAAGATGGCAAGTTTTTCTTCACTATGGGAGAGAGGCCAGTGTAACTGGAGAAGAACGGAGTTTTCTTCATTCAAGCTTTGGTCACAAGAAAATGCCAATTTATTAACACCTTAACTTCTCTATGAAAGGAATTAATTTTGGACAAAATAGTTTCCAGGAAGAACTTTTGCTGAGACATGGAAGAACCATGCTGAATTCTTTGTCCCAAAGCAAGTAAAATGTGAGATTGAATCTCTCTCACCACTGCAATTCTGACTTTTCTTCAGGATCTAGGATGCTCTTTAGGCTTTCTGTTGAAAAACTCAGGAAGATTTAATTTCAACTCAATGTGCTAAGAGAAGAAATATCCATCTCTTTGGTATCTTGACTGAAAGGATGCTTTTTGCTTCCTTATAAATTATTTGGATTTTGAAGTGAGAGTCCAAAAGGACTTTTGAAATAATTCTGATAGTTGTCTGGTAGTTGCTCTTCCAGTTCACATCCAGAATTATTGGAACATGTGGCTTGCCACAGATCTTTTCGGATTTCTTCTCAGTGTGTACTGATAAAGCAATCAGAAAGAGCAATGTTTTAACAACTCACTTGTCCTCTTCAGCCTGAGAATTCATTCGTAGATTGTAACAACCAGAACATTGCTGGCACAGATCAGGAGCACCTTCAGTGTGTCACAGTGTGAAGCACGGGTGCTTCTTGCAACATCAAACCCGGCACTTTCACATGAGTCAGCTGCAGGATGAATTCAGTTCACACCAGAATGGTTTAATCATCATATTGATCACTGAACTCCAGAAATGCCATGGGAATGAGATTTCCGTGATCCCTGTGATATTTCATGTCACCCCCTTTTTCCTTCTGTCTGGCAAGAATTTCCTTCATCGTCTGTAGAAGAACAGGGGGTTGATCTCCATCTGAAACTAAGACAAGCTGCAAAGTCCTACCATTTCTAGCCTGGGACCACTCTTCTTGAATGATATCACCAGACTCCTACAAGGGAGCAAAGAGACTGGCATCCTCTTTCTCTCCCGCTGTTGGTAGGAGACACTTTAGTTCACAATTTCCTTTGAGTGCTTTTAAGTAAAAAATGAGGGCATATCACACTGTCTGATGCTGGTTGAGGTCACTGGTGCTGCTAACCTGCCAGCAGAGTTCTCAGGGGGATCCTACTGACATCTGTGCTGGAATCTGGAACTTTTTCTCAAAAAAGCAGAGTGACAGAATTTGGCTGTGCTATGGTATTATTTAGGCTAGCCAAATACACTAAAACAGGCTGTAAGGGCTACAGAAGGGTCTAATTAAATCTTCTCACAGGCCTATCTGATGAAATTTAAATTTAGTGTTGAAAAATACAGAGCCTTTTTGTGCCTGTGGAAAAGCAGCATTAGCCACACCAACAGCTGGTTTTTCGTCAGCTGCCTATGTTTAGGAAAGGCACATTGATATCGCTGTAGTTAGTTCTCTGAAAGCATCAGTTCAATGAGGAGTAGTAGTCTGACAGATGGCCTATCTGGTATTGTTAGGAAAGGCACTAAAAAGGTCAAGATTCAATGTAGGGTTAGGTACATCAAGTAACATTAGATGGTTGCAGCAAAGCAGGCTCACCAGCATCTTGGAAAGAACATATAGTTCTTGTCCTTCCATCACCGACAAAATATAGCACCAAGGAGGGTGTGACAGATTATTGGTGGTGTAGAGTGGCTTTACTAGAAGACTCTTCAGCTTGGAAATGCTGAGAAGATCCTCTGAGTCATGAACAGTAACGGAGAAGGAGAGCAGGAAAAGATGTGTTCATTCTTTCTCACATAATCAGACAGAAGGGCGCCCAGCTAAGTTATTGAGTGGCAGATTAAGAAGCAGCAGCAGAGTATTCCTTTTTAATCACAACGTGTGCTTACTGTTTAATGATTAATGTGCAAGTCATTTCCAGGGGTTGTTGTAGAGGCAAGAAAGAGAAGTTGTTTTAAGAGGGACTAGACAGAGCTATGAAGGGAAAGTTAATTAGTAGCTACTGAATGTGGGCATGACATTTTGCTGACAGGATGTCTGACATGCTATTACTGGAAAGCAGGAGAGCATAACAAATACAAACAAACTCTCATTAGCCTTGTTCAGATAATATAGTTACAAGTACTTGCAGAGTGCCATGGTCAGAGACAATAAATTGTCTCAGGGGCTGTATGGCATCTAGATTTAGTGTTACATATTTTTTCTTCTGCCACACCAGTTCTAGTAAGTGACAATTTTTAAAGCTTCTATTTTGTTATCCCATAAATTACTATGCAGAACAAATGCAGGTCAATGATTTAATCAGTGACTGCTGGAAAAAAACGAGAATTAACTTCACTAGAAACAGATACAAAAGCAACATGACATCAGGTAATGTCCGATCTGTGCCTGAAGGAAAGTGGGAAAGCATTGCAGTAAAGAAAAGATATGAAAACGGTTCAAACCTACAGTAAGTATTAATGCCATGAGTCTGTGCCTAAAACAGAGTCTTACTCAGTTATTCAGTGGACAAGTATGAGAATGAGATTAAAACAACATAATGGACTGCTTCCTGGTTATCATAACATAACAAAGTCTTAAGTTCTGCTGTCTTCTAGGGCTCCTTAGACACCCGACTGGTTTAGTTTCCTGTTCGGACTTCCTAAAGGATATAACAGTAAATGACACAGCATGGTGAAGGGATTATCATCCTGACAGTGTTTTCTCTTCTGCTTTGGCTCTTCCCTAAACATGGCAATAATTTTTTAGGAGTCACAAAAGAAAGGCAGCCTGCTGCCTGCATGCTTCAGTATCTGGACTGCACAAGTTTGTGCACAGGGCATTTTAACCTTTACCAAATGAAAGGGCTTTTGCCATGAATTTGGTCATTACCTTATTTTAAAGGACCAGTCACAACTCTGCATTCTTCACTAGAAGTTAGACTTGTCATGCAAGAAAGGAACAATGAAGTAAAGATATAGATCCTGTTCTGCTTTTGATAAAATGATCTTTGCATTAGGTAATATCAGTCAAACCTTTGACATTTTTGTGAGTGTTTCTAAGCTGACAAGCTTTTATAGTGTCCTCTGAATCTTGGTTAGGAGCCAAACCAGAGCTGTTCGAAGACATCAGAGTTCTTCACATTGACTTGGGATGAGATCTGTGAGCTGTAAATATAGATATTCTTCAGATATTTATCATAACTGAAGTCATAATAATGGACATATACAGCTAATTGGCTTAATTGAATGTGCGTAACTTGCAAATGGGGAAAGGCAGACTGAAAGTAGTCTACTATACGAAGGTATGATTACCTGGTAAATGCATAAACAGTGCAAATGATGTGAGATATATGCCCAGTATCTGCTAGGGTGAAATTGCCACTTCCAAGTAATGACAGCTGCTGACCAGGTCTTTCGCTAAGATCTTTGCTCCAAACAAACACATGGAAGCTGTTAATGGGGTTTTCGTACACAGTGAAAACCAAACAAGACATGAGTCAACTCTTCTTTCTAAAATTAGAAGAAGCATCCTAGTGAGCAAAATATGTAAGAGACGCATGGTCTTTCATAGATGTTGGACTGGGTGACCCCTGGGTGTCCCAGAAACCATGTTATGGGAAAGATTTAATGTTAACAGCACCATTTTAAACCTCAGGTTTTGCACCAGATAGCCCAGAGTTGCGGGGCTGCATGATTTCACATAGCACACCTTCTGTCAGCTGAGATTTACTCTCTGCTAGTTTTCTTTTAACTCATCATGTTACTGTGTTTAAATTGTCATTGTAGCATAAACTTGCAGCTGTGTTATTGAAATGGACAGAACAATCCCCTGATACCACTGATACGAGTTCAACCTCACAAGCAATTAAGACTTTATGTTCTGATTCTCAGCCACCAACAAATTATACATGCTAAGGGTGAAAGTGTGAACTACTTCACATAGTATGACAACCACGATTTGGCCAACTACCTGAAGACTTAACTAACCAACCTTTACAGCCTCCCTCTAGACTCAAAGGAGGCGTGTTCTGTCTCTCCCTTTAGTTCTGGCTTTCTAGGCATTCATATTGTGAATCTGCGTAAAGGAAGATTATCGCTTTAGCCCTCAGAGGTTTATTTTCCATATAAAACAAGGTAAGAGGGGTCCTCACCATGTACTGGGACATCTACGTGCTAAGGGTTCAAAGCATGGCTGAGGGCTGCAGCTGGACCACAGGAATCCACTGAACTCTTGGGTGCTGGAACCTCAGGACTACAGGCAATAAACTGTAGGGGTCTTCACCAAACCAATGTAAAACAGCAACAGGAGGCACAGGAAAGACAAAAGTGGTTGAAAGCTGGGTTTAAAATAATTTTCACAAATTGTGGTCTTCTCCACAAGAGTCAACCCGCATCGCTCAGGAAACTTTAAATGCTTAGGGCTATGATGTCCCCTCAGTTGCCACACTGTGCAGAAGAGCTTCTGTTCTAACAAGATTTTTTTTTTTTTTTTTTTTAAGTTTATGTGGCTTATGTGGTCTCATTACTGTAATATCTTTATCCTATAAAATTACATGTTACAGAGGCTATGTTAAAGAAAGAAAGAAATACTGCCGTCCCCACAGGAACAGACAGCACAGAATGATTGTACTGTTTGAGCCATGTGGAGGGGTTTCCAGTTCCATTTTCCATTCCAGTCTGTGGGGTTTTAAGATCACTTTATCTCTTGAAACTCCAGAAATAACCTGCACAATCTCTCACTTGTGTTGCTTTTTTGACCTACTTGGTTAACCAAACTTCAGCATCCTGTGGGTTGTCTCTATCTGGAGAAGAGATTGGTGATGTACTCAGATGTCTTTGGTGCACTTCTGTTTGTTCATGTTTTGCAAATAAAGTCTTATTTCCTGACCGCAAAGTGCTTTGCGTAGGAAATCGTTCTTACTCACAGCTCCAAATCCTTTTTCAGTGAGTTTTATTAGATAGTTTATTAGATTTATTCTTCAACTACAGATTAAATGTGGTTGTGCTTTGCAGATTTAATTGTATGCTGTGTATTCGCTATATAACTTCTTAACAATTCACTGAAGTATGGTGGTCATTATGTTTGACTAGTTTGCAGGAAAGCAAAGCTTTAGACCTATCACTACTACTGATCACTATTTTGACCCTGTTGGCTCATGGAAAATTGCATCAAAACAGGAAAGCATCTTTTGCAATCCTGTGAAATAAGACTGCCCAATAATGCTGTGTTGCGGAAGAGCAGGTACAAAAGCATCAGTGGTCATCTAGTAGTATTTTTTTGAAAGCAGAAAACTGGAGTGCCTACAGCACTGAAACTGCCATCAGAGACACCAGGAACTGACTGCAGAACAAAGAAAAAGCAGAACAAACAGTCTACCTTAACCCAGTAGGTTGCGGCATCCAAAGAACTATAGTCAATTCCTGCACATGATGGAGAGGGTATCTATTGGATTGCTCCAGATAGCAGTGTTGACTTGACTTACTGTCTTCTGTTTTTATAGAGCTGACACCTGCCAGGGAGATATATTAGAGAAGGGATACTGAGCCTATCTGTTTGTCTAAGAAAATCTGTACTGTGACTTGTAGACATATGTATAACCATACAGCTGGAAGCATGACTATAGCATTTGCTGTGTTTTCCTGCAGAACTCTTTTAAGATTTTGCCTGTCTTCTAGTTGCTCTTCAGAAGAGACATAACATAAAGCACAGAACTGTGAGATGGCAGAAAGTAGTCTTTGTGTGCTCAACCTCTGCCAAAAAAGGGTAAAATACAAGGGCTACAAAAAGGGATGAGGTTGAGTCCCAGAGTGCGCCATTCGGCAGGGCTTCCAGGCTTGGGGCGGCTAGCTGGCAGAGGTCAGAGATGTTGTGCACACAGGGACATTCAGCAGACAAGGATCTGAGGGCACAGGGTGTTAACAGAATGTGGGAAGGATGCTATGGTGCTCTTGCAAGTGTATATATCCTCTGGAACTGGAGGCAGGATAAAACAGAGCACTTAAGGACTCCAAAGCACCAAGTACTCCCACCGTGTGGGCTGTGAATGCATTTCCCTGTGCAGTTCGCACACTACAGAGCCAGGATTGTGAAAGAGGGTGGAAAAGCTCCAAGTATGAATAATCAGAGAACTTCAAGCACATGCTGTCCAACAGGAAACTCCAAATCTGCACCCTGAACAAAGTCTGGGGGAGGGAGAGACTAAGACCACGAGTTTTTAGCTAGGAGCATAGAAAAATTTGTCCAAAGGACAAGTTAAAAAGGGAAAGAAGCTGAACATAGCATAAAACCAATTATTTACTCTCTTCTTCAGTGGGGGCTTCTGTGAGCAATACCCATATGTTCAGGTTCTAGGGAATCTGTGGGCATAGCAGAGAAGCAAGGGCTTCTTTTGCTGAACGATGACCCAGAGTTTTCAGAAGGAAAATGCTGAATCTTTGGATGAAGTTGGAAGAGATCAGATGATGAACTAAATGTACTTAAGACAGGAAGAGAAAAAAGGAGAGGAGAGGAGAGGAGAGGAGAGGAGAGGAGAGGAGAGGAGAGGAGAGGAGAGGAGAGGAGAGGAGAGGAGAGGAGAGGAGAGGAGAGGAGAGGAGAGGAGAGGAGAGGAGAGGAGAGGAGAGGAGAGGAGAGGAGAGGAGAGGAGAGGAGAGGAGAGGAGAGGAGAGGAGGGGAGGAGAGGAAGGGAAAGGAAAGGAAAGGAAAGGAAAGGAAAGGAAAGGAAAGGAAAGGAAAGGAAAGGAAAGGAAAGGAAAGGAAAGGAAAGGAAAGGAAAGGAAAGGAAAGGGATTGAGTGCTGCAAGATGTAAAATGAAGTGCCCTGCAGAATTCTCTGCTAATTCTCAATAGGATTTTGCTTTGGGGTTTGGTGAGTTCTTCAGTTCACCTGGATTCAGAAGTGTGGGGGTGGAGATGCAAAACCTGCAAGTCCTGAAGTGACTGTAAGCTCTGTACTTCTTACTTCTTGAGATTACTATTTTCTTCAGAATGCCAGGAGGCTGCCTGCCTGTGCTCATTCAGAGCCTCTCTCTCCCCTATGTAATCAAATCTAGGCCTCACCTTGAGTTATTTTTAACCTTTAGCAAAGAAACTCCCAAATAAGTCTGAAACACAGTGTCACAGGAAATGGAATAAATGGGGCAGACTTTTTTTTAAAAGTACTTAAAGTGTCTGATATGCTTTTCCACTGACAGTCTTTCTTAGATTGTATTCAGATATACAGTTTGACAAGTAAATTGTATATTAAAACCTTTATTGTTGCTATAATTTCTGTTTATGTATTACAAACTTTCGTTAGAAAGAAATCTAATTAGAGAGAGACAGTTTACTCTGCTATGTTCAAATCACCTGATGGACTAGAACTTGGAGACTTTAAAAGACTTTGTAATATTTTTGTTCTCGGGAAAAGGACACTTTTGGCTCAGCCTGTAAAGACTTAACACAGAGCTACGTCTCTTAATGTAGGGGAATTTGGCTGTGGCAGTAGGTAGCTGAGCTTTTTCTGTGCCCAGACGAGGACTCTCAGGAATGCACCAGATTCTGAGGAGGTGCCGACTTCGTTCTTGCATATTATAAGCACTTCAAACTCAGCCTGAGCTCAGGCTGCGTAGAAATATTGCACATTTTTATGGAGAGTACCTGGAGATGTCTGAACCATTTCCAAAAGGACTTTTTTAGCCAAGAAAGGTCTCAAGCCATCCTTTTGGCCTGATTTTAAAACAAAGGCAGATGGAAACCATAGATTCTATTCTGGGAGGCTTGAGTAGTGGTCACACCTGAAATTTCCTCTTGGGAATACCAGCAACTTAACTTTAAACCTTCTGTATGACATTCATATTATCTTACTTTCTAAAATTAAAAAGATGTTTTTAGTTGAATGCTCAACAAACCTCCACAGTGGTACACTGCAGACAATGATCTGAAAATGGTCAGATTTCAAGTATGGTGTATCACATAAATTCCAGTTGAAAGGGTGAGAGACAAAACCAATGTAAAAACATAGAAAAAATTATGAGATTAATGAATAAGCTGTTTTACAAGGATTAGGTTCTGATTCTGATCAGCAGGACACTGATCATTCATGGATTTAAAAAACAAAAGCTTATTGTGCTGAATGTCTTCAAACTGTTAGACTCAACACAGAAGATAAAAAGGGAATGGTTCATAAGCTTCTCCTGAATATGCAAGAATTCATATTATAATTTATAATTCATTAATTTATATTGTAATTTGTATTAGCTCTGTGTTAATTGAAGTTTCTTTTGAAAATGCAGAAATACATTTAAAATTAAGAAAACTAAAATTAATAGCTATGTACAGGGATGCAATTAAAAGCAGATGTTATTTTAGATTAGATGATGCTACTGCTTACACAATGTAGTCCCATGTCTCAAACGGTTAGTGTACAGGATTTCGTGATTACCTCTGGAAATGTTTTAATTAGTGGAGTAAAAAAGGATCACCACAAATTATTTCGAATTTCTGACTTTCATTTCCAGACTATGCCTCTGTTAGGATGATTCGAAGTTCTCCAATTTTAATTTATCTTGCCAATCTCACGCAGTAACTCAAGTCGGTCCAGTGACTCATTTCAGAAAGCTGTTTCAGCATCTAAGTGGCGATATCAAGGTCAGCCAAGATACAATATCTTCAGTGCCTCTGTTACAGACTTGGACTTGTTAATTCTGCTGTATGTGCACACCAAGTTAAAGTTTTCATATTGCAGAAGCAGCTTTATACATGGCATCTCCCTCAAATCTATTAAAATATCAGACTAGTGTACTCTCTGGTTGTGGAAGCAGACCAGGGATGATGAGATTTCTTTCATCTCTTTGGGAAAGGGGTTTCTTGTTTTAGTGTGTTTTTTTTTTTTTTTGTATTGGGTGGTTTTCTTTTTTCTTTTTTTTTTTTTTTCCCTCTCCCTCCCCCCACAGTTTTCATGAGGAAGAAATCAGATAACTTGGAAATAGATTATGTCATGTGCAGAGCAAAAGTATCTGGTGCATTGCTCAGAATTGAATGGATCACGATTTTTTTCTAAATTCCTCCTGTTAAAGAAGTGTAAACAAATAAATGTTTTTCATGCTCTGTGTGTGCCTGATAAGATGTATGAAGCTCTTGGCAGGGGATGAGGAGGATGTAAAAAGTTTTATCACTTCTGGACATTTTTCACATTAAACCAAATTACTCCCTTCCCATTCTATTTTTAAACAGGCTATAGTTTGACCTGACTCCTGGTTCATTACCAGCCCGCAAGAAAAGCACAGGGGTTATTATTTTGATTTGTGTTGCTTACTGCATTTTTCTATTTGTTACTTTCTCTACTGGTGCAACACAGAGTGTAATTGCTGCTCATAGCAATAAGGGCATGGCTGTAACTTCAGCTGCTATGGCTTATCAGCTTCTGAAAACCCTTTGGACATGCATTAACAGACTTTGAAAAGGAAAGCAAACATCTTAAAAATTTAATACACACCTAGTGCTCTTTCTTTTTTATTCTGTTACATATGGGGGGAATTTCAGGCAAAAGCCTTTGTTCAAAAGGTAATCTATCGGTGTTCCGAAAACGCTTTCAAGATAGAAAGCCTATCTATGTGCTTGTGAATGAAAGCAGTTCATGGCAGAGACACAAGCACTGTCCCACGACCTTCTCTTCTACCTGCACACTCCCTGACACACCTGGGGCTTGTGCCAGCTTGCACACTCCTAAGAAATATCTGCTGTGGTACGGGGACTAGCCCAGGCTAAGAGTCTTGTCCTAAATAGTCCCTAGTCCATTCAGTCCACCAGTAGTGAAGCTGAGGACACCCTTTTGAGGACTTCCATTGGAGTTAAGCTGCATGGAGAGAGACCTCTGACTACCTGTTCTCTGGCCCATTCGTTTATTTGTGCTGATATGTCTGGGATTGCCATGGTCCATCTGGATCTCTCAAACTTACAGGACAACATACTCCATAAATTAAACTTTATTTTATGAGCTCATTAGGAAAGAAAGGAACAAACCCAACAAACAAGCCTTATTTCCCCTTTGTACAGACTAGTCTAACACATGAATTCACTAATTCATCACTTAATTTATGAGGTTTCTAACTCACAAGTCATAACTCTTAACTTGTTCACCTATGAGCAAAGCATTTACCTAGTCAATGATGAGTGCTCATCCTTCCTCCAGTGTCATGGTTTGGATGTCCCCTGTATCACACCAGGAACATGAAAGCCTCAGCAGTCCTGCTGCTGTTGGATCCACTTCAAAAACCTTTTTTGGGGTAAGCTGATGTATTTATACCTTCCAGCTTGGAAGTTTGGTCTATACAGTTTCCATGAGTTATTAGATTCTGAAGAAACCGACAGACATTCGACAGGCAAGGCTGATGGATGCACAAGACAGCAAGCTGCAGGTAACAGTAACTGTATAATGACCTTTAGCCATTTCTGACCACCATGTTCTGCCTATGTGTTGCCCTAGCTTTGACCTAGTGGCACTTTTCCAAATATACATCAGACCTTAGCATGAGCTGTGTGTGTTAGCTGAGATCTGAGCAGCAGCTGAGTGAACAGCCACAGGGATGCTGGTCTGTGGAGTAGTTTTCTGTTTTGTTGTGAAAGTTGTATTTTCTTATGACATAAAATATAAATGGGTGTGGCCAGAACATGGCAAAAAGTAAGAAATGCAGCTTTGAAGCCTGTAACATGATGCTGCTTCAGTTGTAAAAAGCTGTAGCTCCGAAGTAGGGATGCAGAGAAGTTTTTGCATCTAAAATGAATTTGTGCTGTGTAATACCCTGCTAATGTAGATCCATCCTCAAACTCTATACTACTAATTACACCAGCATCCACCTGAAGCAACATAAAGTGCAATGTGCATCTTTCTCATGTTTGTTCAATCTGTGCAGCCTTCATAAAGGATACGATTCCTTTCAGTACTTAAAAGAGGTTTATGAGAAAGATGGTGACAGACTATTTTAGAGGGGCCTGTGGTGATAGGACAAGGGGTAATGGTTTTAAACTAAAGGAGGGGAGATGCAGGACAAATATGAGGAAGAAATTTTTTACAGTGAGGGTGGTGAAACACTGGCCCAGGTTTCCCAGAGAGGTGGGAGATTTCCTATCCCTGGAGACACTCAAAACCAGGCTGGATGGGGTCTGAGCAACCTAAACTAGCTGCAGATGTCCCTGCTCATTGCAGGGCATTGGACTAGATGACCTTTGAAGGTCTCTTCCAACCCAAACTATTCTATAATTCTGTGATTCTATGATTCTATGACCTTACTAGGCAGTCTAGGTGTGATCAACTTTGCCAGTATTGGGCTATCAAGGCACAGCAGAGATTTTTGCTTGGCTTCTTAGGGTGAGTACGCACATACTTGCTGGGAGGTGCAAACATTCTCACCAATTAGATGTGGTATTTTGTAGGTAGTCTCTGTTTCTCTCCCAAGGCTGAAGCAGGCTATGGGGAAGGTCGACCTGATGCGCGCCCTGATGGAGGCAGTGGCACCAAGAAGTGATGAGGTGCTGGGGAGTGACACTCAGATGGGAACTTGGGAACACCTGCAGGTCGTCTCATTGAGGCAGAGGTGCTGATCTTGAGGGGACAGGAAGCACTGAGCCACTTTTCCAGTTCTGAAGCTGTAAGAAGACTACAGAAATACCTGTAAGGGATGTAAATGTTGTGAGAACTTGGGAAATATTTATGCACTCTGGCAATTTCTTAGGCAGCTAGGGAGTTGCTCTCAGGTTGAATGCCATTGTTCAAATCTAAAATTAAGCAGAACTTGAAAACAAAGGAAGATGGTTTGGCAGCATCTTCTCTTTTTCCCCGTCACACATTAAACAAGGAGATAAACCAGGAATCTCCACATCATTTTATTGTTACATATTTTTTCCACTTGTCTGGAAATGAGGGAGAGAAGTACAAAGATCTAGAGTCAACACCATCTCAAGAAACTTCAACACAGTCTTAGCTGCTCATAATTTTAAACACTCATGCCATGAAAATGACAGTTTCCAACTTCTAAGAGATTTATAAGTCTTTCTAAATCATAAGTTATGCATGGGTTAATAGAGTCTAAGGCATGAAAGGGAGAGGAAAAGGATAAGGTGGGGAAGGAAAAGGATGCAATAAGGGATGGAATGATGACAGGCACTTCAGGGTTTAGCCAAAACCAGTTGAGTACTGGCAATGTCACTGCATGATTTAAGTTGAGCCTATTATAACCTGGACAAAACCCCTCCCTGTTGAACATCTGGATTTTATATTGTACAAAATGATCTAATTTAATTACCTAAAAGTATTGTCTAATGTGCTTTGCTCTAATTCTGGAAGAAAATTCTACATTAAAATGACCATCATCATCTATGTTTTGATTATGTCACTTTGATCTTATGCTCACTGGTATACAAAGGAAGAGTTTTGAATCTTTTTGAGCAGACTTTTGCTTTCCTCCTGGGTTCAGACTAAGTAACACCATCCTTCAAAGCTACTTCTTGTAAAATTAATGGAAGAAAACATTTGTTTTTGAAACTGGCTCAGCTGTTTATTCGAGATTGAGCTACTCAAAATGAACAATGAATATGATCTGTAAGACAAGACTTCAGAAAGAGTTTCAGCTAATGAAGATACAGTCTATTATCTTTAGTAAAGGCTTTCTAAAGTGAGCACTTATTCAAAAATACTGACTTGTTTAGAACTACATATAAGCAAAATGCCCCAACAAGCCATCCTCAGAAGAAAGCACAATCAAGCACAAAGAAGTCACAGCTACGATGTAGCTAAAATAATACCGATTACTTACTGATACTAAAATAATACCAATTATATTTAAGACAGTGATTTATAAAAGCATAGTTCCTGCCTACTAAATCAGGTCACATTCCATCACTAATTGGGTCAGGTAACCACAAGGGCACATGGTTCTTCACTTCCTCTTCAAGCATGTCCTTTGGTGGCTTCTCAGAAAGTTACAGCTTGTGTACTTCACACCAATGCTGTGAAACACTCCAGAATCATTAATGTTCCTTTTATAGCCATCATCTTCCTTCTGTTCTGTTTTTCTCCTCTTCAGCTCAGTCAATTCCTCTTTTCTTTTTATCATTTTAAATTAAAATTCCTAATATCCAATCTAAACCTCCCCTGGCCCAACTTGAGGCCATTTCCTCTCATCCTGTTACTTGGTACTTGGGAGAAGAGACCAGCTCCCTCCATGTTACAACCTCCTTTCAGACAGTTGCAGAGAGTAATAATGTCTCCCCTCAGCCTCCTTTTCTCCAGGTTAAACAGCCCCAGTTCCCTCAGCTGTTCCTCATCAGACTTGTGCTCCAGACCCCTCACCAGCTGTGTCACCCTCCTCTGCACTCTCTCTAGTACCTCAATGTCCTTCTTAAGATGATGAGCCCAAAACTGAACACAGTATTCAGGGTGCAGCCTCACCAGTGCTGAGTACAAGGGCACAATCACTTCTCCAGTCCTGCTGGCCACACTATTGCTCCCTCAAAACAGCTCCTTTTC
Organism: Patagioenas fasciata; assembly: GCF_037038585.1. Classification (NCBI taxonomy): domain Eukaryota; kingdom Metazoa; phylum Chordata; class Aves; order Columbiformes; family Columbidae; genus Patagioenas; species Patagioenas fasciata. The sequence goes on along the minus strand of NC_092520.1, from coordinate 68,328,753 downwards.
TAATTTGTTTAATCCAGCTTCACTTCTTTGCATCATTGTGAGAAATTAGGAACTTTGAAACTAAAATACCATAAAATATTCAGTCTTGACAGCTCATTTATGAAATGCATTTGAGAAATACAGTGAGATGAAGTCAGATGCTAAGTGTCAGATTTCTGCTTTTATAGAAAATGGAAAATTCCACAATACAGTAGAGTCTTTTGAGGCTTAGCAACCTACAACTCTGAAGACTTTAGCCTTACTGGACATGTTGCATTGCCTTGTGGCTGTTAGTGCTGAGCAGACAGGACAAGTCTGTGGACCAATAGAACCCTCTAGTCTAGCAAGAATATTGGACATTCCCTATATTTTCTCTACTACCCTATAATGAAACTGGACACTAGTACTGAGAGAGGGAAATCTGTCTCTCCTTGGGTGTCTGTGCCCATCCTGCTGCTGATGAATGGGCAGCAGGAATCCATCTCCACAAGTGCAGAGGGGACAACACCTGGGCCAGAGGGAAGGAACAGACTGGAGAAAGGAAGTATGTGATGAATCTCAGAGAGGAGGTTAAGGGACATGACTGTGGAGTGGGAAAGACAGAGCAAGCTGGATATGGAGCATTAGACTGACTCCCATTAAAGTTAGATTAGGAGCAAGTGGTTCATACTCTGGTGAGCAGCTTAAAGTAATAATAGAAAACAGGTGAAGTGTGTAGGAAAGCGAATCTGCTAAATAGAAGTTTTTGAAAGAGATGGAGATTGTCTAAACATGGAGACTGGCATTAGCCTCTTTTGTTGGAAGAAACAATGTGTGGAGAGTTTGACAGGAGATGGGTATACAGGGAGTGGGAGATGAAGAAATGGGTGTAAGAATCAGAAAAGAAAACTTTGAACTGGTGACAATACAGGGAGGGTTGTGATGATGATGTTTGGAGGAGAAGCTCATGGACAGCTGCACTGAGAATGACAGGGAGACTGGAGGCATCTGTTTTGTGAGGAGGAGGAGGGAATGAGGCTACACAGGGAAGGGGACTATGACTGGGTTTAGAGGTCAAAGAAAACAGAGATTGCGACAAGACTCTCACAAGACCGAGAAAATAGGTAAGAATGTGGCACATAAATCTCAATGTAGGTAGATGTAAGATCGTGTATATAGATAAAAATAATATAGGCCATGCCTATAAAATTCTGAACACAGAACTGGCACTTACAGCTCAAGAAAGAAATCCTGGACTAAGCATTGACAGTTTTTCTGAAGGGATCACGTCAATGTACAATAGAAACCAGAAGATCTCACTAAATGTGTTGAGAATAAAGCCAGAAAGCATCTTTTTACCAAGATATAAAACCTTGTGGCACCTCTGCATTGATTATTGTTTGAACAGTTGAGTATTGTATGGTATCCTTATTTCATGATACAGGTGCACCACACAGGATGATGTTAAAGTGAATGATCCAGCTGTCCCATGATGTGAGACAAAAAGCTGGAACTTTTCAGTTTGGAGATAAAGTGGCTGGTGGGAAAAGATAGATATCACTGGGGGTTACAGAGTTTTGAATGCAACAAGTAAGATGAATCTCATGGTAGTGAAATTAAAGGATTGCCATTGCAACTGACACTTCCCTTATAAAAAGACAGTACTTTGCACAGTCAGTAGTGGCGTTCTGTAGATGGTCGATACAGCTATTTGTGGGGGCAGACAGCATCAGCAGGTTCAAAAAGGAATTAGGTGAATTAATGGTAAGATGCTCTTGGGGAAACACATGAACCCTCTAACACCACAGCAGCACTAGCCCTTGCCTGACTGTTCTGCCAATGGCTGTTTCTGCCTGCTGGACTCTCTTGTGGGTCATGGCTGGGATCCCACAGTGGCTTCCTCAGATGCCTTGAGAAGCGTCTCTCATCAGAGAGGGTTTGGGCCTGTCATTTATGCTTGCCCTGAAAACAAGATTGCTCTCTCTGCCAGAGTCTGGGACAGCGGTTTCAGCATAGAGGTCCTGGGTGGCAAGACTCAAGGAGGAAATGTCAAGGGAGGGAGCCACCTGTTCTTGCAAGCAGCTTGGTCTCACTTCAGGGCATTCCTTGTAGCTCCCTCTCCACGGACCCTGCTTCCCCACCACAGGCAGGTTCAGCTGAATTAGCCTGTTCATGCTGATCCCATTACCTGGATAGTGCCACAGAGCGAGGAGACACCTGGGTGTGAAAGGTCACTGGCAGTGCTATGTCTGGGGCCCTCTTTTGCCAGTCCTCCTTCCTGCACCAATAGTAAAACCCAGAGGTGCCATGAAGCCCAGCAGAGGAAGGTGAGCAGCAGTGGTAGCACCCCACCCGTGGGCAGGCCTCTATTTGCCATGGCAGTGGGAGCTGGGCAATCCCAGGAGAGGGGCAACACCCATATGCTTTTTCGAAATGAGAGGCAAAGGAAGGGAGGAGATGGGTAGGACAGGAGACAGCAATCGCCAACAACTCCTGACAATCCTAAACATGAGGTTATATGAGAGGACTGGGCTGTAGCTAGTGGTCAGATTTGTATCATGTCCCTTAACAGAGGACACCATCTCCTATGGCCACTGCTGGAAACTGAGTGCTGGGACAGATAGGGTATTTTGGTATGGTCTAGCTGGGCATTCCTTTCATTCTCAGAATATTGTCAAGATTAACATCATCAAGATTGCAAAATTAATAACTCAAATGCATTTGTTGCTTAAAGTTGCGTAAGTAGTCTTGACATTTTTTCTTTTTGCACATGTTACAATTATTTAGTCACATGCTATTGTACCTTCTAGGAAGTCTTTGTCTCTATTGGCAAGAAAGAAGGTGCTCTCTTTTAATGGTCATGTAGTCAGGAAATTTTTTCTCCCTTGTAATTTAGTGAGCAGCCCTGTGCCTTATTTCTTGTCTTTCATTCAAGCCCAGCTCAGAAAGTGTTTGTTTCTATATGGATTTCGTTTTAATGCTTGCCATTTTTTTTCCAGCACTGACTTTGCAGTCAAGTTCTTTTAACATAGTGAGTTTATGCTATAAATTCATCAGGACAAGAGTGTGTGCTGAATTCAGTTTTTGCTCTTTATATCTGCTGACAACACTGACAAAGAAAGGAAGGGCATACCATAAATCTGCCAGTAAATCTTACATATTTCAGGTATCTTAGCATCAAGAGACTTGTTACCAGCTGAACAATAAAAGCTAGGAAATGCCAAGCAAGGGTGAGAAGCATGAAACTCAGGGACTACAAATGTTGTACATCTCTTCAGAATGGGGGATGCTTGACCTTACATAGGTCACATATATATTGCATATGTAGACCCAGAGTAGACCACAGATGTGCACTAACATGTATCTACTGTAGACAGCCTGGGCATGAGCATTCTGTTTGACGCAGACTGCCAAATATTATCAAATATCTGAAAATGTGGAACAAAAAATATTGACGAAATTAAGTCTCCTCTTGAATAGAAACCCAACTTGCAACAACTGCAAGTGCTGGTGCCACTTTTATTCTTTGTGACTATTACAGTTCTTCCTTTGTTGAGTGTTACAGGGAGAGGCAGGAAGCCTGTCAAACCACAGAAGTACAAGCACAGTGTGCTGGTACCTTTTGATTAATGTTCCAGTTGCAGTCTCAGCTGCTGTGGTGCTGTACTGATTGCTACTATGTCCTATATTGGATGTAGTAGACATTATTGCCTTTGTGTAACTCCACTTGTGGCTGAAACCTCTTGAATGAGAAATTTGAAGTGTTCTAGTGACCTCTGTGTAAAATTACTCTTACACTTAGAGTGAGAAGTTGTTTTCCCTGTAGTCTGCTTTTTTCTAGGTTTTCAAAAAAATATTCGTAATCAATAAAATGGTCGGTTTAGTCTAATCAATCTCCTTTGAAAATTATTATTACTGAACAAAACTAGTAACCACTCTAACATTGCAACAAATGTAGGTTCCTGAAAGCACCGCAGGAGGCTACTTCAACTACTTGCCTTGTCAGGATGAATAAACTGTTTTTTAAACAAGAGAATTGCTGTCTAGTATACTTCAGTGCAGGCTTTCCCAGGAATGCTTTCCTAAGACTGTTTTCCAAGTAGCCATTGCAATGAAAACATACAGAAAACCCCATCAACTTTTCATATGCAACTGATTTGTAAACAGAGTGTGTTTTGACCAGGTTTTATTTAAGGTGTTATAACTGGCTGGCATTAGACTTCAGAAGGGGAGTTGAAATAGCAATAATAATTAATAGGTAGTATCATGGATGGGGTTGATAGAAACTCTAAGTTTCTGAGTCAGGTCTTTTTACTATTGTTAAAATTATCCCTTTGGACATCATAGATTTTCTATGCTTCATAGTCATCTAAGTTTGTTTTTGTAAGTCACCCAAATCCAATGAGAAATTTCCAGAATGAGGTCGAAGAGGAAAACCACTGTGTCTACATGCTTTAAAGCCAAGAAGAGGAATGCAATCTTTGTCAGGCATGTGTAGCTTGCATTTCTGTGAAGTGCTATGTGGATTTGGCCAATTTATAAATCATTGCATATTACATCTCACACATGCTCATGTTTGCTACAAGTTACCAGCTAAGGCCTTTGAGTAGTTTTCTTTTAGGATGTTTTATTCTATTTCTGTTTATGCTCCAGGAGATCCGTTTCTGTGCCATAAGAAAGGAAGTGCTACATTATTGCAACATCCTCTTCATAAGTCATTGATGCTGTCCCTTTCCAGAAAACCTAGAAAATTCTCCAGTGCAGGGAAGGTGAAAAGACAACCTATGACTGCTCTGTCCAAGTCCAGCTGGGGTCACAAGACTTGTTTCTCACACATATCATGGTGCCTCTGAAAGCCGTACTAAACTGTAACTCCTTCAGAGCAGTCTATCAATGCCACTGGGTGACTCTGCTTTGCTTATGCTTTTTCTTTCCCTTTCTCTACACCGGCTTTCCTAATGACCAGTCTCTGAGCTTGAGGGCTGGGACATCCAGCAAAAGTCCTGGAGTGGTCTGGAGGAGGAACCTACCTGGCACAGAGTATCTTGGAGGGACAGAAGGCATGCTTCGAGTGGGGCACAGCCTGCTAACCACGCTCCTTCCCCTCCCAGCCAGTTCTGTTTGAGCATCAATAAGCAACCTCACCCAGTCGGCACAAAAGTATGCGTCAGATTTGCAATGCTTTCGGTAAACTGAAATGTGTCCTTGAAAAGCTGCTCTTGAAGAACGCAAAACAAGCTTTGAGAAGTTTCATCTAAAAAAAACAAAAAGGGAAAGTACCATGTTTGTAGCTTGTTGGGCCTGTGCACTTAACTTTCTAAATATAGAGACAATGTCTGTTCTACAATGAAATCTGTGTTGGAGACAGCTTACCTAAAGTACAGATTTGGCTTTTTTCCTTCAGCTCTGTCCTTTCCCTTATATCCTTTGTCTTATTTGCTCCTTCTCCCAAGTGCAGTGTCATTCTGAAACCATTCCCTGCAATGCTGCTGAGCAACACAGGAGAAACACCACACAAATGAAGGGTGTGGAAACTAACAGAGAACTTACTGTTGAATCATGAACAAAAATTATCGTTTCCAGCTTCCCTGCATGTAATGTGAATTTCCACTCTCAACATGCCCTGTATAATAAAAACAAAACAAACCAAACAAGCAAACAAACCCCACAACCAAAACCCACCGCATAGTGATGTGGTCTGGCTCCTCTTCCCTCCTTCAGGCTTCTGCCGAAGAGCAAGAAACTGAAATCAGGAGGACATGAAGCTTGTTCGTCGCCTGGCGGCATAAAGGAGACTGACAGAGTTCAGAGCTCAGAACTACTTCTCCCATTTGCTCCAGGGATGGAAGAGATGTTTCTTTCCATGGTATCACCTTTCCAGTTCTCCAGAGTGGCCAGAGACCTGGAGGAGCCAGAGGGGATGTGTGGAGGAGCCAGCTGTTACAGTGAGTTGAACATTTTCATGCATTCCGACAAGCATTAAAAAAACACAGCTGCTTTCTCCATTTTAATTCACTTTCAAGCTCTGTGCTTAGCACTCAGGAGAGGTTTATATTACTAGTTTACTATCTTACACTATCGTCAGCTCGAACTACTAGTGTGATATCAGTTAAATGGTAGTCCCTAATTCAGATTTTTGCCTCCTCTTGTATCAGATATTCTGGTCATCCACTTTGCTTAAGCTAACACCCTCTCAGTCAGTGATTTAGCACCAGTTTTAGGGAATGCCCCAGAGGAGAAAGCCTTGAAGTGGCTTGTGCATTCTCTTTTGTTGTTCTCTTAAACTGGTTATGTTGCTCAGTCTCACAAGCCTGGACCTTCCTTATCTCAGTGTGGTTGCTTTGAGCTGGAGAAACATCAAGGCTGCTGTGAGCAATGGTGAATGGGGTGGCTCTGAATTCAGTGCTGAGTCTTGCAAAAAGAGTTAAATCAGCAAAAGTTGATTTCATAATAGCAGTAAAATGTATCAATTACTGTTGAATGAAAGAAAGCAACTAGTTGACCGGAGGATATGAGGTTACGTCCTGTCATGAGCTTTTTTTTGCAAAAGGAAAGACAAAAAACTTCCAAACAAATCCACAGCAATGACCATCTCCTTTACGCTGCTTTGGATCCTGTAAATAAGGTCAGGCCCCCTCAAACAATATTTGCTCTCACTCGGTCCCGCTGATTATTTAACAACTTTTTGATACTTCACGTAGACAGAAAATAACACTCTGGTCCCCAAGTCCAGAGAGCTCAGTTGAAGTGAACAAGAAATGGGAAGAGCAACAAAGCTCAGTGACACGTTTTTCACTCTCCACTTCCCTTGTGCGTGAAACAGTGGTTAGCCTCTCAGTTAAAGCTGTGGCTGCCGCCCAAACTGCTCCACTCCTCTTCATGGCAGCCCAATGACATTTGAATGATGGATTTGAATTAGCACTTCAGTTCAAACATTTGTTACAAACTTATTCTTAAAGCTCTTAGTTGCTCTTTTGCAGACGATCATGAGGAAACCTTTCTCTACTTGCAAGCACAGCCTTACTATACCTTATAATGATGTGTTATGTCACTTTTCTTGGTCTGTCTTCTTGATGTAGTTCCAGAAATCTGGCCCATCCTCCTTTATTCAACTCCTTTCTCCCTGCTGATACAAACTCTCTTCTCACGATTCACTCGTCACCATACTGCAATCTCTTTCAAGTAGCTGTCTGCTTATCCCTAACCCATGCAGGTCTTGCTCAATTTTTCCTCTTCTTTATACAAATCTGTCTCTTCTGATGAGCTTTGAAGGCCTAAGACAAAGGCCAGGATAGTAATATTAATGCTTTCCATGGAATTAAAGTTATCAAAACATAACAGATTGCTTTCAGAACAGGAGGCTTGGAACAAATTGTGTGTTCTCCATTGGAAGACCATAGAGGGAGTCCTCATTTATTGTTAATGCCATCTTTGTCCTCCCATATAAAACTTTCTTGGTAACATCCTTCAATTTTACATGTATTCCATACTCTCTTGGGCAAAGGTGTATATCAGAGCTGTTTGCCCATTGCTTTGAATAATGGGACAAGACATGAGTGCAATGCAATATTATAAAAGTGACGATCATAAATAATACATAGAATGGTAAGGTTCTGCTAAAAAGGCATGGGACACTAAAACCAGGAAGTAATATAATTAAAGGGATTCCAACACTTGAATCTCTAACTGTTACTTTCTACAGCACTGACTTGAGCTACACACTTTGCTGCAAAAAGGTCTGGGTGTTTCAGAGGAAGCTGTTTCTTCTGGTAGGATGCTGGGAGGCAGAAGAGCTGGTAACAGACTTCTCACACTATCATCCTCGGTTGTGCCTGACATCTCATGAAAAAAAAAGCTTCAGCTGCAGTGGAGACAAGTCAAATTATTTGAAGGATTTTCACCTGTTGTCACTATGAATTATTTGAACTCAGGAAGCATATGAGATATATTGTTTTCTTTGGTTTCTAAAACTTGTGAAATATAGGAACCTGGTACTTGGGGTGTGAACTGACTTGATATACTATGAAAAGAAAGTAGCTTAATACAAGATGTGCTCTTAAGTTTAACCTTAACCTTTTAAATTCATCAACATTAAATATTAAGTTGATTAGTTGTTTTACTACCTTGAATGCTAAATAAACCCTCAGATTTTGTATTCAGTCTGATTTACTGTAAAGAGGTAAGAAGCCTCTATCTGGCATTAACAAGGATGACATCTGGCTCAGGATGCTTCTTAGGGGCTGTGCTTCTTTAAAAACTAAAACAGCAAAATCAAAGCCAGAACTTCTCAGGAAACCACAGCCTACAACAGCCCCAAATGGTTCTCACTTTCCTTACCTCTTTGTCCTCTTTGTTCAACTGAATCATCTTCAGCCTTTGTCTTCCCCTCCCCAATACTATTTATCTATCACATTAATTTTCCTCTTAAAAGCATTATCAGAAGGCATTCATTACGCGTAATTTACTCCCATCAGACAATGACTTGTTTAAACCAGGCACAAGAGCTGCTGAAAATTACAGAACTACTCTGTGTCTGTGTGGACCATGCTAGTTTGGGACATGTTTTGGGAGCAAGGTAGCATGGATAGCCCTTTTCATTGTTCCTAGCTGACATTGAAGCCATTCAGGACATTTTCAAAAGTCACTTACTTTGGGAAAAGGCTGAGAAACATAATGGAACTGTTTGCTGTTGTTGGTATCCACAACAGCACATCATTGGTTTAGGCTGAACCATCTCTGACTGGTTATTAAACACTCGAAAAAGAGTCTAGTAATTGCTGTCTAGTTGCAAATGATGCTTAGGAAATGTATTAGCATAAAAAATGTATTTACAAAGCTCTGAAAGAGCAATATCAGTAAAGGCCATGAGCACAGTGTACATACAGACAAATTCATTTGTCTGTCTGTCTGAATAGCCCCTAGATAACCTTCTGAGTTTACCTAGGAGCATGTGGAGGTACTGTGCATGCTTGGTCTTGTGTACTCTGGATGATGCCCTCCATCTGTGCAAGATACCACGCTTGACATGGTTATGGTCCCCGCAGCCTGGGAGGCTGGTTTGGAGGATAGTCCTGGTGGCAGCCATAAGTTGTAATATTTGATGTTGCTAACACACAATTTACTTTTAGGCCTAATGTAAAATGTCACTGCCGTGCAGCCTCCTGTGGTATAGGAGAGCTCAGTGAGTTGGAGGGTGCTACAGATATGAAGAGTGTAAAGTGTTCAACTTGTAACCAAACTCCCTATTTGGTGTATGTGCAGGAGTGCAGTTGTGGTAGGTTTTAGTTTTGTCCAGTCCCAACTCAGGCTGGTATTCTTAGCTCCTGTTCTAGACACAGTCTAGACTTCTTAGTCCCTGAGAAGATACGGCCTAACGCGGTTCTCAAGGCTTGCACGGCAAGGCTGACTTCAAACAGGCCCACTTGTTGGTGATGCTTGGATCAAAGTACCATTTGCTCACTCAGGGTGGGGACATCCCTCACACTCCACCTTTTACACCTTTTGCCTTTGTGTGCTCCTCTTTATCCTCCACCACACAACAGAATGGAAGTTCTGCCATTTGATGTACTTGACTGCAGCTGCCACAAAGGTGACCCAGTAAACATACCAACAAAGAAGGATATCTCCTTAGCCAGAGTCCCCAGACATCTCTAATAAGCTGAGCGGAAAACTCCTTGATGGGGAGTAGTCAGCATGACAAAAAAGCCCTGAATGGTGCAGAGCACAGAAACTGTGATAAAGAACTGACCTTCCATGAAAACAGAGGACAGCAACAACTATTCCAAGAACTGATATCCTATACACACTTATGTATCTACCAAAAAGGCATTTGTGCCAAAAAACTATAAAAAGTAACTTGCTATCGATCCAAAATGAGCTTCTCTGCAAGAGTTATTCTGCAAGAGCTTTTCACAAGAGATGTCCTGGAAAGACCAGACCCTTGCTGGGGATGCCTGTCTGACTCCAGAGTCCATGACATGGGTCATCTTTGAAGTGAGACTTCTTCCATCATTGATTAGCCCTGCTCTTGGAGGTGGTTTGGTGAATGTCATATCTGTAACACCTTGCATAATACATTTTAAAGTGTGCATACACGTGAAAGTTTGTAAGTTTGTACTTGCTTCACTAGCTGGAATTCTGCAATAGCTTTTAATAAATACATATTTGCTTTACTCTTGTAATATATGTATATAGTTGCTTTTGTAGCAGTAATTTTGTAGTGACTTGTAGAAAATATTAATATTGGTATTTGTGTCTTTATGTTCATTCATTTGTTTTTACTAATAGTAGCTTTGTATTAATTTGTAATGAAGAAGTTCTCAGAAACCCTGACCTCTCTGTCCTTTGGTACCGTAGAATCCTGGGAACTCCATGGGCACCATCTTTACACACTCATGGGTCAGGTAAGTCCCACAGGTCGTGATCGTGACTGCTACAGCAACCATCTCTGTGAGCACTCACACTTAATCTAGAAAAATGACACGGAACAAAAAGAGCACATGGAAATCCAGAGAAGGAAACCATTTGAATTCAAAGAATTTCAAAACGAACATCAATTATTTTGGAACACAGCAGTTCACTGTGCCATCTGCACTTGTATTTACTGTGGGTGGAGAGCTGGTTTTGATTAACAAAATCCAAACAAAATATTGTCCACAGCCCAATAATCCAATGAACAGAGCACCACTATTTTACTATAAGTTTCATATCACAGACCATTTGCTAACACAGTTAAGCAAGGACCATGGGAACAGAGGTGACTCGCTGGGCAAAAGGATACACACAATATTTTTTCTTCTACTCCCATAACAAGATAGTCCTTGAGTGACTGCCAATATGAAAAATGAAGACAATTTAATGAAATTCAGCAGAAAAATTCCTGTGACTACTGAAAAAAACAATATTGTGGGGTATTGTTGTTGTGAGGTTTTGTTTGTTTGTTTGTTTTATCCTGTCTCCAAAATGCCAATTTATAGCAATGAAAACACACGATTAATGTCTCCAAGGGAGAAAGCATAATGCTAGTGGGAGCTGGGATTGCATAACACTGCTGTCATCATTTGCCAACTAATTTTTAAAGGTTTCCCTGTCAGAAAAACAGCTCGTGAGTTACTTCTGTATTCCACATTACTGTTTGCTTTCTTTTGGCTGAGGAGAACGCCATCTCTTCAGGCAATGGATAGTTTCAGCACAAGGACAAAATAAGCTCCTGCAGGTATTTTGGAAACAACAAGAAACAGATTATTAGTTCAAAATGTAATGGGACCAATGAGGGAAATTGTCTGTCTTCTCTTCTGTAACACAATCTAATAACAGGAATTATCATAAAATAAGTAATTAATTAACAATGCATTCATTGTATTAGAAATGCTCCAGGTTGTTCAGGCAGGTCTGAGGACTGGATTAATCTTCTCCAGTGTAGACATGCACAGTGCAGGTAGATTTATATGGCTGAGATCATTTTCAAGCAGAGGGGAACAGGTCAGAAGACTGCTCCCTGTGACTCTTGCTGACCACAGGTGGGTCATCTGCTGAGATGAACTCTGTCCTAAGTGCTCAAGTCAGACTTTGTGAAAGCCTGAGAGACCTGCGAGCTGAAAGCCCTGAAGAGCTTGCCCTGAAAGAATGGTTACAAGGAGGAATGTGACATGTACCCCTGGGGAATGGGAAGAAGGAAAATTTAAGGAGATGAGTGTGGTGTGACACCTTGGCAGCAAGAAAGCTGGAGACTCTTTCAGTTTCTACTGAGGGCTGTAAGACAAGGATAGGATCTAGAAGAAGCTGTTGTGCCATAGTAAGTTGGTCTTGCAGTAAGATGAGAGAGAATTGCAAGGTTGCTCTTACAAAGTCTGAGCTAATATTTGTGTTTGAAGGACATGTGGAAGGAAAAGGAAAGAAACAAAAACATCTGGGTAGTGTTATGTGTTATGAATGCTGCTGATGACTAAAGGCCTACTGAGAAAATAGGTGTGTCCCGACAAATGTGCTAAAACGAATGACAGGGATGTCACAGAGAGGCCTCTGTCACCAGTAAGCTTTTGGTTTTGGGTGGGAATGGCAATGAAACTCTGCCTTGCAGGCTTTAAATCTGCCCATTTTTAAGGTAGATCAATCTTAATCAGAGCTAATATGCTGCTACAGAGCAGAAACAATGGCACAACATAGCAGTCTCCTGTTGAAAGTGCTCGTGCTCGTTTCACTCCACAAACACCACTAATTAGATGATAGAAATCCAGTTTCTTCTTATTTCTAAACTGAGTCTTCCTGTGGTCCTTCCTCTTTGCCTTTGGGTCCTCTTTTTGTAGCCCGTGTTTATTGTAGGGTGAGTACACTGTGGTTGCAAAGAAAAATCTCTGTCAAGAACTGCATTTTGGACTTTACAAAAAGTACTAAAGAACAGTGGATATGTGTTAATAATAGAGAAATAAAAATGTAGTAATAAGCATAACTTATGACCCATTTTCCTCAAGCAGTCAGAGAGCATCAAATTTTTGAGTGAAGGAGCATGTAATTCCAGCCGTGTTCACCATCCCAGATTACTTGGGCTTTTCCTAAGACTTCCTTGCAATTAGGCTAGCTTTGGATCCCTATTCAGTTTGTGCAAGAAGTTTCTGATGATTAATCAATTAAAAACTACTAACAATGGCAGTACTGCTTATTTGTCGTGGCACTTTAGCAAAAACAAGATGAGAAAATAGGAAAATCAAAGCTTTTGAAAGAACTCAGTGACTATGCCAGCACAGGACCCCTGGACATGTGTACAGCAGACAGAAAATCAACTGCTTGGCAAAATGTTAATCACAGTATTCTGCCTAGTCTCTGGAGGCATTTGAGGCAGCACTTAACACAGTGATTCATATCTAGCCAGTTAGAGCTCAGATCTATGAAAGATAGTAAATAATTTTCTAAAGGCAAATGGTTCATGCTCCAGACACAGGAAATCAATTGTTGCAGATAAAGCATTATCGTATCATGAACATTATCTTCCACATGTCTGCTACTTTGATTTTCTCACTTTTTTTTTGCTGCAAGAAATGTCATAGCCCAGGCAAAAGTAGCTCAGTATGTTGTTTCCTGTGTCCCATGCTGTCCTGAGGCCACAGGTTTTACAGGTGGCAGGAGAAAGCAGCAGTACATCTGTTTCTACATGCTTCTAAGGCAACTAATCCTTCCTTCTGATCTAGGGTGAGATCCTAAACTTAAGCTTAGTGCACTGCAAGTTACTACTCCTAAAGATTCTTCCTTTCTTTTTCAGACACCATATTTGAGGTTCTGCTGTAACTGTGTGCATCCTTTTTGTTTTCTCCTACCAATTTAAAGAAGCATATTATTGTATGGGTTTCCTCAGGCCACTTTGTTACTTCATCTTGTTGCTTTCAGTCATGTAAATTTAGTGGTATTCTACCAAGGCACTGAACATGCAGCCATTGTAGTTTGTCCCGATTTTATTGTGTGCTGTCCCTTTCTGGCTGGGTGAGAAGGATAAACCTAGGATTCCTTTGCTCACAGTTCCAGGTTCCTTTTCAGCATGTTGACCTTTATTGTAACACATTCAAGAATAATTTCTGAGAGCATATTATACACAGAAAATTGCAATATCAGAAGTTAGAGACCTACTCCGTGAGAGCAGATAGATTGTAGTCATTACAGATGAGGCGATGTTAAATTCACGCTAGCTACATATGAGGGATAAAGCAGTGCATCCATCTCACAGACCTCACTGCAAACTAATTACAGCCATTTCAGTTGCACTTCTGCTGACTCCAAGAGCTCTAACCCACAAAACAGGATAAGATCTTGAGGTGACTGTGTGTCAGGCAGAGATATCAAGTTGTGAAACTTGATTTTCATTTCAATGACTCTCCTCCTACTGGCTGGGGAAGCTGTCACTTGCTTTGGCTCTGATGAGTATTGTTAGTGCCAACTTGCTGTCTCCACCTCAAGGAAGTCCTAAGAAGACCAACAATAGCCTTGAAGCCATTCCGGGATCTGCCTTGAAAACTGCTTCAGTTCAAACCAGAACTATTCAGGAATGCCAGTAATAGAAGCATGGCTGATTTATCTAAAAAGTAATGTGATAAAGTAAAAAAAACCCAGGGTTTTGGACCTGCTTAGTCACATTGGAAATGAACAAGGCTATAGATCTTCTGTGTGCTGAAGGCAAAAAGGAAAAAACCCCAACAACTGTCAACAGTTCTCTCAGGAGACATGGAAAAGAGTCACAGAAATGATAGAAGAGAAGCATCCTGTAAAGAAATCCATAGTGGTTCTGGGTGGACAGGAGGGGGAAGGCGTTCCCAGAATGTATTCCTGGTTAATTGCTGCAGTGGCAGTCACTATAACTGCAGACACCTCCTCCACTTAAGCAGCAGTTGCACATGGAAACATGTAGAACTAGTGAAAGGTCTTCTAGCTTTTTTAAAAGAAAAATTGAATAACTATTTTTATTTTAAATGAGATTCCATTTATTAATGCTGTCTTTTGAGATAACTGATACGTTCAGGTTTTTCACTTCCTTAAATTTGAGATCAGTTGCTCTACCCAGCATAAATTTGCTCTAAGTGCAGACGGATATACCTGATCACATATGAACTCTCTCTCTTTTGTGTGGAAATGCCAGACAGTGTGACGGACTGAGCCTCAATACATGAAAGCATGTTTCAAGTTACTGTCATGTGTACAAAATAGGCCTGATATGCTTTTGAAGGAGTACCACTAAAAACACTATTATGAGTGCAATGTGATGTCTGTGACTTTGGGCTTCAGGTGCATTAAGGGAAAGGATCTGGTAGGATATATATAGCTACTAATTTTTGGTTTGGACTTTGGACTTGGCTGACCAGAAAATTGACCACTGCCAGATTTAAGGTGTTTTTTTTTTTTTTTTGAATGAGGATCTCGGTGGGCACAAGCTTTCTTGTTGTGTTAAATTAGGTGTGTTCAGGCTGTAGGAAACTCAGAACTGGCTTGTGTTTTTAAAGATCTACAGCTTTCGGTGTTGCAGCAAGCTGTAGCAAGATTTAACTCAGTATAAATGGGCTCTCTGGCATAAATTTGTGTTTCTTTCCACATTAATCTACATAAAACTACAAGTTCAATGAGCCCTGTGGAGAGCTCCAGTGGAATTACCAGACTGCCTTTGAATGAACTAGTGTGACATAGTCATCACTTCCAACATCAGTGATAGACATGCCAAGAGCCGCTCGTACCTGCCAGGGCCAACAAGAACAACTTACTGTGTTGCTCTGAAGTTCACCCTGGCCAGTTACTCCAAGCTACTGACAGACACAAACCTCTGTCTGGCTTCTCGGCACTGACTGATTTCTGAACAATGCAGTCTCACTAGCAGCAGCCTGACATTGGCCCAGAGGTTTGAGCCCTGAAACATGCCCCAGAGCCCTTCAGTTGGAAGCAATGACAGGTTTTTCCCAATTACGTGTGAACTCAGTGGCTAGGTACACTCACACAGTTGACTGTGTGATTGAGGTAACAGATTGGGTTGCACATCTCACTTGGGAAAACAGCTCTTCAGTGGCACAAGAACTAAACTTTGCAAAAGTACTCCTCTCCAACTGGAGTCTTACAAGATGTTTCATGGTCAAATCATCCACAACAGTCTTAGGAAACTCTAGGAAACACACTCTGCTCTGAGAAAAGTGCATACTTTGCTCCTGAATCACAATTTGGCAGTGCTGACACTTGCGTGCGTTCTGCTGGAAGTGTACTTTTGGTTTGGAGTGATTAGTTTCTCTAAAATGAGTGCCAGCGAGTACTTCGGCTTTTTACTTTAAAAGTGTGGTCATGACAGATATGTGATATCAGAATTGTGGAAATAGTGATGTGTGCCAGATTCCATGAATGACCAGTTTATCTTCAAAAACTATCAAGTTTTATATACATCCAATATGTAAGTGTTACTCTTCCATGAAACTGCTGGGTTTCTGGCATGCTCCCTATTCTCTTGCTACATGGTGGAGAGCTTGCTACTCATTGCTACTGGGAGACACTTCTCTTTCTCTGAACCCCCTGTATCACCAATTTTCAAACTTTGTGCAGCTTAATTAGAAGCATTGCTGTTATCCTTCGGATGTTGTGCAACAAAGTATTGGGCAGATATACAGAGCACTTTGATATCTTTGTTCTTAAGATTGCTACAGCAAATGAAGTTCCCCCAATTTAGCCAGTCACCTTAACACCACCCTTGACTCAAAAACAGTGAAGGCAACAGCAGATTACAGCATTTAACATAGCTAAAATAGATGTGAGAGCTTGCAAAGGCTTAGAAGCACACACAACAACAGGAATAGAAATGTACCCGTCCAGCTCATAAATGGGCTTCTTGACTTCTGTATCATTGGATAAGCTGGTAAACATTTCACAGCTTTCCTCTCTGAGAGCTCCATGTCTCAGTCCAGTTCTCCATCCTGACACTGTCAACATGGAGGAAGCCCAGTATGAGAATCCCTCCTTTATTCTAATTAGTGTTAATGAAACCAAGAGGGAAGAAAGCTAACCCTTCTACCCCCAAAAGCCCAAGCTTCCTACTTGGGAAGCAGTAATTGTTCTCTGAGTCAGGAACAGAGGATCTCCTCTACTGTTCAATAAGTTTCAACATGTCTTCCCTCATTTTTCCAAACCCTTAACAAGTTAACAGTACCTTCACATTGGTTTGAAACTGTTCAACCCCCAAGCCAAAGCTCCTTCTTACATTACATTTGTATAATTCATATGTACATGGATATTTACCTCAACTGGAACACAAATAAAGTTAATTCATGTGGATCTTGAATAAAAATAGAGGTGGGGATAAACAATCACTCCAAGTACCCTACAGTCATACCTCTGAGGAGTGACTAAAAGTAAGCTTATGGGAACCAAAATGGAGGAGGTGAAGGCAAATTCAAAGGGGAGAAGACACCGAATTGAAAACTATGGACAACGAAACAATTCCATAGAAACTTCTCCCTGTCCGGAAAAATTTGCATTTTATGTTTAAACATGTTTAATTTTGCTATTAAACTAAAGAATGAGATCTACATAGAGATACTAACCAAACCCAGAAGGAATAAACTATTGTTTGAGCTGAAAAAGTGACACCCTGGCAGAGTAGAAGGGACAGCTGACCAAATCAGATCAAAGGTAAACATTTACATGATGGAAAGCAAACAAAACTCTGCTCCAAATAGAGAGGTTGAGCAACTCCAGACGATGGAATATGAGAATGGTGGCACTGGGCACTCACATGTCTGTCCTGGAAAATCCCAGGCAGAAGTGAGGGTCTCTATACTCATTTCACAAGTGGGGTGGTGGATTTGCCAAGGACTGGCTTCACCTACGCTGCACAGGTCCCCAGGCCATGTGCCGTTATGTCCAGCATGTCCTGGATGCACCACAGTGCGTGGAAAGGATATGGTTGTTTGAAGACTTGAAATGTCTCCACTCCCACCAAACTACCAAATGGGCTTTATTCCTCACCATGGCAAAGCTGGCACACTGAAGTGGCCATGGGGCTCTTGTGCTTTCCAAGACCAGCCTGGTCAGGGCTTGCCATGAGCCCTGAGGACAGCCTGAGAGAAAACTACTGTCCACACAGCACTGAAGTCATAGAATCATTTTGGTTAGAAAAGACCTTTAAGATCACAGAGTCTAGCACTGTTAATGCCATCTCTAAACCACGTCCCTAAGCACTGCATCTACATGTCTTTTAAACACCTCCAAGAATGGTGACTCAACCACTTCACTAAGCATCCTGTTCCAATGCCTGATAGCCCCTCCTGTGAAGAAATTTTCCTAATATCCAATCTAAACCTCCCCTGGCACAGCTTGAGACCTTTTCCTCTTGTCCTCTCACTTGTTACTTGGAATGGACCAACCCCCTCCATGCTACAACCTCCTTTCAGGTAGTTGCAAAGAGTGATAAGGTCTCCCCTCAGCCTCCTTTTCTTCAGGCTAAACAGCCCCAGTTCCCTCAGCTGCTCCTCATCAGAATTGTGCTCCAGACCACCCACCAGCTTTGTTGCCCTTCTTTGAACTCGCTCCAGCACCTCAATGTCTTTCAAAGTCAACTCGCCGCCCCGGGATCACAGCCTGAAGGAGAACCAAACCCAGGCGTGGCGGCTAAAGCAGCCAGAGGAAGAAGGGCTAGCTCAAACTTCGGGGAGATGCCCCAAAGGAGGCTACCATGAGGGCCAGCTCGGCTGCGCGAGGTGGACACGCACCCTCGGGGGTCGGTGAGCACTGGTCGGTTCTCCAGGCTCCCCACAGCCATTCCTGCTATCCCGAAACAGCCGGCTAAGCCGCAACAGGCCGGCGCTCGGGCGGGGCGGGTGCTGGGAGGGGAGAGGCGGTGGCTGCGGACGCGGTTCCACGGGCGAGGCGGGGCCTCCTGCCCGCCCGCCCGCTATGTGGCACGGGCCGAGGCGGCCGGCGAATCGTGGAGAGCGGACCGAGGTGAGGACGGGCGGTGCGCGGTGGGAAGGCAGGCTCCCCGCTCCCTCCCGGGGCTCGGCTCGGCTTCCAGCGCTGCCAGCGTGGCGGGGAGGGCAGCAGCGGGGTGTTCGGGGGCGGCTGGGCTTTTCCTCACCCACCGTTCCGTGACCCGTTTGTCCGCGTTTGTCGGCGTGGGGAGCGGACGGTGGCGGGAGCGAACGGTGGCGGGGAAGCTCCCCCGGCCCGGCGTCCCCTGGCCGATCGGGGTGTCCGCGGGTTGCGGTAGGGCTGGGGTCAGCTCCTTGGCAGGCAGACGGCAGTGCTGATGGTTTCCAAAAAAATAACCACCAAACCCCCAAAGTTGGTTTCTGTTAGTGTTAGCTGTGTTTTGAGGCTGTTTTGATGCACGCTGTGTTTGCGCAGTCCTGCTACCTCTTCGTGCGGCTGCCGGTTTTCCTGCTCTTAGGGCACCAAATGGCTTACTTGGAAGTAGTTTTTAATTTTGCAATTCTGTGTGCTTCCTCGTTCTGTATGGTGTTACACAAACCCAGGTGGGATATATGGTATAGAAATGAAAACTGTTGGAGTCTCGAATGCTGTCACATTTTTTACAATACTTGTAACAGGAAGCAGGATAAAGCTTGGCATAAATCTTCTTGACTGAGTAAAACACTGCAGAAAGTATTTACTGCATAACTATGATCAACTCGGGGATCTTTTTTAACTGTTTGTATGATGACAAGAGGTGAAAGAGGTGCCTGCAGAAATATCAGTATCAAACTTAGTGAGAAGCTGTTCTGACAGTCCAGGACTCAGCTGGTCACAACCCAGATGGTTGGCAGCAGCCTGTGGAGCCACAGCTTGGTAGGACTTGGCTACTCGTGAAAATCTACTAAGCTGAATCAGGTTCAGGTTTGTTTCCAGCAGCAGCTCATAAGTTTGGAGAGTTTTCATCAGGGACTCGAGCAAAGTGCTGGATGTGTTTTGTTTTTCTTCCTTGTAAATTCAGCAGCTGAATGCTTGTTTGACTTGGATCACTTGCATGTGTTTAGATTCTCAGAAAACAGTTTGGAGTTGCTAAATGAGCACATTCACCTTTCAGTTATATTGCAAAATTGGATTGCTGGAAAAGCTGAGGAATTGACATGAAACTCTTGCACAAAAATTGTTTTATAACACAGAATCCTTAATTCAGATATTTTAAATTCATCCTTAAATGAGAAATAACTGTTACATTTTTAATAAAACAATATTTTGTTTTATTACCCCCCCCAAGCCCCAAGTAATACATTAATTTTTTTGATACTTTGCATCACTGTATTTTTGATATGTGTAGTTTTATCCTCGTGAGCCCTTCTGGTCCTTTTAAATGCCTCTTTAACTGTACTTTGAAAATATGAGTAGAAAAATGGCAACTTTAGACTTAAATAAGAAATATTCCCCATTAAAGTCTGCATTACTTTATATTGACAGGCATCAGGAGCTGAAATGACATAGAGAAGTCCTCCAAACGATGACTGCAAAATGAACTCCCTCTGCTTGATGCTGAAAGGAGGTACTGTTTTCAATTGATCTGAATACTGATAAGACGACTCCTTTCAAGGTTGTTTGGATGCTCTCTTTGCCTTCAGTTTGATGTGAGGTTGAAGTGACTGTATAGGTAACTCTTCACCTTGCTGGAATCAACCAGTGGCAAGTTATGAAGACCTATTTTTTCCTTGCCTCCTGTGCTTTGGTAAAATACGATGGAGTACCAGTAACAAACATTTTCTTCAGATTCTAGATTTAGAGCAGCTAATACTTTGTCTCGAAGTTGAACTGGAATTGTGTTTATAAAGATTTAACCATTGCAGTCCTCTCCATGGGTATTACTCTTTTATTTCTGTGACTTCATTTTGATGTAGCTCCAACAGAATGTCTTGGATAACAGGTTTTCCTTACAGCTACGAGTTTTCTGTAGTGCTGGATCTTGCAGGATTGTTTGGAAAGGAGACATTTAAAAACTAAAGTTTGTGGTTACCACTTCAACGTCAGAATACCACTGTGGATAATGAGATCCGCTTCTAGAAGGTGCTTGTGCATCATTTTGTGTGAGTCAGTGTTCATGCATGCCCCCGTAAAATGATCAGCTGCATTTTGTTGATATATTGAGCATGTTAGAGAAGTTGGGACCTCGGGACAGTGCTAAGCTGGAAGCAAGGCTCAGTCTGTTAGAAATATTATCTTGCTTTGCTATTGTGGTTTAACCCTGGTAGGCATTTTAAAGAAGCCTGTTGATAGGAGTAAGCACAGCAAGAAACAAGGTGTGAGCTTCAAAAATTGTTGTGGTGGGTTGAATCTCGTCTTAGTGGTTCTATTTTGGAGCAAGTCACCGTATGTGGCTTTGGTTCTCCACCCTTGCATCCCATTTCAATTAAACTGTATTAAAGTTTTAATTAAATTGATGCAGTTCTTTCATACAGGTATGCCACTAAGTTGGGACACTTTACACTTCTATCTATTATGTTGTTTGCAGAGATGATAACTAGTTGCCCTGAATCACAATTTCTGTTTTGTTCTTTGTGGCTTAAAGGCTAAGGATCTGTTGGTCACTTTTGGTGTAATGAGCCCCTGTAGGCAGTGATCAATATTGAAAGCCACTTAAATAAATTAAAAGTGATGTGCTGAGATACAGCTGAGGGGCTTAGATGCTTTCTATACTACTGTCTTGAGCATTTTTCATCGTGTTGGCCTTTGAAGGGATCTGTCATGTCCATGTATTTATAAACTATTTTCAAGTAAAATATTTTAAAAATCAGAAACAGCAAATTTAGAAAACAAAGATACAGTTATGTGTTTTGCCCAGCTTCCTGAAGGACAAGTTTGCTAATTACACTGCATGTGGACCTAGGGACCCAATATGTCTTTAAAACCTGTTTTTATGGCATTTGAAGTTGGCAGTGTGCCTAAGGCAAGTCAAAGGGCATGTTCTGCAAAGACAGACATCCTGCAAATAACAAAATGTCAATAGCATAAATTAGGTCCACATTTTCTATTTCTGTTTTCAAGATGGTAATTTTAGAATTTTGAAGGAGAAGTAGTAAGTTATAATTTAAATATGGGAAGATAAATATTAGGCAAGTAACTTGGAAATCATAACTTTTTTAGTAGCTCGAACCACAAATTGGTTATTGGTGTGGGGCTTTGTTTGTTGTTGCTGTTTTTTGGTTTTTTTTTTCTTTTCTTATTTTTTAAAATGACTTCATATACATTTTTTCATTCGAGCCCAACAAGCTTTAAGCTGAAACATTTTTCTGAACTAAGTACGTAGGTAGTGTCATCAGTGAAACTGCCGTTCTTTCACAGAATCACGGAATGTTAGGGATTGGAAGGGACCTCAAAAGATCATCTAGTCCAATCCCCCTGCTGGACCAGGAACACTTAGATGAGGCTACATAGGAATGTGTCCAGGCGGGTTATGAATGTCTCCAGACAAGGAGACTCCGCAACCCACTTGGGCAGCCTGTTCCAGTGCTCTATCACCCTCACTGAGAAGAAGTTTCTTCTCAATTTCAAGTGGAACCTCTTGTGTTCCAGTTTGAACCTATTACCCCTTGTCCTGCCATTGGTTGTCACCGAGAAGAGCCTGGCTCCATCCTCGTGACACTCACCCTTTATATATTTGTAAACATTAATAAGATCACCCCTCAGTCTCCTCTTCTCCAAGCTAAAGAGACCCAGCTCCCTCAGCCTTTCCTCATAAGGCAGATGCTCCACTCTCTTCATCATCTTTGTTGCCCTGCGCTGGACGGTCTCCAGCAGTTTCCTGTCCTTCTTGAACTGAGGGGCCCAGAACTGGACACAATACTCCAGATGTGGTCTCACCAGGGCAGAGTAGAGGGGGAGGAGAACCTCTCTCAACCTACTAACCACCCCTCTTCTAATACACCCCAGGATGCCATTTGCCTTCCTGGCCACAAGGGCACAGTGCTGGCTCATGGTCATCCTGCTGTCCACCAGGATCCCCAGGTCCCTTCCCCCTACACTGCTCTCTAATAGGTCATTCCCCAATTTATACTGGAACCTGGCGTTGTTCCTACCCAGATGCAATACTCTACATTTTCCATTGTTATATTTCATTATATTTCTCCCCACCCAACTCTCCAGCCTGTCCAGGTCTCGCTGGATGGCAGCACAGCCTTCTGGCGTGTCAGCCACTCCTCCCAGCTTGGTGTCATGAGCAAACTTGCTGATAGTACACTCTATTCCCTCATCCAAATCATTGATGAATACGTTGAATAATACTGGTCCCAGTACTGACCCCTGAGGCACTCCACTAGATACAGGCCTCCAACTAGACTCCGCCCCATTGACCATGACTTTCTGGCTTCTCTCCTTCAGCCAGTTCACAGTCCACCTCACTACCCACTACTCACTACATGAGTGAGATTTTGATCTTCCCTGGTTGTATCACAGGGGGATTTCATATTGCTGAGACTAGGATAGAAGCCACTACAAGACTAAAGTTGTTAAGTACGTGAGCAAACATCTGCTTTTTAAACCAAGTTAGCTGTTTCACACTTACGGGTTTTGGATAACATTTCTTTGTATATTCTGCTTAAGAAAGAATGTAAAAACCTTGTGTGGTCATTTGATGCTATACTGATGAGAACAGAAATGCTCCATGTACTGCCAGGTATTGCAACTGAAAAAGCTAGAGGCTTCTTTCCTTCCAACTGGAGATTTTAAGCTTTACCTCTACAATATTTGAAGGGAGTTGGTAGGGTGTGTGTGCATGTTGAAAGAAGAGAACTTTAAAAATATTTAGCTTTAGCCTACAATATTAGAAAGACATCCACCCTTGGTACTGGAGACCAGTAATGGGTGCAAAATATAAAGCTTAACCTGTTGGATTGTTTAGTTATTCTATCCTACCCTAAATTGAAGTATTCTTTGTTTCCTTTTAGTGGTTAAATCTGTCTTACAAAGTGGCTACTTAGGCTGGGTTTTGTTGCTTGCTGACACATGTGTAACAGTATCTTGTGTTGGACAAAAACTTCGTTTTCCAAAGTTCTTTGCTAGAATTCGGGTCATTCTTTACTGGAAGTTTTGTTGTTGCTCTTTTGTTTTAAGCAGTCTCTCTAGTGTAGGCAAACGTATGCTCTTGCATTTATACTTAAGATGTCTGTGGAAAATCTCTTTTTGTATGTGTGTGCTGCTGTCCAAATGATGTGTTTTCTAAAATTCTTTTTACTCTTTCTCCACTCCCCTTCTCCACTCCTTACAGGTGAACTGAAGCTTCAAGCATGATGATCACCTCATTGGCAAGTTACAGGAAAACCACATACAAGGCAACTAAATAAAGACTATGGTATGAGTGCTCTGTCAGATAAACTGTCCAACAGATGTAAATATTTGGAGGCTGTTACATTAATATAAATATTGAACTCTGCTCTGTGTGTCCCTCTCCACTACCCCAACACTTCTGTGTATGAAATGTTTCAGAAGAAGGAGCTGATATGGCTTATTTGTCACTGAAGTAAACTACACTGGTTAAAAAAAGTCAAGGCCATGTGTGTTTTTCAGAGAATACCGTCTCTTCTTCCAGCCATTTCTAGCTGGGTAGAAGGCAAATATTAACTAGGACCTGTGCAGCGAATGTTTTGCAATGGAGGGCTACATGGGAAACCAGACTGCTTTAGAGTGAGAGGGAGCAGTATGCAGAATAGTCAGGAACTGAACAAAGACGAAACAGCTAAATGCAGACCTTAACCTGCAAGATGTCAGAAGGGACAGTGGTTAAATGTTTACCAGCTGTCTGACAGTAGATGGGTTGGGAAGGGCTCTGATGACATCTTGCTGAGACAGAGCAGCCACATCTGAGAGAACAGCAGGACTTGGTTAAGATTCAGAGGTTTTGTGGAAGCTGCTTGTGGGCCATGAGGACAGCGGGTGTCTGTTCAATCACGTCTTTGTTGAAGAAAGCTGCAAAGACCTGAAGTGTGAAGTGAAACTACAATTCTTGAACACTTTGTTTTGTGTCTGACCACAGCAATTCATATTAGCTGTGGTTTCCACACACATGTGACTTCAGTAGCAAATTGAAGTGCCTGCTGGATTATCCTGTAGTTACAGTGTGCTTGTCCTCCTGCAAAGAACTGCAATCTCATCTGTTCTTAAAAGCTGTGCTACCTCAACTGTACAAGCACAGTTCGAAGAACAAAACCTCATCCATCTCTTCAACTGTGTCTCTTCTAAACATGTGGAAAGGAGAATAGCTTAATCAAGCTCGGTATCTAAATTATACGGTATAGATTAAATCACTGTGTGCTCTGTATGCTATCATAACTTGTCTGTGCTAGAGGGTTTGCCTTTTTTTTTTCTTTTTGGCTTAACTAGGCTGGCAAAAAAAAGTTACACTTTATGAAAAAGTTATTTCAGTAGAAATTTGGGAAAATTCCAGTTGAAAGCTGAAAACTGAACAGCCTTCTGTGAAAGCCAACAGTTGCTGTAGTTGAAGTCTTCAAAGGCTGAGGCGAAATTACCAAACCCATTTTTCTTCCCTCCCCAAGATGACTAATGCTTCCGATTTTTTTTTTTTTTTAAAAATTATTATTTTTTTTTTTTTTAAAGGAGTAACGCAGAGGATGGGGGATAGTGCAGCTTGAACACTTACCACATTGATGGAAAAAAATTCTTCGCAGCAAAAGATGACATTTATATTTTTGCTCATTGGTAATCTCATTCCACTGATACCTCTGTTCAGTGCTGGTAAGTTAAATACATTGTTGAAATTACTATTTGGAAAAAAGAAAAAGAAATACCTGAAGGAGATGAGTTGTGTGTATTTAGTAGAAAAGTGTTACTGAGAGCAAATAGTGGATTTGGGAGTTGTTTTTGCTTCAGTTTATTGAAGATGTGCTGAATGCCTCTTTTTGGATTGAAGTTACACTGGGGATGAAACGAGCAAACTGACATAAATATTTTTAAATCTGGGCACATAAATTTACAGTACTGAGGCTTTGATTAGCCTCTCCCTGATTTCTCTGAAGAAAGTCCAAAGAGATTGGCTTCCTTGACTTAAAGTTAACTATTGAATGCATTCCAGCTTCTGTTGCGTGGTAAACCCCTGTATCTTCTTATATCCTGCTTTGCACTGAGGCCATTGGACTCACATGTGCTTATTGCTGACTGCCTTCATTGAAGGAAGTTGTGGCTTAAGCTTTGTAAAACGTGTGGTTTAGATCCTCAGTCAGAAGGTGCTAAACAAACAAAAAATTATAGCTTTGCAATATTTTAATGGTGATTTCCTACAGACAGTTTATTTTCTAATTCTTCGTAACTTGGAATGGATGTTAATACTTCTACAACATAAAAGCATACAGATTAAAAACCTTAACTTTTTTTTCTCTTTGATTTTTTTAATAGAAGAATGTGTTATTTGTAATTACTTTGTGCTTGTTGGAGAGCCTACAGCTATTACTTGCCCAATAATTACACTGCCAATGCTTCCGTCTGATTACAATCTGACATGGTATAAAAATGGTAGTGCTACACCAGTAACCACAGAGAGAGATGCCAGGATTCATCAGCAAGAGGGTTTGCTTTGGTTTATCCCTGCAACGCTGGAAGACTCTGGACTTTATGAGTGTGTTGTAAGGTAAGGAAGGGAGGAGGGAAAAAACTGAGTTGCTTATGCTTACAAGTGTGATAATATATTCTTGGAACTTGAGTGTACAGAATTTTTTGGTTTAGGTAGAGAGCTTAGATCAATTAAAAACACTGGTTTGACTATGCTCTTTGTTTCTGCCTGCTGCCTTTTAAAACTTTTTCTTCCACATATGTAGCATTACGAAAGTGGTTCATTCAAAAGACTATTCATGTTAAAGCAGGATAATATTAACCATGGTCTGTGTGGGTTGGTTGTTTGTTTTGGATGAAGTGTAAGGTCACAAGGAAAAGTTTTATCTGCTTCAGCTTTTCCTGTGTTCAAACTGCTGTTTGATACTGACAGATCAGAGGAACACTTTGGTTTCTTCATTGAATGTGGTTAAATGGAAGAAGGATCTAAGAGGAGCAAACTCTACAACTTCTGCAGTATCACCACATACAGACTTTCCAGAGAGCTTAGCAACTTTTTGGGAATCCTTTTAGCAATTTATAAAATAGAAGTCATAAAAACCTTCTTATATATTATTTTAAAACATTACCAAATATTACTGGTCAAAAATGAGAATGCTTGTGAAGAGTAAAAAATGTGCTAGACAGCTATAGAGACAGTGAAAAGCAATGAGTCCCTGGTACTGCTC
This sequence comes from Patagioenas fasciata, assembly GCF_037038585.1. Lineage (NCBI taxonomy): Eukaryota > Metazoa > Chordata > Aves > Columbiformes > Columbidae > Patagioenas > Patagioenas fasciata. The sequence continues at coordinate 68,302,078 of NC_092520.1, read as the reverse complement.
AAAAGATCTCAGTGCACAGAGAAATAGAAAAAAATAGATTCTTTCAACTCTTTGGTTATTTAAAGCTCTTGCCATATTTAAAGGTCAGATTAGCGCACTGGACTTTACCACTTCAGGTGGTCAAATCTTATTTGTAGTGACTGAATTTGCTGAGCAGGAAGTTAATTTTGAGCATGAGCACAGAAGTTTTTCTCTTCCTTGTGTTCTCGCCAAAGCATGCTGAGAAGAGCCAATGCAGGCTTTTTGAGTAACCCAAAATTTGTTTCAGTAGAGTGTAATTATGTTTACTGGTGTGCACACAGTGCTGAAGGGGCTTAGGTTGTGAATGTAGTAACAGTGATCAGCAAAAACTTCCAGTGTAGGCAGAGGTCTCAGGCCTTTGGACCTTCCTTCTCTGTAGTTGATAATGAAGCTATAATTGGAAGTCAGAAGAAATGTAATTTCTTCAGAGCTACTCAGTTACATAATAAACATAATTTTAATTTAGTCCTTCCTGTTCTGTTTCTACTTACTCCAGCTATGAGATGTGTTCCTGTGGGCACCTCACATCCCTGGCTTGCTTAATGTCAGCAGGACAAAAAACTTGCTAAAGTTCAGTTGTGTTAACTGTAGGCTACATTTTGTACATCAGTCACTTAAACTTTAATTACACAGCTTGTCAAGGTGCAGTATATAGAAGCTGAGCCCAGGATTGTCAAAACATGCAGTTCAGTCTTCTGGAAACTTCTCCCTTAGCACAGCATTGAGAAATTAAGAGTTGAGCAAATAGAGAGTGTTCCTTTACTTCTGGCTTAGGCTTCTAGTTGCTAGTGCCATCTCTCCTCTGCAGAGCTGCTCTACCACAGGCTCTTGTGAGCTCTTGATCTGAAGTGATTTCCCACTGATAGTGCACAAAAGTGTACATGTTATTTGGAAGCTCTGCCTCTCTTCTGCTAAGAGTTACAGTCTGTTTTTCTTGATATGTCCCTCCAAGGACTGCTGAGATGAACCTGTCTTCTCCTGTTCGTTTGGCACCAAGGATGTTCCAGTGCAGATATGTTTTGGGTTACCCTGCACTACCATGTGTTGGCAAACAGTGCTGACGATGGCAAGGCTGGGTTGGTGCTGTGGACTCCATAGAGCATCAGGTCTGAGAAGTCCTGGCTTCTTCTCTGGTGCTTGAAGAGCAGACCCCCCTTCTGCTCACAACACAAAGTCAGAACTTATTCCCATCTCTCAGTCTTGAACAGGGTTTGAGAAGCTGGGAGGGGTGGTTAAGAACTACGGTGGCTGTAGCAGGGGTGTTATAGGCAAGGCTGGTGGAGATGCTGAAGTCCATTTCTGTAAACTCCCTGACTTGCAGGAAACAACATTATTGCTAATGACCTGATTTACCTGCTCTTCTCTTCACAGGAAACTTAACCAATCCAACACAAAAACTATAAATTTAACAGTTTTTAAGAATGATAACGGTTTGTGCTTCAATGGAAAAATGAAGTTTGAACAAAAAGTGATGACCACAAATACTGGAAAGATTATATGCCCAGACCTAGAACATTTTAAAGATGAAGAAAATAATCAGCCTGAAATACACTGGTATAAGGTAGTGTGCATAGGAAATATTCTATTTAAAATGTGTTATGAAGTAACTGTGAAAAACAGCTTTTGAAAGGGGAGGTTTATATTCTCTAGGGTTTGAATAAGGCATCTGTCTTGCTACACCATTGGGAGGATGTAAGGAGATATGGGGGGCAGATTTAAAAAAAAAAAACAATTGTCCATGTATGGATTGCAAGTTTTTCTAGAGTAAAAAACATGTCTTTTGATTTATGAAAATCTAGTTTATCCTTTGCTTATTTTATGTAGATAATCAGTTTAAAAACTTTTGTTTCCTTAAATACAAGAATCTACATAATTATTACATTTTCACAGAATATTAGGCTTGTCCTGTCTGTTGAACATGGTGTGGTATTCTTATGCTTCTTGCTCTGATTCTGCCAAAACACTATGTAGACTATATAAGCTTACAAACATGTATTTTGCCTGTGGTAAGGTAAAATTCTAAAGTAGTTCAACTCTTAATTCTGATACTGATATTAAAGTAGCTACATGGGCCTGTACATGTAAAATAACCTTGGTGCTGCGCTTACACATCTTCCTTTGAGATGAAGAGGTCAGGGAAGAGTGGGAAGTTGTTCACTCTATTTGCATTGTCACAGAAATGGTAATGTACGAGGCACTGCTACTGCAGCTCTTGTTCATCTCAGTGAAACAGATATGCAGGCACATATTCTCATAAACTCTCTGCTACATGTGTAATAATTTTTGTTACACCTGAGATAGAAAACTGTCAAGTTGTTAAATGAAGGCAATGAACTAAGGCACGGCATTTGGAAACTTAAAGGAGTGGCTGCAGTGATTTTTAAAAAGTGCAAATGCAGCAAGACGTCATCAGGCTTCATGTTAGAGTGTTGCGATGCTTGGATAAAAACCTACATTGTGGCTTTCAGAAAAATCAGTAGTTGGCAGGTATTTAAATAATCAGTAGAGTTCAGTAACTTCTTTAGGTATCAAATTATTAGCTCCCTTAAATCACAAGTATTTTTTATATGTTTAGGAGTGTAAACCTGGATTTCTTGAAGACAAGCGACTTATTTTGTCAGAGGTTGATAATGCTGTCTTGATTTACAACCCAACTGTACAAGACAGAGGAAACTACACATGCCGCATGGTATACACATATATGGGAAAACAATATAACATTTCACGAACCATAAGTCTAGAGGTTAAAGGTGAGTGCATTGAGGTTACTTGCTTCTCTTTTTGGCTCTGCTGTAAATATTTGCATGCAGGCATAAGCTATTTGGCATGTTACTTTTCAGCTCAGTGAAATTAGAGTTGCAAATCTAAAATTATTATTTTCCCCAAATGCTAAAATTAGAATACAATAATGCATGTTGCTAGCCTTGAGTGTTGCTTCTGAAGAAGAATTGTCATGGGGAAATGAGAAATGCAGGGTTAGGAATGAAAATAAGAAGGAAGCAGTGGTTACAGGGAGGTGGGGAGGAGGTGTTATATACTAAAACAGTGCACCATTAAATATATTCTTTTTTTTTAAAGACATTTTTGCTGAGATCGTCACAGCAAAACACTTGTGGCTCTCTTGGTGAACTCACGAAGTTCACTAGAATTTCAGTTGATGGAAAAGGAGTTGGGACAATCTGTATAAGTACTATAAAGTTAATAAATCTTCCTCTGGAAAAGACTGGCTTACTGTTGGCACTGGGTTGTGCTTTTCTGCACCTAACAGGATGCAGAACTGACTGTCACATTTTCCTAGTACTGTCACTTGTTTCTGTGATCATTGTAACTGCATCTTCGTAGGCAGTGTTGCTGATGACCTGACCAGTACCATAATAGTAGTCCTATCAGAAAAGCTGGCTGGAGGGAGTGTGTCCATCTTTTTAGATTAAATTGAAATTCTAACTTTAGATAGGTGATACAAGAACAGTGAGTTGCTAGCAGTGGGTCTATGTATTGTGCAGAAGGGTGCAGTTCCAGCCCAGTTTAAGTGTGTGCTTGCTTACTCTTTTACTCAAATACTAGGAGGTATTTCTCTTCATTATCCGTCTCTCTGACAAAGTTAATAATGTTTTTTGGTTTTGTTTTGCATTTTTTTTTAATTGCTTTTATATCAACTGCCAGTAAATTCAAGATTTTTTGGAAGTAGTTTTAATAGGAACTAAAGTATTTTGTTAACTTGGAAGCTAAAATAGAATAATTTGGATAAAGTACAGCAAATCTCATGAGATATTTTCTGTTGTAAATTTGAAACTGGTAGTAAGTATGGTGCTACAATAGTACCAAACAATAAAGCAAAGCCATTGTAAAACTCTTTAATGAAGTAAGCTGTGGAACTCTTCTTACCTGAAGATTTTATTTTTCTCTTTGTTTCTGTTAGAACGATCACCGCAGTTGAAACCAGAGTTTATTTATCCAAATAACAATACAATTGAAGTAGAACTTGGTAAGTAGTGAATATTTAAGAAGTCATTAACATTCAGTAAAAGAAATAAGATGCTGGTCTTCCTGAAATAACATGTGAACAGTTCCACTGACTTGAACAAGATTGGGGGATAGGCAGGTGAATTGAGGATATCTGGAAGACAGATGACAGAACATGATTCCTGCAAGTAATTTGCAGGGGGAGTAACTGTATAGCTGAGATTGGAGTCTCTTGATCAGCAGTGTCACCTTGTATTCTTTTTTTTTTTTTTTTTATTTTTTTGCTATTACTGTCTGTCCTTTGTACCACTTCCCAGTGTCTATGCCTGGACATATCCTCAGTATCTGTGGAAATACGGTTACATTTATGTAACATGTTAGGATAGCTACCAGTTGACCAGTTCGGTGCTTTTCCCTCCTCCTGTATGTTTCCTGTCCTACTTCCCTCTCCACAACCTGGATTTTATTCCTTCTTGTAAGGTATTAAAAGGTTTCAGATACTGATCTTTTGTGAAACAGTGAGCTGCTAGTTGATGGATATCCTAGGTATTGTTCATCTTAGAAATTTCTTAAACAAGAGATTCTGGATATAAGGAATAACCTTTTCCCAGTGAGGGCAGTCAGGTAGTGCAGCAGGCTGCCCAGAGTTGTCAGTCTCCATCCTTTGAAGTTTCAAAACCTGACCTGGTAAAGCTCTGACCTCACAGCTGACCCTCCTTTGAGCAGAAAATTTGACTAAGGAACTCCCGAAGTCCCTTCCAAACTTCAATTACTCTGTGATTCTACGGGTCAAGTATATGTTTTGTAAGTCTTTTCCTGAGCAAACCTATACACATTTAGATCGCGCTGTGTAGTGGACAGAGTTGTGTCTACTAATGTAGTCCAGAAGAATGAGTTTTGGAGCTGCTTGAACCGTAATGTTTTTCTTGTTTTACACCAAGGGGAACTGCTTCAAACAAAGTATTTTATTAAAAACAGCATTAACTGACTTTGGAGAAGTGTAATTTGCCAGAACTTCCTGGTACAGAATCTAAGCTGTTTTGTAATCTTTTGAGGAATGATTTTTAGTAGTTAGTTTATTAGAGAAGCTCTGAGGGAAGGTTGTGTTTGGGCTCTGGCACCACACAGGAGCTGAGACAAGAGCATTGTGAATTATTAAGTATTGCACACTGATGGTAGTCCCACATAACACATCTACTTTTGCTGCTGCTTTTTCTGACATTCAGCTTGTAAATACTTTGTGTATCATGTGTTCTTTTCTCATGTCGAGGCTTCATATTTCTTTTTACATCATGTGAAGCATTTTGTCTGGCCCAAATTCTAACTTTTAGCATATGGTGTTAAACTGAAGTGAACAGCACTGAAATACTGATGGGTTTTGTGGTTTTATTTGTTTGGGGTTGGCTTTTGTTGCAGTTGTTTGGAGGCGGTTTGTTTGTTTTTTGACCTCAAGAGCTTGTGAAAGATATCTCATTCTGAAGTTGCCAGGTTTTGGTGAGGATCAGTAGATTTTGACCAGAATAATGAAGGAGCTTTAATAGAAATTATGTTCTTCCAAAGTCCAGAAGGCTTTGTTTTAAATGGGAAGTATTCAGTATCTGATACGAACAGTATTGCTTTGTCGATTTACAGTCCAGCACTCTTCATATGGTTACTTAATTCTGTTGGAAATACTCTGAAATGGCTCAGTGGCTGCTTCTTTTCTGGTAATTACATATTCTCTGGCTTCATTATGTTTACATGCCTGTAGAGCTTTATTTGTGCTCTTCCATTAATAAGGGAATTTGTTCACCAGATCTTAGACTGAAATAAGGAGACTTTCCATGATCATTTCTTTTACCTCACACAACCCTAATTCCTATGCCTGAAAACTTTCTTTTTCCTTTTTAATAGTAACTGTGGAAGAAATGAATTAATATTATAGGCTTCCCTGTACTGCATTTCTTATCCATTAAAATATAATGTAAATCTCATTTGTGGTTCGGACTGGTAATTAGTTATAACTTCCCATTTAATTCAGAAAAAACTCTTATCAGTGCAGCTTCTACTCAGGAGTCCAATCCACATAGGCCTTTAAAAGGCTCTTTAATTTGATGAAAATATTTTTTTGGATTTTCTTAATCCTTGGTATTTGATTAGAATATGGAGAATTGAGCAATTATTAGTCCAGGGGATGCCTATGACTCTCCACCTATGTTAATATGTGTTATGTGACAACTTGTTTAGACTCCTTATTTTAGAACAGCATTTGGTCCACATGTGTCATGGCTTAGACACTGTGTTAATTAAAGTTGCTGATTAGATGCCTTAGACCAGCTAAGGTGAACAAACACAGCTTTGATTACCTTACAGACACTGGTAGAACAGTCACATGTGAAACTAAAAAGAGACACAAAGCCTTTACCCACTGAACAAGGGGCTACTGAACAGCTACAAATGATTCTTTGCTACAGGGAGACCCTTTAAAGGAAGTTGGTGAAGTATTTGTGGTTTTTCATTGGTGGTTTTTTTTTTTTTTTTTTTGTTTACAAATGCCACTGCCATTCAATAGTAGTATTTTCTGTCTGGTACCTTTAGTGACATGCTGGAAAAAAATCTTTGCTCCTGTTAAATGCCTGTGGGACAGAACCTGGAAAAACCTGTATGAACCTGGAAACACCTGTATTTTTGAATGAGAAATGGCAGGAGAAGGTTGTACAGAACCTTAACAGCACATTAATGAATGCATAGAAATGAAAGGCATGGAACAGTTAAGAGACTTTCTGCCTTTTGAAGAGTTGTGCAATGTACTAAACCATACCTTAAAAAAAAATATCATTATTACGGTGGAAGGACATGAGGGAAGAGATTGGGAAGCATCTGTGATTTCTGTGTGAACTCTTGTTCAAGTGACTGCTTTGCATGTGAGCTAAAGGTTTATACCATACTTTTGATAGAGACTGCCCCTTGGTGGAAGCATTCAGATCTGATGTGGTTCTAGGAAACAAAACACTGAGATCTTTACCTAGGTGAACTAATAGCTTACCTTCTCCTGTCAAATCGTAAATTCCGTGTGCAAAATACAGCAGGAAAGGACTCCAAGAAAGCTGCTTACCTTCCTGTAAAAGGAGTCCTCTGAGGTACATTGGAAATTAATATATGCTATAGCTTGGCTTGCTTGCATAATACTGAGGCATTCTGTAGGATCTGGTTGCAAAGGAGCTGAGTGACAGATGAGCTTGCTCTGGGAGCAGAGTGTGAAGGTGTTTAGAAACCATCCCAGTAGACAGTGTTGGCCAAAAGACTCTGATGTGGAGTAGAGATATGTGTGGTCACTAAGAATGGGATTCAGTTCCAGGGTATAGTTGTCTACACACAGAATCATAGAATCATCTTGATGATCTTGGTGGCCTCCTCTGGACCCTCTGCAACAGCTCCATGTCTTTCCTGTACTGAGGGCTCTGGAGTTGGACACAGGAGTCCAGGTATAGTCTCACCAGAGCAGAGTAGATGGACAGAATCACCTGTCTTGACCTGCTGGCCACAATTCTTTCGATCTAGCCCAAGACATGATTTGCCTTCTGGGCTGCAAGCGCACATTGCTGGCTCATGTCCAATTTTTCATTCTGCAGTGCCCTGAAGTCCTCAGCAGGGCTGCGCTCAATCAGGACATCCCTCAGCCTGTATTGATACTGGGGGTTGCCCTGACCCACGTGCAGAACCTTGCATTTAGCCTTGTTGAACCTCATGAGGTTCACATGGGCCTACTTCTCGAGCTTGTCCAGGTCCCTCTGGATGGCATCCCATCCCTTGGATGTGTCAACTCCACCACTCGGCTTGGTGTCACCTGCAAACTTGCTGAGGGTGCACTAGATCATGTCTGTGTCATTGATGAAGATATTAAACAGTGCTGGTCCTAGTACGGACCCCTGAGTGACATGGGTATCTGCATGTGAGCTGTGAGCCTTAATTCATACTATTATTAATGGGGGCTCAATTCAGTTGCTTGCACGTAGATGTCTAGTGTGGTTTTGGGTGGTCTGGCTACTTTAGCAGTGCAGGTTTCTTGAAGATGTGGAGTCCTATCTGCCAGCTCCATACAGATGCCAGAGATGATGGAGAGCATCTCGGATGTCTCCATACTGTGCACCTCCAACTGATTTGAGCCCTGAGATCTTTCAGTGGACTCTGGAGAGACATTCAGATAATAAGGTCCAGGTGTCTAATGTGAGTGGACTTCAGCAGAGCTGAACTCTATTACTAGTTTAGACATTTAACTCACATGTGGACATGAATGTTTAGATGCCTACATTTAGGGTGGAATTTGTATCCAGACAGGAGACACTCAAGTGTGGATTAGAAATGGATGAGTTTTAAGGACTTTGCTTTTCATAAGGTAAGTGGGTTTTTTGATATCACTCCTTTTCCCAGGTGTTCCTTAATCACTTTATGCTATTTCTGTTACAAGACATTCAATTGCCATATTTAAATGTTTTTTGTAGGTTCTCATGTAGTTATGGAATGTAATGTATCAAGTGGCATAAATGGCTTGATTCCATTCTGGCAAGTTAATGATGAGGATGTTGATAGCTTTGATAGCACCTACAGGGAACAGTTTTATGAGTAAGTATCCTTATACATTGAATTGTAAGTATATTTCTAGATGAAGTAATCTGCAGTAATTTGCAGTGAATTCACCATAAAGTTGACTACTCCTCAAATGTCAGAAGTCATTGAAAGACAGATTAGATATATCTGATACAAAAGTAATGAAGCAATCATATGTAGGTTTTTATAATGCTGTTGTGAAACATAATTTTATAAGGTTTACTTATGCATGTGTTCTTATGCAATCTTTTTTTGCTGATAGATTAAAGCCTGCTCTCTGTCATTAGTATGGGAAGGACAGATTGTTCCAAGATAAAAAATCACCCCGCTTACTCTTATTGGTGAAATTGATCCTTTTCAAAGTAGAGAGACAGCTGCTAATCCTCAAGAACAGAAAGCAGAGGCTCTTTTTGCGGGACATATAGGGCTTGTTAACATTCAGGAAAATTAAACACACTAGGCTGATAAAACCAGCAATTTCTTTTGAGAGAGCAGGACTCCTGTTACTCAATGACTGGCCTATTCCATAGCGGAGTGTGGATGTACTGTTTGCTTCTTCATTGTAACAATCACTGCTGTTAAACATAACCCTTAAAATGTAGTGCAAAGAAGAAAGGAAAAAAAAGAATCTCAGCTGATCAGTTCACATTCATGCAGAAGCATTGCTGTCTCCACAAAGTGCCATAATCACTGCAAAGTGTGGCTGGAGATTTGGGTTGCAGACTGCTTTTAAAATTATCCTTTTCATTCATCTGTATTTGGCCACAAGAAGGAATCTTAGTTCTAGTTTGTCCCAGGTTCCTTTAGGGGAAATATTGATTTCATCATAGATCTGTATACTTGGTTGTTTTCCTATAAATATTAGGGCCCCAACTTATGTCTCTAAGGCACAACAAAGTCCATTATTCCTTAGGGCATGAAGTTTCTCAGCTTCACCAGTTAAGACACATGTGCAGCTCTGTGTAACTATGTTTGAAGTTACTATAAGTCTATAACCGCAGCTGTTTCTGAAACCAACTTAGTGCTGCTAATAAACACATCTTCCTGAAAAGCATTTAATATATTTAACTTGAGGCAGTTCTCTGTTAAGATTTTTGGCTTGCTTGGAAGGGATCTCCATTTCTCATCGCTACCCTGCCTGATAATTTTCAGACGCCAGAGTTGACAGTGTGCAAAATACATCTTGTTCAAGTTCTAATTAGGATTAATAGTTCAAAATAAGATATCCAGTATCAGAGAAATAAATCTAATTGCAATAATGTTTTATTTCAAAAAATCGTAGCATTTTCTCAGCAATTAAATTTGCAGAGCATTTGCTAGTAGCAAAACACACTGTAGGCATGGCCAACATTGTGGACTTGAGGGCTTATACCTAGGAGATAGTTCTTTCCTCTGCTGGGAGAAAAGTTAAAACTGACTTGAACAAATCTGAACATGTTGCAAAATGATGAGGTTTGTATTGACATTCCATGACAGAAGTTGCTGGCAATTATATATGTAACAGAAACTGGTTCTTCAGGGTGTTCTGCAAAATGAGATTCCCTCCTTGAGTACATAAGGTCACATCACTTTGGTATACAGGGTAGGATGCCAGTTTGTAGGTACCTTCCTATTGTGGCTCTTCCCACCCTATACTTGTAAATCTACCTTAGAGCAGGATAGTATTTGGCAGGGTAGCATATTATGTCCCAAGCCTCTTGTGACACTAGATATCAGACTTAAAGGCATGTTTGTTGTCGTTTGACACCAGGGTCACACAGCTTTTACAAATTTTGTTCATCATTATTTCCGAAGTTGTTTGGTGCAATTGATTGTGGACACTGTGGGCTTGGGGAGTCTTCTAGTGTGCTTAGACAGGTTCCTGGTTCATCATCGGTATAAAGAATTCTGGAAGATGATGTTTCTTTTGACAGTTTTATTACTAGTTATTACTGATTTGAATAATCTTTTATTCACAGAATCATTTAGGTTGGAAGTGACCTCTTGAGACTGTCTAGTTCAACCCTCCCTGTTCAAGCAGGGTCAGATAGAGCAGGTTGCTCAGGGCTGTGTCCAGCTGGGTGTTGAATATCTCCCCAGGTGGAGACTTCACAACTTCTCTGGGCAACCTGCGCCAGTGTTTGACCACCCTGACAGTAAAAAAGTGTTCAGATGGAATTTCAGATGGGAAGGTGTTTCAATTATGTTCGTTGCCTCTTGTCTTGTCAGTGGGCACTACTGAAAAGAGCGTGGCTCTCTCTTCTCCACTCCCTCCCATCAGGTATTTACACACATTGACAAGTTCCACCACCTTTCCTCCACTCCATAGCCACTTCTCCAGGCTGAACAATCCCTGCTTTTGAATATGGCAGATGCTCTGCTCCCTTACTCATTTTCATGGCCCTGCCCTGGACTTGCTCCAGTAAATCCATACATCTCTTGTACTGGGGAGCCCGAACTGTGTGCAGCTCTCCAGATATGGCCTCACCAGTGCTGAGCAGAGAGGAAGAATCACCTCCTTCAGCCTGCTGGCAGCACTCCTCCTAATGCAGTTCAGGATGTCAGGGGACTGGTTATTCCTCCTCAGATGCAGGATTTGCATATCGCTTTGAACTGTATGAGATTACTGTCAGCCCATTTCTCTAGCCTGTCAAGGTTCCTCTGGGTGGTAGCATGTACCAGCCACCCCTTTGAGCTCTTGTGCAGATGATAGAAAACTAAGGGTGCATTCTGTCCCAGCCAGCCAAACAAAAACCCAACAACCCAATATGTTTGGAAAATGCCAAGTCACCTCTGGTCATGAGGCTGCTTGTTGCAGGATGATATTAACTGTACGTCTCTGGCTTCTTAGGTTTATAGAAGTAAAAAAAGAATGTTACTGTGTTTGTAGATAGATGAATCTCTCCCATATTGAGCACTGATATTTCAGTTTCTCTACAGATGTTTCCTTTTTACGCTTTTCTAATGACAGAGAGAAGATGCCTCATGGAGTTGCTCTATCTGGAACAAAATTTACCATTTCAAAAGTGGAAGTAAAGGATTATGCTCATAAATTTTTCTGTCACGTCATATATGGTTCTCGACAATTTACAGCCTACATCAAATTGGAATACCCAAGTAAGAGATCTCATCTTGATAAAATAGTGATCTATGATGCTTACTTCTTGGTTAGTTCATCCTACTTAGAGCTGTGTGATGTACTGTTGTGCAAATTGGCCAATGCAGCTCAATACCTTTCTTTCTGATTTTTCTTTGTCATATTCATAGCAAAATTAAAGAAAATGGGTATTTTAATTTGCTTCATTTTCTCATTCAGTGATTTAGAAAACAATAATGAAAGACTCCAATTTATTTGAAGCAAGTATTAGACCTCAGTGGAATACTGTCATTCATTTTACACACTTAAAGAAGCATGTGGGTCAGTGAAGACTGTCTAGAAGAGCAGTGAAAATGGCCAATTCTCTAAAAAAGCTCAGAGGAAGACATAACAAAGTATGGAATGGACTGTCAAAAGGACATGAATGTATATGTGGACCTGGTTGTTCTATCCTGCAGTAACAAATAACGGGCTGAGATTGCCAGGAGAAAGAAGAAAAAAAAATAAACCCATTTATATAGTAGGAGAAACTCTAATGGTGATGATAGTGAAAGAATGAAATAGATTGCATGGAAAGATTATGGACTTCCCATTACTGATGCACGTGCTTTGTTATCACCCTCTAGATAGGCTCATGCATGTTGATTGGGAGCATCCTGCCACTGGGAGCATCCTGCCCCAGTCTTGCACTCAGAGACAATGATGTTTGATCTATTGTTGACTAGCCTGAAGTTTTCTTTTTAGTAGATGAACTTAAAGGTAAAATGAGTTTTAAAAGCTCAAATGCAAGGCTGAAGAAGTTAATAATTTATAAGCAGATACACAGAAAAGCTTATAACTAGATGTTATAAGTGCCCATTTAATTTAAATTTGGCAGCAGAAGAGCTTCTGCTCTGTTGTGCTTGTATTGAGCAGGCTTTCTCAACTATGAGCCAAACCTTTGACAAATGTTCTCAAACTTACCTTTAACTGGCCACATTGTGAACAAATACTTGACTGAAAGTGGATCTGAGCTCTTGCTTGTTATATAAATTCATTATAAAGATTATCAGGGTGGGATTTAACCTCAGAAATCCTTTAATATGCATGAATTGAAAATACAGTTTGTGAAAGGTGTTTTAAGGACAACAAATCTGTAAAGGACAACAAATTAGTAGGTTCAGTGACAGATCTTTGAAGAAGCTAGAGACAATGGAAAGCTGGTTGATCTGGGAAAATAGCATTTTCAGGAAACCACTTCCCCAGTTCTGACTTTCTTGCTTTCTGATGGGTAGAATTTTGTACAAGAATTCTCCTTCTACTGCTGCACTGGAGTATGCATCAATATTTGGTGTTTCAGTTGAGGAGTAGCCTCATTTGTCGCATTGCTAAGGTACCTTTTCTCTGAAAGATAGAAGCAGGCTGGTCAAATAACAGAATTTGCCAAAGGCATATGTGGAAAAAAACCAAAACCAAAACCAAAAAAACCTAATCCTTGTCCTACTCATACATTAGTTCTTTTTTTTTTTTTTTTAAATATTTTACTGACTAAACAATTTCAAGCACCTCTTTTGTCTTTATCTGGTTCTCACATATAACTGTATCTTGTTTGGTTTTCTCTCTTCTTATTCCACTCTATTACAGTTCGGAATGTTCAGGGTTACTTAATTGGAGGAGGAGTTTCTTTGACATTTTTAGTATTTTTCACATTATTTATCTACAAGATCTTCAAAATTGATATTGTTCTTTGGTATCGGGACTCCTGCCATCCTTTCCTGGGTAAAAAAGGTATGTTTGTGTAACAGTGCTGTGTGTTGTCTTGAGCCTTCACCTTCCCTTGCAAAGCAATGCGTTAACCTCATGGAGTATGATTGCTCTTCCTTGGGATTTTTGAAAGGATAACATCTATTTAGGATGTTTAGAATTAGTTCAGATAACAAAAGCATCTACAGGAGAAGAATCAGCAACTTTCGATGAATCCAGTGCTACCATTCCTTTCCCTGAAGACCCGCTTCAGTGGTTTGAATGCTGTTCTAACATCAGTTGTCCAGACAGCAGTTGTTCAGATTTCTTTTAATTACTGTTCTTGCAGAAAGCAATAATACAGTGGAGTTGTTGGGTGTTTTTAATTTTACGTAGACAAACCAGGACAAATTTCACTTTCTTTTGTTTTCTATTTGAAGGCACTTCTGATTATTTTACTTTCTGTAAATTCCTGGCAGTCAGGAAAATGTTGATGGGGTGTTGTCTATGAGAGTGTGCTGAAGTATGGGTCATTTCCAAACATCTGAGAGGAGGTGCACAGCTAGAGAAAGAGAAAATATTTTCTAGAGATATTGAGGTTCTGTTAGATTTCTTTGAAGTCTTTTAGATTTGGTCTTTCTGAAAAGTTTGTTCCAAGATACCTAATACAGTGCAGATCCTGAAAGTTGCCAAATACTTTGTTTTGGTTTTCCTGTCTAAATGGTTGCTGTGTTTTGAAACTCCAGGTTACAAAAATGACCCATGAGTTATATGACAACTGGAATTTTAAGTATTCAGTGGTACTACTGGAAGTGCTATTTTCCAGATAATTCAGTAATAACATTTTTTCATTTAGAGTTCAAAAAATAATATTCAAACCTACTTAATTTTGCAGGTCTCTTTTGCCTATTCAGATACAACATATGGAATTCTAGAAGGCCTGTTTCCACAAATATTTCAGGCTTGGTACATGCTTAGATAATAGTAGGATTAAGTCCTAAAACAATTATTCAAGTGGGGAAAAAATTGCGTTTAGAGATTTACGTTGTTTGTTTCCTTACTTGTTTTTGTGTCTTTAGAATCCACTTTTATGTAACTCCTTTTGCTCACTCTTCAGTTTCAGATGGGAAGCTCTACGATGCTTACATTCTGTATCCAAGGAACAGAGAGAGCTGTTTGTATTCATCAGATATTTTTGCTCTGAAGATACTGCCAGAGGTCTTAGAAAGGCAGTGTGGATATAACCTCTTCATATTTGGGAGGGATGATTTACCAGGAGAAGGTAAGTTATCTAAAGACAAGTTACACCTGGGTTTTCTCATTGGCAGCTGCAAATACAACTCAGAAACAGGCAATCAATCAGTTGTGATTCTAAATATCTCCCACCATTGAATGAGCTATGATTTTGTTATTCTCTCTGATGGAGAATGAGAAATACAGCACTGGGTACTCCCCTGATATTTATTTTAGCCTTTCCCTTGTCATTCTTTAGCTCTTCCAGGTTTTTTCAGTGCCTGGCTAGCCTAGATTTCTGGAGATAGAAAGATGTCAAGGGGAAGAAGAGTTGAAATTGTGGTTGTGGATGATCTCTAAGGGTCAGGGTTCTTCTCAGGGTTAACTCGTATGGTTTTTGTGTGGCATTTAGCATATTTTGCTGTTTTAGAGCTAATTGTCTACAATGCCATTGAATGAAGGATTCTTTGCTTTCTCTTCTGCTTGCATGTAACAGAAAACAGTTAATCATATCAGTACAAGCCATTTAAAGGCAAAGGTCACAGTTGTATCCAGGCCTGTGGTTTTTGAACTTGTTTTTTTGCAATTGCACCTATGATGCTAATAAAATGGCATTAGCAAGGTTAGTAGATAGTTGGTAGGACTTCTTTGTTTATGCAGAAGAAGAATATAGACATGCAGCCTGATGGGGTTGGATTGTGTTGCATTGGCCAAATCTTTATTTGTTGGCTAGTCCAAAATAACTGCTTGCATGCTCTTTACCTGTACCTATTTGTGAGGTAAAGTGTGTTGGCTCAAATATCAGACAGTGAATGAAGCAGCTGCAAGATAACACATTGGTAACATAAAATAGAAACACAGAGCCTTAATTTTGCACAACCTTTTTCTCTACAGCTATGATCAGCATTGCTGATGAAAAAATCCATCAAAGTAGAAGAGTGATAATTGTTTTAGTACCAGAACCCTCCTGTTACAGTGTTATTGAAGATGTGTCTGAAAAGCAGCTAGCCCTATATAATGCTCTCATCCAAGAAGGCATTAAAGTAATTCTCATTGAACTTGAAAAAATCCAAGATTATGCGGACATGCCAGAAGCCATCAAATATATTAAACAAAAGCACGGGGCTATCCGATGGAAAGGGGACTTCTCAGAAAGGTCTCACTCAGCAAATACCAGATTCTGGAAGAAAGTACGTTACCACATGCCATCCAGAAAAAGTGCATCTTCATCAGGATTGCATTTGTTACCGAGAGACTTTAATTCTCCCTAAGTAACAACAGAAGAATGATACTTATTGACCAATCCAGTTCACGTGGTTGGTGATGGATGGATTGAAGGTCACATGTATCTGTGTTGTGCAGACAATTTCATGTGAATTTTCTGGATTGAAGGTACTACAGCTTTGTCTACAGACGTGAATCATCCTTTCTTCTGGACAGATCAACAGAACACCTTGTAATGTTGTCAGTAGCACAGTGGTGACATGGAAACCTTGTAGGAAGGTACATGAGGCCTTTTCCAAGAATTGCACTGTGGGATTCTTTTGGTATTAAAAATGGAAGGGGAAAAAAACTATCAAAACCCCGGAAAACTAGTTTTTCTGCAATTAATGATTGAATATGAAGGGAACTGTATTAATTATAATTGTGATATTGTGTAATGGGTGTGGCTGATGCCAGTAAATGTTTTTGTTTCAATTTTTAATGAAATGACATAAAACCTTTATTTGTTACAAGTTTGTTATTTGCTCAGAGATAAATCCCTCCGTGTTACTGTATCAGTGTGGTGTTGTCCAAGAGAAAAGCTAAGGGCAATCCCAGCCCCCCAAAAGCGCAATTGAACCTGACAGAGGATAAATATACTTCCTTCATCTTTTTTTTTTTTACTTTTTAAAGAACTATGCCATTTTTAGTGAACTGTCCCATGCAGACATTGTAAAAATTCCGTTGTAATGCTGTACTGATTAAAAAAACCAAAAATCTCCAGAGGATTTTTTTTCTAGTTAAATGGTTTAATATATTTGTCCTTATTACCCCAGTGGAACAATTAACTAATGACACAGAATCTCTCATGGGGAGTACAGGATGGTTGGCTTCATCTGCCTCAACCTTAAGGACCAGATCAAGGAGCTTCAGTGCACCCACTTCTCTTGGGTTGTTGTTGCTGAAGGAGAGCAAGTCTTTCTTCTTCTTCCCAGCCAGGGTGTTCACTCTTTCATTTGTCAGCTCTGAAACTTGAACCTGAGTGAACAGAATTATGTGACAGAAATTGTTATTTTACTGAGAAGAATTTTCTCCTAGATTGGTGAGGTTATCTGGTTCCCAGATGGTTCTGGTGCTTTTCTTCTCCCGTTGCAATAGCTGGGCCATGCTTTTTTGCTCCAGGTATGTTTAGAAAACAGAGCTAAAATAGGATTGTTGCCCCTTACTCCTTAAAGTGAGAGATGCCCCGAGTTACCCTCTGCAGCTTCTTGCTTTTCTCGTTTCCCCTGATGATGTAAGGAATTTGAGGTGACTGTCTACCTGATTTTGTTGGGGCTAGATGAATTGAGGCTGCAGCTGCAGCTTCCATACAGCTGTTTGGGAGAGAAAGTTGTCAAAAGCTACTGTGCAGGTTGAATCTTTCCTCTCTTTTTTTTTTTTTTTTTTTTTCCCCCCCACAATGTTTTCTATGACACAATTTTGTTAACTCTGAAGTTATGTTTGACTTGTGAGTTGGCAGTGGTGTAGTTTATAATGCTAAATTATTTTTTTGGGGGAGAGAATAGCCAAGACAGAAGTGTCAAGGGAGGGACAGTTTGGGCTGTGAAGTGTCACATTCACTGAGCTGTTGCACACAATCAGCTTTTAAATGCACTGTGTGTTTGGTAACAGCCTGTTGTAACATAAAAGAGCCTTGAGATCCACCTGATGTTACTGACACCCATCTGAGCAAGGCTAACTGTTATGTTTCACATCAACAGAAGAATTTAGTGGGACAAAAGCTGTACGGTTTGATCACAGAACTCTTCTGTAAGAAGATCCCTATATCAAATGTGAAGACTCGACACTGGTAGTATGGTGTTTGTACTCTGAGGACTAGGGTACAATACTGACTTTGCACTCGCAGTGTGCAGGCCAGCCAACAGAGTTCCAGCAACTTCAGGCCTCCTAAGTCATTTGTTTGCTGACTGGAATACATTGTATGAAAAACTGCTACTTGTTATCCCTGCCTTTGGTGGAAAGTTATTTTACTGAGCCAAAATGCTGTTTTTAAAAAATATTTGTTCCTTTTGATATATTTATACAACTGATGCTAAAGTTTTCATGTGTTTTTTTGTAAAGACACTTTGAAGAAATGTCCATTTTTTGATTCAATAAAGCACTACAGTTTTTTTCTTACTGCGCTGCTTTTTTGTTTGTTTGTTTGTTTCCCCCCATTCCTCCACTCCAGCATGCTGAGAATGAACAACTGCAAGCGGCAGTCTTGACTTGAAGGGTCTTAAGCAAGCCTGCTGCATTAGATCTGCGTTCAGATTAAGTGTGTTTGGGGGACAGGTCTCATTAACCATTGTGTTAATCTGGTCTTGGCACATCAGCACTAACCACCTCACCCTGCCTGGGCAAGTAGCAGCTGTGAGCTTGACTCTGCTCTGTCCTGTCCTCTCCTTGCAGTGAGGTCCAGCTAGAGCAGCCCCAAGGCTCCTGGGACCATCACAGTCTCCAGCAGTGCCCCACTGACCAACCTTCTGCTGCAGCTCCCCAAGAGCTGGGAGAAATGCAGGAGACCTCAAATAGAAGAGATGTGAAGGGTTTCTCAGCAGTCATGGGGAGGCATCATGCTCTGTGTAGCTCTTTGGGCAAGTTCTGACTTCCTAATATGCTCCAAGAAAGCCAGAGCTTGTCGGCACATCATCAGCAAACTCAGCAGTTATCTATGCTAGGTCAAGTGGAAAATAAAGTTTTCAGAGATGTCTTAATTAGAAAGGAATGATATTGTGACCAGTATTCTGCATTCTTGAGAAGGGATTTTATAGATTTTGAATTAAGTTATTTATTTGTATTATCTGTCCATGTTTTAACAATTAATTTTTATTGCATTTAGGAATATAATCTGTTTAAGAACAAAAGGTCCTTCTTAGATTGACAGAGGAACTTGTACTAACTAATATTACTGTAAAAGGAAGGGAGGGAATTACTTATGCAAAATGACATTATTATTTGGAAAAACAATGTAAGTTTTATGTTACAGTTATTAGTCTACTTTTAGTCTTTTGTGTAATTAAGTGATGCAATTCTATGGCTTTTCTGTCATTTCTTTATCTAAATCCAAAACTTTGATGTGATGATTCTATGTATTCATAAGGAATGTTGAATTGAAACAGACAAAAAAAATGTTTTTCTTCAATTATAGTGATGCTTTCTAAAATACGGATTTATAATAGAATTATTATCAATCTGTTAATAGTTTTGTGTGCTTAGAAGCATATTAATTTTTAAATTCAGAGTGCAGGAGCCCAGCCATTACCCAGTTGCTCTTTACTTGGTGCTCCTGTCAGCAGCTATTCTTTCCTAGTCAAATGATGTTGGCTATGAGTGAAGAGTGAAAATTGGAGGTGGAAACCACCAGCTGGGAAGTTTTATATATCGACGCTTGCAATTTCTTGGAAGGTAAGCGTGCTGAGGAACAGGCAGGTCACCATTAGTGACAGTTCATCAGGCTATGGAGCATGAATGTGGGTGGTTTGGACACCTTCCTAGCATGACATATCACCTTCATTGCTTTGGGAATGCAGGTCCAGGCAGGTGAGTCTTCTGGGAACATGCAGAAGGGCAAATAAAACCTTTGAGATATCTCCATGGCAATAACTGTATTTACAGGGCATTAGTTCTTCAGTGCTGTTGAATCTAGGTACACACCACAACTGTATCCTGACCCCACGCTGCAATGTAATGTAGATTCAAACTAGCTCTGTGGCTTTCCCTGGAAGGAAAGCCAGTCTGCAGCTATTATAGAAGGGAGTGATGAGCACATTCTGCCCAGGCTTCCAATAGAGCCCCAGCACATATTCTGGTGATGAACTATCAGTGCTTAGAAAGGCTGAAATATTGTGAGAAGTTCCAGTGCAAACACTTGATTAACATTGAGTTAAAGTTGCCAGCCCCCATTTCCCGCTGACCCCAAAGCAATAAGTAGCGAAGACCCATTCTGTCAGCTACCAGTGCTTCATTTTTCAGTCCCTCTTTTCAGACTCAACTGTTGCTTTATTCACCCAGGAGCCCTGGATGTTGCTTCCCTGAGCAATCTCTGTTCTGCCTGGACTACCAGCATAAATATATAGTCACAGTTCCAGTGTTGTGAATTTTTTCCAACAAACTACTGCTATGGCTACAAACTTTGAGCAATTACTAGCATAAACCAGCTGTTTACACAAGTCTTCTATAATGTTACAGAAAGCACTCATGTTTTCAGTAGAATTATTTACATGCATCTGAAAAAGGTAACAAAGAGTTACAGAAGCTGTTTCAGTACCACACGGATCCTAAAAACAGATGATGGGTCAAGCAGTAAAGGATGATGGTAAACGTATGTGTTTCTGGTTTAAAAAGGAAATAATGGAAAGGCAGGAGCTGGGCTGAGATGATGAACTGATGAGCAGATAAGATCTTAACCAGCCGAAAGACTCTTCTTTTAGTTTATTTGTTTGGTTGGGTTTTTTAAAATTATCTGAATAATTTGAATATTTGTATGTTAGGTATCGCACAAGAAAGCTTTATTTCTGTCAAAAATAATATAGTTCAGGTATTTCTAGTAACATAACAATACTTTCTCCTCTTCTTCCCTAGTCCATAATATTTTTTGTTAGGTTTCTTGGGAATTTTTTTGTTCAATGCTACATTCAAACATGGCAGCCCAAACCAGTAGAAAAATACTAAAAAAAAGGTTATACCAGATGCAATGGACAAGAATTCAGGTGCAGACCTGCTTTTTTGCAGTTCATCAGTGAAATGGAATGCTGCTTTATCAGCTGCTCATGATATTTCTAGAATAGCACTAATCCATTTGTTTTGTAGATATTTTTAGGCCAGTGTTTTTGTCAGATAGCATTGTGTATTTGTGGCTAGGTCTTTTGGTTTATTCATAGAAACACTCCTCTCACACCTTTGGGAAGAAAATGAGCTGCTTTTTTTTTTTTCTTTTTTTTCTTTTTTTCCCCTCAAAACCCCCGTGTGATATTGGAATTAAACTTGGTAAGTCATGGGAATCTTGATAGCAAGTTCTTCTCCTTAGTCTGTGATTTTGGATGGCAAGCTGTTATTTTTGTGCAAAAAAAAAAAAAATTAAAAAGTTAAAGAATAGTGGTGCAATTTCTGAGTATACAAGGAACACAAGTAAACTTTGTAGTGAGCCAGGCCTCTGGGTCACATACTTTTCTTCCAGTTGTTGTGCCCCTGGTAAATTATATAAAAACTTAATTTTGTTTGTGTGAAAGCACTGACGAAAACATCAATATGAAGGCAATGGCTGTTTCCCTGGTGAGTTCCCACCATGACTGTAATTACTGCCACACCTTGGCTCTTCCCTTTTCAAGCATCTGCTGTCATCTTTCACTAGTTGGCTTCCCAGTCATCCTTGTAATTCTGGTTTTGCAATGTAACTCAGCTTTCTCTGCTCTACCATGATAATCAGCTTCCAAGCTGAAGGCGATAAGGATGTTGAAACAAACCAACAGAATAGTGTGACGTAACTGAATGCTACAACACTACTTTTTTGCATTTTCCATTTCCAGTTTTCCACTCCTATTTTAACCTTTCTGAATCGAAAGTTTAGCATGCCCTGCAGTTGATTGTTTTTGAATACTTCTTCCTCAATAGAATTTTTTTCTGTTCTCCTATTGTATAATATATACATTTAAAAAAATACATTAGAATGTTTTTCCTGCAGAAGTTTGTCAGTTCCTCCATCTATTTCAGATGGAAAGAAGGAGATCTCACATCTGGCAGCAGCTCTTGCCATACTTCAAGATTACTGAGCCTGCAACTTCATACACCAGTTACTCTGGAATTTAGGACAGAAACTGCTTGGACTCCCCTAGTGAAATATGCAGAAAACTTAAGAATTTTGCTTTGTTCTTAGTTATTGTAATTTCTTGGATCATATCCTTACTTCTATTAGTTTTGCTGCCTTCCCCTCCCATAGTTGCCATTCACTTTCTCAAAAGATACGAGATGATTAATGTGGTTTTGTGGCCACATGTAATTCTTTTGCTTATTCTGATTGCACTGAATTCCTCTTTTATTGCTCACTTTTATAGCTAAAGAATATTTTATTAAATATTTAAATTTACCTTGTGAATCTAAACTCTATCTCACTTTTGCCAGTGTTCATGGCTATGACCTTAAAACCAGATCTTTGTTTACTGGTCAGTCCCATGTCCCATTTCTCTTATGTTTTTTGCTGAAGCAGATTCCCCCAGCTGAGTTTTAAGCCTTCCTGCAGATAATGTAGGAGAAAATTAATTTCTTGGAAGAATGAAAACCAATAAATAATTTTCTTTGGGGGAAAAAAGGATAAATTTTGCCATAAAGACTGCCTGGCATTTCTACTAGAAACCTGCTAGAAGTAAAAATTATCTCCTGTGCTCTACTGGTGAATAATTTGTAACTGCAAGATGTTTGATTACCACACTTACAAATAAAATTCTTGTAAGATGGATGTCTGCAAGATGTAAATGCTAATCTAGTTGCTCAGTGTTAAAACCAAAATGGGGTTGCTCAGTAAAATGGAGTTCTACATTCTCAGCACTGCAAGCACATTTAGCCTTGACATTTCTAGTATTCCCATTTGGGATGATTGGCATCAAAATAGACTGTTTTACGCAGCTTTAACTGTGCCTAAATAATTACCTGCAATTGCATTTCTTGATATTGTTTCTTGTAGTTTTAAAATTTTTGTATGTACAATATTCTTAATGTCTTCATCAAAGTTATCTTGTACAACAAAGCTTGAAGTAGAAATGGCAGAAAAAAATAAATATCAAGGGCTTTAAAATTCTGTTATGTTTTTGTTTGGCCTTTTCAGTTTCAGAGAAAAAAAAAGATATGTGATGATTATGTATTGCAGCCAAAACCAAAACATAAGATTGTGGCTACAAATCACATGATTCTGCCTTAAATGTACGTCCGGATGTCTTAGAGACATGGTGTGACTACAATCTCTTTTCACGTGGAAGAGATGATTTACCAGGCGCAGATAACACAGAAGATTACCAAATTCTATAATTTCCTTTACAAAAGTAGCAAGTATGCTTGCCTGTCATTGTCAATTGCCTTAAAAAAAAATCAGAGCAAGTGTTGCCCTGATTTTTGCAGAGTAAATCAGTTGATGTGCCAGACCTGTTGTCCACACAATGCGTGTTTCAAGAGACTTTATTTCAGACTAACTGCTGTCAAGGACTGTTGATAGCAGGGCCAAGCAACTGGAGCTTGTCATCAAGTTTTACATCCTCTGAAAGGAATCTGTTCCATGGGCTCCAACATCGTTTGGTGGTACAAAGTATTTGGGGTGGGTTTGAGAGGGAGATCAGCTTCAAAAGCACTCTCCCGATCAAACAAAAATGCTAATGCAACCACATGCATATGCCTGAAGGAGGTTTATATATGTGAAAACGGAAAGTTGTCAGTGTTAGAAATCAGGAACACAATTGATTTTGAAAGCTGGAACAAAACTACAGCAGGATGCAGAAAAACTAGAGGTTTGTGGTAATGAAAGGCAATGGTCTAAATTCACCACAGGCAACTTCAATCCTATCCCTACCTAAGCGCATGCTCTCACTCTGATTTCCTTCTATGAATAACTCAAAAGGATTTAGTTGTTTACTGCAGGTAATATTCTCCCTTCATTGTTTATGTAATGTTTATCAAATAAATAAAGCAGATGCATGCCACCATCCAATGAAAAAACACTGCACAGATATGATCAGGGGGTTGTTTGGATAACTCTTTGCTTAGCATCACCTTCTTTGCTGGAGCTGGTGGTTCCTGGTCTGCTTTAGGGTGTCCCTGGTGACCATCTCAAAAGTTCATGCAGACCGGTGTCAGTGTCCACTTTCCTTGGACAATGCACTTCTCTGCTGTTCCCTGTAATTTCTGTCTTGTGACTTCCATGTTCTGTATATTTTTCTGTCTCATGAAATCCAGCCTTTCAGCTTTACTATAACGCGTTTTTTCTAAATTCTGATTCATATCAACCATTGAACAGTTGAATGATTTAATAGTTCTCATTTTACCTATTCATTTCGGTATTGTTTTAACAACACCTTTTATACCAAACACGTTTTTACTAGAAACATTTTTTCACTATTAGTAGTATTATAATGAAGACAGGAAAAAAAGCAAACAACAAACAATCAAAATCAAACAACAAACAACTACATACAGTAAGACCTCTGGCATGTATGTCTCAGAAAGAATTCTTGAAAAGCAAATGTTTTTTTTTAAATCAGTGCTTTAGAAAAATGTAGTCGATCAGATTATGGAACACCTCACTCGTGTTTATGGTAACTAGATCTATTCCAACTCATAGATGTTTGTTCGTGGTGCAAAATAATACAGAAACTAGAAATCTTGCATAAAAATTATTTGACCTAACACAGTGAGTTCATAAGAAAGGTTTCCAAAATGAAATATGCATATAATTGCTGACTGAAGAGAGGCTAACTGACTGCACAAATCCTGCTGTCTTTGCTGAGATGAATAAATCCATTCTCTGTGTTCCTCCCAACAGGCTAATGCCTGAAGCTGCTACAAGGTGCCTCCAGCCAGCATTATGTACCTTGAATTGATGGAGGACAATATATGCAGGTATAGCAGAGAGTAATCTCTCATCTTTGCTTATCCGTGGCTACCACATGTTGGGCAGGATGGTTTAACGTGTTTCCGTTCGGTAAATACAATAGTACCAGAAAGTGGAATGAAAGAAGTACCAGAAGTAGAATGAAAAACCAGGGTGAAAGGAGCAGGACATGTCTGGATCATTCTCCACAGTTTTTGCAGAATACTTGCAATTTGCTTAGCAAATGTGTTTATGATATATTTTTAACAATAATGTGAATATCTACCTTGATAATTCTAAAAAGTCCATGACTTCTGCCTACTTTGGGAGAAAGCTATAAAACAGCTTTCCTCTGCCTTACTGTCTATTTTAGTAGTTAGTCAACAAGTGACAATGCAGCCTCAAATGCTCATATCCGATTCTGTGTTTGCCACACCACATTTGAAGAATGTCTGCTTCGAAGAACTCTGACTCCAGCCATGGCGTGCGAGTGAAACAGGGAACTGAGAAACACCAGCATAGAGAGAACATAATGTTCCCAGAACAGCCACAAGCTACGTAAGCTCTGCAAAGTGTCAGGGCTACTTAGGAGCTGTTAAGCTTTCTGGCAAAGACTTCGCAGCTAAAGTTCAAGCTTAAGGGAAAATATCTCAGGGACATGGTTTCAGACTAAATGAGGGCAGATTCAGGCTGGACATGAGGAAGACATTTTTTACGATGAAGTCTGGTGAAACACTGGCCCAGGTGCCCAGAGAGGTGGGAGATGCCCCATCCCTGGGAACATTCAAGGTCAGGCTGGACGGGGCTCTGAGCAACCTCATCTAATTGAAGATGTCCCTGCCCATTGCAGGAGAGTCAGCCTAGATGATAATTTAAGGTCCCTCCCAACCCTAGCTGTTCTGTGATTCAGTGTGGCTGTCTGGGGAATTTAGACCAAGCCGTCAAAGCACTCTTTTGAGGAAGCCAGTAAAACTGTTGATGCTCCTAAGATGCTCCTGCCAACAGGCTCTGTAGCGTTGAGGGAACCTTTCTTTTCCAGTGTAATGCTATCTCGTTAGCTAGAGAAGTCTGCAGCTGCTTGTACTACAAAGCAAAGCAAAGCAAAGCAGAGCAAAGCAAAGCAAAGCAAAGCAGAGCAAAGCAAAGCAGAGCAGAGCAGAGCAGAGCAGAGCAGAGCAGAGCAAAGCAAAGCAAAGCAAAGCAAAAAACAGAACAAAACAAAACAAAGCAAAAAAGAAGAAAGTCACCCCAAATCTTGCAATCTTTTGAGGATTTCCTGCCGGCTCCCCCCACGCCTGCCCTGGGGCGGAGGCCGAGTCCCGGCCGCGGCAGCACAGAGCAGGGGACACGACAGGTCAGACGGTGGTTGAATCGAGGTGGCCGCCTCACCTGGTGCCAGCGCCTACCTTTTTCAACAGAAAGCGCCTCTTGCCGAAAAACCGTATTTTTTCGCAGCCTGGGTATAATCAGCATCGCCTGCCAGCGCCGGGACACCTGCCTCCCTGCGCTGGGGCGGGGTGGGGAGGCGACCCGGACCTGACGCGGGGCTACCTCACCGCCGCAGGGACACTCAGGTCCGCAAGCGGCAGCCGGAGAGGGTGAGGTCTCGCCGGCAGGGACAGCAGCTGCGTCGCTCTTCACGGGCTGCCAGGGCTTTTAGGAGAAGGCAGAGGGGAGCCCCCACCTCGCTCCACCCTCACTTGGCCGGGCCAGCAACCCCGCAGCAGGTAGGCAGCCGCGGGGATTCCCCTGGGCGCTGGACCGGCCTGAGGGAACCCGCTTGCTCTCAGCGCCGACCGTCTGCCTGTGATGCGGGTGGCGGGGGTTCCGCGGCGGGGGCAGCCGGCGAGGGTGGAGGCGGTCGCCGTGGAAATGCCGGCCGGGCGGGGGGCGAGGGGGCGGCATTGGGTTGAGGGCGGTGGGGAATTGTCGATGGTAGCGGGGAGAGCTTTCCTCCGCCGGTCGTGTAACAGGGCGCTTGGCGTGAGCCAGTTTGGGATAGCCTGGGGGAAAAATCCGTAGAGATGCACCCATAGTCGTACTCTGATCTGTTGTCCCATTTTTGGGGCTGTGAGGTGGCTCAGCCCGAGGTGGTGTCTCTTGGGGAAGCTAAGGGCTGGGGACGAATGAAATCTGTTTTCAAAGCTCAGCATTTTCCTCTGCAAACTGTGCGTGCGACACCAGTGCACCTCGCCCTGCCATGGGCACCTCAGCAGTGACTGGGAGCATGGTTGCTACACTGCTGGGGAGTTACAGTCACTTTCCAATCAGTGGTTCCAGGAATATAGAAGAATTTAAATAAAGAGTATGAAAAAAAATTCTGATGTACCTGCAGAGGGATGTCAGCGATTCACAGAAAAATGACTATCGAGATAGTCTCAGTACTGTGATCACATACTGACAGGGGAGCTAAAGCAGCTCTTCAGCACTGGTTAGATATACCTCAACACTGAAGGAATATGTGTTTTTGTGATAATATTTCTTCCTAGATCATACAGAATCACAGAACACAGAATCACAGAATGTTAGGGATTGGAAGGGACCTCGAAAGATCATCTAGTCCAATCCCCCTGCCAGAGCAGGAACACCTAGATGAGATTACACAGGAATGTGTCCCGGCAGGTTTTGAAGGTCTCCAGAGATGGAGATCGAAAGTAGGACACTTGATTAAGTTCTTTTGAAGAGGCATGGCATACCTTGCAGTTAATAGAAGTGTTTAAGCTAATACGAATATGTATTTTTTATGATCTAAAATGTTTGTGGGCTGATGTAAAAGAAATGGTACAATACTCTGACTTCCTGTCAGTTCTCTCAATTCTGAGAACAGGACTGTTGCATGTTTTGATTTGTCCGTGTTTTGGATAAGACATCGAAAGAAAACGTACTACAAGTGTGCAAAAATTAGAGAAAGCCATGATTCTTCAAAGTTCTGATGAGACTATTTTTTAATTTTTTTTTTTGATAGATCAACTTTTAAAGGACTAGAGAGCAGAGAAAAAGGTGCCCGTATAAATTCAATGACAGATTTTAATGAGAATTATGCTTTACTGTGTGCTATCATGGATGCTGTAATTGTAATTCAGGTGCGTGTATCACTGAAGATCTCTTTCGGACGCCCGTTTTTTTTTTTTTAATCTGAAATTGACAGAAATATTTCCTTTCAGGGTGAAACTTTATGGACATGGAGTCAGATACATGGAATTTTTTCCACTCTGGAAAATTTGGACAAAGATAACTCCAGCTGAATTCTGTCCTGAGTAGTGAAGTTCCACAGGTCGATTGGAGGCTCAAGATGTGGACAAAATGGCTGCAAAAAAGGAGAAATGTAGCTGTTTATTGTGGTGGAATGTGGTAGGAAAAACATTTGCGCTTGACTCTGCAGACATATATTTGCTATTTTTGTCATGAATTATGTGAATACCTGCACAGAGCCTAATTTTGCTTTTGAGTATACCTTCCACAAAAATCTAACTTTTGTCATCATCATCATCAGAGACAAGAAGGAGTCTCCTCAGAGCAGTTCATATGTATAATTTTACACAGAGCTATAGATATTTGCAGGTCTTCCATGTTGGCAAAAGGACAAGTTTTAAATTTAAATAGATAGAAAGAACTTTAAATTTATAGAGAAGCAGGATTCTGGAAGATTTTATTTCAGAACATGGTGAAATGCTTCTGCTGCATCTACTGAATCTACTGATAAGGGCAAAAGCTGTCTGAGAGAGCATATATGAGACAGAACAGTATAGTAAGGTTATGCTGTAATGGAACAGAGCTTATGAAAAAACAGTGATTCAGAGTCATAAAAAGTCATAAAAAAACCCCTGGTCATAGGTGGAGTCTATTCAGTACCATTTTCTCTTAAAATTATTTCCATTATAATATTTTCATATTCTTTAAAATTGAAAACTAGAGATTTTGAGATTCACTGTCCATCACAGTTAATGATGGAAGTTGGAGGTTTTGTACAAACACACATAAACCCCTTTCAGTGATATTAAAGTTCTGTGTATTTCTTTTTATGCTCAGCATTCTTGCAGGGCTCGTTCTTTCTTGCAGCTAGACAAGAAAAGACCTGCCTGGTAATTTGAGCGGAAATTTGCAATGAGGGAGGAGGGAAGAGAAGAGGAAGAAGGAAGAAAGCAGGCACTGCAAGAGGCAGTGTGGATGACTCAATATACGGCACGCTTCTGAGTCGGTTCGGTGATGTAAAGTAGAGCAGCAGGAAGTGTCATCTTCGACTATTGTAGAAATTGGTGATCAGTTAAAGATTCGTCACAACAGGATGGGGTTCTCCCGCTCATCATTCAGTTTGAATAATTGCATTTGTCCTTTCAGAGTGCTCTAAAAGCTCTGGTAGGCTGAATAGAAAAAAAAGCAGTAAGGAAGGCCAAGTTAAGGAACAACTTGCCAGAGGCATGCACCTAATAGATCCTTCTCCAAACATGTTAGGGATAAGAAGCCTACCAAAGAGTCCTGAGAGCCAATTGATCATTCAGGTATAACAAAACCCCTATGGGATGGGCTATAGAAAGATATGAACATAGCAGGGGGAAAAAGTGGGGTTTTTTTTGCATTTGTGTTCATCTTGGAGGAGTATAGATTTCAGTGCTAGTACATTTTCTTACAGATAATCTTCCATGGAAGGATCTGTCTCAGATTGAAAAGTCAGTAAATGGGAGTTATTGAAATAAATGATCCATAACAAAGCACCATGGCTGACTGATACTCACTCTTGTGTTCTCTTGTTGTAAATGTCTCATTTAAAGCAGCTTTGGGACCAAAAGATCAGAAAGTGATACATTTATTTTTATCCTCCCCAAATGATCAAAAGAGAGCCAGGAAATTAGAGCCTTGTGAACCTGGTGTGTGCAACAGGCAGCTGAATAGAAACTGCTTGAAATAATAGGACCAGTGGAAATGAAGATAAATTATGTAGGGAACGAGTCAACAGTGACTTTTGTAAAGGGAAGTCATGGCTCTCAAGCAGTACAAATGTGTTGGAATTGTACACATGTATGTAAACACATTGCATATAAGAGACATGGTTGATACAATCTGCCTTAATATCCAAAAGGCAGTCAGCAGAGACTGTCAATGAAGCCAGACCACCATAATATATTTATTCTCACGTGTATAAAAAAGTAGGTAAAAGATAAATGCTCAGTTTTTTGAGTGGAGGAAGATCTCTACTGGAGTCTCAAACAACTCTCTTCTGCTCAGCGTATATTTTTAATAATCTGGAGAAAGGGAAGCTGTTGCAGTGGCAGAATTTGCAAACAATACAAAACTTCAGGCTAGAACATGGAGGTGTTAATTGCAAAGAGTACGAGAAGAATGTCATGATAGTGAATGACTCAGTAATAGCAGTAGAAGAAATTTGTTTTACATAAATATAAAGAAAATTTTAGATGAAAACATATGGACAAAATCCTGACATCATGTGCTCAGCGGCTGGCTGAGTTTACCCATTTTTTAACAGTCAATGGAGAGATCTTGGGTTTTTACTACAAATGCCCGTGGAAATACCAGGTCAATACTCAATAGTACTCAAGGAACAAACAGATTGTTAGAAATTATTGTGAAAAAGAAAACAAACAGAAAAAATAATTGTTTTAGTTTATAAATCTGTAATGCACCTATATTTTGAAGACTGTATCCAAGTTCTCTTCTCTCCTCCCCACCTCAGACGGGCTGTAGCGTAACTGAAGATAGTACAGAAAAGCGTGGCAAACATGCTCAGAAATATGAAATTGGATTAGAGAGACTAAGATTACAGCTTGAGAAAGCAAGAACTGGGGAGGAGAGTGCTAGGGATGTAAAACATCCTGACTGGTTGACAAGCTGAATAGGAAATGTTTGTTTGAGGTTTTTGTTTGTTTGTTATTGTATTTTTGTGCTTTTTTTTTTTTGTTGTTTGTTTTTTTCTGATGTAATAATTAGGAGCTGTCAGGTAAAACAAACAGGCAACAGGCTCAAAATAAGCTGAAGACAATTCCTGTATTTCCTGTGTCCTGTATTAACTGCGTAAATCCTGTACTAGCTCTGTAATGCAAAAGCTGACTTTAAATTGTGGAAGTTTATATTAGAAACCACTAATTGAAGGTTTTCTTTCAATTTCTACAGGGAAACGTGACAGCAAAAAGATTATTTACATGCAATATCACCACAGCATTTCTGTCTCTAATTATTGCAGGTAAGTTTATTAGTGGCTATGGAAGGTCCTATTCTGAAACTCATTTTTTCACACAAGTAATACTAATTTTATGTGAAAATTACTGTAAAAGTCAAATGTATGTGTATGCCAATGAGTTCTTTTAAGCAGTTCTAAAAACAGGAACCTATAAGACTTATAATATGTGATAATTTGTGTACTATCTTATCACAGAATCATTGGTTGGAAGGTAACTCTTGAGATCATCTAGTCCAACCTCCCTGACCCACAAGGGTCAGCTACAGCAGTTTGTCCAGTACCGTGTCCAGCTGGATTTTGAGAATCTCCACAAATGGAGACTCCATTACCTCTCTGGGCAACTTAGAATCGTATAATAGTTTGGGCTGGAAGGGACCTTAAAAAGTCATCCAGTCCAACCCCCTGCAATGAGCAGGGACATCTGCAACTAGATCAGGTTGCTCAGAGCCCCATCCAGCCTGGCCTGGAATGTCTCCAGGGATGCGGCATCTACCACCTCTCTGGGAAACCTGAGCCAGTGTTTCACCACCCTCAGTGTAAAAAAATGTCTTCCTTCTATCTAGTCTGAATGTACCCTTTTTCAGCTTAAAACTATTACCTCTTGTCCCGTTGCAACAGGCCCTCCTAAGCTTGTTCCGGTATTTGATCACCCTCACAGTAAAAAAGTATTTTCTTGTGTTCAGATGGATTTTTTTTGTGTGTGTGTGTGTTTCAATTTGTGCTCATTTCCTCTTGTCCTGTCAGTGGGCAACACTGACAAAAGTCTGACTCTTTGTTCTTTGTTCCCTCCCATCAGGTGTTTACACACATTCATATGATCCACCCGCACACTCCTTAAGTCTTCTCTAGTCTAAACAGTCCCTGCTTTTTCACCCTCTCCTCGTGTGAGAGATGCTCCACTCCCTTAATCATCTTTGTGGCCCCGTGCTGGACTTTCTCCAGTAAATTCATGTCACTCTTGTACTGGGGAGCACAGAACTGGCTGCAGCACTCTAGATGTGGCCTCATCAGTGCCAAGTAGATGGGAAGGATTGCATTCCTTTACCTACTAGCAAGTCCTAATGCAGCCCAGGACACCATCAGCCTTCTTTGCCATGAGGGCACATTGGTAGCTTATGGCCAGTTCATTGTCAAGCAGGACCCCAATGTCCTTTTCTGCAGAGCTACTTTCCAGCCGAAATGTTCTCCAGCATGTGCTGGTGTCCAGGGTCATTCCTTACCAGATGCAGAACTTCGCATTTCATTTTGTTGGACTATATGAGGCTCCTGTCAGCAGACTTCTCCAGCCCATTAAGGTCTGTCTGGATGGCAGTACAACCCTCTGGTGTATAAAATGATGAAATTAATTGTAGTTTTAACTTTACAGAATGTGTCCTTAGGATTTTTTCATATTGGAAAATATAGCCATTTGATAATAATAGCACATCTAGATTTTTGTAAAATTGCTGGGCTACTCATTGCAACTGCTTGTTTCTGCCCTTCAGCTGCCAACCAATTTATGTTTAAGACATTTCAAATGATTCAAGTGAGTTGCTGTCATAATCTTGTCATTCCACCTGGAATCTTGCATCAGTGCCAGACTGTTAAAAGAAAAACTTCAGGAATTTCTGTTCCTTGAATTTCTAGCAAGCTATTTTGTTGGAAGAGATCTGGTTTTGGTTGGGTTTTTTTTGCCCATGTATGGACAAGCTGCAAGGTTTTCTAATCTGTTGGATAATATGTTTTTTGGCTAACTAAGTAGTCATATGGAAAGGTGATTATTTGGCTGCCATTCCTCCAATAATAGAGAGTCCTGTTTTCTGCTTAATTATGTGTGTTACCTTATAAATCCTTCCTGCTCCATGGAAATAATGGAGGGGGTTGGGAGCTTCGGAGAAACTGAGGCAAGAAGTGTGTAAAATAAAAAAAAATGTCACTATTTCAGAGTATTAGCATGTAGTGGAAGAAAAAGGTTATCAGTTCCTGAGGCTGTAACATTTCATAACCACCAGAGTTCGATAAAGCTCTCTGAGTAGCTCAGTGTTTTGAG
The DNA here is from genome assembly GCF_037038585.1 of Patagioenas fasciata. Classification (NCBI taxonomy): domain Eukaryota; kingdom Metazoa; phylum Chordata; class Aves; order Columbiformes; family Columbidae; genus Patagioenas; species Patagioenas fasciata. Next base: position 68,269,440 of record NC_092520.1, on the reverse strand, counting down.
AAGTAATTTGGAGAAGATTTACAGTGAAGTGGTGAGAACTGTGTATGATATAAAACTACCTCTGGTAGTTAAAAGTAATGTTGACTACGAAGAGGATATCTGGATATTGAATGGTTTAGTGATAGAATGTCATTAAGTAAAATCAAATGGATATGTAGGGGCACGGAAGGGTCATAACACATATAGCAGAAACAAGCACACTGTGTGGGTGTGGTGTGAACATTAAGTTAATTAATAACCACTTTGGAAAAATATTACTTTGCCATCTCTGGATAACCTTTGGAAACATCAACTCTATCATCTGTGGTGGTCAGAAAAACGGAATTTTTCAGAATGGAGTAGAGCAGAAAACAGAAAGCTTTATTGTGCTACTCTGTAATGCTATAGTAAATGTGAATCAGTTGAACTCTGTGGTTTTGGTCATTTCATCTCAGAAAGACTACATAAAAAAGGTAGAGAGATGAGTGATAATGTTGTCAGTTATGAGATGGCTTTCATATGAGAAGCCATGAAATTAATGAGGACTCTGAGGTAAGAAAAAGAGATGACTGAGGCAAGATGTGATGGAGATCTATAAAAGAATGAATATCATAGAGTAGGCACATGAGGAAATGTTTATTTTGGCATTTCTCATTGCAAGAAGTACGTGATACCCAAAGAAAGTATAAAATCCAATGAATAGTTCTTCATGCAGAACATGAGAGAAAAGAAAGGGTCTGAAAGCAAAACATTATTGTACTTGCTCTGTCTCACCCCCTTACACATTTTCCACTGGTTGATATCAGAGACAAGGTTTTGGGCTACACAGACACTTGCATAGTTTTGTGTGGCTGTTCTAATATTCTAATGAAACAAGGAATTTTAGATAAATAAAATACTGACTCTGGATAGCAGGGTCACATTCCTGAGCTTGTGCCACTTTTGCCATACTGACAAAAAAAAGTATCTCATGGTGTTGCCTTTTCCCATGTGAATCTCCTTGGATCTAGGGGCAAGAAAATGAGCTCATTGGTAAGTGCTTGTAATAATTCCTCTCTACATGCTCATAAAATCAAAGAGTGAGTTGAAATTTCCATAGCAAACAATGTTTGTGCAACAGCAACTTTAACTTCAGTGTCCTCTTAGGACATTTGGATACTGAAAGCATCCTCTGTCTTGAAGACTTACTTTGACTACAGATAAGCGAAGTTAACAAATAAAGACCTTAAAAGTGAAATTTGTGTGTGTGTGTGTTTCTGTGTATGCATGTGAAGCAAACTAGAGAAATACAAGTACTCTAGTAATTTGCATTTGAACTAAAAGGTACGTATGCAAACTGCTCCAAATGAAGAGATTCTGTTGAGTGTGAAGTCTGCATTCAAAAAACAGCATTTCATTTCAGTGACACAATGATAGCTTTGTATAACTGAGTAGTACTTTCAGTTGTGAAGGTAAGAGATTATAATTGTATTTTTAGTAGATGACTTAAGAATGGAGGTGGAAACTTTAATGAACTTTTCAAATGTAAACAAAAAATCACTTTTACAGTGTTTGAGGTTTTCTTTAATGTTTATCTCTTTCCTTTAGAGAAATGTGATGCCTATGATGTCATGTTGAGGGAGAGTCTTGTGCCTGATGGGCAACCTCTTGCTATTAAGTGTTCACTGGAAAAGATCTTGAAAAGTGGAGACTACAACTTAACATGGTATAAAGTTGGTAACCAGACAGCTGTGCCTAGAGACAAACTTTCTAGAATTCATCAGCAGAAGAATTTTATTTGGTTTCTCCCTGCAAGGTTAGAAGACTCTGGAGATTATGAATGTGTCATAAGGTAAAAGTGAAAAAACTGCTACAGAAATAAGTTGCAAAGGGACTACCTTTCAGAAAACAAGTAGAATTTTTTTGGGGAAAGAGAAATACTAATGAAGTGCATTCACAAAAACTAACTTTAGGTTGGGGAAAGTAAGTAGTGGGTTTATTTTATTTTATTTCATATTTTTATTTTATATTATATTATTTTATTTTATTTTATTTTATTTTATTTTATTTTATTTTATTTTATTTTATTTTATTTTATTTCATTTCATTTTATTTTATTTTATTTATCCACTCCCCCCCGCCCCCGTAGGCAAAGGTAAATCTGTTAGAGAAACTGTAAACTTCTCATCCTCTCTTTCTTCTCCAAAATGAATATCATCTATTTTTGAGTTGGAAATTATGCCAAAGAGGTTAATTTAATTATATTATATTAATTTCAGGAATTTGACAAGCCACAGGAAAATGCGTACAAAAGTAACAGTTTTTGAGAGGACTGACGGTTTATGCTTAAATGAAAAATTTGCTGTAGAGGAGGTGATATTCACAGTATCATCTGCAAAGGTTGTGTGTCCACACTTGGATTATTTCAGGAATGAGAAGAATATTCATCCTGTTCGTTGGTATAAGGTGAGAATGCTGTGTTTTGTTGCATCTTCTAACTGTCCATTATATAAAATAAGAATCACTGATATTTGTGAATTGGAGAAGGAAAACTAAAGATTTATTGTAAATGGGATAAAAATGCTTTAAAATCAATTTGGAGAGGATTAATGATTTTTATCTTCTAAAGGTGTACACAGTTTATTTATTTATTTATTTATTTGTTTGTTTGTTTGTTTTAAATTTAAGGGGTAGAAATTCAGCTTAGATGTAGGAGCCGTTGACCCACGTATCCACCAGGTGGCATCTTCTTACCTGCTACCGAAGCACAGTCGGGAATTTCATTTGTGTGCAAACAGATCTAGTATGTCGTTTGTGAGAGATGGCATATCCATTATGTGCTCAATATTGTTCCCCTAAATAAATGCCATTTCATGTTGCTCATGCTTATTTAAAGGTTCTTTCTGTTAGAATAATGTAGTGCCTTTTGAGCATCCCTGCCTCATAGTTGTGCAGTCCATGTGGTACCAAGAGTATTTAAATACTTCAAAAAAATTAAGACTAATTTTTAAACAGTTCTTCATTGATGAATATTTTACAAATCTTGACACTTGCATTTCACATCCTTATTTCTCTAAAATTGAAGGTTGTTTTCTATAGGAAATTATCTGGAGTGTCTTTGAATTAAAAGCTCAGAGTCAAAATGAAGTATGTTTTGCTTGTTTTTCCACTCCCCTCACTCTTCCTCAGTCTCTGCAAGGCACCCATCCTTATGCTGCGGTACACTGAAAGTTCTAATTGCATTAAATAGAGACAAACCCTGAAAAGAGGTAGCAGAATGAATTAACAAGACTTCTCTACACACATTTAGGACTGCCAGCTGCTGGAGGGGAAAAGGTTTGCCTTCTCAAACAGTGATCTTATCATTTGCAATGTGACTCTACATGATCAAGGAAACTATACATGTGAAACAATGTATACCTCCAATGGAAAACATTATAACATTTCAAGAGATGTCAGACTGACTGTAGAAGGTAAGTAGATAATTTCACTACGTTTCTGTTCATAATGAGGACTTCAAATTTTCGTCCAAGTTTCTAAAGACTATAGCTAAATGACCCAATTGTGTATATGCATGCTTAGGGCTATTAGTTTTCACCTAAATATGAGGAAAAGAAATACTGACTGAGAGCTTACATATTTTTGTCTGTTGCCACTGTGTGGAAGATGTGTTCTCCTATTCAAAGCTGTGGTTTGTCAAAGCTTTACTACTCAGATCAGCTGCTAGCATCCATAAACAGGTGCCCTGTAAGGCTTGGTGGGCACAGTACTTTTTGCTGTAGTCACACCCTCTATCCTGCCCATCTTCCTTCTCTCTCTTTTACGTTATCCCCTTGCTGCAAGAACAACAAAGTAAACCAACCCAAATTGCAGCAGTATCTTGACTTTATATGTCCTGTTTCTTTCGAACTCTTGTCTCTTCTGTTTTTGATTTCAAGCTCCCCAGCCCAAGAACTGCTGATCTCTGATATCATATGTCTAGCTCAGTGGACCCTGATTTATGTCGGAGAGCCAGTAGCATGGCAAAAAATATAGAAGAAGACCTAACTAAAACACTAACTCCCTACTAGCACAGCATTATGAGATTGAAAAGGTTGTGCTATATCAAGGTATGAAATACCAGTACTGTTATTACATTCCAGATGATGAAAGACATTTTCAGGTTTACTAATAGAATTTATTACTATTTAATGGTCTGGTTTTGTGCTAGTCTGTTTTGTCTGTGGGTGTATATATACATAGATATTTATATATGTGTGTATGTGTATATATATATGATATGAATATGTATCATATTCATATCATGTCATGTGTATATGATGTGGATAAACAAAATATGAGGAACACAATGTCAGATCAGCTGAAATAATAATTCTGGTCTTCAAATCTGTCCATAAAACCTTTTTCTTAGTATAATTTCAACTCCCACTATTCAGTAGAAGTAAAATAATATCGCTCCTTTGCCATAAATGAACAAAGGCAACTCAGTTGTTTTTAAAGTCTCCAGCTGAACAAATTTACATTAAAATGTGTGATTTGGGGTCCAAACAGTGCTGCAGGCCCAGTTTTTGAAAGGAAGGATATATCGGAGTAATCTCGTGTGCTTCGCTATGAGGCTTGATGCTTTGTGATTTCTTTCTGTTCATTTGAGCCCTTGGAGCACCTTCCTTGAATTTGAATATCTGATAGGAAATGTTCTAAAATTTCCTAAAGCTGCCTGAGACAGGGACCCTCCAAGCTGGGATCCATTTAGCCATACTGAGATATTTCTAATGTAGCTGTCTAGGTCTCCACCTGTTGATTACTCTCCCTCTGTAGCCTGTAGAGAGAAATAAGCTTTCCAGAGTGTCATATAATCTAGTCCTAATGTAAACATCTAAAAGGGGCCACTGGTGTTATAATTCCTTATAGATGGTGCTGTGGGAGGAATTGTAAAGCATTTAACTAGAGTATAGAAATGAGATTTCTTCTTTATGATATTAAACGTCTAAAATAGATGAATTGCACTTCAAGGTATTTGGGTCCAGTTTGTATCTGAGGGGTGCTGGCTGACATGTTATCCAGACTGTAGGGGCCTAATCCAGTAGATATTTACCCATACCCTTCTCAGTGCCTGTGAGTGCAATGTTGCGTGATTTTTATGCCATGAAACAGACAGACCACTGTGAGTGTGTGGAGATTTGTGGCACTACATTTGGGAAGAAGCAGAGCAAAGAATAGCATAGCTTCTTCAGAAGTGATAACTACCTGAGATATGGTACTTTCAGTATCGAGTGATGCCTATTATAAAATTACTGACCATCTTGTCCATAGGACAGGGGTTTTTTAGGTCATATGTGGGTTATGGAGCATAGAATACACTGCAAGTGCCCCAGGTTTTCTGAAAAGCACTTTTCTTTCTTTTGATTAGTGAGTCCACCAAAAAAACCTCCAGAAATATCTTATCCAAGAAACAACTCTATTGAAGTGGAACTTGGTAAGTAGTTTTCTCGATAAGAAAATATTATTTTGTATCCTAGTGAAAATTTATACTCAAGGCATACCATATTCTGTGTTTTCTTGTTTTTATTTTTTGACAAAAACTAGTTCAGTGACCAGCGCAGTTCCTTTATATTGATCTCCTGAAAGAGGAATGTCTGGGGTTGAGAGGGAAAGAGACAAGGCATGTTGCTTACAAAGCCTGGGACAATTTCTCAGATACAAACAAAATTGTAGGGAACCCAAGTGTCACATCAGTTTCTTTTTATCACTCTGGGAGAGATTCTAAGAACAGAACTGTCTTTGAATCTGCAGGGAAAATGGTGCCCCAGAGATAGGCACCTTTATCCTGGATTTAGCCTCTTAAATCTTACCAGTCTCTTTCGAAACCTGGAGATGACTGAATATATAGTCCCTCTGTTAGAGCAACTTTTCTGAAAGGGTGTGGGACCATCCTTAGCTGGTCTGTGTGGGACTCTGTGAACAGAAATGTATGGACTTTAATTAGATTATGAAAATTAACCTTTCACTTTGTAACACAATTTTATAGGCTCACAGGTTACAGTGGATTGCAATACAACAGGTGCTGATGGGTATGAGGTGTATTGGACAGGCAACGGTGTATATATTGATGTATTTTATGTGAGCAGAATTTTTGCAAGTCCCTATGAGTAAGTATATTTTCAGGTTAGAAAATACCATGTCGGCAACCAAAGTGGAACTTTCTCCCTTTGACATTAAAATATTTAGCAACACTTTTCACTTGCTTAAACAGCTTTCTTTTCAAAGGCTCTAATGCTTGCCTCAAACAATTCATTTTCTGCTTTGAAGTAGAAACTTGAAACACAATAGGCACATGGACTTCACATGTGATCATGCTTTTTGGTCGTTACAAAATCTCTCTTCCTTTCCAATCTTGGGAAAAGGTGTTTTGTAGACTTACAGTCTCATAACTGTCATACAGTTTCTGTTGAGCAGATTCTGGCCTGGTAGAGTCCTCTTTCAGCTGGATCAAGCATGTCCAGGCACATGATCTTCAGACTGTCTCTTTCTTCTGCATTCTCCTTTCTCGCCACATCTGACTCTCTGAGAGGTTGCAAGAGATGAAATATGTGCTTCATGGGAGAAATTTAGACTTCCAGGTTTAAGAACCTTGAGCTAAAGAAACATAACAGAGATCAGCTGAAGAGCTAATGGAAAATTTTGTTGAGGACATTTGTATTGAGGCTTAGTGGGGTGAGAAGAGAAAAGGGAGACAGATTTCCAGTCAAGACTTGAGGTTTGGGAGGAAAATGGACTTGAACTGAGGAAAGCATGAGAAGGGTAACTGGGAAATAAGGTGAGAGTGAAAAGCAGGTTAAATGGAGTTAGGACAGAAGAAATTAGACCTGACTTGAAAAAACAACTAAATGGGAGCAGAATGCAATCTGAAAGCTTTTTAGGTATGATAGGTTGGGAACTAAAAATAGCAGGTTTTTTGTCAGCCTTCATCTCATGGTGGTACTATGAAGAAAAAAATGTCATCAATTTTGTAAATTCTCACGTGCTACCTATGGGGGAGAAACTGATGAAGAAATGAGAATGATATCTTCAAAGTGAGAGTATTGTTGTGAGAAATAAGTCCTCATCATAAAACAAAGGGGTAAATAAAATTATGAATTCTTTAAGCTCTCAGCAAGAGAATACTCTATACAAAAGTCATAAAGAATGTCATGTCATAAACTATTGGGCCATAATGCAGAGGCATGTGGTCACTGAATTAATATCATAAAAGCAATGTCATTTTGTTGTGCTTCCTAGCACTTAAATGGTCATCTTAGCATTTGCATTAGTGATGTTGATTCATTTATTTCTTGTTACAGTGTTCAAATTACTGTAACCTTTTGCTTAGAAAGTGGTTCATCTGGTCCAAAAAATGCCCTTTATGACATATTTCAAGCTTTTATTTTGCATTTTAAATGGTAACTAGAGTATGTTTTCAGGAGAAAATACTGCTTGGCTAAGTAGACTAGATGGTTAAGTTTGGATTTGAGATCTATTGTTAACAAGGTAGTGGTGTCCCTCATTTTGCTGGTGGTTGAAAAGTTGTTTAGTTCACATATCAGTCACACATCACGGTACACATGACTAACTGAATGTGCATCATAATCAGCATTTTTGTGCCCTTGTACAAGATATGGGGTTAATCTGTGTCTTTTAATGATGCAGCCTGATGCTTTAACTGTTGCAAGTCTGTTCTGATCCATGGGGTGAAGCAGCAGTTTAGACTCCACGCCCTGCAGCTGGATTCGCACTGTGAGTTGGTGTTATCTGCTGCAGGTCACCACCTTTGATGTCCCCCTGTCCCAGAGCTGCTCACTGCAAAATGACACTCTTGTATCAGGGCCTCTTTCTGTGTCATATCACATTGTGGAATTTCTCTCCACCTGCTCTTAGAGGGGCTGGGGATCTTGTAACGAGGGTTTGCTTAGGTTTGTAAGGTGTATTTCTGTACTTCAACCTATAGAAACCTTATATTCCTTTTGGGAAACACAGCTCCTGCTAAGACAGCATTTCGATGTTTTCCAACATCTATGCTAAATGTCAGGAAGAGGCCAGACTGTTGTTTGGGTTTCCTTCATATACTGTAGTTGTTCATCTATTCTGAAGTGTAGTTGACATTTGTGAAAGGAAACAACCATTATTGTGCTGCAGCTGTCAGTGATGAAGCCACTCCAGAGAGAGCTGTGGTTTTATGGCTCTATTTGTCACCTTTTGGATAGGGAGGAAACTTCTCACGATGGACGTCCTGTGCATTCTGTGAAGCTAGTAATTTCAGAAGTGAATAGTGAAGATTATGAACAGCCATTTGTCTGTCAAGCTTCAAATGCCTTTGGGCAGGCTGCATCCTATATTGTATTAAAACACAGAGGTAAGAAATATTTTTCTTTTTGGGGCCTGTGTTTGTCTTGGATTCCCCAGAAGGGGTTGTGATATCAAATGGTCATATGATGTTGATAGAAGACAGATGGATTACAGTTTGCAGTATGTATGCATGCACCTGTCCATAGGGAAGGAGTCACTGTAGTAGTGTATTTATCATTATTTTTAAAAACAGTAGATGGAAGTGAGAAATGCAATGCTCAAATTTGTATTATATTTATGTGAAAGATCAAATTCAAAGAAAATCAACATTTAAAAAACAATCTTCTTATGTTTTCATGCAGTTCCTGATATACAAAGATGGCTGGCTGGAGGGCTTGTCTCTTTGTTGATTTTAGCATTTATTACTTTAATAATCTACAAGATTTTCAAGATTGACTTTGTGCTTTGGTACCGTAATTCTGTCTGTGCCTTTGCAAGTAAGGAAGGTATGTGAGTGTGACCAGGTATGTTAGTCTAACTAGCGTGTTGACTTTTTTTTCATTTGCTATTACTTTTAAACAATAATTTGATTATTTAGTAGAATGTATGTGGAATTTCCTTGAGGAATTTTCAGATACACACAAAGACATTTTGGGGGGGATTTTTTTTCAGTCATATGGGCAAAATATGTAATCATACTTGAGGTAATAGACGCTGCACAATATTTAAGGCAGTCAAGCTGAGATAGGTCAAAAAGAATGCCAGCCATTCCCAAATTAACATGTTGCTTTTTGCTTTTCTGTATAGTAGTTTGTTTACATGTAGATTTATGGTCACTCTGATGATGATCAATAGGTGTCATCAGAGTTACATCCTGTAAACCAGCTGTTTAAAGACTTTCATTAAATATTTATATTGAAAACCAGACTCCCTTTTTCTCAGAGATTAATTTTGTATACATTGGACAGGCATGAAAAATAGGCATATGCAACATTCTAGATATTTTGTGTGGCAGCACTCAGAATTAGACTGAAGTTCCCCATAGCTTGAATGTAAACGGATTATGTGTATTGGATTGTTAACATTTACTCATGGCCGTTCTAAATGTTTTAAAATAAAAAGTCATTTCAGTTTCTGGTTTTCCAGAACACTTTAATAGAGTTCTAATGAAAAAAAAAAAAATCAAAGAAAGTATGTTTTCTAGCTTGTTGAACTAAACCTAACTTGTTGAGTTAAATCTGATTTTGGTTTGGTTTCTTCAAGCCTGTTTATTATACAATTTAAACTCTCAAAACCTTAGCTGCCTTGTGGCCTTCTATAATATTACCTTTCCCACACAGAATTTTTACAAGAAATAATTGCTATTTTCCACCCTTTCTTGTGATTAGTCAGAAGTGGATATAACTGCTGTTGAATTTGTTTCAGGAGAGGTGGTGAAGAAAGTCCTGCAAGAGGACACTTTCTTCATGTCCTGCCACCTCTGAGGTTGGGGGCTCCTTCCCACCGGTGCCAGGTCCTGCATCCAGCTGGTTTGCTAGCCCATCCATCCCTGTGATGGGAAGTCAGGTTCTGTGGTTGATCATCTTTCTTTCAACTTGTAGAGTATTTTAGTGCTTTGACATTATTCTGTCAGACAGGTGAATCAGCCCCTCATTACTATTTTTAATAGTCCAAAATGAAAGCTTGCAATAAAGGATGTTGCTGATTTTTTTTTTTTTTAAATACTTTATTTATAGAAACATTTGTGTTTGCTTTAGATGGGAAAGTCTATGATGCATATGTCCTGTACCCAAAAAACAGTGGAGACAGAAGTTTCTATCATCTGGAAACCTTTGTTAGTACAATACTCCCTGATGTTTTAGAGCAACAATGTGGATACAATCTCTTTATATTAGGAAGGGATGATTTACTCGGAGAAGGTATGCTTTAGTTAATGGAGTTAGTAGGTTGTCTTTTGACACATTGTTTTTGGGTTAGAATATTATATATGTAATTAAAAACCATGCAATTTTGGAAAACAAAGCTGTGTTTGTCTACTTTTAATGGAAGATTTGTCCATTTTTCCAATGGACAATTTTTTAATGTTTAATTTTTTTTTTTTTTGCTTACCAAAAATTCTGTTCTGATGTTATGAGAGTCTGCACTTTCTTTCTAGTGATGAAAAAATGAGGATTCAACAGAATTAATAATACTATTGATTTTTTTGAACAATATTTGCTCCTGGGGACTAAAGAAAACAATTTTTATCAGTAATTTTATGCAATGGATCATGAATCACGAATGGCAATGTGGAAACCTTAAACCTAACGGTCCTCTGAGCTACCCACTGCTCCATATATATGCAATTTTAGAATCAAGAAATATTTTACATCAGTTGTAATGTTTCTATGCAAACTTTGATTGTTTCTTCATTACTTCCAGCTGTGATCAGTGTTGCCGATGAAATCCTTAAGCAAAGCAGAAGACTGATGATTATTTTGGGATCAGAAATATTTAGTAGCTGCCTGTCAGAAGACACTTCTGAACAACAGCTAGCTATGTACAATGCTCTCATCCGTGATGGGATTCAAGTGATTCTTATAGAACTGGATGAAATACAGGACTACACAAGCATGCCGGAATCAATCAGATACATTAAGCAAAAACATGGAGCTATTCAATGGAAAGGGGACTTCTCAGAGAAATCTCATTCAGCAAATACAAGATTCTGGAAAAATGTGCGCTATCAAATGCCGTCCAAGAAGAAGGTATCTTATTCCGGAATGTATTTGTTGCCCCTAAGTCTGAACAATTCTACAGCAAAGAGAAGTTGAGATGTACTTAGTAAAATAATACTAAGAAGGTAATTCTGAAATGTTATTTTTTGTACACAAATCCTTTTCATTACAGAATAGATGTTTTCTTCAGGGAATACAAATTACTCATCCCTTCCCCAAATTACACCTAAAAGTAAAACTCTGTGCAACTTTATTTCTGTTCTGGGTATTAGATAGTGACACTATTTCTTGTGTTAGTCTCGCACAGATATCAGAAGTAAATGTTGCTGATGGTGGTAGACTATTAAATAGTCATAGTCCGCACAAATGTAATAACCACTGAAGAAGCAGCTGTGGAGTCCATTTTTAAAAACTGAAACTGTAGTTGCTTTGAAATGGAAAAATATGAATGACACTAGCATTTTCCGAGCTACAGATAAGTATGTTGTTTTGTATGCAGTTGTGCTGCTGTTTTTTTGTTTCTTCTGTGAATATGCTGTTATGATTGTTGGCCACATTTTCATAGTTCTTTTCAGAGGTTTGTTACAATATTCAAGAATAGCATTTTCCCACAAAACAAGACTCCTAAAGACTCTTAAGTAAAGACAGATGGATGATTGTGAGTCAACATTTATCTACCTGATACTTTCCTTTAAACAACCACGTTTAGTATGATTACATATGCAGTTTAGTATTCTTGTGTGAAAATGAGCATGAGAGAAAGGTTTCAGTTGTTGTGGTTAATTGGTGGTTAACTGCTTGAATGTAGCACGACATTAAGTGTCTTGTCCTTTTATCATGGGACTTTATTTTGAAGCTGAACTTTTCCTGTGTTTTCTCCCCTTAGAAACTTTTGTTTTGCAAGTCGCATAGGAAAACACACTAACTTTTGTGGTACAATAAATTAAATCCCTTAGAGACAGATGTGCTGATTGTTCTTTATTAAAACAAATAAAATCAACAAGTTAGTTGGCTAGAAGTCTGCTTCCGGAAACTTGGTAGCATCAGAAGGAAAAGGCAAATGCAATGCAATCTGTGAAAAAGTATTTATTCACTACAATATAGTAGATATATTTCAGTTTATCATCTATGTTGACAGATAAAACATTCTGAATGGTGTGTGATGTAAGATACATTGAAAGCATTGCCTGCACCATTTTTTTAATTTTCAACCATACCTATATGAAATTTCTGCTATTGGCTTGTTCCTGTCAATTTATTTGGTACTCCAGATTGCCCCTTCCCTTTTGCCTCGTGATTAACTTGTCTCAGATTTTCTGATTCCACTGTGTCTTCCCATCTCTACTGTGAAGCTAGTTTTTTTCTGGGAGATTTTCTCCTTTCAAAATTTTCCTCCCATATCCCACTTTCTTATCCTTATGGCAGCTAGTGCTGAGATATGGCCCATTTCATGTTTTAATGTACACATCTACGTCTCTATTAATTCATGGGCAGAGGTTTATGTGATGGGGAGGAGCATGCACCCTGAGTACGGAAGTTGTCACAACCTCGTGGAGTTGGGTGGCCTCAGACAGGACAGCCCTGACTGACTTTTTATTTATTTTTTTTTTCCTTTTAATTTACATCTGTATTGCATCCTAGAAGGTAAAAGAGCATGAAGGTGACTTTACACTTCCCCTTTATTCTAGTGCCTCGAGCTTCTGCTAGTGGGGGAAGCCCATTCTGCCTTTTGTTCAGAGGTTATGGTAGTTTAACTGCTGTATCTCCTCTCCTAGCTGCAGTTAGCTTGAAGATGAAGCAGGTGGAATACAGTTAATGTTTATAAAATCTATGCTAAGGTGAAACATTTTTTTTTTCCCTATAGATACTTAAGGATGTATTACATTGTAGAGCTTCAGAATACAGGTTATGAAAATTAGTGGCTAACAGCTTTACTCCAGAGTACTCCCAGGTACTGTTAGCCACTAATTTTCATGTCTGTGGTTTAGTCATAGATGCTACAACACAGGAGCAAGATAGTTCCCTCCTCTCGTCTCTATGCTCATTATTTCTGACAGTAAAGGCAAAGTACACCACTTGATGTGTATTCTTGTTCTCTTTTGACATGGGATAATATTAATCAAGGTTTTATGCATTTGTTGAGACACACTGAACATTAGTCACTAAAAGTGAGGTAGAGAGTAGTACAAACCACTTGTGTCCTCAGCTCACTCTAAGATTGCTTCCCATGTTGAAATCCATTGGAAAAACCAGTTTCATGTCTGCTGGGTGCCAGGGGGCACAGCGAAAATGTGGAGGTCATGTGTGATTCCCTGTGATAGAGCACCTGGGTCACTGTGATATTACAGCTGGAGCTAGAGCTCTGCTTGGCAATGACAGTGACTACCAGGAGTTGGCATTTCGCCCTGAAGAAATGTAGAAGGTTCACCAAGTCATTAAGGTGAATTTTCTGCTCCAGAAAGGTTAGTTTTGAATTGCTGCTCCAGATCAGGGGACTTAGATGTGTAAATTCTTTTTCTGATTCAGTTTTGCCCTTAGCCACTCATTTGATCTTGCCCTATTTTTTTTTTTTTTTTTTTTTAGCACAGCAGTGGCTGTAGTAGAAGGGGAATTTTGAACACTGTCTCATCAGATTTTTTTTTTTTCCCCCACTAAGCAGTTTCCCTGAGGGCCTTTATTTCTGTTGGCAATTATTAAAAATCTGTGATCTCTCTTTTGCTTGTATCACCAGCAATATGTATCAGGTGAGTGCTTCCTTTTCCTTCATTGTCCATGGTAACACATCACAGTGCTGCCTCATCTCTCCTCCAAGCTCTAATACTGATATTGATCTTTCGCACATTCTTGCTCATTTTATATAACGTGAACATACACAAACTCACTGAAAGACAAGAAGGGCCACTTTCAACTCCGTAAGGTATTTTTTTCTCTCTTTGAGCATGTTGTTTCCAATACCCATACTGTTTTGGTTTTTGTTTTCTACTTTTCAAATATGTACAATTACCTATTTCTTCTGTGCCATAGAAGTCTGTGACTTGGACAAGCAGTAGGATTTAGGAAAAAAATTTGGGGTCTTATCCTAGAAGTGTACCCACATTGTATCAGCTAGATCTGTAGTTCCTGGGTAAGGTGTGCCACAACCACATCATTTCAAATGGAGCATGGGAGAAGTGGCAGGACAAATGCATCTTTGTAGAAGTAAAAAAGTCAAAGATAAGTAAATGAGATTATAAATTCTTGCATTTCTGAAATGGCAAATAAGCAGCATTTTTGGGAGTTCCAAAAAGTAAAAATCATCTGTCCCTCTAAAACACACAAAAAAATTGGCAGTTAACTCCCTTACATATTGCCTACAGGAACAAATAGTGAAAAAGCTAAAGAGCTGTCTTGACAGGGACACTCACAGTGGGAAAGAACTTGTGTGCCATATGTCCCCCTACCATCTGTGTACACTCTCTTCTGGGTCATGACATCTGGTTCTGCTTGATATTTGGCTCCGATTCATGTGTTTTTAGAGCAAACAGGACTTGATTCTCCTTAGAGACTGAAGAGAATAGAACACATGCTGACTTCTCAGGAAAAGCCAAGTTTTTCATAAAAATATGTCTCCTCAGCCTAGATCTAATGGCTTGGTACACAGATGTATTTAAATGAGCCAAGGATGTGCCATCACCGTCTGCTGTCACTTCTTAAAACCTGCTAACTTTGGCATGTTTGACATTTTTGAAGGGTTCGGCCATATAGTTAGTTGGGTACCTAACTTAGGGGATGAAAGAGCTTAGTTTTGAGGAAAGGGTCACGTGCAAGAGAGTAGACAACTGAGGATGGGAAAAGATCTGGGTGCCAGGGTGTGAGGGCTGCTGAGCGAGTAGTAACATCTGCCATAGAAAGTAGCTGTGGGGATCCCATAACCCTGGAGCAGCGAACCACACCAGTCTTGTGCTGTGCAATGCCTCCACCTAGTGATGCCTGAGACTTGGGTGGGATGAAGCTTTCTGCTTTTAAAAAAAGCTGTTCTGTTTACATAAGATCATAACAAAGTCCTGTTGCTAATAATGCCACACCACAACACTAAAAAACCCTACACCACAAGGGAATCAAAAGAAGAAGATATTCTGATGACTACTGCTCTGAATTATACTGTAATTATTATTTTTAGGGCTTCCTCCATCCTGCCTAGGAACTAGAAGGCAATTTAGTGGAAAATGAGATTTTTGGCCTTTGAGTCTGTACATCTGTTAATTCAGTGCCTCAGAATTAACTGGGAAATGGGCAGGAGTTGTCCTCTGTAGCACTGTGTTTCTTGATCAGCCTCCAGCATATGTCAATTAGATCTGACTGTTTTATGTTGAGCAACACTTCCCACTGATTATTCCAAGAAAAAGACTATAAAAGGAGACCATTTCATCTGGGATTTGCATTCTGTGCATGACGGCTGGAAGACCCTTACCAACCATGTGCTCCCCAGGCAATTGAGAGTCCCACATCTCACTTGACATGGTGAAATATGGAGAATTTGTGCCTAATTTAACTATCTAGCTCACTGAGCTGGAAACAAAAGGATCCATTGGTCACATGGTGAGAAAATCTTGGAGTCTGGGATTCTGAAGTGTTTGTGGGACCTCAGTCTGCAGATGGACAGCAGATGAGACGCAGTAGTTCTGGAGTCCTTGATAAAGAATTGCCTCAGGGCTGCCATCAGAGAGGAGCTGTCAGGTGCATCCTGAAGACCATCCAAAACTGAATGTCATAACCTTCCTGGGAGCAGGAAGCACTGGCCAGTTCTCCCTGGCTCTGATGATTTGGGAGTCCAGTTTCACAGTCTCTGCTACCTGAAGTGATCCTTGCCTTGGAGGGTGTGTCCAGGCCCCAAGGGACCTTGAAAACCCTCTTTTCCTTGCTGGTATGTGGCTTTTTTATTATTATTTTTATTTTTATTTTTTTTTAATTAAACTACAGCCATATGGCTTGTAAGTTGAAGAGAGTTTGCAAAAGTGAAGTGATTGGGTGGTTTCAAAGCCTTTCTAGAACCTTTGCCAAAGTCTTTGTGGAGCAAAATTTTATACTTGGATTAAGACCTGTATAATAATAACAACAACAACAACAACAACAACAACAACAACAACAAAATATGCAACCATATCAAAAGATCCACCATGGTTCAGGCAAAATGTAGATTCTGAGTTCCAGAACTAATGGTTGAGACTTTGCAGAAAGTAATTAAAGCAATTAGCACAGGATGGCTGTGGCAGTGATTGGTAATTCTATCATCAATTCTAGGAGCTCTCAACAGTAGTTGGATTTTGTAGCGAGTGCTCAGATGGAAATTCTTAAAGTGTTATTAGCAGTGTATGCATTAGGATACCCTTCAGTCATCTAATGACTGAAGGGTCTAAGAGCAGCCCCAGGCATGCTTCGTGTGAGTCTCAAGTGTACAGTGCTGCCAATGCTGAAATTTTCTGCTCCAGCTGTGGGGAAGCTACAAGCAGTCACTGGTGTATCCTGGAGGAGGCTGGCTATTATGGAAGAGAGGGACTCGGTGGGTTCAGTGGGGCTTCAGGGATCTGGGAGTCAGGGCATTAACTTTTTTCTCGTCTTCTTCAGTCTTTCTTCTTCGACATCCACCAGAAACAGCTTCCTCTTGTTCACCTCATAGGCACACAGCTGCTTCTCATAAAAAAAAACCCACCTTGCACATATGCCTGCACTTGTGAGCTACAACAGGTCCTGGCTGGAGCTGGGCTAGAGTGCTTGAGAAGGGAATCACTACATATATTTCTCTCAAGGATGTTATTAATATAGGGTAGTGGCTATTTCCATATACAGAGTGGGGTCCTGGTGGATAATACTAGATGCTCTCTCACAGGAAATAAAACGAGAATTCTTGGCCATGTCATACTGGGGGTTAAATCAAAGTACATGTTTTTCAAAAGAAAACACGCTGTTTTTAAAAATAACTGTATGACTTTTTATTTGGCAGCTAAACGCCATCTCAACTGAGTAAGAGGCTAGTTGGAATAAAAATTCTTGTAATATTTTAAAAGTGTTTAGCCAATTTGACCTTGACCTGGTAGTCTTTGTGGCCTGGCTTGGGGGAGAAGAAGGGCGGAAGTGAGGAGGAATAACGCGAGCATCGCCCTACAGAATTACTGATTATGATCACATGTAGCATTTTGAGCTACTTGTGGGACATGTGAAGCAACAGAGTGCTGTTTTATCTTTGTATGTACCTCTCTCTAGTCACAAATGTACTTACTGTGGGTATATTTCACTGCTCTTGGCTTTTCTCTTCGAAGATAACTCCAATCAGTCTGGTCATCTTCTTTTGATTTCCTGAGTGGGGCCACCTCCTGGATCACCATGTTCCTCTCACAAGACCTAGTGCTGTGGAAATCCCCTTGCCTCAGATGCTGAGCAGGTATTTTCTTCCCCTAAAAGCTCCTGGCTTGTCCTCAGCAAAGTCTTTTCAAGCAGAGAGAACAGAGCACTTTGAAGGGGAAGGGAGCAAATATTTTACAGGATGTGCAGGGATTCAGCAGTGGAAGCAGTTATTTTTGACCTACACTGAAAACCTGCACCTGTGTTTCATAACAGAGTGTAGGATGTACCCACTTGCAGGGGATCCTAAATGCCTTGGGTAGGAAAATTATGCTTTTGACATGCGACAAAGTTTGGTTACAGATGCTGCAAGTCGACATGTTTCTCTGGCTAGGGGCTTGTAAAGGCTGGAGTGAGATGTGCTGGCTGCAATAGCTCTAGCTGACTTATTCCTCAGGCCAAGAGCTGTCTCACAGCCAAAGAACCCAGGTTACTTACGAGAACCGCTGGGAAAAAAAGAGGAATAACAAACACTGAAGAAGAGCAAGAGAAATATTCTGCAGAGTCAGGCCAGCAGCTGACTGAGCCAGAAATTCTGTCTTCAACAGCAGTGAAAGGAACTACTAAAAAACTAACTGATGTCCCAACAGCTGGGTTGACTCTCCAGTCGCTCAAGCAGCTGGGTAGGTGGCTGCTACCTTCTCCCCTCGCTGCCCAGCTTCAGTGCGCTCCAGCTTCTGGCAGGATACTCTGTCATCAAAGGAAAAGGCACCTGCGTGGACAGTCTCCCCAGGATGCCAGCTCCAGCTGCATCTCTCATTGCTGTCAGCTCAAACCAGCTTGACTCCTGTGCCATGGCTGTGTCACTTCTGCAGTGTCACCATTCTGTAGGCTGCTCATTCAATATCTCAGGCCTGATTCTGGGCCTGTCATCGTTAGCGCTTTCTCATGCACTCCCTCAAGGCCAAGGAATACAGCCAAGAGCAGGCAGCCCCCTAAAAAGAGCCTTTTCTGTAGACCTGAGATACTCCCACATGAAGTCTGCTCTTGCTTGAGCTGACCTCACCAGGCTGCAGCTCTGGTTGAACAGACGTCTTGTGGGTTTCGTTTCCACCAGATGTTAGCTAAGACTACCCAGAGTGTTTTATTCTTGCAAGTTTCAGAACACAGTGGTGGTTGAACAAAAGTGAGCGACATTGTCAGATAAGCACCCCTGCAGATCTTGGGGTGCTCTGAGCTCTCAGTGTGCTTTGGTGTCCTGTCTACCTGTTTGCCCACAAATATCAGCAGGCAGCTGTGCACATCTGCAGCTGCTGGGCCATGGCTAATTCAGACTACATGGATTTTATCCCCAGCACTCAAGATGTGAAATCTGAGCTCCACTGAAACCCTGGGATCAGGATGACATTCTGGTGCCCAATCCTCAAAGTTTCTTAAGTCTTTTGCTTTTCCCTCTGTAGAAACAAACAAAAACCCACATGAAACCTGCTGGCTTTCGTGTAGCTTGTTTGGCCTGCATTGCTCCAGTATTTCAAGGCATTTTGCCACTGCCTGTAGCAATAGGTGTCAAATGAAGTTGTGTATTTACAGTGTGATGCTTTTATCATGCTTGCTCATCAAATATTTAGACTTAGGTGGGCTGTTGACTTTCTCTCTTGAGAGTGAAAAAGTGGGTTTTGTGCTTCCTGCAAAGTCTGTTGGGGTCTTATTTCCATTCAGATATAATAATGCTGAGTTAGTCTGTTATTGCATAACATAATTAACCACATCCTCCCCCAGAAAAACAGTAGAGCTGTCTTTCCTTATTAAGGTGACTTTAGACCCTGGGAGGCATTAAAAGAGTGGTATTTTCTCTTGAAGACAACAACATTCTTTGTTGGCTCTTGGTTAGAAAACACTAATGCAACATGAAGTTACTGGAGTAGTATCTGCAGGCACTGTGCTGGTGGAGCCACCCAGTGCAGCTGGATATCAGGAGAGTGGTGACACTTTTTTTTGTTATTCTTGTGGCATAATCTGACAGGTGCTTATTCTCTGTCCTGCTCCTTCTGTCTGCTTGTATCCAATTCAAGGCCACCCTTCCTGTGGTGCCAGTACAGTTGCCTGTCTGTGAAACCTGCTCAAGAACCACACCTGCTGGAAAAAAGCCTGCTTTTGTTGTTCCACTCTGTTGGTTATTCCTTAGGCAAATCTGGTTTTTGAACTATCTACCATCCAGGAATACAATTTTTTTTTTTTTTTTTTTTTTTTTTTTTGGCATGGGAGAGTCAGGGAAGGAAAGGATACATGTTTGGGATGGTATGAGAAGCATTGTCCTAAAGCACAGCATCTGTGACATGGTCTGTGTTCCTTTGGCTATAGTGTTTCTAGCACTATGGTACAGTCCTTGGAGTTCCCTCTGTAGATTGCGGTACCATGCAGGAACACACTAAGAAAATGTCTCTCTTCTCTGATCGTATGTTTGGATTTTAAGGGTTTTTTGCTATGCATTGCATCTGATGGACTTTCAGTTGCCTTGGTCAAGGGATTGAATAAAAAAGGTCGTATCCTACAGTAAGCGGCATGGTCTGAGATATCAGCCTCTGATAAGCAGTATTTTCTGCAATCAACACAAATTTTCTCATGTTTTTACCAATTCCTTTATCAAGCTTCAGCACAATCTCAGTGCTGGCCATCCAGCACCTTAAAGAGAAAAAGTTGGTGGATTTTCAGGGAAAAGATAACAACACTGTGTAATTTCTTGCCAGAGGACACTACAGAAGTAGGAAGCCCACATGGGTTTCTAGGGAGATCAGACCTGGAAGAGAAATCCAATAGGAGGTGAATAAACAGACAAAACATAAGAGGCTTCAAAATTCCTGGTGTTGAGAGAAATTGAAGGCTAGGAGAGTATTGAGGTGGAGTTATGGTGTATGCTGGATATGATCTTACTCTTAATTTTTCCTAATAGTCCTTACTACAGAAGAAGTACTAAGCTGGATGGTCTGAATGAGCACAGCTGTTGCCATGTCTCTAGGACTTAAACTATAAAAGCAATACAAGGATAGAGCTATTCCATCAAAGTTTGCTACCCATGCTGTTGACAAGCATTCTTTCATATATATATATATATATATATATATATATATATATGTTTTTAATGTTGTTTATTAATGGTTTAGTTCCATAAATGGCAGCTCTTGGAAGGAATCATCTCATCTGATTTGCAGACTCTTTGAAGTTTATCATTGTCTACTTCTTTTGTCTATCATTGCCTGTTTGTCCATGTAAACAAAGTCTGTCATCAGTGTCTATTACATTGCCTCAACAGGCTCTATAGTTGCTTTTTATCCTTCTGTGATTTTGCCCTGATTTCAGTAACCCCAAATATCTGTTTATTGGTTCAGGATCTAGTATTTCCATTGTTTGTCACAGTAATTTTATTCTTTGTCTTTTCAAGATTTTATGGACCATCTGAAGGGACCCTGTTGGTGAAAACCACCAGGAAATATTTTGCTAGAGGAGATTCTACTTCTTTTATCATCACTGTTCTATTGTCTTAGTCTTTGGAACATAAATATTTATTTTGTCTTGATGCAAGTGGTACTTTTACTGCTTCCTGTTAGATATTACATTTTGACTGAAACTTCTGGGTGCTCCTTCGTTCTCATTAATTTACCCAGAATTTCAGTCATAAGAAGTTAGCTGCTTCTTTCCAGGCACTGATTGACTTCACTGACCAAAACAGAAAAAATAGAAGGTAGTAATAGAGTACAAATGAGTACAATTGACCTACAGTGAGTTCAGTTGACTCTGGCTTATATAAAGAATGAAAGGAAAAAAATATAGTACCTGTAAGTACTTCTAGAGTAAATACGAACCTCTAAATAGTTATGACAAATACTACTTATGACCTCCTTAAATTCCACCCTTTTAGCTATGATGGTAGATGGAATTGTCCATAGCAATGAAATGCAGATGTTATTTAGTGGTATGATTTGCAATTCTAGGCTTTCTATTCTCCAGCTCAAAAGAGCAACAACAACAAAAAGAAAGAAAAAAAAAAAAAAAGATAATCAGAATTACTCAATTCTACTTTAGCTGGAACATAAGAAATATTTACTGGCAAAAGGAATTTCCCTTAAGGAAACAAAGGTGAAGTTGATGGAAAAAATGGTTACAGGGGGAAGCCGATTGATTGACTGAAAGGAAACATAGCTGAAAGATATGTCCACTGAAGTGTACAGTCTGAGGGTTTTTTTTAACACCTAATCTCATTCCTCTTCATGCTGGATGGAAAAGGTTATGCTAACACTTGTTGAAATACCTGTTAGTGCATTTAAAAGTTTCTTCTGAAATCTGCAGACCAGTGAGGTGTCCCTACTTTCCTCATGCTGTTTCTTGAAAATGTAGTTGAGGTGTGTGCTGCTATATTGGGTTGATGTGCTAATTTTCTGCTGTGATCAATATACTGGAAAACATGCCACAATCTTGTTACATTTCTATTTATTTTGCTAAGTGTATGTAGTTTCCATCTAGATTTAAAGCATTTACAGAGAATTTTTCTTTGATTCAGATTTTCTCATCTGACACACTCCTGTAGTATGATTCAGTATTTTCTGAAACTTCACAATAAACTACTCCAAAAAGACAATACAAACTGTACAGGATATTTTAAATAAGAATAATAATTCAAGGACTTTAGTATCTCCCAGCTATTTTCCAAAGAGTATATAATGTAGCAATTGCTTTACAGATATGTTTCCTTCATTGGCTTATCAGCCACAGAGTTGCTGTTCTACTTACGACTGCTTCTAAACTGTGTCTTCCCATCCTTTAGCATATTAATTCATAGAAAAAGAGTGGCTCGTGATGTGGAGAGAGATTAAACACATCTTCTGTTTTTATTTTGTATGACAGACTGCCATTTCTGATGAGCTCTTAAAATTCAAACTTTGTGGCTAAGCAAAGGTCAGATCTGACACCTGAGGTTTTGCTGGGGCAGAAAACCAACCTGACAGAAACTTTATGCTGACTTGAGAGTATCACCAAGCTTTGAGACAGCAGCAAGAGGAAAGTCTGTGAAAAGGGTTCTCCACACAAGCACTCCCTTTCAGAAAACTTCTGGTTGTCAGAGAAAATTAACATAAATTAATTTGCATGAATGCAGTATCGCTTCTGTGATGTGCTGCAGAGCTAGAAATGTCAGTGCCTATGGGCAATGTCTTTGCCCAAAATTAGGCACGCACACCTCCCAAAGCGGGAGAGATGGTCTAATCTGGTTACTGGCAGAAGGTGAGGACCTCAAAGACCTTCAGAAGGGAGCTCTACTCCCTAAATTGGCTACTCTTGACCCTTGCTGTTGACAAGAGAGAGAACTAATAGGAAATGTTTACCTCCACCCACAGTCATGATGTCAGCTGGTTGTCTTCTGAGAATAGACGTTAATGGAGCAGAAACAGCTCTGATGATGCATAAAATCTGAATACATGGTGCACCCCTGCTCGGTTCTTTATTCTCATACCAGGCTTGTGGTTGGACCAGTCAACAGGAAACTGGTGACTTCTCTGGCTCTGAAGGAGAATGTGCTCCCTCAACTCCTCCTGGAGTAGTGCAGTTTTACCTGTTAAAAAGAAGATGTGAAGGAGCCCAACCTTAAAAGGAGTCAGAGCCCCAGAATAAAAAATTCTTATTAATGTCCATTCACCACATGTCTAGAGTCAAATTCACTCTTGGCTGTTCTCTGTCTTCCCCATGATTTATAAACCCTAACACGTAGCATCTGATTTTCAGTGGGCAGGGTGGAAGGTTCTTCCTGTGATGTAGAAGCCTCTAGAGACCTTAGAAGTTGGGCCCTCTGATTTCTGTGTATGTGTTCTGACTGAAAGCCTTGTCTGGGCAATGTGGAGTATTCTCAGTCTGAATTGTAAACGATTTTACATTAGAGAGAAATACTTGTCCTCTCCAGAGAATGGGGTTCTAAGTGTGCAGAGTGCCTATTTTAAGCATATAAGAGACCTTGAATGAGTTCAGGCAGTGCTGGACATCAGATGTATGGGGTTTTTGCCTGAGGCATAAGTCAGTCCTCTTTTCTAAGTCCCAGTTCAGGCAACAATTAGCTAGAAATACATGGCAGCTGGAGCCTAAATGGTAGACAATTTGTGGCTATGTCTCTGGTGTCTGGGCTTGAATGGCCTTTGGGAGCAGCAAACTGTCTCTATCCTTCAAAATACACCAAGATAACCCTTTTCGTGGGTAACAGAAATGAATGCCAGGAGAGAAGTTTCCTGCTAGTCTGCAACTTCTTTAAAGTAAGAAAACAGCAAATCTTATTACTGTCTGGATGTGCAGTTTCTGACCCAATCACCTCCATGTCACCCACCTGTCCTATCACACTCCCAGCAATGTGACCATGTCTGCACTAAGGTTGCTGAGGTGATGTTGAGTTGGCCAGGAAGCATCCTTGGCTCAATGGCCTGGCCTATGATTAGTGTGTTACATAGTGTGCACCTATGTAATGTCACCTGAAGATGTTAGACTATTCATTTAAGACAAAAGAGCCTCAAGATCATTATTGAGCTGATCAGTAATGGAGGCATGGTCTGTAGCATTCAATCACATGCAATTATCTGAACGAACAATGTGGGGTGGCTGGCACTTGCTCAGGAGTCCAGTACATGGTGCATGCTGACTCTGTGAAATAACAGTACATGAGGGCTTACTTGCCATGATTTGTCAGTCTTTGAAGGACAGATGTTCACTGAACTCATATCAATTTTTAATATTTTTTTATAATTTTTATTACTTAATTTTACTTCTGCATTATGAATATTTATGTACCCTGATGATTCTGTGATTCTGTGTGATAGGTACCAATGTGTACACATCAGGTAATAAAACTAAGCATCCTCGGATTTTCCTTCTTTTAGGCCTATTTGTTTCAACTGCTATTTTGTAAAGATAAAGGAGGTGGAATATGGTTTACCTTTGACACTAAGGTGTAGCTGGGCCCTAGAAGTGCCCAAAGCAGCTGTTTTTGTATGCATGCTTTTTCCCACATTCCCCACTTCAATGCAAATGGTGACTGCAGTTGACATGGTGACCCTGTAAAGCTGTGTAACGTGTCTACAGTCTAGATCTTACCTCTGTGGAACAATGTTCACTTAATATTTCAATGGAAATTTGAACACCAGATAGGTTTCATTTCCCATTGCACACACATGGAGCTGACTCATCAGTTAAAAACAAAACAAAACAAAACAAAACAAACAAACAAACAAACAAAAAAACAACAAAAAAACAAAAAAACCCCAAAATGCTGGGATTTGGAACAGGAAACGATTTCTTGGCATAAAAGGTTTCTTTGCCACCTTACATTTATTTTCAATGCTCAAAATCCATCAGTTTCATTGGGTCCTCTCTGGAGAAGCATTTTTCCATGTCTCTGCATATGTCTGTTTCTGAGACACAAAGAATGCGACTTTTTTACTGTGAGCTTCTTTTTTTCAGCAGATTTTTCTGCTCCAAAGTAAGAACCAATGGGAGGAAAGGAATGTGACTTTTCAAACAGCACAACCTGAGATCTTAGGAGAACAGATCTCCAGGCTCTGCAGGAATTCTTGGTTTCAGGGAAGGAAAATTTTTGTTTTGTCTCTTAGCAGAATTATTAATCACGGTATTTGTCAGATGAAATTAAATAACTGACAAAAAAAAAAAAAAAAGAATTTTAACTCAAATAAGAGTCACCTCCACTTTTGTGTTTCTTCTGTTTCCTTATTAATGTAAGAAAATCAGAACTATCATATCAGTTTGCACAACCTCCTCCACTCCCTAACCTCAGGTCTTTATTCTGTTGCTAAGTGAAAGCACAAGTCATCAAAAACAAAGGAGAGCATGATGAACCCTGCCAGCATCAATCACATGGGAGGGACATCCTCGGATTAAAGTAGCTTTTCCAACAGCATCTTATGGTGATCAATGTATTTCTCCTTCTTAAATTTGAATCATGCCTTTTAATCCAAACTGTGCATTTACTTTTGGCAACTTCATGTGGTAATTAGCTTCTGGTTTTATTTATGTGAAAGAGACTCTTCTCTGCTTTAACCATATGCCTAATCATTTCCTTATTTCTTTTATCATGAGAGGTACTGAAGAATCTTTAACTGTGTGACTTTTTCCTAGTGCTGAAATTCCTCCGTTTTCTCAGTTGCAGAGTGCCAGTCAATTTGATTTATCCTTGCAGCAAAAGCCCTCTGTATCTCTGATATGCCTACTGTTCTTTTTAGTAACTTTTTTCATGCTATTATATCCTTTTTGTCACTGATGACCACAGTGGCATCCAGTGCTCAAGATAAGGCTATGTTGCATCAGTATAATAACATTTCCTGTTTTGTTCTCTATCCTTTTCCTAATAACTAGCTCCTCACAATCTGTTTGACCTCTTGATGTCTGCTGAACATCACACTGTTTTCAGAGAAAATACAAAATGATCCCAAGATGGCCTTCCCAGGTAGCTGGGAGGGAAAGCTGATCTCTTTCGATGTGTTGGTAAGATTATTTCTCCAAGAACAGTGGTTTGTGTAGATCAGTGGCTAGCAATAACAAACCAAATAAAGCTTGAGGCCCCCTTATCTCATGGGATTTTTCATGAAAATTTATCCACTGCCCAAAAGCAATCATTCTGCTACAGAACTGACTGACAGAGTGGCCTTTGCATTTCCATTAGTTTCACAGGGTGTAGGAACTTTCCGACATTTTGTTTCCAGACTGGCGTGTCTTGGAGACACAGCTGGTTAGCATGGCTGTTGGGCTCCAGTGTTTGAGGCTGTAATGTGGTGAGAGGAGGACGGAGATGTACCTGCTTGTGTTGTACAATGCAGAGCACGTTCTTCGCTGTTAATGTGTGAGGTCTCAGACACACTTGCTTCTGCAGGTTTTCAGTTGTAGACCATTAGTTTAGGAGCAGTTTGGCCTGTAGTCACAGAGTCTGAGAGCAATTAGGTAGGAGTGCCTGAAACCTGCAGTTCTTGAAGGCACTGAGGTCCTTAGGAGCTGCTAGGATACTGTGTAAGCTCTGCTGCTGGTTGTGGAAATCAGGTGGAACAGAGACATTTCTCATTGAACACTTTTGGATAAAAACACAGATGTGAACTGACCTCCATTTGTGGCTGAATCTATGCTGATGACTCATATTTGTAATGTAGGCATTGATTAGCTGTGGGTTTACCTCCTCACAGGGTCTCTGGGGGAGCTTGTGCCCTGCTGCCTCAGAGAGCTGCCGCCCAGAAGTCATCCATGGACCCAAAATCCAAAGAATAAATGGCTTTAAAAAATAATTTCCTAGTGTAAAGTAACTCCATCATTCATCACCAAATTCCTGTGTAGTAGTGGGTTGCCTGTATTATACCACCAACATCCTACTGGGAAAGCAGATGGGGTAGGGCTTCTCCTGTGTCTTCCCAGCAACTCTTGTTTCTTATTGGTACTTGACAGGCCAAATTGTTGCACACGAAGACCTCGTGAAGTAGTCCTAGTGAAGACCTGCCTGGGCTTGCAACAGTACATACAGGTTGTTTTCCACATAGAAACCTACAGAAATAAGGAGTTTGACCTGGGGGACAATAGAAAGTTGAGCAGTTAATACACTGAGACTGTGTTATGGAGGGGGAATAGGCATGATGACTGTGGATGAGGACATCACTGTAGATTGACGTGAAAATAAGCTTGGTTCCTGGAAGAGCTCATATTCCAAGAAGCCTTACCAGGAAATAATGTGGAAACCTGCAAAAAGGTTTTCCATAAACAGAGGAGTTTTGGTTAGTGAGGGAGCTGAAAAAACATTGTGTTGAATTTATATTTTCATTGTGAAGGAAACAAGCCTGAAACAGCAGGTTATAAGTGCTGAAAGGAGCTCTGCATGCCATTTGGTATCTCTACAGGTTACAGAGATAGGTAACTGTCTATCTTCTCAAAATTTCTTGCAGCTGGCTGGCCAAACTGGGTACATACAGTTCTACAATAAACATCCCAATTGCTGACATAATCTGTCCTAGTTTCCATATAATTATAACAGTTGCTGGAAGCCAGGATGAGAGAAGGCTTTCATACTCATAGCCCTCCCTGCTTTGACAGGTGCTTTAAGGTCTGAGGATGAGGTGCTCTAAGGATTTCTGAACTCTACCTGGAGTGTCCTTGAGGTCTGGACATCTGGTTGCTTCAACTATAGGAAAACAAATAAAACTGTTGACTTTTTTATTCTAGATAAAATAAGGTGGGTGACATTTCCCTCTTATAGGCAAAGCTCAGAAACTCTGGTTTTCATGAGAAGCCTCGCTTTTTGTTCCAAAATATTCTAAACTTTCAGGGAATGCAAACTCCAAGCTGCAGCCAGATCTGATAATAAATACAATGAGATAATTATAATAAAAAATGTTCTTCTAAAAACTCAGTCTATAACCTATAGAAAAAATGAGAAATTTTCTTAAAGCATGTATTATCAAAAATATAAATAATTTTTACAACTAAAGCTCTGCTCTTGCATGCTATCAGTATGTCATGAGCCTCTCTTATCAGTAAGACATTAACTTCTGGCAATTCATATACATTAAGGAACAAACAAGGCTATTTAGCAAGAAGTCATTATAAATTATATCCTTTGTCAACAACTTACAGATTATCTTCAATGACTTTCCAGAGAATCTCAATTCAGTTTAGTTCTGTAAATTATAAGAACTGTGTCATTTGCATCTGAATTATTATTTCCAGAGTATCATGTATATGTAGATTTCCTAAGATATTGTGTAGAAGTGATTTCTTATTCTCAGGGAAGAGGTCAAATAGGAACAACAGTAATGTGCTGAATAATCTTCTGTTTCCACAGTAATGGGAAATAGAGGGGGTACTACACAGAAGGAGGTAAGAAGCTTCCCAAGTACTTCAAAGCAATACTTGGTTTTAAGAGTCTGGAACTTCTGGAATTAGTCTATGCTGTTACACCAAGCAATGACCTCTTGGATCCAATGGTCTTTGACTTAAAATTTGAAAGATTTCACTCAGGCACAATTTGACTGTGCCCTGAAATTATTCTGACACAGGAGGGTTGGTTTATTCAGTTTTTCTTTCATGGATAAACTTTGGATAGGTTTCTTGCTCAAAGACACTTGCCTGCTCAGACTCACTCTCACCCCTGTAGTGTAAGTCATTCTGGTATCCAAGGACAGGACCACCTGTGAGAATGGAAGATCCTGGAAACTCGTGGAGTATTTATATTTCCATAGGAGCAACAGATGTACTGCTCTGATCCTCTCTCTGGTGGGCTTTGTGGTATCTCCACAGGGATGTTGCTGATGACTTGGTGACATTCAGAACAGCTGCTGTTATTTTTGTTCTGGCTGGCTGTGTCCAGCCTCTGTGGGATGTTGGAGCAGCTGCTTTCCTTCTGGGACAAAACACAGAGCAGAGAAATTCAGAACTACTTTAGAAAGGGAATCTGGTTTTAAGATGCAAAGGCTTTGGTGATGATGTTAAGATTTTTGTTTGAATATTGTCCTTGGCCTGACAAACATAAGAGCATTGTTAGGATCTTCTATAAACTGCCGGTGATCAAATAACTTCTCAAGTAACATATCAATATGCAACCCAAAAGTAAATACATGCCAGCCACATTAGCAAGGACAGATATAATTCTTGTTACTTTAGCCAATTGCTTCATTCAAGATACTCTCACCTCCATTTTGCATCCTCTGAACTTTAGTACCCTAGCCAGCAAATTCAGTGGAGCTGAAGATGTGGTAGGACACTTAATATCTCTACCTTGGTGGGATGAAGGAGAAAGATGAGTATGATGAAAATATTGATGGCTTTGTAACACTTGAATTCTTATTAATCCTTTTCTGCCCACATGCACGTCCTCACCTACTGTTGTGTAGTACCCTGCCATACCAGTCAACCTTAACTCGCTGCCAGGTGTCCACTGAACTGCTTTGTCACTCCCCATCCCTCAATAGGACAGGGGGAGGAAATACTAAGAAAAGCTGATGGGTTGAATAAGGACAGGGTGATCCCTTATCAATTACCATCAAGGGCAAATGAGACTCAGCTTGGGGAAATTAATTTAATTTATTGCAAATTAATAACAGAGTAGGATAATGAGAAATAAAACAAAACAAAAACCATGTTCCCACCGCCTCTCCCTTCTTCCCAGGCTCAACTTCACTCCCAACCCTTCTACCTCTTTCCACCAAGGAACACAGGTGGATGGTGAACACGGGTTGTGGTCAGTTCAAAACATTTTGTTCCTGCTGCTCCTTCCTCCTCACTCTCCTCCCCTGCTGCAGTGTGAGGTCTCTCCCATGGGAAACAATCCTTCACAAACTTCTCCAATGTGGACTTTACCCATGGGCTACAGTTCTTCAGGAACTACTCCAGTGTGGGTCCTTTCCATGAGGTGCAACCTTCAGGAACAGACTGCTCCAATTTGAGTGTTGGGCTCCTCTCCATGACCTCAGTTCCTGCCAGGACCCTGCCCCCACAGGGGCTCTTTGTGGGCTACAACTTTCTCAAGGCACGTCTACCTGCTCCAGCATGGAGTGTTCAATGGGCTGCAGGTGGGTATCTGCTCCACCATTGTCCTCCATGGGCTGCAAGGGGACAACTTGTGTCACCATGATCCTCTCCGCAGGCTACAGGGAAATCTCTACTCTGGTGCCTGAAGTGGCCCCTCCCCATTCTTCTTCACTGACCTTGGTGTCTGCAGGGTTGTTTCTCTCACATTCTCTCACTCCTCTCTCATAGTGGCTGTACAGCAGCTTTTACACCTTCATAAATACATGAAGCCACTGCTGCAACCCCCCAAGTCTTGCTGCATAAACCCAATACACTCAGATTAAGCATATACCCTCTAACAGTGTCTTCTTGGGATAACTGTCTCCAGCTTCTCAATGACAGGAATCAGCAGAGCTATTTGGGGAGCAGCCCATGCATCTTTATCACAATGTGGGTGGTAATGGGACTGCGTGATACCCTCAGAATATTATAACCCTTGAAAAAATCTTTTAAATTTCTCTTTTGCATAAAGCGTGATTGAGATTTTCCACAAAGGATGATTCAGATTTTTCACAAAGCTAGCTATGCTAGCTGCAAGTAAGGCACCATAACAGAGAGGAACAGGAAGGGCACTGCAACCTCACTAGGGTGGATCCCCACCAGCTAAAAAACACTTGACCTACCATTGGCTATGGACACACTCAACAACAGCTTTTCCTGACATCCAACCATGTGCTAACTCCACCAGTGTTCCCCTAGGTTGGCCTCAACAAATGTAGATAGTGAATCTTTCCCTGCCAGGGTCACTTCAGTCCAGGTGTCCTCTACTACGTGCAATGACAGTCTGCAAGCAGGGTGCAAGAAATGCACACACCAATTATTTCCTGTTTAATTGAGGTATTAGACAGCCAGGGCTAATACACTGCTAGACTAAGCACTGTTTCTCAGAGCAGGGTGAAAACTGATGTTGCTGAGTTGCTCTTTTCCTATCTCAGCTTTTTATCACAGGATTTTATCTTTTTTCTTATAATCTTTTTTTTCCCTTGAACACTTTAACTCCCAACTCTTGTGATCTCAATATCTTCATTCTATCTATGTTTTCACTTTCTGCATCTAGTGTGGCTTTAACTTGCATACAACTTGCCAACACAGCTGAGTTAAGTTCATACAGCCGTACTGCACCAAAACCAGCCATTGAATCACAGAGAGCTGAGTCGCTGGACCATTGACTCCTAGTGCTAGTAGGGACCTGTAAGGACAGTTACAGCACCTTGATACCAATACCATATGTTTTTAAAAGTCTAACACCTAGTTGGCAGCTCCACTAGGTTCTCAGCAATCTCTTCCAGTGCTTCACTAGCTCTCCTGTTAAAAGATATTTCCTGCTGCCTTGCCTAACTGTTCCCTGCTTCAGTATAAGCACATCACTTCCTGACCTCTTTGCTTGGAGAATGGATGATGCTCTTCCTTACTGAAGTGCTATGCGTACAGGGTGCCAAAGGAGTATGATGCATCTAACTCCTCCAGTAAATTTTTTATGTATTTCTGTAAGCACATTTTTCTACATACCTATCAAATTGGAAATTTTTTAGAAGCTGAACCAGAAGTTATGAAGCATTCAACGTTGATTGTAGTTTCTAACGGAAGCTGCAGAATGGCCTTTGCTCAGCAGGCAATCATCCCCTTTAGTCATGAGGTCAGTTTCCTTCCTGCATCTTGACCTGGGAGTAACCTGGGGATGGGAAACAGATTCTGGAATGAAGGGTTCTTGTGAGGTATGGACCAACACAGTGAGCCTCTCTGGTCTAGATTTCAGTGGACTTCACGATAGAAGAACTTATTCTGTGTTCAGATAATGGAAGTCAGCTTGTCCTGAATATATTTAACCTTTCCCTAGAGTAACCTGACCATGTTGTAGTGAGAGGATGCTGAGTCTGCCATTGAATACACATAGTTACTTATGTGAGGAAATGAAGAAGGCCTTGATTCTGCTGAAACTGCACAAACCTGAGCTTTTCAAGGTAGGGGTCTGAGCTGACCCTGATTAGCTGACCAAAGCATTGTGAGATTTCATTGTTGCAGGTGGTATTATTTTTAGGCTTTTATACATTTTGTGTGTCATATGGGAAGTGCAACCCCCAGACCACTTCAAAGGAAATGCTATATCAAGAACTAGGGAAAGCATGGATATGACATCAGTAAGATTTTTCCTACTGGTATATAATTGCTACATCTTTGTATATTGATGTCAAGATGCTGCATGCTGACAGCAGAATCCCAGTAACACTGAAAGTGGCAAATGGTGTTCATAAATCTCCCAGGGGAAAATCAGAGTTTGAATGAGCATAGTATAAAATCTTTTTTTTAGTTTGAGAAAGAAAGAATGAACAGTTGATTCCCAAAATGTCTTTAGGGGTTATTCTACTAAGATGTATGAGCCGATTTGTCACCTGGAATTCGGCTGATTTGGTGCTGAAATTGCCACTTTAGACTGACTGATGTACAAAAGGGGATAGTTTGGGGCCTTTGATCTGGTGCGTGCAGGTTTAGTGTTGATGCTTGGAAGGCTGCTCAGCAGTCTTGAACAATGGTCTGAGCAGCCTTCTTTTATCAGCTTAGTTTCAGTGAAGTAATTTCCTTCACTAAAAAGTGTTCCTGGTGCTCCTGGGACTTTTAGAGGTGTTCTCCAGGAGCTGTTGCCAGACTAAACTTGGCAAAGCTGCCACTTGTTTTCAAACAAAATCTGTTTCAAAGCACCCTCTGCTGGCTCAGTGTCCCTTCTTCTCCCCAGGCATGTGAGAAAGCCAATAACCAACCAACCAACAGGTTTATTGCAGAATAATTGTGCTAAAATAGAATATTTTGTGATTAATGGAAAACCTATGCTATTGGTAAAAGATATCTGATTAATTGGAACTGTGAGGTGTCATCTCTGATAGGTACTTAAGGCTGACACAGTAGTTTGCATGATCTGCTCTGTTTAGTGGGAGGTGTCTCAAAATGAAGCTGTGTATCTTTCTCCTACAGATAAGAATTGCACAAGCTAGTTAAGAAGAGTTCTCAGAAATATCTGGTACGTGCTACAGCAGGGAAATCAGTGCAAAGGACCAAACCACAGAAAGCAAGCCATTTCTCTGCTTTGTGAATTTTCCAGATGGTAGGTCAAATTTTTGTATTATCGATTAACCAAAAATAACTGAAGTATTTTATAAGAAAGTTTATTTCAGTTCACTTATGTATTTCTCTATCTCAATTAAAAATATTAGATTAAAATAGTGGAAACAATTGTGTCAAACACAAATAATGTGGTGACCAACATAAAGATTTATGTTATAATGAAGTGCACTGTTCTGTGTTTCTATGTGCTTAGAAATGGATATGCCCTCAGTTTTCTGGCAGATATTTTTACTAATTATTCAAAGGCACAGGAAAATGTTTACTCTGCAATGGATTTTTCAGACTTTAGTATATGTATGTACTTTTTTTTCTTTGAAATGTTTTGTAAGAATAATTTGCATTTCAATTCTAGCACTTCCATACTTTAGTATTGAAATTCCTAAATTTTGCACTTAAAACTGCCATAAGTGTAGGTGTCAGGAGTGCTAGTTCTGGAATAAATTCAGTGTTACTGTTGCTATTTTAATAGCTCATTTTCGGTCAGAATGGGTTTTCTGTTTTGAGAAAAGAATGAAAATAAATTTCAAAAGGTGAATGAATTAATCAATTCTTTGTTTCAGTAAACAAATCTCACACAACTACTATTTCACGGTATGTTTATGTCGTGAAGTCTTTTAAGCTTTTTAAAGTAGAAATTGCAAAAATATTTCCAAGTTTTGTTACTATGTGAGGTATGGTGATTTTATTATGTTTGTTCACTTACATAAACAGTACTGTAAACCATTTGTTGCCAAGCACAATCTTGGGAAAAAAATGACAAGTATGTTTCTAATACATCTACCTTTGGAGAAGCATGGAATTAAGCCCTATAGACTACTGCTTCTTCAACATAAGTAGAGGATTCCTAGTTCTTTCATATTCCTTTGATATTAGATCATTAGGGCCTGGGTTTTGACATACTCAAGTAGTTATCCCAAGTATTTGTATTTGTATCTAGTGTTTTTTCAGCATCATACTGAAGTTTTCCTTCACAGAGCTTAGAATTCAGCTCATAACATACAGTTATTGTGAGCTATAGGAAGAGAGAGATTAATAGAAAATGTCTTCTTATCCTTTTTTTTTTTTTTTTAGTCCCGAAAAGGTTTTACTTCAGACAAATGTAATAAAACATAAGTTCTAAATAAATCTGTAAAAGAAGAAACAAAAATCATAACTATTTCCATAAATTATGTTCTTTGTCTCTCAATGATTCAAGCTACAGGAGTTTCTTCCTTTCAGTTGTAGGATGTGAAATATCTTAGTGCCTTTGTCTTGTGCCTCATAATGCCCTTTTTGTTTGATCTAAGTATCACGGTGTGTGGATGTTTTTGTTTTGCTTTGCTCAGAGGAATGCCACATGCTGTAAGGCACTAGTGAACCAGTCCTCCTGCTATTTGCTGTCCAGAACTGCAACCTCTGCCTCAGTTTTTGTTGAGGTAATTTGACAGTTTGCTGCTGACTCTGGAAAATGTAAATAGAATCACATTGTTCTTTTAATTGCCCAAGTTATTTGTATTTTCAGGGAACATTCCTTTTTAGTTAGAGCTCCATATATTGAATATATTGGCACACACAAGCCCCAAATGCTACTTAAACTGCTGCCAATACATGGGAACTTAAAAATCGGGGGAAAATCAATAAAGCAATCATCAAATTTAGGTAGGGAGAATTTGTCCTTTCAACACAACTATGATATTTTGCACTGGTTTGGAGAAGGTTGATAGCCAAGTATGTGTAAGGTCTCTCAAGGACATACTTTTTCAAGAAACAAAAAGCTAAATGCAAGAAATGGCAAGTACAATAGTAGGTAAATACAGTCTCTTACTCCTGGATCATTCTGGCACTTGTTAGAGGAGTTGATGAGGGCAAGTAATGGGCTGTCTCCGTTCCTGGACAAAGCT
The DNA here is from genome assembly GCF_037038585.1 of Patagioenas fasciata. Classification (NCBI taxonomy): domain Eukaryota; kingdom Metazoa; phylum Chordata; class Aves; order Columbiformes; family Columbidae; genus Patagioenas; species Patagioenas fasciata. The sequence continues at coordinate 68,234,546 of NC_092520.1, read as the reverse complement.
GAATCTCAAAAACAGGCAAACCACAGTTTCTTGCAACTTTTTGTTAATCACCAGCCTTCCATTTCTAGGGCTCCAACAGCACTGGCAATAAAGGACTCACCAGTATCTCCAATAGTGGCATCAGTTGTGGTCAAATACAAAACAGACATATACAAATAAAATATCAAATGAGAAAGAACCTCATTTCAGACAGTCTTCAAAACTACTCCGTGAAAACTATTTTTCTTAAAAATCTGTCACTTCACTTTTTGTCTTCATGATGATGTATCTACTTACTTAAACAAAATACTAATAGCTCTAAAATATTTATAGTCAATATTAGTTAACTAATTAATATTAAATAAATTAATAATATTTGTTTATAATTAATAACTCTAAAAATATTAATAGCTCTAAAAAGTAGTAGGACAGTTAGTATGACTGTTGGTATACCTCATCAGAGGCAAAATACATTCATGGAAGAGAAATTAACACTTGGAGGGAAAAGGCTCCCAGCAGAGAAGGAACACCCTGAATATTTTTAATGTCTACTTAATTACTCAAATAGTCTAATGGTATTAAATTTTATTTATTATGCAGCATAGAGTTCTTCACTTAGCTGATTCTTAGGGCCTGTTTGAAGATTTTAATGTGGAGACTGCATTGATATGGATGTATCCAGTCTCAGTTGTATGGACTAACCCTGCTTTGGCCAGTGTTTTACATATCATGTTTGCTCATGTGCATACACATAGATGTAGGTGTTCAGCATCTGATAGCACAGTGCTCTGGAAGGCTGCATAAAAACCCATTGGAGGGATTCACCTTCCCTTCCTACACCGATAGTTCTATGTATGTCCAGATGTGTCAGTCAGTCCCTCTCCGGAAAAAGCGAGCCATTCCAAATGTATGTGGTACCAAATACTTTCAAGTCAGCTTGCAAAACTGGCCACCTGGCTGGATAGAAGGACCATGTAGAAATAAAAGGTCTCATCTGCATAAGCCAATGCTAAGTAGCAAAGTTACAAGTATCTGGAGATGATGAATTATTGGGAGTTGATTCTTCATGGAAAGAGTTGTGAATCAGTGAAACAGGCTGCCCAGGGAAGTGGTTGAGTCACCATCCCTGGAGGTGTTTAAAAGACGTATAGATGAGGTTCTTAGGGACATGACTTAGTGCCAGAGTTATGGTTGGACTTGATCTTAAGGGTCTCTTCCAACCAAAATGATTCTATGATCAATAATGGCTCTGTGAAGGATGCAGCCACCCAGGTTTCTGGCTGTGCAGAGTGTCTGTGCCTGGCATTGGTACCAGAGGATGGTGTGGGAGGCACCTGTGTACGATGCGAGCAGGTCAATGACTTACTGTGCCTAGTGGCAGAGCTCAAGGAAGAGGTGGAGAGACTAAGGAGCATTAGGGAAAGTGAAGTGGAAATTGACTGGTGGAGTCAAACCCTCTTGGCTCCTAAGGGTGTGCAACCAGAGATGGTGAAGCCCCATCCTTCCTGCCATAAGGCGGATGGAGCAGAACTAGCTGATGAGGGGGAATGGAAACGGGTCCCTGATCGGAGAGGCAAAAGAGCACTCTCTCGAACACCATCACCACCCTTGGTGCCCTTAACAAATAGATACGAGGCCCTGGACCCAGAAAGTCCATCAGAGAACAGCCAAGAAGATCTGCCTGGAGAGCCTCCTAGACAGACCTCATTTACAAAAAGAATTACAACCGCAACTATAAGGAAAAAACAAAGAAGGGTGGTTGTAGTCGGCGACTCCCTTCTGAGGGGAACAGAGGGCCCTATATGTCGCCCAGACCCATCCCACAGGGAGGTCTGCTGCCTTCCTGGGGCCAGGGTGAGGGATATCAATAGAAGACTGCCGGAGCTAATTCAGCCCACAGATTATTATCCCCTGTTAGTAGTCCAAGCTGGCAGTGAGGACATTAACAGAAGAAGTATCAGGGCAATTAAAAAAGACTTTAAAGCACTGGGTCAGTCAGTTCATGGGACAGGAGCACAGGTGATATTTGCCTCAGTTCCTGTGCTATCCGGAATGGATGAGGAGGCAAATAAAGAGAGAAACAGAAAAGCCCATCTCATTAACAGATGGCTAAAGGATTGGTGCCACCATAAAAATTTTGGTTTTTTTGACCATGGGGCAAACTCCATGGTACCTAGTCTCATGAAATCAGATGGGCTTCATCCCTCTGGGAAGAGCAAGAGGACTATAGCCCATAAGTTGGCAGCACTGATCAAGAGGGCTTTAAACTAGGTTTGAAGGGGGAAGGGATTGAAACTGGGCTCTCCAAAGATCAGCCTAAGGACAAAAAGCCTGAATTAAGAGTGAAATCAGCAGCCCACTTGAAGTGCATGTACACTAATGCACGCAGTATGGGCAACAAACAAGAGGAGCTGGAAGCCATCGTGCAGCAGGAAAGCTATGACATAGTTGCCATCACAGAAACGTGGTGGGATGACTCGTATGACTGGAGTGCTGCTATGGGTGGCTACAGGCTCTTCAGAAAAGACAGGCAGGGCAGGAGAGGTGGAGGGGTGGCTTTATATGTTAGAGAGTCTCTTGACTCTGTTAAACTTGAGGTCAGTAGTGACAAGGTTGAGTGCCTGTGGACCAGAATCAGGGGCAAGTCCGACAAGGCTGATGTCCTTGTGGGTGTCTGTTATAGACCACCCGACCAGGATGATGAAGGAGATGAATTATTCTACAAGCAGCTGGCAGATGTCTCAAAATCGACAGCCCTTGTTCTTGTGGGGGACTTTAACCTGCCAGATATCTGCTGGGAGCTCAATACTGCACAGAAGAGGCAGTCTAGGAATTTCCTAGAGTGTATAGAGGACAATTTCCTTCATCAGCTGGTAAATGAGCCTACCCGGGGTAAGGCCTTGCTAGACCTACTGTTTACAAACAAAGAAGGGCTGGTGGGAGATGTAGTGGTTGGCGACCGCCTGGGGCATAGCGACCACGAAATAATAGAATTTTCAATAGTTAGAGATGCAAGGAGAGCCACCAATAAAACCTCTACACTGGACTTCCGGAGGGCAGATTTTTGCCTATTCAGAAGTCTAGTTCAGAGCATACCCTGGGAAACAATGCTTAAAAACAAGGGGGCCCAGGAGGGTTGGACATACTTCAAGCGGGAGGTTTTGAGGGCACAGGATCAGGCTATACCAGTGCGCCGAAAGGCTAGCCGACAGGGAAGACAACCGGCTTGGCTAAACAGGGAGATTTTGAAGGAAATCAGAAATAAAAAGAGAGTTTACAGACTGTGGAAAAAAGGGCTGGCTACCTATGAAGAATTTAGGAAAATAGCTAGATCGTGCAGGAAAAAAATCAGGGAAACAAAAGTGCAGTTTGAAGTTAATTTGGCCAATTCTGTTAGGGATAATAAAAAGTCCTTCTTTAAATATGTTAATAACAAAAGGAGGGGCAAGGAAAACCTCCATTCTCTACTGGACTTTGAGGGAAATATAGTTAACAAAGATGAGGAGAAAGCTGAGGTACTTAATACCTACTTTGCCTCAATATTTACCAGTCAAACAGATGGCCCTCAGGATAACTGGCCTCTGGAGATGGTTGACAGGAATAGGAAGCCAAATAGTCCCCTTGTATTCCAAGAGGAAATAGTTGGTGGCTTACTGAGCCATCTGGATCCTCATAAGTCTATGGGACCAGACGGGATCCATCCTAGGGTGATGAGGGAGCTAGCAGAAGAGCTCGCCAAGCCGCTCTCCATCATCTTCCAACAGTCTTGGCTCACTGGGGAGGTCCCAAATGATTGGAAACTGGCAAATGTTACCCCAATCCACAAAAAGGGCTGCAAAGCTGACCCTGGCAACTACAGGCCTGTCAGCCTGACCTCGGTGCCTGGCAGGGTGATGGAGCAGATCATCCTGAATGCAATCACACAGCACCTCCAGGATGGACCAGGGATCAGACCCAGCCAGCATGGGTTTAGGAGGGGCAGGTCCTGTCTGACCAACCTGATTTCCTTTTATGATCAGGTGACCCACCTAGTGGATGAGGGGAAAGCTGTAGATGTGATCTATCTAGACTTCAGCAAAGCCTTTGACACTGTCTCCCATAATATACTCCTTCAAAAGCTGATAGCCCATGGCTTGGACAAGTGCACTCTCTGCTGGGTTAAGAACTGGCTGGAGGGCCGGGCCCAGAGAGTGCTGGTAAATGGGGCTGCATCTAGCTGGCGACCAGTCACTAGTGGTGTCCCCCAGGGGTCAGTGTTGGGTCCAGTCCTGTTTAACATCTTTATTGATGATTTAGATGAGGGGATTGAGACCACCATCAGCAAATTTGCTGATGACACCAAGTTGGGGGGCAGTGTTGACCTGCTGGAAGGCAGGAGGGCTCTGCAAAGAGATCTGGATAGACTGGAAAAATGGGCTGATTCCAATGGGATGAAGTTCAACAAGGCCAAGTGCCGGGTCCTGCACTTTGGCCACAACAACCCCCTTCAGCACTACAGGCTGGGCACAGAGTGGCTGGAGAGCAGCCAGACAGAAAGGGACCTGGGGGTACTGATTGACAGCAAGCTCAACATGAGCCAACAGTGTGCCCAGGTGGCCAAGAAGGCCAATGGTATCCTGGCCTGTATCAAAAATAGTGTGGTCAGCAGGACAAGGGAAGTGATCCTTCCCCTGTACTCTGCATTGGTGAGGCCACACCTGGAGTATTGTGTTCAGTTCTGGGCCCCTCAGTTCAGGAGGGATATTGAGGTGCTGGAGCGGGTCCAGAGAAGAGCAACAAGACTGGTGAAGGGACTTGAGCACATGACCTATGGTGAGAGGCTGAGGGAGCTGGGGTTGTTCAGCCTGGAGAGGAGGAGGCTTAGAGGTGACCTCATTGCTCTCTATAACTACCTGAAGGGAAGTTATAGTCAGGTGGGAACTGGTCTCTTCTCCCAGGCAGTTAGCAATAGGACAAGGGGACATGGGCTTAAACTCTGCCAGGGGAAGTTTAGGCTGGATATTAGGAAGAAGTTCTTTACGGAAAGAGTGATCAGGCATTGGAATGGCCTGCCTAGGGAGGTGGTGGACTCACCGTCCCTGGAGGTTTTTAAACTGAGATTGGACATGGCTCTTAGTGCCATGATCTAGTAAATGGGCTGAAGTTGGACCAAGGGTTGGACTTGATGATCTCTGAGGTCTTTTCCAACCTAGCCAATTCTGTGATTCTGTGAGCTGCAAGTAGTGAGACACAGGCTAACCAAAGCTGATTTGAACTGATAAGACTACATACAGTAAAAGGTAGCAAAAGACAGTTAACTAGAGTGGAAATTAGTGCAAAGAATGGTGTTTCAGAGCAGGTCTCTATCATAACAAGGCTCAGTGAAACCAAGTCAAGGAAAATCAGTTCTCGGGAAGATTAGAGCTAGATGTCAGTGTACCCAGAGAGAAAGAAATGGAGAGGGGATTGTGGAAATGAAGTAATCACTGCAGTATGCTAGAGAAACTTCCATCACTTGCTCCTCATGTGCTGTTCAGGAGATTGAGACATCATGTATCAATCACATGTTGCTTTTATCGTCTCAGTAGTGAATAGGGTTACAAATATGTGCAGAACATTTGCACCTTCCTTTTATTTCTCAGGATAATGTGGAGCCATGTGTCCTGATACCATTTTCCAACTGTGATTGAAGTAGACCTTAGCTTCATTCATCATTAAATCAACAGAGTTGTTGACAAATATAAATTTGTTAAGGTCCTGAATTGGATCCAGGCCTCTAATGATTGAAATATGCGAAACTTGGTTTCCCATTCCCATCTGCCAATCTAGTTCACTCCCTGGTAGCGTAAGAAATCACAGAATCACAAAATGTTAGGGATTGGAAGGGACCTCAAAAGATCATCTAGTCCAATCCCCCTGCCGGAGCAGGAACACCTAGATGAGATTACACAGGAAGGTGTCCAGGCAGGTTTTGAATGCCTCCAGAGAAGGAGACTCCACAACCCACTTGGGCAGCCTGTTCCAGTGCTCTGTCATCCTCACTGAGAAGAAGATTCTTCTCAGATTTAAGTGGAACCTCTTGTGTTCCAATTTGAACCCATTACCCCTTGTCTTACCGTTGGTTGTCACCGAGAAGAGCCGGGCTCCATCCTCGTGACACTCACCCTTTATATATTTATAAACATTGACGAGGTCACCCCTCAGTCTCTTCTCCAAGCTAAAGAGACCCATCTCCTTCAGCCTTTCCTCATAAGGGAGATGCTCCACTCCCTTCATCATCTTTGTTGCCCTGCGCTGGACTCTCTCCAGCAGTTCCCTGTCCTTCTTGAACTGAGGGGCCCAGAACTGGACACAATATTCCAGATGTGGTCTCACCAGGGCAGAGTAGAGGAGAAGGAGAACCTCTCTTGACCTACTAACCACCCCCTTTCTAATACACCCCAGGATGCCATTTGCCTTCTTGGCCACAAGGGCCCAGTGCTGGCTCATATGGTTCTCCTGCTGTCCACCAGGACTCCCAGGTCCCTTTCTCCTACACTGCTCTCTAATAGGTCATTCCCCAACTTATATTGGAACCTGGGGTTGTTCCTACCCAGGTGCAAGACTCTACACTTGCCCTTGTTATATTTCATTACATTTTTTCCTGCTCAACTCTTCAACCTGTCCAGGTCTCACTGGATGGCAGCACAGCCTTCTGGCATGTCAGCCACTCCTCCCAGCTTTGTGTCATCAGCAAACTTGCTGATAGTACACTCTATTCCCTCATCCAGGTCATTGATGAATATATTGAATATTACTGGTCCCAGTACCAACCCTTGAGGCACTCCACTAGATACAGGCCTCCTACTGGACTCCGCCCCATTGACCACAACTCTCTGACTTCTCTCCTTCAGTCAGTTCTCAGTCCACCTCACTACACGATTGTCCAGACCACACTCCCTCAGTTTAGCTGTGAGGATGCTGTGGGAGACTGTGTCAAATGCTTTACTGAAATCAAGTTAGACCACATTCACTGCTCTGCCATCATCTATCCACCTTGTTATGTCTTCATAAAAGGCTATGAGATTGGTCAAGCACGACTTCCCCTTGGTGAAGCCATGTTGACTGCCCCTAATGATCCTCTTGTCCTTGATATGCCTTGAGATGACACCAAGGATAAGTTGTTCCATCACCTTTCCAGGGATGGAGGTGAGGCTGACCGATCTATAGTTACCCAGGTCCTCCTTCTTGCCCTTTTTGAAGACTGGAGTGACTTTTGCTTTCCTCCAGTCCTCAGGCACCTCTCCCATTTCCCAAGACTTGGCAAAGATGATGGAGAGTAGCCTAGCAATGACCTCAGCCAGCTCCCTCAGCATCTGCGGGTGCATCCCATCTGGACCCATGGATTTATGGATGTCCAGATCGCTTAATTGCTCCCTAACCCAGTCCTCATCAACTAAGGCAAAGTCCTTCATTGCCCTGACTTCCTCTGGGGCCTCAGAGGTACAGGGCTCCTCAGGACAGCCTCCGGCAATGTAGACAGAGACAAAGAAGGCATTCAGTAGCTCTGCTTTCTCTGTATCTTCTGTCACCAGGGCATATAGTTGTAGGCAATAAGTTCTAGGAACAAACGTCCTCCTTTAGAGGACGAACAAAGAAAAATGCTTTGCTGTGTTGTTACTGTGAGTTTTGTTGTGTGCTGTTTTGTTCTGTATCTTTCTTCCCTGAGGGCCTACCCTGTCACAGGTCACTCCTGAACCCTAATTTGGCCCAGCTCATTCATTCCTTCCATGATTAATCTCCTGATGTTTGTTGTGCTGGAAAGTACTTTACAAAAATCTGTTAACTTTGCCTAAGATTTCCTTAAAGTTAAAGAAGTCAATAGATCACATGTGCTTGTATGTGGTGCTTTTCTCCAACTCTAATGAAAATGAGCAACTCCTCATGCAAATTGTTTCTTGGAGCTGCTGGCTGGTCAGGTCCTTCCCATAAAAGGCATGGCACCAGCCTTGCCCTGATGTTAATGCTGAGATGCTGCTTATTTGTTCTAAACCTCGTATTTTCTGTGATTTGTGAATATCCCTGTAAAATTCTCACGCTTTCTCTCCCAACACTAAGTTTTGTTATTACTTTTAAGAGTTTAAGAATAAGCCTGTAGATGTTATCAAACTTTCTAAAAAAAAAGAAACTTTCCATATCAACACAAAGCCAATGATGTTTTTACAATCTCAAAATCGAGTTTGTTCTGAATTTCAGACTTGGCAAAAACGTAGGTCTTCATAAGGTCTGTCAATGTTTGTTTAGTCTGGAAATCTTTGGCACTGAAATAAAAATTCCTTGCAGTAAGTGTGACGACACTGCTTACGTGGCCAGTACATTTCTTGTCTATTTTTCACTACTTCTCTTGTGCTCGCTATCAGCAAGATAAATTATGATTAGTTTCTAACTTGGTTTCTCTTGAAAACTTATGTTCTCTCTATGTAGTACCATGGGATGGCTTCTTCCTCATGTAGGATAGTAGAATCCATCGCTCTGTGATCCACAGTGAAGGACAGCATTCAAGCGAAGAGTTTATTAATGGTAAGTAGAAGGCTTACAGTTGCATGGTATGGCTGGGTTGCATATCTGCTGTCTCCTGAGATATTCCTAGACTAGGTCAACTCTAATGTCCATGGACAAGTAACCAGTTTCTTTAATAAAGGGGTTTGCTGAAGAGTGCCTGAGCCACAGTGTGAGGTGTGAATTACAGCAGGTGCCTATCAGTTGGGCACAAATGAAAGCATCAGTGAGACACAGGATCTACCCTACTGCTGTTACATGAGTGTAATACATGTTCTTTCATCTGCCTTTCCAGTCTATTTCTTCAATCCCCCTTCAGGTTAGCATTGCTGATGGCACTCATCTGGTTTTGTTCTTACCTAGAGAAGCTTTCACTAAGGATACCTCTACTTGCACAGAGAGACAAAAAGGTGTTGTGCACTCCAGCAGTTGATTGAATGTAAGGTTAACTCAAAACCAGGGTATATATTTTCAAATCCAGGATCTATCATTTTCTAAATCAAGGTATAACTTTTCTGCACTTCACTACAAAGAGAATGCCAATGTACATTCAGATTTCTTAAAAAAAAAAAAAGGGATCAAGCAAGAAGAGGCTTCTGTTTGAGGCCCACCGTGGCAGAGTATTTCTCCCACATCCGTTAAACTAAGTCATAACAGTAGTTTCAATGGAACATGAACTGTTGAATTGATCATAGCACAAAGAGAATCATCTGTTTGGACTTGATGATCGTAAGGGTCTCTTCCAACTAAAATGATTCTATGATTCTATGATCTCAAAGCTGCAAAACCACTGTGACACACACACAAACACTATACAGAGCAGCTCATATGATGGAGTTTATCACCACATGAAACCATTATCTATTAAGAGATGTACATCAGTACCGTGGCAATAGTGTAACTGATACAGTCAAAATATATTCTGAGATATCAATGTTTTTCTTTTTGGTTTAGAAATACGATGGGGTATGTACATTTGATCTTCCTGTCTACCTTCCTCTCGGTTTCCATGACATCTGAAACATGTAAGTCACATTTTGAAAATACTTCCTGATGAGTTGTATTCTGTAGAAATGTGTAGGTTGTTCCCAGATTTTTCAAACCTAAAATTAGCTAGTTTACCTCAAACTACAAATCACAGCTCAAAAACTAGCTTCATTTGTTTTCTCTGTAAATTAAAATGCACTGAGTACTGTCCATTTCTGTGACATAAAGTCTAGATTCTACCTCTGCAAGCAGAAAAAAGGGTCTTTTAGAATGGATTTGAGAATAGCTGGTGTTCCAGTCCCCAACTGGGCAAAGTCTCCAAGAAGACACTTAAATTGCAATGAACAGGGCATATGTGTATGCAGCCTCCTGAACCAGGGATGTAACTGGGTGCATCATTCATTAATAATGTTTTTTAATGTCCTGGGTTTGGGGGCATTAACTCACAAGTGCAATGCGGCAGTAACGTTTCCCTGCACGCAGGGGATATTAAAAAAAGTAAGCTCTCTCTTGATGGGACAGCTCTGCTGATTTATCTATATAATGCTGAGCAGTGACACACTATTATGTAGCACTCGTGTAGTTCCAGTCTGAGTTGCTTATTTGTCTGAAAAATATTGTAAGATATTATCTCTAAGTATTTCCTTGTAGTCTCAGTTTTACAATGTGAATGCTAAGTTTCAAACAGATAAGATTTATTACGAGACCAAATTCTGCTGAAGAATTTGCCAAGATCATTTTCACTGATGTCACTGAGTTTAGATGAGACCTTTCAGTTTCTTTGTGTTCTGTTTTCTTCTGTAGTTTTTCCTGAAGAAAGCTTTATTTCCAATGTGTCCCTCCTTTGGTGAGGTGATGCTCCCTTTCCTGACACCCTGATAAGTGCCATTGTTTTTGCAAGGCTCATGGGTGAAAATGCTGGTAAAATGATGGGGTTAAGGGTACTCATACCTGATGTGGCTAATTTAGGTGCCTAAATTAGTGAGACAGCATGTAATGTCAGTGGAGACGGATCACTTCTTTAGAAAGAACTAAAACAGATGCCAAGTGTTCACCATGTACAGGGACTCACCGCCTGATTTGTTTATGTATGTGTCTAAAGCCGGGTGGTAGCAATATTCCCACAAAGTGTAGTTTTTGATAGAGTCTGTCTATTTTGTTTAGCTATTTGGTTGTCTGCTCTCATTTTCATGCTCCCTTATCTACTGTAGCTCCTCTGCCAATCTTCATCTTTGTCTAGTCTTCATCCTTGCTTTTTTTCTCATCTTTCTCTTCTCAAAAATGCAATTTAACTTTCAGATTAACATTTCTGTTTTCAGCAGCCAGTTCATTATTCAAGTGCCTGGGAACCTAAATATCTGTCAAAACTGCTTGATTCAAGTACTCTGTTCAGTATTCAAAGCTAGAAATATACTCAGTTAGAACAAAAAATAAAAAAAATAATGTTTTACTCTCAACTCCTTCATCTTTCTTTTGTGCGTGAGTAGTTTGTCTCCCTGTGTTTCTTATTTTGTTCTTATTCCTCTCTGACATCATTTTACCTTGCCATCAGATTCTCCCTTTCAGTCTGTTACATTGCTTTCATTTTTTTCATTTCTTTCAATTTTTTTGTGAACTTCGGAGAGAAGCTTCTCTGGATTTTTTACATATAATCTCTGAAAAAACTCAAGGAAAGTAGTTATCTGTAAATGACTGGCCTACTGATCCAGGAATGCCATGTTCTTCTCTGTCTTAGTGGGCCTGTGTACCTAAGGTTTAATTAATCTGAGATTTAATCGTTTGTTCATTTGCAGTTGAAGCAATGGAAGGTGAGGCTTTAGTTATAAAATGTCCCCGATGGAGTTCATCTGTGAAAGTCACCTGGTATCACATGGACACTAGCAAAATAATTCCTGCAGAAGAAGAGGGATCACGAATATTTTCCTCAAAAAGATTTCTTTGGTTTCTGCCAACTTCTAGAGAGGATTCTGGAAACTATACTTGTGTTATACTTTTGTAAGTGCAACACTGAAAATAAAAGGCGTAAGACTTAAAAAAAAATAGTTTTAATAATACAGTCCAATTACTAGCTGTGGTAATGATGCTTTTTTTTTCATGGCATACACCATTTAATGTAACTATTCATTCTGCAATTGCTATTTTTATGACAGTCATTAAAAAATCAATTCGTGACTGAACTACAACAACCATCCATATGTTTATAAAAAACAAAACTCACATTTGTTACAAATATTTAGTATATCACTTATAAAAATAGTATTATTCACATATCTTTATTCCTTTTTTAAAGTTCAAATAATCGTACAAAGTCATTTGACATGAGTGTTCATGTGCATCCATATGAGCGAGGAATATGTTTCCCAAGTCAGATTCGTTACCCAAATGACACTGGAAGAGGAAAAATTGTTTGTCCTACAATTGACAACTATAAGAATGCTACTATCATCCAGTGGTATAAGGTAAATAAAACCCTGATAGTGACAGTTGTAGATCAGATTACCATGAAAAGCTATTTGCAGCCACATAAAGAAAGTTTTATTTTCCAGGACTGCAAACCTCTGCAGGGAGAGAGATACTTCAAGGCAGAAAAATATATTTTTATCAACAACCCAAGAAAGGAGGATGACGGTTATTATACTTGTCAATTTATCTACACTCATAAAGGAAATATGTTTAATGTATCAGCAACAAGGATTTTCATAAGTAAGGGTAAGACAGTCATTTTTGTAGATTGCTAAGATAAAAAAGACTGATTCCATCTCAACGCAAAGGAAGCTGCTTTTGTACATTAAAAAGAGTTCCTGTTGGTTTGCTTCCTCTTCATGAAACTTTAGATCTGCTTTTGTAGGTGAATTTTGTGAATGTGAATCCAAACGGATCAAGATGGGGTTAAATTCAGACCAGGTCACATTCAGTCTTTTGCAAAAAGTCTCTGACAGCCCTGGTTACTTACTGGAGTTGGTAGAGGTGTCTAGTAGCACTTATTTCTGAAATTAAAAGTCTCTTCTGTGGGAGGTCACAAAACTCTGCTTCCTTTTTCTTTGAGGGGAGAAGAGTTTGTAGCTAGTGAGGATCATCTGGTGGTCGTTGGGTCACTGGTGTGTTGATGACCTACAACTCAATACCTTCTCGTCCATCTTGATTATTTAGCGTTTATTTGATAGTAGGGCTGAAAAAACTTTTAGATTTGTCTTAAATGAGACAAAATGAGCAATATGTAGAGACAGAAAATGAGTGGAGCTTAGTGAGTGCTGTGTCCTTGTTATTTCGAACATAGCCAACATAGCTGAAATGTGTGGACACTGGAGTGCCTCTAGAATGCAACCTCCTCAGAGGGGCTTTGTATTTGGATGGTCAGGGGAAGAGCTTGCAGCAATCAGCCCTTCCAGGTTGTATCAACTTGCAAGACTTCAAGATGTGTCTTCAGTTCTGCAATCAGATCAGTAGAAAAACAGTCAGAAAGATTGTTGGGGGTTTGGAGATGGGGGGTGGGGAGGGCTTTGGGTTTAAATTTTTGTTTTGTTTTTCAAAAATAGTGTTAATTTGCAGGCTAATATCAGATCTTTTGCTGTGGAGAGCCCCTCAGTTTGTGGGCAGAATGCAGGTTTGGAGCATAGCAGCCTTGATTCCATTTTTTTTGCCACTGTGACCAGATCTCGGCAGCAGAGTTTGTTCAGACTATACTGAGCTGGACAGAAGACAGAATAGAGCTGACAACCAGTACAGTAACTAGGAGGTGTCATGGCTTTCCTCTCCCCCGTACCTGTAATACCTTGATGGTTTACATGACACATCTCTGTCTAACACTTAATTTTTCTTTGAATGTACTTTCAACAATGATTCTCTAGCTGGTCATGAATACGGTTATGCCTGGGATATAATGAAAAATGCTCTGCGGTTAGGGTTAGAGATAGGGTTATGTGAGGGATAAGTAACCTAACCCTAATCCTAACCCTAACACTAAGCCTAACCCAAATGCAAACCCTAACCTAACCCTAACCCTGACCCTAACCCTAACCCTAACCTAACCCTAATCCTAACCCTAACCCTAACCCTGACCCTAACCCTAAACCTAATGCTAACTCTAACCCTAACCCTAATCCTAACCCTAATCCTAACCCTAACCCTAAACATAACCTAAGCCTATGCCTAACCCTAACCTAAGCCTAACCCTAAACCTAACACTAACCCTAACCTAATCCTAATCGTGACCCTAACCCTAATATAAACTTAACCCTAAGCCTAACACAAAGGCTAACCCTAACCCTAACCCTAATCCAAACCCTAACCTAAGCCTAAACCCAACCCTAACCATAACCCTAACCCTAAGCCTAACCCTAACCCTAAACCTAACCCAAAATCTAACCTAACCCTAATCCTAACTCTAACCCTAAACTAAGACTAAGCCTAATCCTAACCAAAGCCTAACTCTAAACCTAAGACTAAGCCTAACTCTAAACCTAAGACTAAGCCTAACCCTAACCTAACCTAAGCCTAACCCTAACCTAACCCAAAACCTAATCCTAACCCTAATCCTAACCCTAACCTAACCCCAACCCTAACCCTATACCCTAACCCTAACCATAACCTAAGTCTAACCCTAAGCTAAGCCTAAACCTAACATTAAGCCTAAACCTAACCCTAACTCTAACCCTATCCCTAACCGTAGCTCTAACCCTAACCTAACCCTAAACCTAACCCTAACCTAAACCTAAGCCTAATCCTAACCCTAACTCTAACCCAATCCTAACCGTATCCCTAACCCTAACCCTAACCCTAACCCTTACCCTAACTCTAACATAACCCTAATCCTAACCCTAACCCTAACTCTAACCGTAAAGGCACACAAATTTATAATTAAAGCCTTTGTAACCTCCAAGGAGGTTACTTCACTTCAAAGTTAATCTGACTTGTTCTTTTGAAATCACTGCAGAAAGAATGGATTGTAACATAACATGTGAAATCTGATTTGTGACTGCGATGACTGCTCCAGTTTTTACTCACTTCAGAGTACCTACTGACAATTTCTTTGAGTTTTTATCAGCCCTTAAAATCACTATACTGATGACTGAAGCTGTTACGTTTTGATAATACTGCCTTATGATGTACATTGTTGTTGCCTTGCAGATCCACACTGACCCAGAGGACTTTTTGCCTCTGAACGTTGGCGACTAAGAACTTAGCATAGTCAGCTAGCTAGGAAGTTACCGACTTCTCCCAAATTCTTCTTTACCAGATCCAGCTAATGAAAATTAGAAACAGTTAGCATGGGTAAAGATAACTCATTTTCTGGCAGCCTGGGAAGCAGGGGGTTAAATAAGTTCCTGCAGAGTTTTTAGGGAAATATGGTTATGGCTTTCAAGGAGATGCCTTGAAACTGAAATGGTTAATGAGGGAAAGGATAGCAAGCAATGTGTCTGGGGTGGGAAATATGAGACAGAATAAAGGACAAGAAAAGAAGAAAAATGCATAAAGGGGAAAAAAATCTTAAAGATCTGGATACCTAATACAACTCAAGCAGCTGGATGTAGTTTGGACCTGTCCATAACAATTAACAATGGGGACAGAAAATGAATATGTCAAAAGAAGAGTAGTATTCCTTCTAAAAGGTAATGGTGAGGGATGCTCAGTGTCATGGCAGGCTGGTGTGATGGGAAGCAGTTGTGTGGCAATGTTGCACAGACAGTGGAGAGAGAGGCCTGGGAACCCAGGGAACATTGGCAGGCAGCTGCAGGCGGGAGAGTCCCCAGTTCTGATGCTGCATGAAAGTACATATTCGCTATTTCATATCATGGAGATGAGTAACTTCTCAAATGTCTGAAGGAATTTCTTGTTCTCCTTTTTCTTTTAAACAACCAAAATAAGTGACTGAGAAGGCACACAAACCTATAATTGCATTTGCCTATTTTTTTTTTCCTGCTCAGCAGCTAAAACAGTATTTGAGAAAGTAAAAAGTTTCCATGTTTCTTATGTACAAAGGCAAAAAATAAATAAATGAGGAAAAAATAGTCAAACTATTAACATGTAGAAACTCATTAGTAATATTTGATCATTGGAATGAAATCAGATAATCCCAACAGACATGTGAAACACTGTTGAGTGTTAGTTTGTAATTCTTCTTTGGGATCTTAAAATATTAACTGTACAGATTATAATAATTATCGTACAAAATGCTTTTTCACAGTGTTCTAATATGTGCTTTTTTTTTCCCTTCATAATTTCTGAAGAAAAACACTCACCTCTACCTCCTCAAATTTTATTTCCAAAAGATAATGATGTGATAGAAGTGGAGCTTGGTATGTATGGACATTAAATTGTTTTTAAATTAATATTTTGTGATGGTCTAGTCAACATGGGCATCTTCAAGAAAATTTAATAACGGGATTTTTCATTTCATTTTTGCACCATAATGTTTTCAAGATTTAATTAACTCCAGGCACAGTCATGTGAAATTATATATAACTGATGGGTTACTTAGCTATTAAGCATCAGTTTCAGGGCGTTTAAATAACACATTCCACCCTTACTGGGTATTCACTTTACATTTAAAAATCACTTCTGCACTGGTTTATTGTCTCTGATTTGCACAAATGAAGGGATTTCTCCATGCCACCTAAAACTAATTCAGGATGTAAGTTAATCTTATCTAAACCCTGCTCAGATGCTGATTTACATGGAAATAATTTACAGTGTTTTAATTATACCTCCTCCACTGCAACGGTGACCCTAACTTCGGAATAAATATTTCCTAATGTCAAATACTTAATACGTTATTTCCTGTTTTGTTTTGTTTGGCCTGGTTTACTTTACTATTTTCCATCTTAAATAAAATCCAAGATAAGACTCTGCATGCCAGACTTACACAAAATAATATATACTGATATGTAACAATGTTATTTCCATGTACATTTGTGTGTAAACCAGAGTTACTTTCCTCAATAGTTGATTACGTGGGTTAAGCATCACAAATAAATTCTACATTGCCGTCATCATAACAAAAACAAACAATTCATTTTGTAATCCTTGGTGTTGTATTAGATCATTTGTTAAAAATCTCATGGTACTATTTCTTTTCAAGTCTCTTCTATGCATCATTTTGTCAGCAATAGTTCAAATAAATATGTCAAAATTGTTAAGAGGCAAAACTCACAGGTGGTATGAAGGTTTGTAGAAAAAGATGTTATCAGAAAGATTAAATTATACTTGGTTTTCGTCAATGAATGTCTGCATCTTTCTGTATCTTGATTAGGTGCTGCTTTGTCTCTGAAATGTCAGGCCCGCCTTGGGATTAAGAAACAGCCGATAGCTGTTGTCACATGGGATGTGGATAATGTCCCAGTGAAATACTTAGATTTTTCAAGATTTAATGAAAAAACTAATTTGTAAGTACACGTAACACAGAATAATCTTTCTTCTATGCAAACTGTACATAGCCCCTAAAGCAAATGGTACCAGGTCTTTCTCTCTCTATTAGTTTTGAAGGACGTGCACAAGAATACTACAGAGAAACCACTTTGCATATTACTGAAATAAAAAAGGAGGATCTGCAGGCAAATTTCACATGTGTCGCAGTGAACGAAATGCACAACACAAAAGCCACGGTGACGTTGCAGCTCAAAACACCACGTGAGGGTAGGATTTTTTTAGTTTTGTATTGTTACATTTTGCACTCAGTTTGAAATATGTTGGTAATTTTATTTTATTATTTCTTTCTGTTAGTAAGGAAGCTTCTGTTAGTTAAAAAAAAAAAAGCAGCCTGCTTTCTCCCTATACATTCAAACCAGTGACAAAATTCCCATAGCTTCATTAGGTCATGAAAGTCCTTGGGGTAAATTCTACTGGGAGGTGGGGACATTACTCAAATGGTATCAGTGAGAGATTAAATATGCAGAGCACAACTGTATCAGCCCTGTGATAAGAATATTCTGTTTCTAGGATATTTCTGCTTGGTGACAAATGCCCCTTGTTTCTAAGACAGGCAGTGCACTTGAATTTGAAGCACACTAGTGTAGTGCAGTCTGCTCTATGAAATACTCAGGCTGTAGAGGAACCTCTACAGGCGAGAGCTGGGCAAGAACTGACCTCTCCTTTGGTCATCAGCATTACAATGCATTATGAGGAGCAGAGATTCATCTTCTTTTGGGAATCAAACTATTGTTTCTGGTGTGTAACTGTGGAAGAAAACAGGCCAACTTTAAAAACAGGAGTTTCAGCTGCTGGTTTACTTGCCTCCCCTCCCATACCACATCTACTGTAGTGCCTTGTTTTTTGGCTGAATGTTAAGTGGTGTGACTAACTTCTGTGAGATCTGGCTTTATACTCTCCCACTCTGAGCAGCACTGTGTTCACTGCATGCCACACAGGGGTGTAAGTAACTCTTGGAAGGCTTTCCCTTGGCCTTGTTTTTAAATTCATTATTCTAGTAATTTCTGCCAAAGAAGGAAAATTGAGGTCAGTAAATGGTGGGAACCAGGATGAGCTTTAGCTCCTATAGGATTTTTTTTTTTTTAATAGGAATAGCCAGTTCCCTGTGAAAACACTGTTACCAGCACCATTGAATTTTATTCTTATGGCAGAATATGTTATTGTGTCCTTGAAGGCACAAGAAACAGTGCTCAATGGTTTCCTTTCTTACCCCTTCAGATATGTTGAACCACCAAGGACCTTGAGAACAAATCCTAAGGTCTTTAATAGGGATTAGTTTTCTATGAGAAGAAAAAAAAGAAAAAACAAAGTAAAATCAAGTGTATTGTGATCACAGGGTGTGCACAGCTCCATGTCCTGCAGTATTCTTGGCTGTTCGTAACTTCCTACAAGATTATGGCTTCAAAGCATATACCTATTTCCTTGCCACAGCCCTAAGAAGGGATGTAGGTGAATTATAAGAGAGGATGGGTCATTGCCCAGCAGGACAGCACCGATTCACACCAGAGGAAGGTGGTAGGAGATGATTTGATTGGATATTACTATATGAGTGTGAGCATAGCATCACTCAGGAAGCTGGAAACACATCATTTCTACACTGAATTATCTGAGTGTGGGAGAGTATTTGCAATGAAAGGGAAGGAAAACTAATAACAGTTCCTGCTTGTTCTAGTTCAGGTAATATTATACAAGTCCTTTATGAGCCTCATATTACAAACTAAATGAAATAAATAATGTATTTTAAATTCTGTATTCATCAAATGATTAATTAAATTTGATCTTTGTGGTAGACAACTCTTATTTTGTTTTTTCATCCATAGGTCTTCAGTAAATATTAATGAGAGCTCTTGACTGTGATCCCCCTTTGCTACTGCCTGTTTTGTGTGGGTGTTTGTCCCCTTCTCCTTGTTGCTGCTGTTGTCAAGATGCCTGCTTCTGCCACTCAGCGCTGTTGGTGTAAGCAATGCTACATCTAGAAATGGTTGTGCTCTGCTTTAGTTTTCTGCACTCATTCCTTACACAGCTGAGCAATATTTATGCTAAAACAATGACAGCTACTTCTGAGTATAAGGAAAATGCTATAGGGTTTTCTTGTGTCTCACATCTTGTGAATGTGTAATAAAAATGTGTACTCTACTTATTTTTTGTGTTTTGTTTGCTTGTGTTTACTGGATTATTTTAAAAATATGTGGTTGTTCCTTAGTGTTTCCCACAGCACAAATTGTGTCTGCTAACTACTGTCCTGTTAATGTGCTTTTTACACAAGTTTCTGCTCTTTTTTCTCTCGAGGTTTTTTTGAAGATGTTCAGTATTGCTCACGTTATCATTATTTGTAGTACAGACCTATGATAAAAAGTAAGAGATGAATAAGTGTTGTGCCACTTAGTACTCAAATTGATCATTTTGGGAGGTGTTTAATGAACTAGATAAGTGGTGTTTAGCTGCATAGGTGACAGATTAAGGGAGGAAGCAAAGATGCTGTAAGCAATTGCATTGGAGATGCTCTTCAGTCTTACAGCAATAGTCTCTGTCTTCAAAAACCTGCTTAATGAATGATTTGGCTCACCACATGGAAATTGTCAATGGGAACCAGGAATTAAATGTGTTTTTTTTAGTCATAGTCAAATACTTTAAGTCTTATTTTGTTGTTGGCAATATCATGGTAATTAGCCCTAGCAATGTGTTTTGGTAACAATTGTAATCCACATAAGAACTAAAAAATTGCCAGACAGGAGTTATGAGAAAAGGAGGATTTTCTTTCACAGTCAACAATGGTGAGAGCTGTTTGATTTTGTCTCCATGGAAAACAAAAATACTTCCTTAATACTGCCAGGAACAGATGTCATTGGAAAGCTTGTTGACATTTTACAGGGAAAAAACTGTATTTTCCAGTTTAGGATATATGTGTATCCACGTACGTCTGTGAAGAAAAACACTGTATTGTTAAAAAGTGTCTCTCTCAAGTGTCTTTTCACTTGTATTTTTAAATGGGAAATAAATGCTGCTAAGAGAAGTTGATCAGCTCTTTAGAAATGAACTATTAATATGTGACCTGAGTACCTCAGTTATCAGGTGTGATGCAATGCAATCAGCTCCTTTTGGTGTGATTTGATGGTATTCAGACAGGACACACTGAGTCTTTTAGACTCAGAGAAATCAGGCACATTCTCTCTTTGTTTTAACAGGAGTGTTTAAGGAGGACTTGGCTATGAATTTTGACAGTCTCTGCAGCTGTGCTCTTGCTCCCATTAGGAGGTGCTAATATCCCTGCAACTTACAGCTGCTGCTGCTTCATTCAGAGGTTGCTTCTCCTCCTGCTGAGGAAGATCTTTCTCCATTTTTTTCTCATCCACGCCCTGCCTAGTCTTTGATCACCCCCAGTCAATATGGAACCCATTCTTCCACACTGTTTCCCATCCTTTCTCTCTCCTCTTTGCTTGAAGTTATTTGGTATCTTCTGACTCCATCACCAACACTTACTCATAAACACATTTTTCATGTCTCATAATACCTCTTCACAGAAAATACAGGCTGTCTTATTTCTTCCAGATCTTTCAGTCCTGTATCTCCCTTCTTAATTCCAGATGTGGTGATCATCCCACATTTTACACTCCCTCTCTACCACAAGACATGTTCTCTCATATGCTCTGAGATCTTCTGCATAGTTTGTTCTGTGGTGTGTCTCTGGTCACTGTAAGGCTGAGGAATTTGAGGCAACTTTTAATTCCCTTTTCTTCCACCTTTCCTGACAAAGATGTAGCTCACCTTGCTTGGACATCTGGCAAGAAACAGCGACTCTGCCTGCCAGACTACTCCCAGTTGCCCTCCACAGCTTCTTGAAATCTCTCACACTGGAAGATGCCGCCTCTCAAGAATGAGAAAACCAGTTGGCTACACTGTCCATGCCAGTTCAGCTCATTGATAACTGCAGTGGATCACTGCTCTCAAAACCAGCTCTGCTGGGAGAGAAGCTGTTATTATAGCTCCTGAGACAATGACAAGTAATCAGAGAAATGCTGGAAGTATTGACTTCTACCAGCAGAGCTGGGTCAGGCCAGGAACACCCTTTCAGCATCTCCTTTAATCTGCCTGCTAGGGAACACATAGGCTGTCTGAATACCTTTCAAGTCCTTCCCTTTTTTTAATATATAAGTTGCCACTGGCTTTTAGTTCCTCATCTTGATTCAGGACTGGTTAAATAACAGGAGGTGGCTTTTCTTGTGTCTGACCCACAAGCATCATCTTATTTGTCCCTGAACATTCTTCAGTTCTCATTCACAAATAAGTGTAAAATGCCCAGAGGACCACAAATCTTTCTGGCATGAACCCGCTTCTCTGGAGAATGCCAGAAATTCCAGTCTTTTACAGCAGAGATAAAGTTCAGCCCAGAACATCAGCTCTGTTCTTCCTCAAAAATATTGAACGTCAAACCTAACCTTTTGGCTCATATCTGCTAGACAGATGTGGACAGGAATTCCAGACTCAGACCTCTGCCTTTAGTGTCTGAAAGTGTATCTACCTTAGAAGCCAGAGAAGTTACAAAAAACTGCTGTTCTTCCAGAGTTTGTCAGGAAACCCTTCAAATGTTGCTTTCTGACTTGTTTTCTCTGGCCCGTCCAGTATTGTTTCTTGTTAGCTGATAGTTCTGTATTCCCATTGCTCTTGAATATAAATAAATAGTATTAGAAGACAGTCGTGAACTCTCTGCTGCTAAATGATGCAGGAAAGTCAAACAGAACAACAGGATCTGTTCAATCTTTTTCAGGGCCTCAAGGAGTGGCTTCTGGCCCTTGCTCCCATTATGTTGAAGATAGTTGATCTGTTTCAGAGAATTTCAGAGAATCTGTTTCAGTAAGGCTGAGTCAACCTTACTGGGAACTCAACCTGCTCTTCCAGGAAAACTCCTGTGGAGTTCTTGTCTGATGCTTTACAAGCTGTATAAGCACAGGAAATTTATCAGCCTTGGTCTAATAGTGGAAAACCAAAGGTAAACAGTGGTTTTCAGGTTCATGATTGCAAAAGTTGTTCAAATCTGTTTCTTCTCTACATGTTTTATAAATACTTACTGTGTAATAACAGTATCTGTAAAGTCATGGCATGCACACTCTCAACAAATGAAACAATAG
This sequence comes from Patagioenas fasciata, assembly GCF_037038585.1. Taxonomy (NCBI): domain Eukaryota; kingdom Metazoa; phylum Chordata; class Aves; order Columbiformes; family Columbidae; genus Patagioenas; species Patagioenas fasciata. The sequence continues at coordinate 68,212,512 of NC_092520.1, read as the reverse complement.
GAAATAATGACAGTCTTTGATCCTTGCGTGACCCTCACCAGGTAATGGAAAGGGTTTTCTGATTTTGTCTCTGTGTGTGAGTGTATTGACCGGGAAAATGGACCAAATAATAAAATCTGAAGGTGTCCACCAAGACAAAGTTCCTTCATGAGCACCACATGACACTTTTAAAACTACAAAATAGCCAAAGTTCACTATAAAAGAAATTGGTTTGCTATAAAAGAAACCAGTTGTTTTCTTACCCACTTCAATCTTATTGGAAGGTAGTTTTCCCTGATGTCCTGGTTCTGGTGGGGTGGGCTTCATCACATGCCTGATGTTTTTTTCTCCCTTTGAATGGCAAAGAAAGACACAGGAAAATGTGAAAAGCATGCCAGATTTACCTTGCATCCTACCAGAGGAGAGGGAAAATGTACTTGTAAACTCTTTATTTATTTAGCTTTTCAGTGAAATTTCTCAGGCACTAATATTTATAGGTTGCCTCCATAAGTACTAAATACACTGCCTATTCAACATTTCACAGAGATGGGTTTAGTTTTTAGAGAAAACATGTATGGAACTTCTCTGAGCCTACATGTTAACATCAAGTGGAATAGATTTAGGTATCTTTAATTTGCTTAGGAGCAGATTTCTACTATGAGAGAGTTGCCATTAATCTTCCCTCCAAGGAAATAACAAAGCCTTTTTGTGTAATTGTGGTATAAATTCTTTGACATTTTAATTTCAAAGTTGGCTTTGACTTTTGGAAAAGTGCTAATCATAATCTTGCCCTAGACTGGCTGTGTGCACACAATAGCACAGAGATGGTGACTGCCACCCTTATAGAATCACAAAACCACAGGGTGGTTTGGGTTGGGAGGGACCTTCAAAGGTCATCTAGTTCAAACTCCTGCAATGAGCAGGGACATCTTCAACTAGATCAAGTTGCTCAGAGCCATGCCCAGCGAAGCCTTTAATTTTTCCAGGGATGAGGCATCTACCATCTCTCTGGGGAACTTGTTCCGGTGTTTCACCACTCTCAGAGTGAATTTCTTTCTTATATTTAGTCTGAATCTATGCTCAATAACTCTTCATCTCTGAGATGGTCAGATTCAGGAGCTCTTCTATGAGGGAAGCTGGAACTAATGTGGGTGGCTCCTTTCTTTCCTAATTTTCTTTGCTTGTCATTGCTGTTTTACACCCCTTGGCCTCCTTCAAAGGAAAAGATGGGGAGGACATCATCTGCCTCCAGCATAGTTTATCTTTGTGACCAGGACATGTTCTGTTTTCTAGTTTGTTTGTGTACTTTGCTCTTATCTTGCAGATTTCATTATTTGCACATGTTTCTCTGTGTCCTGTTTGTGCAACCATGCCAGAAACCTCCACTTGTCCTTTTGTGGACAATTAGGGTTGCCATGTGTGGGCTTAGGTGCCCTGAACATTATTGCTGGTTGTGTTATTAACAGTTTTGCAATGTCACAAAATATGTAAACATCGTTGTCAGCTGTGGTATTTAGTGTAGGTAGGACTAAATTCAACAGAAGTAAATATTAATTATATACTGACTAGTATGCTTCTAGCTTAGGGGTCTCTGTGTTGCCTATGCCAGCTGGGGAAAGAAAAATCTTTGTTGTCTCTGCTGTGAGCTCCTTAAATCTTCAACTGAAGCAAGGATATGAGAGGCTGAGGCTTCAGCCCGTGGGTTAACTTCTCTATGGCTAACAATATATTCCTCTCCTTTGCAGTGGGTCTTCCTAACATCCTCTTGATCACAGGATCTCTAGTTCTGCTAGTTTCAATAGCAGTCTCTGTTATACTTTATCAGTCCTTCCGAGTTGATATCGTCTTATTGTATCGGGAGGTATTTCAGCCCTACTCAGTCAAGGATGGTGAGTAAAAATGGAACAAGAAAGTTTAAAAAAGGGAAAAAGGCGAATCATCTGGAAACTGATTTATTTGATAGTTTCTTACTAATTCATATGACACCTGAGCCTGATCCTTTGATTTCTCATAGTTTCTGAAATCGTTTAGATAAGGGGGGACAGACATAGCTCTGGTGGTGCTTTACATACCCTTGTTTCATGGATTCTTTAGTAATGGATTACATAAAACAAGGATTCAGTCCTGGTTTTATATATTTCTAACAAAATATTTGCCAAAATATTGAATGACAGTGAAAGTCTGATTTATAGTGCTATTAACTGTGTTTGTTAGGTGCTCTCTAAAGCAAAGGATCCAGCCTGCTGGCTAATCTATTAACAGGCGTGTGTTAGAGCAATACAGTTTTTACAAGCCAAAGAGAAAGGTACTAGTGTTGTGGAAGACAATTTTGGGTAGAGTACATCCCATACAACTTTAGGAGTAGACTTCAGCTCAAGATTCAGACATCCAAATTAATTTGCAAGCAATGAAGGTGCACATGTGCAAATTCCAGTAATGGACATGAAACCTGGAGACCTGGGGCTGGGTTCAACTGTCTATCTGCAAGCAACTAGTGCCGTTGGAGCTCCCTTGGGACTTAGGAGACAAATGAACCCCTCTGCAGTGGCAGCTGAAGAGCAGGCAGTGCCTAATGATACTGTATGGTACATGGTTTTAGGTGTTCAAGTCCAGCTCCCCATCAATGAAATCAACTGAGCTAACCAGACGCTGGGACCTTGCATCAGTGGTCTAAACGTGGTCATCCAGAGTCATTTGGGATGGCTGAAAAACTGGACACGTAACACAGACCTGTCATATGTTGCAGACTTCTGAAGCAGGGTCTGGAGATTAGGCAGGGTACCATAGGAAGTCTCAAATGGCACTAGATGCCTATGATTGGGCAAATCTCCTGGGACCTGGCATTTACATGAGAGTAGTCTGAATCACTCTAGGATTCACTAACTGCAGTGGCCAGTTCTCCACTGATTGTAGCAGGAGTTTAGACACCAAGCTTTCATGTAGACACATACATTTACATTTTTTAAATCCAAAACTGACTCCTACCACAGACATCTGCACAGTAGATATCTACAAGTGATCTAGTTACTTACATTCTCTTTAAAGAGGAAAAAAAGATGTCTTTTAGGGCAGTTTCCATTTCAGTATATTTTATGATGAAATTAATCAGACTCTGGAAATGGCTCCTTCTTTTTTATTATAAAGATGGTCTGCACAAGAACCTGAGATAGCAACAAAAGAAGATATATGATCATCTCCACTGGAAATGAACATTTGGAATTGAAAACAAATGCTGTAATGGAAAATGTATTTGAGAGAAATGAAGAAAAGGACAAAAGAAATATTTGACTTTGTACTTGGTTCTGACTGTAAAACTATTTCCTGAGTAACAGAGCTTTTCACTCAGAAATATGATATGTTGTGGGAGTGATGAGTAATTTCTTCAAGGAGGAAGAATTCAAGTGTCCTGAAGGATGAAGGCTGTTAACAACCTATTGTATCACTGGAGAAAATAAATACTGAACTTCATCTCTATTTCATGCTAATATGCACTGATCAGTTGAATTCTTACTCTATGTACTTTAGGATACAGCCTCCACAATACAAAGTTTGGGTTCACCAAAGTTACAGACACACAGGACACAACACTTGAGCATGGAAAACACTAAATCTGCACAGTCTCTAATTTCCAAACATGCACCCAATGATATCCACTATTCAGACTAACAGGAACTTCTACTTAGATCTACTTCAAAGACTGATATTTTTACTTATCTTCTAGCTTTTGCAGAAGACAGTTCTAATTCATGTTACCACAACACGCTTTCCTCTTTCTTTGCCTTACAGATGGGAAGATTTATGATGCATATGTAATCTACCCCAGAAACCATAGCAATGAAGCTAATTTTGTGGAATATTTTGTTTACCAAATAATGCCAGATATTCTAGAAAATGAATGTGGCTATAAATTGTGTATTCATGGGAGAGACATATATCCTGGAGAAGGTAAGTTTCAGATCAGATAATGCACTGAATGACTTGTGAAGCTTGAGCAAATTGTGGTCCTAGACCCATTTAGGGGTACAGGGGGTCTCTTTATGTTCTTGAGTTGCTGCTCATTTCCTCAGCAGCTGCTCTTTCAGGTAGGGTGACACAATGACGCTCTGTGCTTGCTGGTGTGCTAAGAAGAGCAAGCTACAGGGCAGGAGTTCAGGTTGCTTGTTGTCTTCTTGGGTCATAGAGGAAATGTGAACCCAAGTGTGACTTTTAAATATATATCCGTTCCTTCAGTAGAGTAACTCTGCACAGGCATTATCTGGGCAAAGCCACAACCAATCTGCATGTGAGTAAGTCTACAAGACATGGAAGAGGAGAAAACCACAAAATAAGTTGAGGAATTAACCTTGCTGTTATCACTTACGGTTTTTCAACCTGGTTTGGCAGTGCTAAGAGCCACAGGAAGTTCAGTTTCTGTTCAGTGATGTGATGTACTTTCACTTCACATAATTTCCAGCACTAAATCATGGGAGCTGGTATTCTTTATTACAACTTCCTTGTCTTCCAGAATGGAGTCATGTTAATTTACCTGTGCTAATCTCCATATGCACACCTCTAAACTCTCTTAGGATTGTTGTCATCTAGGTGCTATCTGCTTTTCTCCAGAGATGACTCTTCTGTTTATCTTGTGCTCTGGTTGTTCTGTGGACCAGATCTTCTCTCCTTGTCCATAAGCAGGCATGAAGCCAAAGCTGGCACATTTTCTGTTACACATTTCTGAAATCATCTGCATTGGGCCAGTTGTCATTCATCTGCCCAGAGCTGGGTTGAGATCTCTGATGTCCTTCTCTTCTGGAGAGTAGCAAAAGTGCTGCCTGGCCTTGGGAAAAGCCACTGCAACAAGCATGTAAAAGTAGCTGCAAGAGTCATTAAGCCAGACCGTTCCCAGATCCAGAACAAGCAACTTATAATAGCTTACAAAGCTGTCAATAACCAAAGCTTATGCCACTTCTTCAGGTAATTAGGGACAGTACGAGATTTTGTTATGAGACACTACTCTCAAACTGTGGTTTATGGATGGCAATCCTGAAGAAAACTGAGCATGGCATGCAACTGGAGTGATGACTATGGGACTAACAGGGGCTGTAATGAGTTGGCTGAAAACAAAGACATTTTCACTGTACAAAGGCCCATAACACAGGAGTGACAGACAGAAAACTCACAAAACCAGCCCTGGACAGTGAGTAACATTGGTTTCACATGTTTAGTCTGATTTAATCAAAACTCTCAAAATGTCCCGAGCGTTGACCATTATCCTTCTATTTCTCTTCCTGCCTACTTTCCCAGCCTTCTGCTTTTTTCTTCCTTGTCCACTTTCATGCCCCAAAATGCTTCCACTTGGCTGGAAAAGGTATTCAGAATCTGCCTGCCACTGAGTACTCTTTAAAGTTCTTTGCTTCCAGGCAGATGGACTTTACCCATACAATCCCCACTCTTGTTTATCTTCTGGCCTCGAGCCTTTCCTTAGCAGATTTCTGAATCCAAAACCTTACAATTAAAATATGCTAAGAAGAGTGAAACAGGAAATGCCACTTCAAGTTATTGTGATTCTTCCTGAACATCTATCATAACATTTAACAAATCATATTTTTCAGTGTAAAACTCCATGTATTTCCAGAAAAAAAAAATGCAGTGAGGATACAAAATGGAATTATTATTGCAAGGCATGCTTATGACTCTTAGTTCCAGAGCAAAGTTTTGTTACTTGAAACTTGTGTTGTTCCAGTAAAAAAGGAAGTTAAACAATGATTAAAGTGATAAACAGCACTGCATAGCTGTTGGACTCCCATTATGCTTCCTTGAACTAGCATTCTTTTTGTTTCCTGGTCTTACTGTTTAATGGCATTTTCTACGACCTAATGGTTACCTGAAGAGGTGCAAATGCAAGTACTACCCAGCAAATCAAAAGCTATCACCAACATCACCTACTACTCCATCCTTCTCATGGTCCCATTATCCTGCCAACTGCATTCTTTGCTGCAGAATCTAACAAAACATCATTGGAGCTGCTGTATCTGTAATAGACAAAACCATGAAAAAACAACAAAGGAACGAGCATACTTCAATTGAACAATGTTTTGTGTAGCCAAGTGCCCTATCTTCAGTAGTGGTCATGGGTAAAGGACTGGAAAAGACTTTAAGAACAGGTCAAGCTTACTCTATACTTCCACTAAGGTACTCTTCCAGCACTTTGTAGACTTCAGATGCTCTAATTTTTGTGTGTAGCATCTGTTGATGGATTTTTCTTTCACAATGTTTTCTGCCACTTTCAGAACTCACATAAACGTCTAATATTCATGAAACATGTTGCAATGAATCCCTCAGTTAATGCAGACCCATCTTTCCTCAAGTATGGCTTCAGAAACCCAAATGGAGAAGGGAATACCTCCCCAAGTCCAGGGTCTTTCAGTTTTGAGCACAACCAACTGCACCTCAAAACTAATAAAGATGCTTTTTTTAAAAAAGTGGTGTTGTTTTGGCAATTAAACATATGACACTAGCTGCTTACCTTACTTTTTTTTTCACCCTCCAAAGGATTTATTCTCCTAACATAATGAAAACTGCATTAAAAAGAAGAAAATGTTTGAATTGGTGAACATCACAGAAAGGCAAATTGTCTTCATTGAATACTCTCAGAGACAAGAAACAGGACAGAGAAGACATTGAAAAGGTTCTCTTCCTGATTCAGGAGCTGAAAAAGCTGGACCTCTCAGACTGAGAAGACCCTCGCAAAGGGCTGGTAGTCCCCAGCAAAGGAATAGAAGATGCATATGCAGCTGGCTGATGACTTCTGCAAATCAATGTCTTTGTTAAATAGCTGATACACTGAATTTCCTTAGCTCAGCTCCTATCTCCTTTCCTTTGGCCCAGGATGACATGCTCCCACTGAAACAGCTCCAGTTTTCATTCTACAGACCACAGGAAAATCTTCTAACATGGGCAAGCATTTCACCGGACGGGCATTCATCTGCAATCATCCTCCCGTAGACATCACACAGGACATTGAAAAAAAGCAGCTCCTGAAGGCCTGATGTGGAGCTTTCCAAGCTGGCCCAGAAGTTTCTCACATAGCATGAGTTTGTGAGGTTCAACACCTCCAACATCACGGTCCCAGTTGCAGTTGATCAAGTCTCCCTAACATTGTAGTGGGAAAGAAAAACACATTTAGTCGTGCTGACATACAAATGCCCTGAAAGTATGGATCCACCCCCAAACCCATGCACAGGTTAGTGTATAAATTAACCTGCTACAGCTCAGGAGAATTAATACTCTCTCTGCCAGTAAGTAAGTCTCTTAGAAGTAAGTCAATCAAAAGTTTCCAAATGATTGATTTTCATTGGGAAGTATTGCAGGATCAGTCTGTAAAGCACCAAACTTGATAGAGCATCTTTCCTTACATGAAGACTATTGATTAAGCACAAATTTGACATGATCCAGATCTACTGAACTTGACCTTAAGTTGCTGGATTAGAAATTCCTAATAATTAAGAGCAGTGAAAATATTAATGTTTCAACCAAAGAAAACATTGGAAAGGAAAGCTTTTTTGGTTGTTGTTGTTGGTTTTATTTTATTTTATTTTAAAGTTCATTTTCTACTGAATAAACAGTACCAAACTGAAGTGAGATGGAAGTTATTTCTGGTTAAAAAGCAAAGAAAACGAAATACCTGAACACAAAAAAGTTTATAAAAGAAATTTCAGGGTCTCATAATTTTCTTGTAAATTCCTAGATACAGCCAGTGCAATTGAGAAGATGATGCAGAAGAGTAGACGGCTGATCATCCTTCTAACACAACAGCTCATTAATTGTAAAGAATCTGTTTATGATCAACACATTGCTTTATATAATGCCCTCATTCAAAATGACACAAAGGTGATCCTTCTGGAAATGGAGACAATTGGGAATTACGAGAAGCTTCAAGAATCTCTTAGATTTATTATTAAGCAGCAAGGTACCATCAAATGGAAAGAGCAACACACTGTGCACCCACAGTCATCCAATTCTAGGTTCTGGAAACAGGTGAGGTACCATATGCCACTGACACTGAAGTCCTCATACTCAGCTAATGCTGGGTGAAACATCTGTGGAAATACTGATGTACTAACAGGATGGACCACATGCCTGCAGCTCTTCTTCCTTTCCTCAGGTACACGATTTTACAGTCTGGAAGTCTGGCTGTGGTTTTGGACTTTTTTTTCAGTCCTTCGATTGAGTAACGGTAAGATAAACTGATGGAAGAGGTCTGGGGAATTGAGGGAAGTTTTTATAGGTGTGGTAGTTCTGTAAATAAAGCATTCTAGGCTGTGTGCAGAATTGTGCATGTCACAGGAAGCAAGATGTGCCCATACTCTTCCTATGTATAGTTGTACATATAACTGAAAGTTATTCTGAATAGCTAAATGTCCTGCAGGTTTGCTTTACCTTTCTAATACAGTTCATCAAACATAAATGCCTTCTGTATTATTCGACTAGAAAGCATGATGTGCATTATGTAAGTAGAAAATATGATGTTGTGCTTTTTAAATATTATTCCACCATGTATTCCTTTTTAATTCTATAGCAACAATACCATGAGATTCTATATTTCCTTAGTATGGATGCTTCAGTAAAGACTCTTCTGAGACTGATGTGAATACAGCATGTAAAAAAAATTAGTACTGTTCAGGGAAATAACACACTAATATATATCTATATGTGGGGTTTTTTTAATATGTATTTTAATGAATATATTAAAATGAATCTCACACAAAGGGGAAATTTTAAATACTTAAATTACAACAGACCCTGCTGTTACTAATGTTATTGTAATCTCTGAATTGAAATAACATTTTAAAATTTAGAGTGTTTTTTGTACACTGATGACATTCTTTATGCTGCTGAAAAAAAGAGACCACATTTTCTAACAGGCAGTATTAACTCCTTGCCCCCCACTTTGACCTTATGTACAGTTATACTTTCTTCTGATAGTGAATATCCTGAGATGCAAAGGTCAGAGCCAAATCTCCTCCTAGGTCAGGGGAGTATGAACAAAATATGTTCTAGTACAGATATCCTTGCAAACTTTAATGTTTTTAGCTTCTTACAGACAGGGTTTTTTTATTGTTGGAGTATGCTTGGTTTTGAGCTTCAGGCCTGCTACAGAGATGGACTTGAAAGTGAAAATTAGATGAGAACACATAATGTTACCAAGTCAAAGCATACAGAACAGGCAAGTCCTTTTCTTGTACTGTAAGATTTTATTGAATGTGGATTTTCAGACTTATGGCTAGCTATTTGGAATAGGAAAAATGTGTATTCAACATATGGATAGATTTTTTTCAATATGAAATTAAAAGATCAATGACAAACTAAACAGCTTTTCATGGATGAGTTATATTTTCAAGTGTTCATCATTCAATTCATCACAAGTAGAAAATATCTACTGTTGTATTTTGTTATTGCTTTGTTAGATTGTATGTATTGTTGGGCCTTGTTCCAAAAGATCCCTCTGGATAAACCTCGTTGTCTCTATGGTAGCTTCACAAAATGTATTCATGCCAATGTAAGAGAGTAACATTTCTTCTCACAGAAAAAATACTAATACTAGGGTATGTGTAAAGTGGGAAAGACTGTTGTTTTTCACTATGAAGATTTTTCACAGTAACTTCTGAGTAAGGCAGAATATTAACTTCCAAGATTATGACAAGATAATTTTAAAATTGAGTTTGAGTCCTGCACACTTAACGAGGAAGAAAGGATGATAAAGGGGTGTCTTGGAAACAAAAAATCTGGGACAAATTTTGAAGCTGGAAAGGGATAAGAGGAGAAGGTATAATGATCAAGTTCATGGGGTCAGCAATGAATCAAATTAATCTGAAACATCGTGATATCTCATTGACTTCTGTCAGCCAGGCATGTAGTTATGATGGTGAAAAATAAACTCACTAAATGGGTCTTGTGGGGACAGGTCTTTTGTGTCAAGCCTCATGGTCAACCAAGAAAAAAGAAGAAAAGAGTCTCATGCAAAGTCAGACAACTCTTACTGTGGTTTACAAGCAGTGAACAGTATGGCTTTGGCAGAAAGAAAAGGGGCAAATTTTGAGAGTGGCAAAGAACTTTTACAGAACCTGGAGTGAGTATGTGACTGTAATAATGACAAAAAAATGCAGTAGTTGTCACTTTTTTTTGTATTCCTTGGTGGTTAGTAAAGAAATCTGAAATATGCATTAAAATTAATGTATTTCTACAGATGTTATCACGTTTGTAGTGTTGAAGAGAAAACACAAAAAGAGCTATGGTCTACTTTTCGAACATCATTCCAACATCAGAACTGCTGAGGCCGTACCTGGAGTCCTGTGTCCAGTTCTGGGCTCCCCAGTAGAAGAGAGACATGGACAGAGCGGAGAGAGTCCAAAAAATGGCCACAAAATTGTTGAAGAGATTGGAGCATCTCTCCTGTGAAAAAAAGCTGAAAGAGCTGGGACTCTTCATCCCGGAGAAAGAGAAAGTTCCCATCTGAAGGGCGGGTGAAAAGAAGAGGGAGTGAGGCTCTTGATGCCTGGTGACAGGAACACAGGTGACAGGCACAACCTGAAACACAGAATGTGCCCTCTGAACACCAGGCAACATTTTTTTTTTACAGTGAAGGTGACTCAGCACTGGCACAGGTTGCCAAGGAAGTTGTGGAGTCTGCATGCTTGGAGACAGTCAAAAGCTGCCTGGACATGGTTCTGGGCAACAAGCTCTAGGTGGCCTGGCTTGAGCAGGGAGGTTGGACTAGATAACCTTCAGAGGTCACTTCCAACCTCAACCATTCTTTGATTCTGTGATATGGGGCTTACAAAGGATCTACATTTTCAAAAACATGTTTTTAAAGAAAAATTTTAAAGAAAATTTTTACAGTAGGCAGTCTGCCTTAGTTGGATAACAGAAGGACAACATGCTCTGTGCAAAACCTCTCTCACTATAGAAATCTCATACAAGAATCAGCTTGGATGCTTAAACTACACAGATCAAAGATAATTGTGTTGCTGAATTAGAATTTCCATGTAGAGATTTAATGCCCTTTAATTTTTGCCCTGTGCTTCCCTGGTCATGGTGTCTGGAGGGACTCAGGAAAGCAGACATACTCTCACGTGTTAGTAGAGCTGAGTCTTCATGCCATCTAGTGGATGAACAGCCATTAAGAGATTCTGACCAGCTAGAAATCGGTCTAGCAGTATTAGAATCAAACACAGTGAGATTTTCAGGGTGTGCGTACTGCTATAATCTCCCCAAACCCATACAGCGCTACTTGTAAGCAGCATCTCAGAATCCGACACTGAGAATACAGCGCTGAGTTTCTTATAATCTGCTCTGAAGGAACAGAAGTGTCTCCTTGCTATGTAACTGCAGTCACTCAGAATTACGTCCCCAGCTGTAAAATCTTATCTCTGGATACCTCATATCTGAAAAGTATATGCTGGATTGCTGACAAGAAAGAAATAACAATGAGATAGGAATAAGTATTGACTTAACTGACACTGATGTCACTGGTGAAGCTCCTGGTGACTTCCGAAGTATGAAAACCAGCTCCTACTAATATGAAGCAGGATAACTGCAGACAGCATATAGAATATACTGTCTTCCCCACCTATGAATTTAATATACACTAGCCCTTTATGAGAACATACTTAATGGTTTGACCTTGAGGTCTCCTATATCGCTGAGATTTGATGTTCCTGCAGCTCAGTGAACCATGACCCCTGCTGGCTTCTACAATTAAATCACCGTCCTGAAATGTCAGCTGAGCTATTGTTCCTGCCACATGCAGGGAAAGAGTTTTGCCTATATTTGCTCTACATGGTTATGAAGCCCAAGAGACTGCCTACCAGAAGGAAGTTAGAAATTTTTGCAGCAAGCTATTTTTTCTAGTGTATGTAACATTGATTTCTTACAGCATTGGACAAAGGTATGCTTGGAAGATATAATGTAAAATTGATAGTGTATTCTGTTGAAAAATGGTATATGTACAACTTTCAAGGCTTGAAAAGCTACAGCTGTTGTGTTAGAAATGTGCTCATGTGTTCCCTTTTCCCACTTTACACCATGAGCTACATGCCTGAATGAAAGAGAGAATTTATTGTATAGCAATTTATTCTTTAAAATTGTTTCCAGTGTTTATAGATTTCCTGGGAAGATTATGAAGCAATCCTCCTTGAAGCCATTTCAAAGTGCACAAAGGAGAAGAAGGTGACTGGATTTACAAAAGTCACATCATGTTTATCCAGCTGTGCTGTGGACAATGGGAGAGCAATAGATGCTGCATACCTTGAGCAAGGCCCTTGACACAGCCTTTGTTGGCAAGATACAGATAAGTGGACAAAGATGAGTGGAAAAACAATGGGACTGAAGTCCATGCAGGATCAATGTGTTGCGATCAGCATACAAACTTCAGTTCACAACAAATTACTAGTAGAATCCCTCAGGGACTGATATTGGTTGCACTACTGTTTAGCACTCTTATTAATGACCTTAATAATGGGACAGACTGCACAATCAATAGATTTTCAGACAGTAAACCAAATTGGGGAGTCATGGAGCATAGGGTTGTTGTTTTGGACAGCAACAGGCTGAAGAAATTGACTGATGGGAAACTCACAGGGTTCAACTCAAGGCACACACAGAGTGCTGCATCTTGGACAGAATAAACCCATACAACAACACAGCCTGGAGGTCAGCCCAACATGAAGTAGCCTTGCAGAAAGACAGGGGGTGTCCTGGTTGACACTAAGGTAAACATGAGTTAGCAGTGAATCCTTGTGACAAAGATGACCAACTGCACCCTGTATCTTACTGATGAGAGTGTAGATGAGGAAAGTAATTGTTGGTCCTTCCAGTAGGAGTGAATCACTGACATACTGGATTTAACCCAGGAAAAGACCACTGAGAGTACAGGAACAGAGGGAGAGGACAAGAGGTCCTGTTTCTGTCTACAAAAATCTAATGCAGAGGTGTCAGCCTTTATACAGTCCTAAAATTACATTTGACCCTTTGAAGGCCACCACTAGGCTGATGTAGCCCCTGGTGAAAATGAGTTTGACACCCCTGACCTAATTGAGAGATATAGAGAATGGATGGAGCCAGACTCTTCTCAAATGAGAACATGGGAAATTTACACCACATATTAGTAAAAAAAAATTCACCGTATGCATAGTGAAACACTGGAATATGTACCCAGAGAGTCTGGGGGAATCCCCATCCTTGGCCTGAGCAGGAGACAGATCTGCTGACCTTCAGAGGTCTCTTCCAGCCTGAAGTTTTCTGTGTTTCTACAATGTGGAGGAAAATTTTAAAATGTGCAACTTGCATATTTTAAAAATTCTGAGAAACATCTGAGGCTCTAATAAACATGTTACCACAGAACCCGTATTTTTGACATCAGGGATGGATAATTTTGAAAAAAACCCTATGAAATATAACTTAGCCTCTGCTAAGAATTAATATAACTGGCATACAGAGATGACACAAGTAGATTAAAAAGGACTATTACCAGATAGAAGCAAATAGGTTTAGACTGTGGTTACAAGAACTGAATGTGTTGTTATTTATGATGGAAAGAGTTTCACAGTTTAGTTTTTCAGTTAGCATCTCTGTGTAGTGTATGTTGCATGGAAAGGAAGATGTGAAAAAACTGTGAGAAGTAACTGCTGTTCCCTAGCTGATCGATCAGGTGGTCAGAGTTTCACACAAAAATCTGTTTTTCCCTATTAGTGCAGACTTTCATTTTCATCATGGCATTATCATAATGAAAATTTGAGCTGCAATTCTTTTAGATTGAGTTACTTCTCTCTTACTTCTCCATTAAAATTGTATTAGTCTGAGGACTAAAAAGTGTAAGCTTTTTTCTCCTTTCATATGCATTCACGTATTTCAGAGCTAGCTGAGACATTAATGGAAAGGACTAATTGAAACAGTACTTTCTACAACACAGATGAAAGTTCAGAAACTTGTGAGTATTTCAAAAGGGAATGGAAGTAAGTATGAATGTGAGAATAGATAATGGAAAATCTTGTTGTTTCCAAAATGTCACTGTCAAGACTTAATCTGTCAAACTAAAAAGCTAATGACATTTTACCATTTGTTGGCTGCTAAATTACTTTTGGACTGTCATGTAAAATCATTATCCTCTTTATGAAACATTCTTTCTTTTAAGTTTTAAAATCAGTCACTGCAGCATAAAACCAAAAACCACTGCAAAGTATCTTGCACACATTTTTAATGCAGTTACAGTGGGTCAGATTCTTGGTTGCAAATGGTCTGATTAATCTTATATACATCTTTTTTTCAATCTGTGATGAGGAAAATGAATGAGGTGAAACGGTGAAACAGTAAAACTCTCCAGAGTTTCTTTGCTTCATCTCAGCAGTTAAATATGTAAAGAAGCCAGCCCTGTGGAATCTCTTCCTTTTTAGTGTAACCTGCTTGTTTTACCTCTGGGGAAAAAAAAAGAAAAAAAAGAAAGAAAAAGAGTAGCTGTTATCAAGCAAGTTTTGAACATGGAAAGGATGAATGACATGAAAATAAAATAAATCCTGAGGAGATGGGAGATGACTTTCCTGCCATCAAAATAACTTTGCTTAGAAGTAGAGTGAATAATTGCACAGTACGTATCAAATAAACCATTCATGTGAAATAAACAGTAGCAAGCATTCATTTTGTTATGAACAGTACTTAAATAGGAAATATGGCTGTCTGAAATCCCTAATGGAAATACAGTTCCAATATATGAACATTTGGCTGAAATGCAGGCTCAGCTACTGGCATGAGGGTTTATTTAAAGGTGAATACATACACACCTTTTCCAGCAACGTTGCAATAAAAAGTTTCATGTCTTGAAAGCTTCAGTTACTTTATCCTCAAAGGGGATGCTATCACAGAGAAAACAACACTGAAATCAGGATATTTCTGGTCATAGTACCATCAGATCACTTGTTTTGCCCTTTTTTTTTTTTTTCCTGTAGATCATATGTTGTAACACTTGTGAGGGATGTAGTGTGTGTAGTGTGTGGTGTGTGTATTTCTTCTTTTTTTTTTTTTCTTTGCCTTTTGAGGTCTTTGAAGGATATCAGCATTTGAGGATACAGTTTATCTCTTTGTACATCTTCATTCTCAAAACGGCCTGAAACGGGGGAGGAAGCTGTAGCAGAGATAAAAGTTGCTACATTTAGCTTAATATATGAGCTCCTAAACCTCCATCCTACTTCCATCACACTTCTTGGAAAAAGTCCCGTGATGGGCATTCAGCAGAAAAGCAGAGGAAGAGGCGTTTCGACTCTAAAGGTGACTGAAGACATCAGCTACTTACGCTTCTTTTTCCCCTGCAAGGCTGTGAGAGGGAAGACCCACATCTCCTAGAAAAGTTGATCTTCACTCCCTTTGCTCGTGGCGGGGTGATCTCTCGGTTTCACCCACAACCAGGCGACAGCACAGCACCCTTGGTAAGACCGATAACATTTCGATCCGCCTTCACCGCGCTGCTGCCCAGCACTTCTTTCCAGCGAAACTGGAAAGCGACCCCGCGGCACC
Organism: Patagioenas fasciata; assembly: GCF_037038585.1. Taxonomy (NCBI): domain Eukaryota; kingdom Metazoa; phylum Chordata; class Aves; order Columbiformes; family Columbidae; genus Patagioenas; species Patagioenas fasciata. Next base: position 68,196,990 of record NC_092520.1, on the reverse strand, counting down.
CGCGCGGGCCCCCGCACACGGGCGCAGGAAGGGGCGGTGCGGCGCGGAGAGGAGCGGAGCTCTCGCCGAGCGCCCCTGTCAGATAGGGTCCGGGGGCAGCGGGGCGGCCAGGGGAGGACAGAGGTAGGACAAGTGGACTGGGGAGGTGATGTCCAGGTGCAGGCAGCTCCTTCTCTCCCTCGGAGGACCCGAGCGCCTGTGATCAGGGTATCTCTGCGAGTGTGCGAGTGTGTGTGGGGAATCCCTCCTTCGCCACGCCAGCCCCATCCCTCCAGCCCCGCTCGGACAGCGTACTGGGGGGCGGCAGTCCCTGCCTGTCCCTCAATCCTGCCTATCCCTCGGTCCTGCCTATCCCTCGGTCCTCCTTATCCCCCGGTCCTGCCTGTCCCCGACCCTGCCTATCCCCAACCCTGCCTGTCCCCCCGGCCTTGCCTTCCCCGCCGCGCTTACCCTGCCCACCGCGCTGCGCCGCACTTCCCCGAGATGCCTGTTTCGGGCACCTCTCTCCGATTCTCTCCCGGGCCTGTGATATACTTTTTCTTTATTAGAGAGTTACCATAAATAATTTAGCTCTGAAAAGGGCTGATTTCAACACACAGCCCCTCACTGGCACTGCAAAGTCGCCTTCCTCGGGCTGTCCCAATACTTTCCCTCACACCTAGGTGATTTGGGAGCACGACAGGCCCCTTGAAGTGCTATTGTACATAGTGCCAGCAAGAGAAGATTCCTCAAACATTTGTGTGCTAGCTGTCAAATGCCTCATTTAGAAAAGTTAATATTTGAAATTTGTTATTACTTCTCCATTAACGCTTCTAAAAATTAATTTCTCACATCTACCTTTTCCATTTTCCTCCCTGCAGTCAACAGTCCATGAAATGAGAAATTCCACTCTTCTTTTTTCAGGAGGTTTTCCAGACTGAGTTGTCTATGTATTTACTCACTTATCAAGAGAGATTACTCAGTGGTGAATTAGATTCAGAAGATTTATAAGTCCAAGGTGTAACTCTGGAGTTCAAAAGACTGTCTCTGGGTCAGCTTTCCACCTGGCAAGACTTGTGCATAGTGAGTAAACAACTTCACTTGTGTTGTTTGAAATTAAGATGGATTTTCATTGTAACTAATAAATAGCAGCCCCTGCAGAACGGTGATTAGACCTAGTATGGTTAAGGCAACTGCTCGCTAGACCTTTTCGTTTCCTTTGTGACTACTACATGAATTATTGCACTGTATGGTCATATTTGAAAAATATTTAAATTCCACTAGAAGCCATCCTTAAAGAGGTAAAATGAGTACTTTCCTCTCCTGACTCCAAAATGTTTGTTCAGAAAGTCTGATGTTTGGAAGAATCTGTTGGTTTTAAAGAAAGGAACTAACAACACTTTGGGACCAAATTCAGGTTTCCAAAAGTGTGAATCAAAGAAAGTTACTTGACCAAAATTGAGGATCACATTGATGTACCAGCCCACTTTAATTCAAAAATCTTCTGGTGATTCCAGGAAAGTGAGAAATAATTATAATGATGCAAAATACACAGAATTGTCTAGTTCATGAGGTATCATTAATGCACTTAATGGAACTTTAACCTTTAGTTTGTTTAAAGATTTTGTTGGCCTCACAATGGCACAATGATTGTAAGAACCCCATTTTTCATTATTAAAATTCCATCCGTGGCTTTAAACATGTAGAAAATTTGAAAAAACATGCTTAAAACTATCCTCACTTTGGGCCTTGCAGACAGCTTTTTTATATACTTTTGTTGTTGTGGAAATTGTCATTCCTCACTATTGCCATAACATCTTGGCTATGGAGTATTTCTGTAGTCCTTTCTTAGGCAGAGAATCCTTGCCTTCGCTTTACAATATCTGTCTATTTCTTTCTGAAAATGAAAAATCTTGTTCTGTTCCTTGAAGAATCTCTTTATATAATTCCCAAAAACATTTTTTCCTTTTTTTTTTTTTTTTGTTTCTTCCCCTACCCTGTACTCCTAATGTTTCATTAAAGACTAAGCAAACCATTTGACTCAAATGTAAATATTGTTAGCCTGGAGTGGAACAATTTGATACAAATTGATCAGATTCAACAGCAGTGTGATAGTAAGATTAGGGACATGTGTTTTTCTTGTTAATAGTAACCACTAATCTCCAACCTGGTAATCACTAAGTATCTTGCATCATACTGTATTCTTTAATCCCTGTTAAAAAACTGAAGGGCTCTGCTCTGCATTCATTAAGACTTCCACTATATGCTGATGTGACGTGCCAACAAAGAATGTGATTTAGAATTAAAAATCTGGTGATAAATGATTTTATCTTGATGTAGTGGATTATAGTTTCATAGTCTGTAACAACTGTATTTCTTCTGGATGTGGTAGGGTGAAAAATGGAAAGTAAAATCAAGAAATGAAAATAAAGAGAGAGGGCCTTTTTTCCTTATAAAGTGTAGCAGTTTGAATCTCGATGTGTACAGGAGAACTGAAACCAAATCTGACAAGTTTACTATATGACCCTTTAAAGTTACTTGCTGCAGTACTCAGCATCCAGCTTCTTTTAGCTGCTTTCTAAACTGGGATCTGCCTACCAGTCAGTCTGAAAAAGGAGATGTGAAACAGTTCTTTCATTTCTTTACAGTGATTCACGGGATGATGACATACTTGTAATAAACTGGGGAGGATGATAAGAGAGGGAGAGCAGCTACACATTTTGATGTCATTCTGGAATATTGCTGGAAATGCAGTAGCCTCCTGCCTCTGGCTGCTTTACATCATGGGAATTTTCTGACTGTAAATCTCAGAGTAGTCTCTTACAACGGTAAGTATGTACTTTCTCAGGTTGCAAGAGGTTTAGGTAATAAAACTAACCAAATAGAATGCTAAGGCAATTTCTTTTGGCACCTCTCTGTGAAATATGTCTCGTCTGTGTGTGTCCCATTTGTCAATGCATGTTTGGGTCAGTGACTAAGCCAGGTTGTCTGTCTTGGCTGCAGAGTTTGATCTGAGCTTACTATGCACCTTATCTGTCTATTTGTAAGCAAAACTGAGGCACAGTCTTAGGACTGACTCTGTGTTTGGTTTCCAGTTAACCTGCTGTTCTGAGGAACTCAGAGAAGATATTCCACGCTGGTATTATTTAGTGCTGTTTTCCCTTTACGTTTGAAAACACAGTGGACTGCAGATAAAGTAATTGAATATGAACTTCTTCATCTTCTCCCCCTCAGTGGAAATGCTAGTACTCTCAGCTGCTGCTTATTGGTTCCATAGACAAAAGTGTATGACAAAATTGTAGACTTTGTTCTCCAACAGGCTCAAAATTAGCCATCGAGATATCACATATATACACATTGTGCTGTTCTCATTGGAGGCAAGGGAGGTTTCTACTAGCTGTTTCTATAAGGTTCAGTCTTGCAAAATTTATACTCTGTGGAGAAAAAAGCACTGTAATATCCCATGGTAGGCATCTACTGGCTTGGGATCTAAGTTGGAGAACTTCTATAAGATTAGTTAATTAGTTAGTTTAATTAGAAATACGAAATACATCTAGTGAACAAGAAAATGGGGGAAGGAAACTCTGTAGTGCTTTCTGAATTTAAAATAAACTTTCCAAGAAAAATCTAGATACATTACGTGATGTACAAAAATAGCTGTTATGATAACATTGTAGCTAACTTTCCATTTGGAAAACCCTCTTCAGTACCAGGCAATAGTTACACTGCTCACATGCTCAAAGGAATCTGCTTCACTGCACTTGTGATGAATTTTGAATTTGTTTTTCTTAAGCTTTCAGTACAAGCAAGAACTTGAAACTTCAGTTTCATTTTTTTGGAAAAAGAGTGAGAAGTAGCTCAAGAAAATGACTCTGATGATTTTTTTTTCCATCTTTATAATTCAATGTGCTACTGGTAAGTATAAATCCTCGTTTCAACAGTAGAAGCTTCAAAATATTTGTTGAATATGTGACATCTTCTTGACAGTTGCTTACAGTGGGGAAAGTTTTGTGTTTTGCAGCTAAACAAACAAAAAAAAATTTTGGCAATTTCAGCCCAGCTCCAGACTTAGGAAATTTGGTTCAAAATACCCAAATTATGAAGTAAAAAGAGCAGAAATGCTACCTGGAAACACCTGATGATGTTGTATGGGAGCATGGCTGTATGAAGAGCCACAGCAAGGAACAGAATGAGTCTGCTGCTTTCTGTGCCATTCAGAAGTGTGGTCACAATTGTAGCTAAACAATAATAATCTCTGAGAACCTCAGGAGGAATAGAGACCAAAGGCTTATTTTATGCCTATTAATGTTGACCATGGCCACTTGTCTGTAGTTTTTATGACTTCTGTAAGCAAAGGTACATTTGGGACTTTGAGACTAAATTTTACACAAATAATCTCATTCCAAGGCACCTTTTCTAAAGAGATCTGATTTTTTTTTTTTTTTAAGAAATATAGCCATATAATCACTTAGTTTTAATTCAGAAGATAAGGAAATGCGGATTTTAATCCATAGAATCTCTACTTTTATGGTAATTGACCAGTTCTGAGGATTAGCCATATTTGACAAGTCAAACCATATGTAAGAATTTATCTTTTTCCCTTCCACTTGTGTCACTTCTTTACTGTAAAGTGAGGCCAGATTCTGCCATTTGCATCCATTTGATTTTGACACTCTCGGACCCACATGAAAGAATCTTAGGGAAATGTGAGGTTTTTCACCCTCCTTTTCCTTCTCTTTTTTTTTTTTTTTTTGGGTGAGGTAGAATAAAGACTTGGAAAACTGTATTCTTAGACTGAAATAAATATTACTGGAATAATACATACTGCCAAACTACTCTGTTAAAGGAAACTCACTTTATAAAAGACCAGTGGCACAGCAAATCACTTTAATGTCAAGCTAACGTAATTTTCTGAAAGGAGTACTTGGTTCCCTAATGTATCTTTTTCTCGACTTTCTCTGAAGAGAAGCTGTGTCCTCTTCGTACCTCCATTGATGTACTGGAAGGGGAATATTTTTTCCTTTGTTACCTTGAGTCAAGGCAAGAACATTTTCAGGAAGAAGCATACACAATAAACTGGTACAAAGAAAACGCTGGAAAGCAGCAACTGATAAAGCAAACACACAGAAATGTTTCCCAAAAGAATTTTCTGGAGTTCTGGCCAGCTGAACTCACTGACTCTGGGAGTTACTTTGTCACTCACAGGTGGGTACCCAAGCGGTGGATGAACACCTTGCCTTTGCACTTGTCTCCGAAGAAGCTAATTTCTTTGTCTTGCTTTGTATTGCTAGTGGCATCCGCAAAAAAGAGGTGCAGGGAACTGCATTGACTCTACTGCCATTTTCCACATAATTTCACAATAACCGTCCAGGCAGACCTATAATATTTACAAGTAGCTACAGGCAGTTGCAGCTTTTAAAAAGTTCTGTAAACCTTTTGATAAGGCAGGTAGCATTTCTGTTGTACTGTGATTAATTACCTAAGCAAAATCAGTGCTGGGTAACCCTTCTGTCCACTGCCAAGTGAAAGGAAACATTTGCTTGTCTTCTCCACCAGACTTGTTCTTCCTACTGTGTTGAGTGGGTCTCATGCTAGGAGGCAGCCAAGTGGTCTAATTGTATAGTAAAGTAACAAACACAAAATGGCACAGCTGAACTCTGGTTTCTGTGCAAACAGAATGTGTTAACATTAGATAGATAATACCTGACATAGGCTTGGTTGTTGTCATGGACCTTTACTTTTCATGTCAAGTCTGAATTAGGCTTTAAATTCTAGTCTTATTGATGGGCTTGATCAGTTGTCTATATAGTCACTTCAGTGAATATAGTGCTAAAAAGCTGTTAAATCTAACAACTCACTCTACTGCCAGCACCTAACCAGTAGTTTAAAATGCATGCTTTTTGGCATGGGGAAGGATAGGTGGAGAGCACACCTGAATTGCCAGGCTACTGAAGGAGGCTGTAAGAAGTCTAAAATAAAGGACAAAAGAGAGGAAAGCTGTGATAACCCCACCTTAATTCACAATCCTTTCAGTTTTGTGATTATTTATTTTAAGGACTTGGAGGAATGACACTAAATCCGCAGTAAATTACAACAACTCTGTAAGATGAATATGAAAAAAATGTAAACTTCAAAACTGAGGGATACAGCCTAATGTATTGAAGAAGGAGATGACAGGAAAGGACCTTAAGTGAAACTACTAGAATGAAATGTGTTAAAATAAGTATTTGTTGGAAAACACAAAAATGTCTGAATCCTTTGTGAAATGTCTCGATTTGCTGATTTGCTTAAGCAAGAAACTCAGGCGAAAGGTTTTGTGTGCATCAAAGCATTCATTTGGAATTAAGAGTTTTGATTTTCTGCTTTTTTTGTTTCATTTTCGAAGACTACATTATGCTACTACATTTTAAAACTCAGTTTTGAAAGAAAACATTTTTATTTTGGAAAAAAAGTTTCTTAACTAAAATAATATATTTTGACAAGTCTGAAATGACTTTTTTTTTTTTCCCCCCAAAGTATCTTTTAGGTCCATACAGATGCTAATTTTTTTGTTAGGGTCAGAATGAAGGCACATAACATAGATAGCTAAAGCATACATATATTTGTGTTCATGTGTTCATGTGTGTTTGTTAGTATAGTAGACTTAGGATATACATTCAGGAATAAACATCACCTGTAAGCCTGAGTGTCTCCATCTGCAGCAACATTTCTTGAAAACAAAGGATTTCATATCTACTTGCAATGGGAGTGTTAAGCAGAAAAACCATGTCACACCTTTGGCAGGATTTCTAATTCATGTGTTTTTTCCTTAACTTGCATCCTGTGGTTATCAAATGAAAAACCAGATTACCAGAAAGCAGGTCATCTGGGTGCTCTGTGTTTGTTACCTTGACTCTGAGAGAACTCAAAGGTTCCTGAAGAAAATGAAAGTACAGAGATCCGTCATAAACACATGATATGTTTTAAGATGCTAATATTGCTCACTTTTCCAAAGTGTTTAGAGCAGCTGAAAGCAGTGGGAACACACACACATTTAGAGTTCATACTTTGATTTGGAAAGCAGAGGGTCAGTTTCTTCCTGTAAATTGAAATATTGAGATACGACTGGCTTGTTGCAATGAAATAGCTAAGAGATGGCTTAGAGTTGGTTATGTATCCAGTAAACTTGGTTTATATTCTCTAAGGGCTTTCACTTCCCTGTAACCTCTCCACAGCCAAGCTATTTTTTTTTCCTTCTTGGTGGGTTTGGAGAGGGGGGGAAGGGGGGCAATTGAAAGGCTGTTAAGCCACAAGTGGTTTTGTTCCTCAAAAATTATCATCAAAAAGACTCACCAAATGAAAGGCAGGGTAGAAATATAACAGCTCAGACACTAGCAGTTTAAACAGTGTAATTTAATGTACTTTTTTTTTTTTTTTTCCTGAAAATCATGTATATGGCAGGCAGCTAGAAATTATGTAAGCCAAATTCATCTGAGTTTTCACAGGTGTGGTTTTGTCACCTTCCAGGGAGCTGCTCCTTTCTAGACTTTGGCTCATTAGATAGAATATCATTACCCACTTCAGGTGAAATTCTCATGTTTGTTGAAGTGATTTCACCAAATATGATCACAGAAGAAAGCCTTTTTGGAATGACAGTGCTGAGGAGAACATGTGGCTTTATTGATCTTTTTCTTCCATTTGCTGAATCTAGATAATAAAATAATATGTATTTTATGGCTAATTGCATAATTGCTTCTCCAGCAGTATTCAGACACTAGTGTGATGGTCTAAAGAAGCACATAGAATCAGTGGAATTAATTGGATCTAATGTTTCTGTCTACATCTAAGCTACTTATGTTAGGTACCTTTATTGCCAGGGGGAGAGAGGGCTTTCTGGGGCAGAGGTTACCCTGTCCTAAACTGAACACATAGAATAGGTCATGTAAACTGCACTCTAAAATGGTGACTATTGGTTGTGGTCTCACTGCTGACTGTGATTAGTAGCTCTGATTCAAATGAGTAAGCGTGATGTTGAAGAATAGGTGAGATGGACTCCACCCACCATGAATATCCATATGAGTACATCTCTGATGGGGAAGTTTTGATGATGTTTTTCCTGTTTATGACACCACAGTTAACTGATCGTGGAACCAAACCAGTATGTTTTGATTTAGCTAGTCAATTGCAATCTATGAGTAAAGAATATCTCGAGTAAGGAGAGCAAGGAGCACCTGCGTGGGCTGAAAAAGGGCTACAATGCAAAGAGGTTGAACAAATTACATGAATACATCTGCTTGGGGAACTTCTAATGGAAGGAAACCCCAACCTAAAACTTCATCTAAATTCATCAATCTTCTGAGTCTTGTAAACAGTAAAAGGCATGTCAGTCATGAATAGCATTTAAGCTGATAAGATCATGAGGCTTGCTTCTCCTTTTCAACTGCTTTGTCTCCTTAGCCCTTCTCATAAAAATGAATTTTACTAGTTTCAGTTCTCCTGGGAGTGTTCTTGGAGACAGAAAGAAAGATTCAAACATATTTATGAAGATATGACTGACACAGAAGGGAAATACTCTGTGATTGCTACTTTTACTTTGTCAGACTCTACTTGTTCAGTAAAAAAAGAGGGCTTTATGCAATAACTGAGAAATTTTACCCATTAACTTATAGCAGCATATGACTTCCTCTTAAGCCCTAACTTTGTCAAAATCAGGCCACCTTTGCCAGTCTTAAGCCAAAAGTCCTCCAGCTTCTTTTCCCTTGGTAGCCATGTATTTGGATGTATCTAGCAATGAAATTACTCACACCTATAATGTGATTCTTTAGAGGAATATTACGATAGAGCATTATAGATATCTGAATAAGAATGGTCAGCTCCTAAGTATTCAAAAGAAGCATTTTTGGAGCATATTCACCTGATCTTTTGTAAATGCTGCATGGGACATGATGACTGCTTTAGAAGAGATGGTACCTGGCTCTTCCAGTCAACCTGGTTCGGTCAGCTACTGTGTATTTCTGATCAGAGCAGACCAAAAGACAAAGAAATGTATCCTTTCCAAAATGCCTTATTTTGCAGACATGCTTGAGTCCATAAGTGATTCTGTAGTTCATGAGACTTGCATGGTTCAGAAGTATTTCCAAAATATCAGTGACTGCGCAGGATACAACAATGAATAATACTGTTTTGTGAACAATAGCAGAGTTGCCCATCTTATCTTTGCCATATTTTACAGTTATATTTTTCGGTTACTGCTTTAAACATTAGCAATGTGGAGGAGATTAAACCTGCAAAATCACTAGCTTATTGAAGGTCCTAAAACTCCTTTATGCTCACTTGTATCTATACATGATGCCACAGATTGTTGCATTCTTGTTCTGGACATTATAGTATATAGTGTCATATTTTATAGATAGAACTATTGTCAACTGTTTTATGATAGATGATTTAGTTTAGATAATCTATTTTGTCATGAGAAATAACATATACTTTTGGGTGGAAAAGTAATAAAGGGGAATATAAATAATTAAGTCACTGTAGATGTACTTTTTACCTAACAGTTACGTTGGAGAATTTGTTTGTGTTTTGTTGCACGACTCACTGAGTTACATTCCTTTAAAAAGCTCCTACAACTGATTTTACTATTTTTTTTCATAGCAATGGAAAACAAAATTTCACAATTCAAAAGTGGACCTTGAATGTACTTGAAAGAAATAAAAGCAGCTGTTTCAACAGAAATCATTTAACCACAGAAACTAAAAATGCTGGAACTGGTTATTCACTGAAATGCAGTGATTTGTCTGTCAATGAAAATGACAGCATAACATGGTACAAGGTAATTAGCAAAACAGTGTCACTCAAATAATTTGCTATAGAAACTTCTTGAACCACCACTGTGCTGTATGTTCTTCAGCAGTTCCTGGGCCAAATGCGTTGTTGATGTTCTGAGTTTTCTCTGCTGCTTTACGACCCATTTTGAACTTGAATAAGAAAATTGCTTAAGTTTGCTTTTTGTCTAACATAATTTCCACAGTCTAAAATAAGTATAAAATAAACAGTAAGTAATAAGTCAGTAGCAAAAAAAAAACCATAAAATGAGAAAAATGCATTAGAATGTGTGATATAACCACATCTATTTAAGAATGTATTCCAATATCAAATGGCAAATTTCAACAATGCAAAAACCGGAATTCCTTTTGCACCAACCTAATAGCTGTTAGGTGATGTACTCAGCCACTGGATGAAGCACCCTGAACAGGTTTCTTCCACCCTGGCCCTATACGTCATCCTGATCAGTGCTCCGTATTCCTCTCAGGTGTCCTGGTTGAAGTAATAGATACTCTTGTGTTGAATCAGTTTCAGGAAAGGATTTTGACAGCTTAAGTAGGGGCATCTGGATTCTGCCAGGCAGAACGAGCCCCAGTCCTGCTTCCTTGTCCTTCAGGACCTGGGAGGATGGGACCATTGATGGACAGGGCCATAGGTGGATGTGTTTCCCTTAGTAAAGGACCATACCCCAAACTGACCTCTCTCATGGCTGAGCTGAGTATACCAATGTTTAATATTTTAATACCTAATACTGTGTGAGACAGATGAAGTAGCTGCCCCTGTGCCTAAATATCCTTCAGTGGTTGACTGGGTGAAGAATTTTGAAGTCTTCTTATCACATCTTAAGCTGAGATAAAACAGGGATAGTCACACATTCCTTTTGTATAAGACCCTGGTAGTAAACATACACATCCAGTAAATGCCCATTCTCTGGACAATTTCCAGCAGTGATCACTTCTCTTCTTAATTTAAGGTAATTCAGAGCAGAACCAAATATTGGTGGGTTTTCATAGGACATTTATCTTGGCATGTGCCATGAATTAAAAGAAAAATAAAAAAGTAACAACAAACCAGAGTTAGTTTTGGGGGATAGGGAGAGTAAGCCAATGTGAGTCCAACTCTTTCACCCTTTGAGATGGTCACTTTCCCTATTGTCGGGGCATCTTATTTTAACCTGAAAGCTCCTCATAAGTCTAGACAACTTTTATCCACAAACACTTTTAGTCTACACACCCAACCCATCATTTTGAAAAAAAACACGATTGCCTTTAGATTCCTGATACAATATTATTATACTCAGATACTTAATTGGAATTGCGGTGTTCTCAACTTCTAATGGGTTAAATGTTCAAATGTTGTATTTAAGTGTCCACAACTGAAAATAGGGTCCCCACCTCTTTTAAGGCCGATAAATATCATTAAGACAGTGAAAGAGTGATGGTGACACTTCATTTCAAAATTAATTTCTATCTTCCATAAGGTTTTAAATATATGTTTACTACAGAATAGTATTTTCTGTCTATATTGATGCAGGACTGTAAGAACTATGAAAATGAAACAGAGAGGGAACTGGATTTTAAAACCTTAACAGTACAACACTCTGGGATATATACCTGTAAGATTTTAATCCATCATGAAGGAAAGATATATCACAGCACAAGTACAATTAAGCTGGTAGTGGAAGAAGGTAAGAAAGCTTTCTATAATTTTGAAGCGTGCTTTTTGGTTCCCCATACTATGGATACTTTTAATTGCAGTACTCATTTGATAAATATATACAAGGGTGATCAAATTGGGGAATCTGAACTATTTGGCTATAATTTCAAAAATAAAAAAAAAGCAACAGAAGAAGTTTATGTGACATATCACTAATTTTGGAAAATGTATTTAGTATGTTTTCTCTGCAGTCATTTTTTTTTCTTTTTTTTTTTTTTTAAATTAGCTGCTGTAAATAAGTCGTACAAACTTACTAAGAGTTTGGGGGAAGAACCTTTCTAACCATTGTAAATTGTGCACAGTATATATGTACATGTGAAAAAAATTCAACACGACATACTGTGTTTTAAACTACTCAATAATGCCAGAGTTTCAGAAATAAAGCAAATGTGTCTTTTTTTTTTTTTTTGTGGTAGAATGTAAGCAAGCTGTTACTTCAATAGCAATACTTGTTTGTGTTTTAGATGCACCAGAGGCTGTGACTTTGGAGATAGTCGGACGTAATGAAGAAATTGAAACAGAAATAGGTATCAAATTAGTAAAAGAATCTTTGTGGTAGCTACTGCATGTACATGCTTTTTGTTCTGATCACTTTATGGTTGATGGTCTGGTTAAGTGTAATCAAACTAAGAATTGTCTATGCACCCTCCAGCATCTGATGCATCTTCACACCTGGTTGTTTTTCCTGGTGTATTCCATGATTGATATACAAGTACCCTAAATTTACCTCTTTACAGAGGCAGAAGCTGAGATTGCTGCTATGACCAACAAGAGAATGTGGTGATGATGACAAACCAGCTCTCCATGGCTTTCTTTTGTAGATAGGAAATCCTACAGAGTGATGTGTGAAAGACATCTAGTTTTTCAGTGAACAGCAATAATGAATAATCCCCTTAATACCTGATGCAGCTGAGGATGTTATTCTGCAGGGAAATGAGAAGTGTGAGGCTGACACTCCTGGTAATGCAACAATGAAGATCTGTCACTGCTGCAAATAACTGGATATATTGTCAGAAGCCAAACGCTTGATTGTGCTTCTAGCTAGGAGTAGTAGTTAGATAACATGGCCTGTAAGCTTCATACAGTGTCAGGCAGGATGCAGGATTTTGTGACTAAGGCTCTGATTAATTTAAAAAAACCCCAAAATTTACCTGTTTCCCTTCCTGTACCTGAGGGTTTCTCCCATCTGGTTACCCAGTCCTTCCTTTCCAAGTCTGAAAACTCATATTTACCTCCTCCATTGCTCATATGTGTACCTCATTTGCTCAGCCAGGACCTCCTTCCTTCCTACAAATACCATTTGGTAGGTAGGTCCTTTTTCCAGTGGTGTTACCCCAATCCAATGATGCCTCATGTCTCCCAACCTCCCAGTACACCCTTCTTTCACAGTTCTTCCTCCTTACTGTGCTTGTCTCAACCCATAGAAAGTAATAGGGTTCAGCATTAAATTATTATGAATCATCTGTCTTCCATCTCTTATCTGCCTTGATGAGACAACTTCATAAGGTCATTGAACTACTTGGAAAAGTGATGAGACAGGTGCCCTGGTGGGGACTCATGGGAAATTTGGATGGCGTTTCAAACCTTTCATTGCTTAGATGGTATTCTGTAGTATTTCCCTGAAAACAGCTGTAGTGTATGATGAAAGGGCTAGACCTGCAAGGTAGATGATACTAGAAGTTTAGGTCTATGTTCCAATCTATGCCACTGTGATTTGGATTTCTAAGGTCTGAATCTAAGATGAGCAAATTTTCAGCTGGATCCTGCTTTAAAGGTTCTTGAGCAGTTCCACTGGAATCATCAGTTCTAATAAACCTTGAGAAGGCAGCCTATAACATGTGCTCTTAGAGAACTCCTGGGCAGGCCTAGCTTGCTGGAAAGCATTTGTGTATGATGACCTGAACAAGAACTAACATGCAGCTTTTGTGGCTTAATAAAGGGCAATATGGATGTGTTCCCTAGCATAGCCTAGAGATGGTGTTGTAAAGTTGCAGCTAATATCAGATCAAGCTTCTAATGACAATGTTTAAAATAAAATGCTTTGCAAATCATCAAATCTCACACTGCAGAGCTGCAGCCTCCTGCCTTTATTCTCCCAAGGGTACAGTTGTCTTTTTACTTCTGCTCGTTTTTATAATTAACCAGATTCTAAGGGGTGGTTCCTGTCACTTCCAATTAGTGCTCTGAAAGGGTACAAAGTAGCTGACTGGCTAAGTGATTTATTCTTGCACTCAGGATTATGCTGATTTCGAGGTGTGAAACTGGGATGAGAATTTATTCTGTGAGACTTCAGCAGGGACTCTAACAGGTTTTGTTTTTCCTTTAAGCAATAGTGTACACTTCAGCTATTATAATCAATTGGTTGTAATTCCTCTTACCAGTGACTTACTTATACCTGGCCCTGGGGCACTGGTGGTAGGTTGTCCTCTCCTGTTCTCCGCCTGCAGCACACAGTTTAGTTCATATAATAGAATCATATAATATCTTAATTTGGAAAGGAGTCAAAAGGATCATCGAGTCCAACTCCTTTCAGGTCTCTAAAGCCTGAAATGCTCTGGTTTATTTAATCTCTCCTGGCTATGACAGAGTTTATCTGAGGGAAAGCTGTGGACGATTCGATTGTCACTCTGCAACAGGGTGTAAGAGAGGCCTGTGCATGGTTGCTGAAGCCACCACCAGTGCAGGCGGAACATGTGTGAAACACTGTGCGGGGGCTATGAAATCCAGAAGGGAGTACAACCTGTGGGATATGTTGCCTGGAAAAATGATGTTTTACTGTGCTGTGCACATGAATGCTACTTCTGACTAGATCTTCTCATGTTATGCTTTGTTTAGGTAAAGAAGAAATACTCAATTGCACAGGTTTCTTAGGTTATTATATGCAAGAAGATGCCAGCCTCTACTGGTTAATTAATCAAACGTTTCCAGAAAAATGCTTGGGTATCCCTGAGAATGAACCTTCAATATGTGAAGAAGAGTTCAAAAACTTACAGTAGGTTTCCTGAAAATATTGCGCTTTTACTTGTATGTGGTAATGTCCTGCACTTTGTGAACTGTGAATTCAGTAAAGAGTCTGAGGTTATTTTAGAACTTTTTTCTCAAAATCTGCCTCTCGGCTGGCTGTAGGTTTCTGTGCAGATAGCTCTCCTAACACCATTTCTTGTTGCAGGCTGGGCAACAAGTTCTATGTCACAAGACTACTACGGATTAAAAAAGTAACAGAAGAGGACATGCATCATAATTTCACCTGCATGTTGCAAGCTGATGATAGAACACAAATAAAAATAGTGAAACTGAAGAAAGGTACGGTATAATCTGTGAATCATACTTCTCATATGTAATTATTAATCATGCCAGCCTTCTCAATCCTGAGGGCAGGTTATTGATTTCAGAACATCTCTCCAAATCTGTCTGTGTGCTTATGAAGGCCTTGGTCCATCTAGTGATGGACCTAACAAGCCCCCTGGATGATTCCTCTTGTTCAGAAACAGGAGCACCAGGGGTTGCTGCTACATCTGCTAGAGTAGCTGTGTGAGGGCTCCAGAGTTCCGCCACTGCTGCTCTGGACACAGCTGGGGAAGCCGAGCTCTGCTCTGGCTGACAGATCCCTGCATAGCACTTCTTTAGATCCCATGACAGAGCATTCCCTGTGCTCTCCTACTCACCAGATTGTTGGGATCAGGGGGATTACCTACCCAAAGCTTGGTGCAGCCCCATGTCTGCTGCTTAGATCACTTTGTTTATTAGGCAACTCTTTCTAAAATCGAAAGATCAATCTTCTATATTTCTGATAATGCCTGAAATGTTCTGTTTGATGGTTTCTCTCTTGTCAGGGACTCTTATCTTTCTGGCTATGGAAAACTGACCTCTGCCCTATAGTAGTACTTCACATTTATAGTCCAGTCAGCCTGGAGATTCATGACAAATGGGTATTCCCTTCTTGTTTTGCATCTCTCTCAGACCTTTCCTAGCTTTACTGGGAGAAAATACGTGAAAACAGACTAGTCAAAAGATGGTGCATGTAATAAATCAAATTAAATGCAGACTACAGTGAGCATGACTTGACAGTGCCTTCATAAAGTCTTCACAAAGATTTAATGGTTAAAATACTATATTTGGCACTAAGAATACAAAAATAACAGAATAATAATGAAAAAATTAAAAAAAAAAAAAAGGAAAAAAAAAAAAAAAGCCTGAAAGAGACCAAAGACAGAAGGAAAAAAAAAATCTTGGCCAAAGAAATTAAAGGAGACTTTGAGGACTGTTATGAATCAACTGAGAGAGGGGTGAAAGGTAGAGGATAACAGGAAATAATAAAGAATCTGAAGAAAACTCGTCATAAAAGCATAAAAGTAGTTGATTACCAGCTGGGATGCTGTACCTCTCTGAGGATCTGTAGTGTCAGTCTTGATCCCATATGCAGTTCATTTATGTGTGTGGTGGGTGTATGAATGCATGCAAGATTGTTTCTCCAGTTTTTAGAGTAATCTATGTCCTGTAGTTCCTCTCCATCACAGGACAAATGGCATACATATGTGCTTGAAGTATTAGCAGGAAAGGATTCACATCTACATTGTCATTTTTTGGAGTGATTTTAAGATGCCATCAGTATTGAATACATTAATTTTGTCACATAATACTCTCATTAAGGCTGTGACTTCCTGGGATTCTGTTTTACAGGGAACACCAGAGATCTGCCTGTGTACATGTTTACAACTGGAATGGTCCTTGCTGTACTATTTCTGTGTGTTGCTGCAGCTGCAGTGTTTGTCTGCGTCATGTTTAGAGTCGACTTAGTTCTATTTTACAGGAACATATGCAAAAGAGATGACACTGCTGGAGGTATGACTTGGCTAATGCTGACATTGAAATAAGTGTATAGATTAAAAATTAGTTTCTGGCAGGTTCTATAAAACAATCATCTATGAGGAAGAGAGAAAATAAATCCAAGAGTTTTGTGAGTAGAAACAGCAAAGAATGTGTGAAAGAACTTGATGGTCAGGTGTTAAAGTGAGTTTGTTTTACACCTGGGGCAGTAAGAGCAGATAAACACAGGGGAAGAAGCTCAATGTGGTAGACCTGGCCTCTGAATTAGTCTTGGGTTTTGTGTTTGTAAATTACTGATCAAAGCATAACCGAATATGGTATAGTCTCATAATTAAAATAATAAATTGGTTTTTCCTCTTTTCCCAGCACCCGTTCTACAGAACTGCTTGATAGTTTTAGACAAAGAGTAAAATAAATTTGGAAATTTGCAGTATCACTTAAATAGCATTCTTATCAGGTTACAGACACATTTTTGCTTCCCTTCATTTTCTTGATCATCACAGATGTGGAACTGACTGGTTATATTAACCTGATTTTTTTTTTTAAAAACACCTTAAAGTAGAAAGAATATGTTACTTTCAAATATTTGCCAAATGCAATCAGAATCTTTTGTATCAAATTTAAACTGATTCAGGATTTCTTTTTTGTTTGAAGACTGTTCAGGGTATTAAAGGAAAGAACAAGAATTTCTAGATGCTTTGCTACTGAGACAGTAACTTTGAAACCCAGAATGGTGGATCAGATACTGTACTTCTAATGGTTTCTAACAAGACAAAAATTGGTGATTTTTTTCCAGATGGAAAAGAATATGATGCATTTGTGTCTTACCTGAGGGATTGCATTTCTCCTAGTGAAGAAGAGAGAGAATTTGCTTTGAAGATTTTACCCACAATATTAGAAGAAAACTTTGGATACAAGTTGTGTATATTTGAGAGGGATATATCCCCTGGAGGAGGTAAGTGTATTGAATATTCTTGTCATTAAATAGGCACATCATTTTCACACAAATGTAAAAGTCTGTTATCAGAAGGAATTCTGTCAAATGTCTTGTGCATTGAAATGCTACATTTTTCATCTAATCTAAACTACATGAATGGAAAATTCAACTGCATATTTTACATATTTTGTAGATGTATTTATGAGTTTGTATACACCTACACACATATACTTATCTTTAATTACACAAAACCAAGATGAACAGATGAAAAAACTAGCATGGAGAAAGTTAAGATGAGAACACAGAAGAGGTCAGATGTCTCACAAAGCTCTTGTACTATTATTGCTGACAGCGGGTGTCTACTATGAATGAACTCACATTTACTTCACAGAGCAGCTGTTATCTTTGGTACTATTTATTCTCATGTAACTTGTATGTTTTCTGTATCTTCACTGTGGTGTTTGAAACCATTTTGTGAGCGTAATGGATGTCATAACAAAATAGAAATGAAAACATGGAATTTTGTTTCTCTAAATGACCTGTGGATAGATAGCCTTTTGCAAATGCTTGGAAAAAAGATAGTGGGGTATTCCATTTAGTTAAAAGACCTAGTTGAGTAATAGGATTTCATTGTTGAAAGCACAGAATAATAAAGTCACTCAGTCTCATTCACAAGGCTGGATCTTCTCTCATTGTGTCCATTCCTGACATATTTTTCTAGCCTGAGAGATACCACAATTCTCCCAAGCCATGTTTTTTCCAGTTATTGTCTCTCCTTAAGGATTAAAGGAAAGGCTTTCCAATTTTTTTTGTCTGATTATTTAAAAAAAATTGGCTTATTTCCTGGCAATAGTTTTAGCTTATTCCTTTTTATCTAGTCTGATTCATTGTGAATACGGAAAACAGACTATTTCCTTCTATTTACGGGAGCCTTTGGTGGGTTGCAATACCCCTGTCAAATTCATTCTCCTCTCAGTTTTCTCTTCTTCAGCCTGCTCTTGCAGTTTGCTCTGCCTTTCCCTGCAAGGCATATTTTCTAGATCTCTAGTTTCTGTAGACCTTGTTGTCCCATGGTCCTAAAGCAAGCACAGTAAGTTGTGTGTGAGAATTTGCTTTGGTGCATGGATGTTTGAAATTTGATTCAGGCATTGTTTGTCGTGACAAAGTCATGGGTCTAAAACACTGTTGAAACTCATTCTGTCTTCACATGCTAGTCTTCTCAGCCTTCTGTTTCTGACAATAGATTTGGCTATTTGGGTGACATAAAGATAGGACTAATCTGAGAGTTAATAAATATTTGGAAAGAGGTTGATTTTGGCGAATTTCTGGGGAATCATGCCCATGATATCTGTTATGAAAAAGCAAAGATATGTCTCGTTGGAGGAAAAATACATTTTGCTGTTACAATCTATCTGTATGACTACAGACAGGCAACTGTCTAGGGTATCTGGAGATTGTATGTGGGTTTTGTCTGCTCCAGAGAACAAGCTTTGGCTATACCTGAGCTCATTTTTGCAGATTCTTTATCTGTAATGTGTATTAATTTCTTCTTAGGTACAGGATGCTAACATGCTGTCACTTTATAAGTGGAACATTTTTGGTACATTTGTGATTGTTAAAGGATAAGTCAATCCAGTGCCTATCCTTTCAATTTAGTTTAATAACACATTTATCTTTAATTTGCAGCGGTTGTTGATGATATCCATTCATTCATTGACAAAAGCCGAAGATTAATCATTATACTGAGCCAGAACTATGTTTCTGACGGAGCCATATATGAACTTGAGAGTGGACTGCATAAAGCCCTAGTTGAAAGGAAAACTAAGATCATATTAATTGAATATATGCCTATAAGTGACTACAGTTTCTTGCCAGAATCACTGTCTCTTTTGCCATCAAAGACGGTTGTGAAGTGGAAAAAGGATAAATCTCTTCCTATGAATTCCAGATTTTGGAAGAACCTTCGGTACCTGATGCCAGCGAAACCTACCCAGACAAACAGCAAAGGGCACAATAATAATCTTGACCTAGGCTCAGAAGGGCCTCAAACACGGACTGAGGGCTGTGACTTTAATGCAGTTGTATAACAGTTCCAGAGACAGAAGATGCTGCAGAAAACTGTGCTTTTTGCTAACTACTTGAAAACACAATCTGCACACTTATTTTGGGAAGATAGCATTCATAAAAGAGATTTGAGAAGAATGTAGAAATCGTTACAGTGGCTAGGACGATGTTAACCCTAATGCTAAATGCTGTCCCAGAGAGTTTCCTCAGCGATCTGCACAAAGAGCAGAAATTCGATTCTGCTTAGGACTTATGGCACAAAGCACAATGCAAAACATTTTGATTTCACATTTTCCAATAATGTGGAATGATACTAGTTATACTTACATACTTCAATAAATATATCAGTATTTGCAAAGTATTATTATTGTGATGTTCTTGGTTTTGTATTTTGGTATTTCCTAAGGACCCTGCTTGGGAGTAGACCCAAACGGTCCCTGCCCCAGAGAGCCTGGTATGCAGGCTTTGGGCAATGTCAAGTAGAAAAATCAAGTGAAAACAGAGAAAACGGAGGTTAGAAAGAGTAAGGCAGATTTGCTCAGGTTACCATTATTCACTACGGACTTGTACGTGTTCTAGACAAGCCAAGTGGGAGTGATTTGGAGGAATGGTAAAGACTGTTTCCAACCTCCTGTTCCACTAAGAATATGGTAAATGCTTGTTTTGGCAGGGAAAAGAGATGGATGGGATAGAGATAATAGTATTTTGTTCATGGACACCAGTATCTACATTGTACCCTGAGCTACCTTCAGCTGAGGGATGTAAGGGATTTATGTGAAAACAAGATCTCTGGTATGTACATATACTCCTAAGACTTTGGAACATTTGTACTTAGTATTATTTTCAAAAACAAAGTTAGAAATGCCATTCAAAGCCATGGTAAACCTTCCTTATTATTACCTGCTTGACAGAAGATAGGAGTCTGACAAAAATTCCTAGATAAAATTGAATGGTATTTCCTCCTAATATGAATGGGGAGAAATCAAGGGAGAGTCATTTTGGAAGAACTTCTGTCAGTTTGCTAGGAGACCACCAAGGCTCAGCCCAGTCTCATCTCATCTTGCATTCAACTAATGCTAGCTCTGAGAAGACTTCTCTGTGACACAGATACTTAATCTGTACAGCTGTAGTGCAGGAGCTTCATTACTTTCTCAGTGCACTTGAGAACATATCTAGAATGCTGAGTATTATGGCAATGACATGTCTCAGGATTGATGAGAATGAAATACCTTGTTGTTTGTCAAATATCCTGTAATCAAGCATAGATTCTGACAGTAGTTCAGGTAAAAGTAAAGGCTAAATGTGGATTTACAAAATGGAGACAACACAGTTAACATGCAGAGGAAAAGGTACGAAGAAATAAAGCACTCATCTATGGTGTCCTTCAGCTCCAAGAGGTCTCTCTCTTTCTGTCAGGCAACTAGAGAGCTATTAAAATGTGATTGTTAGGCAAAAGCCATTCCCCGGCTTAAGCTTTCTGCTCTGTAGATATGTGTCTTTATATTTCCGAATCTTTCCTAAGGTTCATTTCTTCTCTACCAGTGTTTCTTGTAACTTGTAATCACAGATCAGTTTTAACAGTTTTTTGCAGGACTAATGATTGCCTCTACTTCAGAAATGCCATTGGACATACTGGGCACATCCATTTCTTGGCCAAACAGCTGACAGAAAAGTTAGTAATTTTCCCGGTACTTAACTGAGTCTTTAAACTTCCTCCTCAGCTACATAGTCTTTCACATGCTGTCATCAATGTACTTTCTAACAATATAAGTGTCAAATGCAGTCTGCATGTGAATACAGATAGTGCACATGGTTTGTTAAAAGCTCTGGACTGAGCCTATGCTCTAGGAGAATCAGTTACTATAAACTGAGGCTGAATTTGCCATGAATGCTCCCTCACTTTAGCTTAGAGAGGTGATGTTACTGCATGTACCTGCTGTAACGCAGGAAGCTGTATCCTGAAGATTGAGAGACCATGCAGAATTTGACCACACCGAGATTTTACACAGTACCAGAGGACTATACATAAGGAAGGTTGAAAACTAAATGGTATTAACTCCAAAGTTGTTTGAATGCCAGCAAAACAGGCATTCAGATGTAGTACCTTGAACTACTCAATATCTGTGAAAGGCCAAGTATTTTTGCACAGAGTGGTATTGTGACAAAGTCATTAATCTCTGTAGCTGATCATCACTGCCCGTGCTGTGATAAAGGGAAACAAGGGAAATTAAGGATATGCATGCTCATATTAACACCAGATGTTGTTGTTATTGCTCTTATATCCTGAATTACTGACTCCAGTCAGGGCTTGGAAATGTTTGCTTTCTGTTTACCAGTCCCTATAGAAAAGGAGCTGCTAATGTGACTTTTATAAACAGTAGTTTTGTTGATTTGCCTGATCATGCATGTGTCAACTTATAAGTGAATTCACATGATAGTTTGTTTGAGGTAATGGGACATTCCTGTGATTTATAATGCATTTTTGTTCAATTTTTGTACTTAATAAAACTTTATTTCCCCCTCTCCACATATGTGGCTTCTGTTTTTGCTGCAGTTAGAGAGCAGTAAGATTAAAAAATCAAAATTTCAGTAAGAAGAAAAAAATGCAATAAAAAGCAAGAGTGTTGTTAGACCTGCTTACCACAAACAATAAATGTCATATTCGTGCAGTAGAAAAAATTAAACAAAGTCAAATCCAAACAGGTGATTGGAATAGATAATTTCCCAGAGGAGGATGAGGATGTGATCAGTGAGAATACAGGTGTTGTAAGACAGCGGTCTTGAAGACTCATATTTTTCGTGCATATGCTACAACATGGTACTGACTGTGAGAGCATAGTGTGCCTGCATTTTTTTAGTGTTGCTGTTTGACCACTTTCTATCATACACAATGCAGTCTGGAAGGGAAAATATCAAAGAAGTCTTCTTATCTATTGATAATTTGAACATAAATTTTGGGAGGAGTTGGGACTATTGTATATAGTATCAGTACTACAGTTTAGTACTGTGTAAGGGCCTGGAAATGTAAAAGGTTCATGAATTATAGTTGTTCCCTGTCCTGTGTGTCCGCCTTCAGTGTCTGCACCAAGTCTAGAGACATCTGAAGTGAAGTGGTTCCTCCAAATGTACACCATGTCTAGTTCCATATCCATAATTTCTTCCTACTATAAGTGCTTCTGCTCCTCCATTGCCATCTGCATTCTTTACAGAGATAGGAATAGAGGTAGAACTTGGAAACCAGGGGTAAATGGTAAGAGAAGATTAAAAATGGCAAGAAAATAAAGAGGATAAGAAAATAGACACGTGAGTCTGGCTTGTAAAGTTATTCTAGAAGTGTGGTTCCATATTAAAGCTGTCCTTTTCTATCTTTCATTGTAGAAGTCTGGCTTGCACAGAAGAGGCAACTTTTACATCATTAAATTATATATATATTTAATAAAATGTTCAAAATGTTGCCATTCCTAGTGAAATGCTTATGACGTAGTTGAAAAGTACTCAGTGTCTTGAAAAAGAAAATGTGATCACATTTTTGGAAAATAGTTTTCTGATTTAGTAACTATAATTAGATAAAATGCCTAAGTGAAACAGTAGTTACCAAGCTCTCCACAGTAGCCACAAGTTATGTAAAATACAAAATGTAAAAAAGACTCCACAAGAATCTATTCCAGTTTTGACCAGCTCACGACAGCTTCTTGTGGTTCAACAATCCAAATTTCCTCAACTTCAGTGAAAGCAGCTGCAGATAGACCACACGTTTTTAGTTTCCTTTTCAGCTAAAAGTATAAACAACTCATCACAGGGATTTGTCCCTTATATTGTGTTGTTTTGGTCTTCCATTTGGCCTCTATTAGTGAGATATAGTATGTATATCAGCAAGATATACCACGGTCCAGTGTAATGTGTTTGTTGCTTATTACCTATCAAATACAAAAATAGTAGAGTTCAGTATGTTGATGGTTTAAGGTATTTATGAAAGATGATCAAATAGATTCATAGCTTATTGCTCTTGATTCTTTTGACCACTGCCATACTTAAACCAATTTCAGTCACATGCTGGACACCTCATTTCTATATGTGGTTATAAAGAGTTTACTATGCACTGCAGGAAAATTGCAGCTGTTTGAGGTTTTTTTGACTATGGTGAAGGAATGCTATTCCACAAGAGGTTCCAAAGCTATTTGTAATGTTGTACAAACCTGACTTTTTAAAAACAACTGGGCAAATTCACAAGTGACTGCATCTGTTCAGGAAGAGCTGTCAGTACATGCTAGGAATAGTCTGAACATCCCTAGCAAAGAGGGACTTCATCATAGGCTACACCTCATTTCTGAGTTCAGGTGTCCAGACTTGAACCTAAATATTCATCTCAGCTGTGATAGCAACGTCTCCTGTCTGTATACGGTGGCTTAATATGTGGGGGACTACGGTGGGTCCGTGGATTCCCTGACGGAGGGCATGGGAACAGAAATTAGCCTTGAAGATATGAAGGCCTACCCGTGAGAAAGATGGGAGTAAAGGAGTATCCGGAGATGTTAAGGATGTACCCGTGAGAGAGAAGGGAGTAAAAGAGTAACACTGATGATAGCAAAATTAGCCAATGAGATGTTACTGCTGTAACTTGTAACCGATAGTGAAGAGACACATGAATTGGTAAAACTGTATAAAAATGCACTTGTGGCAATAAATGGTATCTACTACTTTCATCCTGGAAGAACTTGGTCTATGTCGTTTGTCTGTCTCAACCACGACATTAATAGGTAGTATATTAAGCACATTTATTTATGTAGTACTTAAGGAAGATACTGCCTCACGGGACTAGCAGCAACAGTTCTGCTACAAGGAAGGAAGTCATACTTTGGGAATGAAAACTCATGAGAACCTCAGGATTGTTGCCAGTTGTCAGCATGATGAAGGAAAATCAGATGATACAGTGCAAATATCAGTGAAGTGAGACCTTGAGATCTGCAAGGCAGAGCCATGAGGATCACCAGGAGAATTGTGGGAAGGGTTTCTGGAAGAGTTGAAATTCTTTAGGCTGGTAAAATGAACAGAGAAAGGAATAGGAGTGTTGTCAACAAATGTGTACAGAAAAGGAAAAAGCACTAAAAAGAAGAGCCATTTAGGCTAAGGAACAGTATTCACACAGACATGTGGCCATGAATAAATTTACAGAAGACATTAATGCCATTAGAACAGTAAAGTCTCCTATGGGAGTACCGGGGAAGCTATTCAGACCTACTTCTGTGTTGGAGCTCAGTAAGTTTCTGAAAGAAAACCCACAATAAAACAATGGTTGCCCTTGTCAGTTTTATGCTTCTTGGCTTGCAGTAAGCAGGCTAGACTATCAAGAAAGGTAAGAAGGGGTTGGCATGGAATTTGAGATATTAGACAGCCTTTTCTAATTAACCACTAAAGATTATGAGAGTGAAAAGATTTTAAAGGCCTGGGTGGTGAGTATTTTCTTTGCTCTTTCTCTGTCCACAAGTGATCTATTAAGCTATTAGTACCTCCAGAGTACTTCTGTGGCACTGGCCATATTACATCCTGATGCCCAGGGCAGAATGTACTGTGGTGCAGCAAATTTGTACTAGATAACACCATCTTCCCTTATTTCACAGAGGAGTAATGTGGGTGAGTTACCCTACTGGTCCATAAGCCACTCTGGTCTGTGTGCCATTTCACTGACTGTGTAACTTACAAAATGTACAGAGGTTCATGTTTAGATATTGTTCAGACACCTCCTGTGACAGCAGAACAAACACAAATGACTCAGTGTAGAACATAATTGGAGAGGAAACTTTCTTACCCACTCAGTGTTAACTATAGCTGGGCAGAGTAGGAGGTGATATGTAATGTGTCAAGCCAGAATAGCACCAGAAGACTAAAGAGACGTAATCTTCTCAGTACTGTGAGACTATGCTACATACACACTGAGATGTGCATTTCCCCCCTGCTTCTAGGCTGTCAAAATGCTTGAGCAAATGTGAGATGGACAAGGTAAGATATGGACACCCACCTTGACTTTCCACAGGGGTGGGGAAACACTCCTGAGCAGGCAGGCTGGAATTTCCTGGAGCTATAGTATAAAATATGTTAAATGTGTGAGTGAGTGAGTGAGTGAGTGAGTGAGTGAGTGAGTGAGTGAGTGAGTGAGTGAACAGGGAGTGAACAGGGTCAGGGGGGAAGGAGAGGGAGGAAGCAAGGAGAGTGTTCTAGACCAGTCCTTTACCCTCTACATCATAAACTAACTCTAGCAGCAAATGTTAAATATGAACCTGGGAAGTACAGGTGTGTGACACTGCTTTTTTAGCATATACATTACTTTTACAAAAGAGGAGTGGGTGAACTGGAGCAAAGGCTCAGCCAAATATTTAGCACTATTTGACAAGATTTTCACCAGCATGACATTTTTCTAGAGGCATGGCTTTGCTCTGTGACTGATGCTTCTGTTGCATGGCTAAGATCTGCTCTAGCAGTTGGACTGCTTTACTTTATTTTTCGAATGTAATGAACCTATTACTTGGAGATTACAAAGATTAGCACTTAAAATGAATGAAGTATATTTTGTTTTTGTAAGATGCATCTTTGGGAAAGAACCATCTTCTCTTTCTCATAGTCTGAACATTGCACTCTATAATGTCTTTAAGAGAAGAGAAGAGTAAATTTTTCATGTGTGCGTGGTTGGTGGTTTTTTTTGGTTTGGTTTGATTTGTTGTTTTTTGTTTGTTTGGGTTTTTTGTTTGTTTGTGGTTTTGTTTGTTTGTTTTGTTTTGTTTTTTCCTGGTCAGTAAGGACAATTTCAAAAAAGCTTATCTCTTTATAGTGAAACCTACAGAGATACATTGAAGCCTTTTCTAACTTATAAACCAAACATACATTTTGTATCAAGGCAAAACACTGAAGATATCCTAGGAGTCAAACAACAAGCTTGCTTATCAGTGGGCTCTATCCTGAAGAGAGAAGAGAGATAAATGCAAGGTAGAAGCTGAGAATCCACATCTTGTATCTCCAAACGCTCACGACCCAGTATAACCAAGCATTAACAGTGGCCATCACCTAAATGTATGTGTATAAACAGAGGCGACACTGAAATATCCTCTTATATAGCAAAAAGCTTCTTGTAGAAATAGATTAATCAACCCAATTTTCAGTAAAGAGCGTGAACTTCACACAAGAAAAGAAGAAACAAGTCCTACTGTTCTTGAAATAACCCTGGTGCAAACTGATGGACCTATATATTTACATGACCTCTACTTAAACAGGGAGAAGTGGGGTCTGAAATGATGACTAGGTGCTCTCAGATGCTTTTAGGTATTTTGAGTCACTGTGCAGCCTGCCTTTGGTGGTTTTCACGCACATATAGGAACCCTGGAAGAGGAGCTGGACTGTGTGGGTCTCTGTGTGCTAAAGTGCTCTGTCTGCCTCGCAGAGGAAAGTCACAGAGGGCTCATATTCGTTGGTGCTTTTCTTTTCTCTTTCTGCCAACTCTGTGTTGCAATAACCAACAAGGTTCAACGGCAAGGACACCAATAGAAAGTAATGTTGTATCACAGCCCCCTCCCAGTGCCCAATTGTGGTGAGCATGGAAAGTAGAAGGGAGACTAAGGGTAAGGAGAACTTGGCTCTTATAGTGATATAGTGAATATTGTTCAGTATTGGGCAGAAATGTGGCTCTCTTCTGGATTTCATAGCAGAATTTGGGTAAAAAAGAAATAAACTTTCACACTTCCTGCTCTTAAATGAAGTAAACTACAAAGTTCAATGTATTTTTGCACACAAAGATTTTAGAACCCAAAAGGCTTCGATCTTTTACTAGGGACAAAGTTTTTTCCACCGTTCTTTTTACAAGAAGATGACCCGGAAATTTTGAACCTAACGCAACAAAACTGAGAAAGGAAGGGATGATGACAGTGAGGTAGAGGAAATTCCTGTAAAGGAAACAGTCTCAACGCAGTGCACAGCTAAACCTAACCACAATTCTTATCACGTAGCGTAGGATGTGCAGGTAAGATTTTCAGATAACTTTTTTAAAATGATATCTTTTACCTTGATAGTTTAGCCCTTCCTACCCTATCTGCTTTTCAGGTGAGTTGGTTTCATTGTCTTTGAATGTGAATTTTAAAGTAGTTTGGTTCTAATTTCTTGGTCAGACAAAACAGAAGTATCTTAGTAAGTAGCTTCATTAGATTTTTTTTTTTTGATAGGTATGGTGAAGTTTTTTTATTCTCCTATGTGACTATTACTAATCTTACTCTTAGAATCAGATTAAGTTTGCCTGATAGACCTGATGCTGAAGTGATTTTCATGAGAATCAGAATAGTTGATTGGAAGACTGTGGCATGTCACTCTTTACTAGACTTCAGCAATATCATGAAACTTGGTGCAGCTCTCAAGATATTGATTTCATTTTCTTTTGCTTATATTTTATGTAAAGACACACAAAATGCTATTTACTGTTTCACTCAGTGAACTTGAGGGTCTCTTTTGACTAAAATGATTCTATGATTCTACAATTGTATGAAATACGTTTTTTTTTGAGGGTGCCTTTAGAGTTGAAACAAAAGCAAAACAATACAGTTCTTATTATTCTCTCACTTCTTTATTTTATTTTATTTTGTTTTATTTTATTTTATTTTATTTTATTTTATTTTATTTTGTTTTATTTTGTTTTATTTTATTTTATTTTATTTTTTATTTTTTTCACCACAGGAAATCATGTTAAGACCACTTCAGTTTCCTTTGTATGTAAGTCACTTTCCAATTAAATGGCATCTTAAATCCCTAGACTAAGGAGAAGATAACACGACTGTGTACGGGGCAGAGAAAGCGGAGAGACTCTTGATAATATGTTGCCCTGAGTAGAGTGCTTTCTTTTTCTGGCAGAAAATGACTAAGATAAAATGAGTCACTGAATCACCTTGAGTCCACCTGCAGTGCAAAACCACCTGAATGGTCAGTTTAAGATTACCTTATTTCGGGTACTCCCCTCCTTTAGTCCTTGCTGCCTGCTTCTGCTGTGGATGTCTCTTTTCCTATCAAGTACACTTGCAAGACGACACTTTTTAATTTCACATGCTACCATACTTTTAAAGCACTATAAAAATAAAAAGTTTCAGAGGTTCTCTAGTAAAAGTGTTACCAGTTAGCAAAAAAATCAGCAGTGGTGTATTTTCCCACTGCTAGCCAAAGACAGCAGAAAATCATACAGTTTGCTAACCAAAGCTATAACATTCATTACTTAACCCTCCCTTTCAGGCTTCTTCCCCATTTGTGGTGACCTTTTTGAGCTTGCAAAGTGCATTACTATCTTGGTAGTAAACTGGAGAGGAGAGAGTTAACTGGCATTATTAAATGGTCACTTAATGAGATTTTGCTACATGTAGTCTGCATGTCCTCAATTACAGACAAACGGTCAGCTGGGAAGTAAACGCATACACTGTTTATCTTGTGCCAGTTTAGGCACTCCTCAGGTAGCTTCTGGCGGCTTAACAGATTGAATTAGCCACCAGAAAGGATCAGAGCTGTCACAGGGGGGAAGCTGGACCATTTCCCTGTGATCAAGGGAGAGGAGAGTGGGCAGGATGGAGAAGTTGGTGAAACCTTTCCCTTTATAAGAACAGTGACCCGTTACATCAGCTCACCTGCTCAAGAGACTGCAGCACTGAATCACACACGAGGCCCTTAGATCCTGCTTGCTGCTGGCACCACTTTGCTTTGTCGTGTGGGCTGATGAGTGACATAACTCAAAACATCATCCTTTGTTTTATACACTATTGATAGGACTAGAGATGCAGCCCTAATGAATGCCTTGAGAAAGGTCTTTACGATTGTCATAAACCCAGATTGAAAAGTCAGGATCCATTGATCTTTTTGCAGTGGACAAAACAGTCTTCTCAAAGTTTAGGAGAGCTTTTGCCCAGTGCTGGTAGGAAACTGTCTCTTTATTAAAACATACTTATTGGCTTGGAGTTTCAGGATGATTTTAAAAGATGTATGGGGCAATGGCAGTTGGCAGCAGCCAATCTATAATAAAGCACCAGGATGGGTTAAGGTAAATCAGTTGACCTACTCCATGCGACCTCCAAGTGTAAAAATAGAACTTTCCATTCACTTGCAAGGAATAGAGACATACCGAAGAGAATGGTGACTAAAGTGCTCCTCTCTGCACAGAATAGCTGCCTGGAAAAGTGCAGAGTGGGAGTTCTTGTCAACTCTCTTGCTGGGTCATTGTGCTCTGTATGTTCTCTTGCTGCCTGCATGTGTGAGTTGTGTCTGATTTGCATGAGGTGCCAACAGACAGCAGACTAGCCTTTGCCTGACCTTTTTTTCCCTTGGACTGACTCAGTGCCTCTCTGGCAGTTGTGCAAATGCTGAGTCACTCTGGAGCCAAATGAGCAAAGTAAAAATCTCCTTGATGTCCCAGTTGCCCTATGTGAACATCAGCAAAGCATATGGCCTTTACTCACTGAGATCCTGAATCAGGCACTCCAGATATGTCAGCCACAGGCATTGTATAGGTTCTTACTAAATACCCACATTAAACCATAGCTGTTGAATATGCATGCTTGATAGCCTGCCTTTCCTCTAGCCCTGTGGCTGACAGGCTGTGCGACACAAATTCAAACCTCTTAATAGGAGAGACAAAACACTTCATACAATAGGGCTTGGGGGTTTCACCTTGGACAGGACATTGTAATGCAAGGGTCTGGGTGCTCTTTTGACCTTCTCGAAAGTCCCCTGGGTGTTCTCAGTCTCAGCTGACAATGGCACACCACAGAGCTGCTACCTTATGATAGTGTGAGTGCCACCCTGTTCAACATGTCTCTGCTACAGTCATTCAAGCAGTGCAGCACAGTACTGTGGTGCAGAAGTGAGGTCCGAGGCTGCACACAGGGGTAAATCACATAGGAGAAGAAAGGTTTTTTGGGTTTCTCTGATTAACCTGATGGATGTCTTAGGGTATGTCTATTTTAGCTGGTAATGAAGCCCGATAGGAGCATATCTCTTGGGTGAGAGAGTTAGAACCGAAGACCTGGTGTCCACACAGTGCATGCTTTGAGGGTTTTACTTCTGCACAGTTCTACTTCAACCCCACGGACTCAATGCCATTTATAGCTGCAGGACATCTTCAGATTCGGTTTAATCCCAAAGGAATCCAGATTACACACTCTGGTCTTGTTCGCCTTCAAGATACAACAGAGCTCCGCGGACTTTGGTGCCAGTTAAGCCTTTCTCAGTTTGTTGCTGATAGTCATCACTAAATATAGGCTGATTTTGTAATTGCCTATTTATCTTATCAGAGTATTATTTACAAAAAAACCCATGAACTCTGTTTTGCTCTTTTGCAGAAAGCAAGATGATTCATAAAGAAAATGTCTCAGAATATGAACCAAAACTGATAAAGAAAATCATGCTCAGTTTGTGCTGGATCCTAGCATTATTTGTCAGTGGGGCAGAAGTTAGAGAGATTAACTTGCCAGGTAAGAGTTTGCCTTGGTGAGTTTCAGTGTTTGTGTTGCTTTCTGACAGCTGAGAAAAGTGAATCTGCATTTTGCTATGCCTTCATGAGTTTTTCTTGCACCTGTTCCTGTTTGTGTCCGGCAACCATCTGTTTCTCACCTTTCTGCAAGCTTTTTAAGTATTGGCAATGCGGTTTACCCTAAATATGATTCAAAATTCAGTTCCCCAGTTAAAAAGGCAATTGTAAAAGACAACTTCTGAGAACCAAATGGAGAAAATGAATTGCTTCTGTGACTCCTTCAAGTCTCCAACAGGTGGCCCAAGCCTGCTGGGGAGCAGAAGGAAGAGAAAGGCAGGATGAGACCAATATATCAGTCTTCCACTCACACAATCTATCTGAAGGAGCTTGATACAATTCAATTCACAGGGAGAAACTGAAACTGTCAAGTCCCCCACAAAGTCAGGAACTGAAGGATTCGTGTCCTCCCTTCTGGTAAAGTGAAATCCTGCTGCATTGCTGAGAGTTACCACAGCCTGACTGGCAGGAGGGATTACGCAGCAAGGTCAGTCAGAAATCAGAGTTAGGATGGGTGACCACAGCTTTCAGAATCCAAAAATTTGTCTAATTTTAGTGACGGTAACAGAAAAACGAGAGCAGGAAGATTTGAAAGCAGTGAGACAATACTGCTTGTCAATTTTACCCTAAATAGTGAGTGTAACAGGCAGGCTCTATTTCTTCAGGTTTGTATCAATCCCTTCTCCATTAATATGAGGAGAGCTGGAAGACCTACATCTGCTCTTCTACAAGGCTCAAGTTTAACGGGCTGGCACCCATGTGAAAATCTTCAGTTCACTAAAAATCTTAAGTTTTTTTCTCATAGGATTTTTGAAAAAGCCCTAATAAGCCTTTGGAAACCTTTGAATAAATGTTTGTGAACATTGGCAAATTCCATGTTTAAGGAAATCAATTGTCTATTAGCCTAGCATCTGGGCACATAAAAAAATATTTTTCATAGTATTTCTAATTTTTTTTTAT
Source organism: Patagioenas fasciata (assembly GCF_037038585.1). Classification (NCBI taxonomy): domain Eukaryota; kingdom Metazoa; phylum Chordata; class Aves; order Columbiformes; family Columbidae; genus Patagioenas; species Patagioenas fasciata. The sequence continues at coordinate 68,165,167 of NC_092520.1, read as the reverse complement.
TAAACATGTTGACTGTGTGTTCTTTCAGCTGGTACTGATATATTTTTGTTCCACTTTTCAGGATGTTCACATGTTGAACCTCAAATATGGTACCGTGCAATTGATGATGAGGAGTTTGTTTTACAATGCGCTATACCCGATAGAGCTACTACCCACATATATGACAATGCACTTCTAAACCAACATAAGGTGAAATGGTTCTGGTATCAGAAAGATAGAGAGCCACTGAAGGCTATCAAGGAAAACTCTAACCTTATTCTCCAAGGGGACGCACTTTGGTTTAAACCAGTAAGGGACAGTGCTTCTGGAGTATACATCTGTATGATCTGGTATGTAATGGAGTAAAAGGCTTATATTTCTATACAAGAACTAATGGTTTTGTTTTATGCATTAAATGTTAAACTTTTTTTTTTTTCCTGCATCACTCAGGGAAAAAATCCCGTGTCTCAAAATGGTCTTGGAGGTTCAAACGAAGAAGGCGGCAAAATGTTCAGGTTATGAAACAAATACGCTGAATCTTCTTGCTGGCAATGGGAATTCAATAACTTGTCCTGGGACAAAATGCTACAGCCACATGGAAAGGAGAGATGTAAAATGGTACAAGGTAAGAGTCACTGTCTTGAGCACTTGAAAAAGCTCTTGCATTCTTCTTTGGCAGATAATGCAGCCTGAGAAATTCAACCCCAAAGTAGAATGTTGAATTGCTATATAACAAGTCTGTAAGTAAGAGTTTTGAAGAAATTTGCCACACTCAGTATGTTGTTGCATGAAATAGAAACCTAGAAATGCTTTCTCTTCAGCTAAGAAATTTAAGTATTTGATAATCAAAACAGATTCTTTACTAAATTGACTTATGATTTGAAATTTATAATTTTAATATTTGGTTTGACATTTTAAATTCTGAAAATACCAAATATACCAAAGAAAAAGTGGCTTGGTTAGAAAAGCAAAATTCTTTTAAGATAAATGTTTCAAATTATTCTTTCCAAGATCGTTGTTTTTAATGAAACTCTATTACATTATTGACTTGCTCTTTTTCAAACAACACTAAAATACTTGCAAGCAAAGACTTTATCCTATTGTGTTCATAAGCATTGTAATATGCCATTTGAAACTGTAGAAATAAGAAAAAGAAAGTGATATAAATGTCAATTATGTGTTTTACTACCTGGTATTATTTACATTATTTATTCTATCAAGTAGAATTATGATCTAGTCAAAGTTACTTTTCATTTGCTTTCAAACTTTAAATAAGGTATGCCTTTAGTTACATCTTGGTCTGAAGCCCACTGAATTTAAGGAACTTCTTTCCATTTTATGTTAGTGGATAATTTTCAGGTATTTTATTTAAGAAAAATTCTGGGTGACCTTTAAGCTGAAAAATACAGGTGCTTTTCAAAAACTAGTCAGTTTTCTTCCTTTAAAAGTAGTGACAGTATTGTCAATCTCAGACAATTCAAAACAATTATTTACTTCTCATAAAAGAACATGAAAATGTTTTCAAAATAATTTATTTACAAAATAAAAAATCACCATCAAAAAAGTGATCACTTTTCTTTCTCTTTAGTAATAGGTATTTAATTTACATTAGGTTCACGATTTCACATTTCTCACAGCAGCAACCATGCATTTTAAGTGATTTTTTTAAAAGACAATGATTTTCACATATTATAGACTATAACTTTTTAATATAACTGACAAATGTCTTCAGACTCCTAATAAATCTTTTTTTTGGGCTTCTGTGGAAAGAGTTTAGCTTAACCCTACTGCCATGGTAATCCTATCCAAATATCTTAAAATGTAATTTAATAACAGCAACAACAACTCCGAAAAGGAATTCCAATTGCTTTCTTAATTTCTCTCCTCCCCTCTCCTTTTTTCTCTTGTCATTAGGGTGGTCATCAGATAAAAAGTAGGAAAAACAGACAAAGCCTAAAACTTAAGAATAATGAAATCTATTTGAATCCAACCTATGAAGAAGATGCTGGAACATATGTGTGTGATTACACCCTAAATGACAATACTACCAACTGGACAATGAGAACAACAGTAACAGTAGAAGTAATTGGTGAGTAATATAATAACTCAGAATAGAATACTTCTAGTAAAGTAAATTTTCTCTATGCTTTCCTACCCTACTTATGTCTTTTCTTGAGGCTCTTGTTTTAGAAAAAAGAACCCCAAACGATAGGACCATAAATTGGATTAGCTACATGTCCATTAACGTCCTCTTCCAAGTATTTTGAGGACATCTTGGGGCTTTGACTAGAACCTTCAGTGTTCAGTAAATTCATTTGAAAGGTGCCATGTACATACTTACTCTTTCTGAATCTTGCATACTTTTCTCTGCTGCAGCTTAGTTCTGGTTTTTTTCTTAAAAAAAAAAAAAAGTGTTGTGTGGTACCATTTCCTGCAGTATGGGACTTTTCTAGAATATCAGAGGTATGGGTTTTAGCCCCTTTAGGCTGTTTTTCCAGAGCCCGAATAATTGCTTAATAGATTATATGAACTGTGGGTGTCATTATCTGTGCCCTTCGGCAGCCCTTGTTTTGAAAAAAACCTACACGGTCATTTTAAACCAAGTACCTGTGCCTGCTGCATGAGGTGAATGTTGCATGTGTGGTTACTGGGCATGGGATGGGGCTTGGCAAGGAACTGGTATGAGGATTGCATCCTTCAGGGGGGCCTGCAAAGGGGGTGCCCCTAATTTCTGAATCCTAGATAACCTTAAGTGCAGGATAGACACTGAGCTCCTCAGCTCATGTAAGATAGCAATACCTCAGAGTAACTGAGATAGCAGGTCTTTAAGTAGCTATAATACATAAGTTTTGTAGTCAAAACTCCTCTATCTGTGCAATCTCAGACACTTCCACATCTATAAATCATCCTTAGGTGTCTAAATTCCACCTGTCATTTGAAAAAGCAAATTGTGTAAGATATTTTCTCTGGTCTTCTGCACTGATGATTGCATTATAGTTATTAACAATATTCCTGTTAATTGCAGCAAAAAACACTATCCATCCACCAAACCTCTTGTATCCCAATGGTGTGATGATACTTGAAGTGGAGCTTGGTAAGTTTTGATTTCTCATCTGAAAGGGAAATAAAATGTTTAAATGAGGTATTGATAGATAATGATGGGTCTTGATAAAGCAAAACAGCTTTACTCTCAAGAAGTATCAGAATTAACTATAAAATATAGTTTTTTCTTGATATATATCTTTGTGGATATTAACAGAAGCATCACGTGTTTTACAGATCTCAGGCTGTTTTAAGAGAAAAACATTCTGGTGACCTCATGCATGGTTTTCCTGTGCTAATTTGTTCCAGGAAAGCCACTTGAATTGGAATGCCATGTACAGTTTGGGTTTGAAAGAGCTTCTCTGATGAGGGTAACATGGAAAAGAAACAACAAGGAAAACATACAGGAGAAACTGATTCAGGAAACAAGGTAGAGAAAAACCCCATTAGTCTGATTACTAATACAGTCAGCAAGTGTAAAAATCCTTCTGCAACAACTTTACTGCATACATTTTACTGAAGCTCAGAAGGCTTTGTTCTTCAACATATTACCGTTCATGTCCATGAGGGTGTGACAAGCACATGCACTTCACATACAGAAGCACACATTGATGGCCATAAAGCCAAGAACTCCAACTTTCTGTGTAACTTTAACTCTTCCTCAATAAAGCTTATCTCACAGACAGCTTCAGCATGAATAGTGCTTGATTGCCTGTGCCTGGATCAACTGTTTTCAAGTGTTCCCTCTGTTGTGCCTTGATAGCAAGTAACACAATCTGTCTTTGGAAGCTGTCTCTGAGTGGGAGATAAACCAGATTGATAAAACAGTACTGACATTGGACAGGACATTGAAAGGAGTTTTGGTGCCTCAGAGTTTGGGGTGCATTTACTGAGCCAGTTTGGGACTTGCAGCACTGAATTTCAGGACACTGAATTTCTGGAGTCTTCCCTGGCAAGTGTAAAGTGGACCTTGCAGAGGAACAACGTGTATGAGAAAGGTTTCTTGTGATTTGGGGACAACCCGAAGAGTTGCCACACTTCTCTTTCCTTCCTGTACTTCCCTGTCTGATTCGCTTATGTGGTGTCCAACTTGGACAAACAGCATAGTTGAGGCAACACAGGCAAGTATGTCTTTCGTTACACAGCACTGAGTCATCTTTATGGAAAAACTTTTCTGTGCACTGGGGGAAGCAAAAGCCCTACTGCCATTGCAAAAATCAAATTCTTAATAGGAGTCATATGGGAAAAGATAACAAATGATATCGCACGCACACACACTCTCACTCTTTCACTCACTGATGAGGCAGATTGGAAATGGGATTTTCCTACCTTCTGAATGTTTAGCTTTGTACTGTTCTTATTAGGTTTTTAGTTTCGTTTGTTTGTTTTACACACAATTTATGTTTGTTTATTTTTTGAAAATCCAAATGAATAAAAAATTCCCAAGAGACTTTTAGTACAGTTTGAATCCTTGCCCATGCTCTTGCCTGTGTATCTTGAGTTACCAGAGGTAGGGCCATAGTAGATGATCATTTTGCAGTGGCGTGATGTGAGGCATCTTCAGGACCACCCAGAGATGCCTCTACTTGTGGCTTTAAAAGAGAAATTCTGAGATTCAAAAACCCTGGGTATTCTTGAGTGCTTGCAGACACAGATATGTTCCCCACAACCCTCTCTCAGCCCCAAGGGGATTCCTGTTACCTCTTCATTTCTGTCTTATTGTGTCTGCCTATAATGCCCTTGAGCTTTTTACCCCTGTGCAACAGACTGTGCTGCTCAGTCTTCTTGCCCAGCTAGTCCTCTCTTAGGACTCGTTTTTGAAGTTTCATTTCCCTGCATTTCCCCTTAAAGAATTTTTACTTCTTAGAAAAATACAAATAATCTTATAGAAATCAAAGGGGACTATATATTTAAAATCAGACAAGTGCTTAAGTATTTTGGTGATCAATGAATTAACAACAAACCTGTCAGTCTGCAGACCTTTGATGTTAGTATTTTCTTACAAAGTAAAAACCAAATGGAAGTTTCAAACCAGAATATTGCACTGCTGTTGAAAGTTGAAGCTGAATGTTGCAAACTCCTCTTTCTTTGTATTTAAGACTTTTGGGGATTGTATAATTCAGAGCAAAGGTATCGTGTAAATATATATTTTTTTCTCTTTAGCTTTTATTCAAAAGGTCTAAAGGGGCACACACTTCTTCATGTTGCAAAACTGAAAGAAGTTACTGAAAGGGACTTCAGAAGCAACTTCACTTGCTTTGCTGAGAATTCAGTGGGGAACGCCACGGCTGTGATCCAGCTGAAAAGAAAGCAGAGAGGTAAAGCTGTCAATGGATGGCTATTTGACCTTGGTGACACGTTTTGTTTTACTCACAACTACAAATTCATTCCCCATTGACATAGGATTTTTAGCCTGCTACAGAAGTTTCTTGAAACTGGGAAAAGTTTGATATCTGGAAAAGCACATTATTCTGAGGAGCACTCAGATGAACAGGGGTATCTGGGGAGTTACTGCAGGAAGGTGGACACTGGAGGGTAACTGGGAGGAAGAGAAGGAGAGTAGCATCTCTGAACATTAATAGACAATCTAATAAACTGAAGCACAGTGGCTGCTGAAAACAGTAGTACTCCTTGATTTTCACGGGACATTTCTGTTTGTTTCCCCGGTCCTTAGCATACATGTTTCTGAGAAGTTACCATAACTGGTATGAATGTGTCAGTCTGCCATGCAAAGGTCAAAACCAGAATCAGTGTAAAAATGAAACCATTGAACCAAGTTTACTGAGGAGACCCATCACTGGAATGGCACAGGAAGTCTCCAGCAGGGTGCAGCTGTATGTGTTCTGATGTAATTTTTCCATCTCAAGTGACGACAGTTTTCAGCCTTGCTGAGTGTACCACAGACCATTTTCTCTGTGCCTACCTCCTCAGATTGGTTTTTCATACTGTCAGTGAGATGCCATTCAAAAAAGGTCCCTGATGGTAGATTGAAACTCTGTGTTAAGGTTTGCAGCTAAATGAATTCCTAACTTTCCTAAAGTCCGCCAACAGGGCAAGAATGAAGATTGTGAGATGGTTTGCCCCATTTCTGGACTGAGTTTTTCATCTAAGTGTCAACATTATTTTGGAATGCCTGAGCTTTGTAGACTCTTTTCTTTTTACAGTGTTTCTCCTATATGTACTATGCAGTGCCATTTCTACTCTATTCGCATTCCTTTTGTGCACTGCCTTGATTTATCAGCACTGGATTGAAATAGTACTGATGTACCGAAGTTATCTGGTCCTCAACAAAACTACAGGAGGTAAGGAATATTGTAGAATATTAATTTTCTTCAGTTTTTCTACTACCTTTTGTCATATGGTTTAATCTGACGTGAATTAACCATTTAATTAAACTCTCTTAATGTCCCTCTTCTCTTTGAGCTGATACAAAGGCTGTTAAATCTAGTAAGATGCTAGGTGGATTCAGATGGAAAATAGGCGGCACTGTGGAGGAAATATCTTACACCAATAGAAATGTCACAGTTAGCCTTCTGCAAGATCCTTGATTTACCCATGGAAGATTAGAGTAAGAAGTTGAATTTTGACAGTACCTTTGCAGTGAACAATAGAGGACCTCCAACATTTTAACCTCATTCTCCCAAAGTGTTCAATAGAATCTGTGGACAGGAACTAAATGTCCTTGCAGAACTAAGTGAAAGACTTCAGAGTCTAATGTATTTTTCACACAAAGCCAAATAATTTCTCAGATTAATTAACTAAGGAGAGAAATAAGATGATATTGGGCACCAGCTGAAAAGTTTACCTTCAGGAAATATTCCTTCCCTTTCTAAAAGTTATGCTGACCATCTTGACGTTTACACCAGTGTGATGATCTTCCAGTATTTCTAATCTCTGTAGTAGCATCACTCCATCATGTCAGCTGAAATGGGCCTCAACACAGTAGGCAATGTAAAAATGTATCTGAAAAGACAGTGCCTACTTCAAATAATTTAACAGGTAGTTTTCTTATATGGGTTGAAAGACACCTGGTCATATGCGCCCAAGGAAATTTTTCTAAAAATTTTTGAATCTTGATGCAACTTGAGATAGAGGTGTTTGAATCTGCTTTTGTGTTTGCATGTGTATATGTAGATTACGTGTGAGTGTAAAATAACTGTATCTAGATATCTATAAATACATATGCAATGAGACAATTAAGTACCCTTTGGAAAGTATTTTTGTGTGCCCTAAGGCAACCGGCAAAGGTGATTTAGGAAATCACTCAGAATTTCCCCTCTATTTGGTAACAAATTCATTTAGGGACTTCTGGAACGTCCCCTTAGATCTCAACCCGTATATCAGTAGAACAGAGACAGGCCTGCCAAGATTTGTACATTGAAGTTGAAGACACCATTAGGTTCCACTGTGGAAATCTATCCTGCTCCTCGACTCTCATGTACTGCGTATGCACAACATCATTTGCAGTGTGGGGGCATGAAGTGTGCAGATCAACTGTGACTACCCAAACAATTTTCTACTAAGATGACTGACCATAAAATGTGTTCTCACCTGCAGGATTATGTCCTTCTCACTTCATATGGATGCACATCAAGTCACCTGGTGTCTGAAAGGGCTTGCTTATAGAACAGCAAAGCAGCAGTTACAACTGCATTTTGCTGTTTCTTCCTTTAAACCATTTCTTCTATTCCATCCCTCTTAGTGCAGAATCAGAGAATTACAGAATCCTGCAAGCTTGGAAGGGACCCCTGGGAGCCATCTGATCCCACACCCTCCTCAAAGCAGAGTCAACCTAGGCCAGATTGCTCAGGGCCTTGTGGACAGAGAATCCACTGCCTCTCTGGACAGTGGGCTCCAGTGTTTGCCCACTTTCGTGGTGTAGAGTTTTTTTCACTGACATCTAATAGGAATTTCCCTTGTTACATCTTGTGTCTCTTGCTTCTTCTCCTATCACTGTGTACTTCAGAGCAGAGTCTGTCTCCATCATCTCTATACTCTCCCATTTGGTAACTGAAAACGACTGTAAGGTCATCTTTTTTCTCATGCTTCTCTAATCCTTCTTAGATATACATCTTAAAAATCTTGCCTTCATCCACAAGGAGAAAGAAACAATGCAGTAGCTGTCATACTGGAGTTTATAGATCACATATGTAGTAATTTTGCATAACTCAGGTATTCTTCATTGCCTACCCTTTGGTGATCTTAAATGATTGTGCCAAAAGTTCCTCAGGTTGTAGCTGTCCTTCTGTACAATTCTAGGTGAGAAAAAAAAAGTCCTAAAGGTCCTGTGTATGTGTTTTTAACTTGCTATTGTAATAGTAATATTATAAAGGAAAATGGTGATGTATTTTCTAAGTCATTGTCTAATAAGATTAGAGTGACCTCTATGGGTGAAATGGGGAACATCTGTCAGTTTGTCATTTAAGATCTGTTTTCAAAGGAGCTTCGATTTAGAGTGTAGTTGAACTGAAGTTCAGCTAAACCAAACCAGTGACTCACTGGACTTTAAGTCCCACACTGGTCCTGCATGCCTGCTGTTGTTGATTCACTCTTACGGGCCTAAATTGGTTGGCAGAAAAATAACTCCGTAAAAGACAGTGAGTAGACAGCAAAGTGAGTCACCTTCCTCTGTTACCACAAGAGCTTCAGCACTAGCAGAAGGAAGTGGTAGAAGTGTGTGGCCAGGAGTGGAGGGGAGGGGCAGCGATGTAACGTGTGTTGTCTCATCATATCCTTGCCCTTTAAACCTAATCTACACACCTATGTTTTGTTTTCATTACACACTTTCTGCTATATCCTGGTTGTAGGTGTTCAACCCCAGCTCATGTATGTCATGAGTTTTCCCTTTGTATTTCCTTTGCTCTCTGGAATCCATATGGGCTCTTCTAGATCCTGTGGAAACCTGATGGATCTAGCCCAGGTTTGTGATCCTAATCTTATCTCCAGGAATAGAAATCAGGAGGTTAACACTGAGGCACAGGGTGACACTCAGCACCGTTACTTAGGTGTCTGTGCCAGAGGCAAGTGTCTCTGTTCCCATGCAGTGAAGATGTAGTCAGTATGGTGAAATCTAGAGAGCTTCTCAACCCTCCCTGCAGCAGCATCCTGCATTAGGACTCTACACTAAATAGCTGAATTTCTTTCTGGTTTAGATTAACTGTATTGACACAATACAACTCAGCTGATTGAACATAGGTGTCAGATGTCATTTGTACTACCTGAGGATGCCCTGTCATTCCAAAAGGTTTGAGTCTCCAACAGTTCCCATGTCAAATTTGGCAGTCCTATCCACCTTAGGACACCTTAAATGACAACAAACAATGACAGATGGGTAACCAGACTGAGTCCACTGTGTCTTTTGCTTCCACCAACAATTTCTTTTATTTTCCTCTCTCCTCACTCAAGTGTAGTTCAAATTATATTTGGCAAATAGATAAGATTTATTTGTAGTTTAGAATGGGCCTAACTCATGTTATTGGTAGCAGGGTGTTTCAAAGCTGAGAAAAGTTCTTTATACATTTTTCATTTGTGCTTCACAAACATTCTTTTGATGAGACTGAAACAACATTCAGGAACTGGTCAGTACTCAGCATCTGAGCCGATAATTGGATCAGACTTGATCTTTGCTACTTGCATCAGTTTCTCTGAATACAAACATAACAGCACACGAAAGTAGCACATCTTTTGCAAGGAATGGATATCTAAGAACATTTTATCCTTTAAAATTTGCTGTATTTTCAAAGCAGATTGTGCATTGATGAGTATTTTTGGAATCAGCATTGGGGCAAATGAGGAAAAAGATTGGGCATCATTCCCTACAACATGGATTTTGCCTGGAAAGAGTCAGACTTTCCACTGGCAAAAAATGGACCATGTTTGTGGAAATGCAGAAAAAAACCTGATTTGCATTTCCTTGCACTAGTCATCTATAGCTTCCCTGTTTGCTTTGGTAGTGTTGGTCTATAAAATTTGCAACACAGTGAGGAGCAAGGGTTGGCTTTGGGTAACTGGATGGCTGTACTTCATGAACAGTTGGTAATTTTAGGTTTGTGTTGTCCCTACTTAAATAGACATAAATGGAAATTGAGCACCACGAAAGAAGCCGAATGCTTCAGACAGACTTGTTAATGTATACTGTGTTGTTTATTTATTTATCTGTTTATTTATTTATTTTAGATGGCAAAGAATTTGATGCGTTTGTGTCCTATGCAAAGGTAGACTCTTGCGAAAGTGACTCTACTTTAATTAGCGAGGAAAAATTTGCCCTGGAACTTCTTCCAGACATGCTGGAAAATAAATATGGGTACAAGTTATGCATTCTTGAAAGAGATATTATTCCAGGAGGAGGTAAGGTTCCTGTGGACAGTAGAAAATCTTCAGTTCTTTATAATTTTTTTTTTCACTCTCCAAAAAAACCTTATGCAGGAGATCAGCAAATGGTATATTTTGGCACTGGAGCTTCTGCTCGAATTTCATACTGTTTTGATCTGAGTGTGTTTGCTGGGTAGCTATTAGGCTGAGACAAACCTTCCTATCTAGAGAATTTATTTTCAAACAAGCTTCATTCCCTGAAAAGAAGACCCCAGATATTTCATTAGCTACTTTGTGAGCAACTTTATTCAGTGCTACCTGCAATAATTAAAAAGTCCTCAGTACCTGTCCCTGGGAGAGACAAAGACAAGTCCAAGTGTCTCTTGAGACCGTCTTTAAGTAGCAACAAAGTGTGTTGAGGTCTCAGCTGTGCCTGCTACCTCCTGAGCAGCAAGTTGTGTTCTCCAGGCTGCAAAAGAACATTTCTAGGGGTTACGTGATTGCTCAGCTTCCCTATTTCTGGTTTTCCCTATTTCTGATTTTCCCTATTTCTGGGGTTTAGCTGTTGATAAAGGAACTGATATGATAAAAAGTCCATTACAGAATGCCGTGACACTGTCTATTTCTTCTCCAGCATACACAGATGAAGTTGTTACAGCTATTAAACAAAGCAGACGAGTCATAATTATTTTGAGCCCGGCCTACATAAGTGGACCAAGCATCTTTGAACTGCAGGCAGCAGTGAACTGTGCTTTAGAAGACAAAAATATCAAACTGGTATTAATAAGGTTCCAGGCTTTCCAAGAGCCAGAGATTTTGCCTCCAGTAGTCAAGAAGGCTCTCCGTGTTCTACCAGTCATTCCCTGGAAGTCTTCTATTTCTGCTGCCCCAAACAAGAATTTCTGGAAATATATGCATTACCACATGCCAGTAAAAACTACTAGGATGTTGGGAAATTGCAGCCTAAAGGGATTTTTCCAAAGGTTATTCAGTCTGATATATTGTAGTAGAAATTTTACAGAGGGATGACGGCAGGCTCAGGAATGGTGATGTGATTGTAAAAGACCTCTTCTACACTGACTGACCACTGTGGACTGTCACTGCGGTCAGAAATATCTCACTCCAAAACCGCAAGAAGGAAGGACTGCAGTGTGACTGTGCCGCAGCCCATGGTAAAACTAAGTGGCACTGCACACAACTGTAAATGTGAGCTATCTTTAATAAATTATTATTTAATTGTTATTTTTATTATATTTATTATATTATTTTTCTACTATGCTGAGACATATATGTGAATGTCTTTGGGTTTGCACTTCATTTCTTCCGGAATATTTTTGGGTTTGCACTGTATTTCTTCTGGAATATTTTTATACTTGTTTTCTAGAAAAAAGATTAAAAAAGGGAACTTCAGAGGAAGTCTGCAGTTTAATTTTCCTTATGCAGTCCTGTGGGACAAATGCAAATTCTTTATAGGAGTTATCTCATCCTGTGGGAGTACAAAGGAAGAAGAGCTCCGGGTGTGCCAAAAGGGTTGAGAAAAGAAGGAGCACAGTGTCAGGGCTGATCCCAGTATCTTCATCCTTCCTGCAATGGGAGAAGGCATTACTACCAGTCGTGAAACATTTCATTCTCGGAGACACCTGCACTGCTGATCCTGCCTGGTGCCAGTCACTCACTGGTCACACTGAACCTGTTGGTATTATGGGGTGTGTCACAGTTGTAAATCAAAGTCCTGGTTGTCACAGCTAGTAGACTTCCAGGGACTCTGAAGTCTTTCCCTTGTAGCCCTCTGTCTGCTGACTCTCCAGGTTCATATCACTTATCCTTACGGCAGCTTGCAGTCTGTGTATGTATGGCTGTAGCTAAGAGAAATGCAATGTTAAGAAACTCTGAGTAGGAGAGCCACTGATCTGGTGTTCTCTGGACTTCATTTGGCCTTCAAGTTAAAGAATCATTGTTTTAGAATGCTAATTGAATAGTTTCTCTACCAGATTCCTTGTTGGAAATAGACTTGAAGAAATATTACTGTTAACAGGATGAGTATACTGAAAAAAGAACAACTTTTTGCAAGCAGGCTAGGCATTATCTACCTAATTTTATATTGGGTTCAAAGCCTTCAGTAGGACAATCTGTGGTGGTGTGGTGAGGCAGAAGAAGATATTGTCTGATGTAAAAACAGAACACCAAATGGCATTACTGGCTATACCAAAGAAAATTTGATCACTACAGTTCTGCATGAGTTGGGGTTTAAGTTAAGATCACGATAAACTTTTGAAGTAGATTTCCCTATTGGCACCACTTGTTGCCTTTTCCTTTGCGCTGCAGAGCATCTCAGAATATACACCTTAGATCCCTAACATGGAGGTAACCCAACAGTCTGTGAGATACAGCATTGCTTTTCAAGACCACCAGATCTGTGGGTAATTTGAATAATCTGTCAGTAAATGTATGTATGTATGTATGTATGTAATACAGGCTTTAGCAGCTTCTAAACAGTATTACTATGTCTGCACACTTTGTTGTCTTAACACAGTTTTTGTAGAGGAGAGAAGAGTCTGATCTTTTTAAAGAAAGTTTCATAATGGTGAATGTCTTCTTGGTTGTCCAACAAATTAAATATCCAGTTGTAGCCAGATCATGTGACTCAGACATTCCTTCTTCTCTTTTCTATAATGTGGTAAGTTACATACATGCATTTTTCAGAGAGAACACATTTCTAAACGAGAACGTAATTTGCGTGGTCTTCCACCAGATGTCCCTACTGTAAGCCCTGCAGAGTCCGTTTATTTACACACCGAGCAGTCTTGTTCCCAGGTGAGACAGGAGTAGTGAGTAGTGCCAAGTGTGGTACCTGAGGTGCCAGTTGTGCTGGGGAGGCAGACAGGGAGTGAGGACAGGAGAGGCAGGCATGGGGCAGGGTCTTTTGCCTGCTCAGGGTGCCACCAGCTTTCCCAGCTGATGTGATTTACTCATGCTACCCTTGTTGCCTGAATGGTATGTGCTGTGATTCCTTTTTTTTTTTTTTTTTTTTTTTTTTGGGGACAGTGGGAAATCAAAATCAGGCTGCCTGGATAAAGAATGTGGTTGGAAAGAGCTTTATTCCCTAACAGGGTGATGCTGTGGCCAGGGCTTATCTGGGTCAGAGCAACCTGCAGAACCGGTATCTTCATACAAACTCCAGGTCCATCTGTAACACAAAGAACAAGACAGGCACGTTAGGGCTTTTAAAATAAACTCTACCAGGCAAATGAAGCAGCTCTGAGGAAGAAGCGGCCGTGAGCATGAGCAATGCGAATCGACAGGAGTGAGTGTTGCATACCTTCGTGCACCCGCTATATCTGTAATAAAACAGTCACAGCCCCAGATATGGGCTCTCCCACACTTGGACGTGCAAAGCTTTTGAACTGGTTGCTGTTGCTGTTGAGTCTGGTACGCTGTTCTGCTGCTGCTTATTTGGATGAGTCTGACCTTAGCAAGAGTTTCTTGCCTCACTATGAACCTGACCACAGGGATACCGTTGGCTCCTCACAAGATATGAGACTGCATGTTTTCACACTGGACTATGACTATGTACAAATTCCCTATGAAGTTACTCTTTGGATACTCCTTGCTTCTCTTGCAAAAATAGGTAAGTAGAAAATGGGATCTTGCATCCTCCTACTTCAACAAGAAGTTAAAAATGTACCATGTAACCAAATATCTTCTATGCATTTTAGTACCTGGGATTGTTTTTATAGTCGTATCCTCAAAAGAACAGGCGTGTTAGTTATAATGACAATGATTAAATTCTACCTCTGAATGCTTCTCACTTACTTAAGCAAATCTAACCCTCATGTCTCTTTGGCTGTTTATGCTAGTGAGTAGCAAATGAGGTCCCCTCCACAGTCCTGTCCATCCCTTTTCCTAGTCTTTAAACATCACAAGATATTAGCATTTACAACCTGTCACAGCTGTAGAAATCAGTAGAATCAGACTGAGACTTCAATCATATTGAATTTGGGGGAGGAAAGTGGGAAGAATTCTTCCATTGTATGAATAATAGGGAAAATTTCTCTGTTTCACATGTTTGCTGTTTAAATTTGCTCAGAAAGTAATACGAGAGAAGAGGGACTGAGAGTCTTTAGAGGGCTTAGGTCATCAGACCTGTAGCTTAAGTGCCTTTCGAATACATATCAGCACATCGAGTTTCTATTAGAGCTCCAGGTAGGTATCTGAATGAAGACAGACAACTCATGGAGAAGTAGAGACGTAAATTAACATAGCAAAACCAGCTCACGATGTGTCTTATGCATTTGCATGGCTGGGCTCAAATTATTTAGACCAATCAGAATAAGTGCAGTGACATCAAATAAACAAAAAGATGGTAATAATGCGAAGAGGAGCACACATATGATGTTGCAGCTTTATTGATCTTCCATGGGATTTTCAGACATTCATATAGAATGGGCTGGTGGGTGGGACTGATGATTTTCTGAAGGTGACATGAAGATAAACATTTTTCATTTCATACTCACACAATCGTCAAAGATTGTTACTGCTGAGCATGATTTGCCAGTTTCACGATAGCTTATGGTCTCAATCCAGCTCCTAAAAACAAATGTCTTCACTGCTAAAATTATAATCAAAATTTTCACAAAACAAGTTTGTTGTTATCACATCAGCAGTGTGTGCTAGCAGTAAGCATATTGACCAGTTTCTTAATTCATCATCCATAAGCCCACAGGACTTGCAATATGGCTTTTTCACTCTATGTTATTGTTTTGAGCAAGAAATGGATAATTCAGAAGAACTGTGTGATGCCTCCCAAGCAGACCTATGCCTTAGTTCAGAGTTTTTCAATAATACTATTTTTGATGAAAAGTGTGGAGCTGCTGACTTCAAATCTATTTGGAAGAAAGAGTAAGTCTGAATAATCTGGGTACTCAGGGAAGGAAAATGCCCAGTTGTTAAAATTTTCAGTGTTTTATTCAAGTGTTATCTTTTTTTCTGGATTTCACACTTTCAGGATAAGAAGCATTTATGAAATCTTGAAAGGAGAAGCAATCCTCTTATTCTGTAAAACTGACAAAAAACTTGAACATGATTTTTTTTTTAATTTAAAAAGAATTAGTGTAGTTACAATCTTAACATGTGTGGGTTTTTTAAGAAAAAATGTATTAAATAAACTATTTTAAAACTAGTATTTTTATTTTCTCGTGTTTTGGAACAATTCAAGGGTCACAGAAACGCAGTCGTATCATTAGCTGCTAGAGTTACAGGATGAAGGTTGACCTAGCTTCAGGCATGGACATACAGCAATTGATTTTATAGGTTTCTTAGTATGTCTCATTCTCATTCTTGTAAATTCTAGGCACTTCTTCACATTTCTAGTTGAGGCACCTACCATTTACAATATGATTACACAGTTCCTGGTATAGTGACTAGATAAGCCATTACTAGACATTACCTTAGTATCGGCATTCCCATCAAATGGGAAGAATGATATAGAATCATTGTATCATTTTGTTGGAAGAGGCCCTCAAGATCGAGTCCAGTCATTAACCTAACACTGGCATTAAACCATGTCCCTTAGAACCTCATCTACAGATCTTTTAAACATCTGCATGAATGGTGACTCAACCACTTCCCTGGGCAGCCTGACAACTCTTTCTGTGAATTTTTTTTTCCTAATATCCAATTTGAACCTTCCGTGGCACAACTTGAGATCATTTCCTCTCATCCTATAACTTCGTATTTGGGAGAAGAGACCAACCCCCTCCATGCTACAGCCTCCTTCCAGGCAGTTGCAGAGAGTGATAAGGTCTCCCCTCAGCCTCCTTTTCTCCAGGCTGAACAGCCCCAGTTCCCTCAGCCTCTCCTCATCAGACTTCTGCTCCAGACCCCTCACCAGCTTCGTTGCCCTCCTCTGAACTCGCCCCAGCACCTCAGTGTCTTTCTTGACATGTGAAGGCCCTTGCAGTAGTAGCACATCAAGGTAGGCAGGAGAAGATTCACACCCACAACATTCATATGGTGAGTGTAGCCTTTTCTTGGTAAAACAGCTTGGCTACATCTCTGCTTGTAAACTAAGGAGCACCCTGTCAGGAAGCTGTGTGTGACTGTCCATACCATGTCTGTGTTGATGTGCTCCTTCTCAGCTCTGGCCCATGTCAAAAAACCTTCTCCCAGGCATTGTCCAGGCAGACTGTGGGCCAGGATCTGCTCCAACAGGCAGTTTGGGTGTGACCACTTCTTGTTGAGGTAGGGAAGAGAATTTGGCTGTATGGATGCAAGCCAAACTTTTCTGCTTGGAAAAGTCTTCAGCCTGCTTAATTTGCTACTGTAGACGCAGGCTTTAGTGAGGAAAAAAAATCCCTTAGGACTATTACTTTACCAGATATTTGATGGCTCCTGGTAGTTCTTTCAGCTCTGCTGAAATCACTGTTTTTGTTTCAGTAAGCTAACTTGTAAGGTTATTTACAAAATACTGTTTACTTTATGTAGGAACAACAATTTTCCCAAAAATGTATCATTTATCAGCTTGGGCAAAGCCTTATGTTGCTGTGGCTTGATTCCTGCTGGTATCTCAGCAGTTTTGGATATTTTGGTGTTCATGAGACTCTCAGTCTGTGGATCACCTGGAGTCAGTGCAGTGCTTCAGGGGAGGGCTGGAAGTGGACAGAGCTGAACAAGAATGTGGCATAGGAGCCACTTCCTGCTCCCTTGGGCTTCTCCAGGTACCTGGTTGGCCCAAATCCATTGGGATCTCTGCAGCCAGGGAGCCTCCTCAGCACTGGGTGGAGCTGCCTTCAACCTGAAGCCAGGGATGGGGGATCTCTTTGAGATGGAGGGACATACTGTGCCTTAGAGGTTTGACAGCTGTGCAGCAAGAATTCTTGAAAAGTATTTTCTTTCCAAATTACGGAGTACCTTTTCAAAGAAGTTTCTGCATTTCTAGAAGTGGTGCTCAGTCTCAGGCACACTCACTCAGAAATTGAGAGCTGGGAAGGGGGAAGAGAAGAGATTCATAACCAAACTCCCTGTTATAGTGATACAAGTCTGTGAATGTTTTATTTTGAAGAGAATGGCACTGCCTTTATATTTACTTTCATAATCCTAAAAGCAAAACCTGGTTGAAGAGAAAGCACTCAAAGGCAGGCAAAATATCTGTCTGATGTCAGGTTAATTTAAAGTATAATAATGCCTGAATGTTTTATTCAAGGTTTCCATCTCTATCATCGATTACCAAGACTCATGCCTGAAAGCTGCATCCTGATTGCCATTGGAGCACTAGTAGGAGCAATCATCTTTGCTTCTGATCACAAATCTCCACCGGTGATGAACACAAGTATTTACTTCTTGTATCTCCTTCCACCCATTGTCCTGGAGGAGGGTTATTTCATGCCAACTCGCCCATTTTTTGAAAACATTGGGTCCATCCTCTGGTGGTCTGTGCTAGGATCTCTGCTAAACTCGTTTGGGATTGGCCTCTCCCTCTACGGACTCTGCCAGATTGAAGCCTTCGGCCTGACCGACATCAACCTGCTGCAGAACCTGCTGTTTGGCAGCATGATTTCAGCTGTAGATCCTGTGGCAGCTCTGGTAGTTTTTGAAGAAGCCTCTGTTAATGAGCAGCTTTACATGATGATCTTTGGAGAGTCATTGCTAAATGATGGCATAACTGTGGTGAGGTTTTTTTCCATACCTTGTCTTTTCCTCTTTGAGCTCTTGCGGCTTGTAGGGTTATTTGGCACAGGGCAAGAGCAGCTCTGAGGAGATCCTAGTTATTTATTTTATGGATACTCCACTGGGAACACAAAATAATTTCAAGGTATGTAAAAGTTTCACCTTCTATTAACTCTTGAAAAAACATATTGGTTTAGAGCTGCTGCAAGAGAGAAGCATGCACATATGAGTTGGACATCACATCTTGCTTTTGCATCCACTGAAGTGAACGGATGTTTTTGTTGGTAGGATCAGTGTAAGACCTAGGAACCTTCTTGACATTGTGCAAGCAAATAAAGAGAAAATTGTAATGCTTAAAGACCGAAGGCAGAAGGAGTAGCACAACTTCCAGCACCTCCTAGGAAGTTCCTCAGAGTTCCTCAGAGACCTTAGACAGGAATTCCAAAAGCCACTAATAACTTCGCATAACTCTGTTTCTATGAGTAAAAAAATTGACATCTGACAAATGTTCACCTTTCTTGGTTGTCTGAAGTGTTCAGAAACAATGCTCTGGAACAAGAGAGGGCTTGTTTGTTTGAGAGGTTTGTGTGTTTTTTGAGTAGGAAAAGAGTTTTTACAGAGCTCCTTTTGCTAATACTTTGACCCTTTTCTTATTAATTCTACTAAAACTTGGGGTAACCTGAAATTCTAGCTACAAACCACAATTGACAAAGATACTCAGAACACGCATGCTTTTCAAGGAAGAAATTTCAAGCAGGAAATTCATTGCTCAGAAACCCACAGGACTGCTCATGTGCTGCAAGTTAACTGCAAGTTAAGGAGTTTTGCTAGATAAGATCTTTACAGAATTTAAATCACAGGAATCTAAAACAAATAAAAACTATTCAGATACTGTTATACATGACGCTCATGCACAACTTGGACTTGTAAAATCTGTACAGAGTTCATTGCTGAAAGGCTTCACGGTAGAAGTGCAGTTTATGAGCAATGAAAAAAGATAAAGGAATGGAGTAATTTCTTGCAGCCACAGCCTATTGATCATCAATCCTTTATCTTGGTGAATCAGAGATGTAGTAAGGCTGACGTAGAACTAAGTTCTACTCAGTTACTGAATTGTTACTGAATGTTACTGAATGTTACTGAATTTTACATGCAAACTGCTTACATGTTATGGTTGTAACAAAAAAGTCCTCAATTTATCTATCATTTCCACTTGTCTTTTTCGTTCCTTCAAGTGCAGACCTCAGAAAATAATCCCTCTCTGCCTCACTCTAGAAGAGCTTATTTAACCCTTTTTTTGACTGTCTCTCTACCATGTCTTCCCATTGCTTCCAGCTGTTATTTATGATGTGGAACACACTTACAATGGTATTTACATGAGCTTTCAGTCAGGATCCTGTTACAGCATAAATTTGTAGTGACAGAGAGCCTGTAAAAACAGTGGTAATTAGGCATTACTTAGCAGCACTAGATGTGTTAGCAAAAGAGGTGATACACCTGTATGTGGGGAGTGTTGGCTACAGTGCTGTGAATTCCCTTTGCCCCATGCACCCTCATCATGTTGCAATCTGTTTGTCAGCTCCTGCTGATGCACCTCTACATCACCCACCTCTCACCATTTTATGGGGGGGTTCAAGTTTCCAAAATCTCTGTGTGGCTTCATGTTTGAGAAGACTGAACTATTTATCAAATGGATAGAGCCTAATAAGTGGCTTTCTCCTGTCTGATAGACCACTTGCTTTTTAAAAGTCTTTAAAACTCTTTACCTCACGGGTCCGGTCTTACCATTTCCTCCCTATTTCTCTCTTGTTTCCTTTGAGTTAACTCTCTGTTTAAAAAGATAATATCATCAGGATATATTAAGTATACATATTTTTCTACTGTTTAAATACAAATATCCTCCAGTTCTCTCCAGTCTGCTTAGCAGCCTGAACATTTTTTTCCCCAGCACGAAATACTGGTATGAATTTTGCTGAAGTTATATATTATGTTTGAGACAACAATAGCTTCCTCTCCTATATCTAGTTCAATATCATGGTATAAAATATGTGCAAAATAACAGTCTGTGGAATTAGAAGGGTGATTTAGTAGCTATGCCTTTGACTTAAGGGACTGGAACAAAAATGGGTAACTTACACATTTTACGCTTTGTACCTTTTCCTATTCTCCTCAGTAGCCCATGTCTATGGATCAGACAAGAAAGCTTCTTTTCCCAGTTGTTTCTGAGAGAACTGTTAGCATCAGAATAGTACACACAGTAACAGGACTGGTCCTAGCATGTATCATACATTAGTAGAGTTTCAAAGCCCTATTCCAAAAAGGGATGTTTCTAAATCCATTACAGATTTCATTCCAACCTGAATACAGGGGGAGGACCCTGATTTTGCTGCAAACTGTTTCAGGCATGTGAAGCCACATATACACAGGCCATTTTTGTTTCAGCAGGAGCTGAGCACCTGCGTGAATCAGGAAACTGAGAATTTCCCCGCATCTCTGAGGCTTGATTTTAGAAACACTGAGGACACCTATACATCATGCTGTACTCAAAATGAAGTGGCAGTGACTGTTTTCTCTAATGGTGCTCACTCTTCTTGGTTTATCAGTAGCAAAGCAGTTAAAGAAATCTACAGTGTGATGGAGACCAAAATAAAATCAATTTCTTTGAGTTTACCTCTCTGATGTCACAGAGGAAGGCTTTGACCACTGGGATGCGTGAATCTTAGGAAGGAGAATGGAGATATTCTCTGCTCCCACTGCTGAAGCTCACCCACTGTGTTTAGAGTAAAATTAAATGCGTGTGGTAAGAAAGAGTTATCAGGGTGGAAAGGAAGTGCTATCAAAGCTGCCCGTGTTGGTGGTTAAAGCAGTCACTTGAAGATCTTTTTTCCAACGCTTCTGATGTGGACAGTATATGCAGTGCTTTTATCATGTAGGCAGCTGGAGCAGGAAACAGTCCCTGGGGAGGTCCCCTGTGGGCAGCAGTGTCACGCACTCCCTTCCTCTTCCCAGCTGTAACAGCCACCCAGTGGTTCACCGCTACATGGTAATGTCCCCTCCAAAAAACCCAGAGCATGACATTCTCAGCATTGTTAAATGAAGCCAACTGGCAATCCATCCCTTCTTTTTGAGTGAACAAAAGCATCCTGAGCTGATTCAGGTTTTCCTACAAGATAAAGAACTATAGTACTCTATTTACTGGCATAACCACTGCAATGTAATTTAGCCAAGCAGCAGTTACATGGAGACTTACTTGTGCAACACAGTGCAGTATGTTGTACAGAATAGTTTACTCCCACAAAGCATTTTACAAAAAGAGTGGAAATTATGTCATAGTTCCATAATTTTCATTTTAATGCCAATTTAGTTATATCATATAGACAGTCGAACTAGAAAAAGAGAGTAAAATACTAAGTCATTTGCTGAGGATGATTTGCTTTATTCATAAATCAGCATAGATTCATGCTTTGGTATCATTTATAAAGAATGAGAAGTCTTCATAGGAGTTTGAAGCCTGGCAAGAAAGGGGGAACAGAGAGAAAACCACCTTTGTAATTAAAAGCTATATGGTAAGTACAGTAAGGTTTACCTACTGTGGAGACATGAATCTTCTTTTCCTTAACTGCTACTGAAGAGCCTAATTTCATACATGGTCATCAGGGAAAAGCAGCTCTGGGTATTTTGTTACATGAAACATTTTGTTGTACTTTGTCTGTCCCCCAGAAATATTAACAATGGGCCTCCTGGGGAACTGACTGTGTGACAGCTCAAGGTCATACGTGCCCAGCAGAAATTTAAGATTAGATAGTAGCTGGGGAATAATTATTATCCTAATGAGCTTGACTCTTTTACCTGCACAGATCTACTTTAATCTTCTTAATAGCCTTCTAGAATAAACTATATGAAGAAGAAAGGCCAAAGAAAACCAGATAGGGCAAATGATTTTGCTGTACTTTGGCATTTGTGAACTAAAGCTTTGGTGCAACAGCTTTGGAGAGCTGGTATCTTTAGATGTTCCCCAAATCCTCTTGAAAACTAAAAGGTGAATTTCATGTATTGCACACTCCCTGTAAACAGATCTGACAGGATTTGTTGTTAACTGACTGTCAGTAACCTTTAAGACCTTTTTAATACTACACCACTCATTACTGTGGAAACTTTCTGTTGCTTTCTAAAAGATGGATGAAAGTGGAATATACTGAAGATTTTTCATCACAAATTTCTCTAGAAAACAAATTATTGATAATAAAAACATGGTAAACTTATCAGCTTTAAACTAAACGAAATTAACTTGACAGATGAAATTATATAATGTAGTAAATTCAATCCTTCTTCTAATCTGACATTGTTGTGTGTGTTTTTTTTTTTTTTTTCATCTGACTTTTCAAGCTTTATAATTGAAATATAAGTGTGAAGGTTCTTTAGGCCATTTAGAGTGCCACAGGTCACAGGTTTTGATTCTGACTTTGAGATTGATACAAAGCTCCTGGGAAGGAGGTTGAGTGGCATCAAACCCAAAACATGTGAGGATAGAGAGGCTGTATTTATCTGACTAGAGGCAATATGAAACTGAGGTTAACAATTTCCTCTTCCCTTCCCTTTCCTTCCCTCTCCGACTTCGTTTTCCATTCCCAGTGATGTTTCATTCATAAAATACTATTGAAAAACATTTAACCTTCTGGAGTCCATCTAAGGAATTGTGTCCAGTCTCATACAGACAACCTAAATGGGATTTAAATCAAAAGCATGGTTCTTAATCACTGCCATACCCCATTCTGACTCAGAAAGAGAACATGTAAGGGAGAGCCTGGGGTTGGTAAGGTACCTAGCTGGGTGTTCAACTTCTGCTACAAAGACCAATAATTAAGTTTGACTGCAGAAAAGAAAGAAAAAAGAGCATTAATATTTTTCATTTTTCTATTACTTCAAATGCATTTGATACCTTTTTTTTTTTTTTTTCCAGGATACTTAATTCTGGGACTTGTAAAGAGCCAGCTGAGATTTCAACTGTTACTTTGCTGAGATGTCTAAAACAATTTTAGGCATATATTTATACACACACACAAAATGAGTAAGTTCAGAAAGATGCCTGACTGCTGTCTCCTTATTTTCACTCATAGGTGTTATACAATATCTTCATAGCCTTCACCCAGATGCACAGGTACGAAGAGATTGAATCCATCGATGTCTTTGCTGGCTTCGCCCGCTTCTTCGTGGTGGGGCTGGGTGGTGTGCTGTTTGGCATTGTCTTTGGATTTGTTTCGGCATTCATGACTCGTTTCACTCACAACGTTTCTGCTATAGAACCACTGCTGGTCTTCATGTTCAGCTACCTGTCGTACTTGTCCGCTGAAACCCTTTACATCTCAGGCATTTTGGCGTGAGTATCCCTTATGGGTTTTTGGATGCCCTCTAGAGGGAAATGGCATTTTGAGGAGGTGGTTTTCCTGAGGTTATTATAATACAGGCATTTTTGGTCTCTGGCCTAGAGATCTGCAGTGACTGGTTACTAAGGAGTCTGTAAAATGCCATGGTAACTGGGAAATGTAAATCCACAGTCAGCATAGGCATAGAGGTACCAATGAGAAATAGATATCTGCTCTGAGTGTTTTTTAGATTTTTGCCCATTGGAAAAAATATTGCCAAGTGTGAGTAAAATGATGAGTGCTGACACCATCTGGCTGCTACCTGTGGTAAGATCAGCTGAATGAAAAACCTGATCATAGACCAGGTGTCTGTATTTATAGGCTGTATTTATTCGTTATTTCTAAGCAGCATCACCATCAGATTGCAACGGGATCAAAAAAGTAATGAGTATAGAAAATGAAAAAAAAGTGCCTGAGTTCTTGCTTTTGTATACAGTTCTCAACATTAGCTCTATCATGATTTACTGAAATTACATTACATTTGAACAGTGTCACTGGAAGTGAAACTGGCTGAAACCCAACAAGTGAGAACATCAAGCACACATAAGCACTTCTTGCATATGCATACACATATATTACCTATACCTATGCATATATTGCATATGCATATATATATATATATACACATACACTCACATACATGGATATTGATGATCATATTTTGATGTAATTAGCATAGATTGATACTGTATTGCTGGAGACTGTTTCCTTAGAGTGCCATGAAGGTGTGGGTGCCCACTGGAGAGACAGGTGAGTATTGTGCAATAGAAAGAGAATGGTGGCAGGAAAGGAATCGGGATAGAAAGGAAGAAATAGGTGTGAGAAGGTTTATGAGGAAACTGCAAGTAGGTGAATTAAAAAGATACCCCAGCAAACAGCCCCTCAGCAGGGTAAAGCATGAAGAAATGGGAACCTGATGGTGGTGAATGTTCCAGCTTGTGCTGCTGGTAGCCACACGGTCAGTACCCAGCTGGGGGATGGCAGCAACCTGCACAGCCTGCGTTGGCTCTGAGCTTGCATGCTGGTGGGTGACCCTGGTGTTGTAGAAATGAGTTCCCTTTATTGAGGATAAACTGGTTTAAACATAGCACATATAAATGTGTGGATACTGGTGCCCCAACGGGTGCGCTTACTCACCTCTACCCGTCAAACCCTGATTTGTTCAGCTTCAGAGCAGAATCGGCTCTGTAAAAACAACCATTGCATGATGGTCCTGGGAAGCAATATCTGAATATTTAACCATATTGAATAAGTACTTAGGATGATATTTTTTTCTGAGCAATTAGAAAACTTTGGTTGAGTAGGTTAGACATAGTGAGCACTAGTACCATATGGACCCTTTCCTATCTGCACTGCACCAAAATACAGCTTTGTTGCCTATTCGTTACACTAAATTACATAACTCTTTATTTCTTTTGCTTCCTATTTTCATCAGAGTGCTGAAATTATTCATAGTAAAAGAATGTTTATATAATTGGGATGTATTATTCTTACTGTTTCATTAAGGAAATTATTGCTTGTTTTAGGGATGGGAACTTATTGTCACTTCTGAATTATTGAGGATTTCATTCTTTTTTCACTTGGATCATGAAAGTTTATTATGCATGTGTCTCTGAAAGTCAACAGTATTAAACATTAATGCCTAGTGGCCTTGTCTTAGAGTGTCCTTGGACCTACTAAATGTCTCAGCTCCACCAGAATACTCTTGAGATTTCTGCAGTGGAAATGAAATGAACAGAAACTAGATGAAGGGTTATTTAATGAACAGTCAGTGTTCTCTGAATTCCCCCCCCCCCAAAGTAAAATAATATCAGTAGAAACTAGATAGATGACGGAATATATTACTAGTATAGCATTCAATCTAGCTTTTACCTGTGACTATGGAAAATGAAGGGAGGAAAAGGAAACCCCCTTCAGTAGGACTGCTCAAAGACTGCTGCTCCATGTGATTGTCACCACCGTCTGTGCTGGCTGCCTGCTGATACCCCTGAAGCAGGTGCTAGACTTCAGTAACACCAAGGAGGTAGAAAACATCCCTTTGCTTCCTTAGGCACATTCCCCACATCCTGAGTAACTAAAAGCGGGGAAAGACACATCTGTAGGGTAACTCAGTGTCCCCTGGAGAGTTACTGCAGCTTACCCTCTCCCCATTGACCTGTCAGCCAGCTGAAACTTTGACCATAGCACAGGACTATCACTATGTTGTCCCACCACCACCTCAAGGGAGAAGGTCACTAAGAGGCAGGTTATGTGCCTCTAGACGATCTGTCCATAGGTTGGTACAAAATCAACTTGCCCTTTGAGACTCAAATATTTGGTCCTTGGTGGCTGTGTATTAGGTGCTCAGGGTAAAACAGACTTTGAACTGGAACATGATACTCTCACTTCCTTGTCAGGAAAGCTGACTGGTTTGTTTCCTTTTTCCTGTATGCAAAATGGATCAAAAAATCTGAATGAATGCACTCTTCTGTCTAATGAAATAACTACTGTTACTGAAGAAAATGCTTCTTGATATTAGGAAGGTCAAAGTTTGGTCATGGGGAGTACAGGTAATGAAGGCTGAGGTTGTACTTCAATGAAAAGAAAAGCAGGCTGTGGCTGATCTCTGCTGTTTTGCCTGATACAGGATGACAGCATGTGCCGTGACAATGAAAAAATATGTGGAGGAGAATGTTTCCCAGAACTCCTATACCACGATAAAATATTTCATGAAGATGCTGAGCAGTGTCAGCGAGACCTTAATTTTCGTGTTCATGGGAGTGTCTACAGTTGGGAAAAACCATGAGTGGAACTGGGCCTTCATTTCCTTCACTCTGCTCTTCTGCCTCATTTGGCGGACACTGAGTAAGTCAGCTTTTGCAGGCAAACTTTTCTGCACTTCTGGGAGAAACCCTTTGGTGCAAAGGTGTGTTAGAAAAGTCTGTGCAGACTGGTATAACCGGTTTAATAATGAATTTACTAGGGTTATGTTACTGACAAGTTAATTTCACAAGTCTACAGGTGGAGAAAAAGGAGGGGAAAAAACCCAAACAAATCTGAATGCCAGTCTTCAAACACAGACTTTATTATTATGTGAGAATGGAATATTTCAAGCAAAAGTAAATATTGCCATGATTATGCCTATATAGATGCTGATATCTTAGTTAACTATATGCCCTTGGGTAAGTGGGCTTCATAATTATTTAATTGGACACTGTAATTAACTTACTAAATAGATAATGAACAACAGCACACTTTTGGTGCTATAATGCTAAAAGTCCTGAGCCAGGAGTGCTAGAGGCATTGAAAAAGAAGAGAGGTGAAAATTAACACTGATGAATAACTATACAGGGACTCTCTTTCCTTCCTTATAACATACCTAGGCCAACAGTGCTATGCTATTGCTCCTTACAAGTCAACTCTGAAATTTTAAACTGCTAGAAAAAGAGTGCCTGTTTGAAATTACTCCAGTTTTACATACAGCATCTCCCTGTTCCTACAAAGGTCCTCTACTGGGATTCCTCCAGCTTGGGCATGGCAGCTTACAGGTGACGTTACAAGAGCTGTGGGACACAATCTCTCATCTTCTCCTAATGTCCAACGTTGGTTGACAGTAACATTGAAAAAAAGAGAAGCAGTAAGAAGGCTGGTGGTGTCCTGGAGGTGGTAGCAGTCCTGATAGACTTCTTGTGCAAGCTGCTCTTGCGTCTGTTAGCCAATTTACCACAACTGTGGAAGCAGAGAAGCAACACATTGCCATCTTCTCCTTCATCTACTAGTACCATCCTATCAAACACTCTAGTAGACATAACAGAAGAAGGAATGACCTACAGGATCAGACCAACCATCCAGCAGTGTTTTCAACAAAGTCTGCAGGAGATGCCAATTAGGGAAGGCTTGCAAGCCTGGCCGCTTTCTGAGCTCTGTTCACCTACTATTTCCTCAACATCTACAGTCACTGTGTTAGGGTTGCAGGAAGGTAGACTCCTTGCCTGTGCTATATGAGGGTCTGTTTTGGACCTGTTGACCATGAATTATGCCATCCTTTTTCTGAATGTGTATGCTCTATTCTGCATCAGGTTAAGTTACAAGTGCTGCAACAGAAAGCACATTTACTCCTGGAGAAGGTGGTGAATTATGGAATACATCCTACCCAGCCATTGTTATTTGTTACTTGCATTTAGTTAAAAATATGAGTGAATGATACTTCTGTAGTGAAAGATGTTTTGAAAATAGTACATGAGAGGACCAAAAATATGGTTATACAGGCAACCTTATCTCTGACTTTTTGTAACTTCTGAGTGCCTGAATTTGTCATCATAACTACATTCTTTTTGAATTTCAGTAGAATTTTTCAGAGTGATTTGTATTTTTTAGAGAAAATGAGAAATCCAAATATTCTATCAGCTGGCCTAGGAGGAACACTGCAATATAGGTACCTGCCTTGGCTAAATTAGTAGGCTAGTTACCCATGCTTCATTTATAATCAAATAAGGCTTCTCTGGAGTACCCTGCAGGGCAGAAAGCTACATTGAGCACTTTTTGCTACCACTGTCTCCTAGAGCATTCAGCCCTTGCCTATATTTCCTTTACATACAGAGCCCAGGCTTGAGCTCTGGGTGTGGCCCTGCACCACTTGCTACAGTATTGAGGGGGAACAAGACCTCTCAGGTGAATCATCAGGGCCAGCTGTGCCCTGAAGGTGGAGAGGAAAAAGTAAGTGATAGTTGCTGGAGACTGGTTGATAAATCAACTGGAGAATATGCCTTATCTTCTCTGACACTCATAAAGAAGGAAGAAGTAGCTGAATATTGAGGGCAGCCTTAACTGCAGTGACCACGAGACAGTGGATGCTAAGATCCCTGAGAGGAGTGAGCACACAAACAGCAGAATTACAACCCTGGACTTGAAAGGGCAGATTTTGGCCAGCTTAAGTGGTCAATAATGTGGAAAGGGACCACTGTGCTCAAAATACTGGTCTAGTTGGTGGGTAATGACATCTCACAGGGCTCAGTACAGGGACCAATATTGTGTCAGTGTCTTCATTAATGACCTGGAGGATGGAATGGAATGCACTCTGAGCAAGTGTGCGGCTGACACCAAGCTGCAGGGACTAGTCAATATTCTGTATGGCTTCCATTCAAAAGGACCTGGACAGGCTGGAGAAATGGGCTGACAGAAAGCTCATGAAGTTTAGGAAGAGGACCTGCAAGGACTTATATGTGGATTGGAATAATCCCACTAACAAGTACAGCCTTGGAGTCCAGTAAGCAACTCTGCAGAAAAAGACCTGGCCTGGTGGACAACAGGTTGAACACAAGCCAGAATTATGTTCTTGTCCAAAGGCCCTTTCCAGCCTACAGTACTCCGAGTCTAACATTTGGGATCAGCTAAGCATTGGCATTAAACCTCTGGGATTAAGGTGCTATTTCTTAAATGTCTCAGACAGCTCATCCCTCAGTCAGAAAGAACACCATGAGACCTTTAGTTTTTAACCATGGGAGCCCTGGAGAAAGGCTTTAACCAGAGGAAAAGGGAAATATGTGAAGGATCAAATATGTGCGCTTGAACGGCTCTATCATATGGGGATGACTCAAGTACTCAGCAGTAGAGATGATGTGATTCTTCTGGGTTGACAGCAAAAAATAATTAATATTTTCTTTCTAATCCTGGACTAATCATGGGCTCTGAGTTTTTTAAAAGCTTGCTTTCAGAGTCTGTATCGGAATGTCCTTCCAATCAAGACAGAAAAAGTGTCCTCCTGATACAAAAGTGAATTTGCTGCCACACATCCATACTTCTCTCAGACACCAAGGGGAGTGCTAGAGCTTTCCACAGGAAGGCTGAAACATTTTTCATTAAATTTGTTTGCTAAAATGATTACATCATTTTCTCTGGAGCTCGAATAAAGTAAAGAGAATTGGCCTGAGGGTGATACCTTACATACACAGTTTCGGTCTGAGTAGCTGATGTCTAGCATAGTTATAAGTAGCCAAAAAAGGTTTTATATAAAGTGGTATCCAACAACTTACATGACAGGATACTGCTACTGACTTTACATATAATAATCCACTGAGTTTATCGGTATCAATTCTGTAAAATAACACTAGTAATTATCAGCATTTTTCAGCTTTTAATTCAGTAATTTAACAGTTTTCACATTAAACATAGGACAGGTGTTTCTTACAGAAGATGAAGAATAAGAGTAAATCAAGTAAATTGCTAAATGTCCTCTATAAAAAAAAGCTGCAGTCCTTACACAGCTGTCTGATTAATTTTAACATTTACTAAAATCAAAATGAAGTTTGAGAAATAAACAGAGAATTAGAGACATGATAAGGCAGAAGATTAAATATTAAAATGCTATTACTCCTTGCCTTTCAGTGAACCTGTCCACAGGACTTGTTGGTAAAGCACTGTTCAAACACTTTGGGCAAATACTGTGCAGAAATCAGGAATCATTGCAAGGGAAGTCACAGGAAAAATTCTCATCCAGCTGTCTTGACTGCAGAAAACTTCAGAGAAGAACTCTGCAACATAAATATAAAAAGTAAATATTTTCACCCAATCTCACCTCTAAACCGCATTAGCGAATTTAAAGCCTGAAGCAGTTAGGAACCACAGTCTTTTCTAGGAGATTATTTCACACAGAACAGACGTAACAGTTGGTCAAACAGAAGCTACAGGAACCCAAAATTGAAAAGAAAGGTCTGTCAACAGCTGCCAGAGCCAATATGTTGTTTTCCTTTAAATATTTTCCTTTCCTCCTTGCTTAATAATAGTTCTGGTTTTTTTTTCCCTTCCTAGGTGTATTTGCTCTCTTCTACATCAGTAACAAGTTCCGAACTTATCCCTTCACCTTCAAAGACCAACTCATCATTTCCTACAGTGGCCTTCGAGGGGCCAGCAGCTTCTCTCTTGCGTTCTTGCTTCCAGTGAATCTTTTCCCAAGAAAAAAGTTGTTCATTACTGCTACTCTTGTAGTTATATATTTCACTGTGTTCATCCAAGTAAGTGTATTTCTTAATGGATTTCATTCATGTAATAGAGGTGACTGGAAGTTTCATAGTGAAGATTGCATTGAATTTACTTTTAGACTGGAACAAACTATTGTATTTTACGGCTCGATTTAACACTCCACTGTTTAACTACCCTTTCAGGGCATTTTAGGTATTATTAAACAATTTTTTCAGAAAGTCCACATTGAAAACCTGTGTCTTCTAATGTATCCAGGGAAAAGAGCATTTTTTGTCCAAAATCTCTTCCATTCACTCCACATGTGCTTCCTAATGTTTCCCAACTAAGAAGCATTTTAACTTTACACTTTGGCACAGAAACAATCTCTGCTACCTGTGCATCGCAAATGGAACAGGAAACAATATGACTGTTTTATGAAGGATTTTTGATGTTTTAGTTTATCTTCATTCATCTGGGAGACAAAATAGAAATATTTTGAAATAATTTGCAAAAGAATATTGAAGAAAAAGAAAGTGAATAATTCAGATTTGTAAGTATAGGTGTCTGGTGCTTCTTCAGATGTTTGGGTTATTCCTCTTTGCTTACAGTGCTGTACAGGAGGAACTGGATTTTCAGGAGGTCTTGCACCCCATGTTCTGCATTTTCTCAAACAAACATCTCAGATATTCTAGGGTGCCTTGTGGGGACTATGCACTCATGGTTATGCACTTAGATTCCACCAGAATGTTTCAGAAAAATTAATTTTGTTTCTCTTAATATCTCCTCTTTTAAAGTGCTATTCTGTAGCAGGGCAGTAAAGAATTTGGAACAGCTGAAAATGGTTTCTGAGTGAAACCCCCCCAAAATATTTAGTTCTGAAAATATTGAAGTAAGAGGTTTCAAGATTGTAAGAACCTCACAAAGATGTTTTATTTCAAGTGAGTGCTGTTTTGAAGTATGTTGTCAATGAGTTAGTTACTTTACGTAGTTAAAATGTTGATAAATACAATCTCAGTTAAAAAAACCATCCTGATGAGTATTTTTTTAAAGTTTTTGAATTTTAATTCTCTTCTTTAGCTCTCCATATAAGTAATAGATCATTTTTATGCCTAAGACACAGCTTTCCTAATTGATTACAATTAAATAATTTTGCTTACTTTCTGTTTTTTTTTTTTTTTTTGTAAAGATTAACATTTTAACTCATTGTTCCAAATGCAGGGAATCACAATTGGACCATTGGTCAGATATCTTGATGTCAAGAAGAC
Organism: Patagioenas fasciata; assembly: GCF_037038585.1. Taxonomy (NCBI): domain Eukaryota; kingdom Metazoa; phylum Chordata; class Aves; order Columbiformes; family Columbidae; genus Patagioenas; species Patagioenas fasciata. Next base: position 68,133,546 of record NC_092520.1, on the reverse strand, counting down.
CAACAAAAAGGAGTCCATCAATGAAGAAATTCATGTCCGAGTAAGTTTTGTATATCAGTAGTAGTTTTGTATATCGACATCCTAAAAAGGAGAGAAAGAGTGTTCCAAAAGAGATGGACAGGAGGAGGTGTTTGTTAGCACTGACATTCAGAGGATTTGGACACTGAACAATTTTAACAGCATTTGGAGGAAATCCTAGGCATAATTTTCTACAGTATATTCTCTCACTTGTATTCGTAGTGACTGTCACATTATAATATTGTAAAACTGTCATGGTGTAGCAGGGCCCCTCTTGATATGTGTAACCATGGCACGACAGATGCGTATAGGTGGAATTTACAAAATGACTTCTCATCATTTCCAGCTAGATTTTCCAGATAACTTTTTTGCCATATTTGACTGGTTCTAGACACACCGATACTTTAAAAGTCTTTAATCAAGTTTTATTGAACTAAAATGAGTTGAACCATTGATCTGCAAATTTAGTTTCAAGTTATTCTGATAAATTGTCTTTTTGCCTCTCAAACATTTGCTTTAGCTCTCAAATTACCATTATATAAAGCATCAGAAAGCTGGTCAAACTGACTTAACAACACTATGCAGAATATACATACATGCTCTCATTTTCATAACAGGGAATATATTTGAAATTCACATTGTTCTTTAAAATTAAGTATACAGAAACATCAGCAAAATTACAGCATCTCAACTGATTTGAATTTGAAGTGCATTTAATTCTTATTATTTCAACCTTTACACTTGACCTTAGGAGGAATTTATGTTTAAAAGCACCATATACGACAATATGTATGTAAGAATTGGACATATTTCTCTCTGTTTCTATAATGCTGGAAACACACAAAAGATGACTGAAAATCCTGACATTTAGCAGTGATGGACCCCCCCCAGTCTAATTGTAATTTGCAAAATCCTCTGAGGACTTGTTGGTCAAGGCAAAGTTTAAGGTGTGGAGTACCTGGCCCTGTGCTTCTCTCAGGGAGGTCACACAGGCAGAAGAAAAACTTGGCTGACAAACCAAGAATTTAGTTTTTGGTCTCAGAAGACAAAGAGGATCAGTCAATTTGGATGCTCGGTATCATCTTCCATTGGACACAGTCCTTTAATTTGCTGGGTAGCGGTGAGATGTGACAGCAGACTGACAGACTTGTCATCTCCATCAAAATATGGGTACTGCAGCCAACCACAGGAGTTGCCACAGTGGGATCTTTGCCTTGATTTTTAGAGAAAGGTAGATGCTTTCAGAATTAACTGACATCCCCTCCCTCATTTAAAAAATCTCAAAATCCTGACAAAAATTGTAGAATTGTGGTGACACTGTTTTCTCATAGTAGCCCCTTAAAATTTTTCCATCTTTGTTATTCTAGTTGATGGATCACTTGAAGGCTGGTATTGAAGACATATGTGGACACTGGAGTCATTATCAGCTGAGAGATAAGTAAGCATCTCTTATTGCAGCTTACTATAATAAAATAACAAATCTACCATGTAAAATATGATAGGAAATTAATCTTATGCTAAAATACCTTTAAAATTTTGGGGACACATGCAATATCTCTTTTTAAAAAGTGAACTCCTCAGTAACTGCTATCTCCTGGGAGTGCAGTGCTCATATATTGCCTGCTAAATTGCTTCTGCACAAACAAGCAGAAAACAGGCCTCATGAAAGAAAAACATAGTGCATGAACTTAAGCTGCATGCACATTTCTTTGACATAAATCTCAGATCCGTGGCACTGCTCCTTTAGGTCTGGATTTAGAATGGAAGCTACGTAAGGTGTCAGTGCATCACTGACTTTTGCTGTAACCCTTCATGGCAAATACTATCCATTACTGCTGAGTACAGATTCAACAATAATTAGTAACCTGTTCTTACAGGTCTTGGGGTTCAGTCATTTAAAGTAAGAGCACTGAAGGGAATGGTTGAATTTATAATAAATATCCAGTAGCATAAACAGATTCTTTCAATCTGGTCTTCACTCAGAAACTCAGGACCGGCATTTTATCTCCTGTAAGTAGGATGAGGCAGTTCTGCAAAGCTTTATGGATCTCTGGCAGGAGACAAACTTCCCATTCTGAGCTGCCGTTCCCTTCACCTTTCCCCTAAGGAAGCCCTGTGATCCTGCTGGCCATCACCACAGCATGTGAAGGGAAGTGTGCGAAGAGACTAATCTTTCTTTTCCATAAACATTGTATTACAATGCCATGGGCTAAATGCTATCCCTTAGGCTACATCCAGCCTTCTGTGCTGGAGTCCTCTGTCTCACCTCTCAGCATTGCAGCCCAGTAATCCAGCTGGGAGTCTGCTGGTACACATGGCAACGTCTTTCATGACCAGGTTTCTCCCTATGGAGATGAGGAATTAAGAGTGGTAAGAAGGTGGCTGGTTTGCAGCCACTTCTTGTCCCAACAGGGAATACCAATGTATCTAGGGTACACACCTGGACAAAGAAGTTAAAATGTTCTCCTGCCTCTCACAGTACCAAGATAGCTTTAGGATATCCATCAGTCCTACATCATCGTGCAGTCAATAGGCCAAACAAATCTCTCCTGGGGCAGTAATGCCATTGGAATAGATGCATTTACACATATCAGTGAGAAAATGTTAATTCCCCTTATTTCATGTCTACCCAACAGCTACGAAAGGAGAATTTTATTCAAGCTGATGTAGTGTGTTAGTTCAGGAGGAGATTCAAACAGCACACTGTATGTGAACATTAAGTGTAAGAGGATTGCATTAAAAGGTATTGCCTAGGCTTTTAAATGCAAATTTAAAGATGGTTAGCATATGTATATCAGAATTAATTAACTAAGTGATGACACCCAGGAGATTTTCTGTTACACAGAAAAACATAGAAAGCTCTCATCCCAGTAGAAACATTTATGTACCTGTGTCTGCTTTAGTGTACACAAAGTAGCCTTTGTTAAGAAAAAATGTACTAACTTTGTAGTGCTTTTCATAGCATTGCAGAGCACATTACCTTGCTGTGGTAAACTGTTTCTTTGAAAGAAACTTATAAGAAGATCTGCTGTTGTTCTGCAAAATGTCTGCCTGAACACACATACCTGTTCCAAAGAACACACACATTCACATTCAAATTATGCTACACATTAACAATAATTCACAATCTGCAGCACGTGAGCACATAGTATTTTGCAGTCCATTCAATTTCTCTGTTATTCAGAATACAAAGAAATGTATTTTCTCTGCTCTAATTGTCAGGATTCAAAATTATCAGCAACATAATGGGTCTAAACTACTGTAACTGCCGAGCCATTTAGATCCTCATTGGTGGCTGGCTGAATAGGCCAGGATTACTGTAAGAGCAGCTGCTGCTGTAATGCCCCACCAGAATACATTTGTACAAAAGCATGGAGAGTGGCCACATTCTTTTCTAACAAATGAGGTGGTGTTACATGCAAACACACATCCTCTCTTTTTTTGCTCTGATTGCAGCTTGTTTCTCTCTTTTGTCTCGTGGGCTTTGCAATCTCTGTGGACCAGTAGACCATGCCAAATGTCTCCCTAAAGGTCTCCATGCACTGGGCCTTCAGGAGTTCACAGGTGTCCCCAATTTGGATTCAGTTTCCACCACTGAATTATATATGTATGCATTTGAATGAAGATCAGCTTGTACCACAGAAATAAAATAATGTTTCCTTTTTCATACATTTTGACTTAAACGTCTCTTTTGCAGATTTAAAAAGTTTGACAATAAGTATTTGAAGAAAATCTTGATTCGGAAACATCAACCCAAATCCAGCATTGTGTCATTGTACAAAAAGATGGAGATAAAACTAGCCATCGAGATGGCTGAGAGTGCCATGAAAATTTCGAAAACATCCACGGCTTCTACACAGTGAGTACTGACCTCCTAACCCTCTGCAGAGTAGGGACAGGAAGAAACAGGACAAAAATGAGGAAACACCCAAAGGATTTTATGTCTTCAGTAGAAAAGCAAGGAAAAAAAAGACGGATAAAAGAAGTTGCTGTTTTGTCAGTGCTGATCATATTTGCACTTTGGCTCTTTGTTCACAGAGTGAAAATTAAAAACAGTGACGTTTTCTCTGTTTTTTTCAGTGACAGGCAGTTTGGAAGAGGAATCATGAGGCAGGCACAGAAGCAGCTCCAGCTGCTTTAAATCATAGCAGTGGTTCAAGGTGGCCATACTTGTCACTTAGCTGGCCAGTGGGTTTTGCTTGTCACTGCTAGGTGCTGAGAGACCTGTGGGAGAGGCCAGAGCACAGGTCCTGACTGTTACCCTAATCAGAAATATTTATTGAGAGTGGATTTCCTTGCAGGATTTGTAATTTTGCTACTTCAGTTTGCAGTTACTCAAACCATCTCGCAGTATTGTGGTACTTCTCTGCCAACTTCTTCCAACTAAACAGCAATGCAGCTAGTCATCAGACAGACCAGCATTAAAAAGCTGGTGGGATATCCAGAGCTATCACTGAGGCAACTACCATCTGGAAGAGAAGTCTGTACAAATTGTCACTCCTGCGTACTTTACCTGCTGTGCATGTATTTATCCTCACCTTGTAACCCAATGGTGAGAATTGCCCTTCACAAACTCTTTCCTGTACTTCCACCAGCCACTGCTACTGCCACTGCCTGCTCCCTGCTGCTGCATCCTTCAGCCCCTCTTCATTTTCCTCTAGACTCTGGCAGGGCTCAGCATATTTTCATTTTTTGTATTTTCTTCTCAACCCACACCAGAAAGTTGAAATACCAAATGGACATTAAATTAAAATCTCTCTTGAAACTGTTTGGGTTAATACAACTACCCGAAAGGATGTTGTAGCATTAAGGGTGTTGGTCTCTTTTCCCAAGTAACAAGCGACAGGATGAGAAGCAATCGCCTCAAGTTGCACCAGGGGAGGTTTAGATCGGATATTAGGAAACATTTCTTCACAGCAAGGGTTGTCAGGCACTGGAACAGGCTGCTCAGAGAAGTGGTGGAGTCACCATACCTGGAGGTGTTTAAAAGCTGTGTAGATGAGGTTCTTAGGGACATGATTTAGTGACAGTGTTAGGTTAATGGTTGGACTCTATGATCTTGAGGGTCTCTTCCAACAAAAATGATTCTATGATTCTATGTCAGGTTTCATCTGCTTTCTTGAAGCTTATGTCAGCATGCAGTGTAAGTCCTGGCCCTTTTCTTTCTAAATCATTCTTTGCCAGGTGGATAATGTTAAAAAAGACTGTGCATCTGTCAGGTTCCTTTCTGTCTGCTGGATTCCCTTAACTGTTGGGAGCCAAGAGAAAATGTGCAAGGTTGGCAGACAATCTATGGCAATCAAATCATATTTGTCTTCTTTTCTTGAGGGAAAGAGAAAGTAAGACAAATTGCTTCAATGTAGTTCTCAAATTCTCTCTTGAGCCAAGAATTTATATTGAAAAATATTTTAAAATATTTTTTTTTTGCCAGCTCTAATCTGTCTGTAATTGAATTTTACTGTGCATCAGCCTCTGATGCACAGGTTCTCCTACTGAGACAGCCTTTTAAAAATAAAATGTAAACTTTAAAAAAAAAAAAAGTGAAGCCTGTGGCTGGGGGAAATTCTGATCCTTGAAGGCTGTGAGAATGTTCAGGAAAATGTATGTTTTCCTGGCTCTGTTCTTCTCTAGGTGTCTGCTGTTGAGCACTGGAGGAGACAGGATAGCGAACTCATTGGATCTTTGGTCTGAACCAATGCAGAGGTTATCTCTATTTCCCTGAGCAACTAAGTGACTTTGCTTAACAATAAAAGGTTTCTAAATGGAAGCATTTATAAATTGTTTTATTGTTATGACTGATATAACTCGTACCTAAAGTTCCTGTCCTCAGTGAGGACACAAAAATCTGACCCTAAGAAAGTGGAGACTTGAAATCAAATTCCAATGTATGCCATGTAAAAAAAATATTTGCAGCGCCAGATTAGTGAGAAAACTCTCTCATTAGCACTTCTGATCAGTTCTGCAGCCTTCTGTCACGTGAGGGGAAATGCTCTATATCAACCAAGGCAGATCTACATCACTGTTAATTTAGCATTATTTTCAGAAATTGTGTTCATGCTGGTGTGATTCTTGCAGGTGCAGTGTTTGTCCAATATGCAGTAAATATTTCCAGTGCAGACTGGAGAAATTTGTCCATGGGCTTTGCAACAAAGCATCCACATTTGAATGAACATAGAGCCTTTTGTTATGGTGGTTTGTAGAATGTAAGGCTTAGAAATAAGGACTTAGAAGACAAAATCACAACCTAGCAGCTATTATCAAAACTGTGTATGGGGGTTTTTTTTGGGGGGCAAATGTGACCATTAGAGGGAAACGGTTTGACTTGGATCTTGCTTAATGTTGACTCCATATTACTGCAATACTGAGTCGGGTAAGAGCAAATCTTACAATGTATCAGTACAGTAGAGATCAGAATCAAGCACCGTGCTGCCACTTGTAATGGCACAGTTGTGCAAGAGCTGTGCCTAATTAATGTTACTTCCTTCACAGGATTGGTGAAGACTGGTGGAGAGTTCACAAAGTTCAAATTTTAGATGTGATATATATAAATAATCTTACAATGTTTGTGAAAGCATTTTATTTTCTCTATGTATGAACTCTCTCCATATCTAAAGAAGAAAGAGATGCTAATTTCAGAGAGACAGTCATCTTTCGTGGCATGTTATCATTTAAGTATTTTCTTTGCAAATATATGTCCTGTACTATGTTTTGTTGTAACATGCTGGAAGTTTCAATAGGAACAAAAGAACACTTTCTGTAAGGATAGCTTTATGGGTTTGGTGACATATCAAACTTATTTGGGTTTTTTTTGAAAGTTATTTTTTAATGTGCTGTATACTGCCAAATATAAAAAAGAATCTGTTCCTTATTGCCATATTTCTGCATTGTTATCAGTTGGGTAGGTTAATACCTAATCCCATGAAAAGAATACACAGTTTTTATTTGTGCTTCAGAACAATACAAACTATCTTTGTGCTGTTTGTTCTCTTGTTATCCTGGCCCAGCTGAAACTCCGTGAATTTTATTTGCTTTGTTAAAGTCACTTGAAGAGCAAAATGATAAGGCTATAAATGATTTAGGACTGGCCACATCTGTGCTGGCATGTGGAAGGGGTCAGGTATCCAAGTGGAAGTGGAAAAGAGATGATCTGATGCCTTCCCAGTGGAGCTCTGCTCACCACTTTCCCCTCTTTATTCCCAGCTCTAAGGTATAAAGACCCTGTAGAGACATTCGCTGAAGTATGGACCAGACAGACAGTTATTTCCTACAATGGCAGCACTGCCTGCATCAACTATGACAGTTCAATTTGCATTACACAAATGAGCCAAACCTACATTTTATATACCACTATTAGACAGGCTAGATTGCCATTAATCCTCAGGGGCTGTGCTTTTTTTTTACTGTCCCGCCCTAGGACCTTGATCTCTCTTTTGTCCAAAGGGAGAGCAGCTAGGGCTTGCTGACAGCATAGACACTGATTTCCTTGATGTAGAAATTAGTGTACATAGGCTGTTCCACAGCCTGGAATGTTCCAGACCTAGTATGGAATAAAGGCACATTACACCTAAGCCTGGAAATGTGTCATCATCCCTGGATCCTCTCAGTGTTATCCCTGAGAGCTGCAAGAAAGTGAAAAAACAATCAACCAAAGAAGCCAGCTGGCCTGGGAGTGGGTGGTGGTGATGTGCTTTTTTCTCTACTGGTAAATACTTAGTTTTGTTGTTGCTGTTGTTGAGAATCATTCAATGTCAATTAAACATTTGTTGGGAAGGATTTATCAGGGCCAGGATAAGATTTCTGATCAAATCTGAAAAGGGAGTCCTTTTCTCTCACTCTGGTTTGCCAATAGCTGAGTTGCAAACTCATGGGTCTCTCATGCCTCAGTGAGATCCCTAAACTATTGATTATCCCAGGCCTACCACTAACACTACACCTAAACCTACTGTCAATTTCTCTCTTTCTTTTTACTTCATTAAAAAAATGGCAGATCTCAGTTTTATTCTGATGCAGAATGAAAACACATTCCAAAACCTTGAAATAAAACAGGAATTAATTGTTATATTCCAGGGACTTTGGGCAGGGCCAGGTTCACTGTCTACTTGATAGTAAGAGGCAGTAAAGGGTAGAATTCAGGCAGCTCATGATGGATTTACGTGTTAGATTATAGCATAAAACAATGGTAATATTGTTAAACTAGATGTAACTGCAAATTCCAGTTTTTTTCCTATGTTTATAGCATAATCTTAGTTAAGTTTGAATCCACTTTCCTTTGCTGTTAGAAGTTTTATTTTAGCGGGAGTACAAAATAAATGTACACAAACCTTTGACAATACTGTACATTGATCATAATCCATTCTTTAATCACACAATGTATATACAACACTCTAAGGACATCACTTAGCTGAGAACAAATATTTGCAATTTCTTTTATGTCTTTATTTATTTTTAACAGCAGGAAAATAAGATGGAGAAAGGAAAAAACCAGAAACAACAAGATGAGCTTGGACTGATTCATCCTGGATGATCACTATCTCTGTCCCTTTCTTGTCTTGGGAATTCAGCTGAATGCTACCTCTCACACAGACTGACCGATTTAGCAAAACCAGTTAGCATTTCATGGCAGCCTTCATCCATTGTTTTGCTAGTGCAGAGACCAGACAACTACAATTGACTGTGGGCATCTTGTCCCAGTTTGTTAAATATACAAAGATGACAATCTTTTAGACAGCTCTTTCATTTTAAATGGAGAAACAGGCTCAGTATCAAGGAAACCCTATAACAGACCCCCTCACCACAGGGAAGATCTCTCGGATCCCTTTAATCAACATATATTTTATTTCTTAATGATTTGTTGCACTTTCTCAAAGGAGTTAAAACCAGTAGGACTGCAAGGCCCAGGCTGCTAGACCGTGCTGAAGAATGTATTCAGACAGAGAAGGAAATTTGTGGTGCCTTCCCGAACATAAAACTGGCTCTTGCCCAATCTAATCCTTAAATGTGAACTTCCTTATTAAGCTTCGAGTAAGAAAGGGAGAGTTTCTGCTGTCTACTGTATGAAGGCTTAGGACCCATTCTGACTGCACAGTATAATGACAAAACCCAGGAAGGAGCAAAATCTGTCATTTTTTATTCATCTTTGGAAGATTTTGTGGTGTTATTGGTCACTGAAAGGCTTTTCTGGTATAGTACTAAAAATAAATCATGCATCATTTAATGGGAATAGTATTTAATCAACTCATTAATACCATATTTAAACTTTTATTTACAGGAGCGATAGAAATCAGTGTGTGCACAGGCTCTCCCCCACAGAGGTGAAGTCCATGAGAGATGTCCTGGCACATAATCTATACCAAGTGCGACAAAGGGTGCGTAAATGACCTGTTATCACACACTGTTTGCAGACTGAAAGCTCTTGTTTGCCTTCCCCAGATCATGGCTATGGCAGGTGATGGCACACCATTGGTCTGGGGCCACACCGGTGCGAAACGTAGGCCCAGAGATCTGACCTGGGAGCTGCACAGGGAAGGGGTGGAGGTGAAGGAGCCCTGGCTCGAGGCGTGCTCCTGGGTGGAAAAAATGAAAGCAGGTTGTGTTTTGATGTTTTTGTTTTATTTTGTTTTGTTTTTCCTGTCAGCTTTGCACTCTGACAGCAATGTGAAAAGCCAGGAAAATCTGTGACTGAGCTGTAGAGGTCAGGCTTCCCTCACTTCACAGCTACCTTGTAATGCAGAAACCACCTTCCCCAGACTGTCAAACATCCCTGGGGCAACCCGGGGCACCAGCCCCTCTCCCCGAGGCCTGGGGTGGCTGGCCTGGGGTGACCAGACGCTGAGGTAGATGGTGACCAGGCAGCAGGGAAGGGATGAAGGCTCCATGGGAGGCAGCAGGATGGCAGGTGGCCAGCAGGAGTGAAACTCCTCTGGGGAGGTGGGTGGACCAGTGGCGGTAAACATTGCGTAGCCCAAAGTCTGCTGAGTCAGGCTGGTGAATCCTCTGTCTGTTCGGAAGTCACAATTTAGCCTCGACACAGGAGGAGAAAGAAAAAAAAAAATCCATCTCCTATGGAGCCTCACTTTACAGGGTTTGGGGTTTCTTTCTTTTCTTTTTCTTTCTTTCTTTCTTTCTTTCTTTCTTTCTTTCTTTCTTTCTTTCTTTCTTTCTTTCTTTCTTTCTTTCTTTCTTTCTTTCTCTCTTTCTTTCTCTCTTTCTTTCTCTCTTTCTTTCTCTCTTTCTCTCTTTCTCTCTTTCTCTCTTTCTCTCTTTCTCTCTTTCTTTCTCTCTCTCTTTCTTTCTTTCTTTCTCTCTTTCTCTCTTTCTCTCTTTCTTTCTCTCTTTCTCTCTCTCTTTCTTTTTCTCTCTTTCTCTCTTTTCTCTCTCTTTCTCTCTTTCTCTCTTTCTTTCTCTCTTTCTCTCTTTCTCTCTTTCTCTCTTTCTTTCTCTCTTTCTCTCTCTCTCTTTCTCTCCCTTCCTTCCTTCCTTCCTTCCTTCCTTCCTTCCTTCCTTCCTTCCTTCCTTCCTTCCTTCCTTCCTTCCTTCCTTCCTTCCTTCCTTCCTTCCTTCCTTCCTTCCTTCCTTCCTTCCTTCCCTTTCTTTCTCTCTCTTTTTTTCCCCTCCTTAAATGAGGGCAATGATACCTCAACAGGGATTTGTTTTGCAGAAGTTTGTACTGATTCTGATGCAGCTCAGTGTACAATATCTATTAAATCAGTCTTGGGCCCAGAATATACAACTGAGTGCTCTTGGTTAGCGATGAGTAGTAGAGGATGTATCTCATACAGCAATGAGTGGTAGAAGTTTTATTGCAATAACCTTGAAATTATGCAGATAAACGGGGCTAACTCCGGTAACATATATTTGCTAGAAAATGCTAGGCCCTGCTCATCTAAATGTGTCATTATTAATATGATATTCATTCCTAATATTGTTTGATTTGGCATGGCCAATTATCCTTATGATATTAATTTCTTATCTTACCAGCAAGAATTTGCATATAAAGCTGTATCTTAGATTACTGACATGAACTCTCTCTCTTCAAAATCAATTCCAATAATGACTATTTGCAACAGTCACTTCATATGTGGTGTTGAGAACTGTGTGCTTTTGGAAATGAAAGGTTGGAAGTAAAACAATGCCACCTCTAATGCTTCACTTTCAACTTCGAAGGCCTGGTAATGCTCTGGCTCACCAGACCAACTTTACAAGGACCCTGCAAGTTAAACTGAGATCAGATTCTGCTTTATAAGTGGTCTTATAAATTTCAGTGAATTTTTCTCTTTAAGGCAGATAATTATTCTCTTCATTTCACAAGATGTATGCAATAAATTTAGAAGTGCATCCTAAAAGGGTATTATAAAGGTATGGTTTCTCCAAGTATGGAAAGGAAACTCGGCTGTGCCTCTCATTCTGGGGATGTACTCTATGTAGTGTTTTGCTCCTGGACACATCTGCAACTTGCTTCTGGCTAGGTAATATTAGTACCAAGACTCAGTGATGGTTTAACCAGCAATCTGTCTCTTGAGACCTGCCTCAGATCTGTAATTCCCAATTGTGTCATCAGAAGAGGACTGACAAGTCCAGAGATGTTAACAGCCTTCTGTAGGTGGGAATATTTTTATGGTACACTTTGAGCAGGCACTGGTCTGTCAAAACCAGCATGAAAATGTAGCCCTTGAGGTCCAAGACTTACAGCTGTGTTTGTGCTTCCTCCTGTTTTGCTCTACAGAAGAAAGGTTAGCACGAGGCTGCATTTTTCCATGTGATACCAAAGAGAACAGTGGTGGGTTGGTGACAGAGACAGGGCGGGTGTCCCTCTGGCCCCGGGATCAACCAGACTGCGCAAGTTTATTAACATCATAAGCATAAAGAGAATCAACTGTGTGCATTTTCTCTTACAGGCACCAACATACAACCGACACAACCTGCCTGCCAACACAAATGAGAAACAAGCCCAAGAAATCCTCATCCGTCGGCAGCACAGCCTGAAGCAGAGTTGCAGGAAGGGGAACAGCTTACCATGGGGTGGACAGGTACCTGTTCTGTAAAATGTTATCCAGATGAAAAATGCCACTGCCTCTTTGTAAATAAGGAGACATGCATTTTTATATGCTTTTTGCAGTCATTAAAATGGATACTTTACTCAGCGTCCTCATGCAACACCTAAGAAAAAAGAGCTTCACTTAGCATGTGGACAGCAACATTTTTATGTCCTACCTCTATATATTGGTCAGAAATCAGCTAGTATGGCTGTAAGTAGTAAAATAATGTAAATTGTGTTGTTTTGGCATGTGCACAATGTAGTATAATCACAGCTGTGTGAATTTTTTGACTCATAAAATGTCTGATGCAAAGCCCTTGACACCTTGCACTGACAGCTGGGGCTTTCATTTGGTAAGAGTATGATTTATCTGACCAAATGTAGGCATTGGATAGCATAGATCTTCACAGCTGACATAATCATAGTTAAGATAAATAAGTTCTTGTTGGGTATACTAATTTTATTTAAACTTGTCGCCTGAAATATGAAAAGTGAATCTTAGAAGAACATATTCTCTCCACTGACTGTAGAAAAAACCTAAGGCTATTATAACAGGCACAAATATTTTCACTGGAAGTGATGATGGGTTCCGTCATCCAAATCAAGCATTGATCATATTTACACCTCTCTAAATTTGGCTGTAAGGGTGCAGAGGCACAGCAGAAAAAGCATATAACCAACCCTCTTTACCATCTCACCAAATAAGTGCAAATTCTCGTAATACCTTTCCTTTCCTTCACCAGCATGTAACTTACCCTGGTTGGGTGCTGCATCACTAGATGCTTATTCATTTTTTTTTTTTTTCTGCTGAATGAGCACGATACCTGCAGTGGGAGTGCACCAGCTGACCAGTTGCTGTGGGACCCTGTACTGTTTTGCCTAGGTCGTGTTTCAGGATGATGCAGAGGCAATCACAGGCACTGAACACATTTCTGTCTCTACACAGGCTAGAACCACAGGTGTGCGCTACCTCTCTTTGCCTCAGGGCCCCAGCCAGCCCACAAGACAAAAAGCCAGGCATGTCACTTTTACAGGTAATGGAAGTTCTTTCTTTATCCCACTCCAGCAGTGAAAGAAACTTGGCCAGTTGCTCAGTGGATTTAACAGTACTAAATGAATACTTCCATGGAAGTCACTGGCCTCTTTAAATGAGCTACACCCTTCTCTCCTATCTTTTATATCTATGTTGTTTATATGGTTATTACTGCTGCAGTTTCTATCTCATTCCAGCACCGCCTAGTTTTATCTTTCCCTCTTGAACAAATATTCCTGTGATTCCTGCAGTTTGGTCTGGCCATGAGGGCATCCGTGGAAGCTCAAGAAAGCAAATTATCTGATCCCTGCTGCCCCACAAACACAATTCCATGCAAAATTGTCAGGAGCTGCTGAAGACTTAGTCCAGTCGAGGTGAGGCTGCTGCAGCTCTGTGCCTCCAGGTCCTGCTGGTAGTGAGGCTAAGCAGGTATTCCCAACAGGCGACCCTCATCACCCCTTAAATTCAGTGTACACCTACACACAGTTGGACTCACAGAGCAGCACAAACAGGGTACAGTGCTCACACAAATGCAGACAGCATGAATGGCCTGAATGTTAGTGGAAAATTACATACATTTACCTGCTACCTAACTCCCTCAAAAGCTGGACTTAAACACACACTCTGTCCAGTAGCTGGCCCTGGATCCTCTGTCTTCCCATTTAGTGGCACTTGGGCATGTGAGCCCCTGGGGACACAGCCTCACAGCAACTGCTGTTACTCAGACCTACACACATGGACACACACACACATGCATAGATGCTCTTCCACTCCACCCCATGCACTGTAGATCCCTCCAGTAGCTGGTCTTGGACACCCAGTCTTCCCCACAGTGGGCTCCTGGATCCCCTGGTCTCCCCTGGCTTCACACACAGGGACACACCCGTGCAAACAAGTCTTTCTGGTCCCTGTTCCAGATTATATCCTTGTTAGTAGACAACCACAGATCCCATGATCTCTTCAGTCAGTGGTTTGGACTTCCTGGTCCCTTCAGCAGTCAGCTCACAGATCTTCTGCTCTCCTCCATCTATGTCCCAGACTCAAGGTTCCTCCAATGGTTCATTACCAAGCCTGTTATCCTACTTGATGGCTACTCTGGCTTGGTGATTGCTGGTGATTTTGCACTGACATATGCACCTACACAGTACGCATGCACCCCGGTCCCTCCAGCTGCTGGCACTCAGACCTCTGCACACACAGGAACACAGTACAGGGAGCTGCTCACCCAGCAAAACAGTCAGAAGTGGAATTTTAAGAGAAAACAGGACAGTGCACTGATCAGGTACAGGGCACTGCTAGATACATGTACTGATCAGCACCTGTTTATATGCAAGCAGTCCTTTTTATTTCATTTCTTCTCCATTTTCCTGCACTTGTTCTTCCTCAAAATACCTTGATCCCTTCCTCTCCTTGTCTTTGGTTTCTGCCTTAAATATTCCACCATAAGTCCTGTATGATCCGAAAATGCTCTCCCCAGATATCTCAAAAATGATCCCTATGCCCCAGCACATCTCACTCTATGAGGTGCCCTAAGGAGACCCTCTCCATTGGCTCATCGTGGTGGGTCTCACCCTGACCATGAAGCTGATCACCCCCCTGATGGATCAGGGCAGGAGCTCAGGCTCATTCCTCTGATTTGGGTATTGTCGGGGTTCCCCCCCTGCCCTTGTGCTCCTCTGTGTTTATGGAGATGAGCCTTTAATCACATAACCTAACAAAAACCCCCTGTCAGAATCTGTCCCCAAGCAGTCTTTCTTCTCCCGTTTTCCCAATTTACTGTATATAATTATTTCTATAGTAATACTGGTATTACTGGATAAAGTTTTCAGCCTGTATCAGGTTATCATATGTACACAGTAAAATGCAGACCCATCATCACTTACACTCTAGAGGTTAGGGATGGAGCAATGCTGAATTGCCCACAGAAACATAGCAGGATAGCGTCAGTGAAAACATGGAATTTGGGACACTTGAATGTTCAACATTGTCTCCATCTGTAATCTCCCTGATTCCTTTCCGCCTTTATTATGTGTCATGAAATGCTTTTGGGTTCTTTAGAAAAAAAAAATATTTTAATTTCTGGCAAAATTAGCTATAGCATTTGAAACTATTTTTAGTCCCCATCTTTCTATCAAAATTTGGATAACAAGGTTTGTTTCCTGCAGATGCAAAATAATTTTGTTTTTTCATTTTCTGTTTCACTCTGAAAGAGATGAAAGCAAAAGAGGTTTGTGTAGGGAAACCATAACTTTGGGGCTGGGCACTCACATGTGATGGCAGCAGAACAGAAACCCATAGGGTCTATTCAGAGGGAAAAATCAAAGTTGTTCAAGGGGATATTTTTTTTTTCATACAGCTTAGTCTTTTCCGTTCTTTTTGTCAGGATGTTGTGGTGTGGGATGTATGTCTTTCTAAAAGACTCGAACTGTTCTACGCAGCAGCCTCAGGCCTAAAAGCATTTCAGACACTTCAAAGGGACTGAGTTCTGCTGTAGCAGACAGGCACATTATTTCAGTGTGGATAGGAGTAAATATTGAAATAGTGGATGCAGGTGCATTTTTACTAATAGATAGACCTGAATTTGTGCCCTGCTTTGTGATCTGTCCAAACAAACTTCTTGATCGAGCTTCTGGCCCCTCATTGCATAGTTATTCATGCTACTTTAAATGCTTGCTGCAGAAGGAAGCCACCCTAAACTCCTCATGTAAACTGTATTAGGATGAGATGAATTACACTTTGAACTGAAAAGAGAAGTACTCAGCATGTAGGAAATTAGAATGACAACCTCATATATGCACATGTGCATTTACAGAGATAAACACCACCTCTTCTGTCTATGCCTGCAGGCCCTCCAGCAACTAGCATCCTCTACCTCTAGCAAGTTTGGTTTAGCTCTCATGTATGGCATGAGCAGAACATTTAGTAACTAAGAGGTTAGAAGTAACTACAAATAGGTCTTTAAGCTGTCTATCAGTTCTTTCCGTCATTCATACAAATGAATGATTTCTTTGACAGTACATAGTCATACTTTGTAGCAGTGATGCCCCTAAAGTGCTAAGTACAAGCCCTTCAAATCTGAGATCACATTTCCATTTTTATTCTTGGGCATGTAATATGCCCATATGACCTAACAGAAGCAGGTTCTGCTGCTAAAGATATCTGTGACCCTATTTGGTGGAGGTAAGTGCTGGTGCACATGCTCTTTGTGTTAACTGTGAAGTAAACATTAGCAAAAAATAATTTGTTATTAGGCTGCAACAGCTTGACAAATTTTGACTGTGTGACTATACCAAATACATGTGCGCTTTAACTGCAGCAAGATATAGTCTAATTTTATTAGTCATGACCTTTGTGTTTATCTCTCAATACCTTCTAGCTTGTTACAAGCTGTTCCTTAAATTGACTAATTTGCTGATGCATAGTCACACTACAAGTAGCTTTAAGAAAAATAAAAAAAGTATACTCTGCAAACTCAACAGAATGAGAGAGCCAGTTATTAGCCAATTGCAGGCAAATTTTCATGTGTACTTGTGTCAAAGAAAGCTGGTTGGAGCAGGTCTGACACACCCAATGTAATCAAAGTGCCCTAGAGTCAAACTCCTGGTTTCAGGTGAAACTGTTTTCTTCTCAGCTGTTAATCACAGGTGACTGGTATACTTTCTTTCTGGTGGCACTAAGGTCTTCTCCTTGGTCTCTTTTTATCTTCTGCTGTGGGTTTCACAATGCTTTTCAACCAGAAACCATGTGATTTGTGAAATTCATATAAAATTGAAAGCTACCTGAACTAACACTGTGAAGGCATTGAGCAGCTGTGTTAGGTACTGAAAAACAACTGAATGTGCTTATTTGCTGGGCTTTCAGAGTAGAGACAAGATCAATAAAATCTTTTAAACATCAGCTTTGGGATGAAAATAAAAATGTAGGTTTATTTTTAGTTCTTGACTGGTCTCTTATTCTACAGAAATGATTTAAAATGCTTCAGTTCCAAGATTTAAAACCATAATGCTGTATTGTGTTGAATATCCTTTAACTGTCCTTGTCAATACCATGGTGTTTCTCTTATCTCTTCTTCAAAATATGAATTGTTTGTCTATTTTCCTTCAGATCACTGCAGAAGTGGCTCTGATGCTGACTGCCCAGTGATGTTCAGACCCCAGCCCCGACTACGGCCACTCGAAGCAAAGCACTATCGTGAAGAGCTGATTCCAATGGCACACTTGGATAGACGAGCAGGCCCATCCAGTCTCTCAATTCGAAGAGGAAATTCAATCAGGCAGCATCATTTCAACAGAGCAGAAAATCTAGCTCTAATGCCAAAGTCTCGATTCACTGTGGGAGAAGTAGAGGGGTGTGAGTCAGAAGAAGAGACAGAAAAAATGGCACCAGCCAAGCCATTAGACATATGAGGAGCAGAGAAGAGTGGTGTTTGCATCTCTAGGGCCCTTTGTGCACTGCTCCAGAGAAAATAACAAAGCTTTTATATGAACCAAACCACAATTTTCCTTTTGGGACCAGTGTACTCATTCTTGTATCACTTTCAAGCACTGTATCAAGGTACTTAGTGGTGTGGAGAAGATTCAAATACTTATATGTTTGTATCAAGCTTTCTTTCCAACAGAACACTGCAGGAAAAAGGGGAAATGATCTTTGTAGTGGTTTGAACATGGATTTAAATTACAGTAGATGGGCAGATGCAATGCTATGGGGGGAAGCTGGTATTACCTTCCTCTGTTCTGTACTATGGCCTAAATCTAGAAGAAAGAAACACTGAAAGACAGGCTTGGCACAGAAGTGTCGAGATTGGTAGCTTCAACTTGCCGAGAGTTTTGGACCTCATAGTAGTTCAGATATTCCAGGGAAAAGTTAAAAAAAAAAAGGAAGGTTTTAGGACACCTAAATGCCTCAAGGAGTACTTAAGTCAAAAGGATTTTTAGTGGACAATTTTAGCACTTGGGAATCTCTTGACATCTCCAGTTTTGGCTCTGCAAACGTGCCTAAAGTCAGTTGCTGTGATAGTCCATAACTCATGTTACTTCAACCAGTTTCAACATGTAGGCACCTATCACCAAATCTACAGTTTTAAATGAATGAAGGAAGCATCCCGGTACGTACAAATCCAGAGAGCAAGGGTGCTGTCAGGATGCCTTTTATTTGCAAATGTGGGACAGCAAGAATGCCCAGGACCTCCGAGCCCTCCTACAAATGCCCAACATTTCTTCATGGGAAGTGTTGTCAGGCATTGGAACAGGCTGCCCGGGGAAATGGTGGAGTTACCGTCCCTGGAGGTGTTTAAAAGACATATAGGTGAGGCTCTTGGGGACATGATTTAGTGCTAGATTTAGGTTATGAATGGTCTCTTCCAACCAAAATGATTCCATGATTCTACTGAGCTCCCTTCCAGCTGGCTCTGTGTGCCCATGATCCAGACCCATGCTGGGTCTCCTGAGTGGTAGGGGGTGCAAGAAGCTGTGGTCTTGAGTCATTTTGAATAAAGTCTAAAATCCCAGACACCTAATTCCTCTGGTGGAGCTCTTTTCTGCATAATAGAAGCATCTGTTTCATCTGTGTCTTGAAACCATACTTAAGCTGATTTTATCCAAAGGGATGATTTGAGTCCAGAAGTCCACAAACCCACCCTTACAGCTGCACTGAATTCCAATCTGCAGCTGGGAAATGCACCAAGTCTGGTCATATTTTTTTCAAGTTACCTTTTCTCTCCTTCACTCAGAGCTTGCTTAGCTGCCCAACTCAAGATCTGCAAATGCTACCCTAAGAATTGGAGAGGTCAGACTTAGAGATAGCGGTGCCACCTGCAAGTTTCTCTTTTTTATATTACTGTTAATTGCTTCTATGTACTGGTCCAGAAAAAACTTTCAAGTGGAACTTATGACTTCATATTTCTTACAATGGATTTCTGATTCAGGACAGATAGCATCTAAACTATCAAATTTGAAAAGTGCCACCAAAAGAAAAAAATAAAAGCCCTTTTTCTTGTGTTTGCAGTTTTTATATTTAGCAGGTCATAATGAACTGTAACAAAATTGTGCAAAGCTTGGTGAAACTCAAGGTCTGTTTGCATTTCCGTATTGTGTCAGAGAAATTTTACAGCTTCCTTTTGTGAAAACAGTGGCACATTATTAAAAGAGGGTAGGTTCTGTCTTTTGTACTGACACGGAATAAGCAATGAAATTTGGTTCCGTATCTGAAAATCAACAAATAAACCCACCTCCACCAAAAGAGGAAGTGCTACACATAGTTTTTAAACAAAAGCCTTGTGCCAGATCTCAATCCTATAGCAAGTTATACTGACATATAAAACTCAGTGAAAACTTTATTTCAATAAGAAGAGTTATCACACAAAATCAGGTCTTAAATTCCACTGTGAACTACCAAGTTAACATACACAATTTAACTGAGGGCAAAATTGGTACCCATGTGATGTAGTCCTTAGGCCATAGAGTTGACACAGGTGCATGGAGTGGGGGAGATGTGGGACCCCTTTTTGCATTCTGGAGTCAGGAGGCAGTAGGATCTCCAAAACTAGCTGGTGGGTGGTGATGTGAACTGGAGGCAATCCTTGGGGACAGCAACGAAGAGAAAATTGACATCTAAGAGAAGGGTGAAGAAGGCATACTCTCTCGTCTTCAAAAGGAGGTTCAGGAGGGAGATTAAACAGAGTACTACTATAAGCTGCAAATTCAGCATTTCCTCTTTAAGAAGATTTATTTAATGTGTTCTCTGGGGGGACAGAACAGATACAAACTGTGTGAGATACAGGTTAATGGGATGTCTGGAGTCGCACAGTAAAGGATGAGACATACAACATGAAAATGACAAGTCTGTTCAATTTTGTCAGGGTATGTTTGAAAGGCACATTTAAAACTGGCTCCCAAATGCTTTATTAAATATAATTAAAATTGTGGAGCATTTATATAATTACTGATTGTAAGCAGGGGGAAAAGCATTCAATTCCTAATTACTATTTACATTAGGTCTAGAGAAAAATATGTCTTTCTAAAATAGAAATAAAACTAGCGCATAGCTGGAATAAAAATCTCCCACTTATGGTTCCTTCCTAATGTTTTCTCTGATGAAATCAGTGAGCCGGATCATCAGAGACTGTAAAGCCATTGAGCATCTAGAAGTCAACAGAACTCTCTCAGCTTTTGCAGTCTGACCTCCAAACATGTAAAGTCTATTTTCAGTTTTCTTTTTTAGCAATTAGAAAATAGGACTGAAAGGCTATTTCCTTCTGCACCATTAGTTGTTGCTAGTGGTTTTGCTGGCTATTGGCCAAGTAACGATGCTGCAGATACCTGTATAAAATATGTTCTAATATATAAAGTTGCACTGTTTATTTGTTCTCATGGGTATTTCATACTTGTGGAAAAAAGAGTTCTCCTTGAAGAAGCACAATGCTTGGGTTTTAAATCATGATAATCACAGCAATATTTCATCACAAGTAACTTACTCTGTGTCTATAGGCTCTCAGACCTGGTCCATAAAGAAAACTGAAGTGGTTTAGGGCATGAATTGAAATCCCCAGTGTGTGGGCATCCTTAAACTCTTTAACCTGGGCCACATTCAGGAAACTTGTGCTGATAATTTGCAAAGGTGAGTTAATTCAAGATCTCTTTTTTCAGGCTGGTATAGTACTATTTACTCAGAAATTTAAATTGTATTCAGATATAAGGCGAACTAGCAGAGGAAACTCAGGCCCAGAAGGTGGGGAATTATTATTCAAAATCTATAGAGGAAACAGGAACTCAGGGAATTGAGACTATTTCCTTGAGGTGTGCGGATAGTCAAAGACAGGTGAGTTTCAGGAAGTAATAATAATGAATAACCTGTACCTTCAACAGTAGAGGAAACAGGAGATACACTTGAACAGTACTTGCTATCCAATGAGTAAAGTAAGAAAATAATGAGAACAGTCATGATGAGAAAATATTTTAATAGTAAAAGCAATAACAGACAAATAGAATATTGCAGAAAAAGGGAGGGAGTTATCAAGGTCACTAGGACATTGTGAGCCACCGGCAATACTTTCATACTTATTGCATGGTGTGATTAACTGTTAGATCCTGTTGTTCTTGCTGCAGCTCTTATTCTTCAACTACTGCTCCAGACAAGTAGGAATATGTAGTGAAAGGAGAATCTTTTCCTCAGATTGCTTAGAGAATCTCTTCCTCAGAGAGCTTACCACCAAGGATGCGGTAGCAAGGAAAGCGCTGGCAACCAGGATGCAACAGCAGCCAGCATGGGGAGCGCCCAAGCTGTGACCTTCAGAAATACCATTTGACAGAGTGCATGGAAAGAAGGCATCACTGTGGCCCTTCTTCCAGGGAAGGTGGTGCCCACTGGGAACATCTGCAACGGCGTGGTCAGTGCTGTTGCTGCCGTCTGTATGGCACCTGGGGAAACAACACGTTGGCTAGGTTGTGACACCATCAAGTAGGACTGGGAAGGGTGCTGTGAAGGACAGAAAAGCTGTTTGTGTGTTGCACTGGGAGAGGAGAGAAGTAGGGGGATAATTCACCTAATAATGTGGCTTGAAAATCCAGTGCGTGAAGCAGGTGTGTGTCCATCAAAGCCTGAGAGGAGAAGCTATATACCCAGGAAAAGAAAGAACACCCTGGTAGGAGGTCTAAATGGACCAGTTTACCATTGTGCATGTGAGCCAAAAACCAGACCAAATTAAAAGAAAAAAGTTACTTCAGATGCATTTAGGGTAATTAAGAAAGTTTATATGAGATTCAGAAAAGTCGGCAAGGTTTTCAGACTAGAGGGACTGGTAGAGAAGAACCAACTGTGACTATCTTCAGCAGGAGAACGACAGCTTATGAACAAGCTAGTCAGAGAAAGAGGACCAGTGATATCTGCAGGGGAAATCATCAAATTGCTATGGATAAAAAACCTGACTTCTATGTAAATAGAACACAAAAATAATTGTGAAGTGGTTCTTATTTTCTTGCTGGTGTGTAGGTTTTGAGAACTGACACAGCGATTTTTCTGCACCCATTAGACCATGAAAACTCATGTTTTATTGTCTTATATGAGTGGTAGCTATTATTTAAAAGCTTATGTGAGACTCTGGAAAGCATAACAAATATTTCTAAGCTTCCTTTCTTCATAGGCACTCTTTCTAATTTTCTATCTACATAAATGGTAGAACACAAACATTAAGAGTGGAAAAACAGATAACCTTATCTTTATATTTTATTTGCTTTTTAGGTAGGACAATTACGTTTATTGTTTTGCCAAACTCACTGTACTTAAGAACCTTAAAATCAGAGCTGTGAGGTAACATGAGTAATATTCTGAACCAGTTAAGAGGACTTAATGAGCTAAGTTGCCTAATTTATTTCCTTTTGAGACTGTCTCAATGTTAATCACAAGTGAAACTCCTTTTTCTTTCCTGCTTTGGTTTCACGGGTGTGAAATTTCAAAAGTGAATATCAGTTCTCATTTTTTTTCTAGTCTACCCTTCCTCCTGGAAAAAATTGAGCTTCTACTGCCTTTCAAACATAAGAAATGAGATATGGACTGAAGAAAATAATGCCAAGCTCTGATTTTCGGAGTTTCTTTCTTTGTCACGGTAGATTGCAGCCACACCAACAGTGAAGAGGAGCAGACAACCAAACTGGACATCATCGCTGACTCTTTTTTCCACCGTCCCTGTGGGAGCAAGCTAGGAGAAAAGAAGTATCTGTCAAGAATAGCCACAGTGAGCTGTGGGCATAGGTATTAGTCATCTGCAACATCACTTTTACACATGCAAACACAGGTTGGATCATTAGAAATCTGCTCGGTGCTTTCTCATCAATAACTTATTCCACTAAATACAAAATTATCATGAAAGAAACCTGAAATTAAACTGCATTTTTCACTGGTATATATGTCAGATATTAATTTAGGCTCATTAGTTGGTACTGGGCCTAATGCCATTTGCTCCTTGCTCTACTGTATTATCAGCAGTGATAAGGGGTGAAAATAATGAGCTATGCACAAATGCCAAAATAAAAGAGCTCTTATTTTTTTGAAGATATCTTGGAATAAAACCTATAGCCCTCTAGCTAGCTTTATTCATGCCTTTCTTTAAGGGCAGATTTCCCATCACAGAAGCTACCTGCCCACATATATTCAGCTTCACTATTACATGATGATTAATGTTGATAATACTTGCAGGGGCGCACAGTGTCTTTCAGGTGCTGTGTGAACACAAGGCACAGAGAGTTCAGACACAGGACACCCTGAGAATTATGCCAGTGTTAAAACACAACGTGAAAGGTGGGGAGACTTGCACAAAGCAAATGAGCCATGTGTACACGTAATGCAGGAACAGTGCCAGGAACCAAACATGAGACCCTGGTCCCTTGACCCTATGTCTACCTTTACTTCCCTTAGGCTTTGAGATGACTGAAACCTACAGAGAGGAACAAAAGAACAGACTGAAACTGTTCCTCTGGTTCTCATCACAAAAAAGGAACAATCTGCACAAAAAATTACATTGTTTGTGCACTGCTTCAAGCCAGGCATCAGGACCTGCTGCTTACAAACACTCACTGTCTTGAAAGATACCATTAAATTTTGCCATATTTAATATACATATATAAAATACATGTAATGTAAAAAAGATGCAATTCTTCACTCATTCTCCCCTAGTACATTCACTGTTACTACTCCCAAAAAACTACATATGTTCTACATGTTTTGCATAGTTATAAAAACTTGGTAACATTGAAGAGTCTTGTGAATATACCATGGCAAATACAACTTTTCATTAGAATGTGGAACAGAAACTCTTTGAACTTACTTCTTCCTCATTTTGTTCTGGTGAGGGAGGCTGTAGGTGTTTAGCACAGATGTTAGATCAAGGACAAATCTCTTCAGCTTTCTATGCCCCCATTTTCTCACATATACAAAAGGGGTAAAGACACTCAGGGCTAAGTTATACAAAGGTGCCACAAGCCATTTGGGTTGCCAGATTTGGCACAGGAGCCACAAGAGCCCTTTGCTCCCTGGATCAGCAGCTAGAGGCCAGAGAGTTCCCTTGGGGCACTTTCATGGCAACTGGACTGCACCCCTGGGACTGGAGTCAGTGGGGATCTGCACAGACCAGACAATGGCTCAAACTGGTTGAATGGATGTGAACAGCTACTTTGTGGTGATCTGATGAAGAGCTGCGATTCCACTAGTTCCACTGGGAACTCAGTCACCTGCCCCACATGTAGACACCTTCGTGGTGAACATCTAAAGGCAGTTGACTGAGTCTCAAGTGGAATTCTGCTGTCCTCATCCTTTAAGTGATTTTGGCACCTGTGAATGAGAAGCAACTTTTCAAAGCTAGGCATTAGGATTGCTTTAGCTTTGAGATGAATCTTGCTTTCCTCATCAATAAACTAAGTTATTTCTGCATGTACACATAAAAGCATTTTTTTTAACAGTGTCTCGCTGTGTACAACTCCTGTATTCTGTTTATTTCTAAAGGGCTCTCTGTCTGTAAGCATATTTGGCTCAATCTGCTGTAACAGGTTTAGCAATAGAAAATTGCAAGGCTCACATTACTGCTGGCTTAAATGGTCTCTTTGGCTTGAATTCCTCTTAATGATAAATATCCCCAAATCTTTCACCATCATTTTCACAAGTATGCAAACATAGATTCAAATGAAAGTGATGACTGCTGAAAAATTTGTTAATCAAGTCTTAGCAACTTGAAGGAGCTCTTTCAGGAGCTCTTTCTTTCTATTCTCTAATGCAAAAATGCCTGATACCGATTTACCATGCACTGCAGAGCAGATATAACAGCTCGTGCCAAGACCAGATTTAGAGGTCTTGTTCCTAGGTAATGAGAAGAAAGACAGATGTAGTGACAAGACTCAAAACATCACTGTAAACAAGGTTGCATAAATTAGGTTAAGTACTGAAGATCAAAAGAGCTGTCTTTACTACTATTATGATATTTGTTTATTTATTGTTTGTTTGTGGGTTTTCCTCTTAGACTCCCACTATGCGTAAATTTTCCTGCATCGCTCTCTAATGGATAAATGAAAACTATGCTAGATGAGAGCATTAATTCTGCTTTATCTGCTGGAAAAGGCATGCTTTCACCAAAGAGGAAAAGAGCTGCAGTGACCTCTGTTGATGGAATTAAGCAATATATTTATAGAGCCAAAAAGGAGAGGTGACACATTCACACATTCAAGTCCTTTGCTAGGACTAAATAGGACCAAAAGTAAACTGCGCAAAGAGGGAGTGGTTTTGAGGTTGCATATGAAAATGACTATTTCCCAACACCCCCTAAAGTCACAATCCTCTTAAGGATAGTTGCCTTTTAAAAATTATTTTTGGAAAATTTGTTTCTTTTTAATGTGGAATTAGAAACTACTGGTGTGAAGACAGAGGACAGAACACACTGGGGAAGACATGTTTTTTTTTCAAGTTTTATACTGCATTCCAGGAGTTTAGATCACCGCAGGAAAACACCATGCCTGTACGTATTGCGTGATCTGAATTTAGTGACTGGTTCCCTGTGCCAGCCTGACACACGGTGCTGAAGTTTTGAGGCAAAGAAGCTTTCCAGTTGGCAAGCTGCCTGTGGCAAGGAGAAGTATCTAGGAACTGTCATGCCTTTATGACCAGGAATTTGGAACATGTCTTTATGGGCTAGTTCTGATCCAGGAAAATAATTAAACACATAATACCCACAAGGATCTGGACCTTAATGCTTAACTTCAAGGTTGGGAGTAGTCTCAGTAAAGCCAAGCATTTAAGGATTTATCCTGTATGATTAAAGTTAATGAAATCAAAAAGGAAACTTCCATTAACTCCTAAGTGGAAATGCTTGTGGAAATCGGGCTATTATGTCCTTATTTTTTCAGACCTGAGCTTTTGCTAAGGACTATTTGGTGTTAAACAGAAGCACAAATGAGGATCAGTGTTTCTTCCTGTTAGAGTTATTTAATGCTGCTGTGCTGTTTGGTACCCACACCAGTTTTCTTTTCTAGGACTCACAGCAATACAGATTGGTGTCTTTTTCCCTCTATGTCTAGTGTTATGTCAGGTCTAACCATGATCACAAAGCTGGAGGTTTTCCCAGTTTAGGTATTTTAATTTGTTAATGCCTCTACTAGAGCCTGAGAAGATTTATTTTTAATATACTTTCTAAAACCAGTGCTGTCCTTCTGATTCTAAAACATCCTTCTCACAAGAGAAAAAGCGATACGGGTAATGACACTTAACTAGTATCCACTATGATATCCTTGTTCAGGCTTTGTAGAGAACAATTTCTGCAAGTGTAAGGAGGAAAAAAAAAAAAAACCACAAGTTTTTTAAATTAAAAAAACAAGGTTTTTTAAAATAAAAATTATAAAAACCTGCACACAAAGCAATATCTTACTTTGACATAGATAAAAATCAGAAAAATAAATCATAGATCAGTACATTATGATAACATTAACTGGATATTAGAGGTGTACTTGCTCTGCCAGTCTAACAACAAGACGATACACAAAATATGAAGTAATAAAATCAATCCTAGTTTGCATAATGTTATAGATGCCATAAATGTTACGACATTTTATACAAATTTCACAGTAAAGCCGAATATTACAGCTACTGGTTTGAGAATTTCATACTCTCAGGCATGGAGGAAATATTGATGCATCTTCCATACATAATTAATGATCCTGACAAGGATCTTCATTGACTTCTGGGAAATTCTGTCTGGTTTTTTTTCACTCTGCCTAAGTCTGACAATTTTTTGTGGAGAGTGGTCAGATTGTCAAGTACAGCTGAGTGGTAGGTTGGATCAAATATTTCTTTGTCTCAATGTATTTAGCATCCTACAAAGACCTGTGCGTGTTAAAGGACTCCAGCTACCCACTCACTCTTCTAAAGAGATCCCGAAGAAAAGCCACTATTCCTGGGAGAATTTATGCATTAAGTAAATTAATTTTATGTTAGAATAGCACACACAAGCATTCTATATGAATTCTATATGTTTACATTCTATATATTAATTCTATATATTTACATTCTATATATTTACAATGAGGCTGGTGAAACACTGGCCCAGGTTGCTCGCAGAGGTGGGAGATGCCCCATCCCTGGAGACATTCCAGGCCAGGTTGGACGGGGCTCTGAGCAACCTGATCTAGTTGCAGATGTCCCTGCTCGTTGCAGGGGAGTCAGACTAGATGACCTTTGAAGGTCCTTTCCAACCCAGACTATTCTATGATTCTATGTAAAGAAAAAATTTTTCCTGCCAAGCTTACCTAGTAACAGAACATCATTTTTTTTAA
Source organism: Patagioenas fasciata (assembly GCF_037038585.1). Lineage (NCBI taxonomy): Eukaryota > Metazoa > Chordata > Aves > Columbiformes > Columbidae > Patagioenas > Patagioenas fasciata. The sequence continues at coordinate 68,106,158 of NC_092520.1, read as the reverse complement.
GGTTGCTTGACATAATTCTAGAATGAACATTTGTAATATTGCATATAGCTACAAATTTTGCACTGAAGGCTGAAATCATCCATACTCTGATATCCATACTAAAGCTGAGCCCCAGGTCCACATATATTAGCTTCTCTACCTCAAGTATGGTTTAGGAAGCAGGTCGTGACTCAAAAGGAAACAAAATATCTTATTGCCATTTTTCTACTCTGCATTCTTATTACCCAGCATTCAAGCTTTATAATTTAGTTCTTTTTCCATTTAATCTCACAGTGCATTTATGAACAAGTTCCTGAGTGCTTATTTATGTGCCAGTCTTCAGAGGTCAGCTCTTTTGGCTTATCTTACAGAAGAGAAAGGAAAAAGTCAGCAGCTATATATTTTTTTTTTTCATCTGGAAAAGTATCTTTTTTCATACAATTATAACTGTTTGACAGGAATTTGCTCAAAGTTAAAGAATATCTTTGGATGGAGATTAAAAATGGAAAATTACATCTTCAGAGATGTACTTTTCTTTAAATTACTAGTATGTGAAAACTGTTTTGGAACTTAAATTGCTGTCACAGACTTACTACAAAATAAACTTTGCAATAAACTCTGGCTGATCCTTATCTATAACCAAAAATCTCCACACTGGCAAGAGTACAATATAGGGTGAAATCACATTTGGATTTGGAAATTTTTGCAACTGAGTTCAACAAGGCAGGATTTCCTCTTTTGAAGAGCCCCAAAATTCTCCTCTTCTGCGTATGTGGAGATTATCTGGATTCTGCAATAATTGCTGGTTGGGTCAATTGCTTGATTTCTTACAGTGAGGAAAGTTACATACTTTCTGGTTTTGGCCTCACACAGAAGCATTTTGGCATGATTTCTCAGGGTAAACTGGACAGCCCTAGCCCAGAGTTTGTGTGACCTCCTGAGTTAGAAGCCAAATTCTCTGCTCAGTGCCAGCTCTGAACCCTAACAATTATGCCTGTTTCCAAAAACTGCATCTGAAGCTGCCATTCTTTTAACCATTGTGATTTTGGCAATCTGCATCTCTCTGCTCATCTTGTTTTAGTGTGCTGCAGGTGGGACAAACCTGAGGCTCAACCCAAGGAGAGAAGGCTTCTTCAGAAGTTCCCAGAATACCAACAGCTGCAAAGTTGATAGGTAAAATCCCTTCTCATCACAGAATCACAAAATGGTTTAGAATGGATCTCTGGAGGTCATCTAGGCCAACCCTTCATCCATGGCTCCTTTCCCCTCTTGTGAGTAGTCACTTGGAGATGACCTGGACAATGCACACAGCTGCAATTCTCTTAACAATGGCCAACACTCATATTCCATCTCAGCACTGTAAGAAAAGAGTCATGAAAAGAGAGGTACATGCAGTGAACAGTGAGGTAGAAGACACCTTATTCAACTTGGCCTGTGACTTCAGTAGCAGCAGAAGGACAAATGAGGGGTTGGAATCCACCACATCTGGCTTCAGACATGTGTGCCAGCCTGTCAGCCTTGGGCTCCTTTCGTGCTCAGCTCTAAGAGTCAGCATCTACAGGCAGTGATTGATGGGTCCTTTTGAAGTGCCTGCTGCTTTCCAGGAGCCATAAATAGAGCCCAGGGTGACAAGCTGGGACACAGATGCCATTGCTAAAGGACAGATGAGCCACATCAAAAATAAAATTAAGACTACCTTTTACTGATGGGCTGAAGGGTTTTAATAGATTTTGGTCTTTCTATAAGCAGCATCTGTACACATTTTATTGGATGCTAGGCCTGAACTTGTGATGAGTTGTTAAAGGCAGATACTTGCATTAGCTCTAAAAAATCAATTTCCAGAACCAGAATAGCTTCATCAACATGTGTATAATGAACCCTGTGCCCATGTTCATCTGAGAAGCCCAGCTATTTTGCCCCAAGGACATATCTGCCCACATGTGTACTGTCCTGAGCCAGCCTGGGACTACATGTAGGATCAAAAATTTGTTAGTCCCTCATTGCTAGACTTCATGTAGCTTCAAGTTTTAAGACTTTTGACTTCTACAAAACAAAATACAGTCTAGACTGACTCCTCTTTCCTCTCTGAGGTTTTTCAGATAACTAGCTGCTCTGTTTTATTTCAAACACTGTGGGATGGTTTTTGCTGCCATTACAGGACTGGCACCAACATGCTCATCTAGCGGAGATGGGAACCAAACTGCTTATGTGACAAAGTTACTTCACCACAAGAAAGCAGAGGTTGATTGCACAGGACAGATATGCAGCCTCTGTTTCTCTGTTCAGGACCGGCATTGTTATTTTCCTGGCGTTTTCCAAGGTATCTGCAAATGGAAAAGGGGATTTACTTATCTCTGTGTATCAAGAGAAGATAACATTTTGCCAGTTCTGTTAGAAATTTTGCTAATTCAATTTTTTTTTTTTTTTTTGGCAGCACATTACTTCCTCAGGAAGTATAGATGGAATGTCACAGAGGAGGAGTTAAAAAAGATACCGGTAGTTAATGACTATAAACATAATGGCTTCACTTTTTTTTTTCCATGATGTAACATTCCAAGAAAGACTGTTGCACAAGAAAGCAATCAGAAGCAAGTTAAAATACAAATAAATTAATATAATCTTCTCAATAAAGTAATACTATCCTGACATGGCTTGTGTGAGTAGATTGCTTGTTGTAGACGTCAGAAGGCACTTTACCATTCCTCTGCAGTTTCCTGCTATACTCATTAAAATGGTTTTCTTGAGTTTGTTGTTGTTTGGGTTTTTTGTGGTTTTTGTTTGTTTGTTTGTTTGTTTGGTTTTGTTTGTTTGTTTGTTTTTTCCCCCGTGCAATCTTTTTTCTGATTAAAAGGTACGCTTACATTTTGACCCCCATAAGTAACTGAGTGAACAAATTCAACTGCTTTTTTTATAACTTGTAAATGCTTGGGATTAAGTTGGGAGCCCTAACATTTAAGTATCCACACCTAGCTGAAATGATTTAAAAACACATAAGTAGATTCCAGTCGCAGTATCTGCATTTGTGAAGAAAGACAGAAACAGTTTAAAATGTAGGACTGTTGATCAGAGCTAATTACACGGAGGGTATATAAATAAGATGATACACATATATATGTGTGTTTGTGTGTGAACATATATGAAATATGAAAGGAGAAGGTGTTGGCTGTTAGACCATACAGAAGGAGTAAATCTGTTCTCTACTGAATTACTAGTGTTGCAGTATAATCAAACCCAAAATATAGGTAGATACAGAGGGTATGGGAGTCAGAGTAATACTGATGCTCACCAAAGGACTGTGACCACTGAAAAGGTTAGTCAGATTTTTCTAATGGTATAAGATACAAATACTTGCATTTTAAAAGTTTATCAAATGCTGTTAACTGAAGTTATTTCACTGTCTTCCTTAAGACATCAATGGGCCTAGTTTGTTTTATAGCAGCCAGCAACCATTAGTTTGTTAACAAAAGTTTCCACTCATCTGGAAGCTTTCCAAAGAAGTGTCCACGTTTTCCATTCCTGAAAGCTCTTATATCCATCTCCCCAACTTAAAACGCTATTAAAATTCTTTGAAGAGTTTTATAATATTAGTAATTCTACCTAGTACTTTTAATATGTTTATTTGGAAGTCTCTGCTAATGACAATATTGCACATTTTTCTTTATACTATTTTGGAAAGTTAAATGAGGCATGGGGTTCAGCCATATAATGTCTGAGATCAAGAGAAAGCTCTTCCTAGAAAACAAAGGATTTTGATGCTTGTCTGCCGCTTGCTCTAACCACTGCAACATCAAATATTTCAGGCTGAAGCTCTGTTAACTCCATGCACTGATTCTGTTCCATTTAGGAAGTGCTAAAACCAGGCTGTAAGTTAGGGAGGGTTTTGGGTGCAGCTGAATACCATGCCCTTTTTTCTCCAGAGCAGAGACAGAGTTTAACAGCTATAGTCCTCTTGACTCTATGGTGCCTACAGGGAACTTTAAAGGTTTTCTTCTAACACTCACAGCCTCAATGACTACATTCTCCCAAACACACTTTATATTTATGCAGCGATGTGGAGGGTGGACTTTCCCATGATATTTCTTCTTGAATGAATGAATGTTTTTCATTTCTTACCTAACGGTTTTATGCTAACTTTCCCAAGGACAAGATTATGTGAAGAGGTGAGGAACATTTATTTCTACCCATGCCTGTGGAAAAACAATGAACCGGACTACTTTTTATTAGAAACAAATTATATATAACGTTCTATGTAAAATTTAAAGCGAACCTCTGACCAAGTCAAGTGGAAAATCAATGTTCACACCAACTGTCTTTTGTTCATAAAGCCAAGCAGCTGAGATCAACAGTTAGAGACTCTGCAAGGTTTTATTAACCTCCTGCAATAAAAACATGGTGACATAAGATGTGAGCAATGGCTAATTCATTTCATTGAGTAGGCTGGATAAAGAGAAATACAAAATAAGGAAAATTGGGCAGAGATAAGCAAAGCATATACTCAATCCACTGAAAAGAAGCAAGAGTTCATCAACTCCTGAAGCATGTATTTCTGAACCCTAACATAAAGTGATACATATAGTGTATAGAAAATATCACCTACTCTAGGTCTCTTTCTAGAGAACTCTATTTAACCCCTGCATATTGCTAGAGAGCTCCCCAGACTGGTGCACCCGACAGACTACTACCCGCTGCTGGTCTTCCAGACAGATGAGGAGGAAGCTGCTTCCCGTAGTCTGAGGGGAATGAAGAACAATTTCAAGGTGTTGGGAAGGATGGTGAAAGACTCAGGGGCTCAAGCGATCTTCTCTTCACTCCTTCCCTCTTCAAGTGACGATGTGGGGTGGAATGGGAAAATTCAATCTCTAAATGGTTGGCTCCAAGACTGGTGCTACAGGCAGGGCTTTGGTTTTTTTGATAATGGCTGGTTTTATAAGACTCCAGTCCGGACAGTATTACGCGAGAAAGGCTTATCTCGCAGGGGCAAAAGGATGCTGGGGCAGGAATTAGCTGGGCTCATTTGGAGAGCTTTAAACTAGGCTCGAAGGGGGATGGGGTTGTAGTTGGGCTTGCCCCAGTGGGGCAGCATTCTAAAGCAGATGAGGACCGGGTGGCCTCCTGTGCCCCTAGGGAGAAATCGGTGTGCTCTGCTCGCTCCCTGAAATGCCTGTACACCAATGCGCGCAGCATGGGGAATAAGCAGGAAGAGTTAAAATCCTATGTTCGATCAGGAGATTATGATCTGGTGGCAATCACAGAAACGTGGTGGGACAGTTCACATGACTGGAATGTGGTCATGGATGGCTACGCCCTTTTCAGGAAAGACAGGCCAGCCAGGCGTGGTGGTGGAGTTGCTCTCTATGTGAGAGAGCAACTGCAATGTACTAAATTCTGCCCAGGAGTGGATGAGGAACGAGTTGAGAGTGCATGGGTCAGGATCAAGGGGCAGGCTGGCAGGGGTGATACGGTTGTAGGTGTCTATTACAGGCCACCAGATCAGGCTGAGGAAGTTGATGAGGCCTTCTATGCGCAGCTGAGAGTGGCCTCACAGTCACAGGCCCTGGTTGTTGTGGGTGATTTTAACTTCCCTGATGTTTGCTGGAAGGACCATTCAGCCAGCCAGCCATCCACAGTCCAGGAGGTTCCTCCAGTGCATTGATGATAACTTCCTCATGCAGATGGTGGAGGAGCCGACTAGGAGAGGTGCACTGCTGGATCTCATCCTCACTAACAAAGAGGGTCTGGTCGAAGCAGTAAAAGTTGAGGGCTGTCTGGGTTGCAGTGACCACGAGATGGTGGAGTTCAGCATCTCGTGTGGCAGGAACAGAATAGCAAGTAGAATTGCAACCCTGGACTTTAGCAGGGCTAACTTCAGCCTTTTCAAGCAATTGCTGGGGGAAATCCCATGGGCAAGACTGCTTGAAGGAAAAGGGGCCCAAGAGAGCTAGATCGCATTCAGAGATTGCTTCTTCCATGCTCAGGATCAGAGCATCCCCACACGTAGGAAGGGAGCCAGGAGGCCTGTGTCATTGAATAGGGATCTGCTGGGTATGCTCAAGCAGAAGAGGCGAGTTTACAGGTCATGGAAGCAGGGGCTGGCCACTTGGGAGGAATATAAGGCTGCTGTTAGAGGGTGTAGGAAGGTAGCTAGGATAGCCAAGGCCTCCTTAGAATTACAGCTGGCGAGAGGGGTCAAGGACAGCAAGAAGAACTTTTTCAAATACATAGCAGATAAAACTAATACCAGAGGCAATGTAGGCCCACTGATGAATGAGGTGGGTGCCCTGGTGGCAGAAGACACAGAGAAGGCAGAATTGCTGAATGCCTTCTTTGTCTCTGTCTACTCCGCTGGAGGCTGTCCTGGGGAACCCTGTACGCCTGAGACCCCGGATGAAGCCAGGTTAATGGAGGAGTTTGCTTTAGTCGATGAGGACTGGGTTAGGGAGCAATTAAATAGTCTGGACATCCATAAGTCCATGGGTCCAGATGGGATGCATCCACAGGTGCTGAGGGAGCTGGCTGAAGTCATTGCTGGACCGCTCTCCATCATTTTTGCCAAGTCTTGGGAAATGGGAGAGGTGCCCGAGGATTGGAGGAAAGCAAATGTCACTCCAGTCTTCAAAAAGGGCAAGAAGGAGGACCCGGGTAATTATAGACCGGTCAGCCTCACCTCTGTCCCTGGGAAAGTAATGGAACAGCTTATCCTTGGTGTCATCTCAAGGCACATCAGGGATAAGAGGGTCATTAGGGGCAGTCAGCATGGCTTTACCAAGGGTAAGTCATGCTTGACCAACCTTTTACGAGAATGTAACAAGGTGGATGGATGATGGCAGAGCGGTGGATGTGGTCTACCTTGACTTCAGTAAAGCCTTTGACACAGTCTCTCACAGCACCCTCACAGCTAAATTGAGGAGGTGTGGTCTAGACAATAGAGTAGTGAGGTGGGTTGCAAACTGGCTTAAAGAGAGAAGCCAGAGAGTGGTGGTCAATGGTGCGGAGTCCAGTTGGAGGCCAGTATCTAGTGGAGTGCCTCAGGGGCCAATATTATTCAATATATTCATTAATGATTTAGACGAGGGAATTGAGTGTACTATCAGCAAGTTTGCTGATGACACTAAGCTGGGAGGAGTGGCTGACACGCCAGAAGGCTGTGCTGCCATCCAGCGGGACCTGGACAGGCTGGAGAGTTGGGCGGGGGATAACCTGATGAAATTTAACAAGGGAAAGTGTAGAGTCCTGCATCTGGGCAGGAACAACCCCAGGTTCCAGTATAGGTTGGGAAATTACATATTAGAGAGCAGTGTAGGGGAAAGGGACCTGGGGGTCCTGGTGGACAGCAGGATGACCATGAGCCAGCACTGTGCCCTTGTGGCCAGGAAGGCCAATGGCATCTTCGGGTGTATTACAAGGGGGGTGGTCAGTAGATCAAGAGAGGTCCTCCTTCCCTTCTACTCCGCCCTGGTGAGACCCCATCTGGAATATTGTGTCCAGTTCTGGGCCCCTCAGTTCAAGAAGGACAGGGAACTGCTGGAGAGGGTCCAGCGTAGGGCAACAAAGATGATTAAGGGAGTGGAGCACCTCCCTTATGAAGAAAGGCTGTGGGAGCTGGGTCTCTTTAGTTTGGAGAAGAGGAGACTGAGGGGTGACCTTATTAATGTTTATAAATATATAAAGGGTGAGTGCCACGAGGATGGAGCCAGGCTCTTCTCAGTGGCAAACAATGACAGGACAAGGGGTAATGGGATCAAGCTGGAACACAAGAGGTTCCACTTAAATTTGAGAAAGAACTTCTTCTCAGTGAGGGTGACAGAGCACTGGAACAGGCTGCCCAGGGAGGTTGTGGAGTCTCCTTCCCTGGAGACATTCAAAGCCCGCCTGGACACATTCCTGTGCGACCTCTCCTAGGCATTCCTGCTCCAGCAGGGGGATTGGACTAGATGATCTTTCGAGGTCCCTTCCAATCCCAAACATACTGTGATACTGTGATACATAGTATTAGTATACAAGCAGTTAATTCTTTGACTCATCACTGCAGCAGTTTACAAACTAACTTTTAGTGCAAATCAAACTGCAAAATGCCTTCTTTTGTATTGGGGCTGCTTCTTCTTCAGCTGTCAGGAATGCTTCCCTGGCTTCAGTGGGATACAGGTAGCATCACCCAAGACAAAGAGTCAGCTCTGAGGATTATGGAGGGCCCAAGGTAGTTTCAACATCCATTGCTAAAGGATGGTTCCACTTGTCTCAGTGATGATTAGCGCTGGTCAGGTCTGACTGAGCAAGCACAGGGTATATGTATTCCTATTTTGCAGGTGGGTTTTTGGTGTAAAGGGGAGAGACAAGAGGGTGTCAGAAACAAAGAGGCAGGTGAGAAAGGGGCCATGAGGTGAACGGCTCCCTATACTTCCCTCATACACAAACCAACTCCAGCCACTGGTTATAAACTGACCTGCACCACTGACTACAGGATGATGCTCTGTGAGGCACCCAATAGACTCTTCCTGAAGATCTAAGTCTTCTTAGAAAAGCCCTATCAAGGGCCTTAATCTAACCTGCTATGCCTATACCAACCAGCTTATGTTGGTCAAGGGGAAAGTAAACTTTGGTTCTGTTTATGAGCTGAGTGCAAATACAGAGGAAAAATGGTCCTGGACCAGAGAAGAGTCTGAGAATATGGTGGCAGCTGATCTGGTTCAAGAGGGAGCACAGCCTGGACACATTTTTTGCTTGCTTCAGAACTGCTTGAAAAACATTGTAACATTTATTTTAAAAATAAATTTTCTTCAGGAAAAAAAAATCCTACCCATCAGCATATTTGAAAGCAACATTTGTTCAAGACACTTGTGCCATTAATCTACTGAAAAAGCACAAATAAGAAATGTAGCTTAGCAGAAGGCCTCCCAGGACTCTCGGACTGGATCAGCCTTTACCTTGCCCTTTGCAAACAAAGGTTACGCCTCTATGCTTCAAAGGTTGCCAGAATTGTAAATATAGGCTATAGCACTAAAGGAATCACTTCAGTCACCAACTCCAACACTTGAACTCATGGGAGAGTAATTAAAAACATGTTTATAAACCTACCAAACTCTGCTTTAAAAGGTAAATTCTTGTTGTCAGCTATGATGCCATAATAAGGCTGAATCTGGAGGCATTTTTTTAGTCATTAACTATTTTCCCCAACAAGTTAAACATTGAAATAAGTATTTCTGTATTCATGGCAGTGACAGGTGCTAGTCTTAGAGAAAAGTGGCTGCTTTTGACAGCCGGCGTGGGGACACAGCCTCAGAAATCGTCCAACGACTAAACGTCCTGGTGCAGAATGAGCTAAAGAGGGAAATTACAGTTTAAACATTAAACATGTTGCTTAGCTATTAAACAATTAGACTGCTCTAATCCTTGAGAGATGGAGACTAGTCTGTCATCTCTGGTTCTGGGTTTCCAGCAAATGTGCCCAACAATGTCATTTTCCACTAATGCTCAGATCACCCAGGACAAAAGTAATGAAAGAATGGAAAAACAGCACAAGCCCCCTCTGGGCAGCTCCTCTCGATTTTGCCTGTCTTATGAACAGAAGAAGTGCACTTTACTTTCAAGTAATGGCAAAAATTAACTTCATGGGTTATTAGCGTTCTTGGGTTTTAAATGACTCTCTGGAGCCAGAAACATCACTTAGCCCTCCTGTAGTGGCTGAAAGCAGGTCCCTTTTTTGCTCTTGAGGATGATATTTAATGCTGATGCCTTGCAGCACTGCAAAAACCTCTCTGTTATTTGGTATGAGGTATAAAATGCTCCCCCAGAGCTTCCTGGCTGAACGTGCTAGAGATGCTTACTCATGGTGAGCAGAAGTGCCTGTGTACACACCAGCAGCTGCGGAAGGCCTTAGGAGAAGTCTTTGGGAGGGTGTTCACAGGGGTGCAATTACTGTGATACCCAGATTAGCTCTGGCTCTGGGGAGGTGGTTGCCCATAATCCTCAGAAGCACCAGCACGTTGCTCCCTCAGGGCTTCACTTTGTAATAACTGCGCCCGATGCTGCGGCGCAGCAGCTCCTTCCTGCGTGAGGCCTCTGGGGAGCCCAAAAAAGCAGAGTTCATCACTCTGAATTCAGCACTGGCCATCTCCACTCTGCACCACAACCTCACGCTCAGCTGCTGCTTTGTTCATGGGGCTGCTTTTGAAGTTTAAAAAAATAGCTCTGCTCCTTCCTTCATGCTTCGTGCTTGTAGTCGTGTGGCCTTCTGCTCCTGCCATTCCTCAAGTTCTGGAAAATTAGGTGGCTACCAGTACCTGTGCCCTTTCTCAACCCTTTCCAATTTAAAAACTGAGTTGTGCAGACACGACAGTTAATGTCGTAAGGGCCTTAAAACGGCTTATCAAAGTTCAGACCTGTGCAAGTAAATTGCTGCCATTAAAGTGCCCATATTAGGAAGGTATTATGCCTCTGGTTTATGGGGACGGTTGCTAAGCAGCCCTGGAAAAGGCTGTGGAAAAACACATCCTCAATGGAATATTGATTTTACGTAATAAATCACTCGATAGTTGAGATATTCTTTCACTAATGAATGGATTTAGAAACAGAATTACACCGTCAAGGCTCTCATGACATAGCTCTCATAAAAAGGATCCAGCCTTTAATGGAAGAGAGACTTTGAGAAATGTTTGCTAGCATAATGCACACAGGTGAGCACCCAGCTCCCCACCCAAAGAAAAGAATTCTCAGTCAAGCACATTTGTATTTTATAATCCTTAAATCTCTACTGGAGCTATTTCTGAATAAGTAAAAAAAGGTCTATGTCACCTCTTTGGTGTCTGTTCTCCCTTAGTTCTTTGAACATCCTCATTACAGGTACCATGGGCACAGGTTTTTACCACGTTACTCTGATTCCCACGCAGCTGCAGATGTCACACTTTCTTCTTTGTTCTAATGGAAATACTCAAATTAAAAAAAAAAAAAAAAACCAAACAAAATTAGTAACACACTGATGTATTTCAGCAATTTGGTCTGTTTTTATGTCTCCATTGCTATACTTTTGGGAAAAATTGGAGAAAACCATTTTTCTGTTTTAGAGAAGTGGTTAGGAAGAAGGGTGAAATTTCTACTTTTCTTCTGAACTGGGAACACAGATTTTTACAATACTTCTATGTGGACTGTGTAAGAGAAAATTTAAAAAGTATACAACCTTAAACTTCCTCTACACAGATTTAATTTGCATCAAAATAAAATAACAGCAGTAGAATATAATGAATTTTTTAATCTTCTGAAAATGTCTGTCAAACTAAAATAGCAATGAAAATATTTGGGATTTTTCCCCCAACGATTTTGGTTGTTTGATCATACTTATTTACTAGAGAACACCTACAACACAGCTCATAGAAGATCCAGTTATTGAAGTAGTCACAATAACATTTTCCAGAAAGGCTTCTTTGATATCAAAGAGAGGTCAGAAAATGAGGTATGAAAATATGATCTCATAAGTTTTAGGGAATGCCTAAAAATGGAGCTACATTTATAATACAGTGAAAATTCTCATTTGTTCAAATTTTTTTGTTTGTTTGTTTGCTTGTTTGTTTGTTTTTTATCGTGAGAGTTTTGATAACAGCAGTAACGATAGATCTTTTCCTACAATATAGGTAAAGCTGGATGAATAGTAACAGATGACTTACAACCCTGTAACTCAAAGCTGTGCCTACAGCAAAAAAGTCTTAATGCCTACTACAGCAAAAGTAAAACTAAACTGTCGTAACACCTGTATGAACCACCTATAGCAAACCTGCACGATGTGTCTACAAAAGCCTTTCCCAAATGGCACACCGTGGGCAGCCTGAGCAGCTCCTTGCTCTGGCAGTAATTTCTAGTAGTAATCAATAAATGGATTTAAAAGGTAAACAAACTGAATTATGTGAGTTATCATCTGGATGTATAAAATAGCATGCACTCTGTCACGTGAAATGCTGTTAGCACTGTATCTGGGAAAACAGATAATGCCTGTGAGCAGAATTACAGAGATGAAAGTACGCCTGGCTGCAGATGGCACGACATGGTGCAGGCAGCGAGGCAGCAGTGGGAGCATTGCAGGAAGGTCCTCTATGGATCAGTTGCAACCAGGCAAGTGCGGCGTACGTGCTTTCTGTTTGTGCTATCATTGAAATGGTGCGGAGCGACCCGACAGAAAATTGTTCTGAAGTAGGAGCAGATGCATTGAGCTGTCAGGGGCAGAGCCATGACGAGACACCGTGGCGCCAGGGACACACCTTCACGTCTCCTCTATCACCCTCTCTGGCTGAGAGGACCCCCCTCCTCCCCTTCCCTGGGCAGCTTTGAAACTCAGGACTATTTTTCTCCAAATGGTGATGTCCCTGACCATGCCCTCAGAAGGAGCTGCGTATTGTGCAGATACGAGCAGGGTTGGGCACAAGGTGAGCGATGGTGAAGAGCAGTGAAGCTATTGCTGCTGTTTCATGTAGCCTGGGTGAAGCAGAGATAATAGGAATATCATATCCACTCTGCTGTCCCAGGCAAAGCTTTGTCTGGGATTAAGGACCTTCCACTGATGGTGAAACCCTTCGGCATCTGTGGGACCAGCTGGACAGGGCTGGTAGCAATGAAAAGCAGCACGTGCTGCAAATACTGAAATTCCACAAGACCTTCAGCTCCTTACACTGTGCTGAGCTTCACTGAGTCTATTTCAACAAGCTCCAAAGTCAAATATGGTCCATTTCCCTGCTGTATCATGCTATCGCGTAAAGGCAATTCCTATTCAAATGTTGGATATTCTCATCTATACACTCCATACATAAAACAGATTATTTTGGTGTAACAATAGGCATTATCAACTCAAGTGACTAATCTCAACTCTTTGCTTTCCCAGGTTTTTTTTCCTTCTTTTCCCATTTACTTCTCATTTTCATAATATTATTGAAAAACAAAAAAACACAAAATAAAGAAAGAAAACCAAACCAAACCAACCAGCCAAAACCCACCAAAAACCCCTAGTAACCAGACCCCCAGCAGTGTCTAAGCTAGAAGGATTTCTGTCATGTGTGCCATTTCATTTTTGGAGAGGAGGAAGGTAAGAGGACAAATAATGGCAAATATGTGGATGGTGCCCCAAGGAAGGGTCCATATTTGTGTGTCTGGGAGAAACTTTGTGGCTGTAAAGGCATGACCTGCGTGCCAAAGCATTGCTCTGTCTCTGCCTGTCCATAGCAGCCAGGCTCTGTCATCCCTCAGTGCCTGTAATCAAAAGGGCAACAATGAAGCACGTTTTCCATGAGAAAGGACCTTCCTTGACTTTCTCATGCCTCCACACCTTCCTACCCAACGTCTTCCTTCCTCTCCTGTGGCAAACTGAAAATCCTCAGCCAGCTGTTCACGATTTCCAGACCCCCATGGAGCTATTGTACGGTGGTCTGGTTCACTGCTCTACAGCATGTTTCTGCTGTGACTATTGAATGAGGATATGATCCCCAGCATATAAGGGGGTTATGAGGTGATATTAAAGAAAAAAGATGATCAGGTAGTATATAAACTATACTGTCAATAACCTTGGCCAGCTGCCTCTTCCCAGTGCTTTTTCATTGACATTATTGAAGATAATTCTCAGTCCCATGCAATGTCCTGAAGGCACAGGCCAGGTAATTAGGGAGTATCTGTAACATTGCTCTTAGGAGTGCAGGTATTGACAGTTTCATAACTGTATATTTCAGAAAGGCTTTCTTCATCTGCAGAAGAGGTCATAAAATGAGACATACAAGTACAATTACAGATCTTTCAATTTTAGACTGAATCAAAATTATGATTTTCAGGCTGATTTGCATGTGAGAGGTAACACTCTCTTTCACCTGAAGGTTAGACTTCTCTTCTTAGGAATCATCTTTTGACAGGGACCAGGAGATTTAGGAGTGATGGAACATTTTCTTTTTGTATTTTTTTCCCTATAATGGAAATGTCCTCAGAATTGGCAATATTCAGCTGTTTCTCTTATTTCAGAGAATCTTACATAACAAATAAAAGGACCTATGAAGATATGATATGGAGATAGAGGGTTAGAGTGTGTATACAGTGGTTAGGTATTCAAGACAGTTTTTCTGGCTGAATTTTAGATATAATAATGAAAAAAACTTTTGCTAGTGTCATGGTTTAAAATTTATCATTAAAACCGTAGCCTTAGTGCCCTATTTTCAGCTTGTGGGAGTAAATGACAAATAGGAATACTCACCTAATTGATTCTAACCTTTAACTCCCTACGGTTAAAAGAAATGGTAGCAACTGCTTCCTTTTTGCCATTTGGGGAAAAAAAAAGAAGAGCTCTTACTACCTGCTTTAGTTTAATCTGAAGTCAGGAAACACATGCTTTGCTATAAAGGCAGGGCGAATGGTGTGCTATGAAGATTTTATGAGTTTGAGCTTTGGCATACTGTCTTACTCACAAGTGGTGAAGTCATAAGCAAATCATGGCAGAGATTCCATTATTTCAGGAAATACAGAAAGCTGGTGTTCGGCAATATCTGACGGAATCAGATCCCAGTGCCTTCAGGAACAGGATTTTGCCAATCACATGCTCAATATCAGCAACGTACACTCACACAAACACACATGTAGATACATTATTAATTATATATTTATATACATATATATCGGAATGCATGCGTGAGCACCAATATATGTTCATAGTGTGTTATTTTAACTGTCTGAATCAACTGAATGTACATCTCTTAATTAATAGGAACAGAACTGTGCCTATTACGTATTTGATGGGGGTAGCGTATAGATAATACATATTGATACTTTTTATATATTATATATGCTATATAAAATACTATATACTAGATGTATTTATATAGCATATATTGTACGGTATATATTATAACATGTGTATACATATATATGAACCTATATATGTATACAGAGTGTGTTCTTTTAACTCTCTACATTAACATAATATAAGTCTTGATTAGAAGAAAGAGAATGTTGGCTTTCGTGTAGTTGGTAGAAGCACCTTGCCTGTATTTGGTAATAGGAACATATATATGTACATATACATACACACACATGTATGTATACATACACAGAACTTATTAAAATATATATGCACACATATGCACATTCTCATGTATATATTAATATACACATTTGGGGTTGTGTATATACATATACAGACATACTTATATCTGAATTACTTCTAGTAATGTAATGTTTATGTATATGTAGGCGTGTACATATCCATGTATGTTTATAGAGCGTGTCAAATCTCTAAATTAGTTTGTATGAATACATACATATATATATATATACATATATATATATATATATTTGCATGTGCGTTTATACGACTGCATACAGATCTCTTTTAAAGCACTTTAGAGCTAACAACACACTTCGGCTTCGTCTATGCCTTTGCAAGCCCGTTCTCTTTCGCGGAGACTGGGGAGCAGGAATTGGTGCTTGTGTGCCTGACCACGCCGGTACTACGCCGCACCGCACGCCGCTGTCAAGCAGCTCCGCATCCCGTCCCAGCGGCTGGGATCCGGCTCCCGCTCGGGTGCTCCCGTGGCGTCCGACAGCGATCGCCCGGCCCGGGGGCGCGGGGGCGGCCGGCTGCGGCGGGGCGAGCCCGCGGCTTTGCCCCGCGGAGGCGGCCCCGGGGGCGGCCCGGGGAGAGAGGGGAGCCGCTGCCGGCCGGCGGCGCCGGGCCGGGACTCGCCCAGTCACCGGGGAGGAGGCGGAGCCGGCGGGGCCGCGGCGGCGGCAGGTGCCCGCGGCAGGGGGATGGTGGCGGCGGCGGCCAGAGCGGGGCCGTAGGGCAGCAGCGCACCGGACCGGGAGCGGGGACGCCATGGGCAGCCGCGGCGACCCCCGGCGTCCTGCTACGCCTCTGCTGCCAGTGCTGCTGGCCGTACTGTTGCCGGTGCTGGCCGTGCTGGCGGCCGGGACGGCGGAGGCGCGGGCCACCTCTGAGACCCAGCCGTCCAGCGCCTCGGCGATGGGCACCGGCACCCCGCCGAGCCCCAGCGGCACCGCGTTCGAGGAGACGCGGCTCCACGTCTTTACCCTGGACTACCCCCACGTGCAAATCCCCTTCGAGATCACCCTCTGGATCCTGCTGGCTTCCCTCGCCAAGATCGGTGAGCAGGGCCGTCGGGCGACCCTCCCTCCCTCCCTCTGCCTTCCCGGGCCGCCCGCTCCCCCGGGCAGCCGGGCTGGGGCCCTTCGCGGGCTGCGGCGGGGGAGCGGCTGTGGGGGCAGCCGGTGGCTGATGCTCTTTGGCGGGGCGGGGTGCCCGGCGGTGATTTGAGTGGCAGAAGATGGGGTTTTCTCGGTTAGGAAAAGTGCGGAGGAGGAAGGAATTGACCTCCAGCCCCCTGCAGCAAGGCGTGAACCTCAGGCTATGAGGACTGTAAAACCCAGAGTTCACCCAGGGCGCGACTGGCTGTTCCTTGATCGCCCTGCTGTCATTTGAGCGCTATCTTCTTAAAATAACGCCACATATAATGACAGCTTCAGAACAGAACAACAGATCGATGGAAAGCAGATATTTATGAGGGGAGAGTAAGCTGCCTCCTTGTACTTTCCCACCATTCACTTGTGTCCCGAGAAAGATAAAAAAGACAGCACTGAATGAGTAAGAAAGGCCACCTCTTCCCTCATGTGGAAAATATTTGTATTGCATAGTTTCACTGTGTTTTGTGTAGCTTATATATAATGCTTTTAATTAGCTTTCTGTGTCCCAAACAGAAAAACAAATACACTATAATAAACTGAAGAATGTCAGGTACAGGTGTACTAGAGAGCTATTTAATAATCAGTAAATCTCCATAAATTATGAACTTTGTATCTTCTTACCTAGAAGATAATCATAATGTAAGGAACAACGACAGAAGTTTACTCATACTCCAGGTGTTTGATTCAGAACTCTGATTTAGCAGCACAGATTTCCATTAAAAACTATGATCATACTCATTTTGATAAAATATTTTGATAAAACCTAAAACTTTGGCTTCTGCTTGTGACATTAAAATAGACTGTGTCACATTCTGGCTAGTGATCAGGTAATTAGGATTCTGCAAAAACAAAAAATTGCACTCATCTCCTGCCATGGCTAGTGTTATAGTTGGGAGCCTGATCCTCTGCTCAAGAAACTTGCTATGGCTTCATTATTTCTGCAGAAATATTGTATGTTGCATCCATTAAGGATGCGTGTATCTTGATGCATGTATCTTAATGCATTAAAGATGAATGCTTATCTTGAGTATGTATTTAAGTGTTTGCAGAATCAGGACAGAGTTCAAATATGATACACCCAAGTATGTAATAAACTATAATAGCCAGAAAATCTGGAGTTTGGTAGAGAATTTATTTCAGACAGTTGAGTATTGTAAAATTGCTCTGGCTTCTGAGTTTAGATACATCAAGAACTCTTGAATAAGCTAAGACTGGTGAAAAAGTTTCTGTTTTATTAAAGACTACAGGGAAGCTGTTTGGAACACGTAAACACATACATCATAATATATCATTTCTGTAGGACTTCACATTCTGACTATCATACAAGTAAAAAAAAGAAAAAAAGTGACTTGACTACTTTAGTTTTCCAAGCTGATTGCAGTACAATTAGCAAGCAAACAGTATAGATGAGGAGAAATGCATATAATTTTTAAAACACATCAGTTACACCAAACGAGAGCTGGTGTGGCTAATCTAGGGCATTACCTCTGCTGTTCTAAGCGTGTGTGCACTAAGCAATGAGGGCCGGATCCAGGAGAGGCCCTGGGTGTGGCGGTCCTCAGCTTTGCCACACCTATCGACAGGCGCCCTGACTCCGGGACTGGAATTAGGAACATCCAGTTCTTGCTCTTGGAGCTCCGTCTGTGCTTCCTTATCCAGTGAGTGCATCAGGTAAACCTTCCCAGGACAGACTCCCATCTCTTTTAAGTCACAATCCCACGGCATTAATTTTTCCCTCACTTGTGCCTTCTTTTATGTTGAAGGTAGCCCAGATTGGCAGAGTTCTCTAACCACTGAGATACAGAAATGTCAGCTCTGCTACATCCTACTGTGTTACTAAGAGTGGGCCATGTGTTTCATTTCAAAGGGATGAAGAGTGGTTTTCCAGCTCATCTCACTGCCTGTAGCCCCAAGATCATCCCTGTGAGAGCAGAGGCTCCCCAGTGCATTCCTTTCCCCAGGTTTTCCTGCTGAGCAGCGCAGGCATCTCTCCGCTGTCACGCCAGGCACCTTGAGATTCATGCACTGCCCAGGAAACTTTGGTGCTTAATCTGGCATCGCAAATTCCTTTCTGGGGCTCGGCACCGAATGCTTACGCTTGGCACTGCCAAGTAGCAAACCTTTATGAACTGAGCCCTAAGGTCTTCTCAGCTGCAAGGAGCTCAGAAGATAGAGTCGCATTTAATAACGGTGCTTAGAATGTTTGAAGGATCCCAAAGACAACTGTATTGCAGCACCTGCTTATCACTTGACTGGAACCTTTTTGCACAAATGTGTTTTTTTACAGAAGTGAAGTTTCACTGAAGTTGAAGGGTTTTAGCACCTGAAAGGTGTCCCAGATACTAGCTGTGAATGTGTCATCATAAGCTAGGTTTAGAGAGAGCAAAAATGGCAGCATGAAAAAGGAAAATCGGAAGTGGTCAAGTTGCCAGCTTGAACATTTTGACAAATTACATTTTCACAAAGGCATTAGAAACTTGGTGCTTTTTATTGCAGCAGAGAACTAGGGCATATTTAGAAATTTAAGAAGTTGCCTTGAGCAGCATTGTTATTTTCTGGCTACCTCTACTTATGTAACATCTTGGCTGGTGATACCATATATAAGGTATGTTACTTACATGCAGATGGACTCCACCAGTATATTAGGTAGGACCCAGTGCACCCGAAGTATGCTGCAGTCTCTGGTTAGTGAGGCTAGTCTATTTATCTCCCAGTTCTGCCAAATTCCTGTGCTACTAGACCTACAAAATGTTGTCTAGCCCATCCAGATTGCCATTACTTCTACATTTAATCACAAATGCACAATTAGATGTGCTTCTGAGAACAGAGCTGAAAACCTTCCAACACTTCTCTCCTGAAAAAAATAGTTTAAGTTGTCCAGAGGGCCCTTGGAAAGCTCAGGTATAAGTACACATCTCAGTGGCATTTCCATCATCAAAGAGCACTGGATTTCACCCAAGAAATAGGAAACCAGGACTCTAAGGACTTTCAGCTTGAAAAATACTGAACTTGTACTTTAGGCAAGTGTCCTAATGCCCAGTAGCCTGAGGGTAAACACCATCTTTGCTGTTGAAGCTGGGTCACTGCATAGTCAGGAGCCCAAGAACAGGGACAGAGGAGGAGAAAGTACCTCTGGTCCCGGGTTTAGCATAAAAGTCCAAGCATTCATGTACTGTAGGGGATCTTCTCCCAGGGTGTACCTGCCCATGTGGCTGTTGGTCCATCAGAGCAGGGCAGATGTCCCTCATACTGCAGGGCACCTGCACCTGATGTGATATGCACTGGATCCTAAATCCTAGCTGCCTGCTTTTAAATGGGGAACCACAACCTGTCCTTGATCAGTTCTGAATGTCTTTCATGGAGGCAGGCAGTCTTTTGGGAGTTTTGATGCTGTTGACATGGATAAAAAGCACATTTAACTTAGTGGCAGCTTTTCCATTACCTTAAAGGGTGAGAAGGGGTCCCAAAAGCTCTGAGAGGTATGGATTTTTTAAAGAGGGACTTGTAAAGACGAAAAGTCAAAGGTTTTTCTTTCGTATTCACAATAGACATTTCATTGCGATTGCATTACAACTGGTTGGAATGGTTTTGTTTTCATTACAAGCTGAGTTACTGCATAGTCAGGAGCTCAAGAACAATGTTAAAATTACCCTACCCTCCAATTTTTACTGGGAAAATGATTTTGGATACTTGTAAAAACTTTTCTTTTAGCAAAACCTTACTCAGGGGGAAGTTAATCACTGTATTGGAAATTTTGGCATCCCACCACAGCAGAAACTAAGACAAATCATAAAAGGTTTGTGTGGAAGTGGCTGAAAGGTGAAGAGTTAAGTCTCCAACCACAAATTTTTGTGTTTCCAGGGTCATTACCTGTTCTGCCAATGTAGGATATTGGTGATTCTGGTTTTGAGGAATGACAGTGAATTTGACATTCCCAACGAGCCACATAGGCTGTGTTTATAAATATTAAAAAGCAGTCTGAATCCACCCAGAAAGGAAAAAAAAAATGCAGCTTGAGCTGCTTACTTTTAAAAATATTTTTAATAGTTATAGAACATATAGTAAGTATATATACAGAAGTAAAAAATATGTAGAGTAAAACAGCTTTCTCCTTGGTCCTTCTTAACCATTTATTTTTCCTAACTGTAAGTTCAGGCTTTCTTTTACCTGGAAAAAATCTATCATGAAAGGCAAATTAACAAAATCAGTGTTACAAGAGACAGAAGCCTGACATTGGGAAACTGGATGTGAACTATGCCAAGATTGCACTAGTTTAACTGTTTCAACTACAGGTGTGATTTTTACTGAAATAGTTTTACTGAAATAGATGCCCGTTATTACCACACCCAGTGTTTCCATGCAGCTCTCATTTAAAATAATTTAAATGCTTTTTAGTTAGGCAGGAATTGTGGGATCTTGTGGGTGTGGATAGTTTTCTATATAATTATGTGGGCCAAATATAGATAAGGAGGAGCCTGGAAAAGATTGGCATCGTCAAGACCTGGAATGTGACCTTGGTTCGTAAGGTTGATTGTTCCATTGGATTGGCCAGAGTAAGCTCCTTCAAAACTTTTCCCATTCATTTCCAAAATCATCCTCAAACAGTCAACTTTTAAAAGTAACAGGAATCTGTAAATCAGAACTGCATGGCTTGGAGAGTTTTAGTAGGCTATGGAACATTCAACCATTAAGTCCTCATTCAGAACCTTTTTCTAAGCTTTTGTTTCAGTATTGTGCACGGATTTTTATGAGAGATTCCTGACACTACCACAATTCATATAATACAGAGCACGAGCATAATAATACAGGTTACAGCTATTGTCACCTTATGGAAAATATGTTAATTCTTGTGAAATTAAATTGGAGGCTCTGCTAAAATTAAAATAATAATTTTGTCTGTAAATGCTTCCTCGTGGTCACTGGGGAAGTGACCGTGGGTGACTGGATGCGGGTCACATGTTCTAGTTCCCCTCCATAGACCTGAGACTCTAAAAGACATCTAAAAATAAAATGAATGTATTCATTAAGCTCTTTTGTGAAGCTGTGCATGGAGGAAGGGGTGATTAGTATGATTTTTTTTTCTCTATCTAGATGTTATTTGCCTTAGTAAAGTGTTTGGATTGTGTTTTCAGAGGATTCCACGTCACAAAAACCCTCATGCTTTCACAAACAGAAACCTTGCACATGGTTGCTCCAGCCAGCCTAGCTATTAGCTGGAACATCTCACTATTAAATTAACTCTCCACCAAATTATCTTAATTAACTGCCCTAGCTGACAAATTTGCCTTGACCTGTTATGGTGGTTCAGCTAAGTCTTTGCAATGAAAATGAAATTGCCCTGTGATTGTTGTTTGTTTACTATAGAAACTAAGATAACAGAATCTAGACTAATTGTTTGGATTCAGTACAAATAACCATTTTACTTTCTTGTGTTTGAATTTCCTTTGAAGGCTTTCATCTCTATCACAAGTTGCCCTCAATAGTACCTGAAAGCTGTCTCCTCATTCTGGTTGGATTGCTTCTTGGTGGGATTATTTTTGGAGCAGAGGAGAAGTCCCCACCTGTAATGAACAGTGATGTTTTTTTCTTGTATCTTTTACCACCTATTGTACTCGACGCTGGATATTTTATGCCAACTCGTCTTTTCTTTGAGAACTTTGGTACCATATTCTGGTATGCCGTGGTGGGTACGCTCTGGAACGCCATTGGCATTGGAATTTCACTTTATGGAATTTGCCAGATCAGTGCATTTGGTTTGACTGATATCACATTGCTGCAGAATTTGCTCTTTGGCAGCCTCATTTCAGCTGTGGATCCTGTGGCGGTGTTAGCCGTTTTTGAAAACATTCATGTCAATGAGCAGCTTTACATCCTGGTGTTTGGAGAGTCTTTGCTGAATGATGCTATAACTGTGGTAAGTTACTTGATGAATGATGAGTTGATAAAAATGATAAATGATTGTTTGCATACCACTCCATTATATCTCTGTATCTGGTTATTACAGTTTGCTAATAGATGGAAGTCAAGCAGTGCTAATGTGTTTATGTAATACTCTGAACTTTAGATTTAGAAACTACCTCAGTGGTATCTTGCTACACCAGAGTAATGTGTAATGGTAGCATGTTTGCTCTAGGGATTGTACTACCTGATCTCTTCAGTTTCTGTATCTTTGAGTTCTGTTACTTCTGTAATCTGAAACTGGAGGTTTTCCTCACCTGCAGAAATGTCATTGGACAGGAGAGGGCAAAGGGCCAGTGTGGAGTGTCCCACAGTGTGTTCACAGGGAGAATGGGCAAATCACTGAGATGGCACAGGACTTGGCTGATGTGAGTCTTGTGCATGTGCCCAACCAGTTGGAGCTGCCCTGAGACCACCAATACATTTCTCCCAGGCTGCAGATGAGATAGGACCGATATTTGGAGGCAATAATTTCTAATCATTAACTAGCTGAACTGGGTTTCTGGTGCTGACCTGAGGACAGCAATCTGCAAATTCCATTAACACCCCCAGTGCCCCTTGTTTGCACCTGATGACACCATGTCTGGGACATTACTCCCATTTATCCATGCCTTACTTGAAATCCTGCCCATGCCAACTATGTCCTGGCATGCTTTCTGTTTTGTGAGACATGGAGGTCCAGTTTTTCATATGCCAGCAGGATCAGATAGATTCATAAATTGGGTCCGCACCTTCCCTGTCACTGACTTCTTATTCCTGTCCCATTCTATGCACCATTGTCCTCTGGTTTTCCTCTTTTCTAGGACTTTGCCTCACCTGCTTAGCACATGTACATCTTATCATTTAATCTGAGCCTTGGTCCTGATCCTTTCTTGCGTGTTCGTGGGAGTACTGTTGTGTTTTGTTTTTTCACTTATGCTCCATGCTTTACCAGATTCTGTTGCTATCCGGTCAGCTGAATCACATCCTCTTTTATGGGCTTGCCTTAAAGCCTAGCTTTTCTTATTATCTTACAGCTGATGCCTGCTGTTACTAAACTGGTACTTAAGCTAGTCCTGAAAAGAAGTGGGTGTAAATACTGAGTTTCAAAAGGCTTAGCAGTTCAGCCATGGCTGTGTCTATCTCTATTCACTTTTAGTAGCCACTCATGCAGTGGAATTCTTTCTACACAAGTTTTTTGTTTGTTTGTTTGTTTGTTTTTTGTTTGGGTTTTTGCTTGTTTGTTTGTTTTATTATTATTTGCTTGTTTGTTTGTTTTCTGGGGAAAAAGGTAGGTTTTATATTAATGTAAGCTGCTTCTTTTTTTTTTTTTTTATTTTTCCAACCAAAATCACTTTTTCCAGTCACAAAATCAATCACCTTCCCACTGGAGCAGCAGTTAACCCAGCAAGATTTGCTACAAAAAGCACTGCACCCCGATGGTAGAAGTATTCGCGTGTGCCATTGCCCAATGGCAAATTACTCCAAAATGCCATTTTTATAGCACTGGCATGGCAATTTAATAACCGTGATGCATGGCTTTTCTGTAGACGCCATTGTTGCCTCCTTTGGAGGTAATGCTTTCTCACAGCATGCCTGGCCAGATGCCCTAGCACAGGAAGTCTACTCTGAGTCACAGAATCATAGAGTCTGTAGGGCCAGCCCAGCATACACGCTGGTCATACATATATTCATGAAGGAGTGAAAGGAATTTAGAGTACCTTTGGTCTTACTTCCCAGCTATCACTTAAAGATAGCACTTGGCAAGAGAACAAGCAGTTTTCACATGCTAAGCATTGGTCTGCTAATGGTTCCTTTTTATGATTTTGCACACCTGCAATCATATGATTATACTTAAGACATGACCCAGGCTGTCACACAGATCCTCCATGGGGTGACCTTAGAGGACCTCACCTCCCCTGCCCATGGCAGTGCTGCTGGACCAGTCCTCGCTGTGGTGCTGCCCGGGTTCTGCACCTATTTGCTCAAAGATGATGTTTTGTAAATAGGATCTATTCCTCTGCCTTTGTTGGGTTACTGGGTGAGCTGATAAAACCAGCCAGCAGGAAGAGCTAAGCACCTTCCAGCTTTCGTTTGCTGGAGCCCTTGAGTCCCACCTACCCTAGCCGATGCCCCCAGTGCAGTGCAGGGACAAAGCTGTGAGGGGAGTTGAATGCAGACTGGCCATCCATGGAAGCTGCTTAATTCCTATGGCCACTGCAGTATCAAAAAGCCCAGGGGCTACACATGGGCAGTGCAGACACAGTGTGGCTTTAGTAAACATGCTTTGTAAGTACTTTAAGCCCTTTTTCCTGCTTTCGGCTTGCATTGCCTGGCTGCTTCTAACAAAAGTTTTTATTAGGATAGCAGTGTCATCTATGCTTTCCTTTTTCAGAAAACGTGCTACTACACCTTCATTTTAGATGCAAAGTGGGATGTGCTGTCTCAGGAATCTCAGCTCTGTTGCATTTCTCAGATGGTTCTTCATGCCTGGTAGTTTTTGTGATATGCCCATGCATTTGGATGATTGTTTTCCCTCACTGATGGAATTTTGGAGCTTGACTTTGGCTGAGGACAGTGTTTGCCAGTTGGCATCTTGTTCAGAGTTGGTCTTTTACTGAAAGATCAGGTCAGTGATGACTAGCACAAGTGATATTAAATCGCAAGGTCACAGTTGAAGTTTAGTGCTAACAGTTGAAATTCCAATTCTGGGCTTAAAATCACAAAGAAGGAGCCAGTGTCATTACAATAATATTATTCCCATGTTAGAAAACATCAGAGCGGTGCTCTGTATTCTGCTTCTACTGAAAACATTATTTTAGAGTGTTTTAAAGTAATTTCAGAATTAAACACTAATAACTGAGAACTGATGAAAATAGGCAATTAGTGTCTAGGAAGAACAGAGATACTCTGGGACAAGATTAAAAATTGATTGGTGACTAATATTCCTTGGTGTTATCTTCAGTGAGTTCAGCTGAAGGATGTTAAGTAAATGCAAATCTTGAACTTGAAAAAACCCCTGTTCTCATACCAAATGCATTACAAAATGTGACCAGAGTTGATGTTGTTTAACTCACCTGAAAGCTTAGAGAGAGCTGTAAAACTGAATTGCTGTAGAGTAAAAGGGTAGTGAACCTGATTTTTATCTCATTTGCAGCAGTGTAAATAAAGAACAATAGGAATGAGATTAAAATTGTGTTCATGACATTCTGTAGTCCTAGCTGCTGCTTCTACCATGGCGGTCTGGTTTTGATCTGAGGTACAAAGGAGAACATTGCTTTTCTTCTTTCAAATAACTTACGGTCAGATTTGAGATTTATGGGGATGTCTGTATGTGGAAACAACAGGCTCCATTCTGTTTGCAGGGTGGCTACTTCTCTGTGAGCATGAGGTGGCATTAGGGAAAGGTTATTGCTTGACAAGATCAAAATGTTATGCTTCTTTACAAGCAGTTCTCAGTGGCCTTACTTTGGAGACTTACCTTATATAAATTTATATAGTTACTTTTTAAAAATACAAGAAAGGCTATTTAGAACTCCAATTAAAGAAAATAATCATCTTCCCTAATACATACGAAGGGGCTATTGCCACATCAAATTCTGTAGATCTCTTGAAGACTAGCACAACTCTGGGGTAGTCACAAGTTTCATCCAGTGACTCAGGGGAACTCCTCTCCTTGCAAACACAAATCAACAGTATTTTTTCTTCACTCTGTGATTCACGGAGTCCTATGAGTCTGTGGACTGAGAGGTCCTTGTAAAGTGAATCATCAAAGGCACACGTATTGTCAATAGGCTTAATTCTGGTGTACTTCATGCAAATCCATCAGGTCCATAATTAAAAACAGGTTGAAAAACAGTGGAGCCTATGACATTATTTTCTTGTCCTGCACAGGACATAGTAACAAGGAACAGTGCCAAAACTTTGGGAATCTGCATCAGAGTAGCAAGATTAAGTGGTTTGTCCAGGTGGAAAAGGACACTTTTCCTAAGTGGACTCATCTGAGGGCATAATTTGTGTCAAATCAATAGTTCATGCTCCTGCTCTTTTTCTGTTTGTTGCTTTGTAATGAAAATTTTTGGGGACCATGATAGGTTTGATTTAACCTTCTTGTTTCATGCTTGCCCTAGAATATGTTTTTTTCTTTTCTTTCTCAGTTCTTTCCTCTCACTTAACCCGAAGGACCCATAATAGGCCGTGTTTTTGCATTATTCTATAGTGAGAACGTTTGTTTCTGTAAGACCTATCAAATTTTGGCCAAGAAGAGCTGTACAAATTACTTTCTGACAAGTGTGAGAGAACAAGACTGCTAACATGGCAAATCCCTCCCAGTCACGATTCAAACACCTACGTTCTGTTTCCTGTGTAAAACAAGGCTCTTTGACTAAGAAAATATGATAATCACATTGGCCCAATTTATTTTGGAGGGTGGTTATAAATACTTTGGAAATTAAACTGGACAAACACATGGTAATGGATCTTTTAATGGGAATTAAATCCAAATCTCTAGAATTAATCTAAAGTTTGAAAAGTCTTCAAGTCATTGGATTCCTAATGGTTAGTAAGTCAGAGAAAGAGTACTTAATGAATGGCACATTTCTTGGACTTCTTGGAGTCTCTCCACTTTCTGCCCTACCCTATGCCAGATGGATCTATGGTCTAATTCAGTACTGCAACTCTTGATGTCTTCTGTAGATCAAACACATTTGAAAATAATGTGACTTTTCATTGATTATGAAACTGTTTTTTTTTCTTCTTTTTTTAAAAAAAAATTTGATTCTTAGGAAAATATGAAATGGCCATTTATGGAGAAATTAGAAGCTCTCCAATTAATTGAATTTAAAAAATATATATATATATATATATAAGATAGATCTATGATCCTCTCCTGCAGAATGGCATGGGTTAAGAAACCTGTCCCATATGCCAAAATGGGAAAAATTATATTTGCCCTTCTCTGTATATCTTCCTGATGTTTATAAATGACAAGTAATATACCAGAGGTAAATAACAGTGTATCTCAAAAGTGAGTTCAAGGTACATAGAGAAATTCAAAGTTCAGCATTTAAGCAGAGGAGCATAATGACATGAAGGGAAATAAGAACAGTTCAGAAACATAATGTGCTTTCTTTTTCTCATAGGTCCTGTACAATTTGTTCAAGTCTTTCTGCCAGATGCGCACAATTAAGGTTATTGACATATTCGCTGGGATTGCTAACTTCTTTATAGTGGGGATCGGTGGAGTATTGATTGGAATCCTTTTGGGATTTGTAGCAGCCTTTACCACCCGTTTCACCCATAAAATCCGAGTGATTGAGCCACTCTTTGTCTTCCTGTACAGTTACTTGTCATACATAACAGCTGAAATGTTTCATCTCTCGGGCATCATGGCGTAAGTACTCCAAACTTCAGTAATAATAGCACCCAAGTAAGAATGCCAAAGGAAATTGCAGCAAGGGTCAAATTTTGCAAACTTTGCCACATGGCATCGTTCCACTGTGTATGGCAGTGATACTGGCTTGAGGATTTCCGGCCTCTCCCGTCCTGCTTCCATCCCATCCTCTTGGCTTCCACCACACCAGCTGTGTCACTAAAACTGGTCATGGCATCACAACCATAAACCATGTCTTTGAAATGTTCCAAGTTAAAAATAATCCCTTGCATTTTTGTTGGGGTTATTTTTAACCCAGATCAGTTGGGTGACCTGTGTCCTCATGTGACCCTACAACTAGTCATAAGGGCATGGCTGAGGGGTGGCCCACAGTGATGCAGGGAGAACGGTGGCTGGGAGGGAGTGGGAGTGGTAGCTGGGAACTTCATGAACTGGCTTCACTTCCAATGCCAATATGTTGTGAAACTGCATCTTAACTCTTACTCATATGAGCAACCATTAAGCACCATTCAGTGAAGACAATGTATATATCATTGATGCAAACTCCTGCTGGATTACAAGCACAGTAAGGATTGGGTGAATGTAAAATTTGCAGAATCTAGTCCTATGCTAATATAACCGTTTAGTATCTTGCTATGTATGCCTGTGTGTTACAATGCTCTCTGTATACATCATTACGTATAAAATAATATTATTCTTCTCACTTCCAACAGATAAAAATATTTTCATTCCTGTTTTTTTACTCCTGGCCTTCAGTAGAGAGAGCACAGGCTCTCGCTTGATCCTGTTTATACTGTAACCACCTCAACTTTAGAAGGAACCTTTATGACATTTGATATACTTAAACAGTTTCTTCTGATTCTAAGTAAAATTTTTAAAGGACAATCTTCTTTAATGATTTTGTATTGTTCTAGTGGTAAATATGAGTCATTTGGGCATTAGGAGTATAGCTTTTTGTGGAAGCTTAGATGTTCCTTCTGAGTATCACTAATACTTGATAAAACTTCCTCTGATGATTATCTTTTAGGAAAATGAAGATAGGTTTGATATCATAGCCATGCCAGTACAAGGTTTTCTGGGGCTGGGAAGCAATTTACATCAAAACTGATAGCTGATGATTTCATTTCAGTATAAAAGTACAAATATGCCATGAAATGAGAGGGGTTAGTTCTTTAATATAAGTAAAGAGGTAAAGATTGCATGGATTTCTTTCTTTGATATGAGCCTAAATAAAGTAACATATGCATCCACTTTGACCGAGTTCGTAAATGTGCCATCTCTTTCCCTAGCTTCTATTCATAGCATTTGCGTGGTTTCTGGTTTCCTCCACTTCTTAAGTCAAATGTCCTTGACATCCTATGATCAAATACTTAAAGGGCTTCTAAATCAAAAATGTGCAGCTAAACTGTACATGGAAAAAATTATAGCAGTATGCATGAAAATACTGATTTGGAGAGTACTGGAATGGAAAGGGCACGGCGGGTCTGCTGGTGGGTCAGTGGACCCACCACATACCAGTGCCTGCCACCAGCACACCAGTGCTTCCTATGGCACTAACAACTTGTTACTTTTCATTTATAACAGTGGCCCCTGAGTGGGTCCAAAATGGCAGGGGAAACATTAAGTATTTTTTTTCCCTCCAACAGCACAACAGAAAATAAGTTATCTTTAAAATACCCTCTGTGTATGTTGACTCTAAATGTATTTTGTAACAGCTAAAGTAGATGGATGCATCTGTAATGCCAATGAGGAGCAGGAGGGGCTCTCTGCAGGCCTGTAGTGTCTCAGCTCTCATGAGGTGTAAAGCATGCCCCCTCCCAGCAGTGCTGCTGAGGATCTTATAGCTCCCATAATCTCCATATCCCCTTTGAGTAAACCTGTCCTGTGCTTTTCACATTTTGTTAGGCTTTGAACTGCAGAGAGTATTTTGTCGGTGTTACAGTGCAACATGCTCTGATACTGAGTTCCCTGATATTTTCTGCAACGAATGACTCATGGCAGGATTACCTGGATCTGACTTCAAAGTCAGCCCTCCTTTGAGCATGGAGTTGGACCAAATGACCTTGGAGTGTCCCTTATAACCTGGGTCATTTATTCATTATGTGCTTCTATGGCCATTTATAGCCCAGGCTATGGAGGAAAATTGCCTGATCTCCTCTTTTTCACCCATATCCACTTGAATCTGTTAAACTATTCATTCCCAGTTCCTTCATAAGCAGATTCTTAAAGACACTCAGCGAGACTTGAGGTTACATGCTGTACCATACTTTAGGCGAGGGAAATGAGCAGGAACGTACAGTGTTATCAATTAAATAAGATACATACACAAAGTGCAAGTAGGAATTCACTGGCAGAGGAATAGAAGGCAATGAAAGGTGCTTGTCCCTCTTCTGATAAGTCTGTGTACTCATTCTGGGGACAAATGATTCTTAAAATACCTGTGTATAACCCCTGCAGCGGGTTACCTGGCTGAAATAGCGAAGGGACTGAACCGCGTCCCTGTGAGCTGCAGCAAGAATGTCCTGTTCAGAAGGAAGCAGCTTCTACTGTAATGAGTGCCAGGCTTGAATCGGAAGCACGGGTGTAAAACGTACGGATGTGAATCTGAACTTTATTTGCTTCCTTCCATTTCTAGCTATAAAGCCGTATTTTCTGCTTACTAATTTCTCATAAAGGCTGTGAAGCAGCAGAACTATTAGTATGTGTTTCTCTTTTTTTGCAACAGTGAGCTAGCAGGCTGAAAGGAACAAACATTGAAACTACTGTAAATTTAGTAGGTCAAGGAAACTTGAGGATTGAACCCAGTGGCCTAGTTTATTGCAGTCATGACAGAAACCGTGCTGTTTGTACAGGAGGACTTTTATTCTTCAGAAGCACAGAAGTTTGCAGGTTAATTGTAATTAACTGTTTTTTTCCTCCCTTTCTTGAGCAAGACAGCTACCTTTGGTCACAGAAGTGGAAGCCAGAATTAATGCATGTGGATAAGAAATGTAAAATAAAACATACCTAAGCTTTTGCTCTGATTATTGTGATAGTAGAAGTTTAGTTTGGAAATAACATATAATGATATACATAAAATCTTGCATATTTAAAGAAACTGATTTTATGTTAGAAGCTAGCACTCTACTGCCGTATCATTTTCAAATTAAGGAGACTTCAACAGTTTTTTTTTTTTTCTGATGTAAATAAGTACTCTGAAGAGATACCAGATTTAGTGAGCTGTGATTAGCTGTGGAATATTACTTAGCTGAAGAGTGAAAAATAATGTACAGCACTATTTGTTATACTGGTGAATCAACTCATCAGTTAGTTGACACTAATTGAACGAATGCAAAATGTGACTGAAAATAAAATTAAGAGTGTCGTCCCTTTAAATTCTAGTGGTTAAGTATGGTAGGTGTTTTAAATTACAGCTTGCAAAGATCCTGATTAATCTGGTGACAGATTCTTATCAGACATCTATTTACAGCGTCTCCATTACCTCAGGATCCAAAAACAAACTGTGTCCTGTCCAGAGCGTGCTTCTCCACCACCCAAGCTGCAAGGCTTTCCTAAATGACTATAATAATGAAAACTATTTATTTTAAGAGGGTAGTAAATAGCATTGAGTGTATTGTTGTGACTTTGGTGCAGACTTGCCAGCCCTGATGCTTTGAGCAGAAAGCTGCATCTTTGAGACTCTGAAGGGACTGTGGCTCTGGAAATAGCTGTTTTGCAGCCTAACAACTGCGTTCTTCCTATATTGCGTTTGCTGCCCCTGCACTTGCCAGCTCTACTGATTTTGCTAGTGACTGGAAGTAGCTGGGGTGCATCGGACTTTTTGTACTTGTGCAGATAAGCAAGACATGCAGAGGAAAGCTGTCACAACCCATGACATGACCAGAGAGTGGCCTCTGTATTGTGAAGAGCTGGTTTGCCACTGACTATGAGAGTTCTGGAGCAGTGAAGGTATTAAGCAGACTTGAGATGCTTCGTCATGTATACTTTTGAGGTTGGTCACCAGAACTATGTGCAAACCGAAGAACCTGGGAATATTTGACAGTTTCTGGGCTTGGGCATGTGTCCCAGCCAAGTCATCCCTCCTTGTCAGGACAAACTCCATGCATGGCCCAAGTCCTCTCCCACTTTCTTCCTGAGATATGTAGGCACATATGTTTGTGTGAGCTATGACAAGTATCCAGTCTGGGCAACAGTAAGATCAGAACAAGAAGGAGAACTGTGAAGAGTATTGGCTGTCAGTGTTGGCAAAAATGCAGGACCTCTGTTGTCCCAACCACGTGCTCAAACTGGAAATGTTACTTAAACCTCTGAGTATTGCAGGGAGGAAGTTTGTGAGATCTGCATCATTTCTTCCACAGTAGATCCCATGTAACCATGATGAGCTCTGCTTCCCAGACAGTGTGCTTCTCTTGGACCACAGAGTATCTTTCTGTTCAAGACTGTGGTGAAATCAGCTGACAATGACGAGAGAGATGACAATTATGGCACTACTAAATGCAGATGGGGTTCTGGGATAAGCTTTCCTTCTTTGTAGTCTTTGTAGTCTTGGAGTCTGCTTAGGGTTAGAGCTAGTTTTTGCATGACAATGGCCATTTTATTTTGAGCTGACTAGTTCTGCTTCTCTATCGCCAAGTGCAGGTGAACAAAAGCGCTGGGTGAAGGCTAGGGTAGGTGCACTGCTTTGCTAGCAAAGCCTCTCCACTTGTATTTGTAAGCCACTACCTGCCCCACATCTGTCCCCACATCAGACCCTCTTCCTTGGGTTTTATTCAGCCTAATGTGCTTGCAGGAGTTGTGCTGCTTGACAGAGTTCAGCAAAGTACACTGTGTCCTCTCCCAGTGTCCACGTGTCCTCCCAGATTTGTCCCTCAGAAGTAATGCTGCCAGTCACATTGGGGTTGTGGATGTGTTGGTGAGGTCAGAGATCTACCATATTTCAGATCTTGGCTGTGGTCATCCAAAGTAGGCTGTGCTAGCTCCAAGTAAGATAAGGTAACATAACTTCAGGACAAAATTAACTTCAGTTAATGAAGAGAAAAATGTTCAGAGTTCGCCAGTGACTACAGCCTCAGCTACTGCTATGGACATCCTCTTGCAAAAAGCTAAGAAAGTTTACTATGCAAAAGTCCTTTTGATGTAACTGCTGCTTCTTTGATTCCTCGTTCTGTTTTGCAAAAAAAATTTTTAATCTGTTATTTTCTAAGAAAGAACCTAGTCATGCGTGTTCATAATGTCAGTGAGCTTTTTTTGAGCTCTCCCTAGGTCTGCTTTTCCATTCACACTCATGAACGGGAATGTTTGAGTTGTTCAGAGGTGGGGCTCTTGGCTTAAAGGCAGAAGGCTTTCTGTAGTGACATCTCCATAAGACATTGCACCATAGGCAATTGTACCGAGCAAGTGATGTACAGCCAGTTATGTCATTCTTTGTTCTTCTTCCTGCTGATTAAGAAGCTCTGTTTACTAACACAGGCTCAGAGCGTGAACACACAGGTGTACTTATGATAAGCCTTGTCTGTTCTCTCATGGATCAGCCTAGATGCCCATTTCATTCATTAGTAGGGGTTTTAAATGTGCAACTACACCATCATTTCTGGTGGTGTTTTTTTCTCCTATTCAGCCCGATGCACAGGCAAAGCAAGCAGTGGCCTAAAGTGGCAGAGGCTGACAAATTGTAGCCTTGCTGCTTTTTTGCCTGGAAAGAGGAGCTGGCTACTGTCACTGCCATTGAGGAGTGGAATGGTTTAGTGGGACAACTGCTGGTGAGAAGGGAGGGAAACCCTGCCCCAGAACATGCTGCTGCATCCTGTCTGATGTCCCTGAGCAGCAATAGAAGAGGCAATCCCTGTTTTCCAGGGCTGCCTCTGGCTCTCCTCAGCTCTCCTTCTTTCAAAATACAAAGTTTGAGTGACCCCTGCACAGATGATGTGGATTTAGTATGTGGCAAAATTCTCCATATATCGATGTCTTCTCAGAAAACTCCCCACTGTGGAAAAAAGTCTTATGCCCTAAACTTAGGTTCACCAAGTCTATACATTTGAGACTGGTTATGGAATAAGTTATGCTTTGTAGTTTGATGAGGACTATGGAAAAGAGAATAATATTCTGTAGAAATGAGAGACTAAAAAAACAGTCAAGCCAGTTAAATACAGGGTAATGTTTGTCTTTCAGGATTACAGCTTGTGCCATGACTATGAATAAATATGTGGAAGAAAATGTTTCTCAAAAATCCTATACGACAATAAAGTATTTCATGAAGATGCTGAGCAGTGTCAGTGAGACTTTAATCTTCATCTTCATGGGAGTGTCTACAGTTGGGAAGAACCATGAGTGGAACTGGGCCTTCGTTAGCTTCACCCTCCTTTTCTGTTTAATCTGGAGGGCACTGGGTAAGCAAGTCTTGGACTACATGTCAATATTCTTTGCAAGTTAAACTTTTAAACTCTTCTCAAGTAGAAAATGCCAAAATTTAGACAGAGTCATATCAGCTTGCAGCATGGTCTTCTTATTTGCAATGTGTCCTAGATAGCAGAGTCAGCTTCCACCTTCCACCAAAATGGAACCCAAAAATCAGTTTAGTCCTGATTCTGTCCATCTAACATCAGAGGCAGTCTGCTTGTTAGTCAAAGTACATGTATTTAACTAAACATTTATGTACAAAATAAGCAAATTTTCCTAAAAAGAATTAGCAGTTGTACAACAATTAAACAGGTTGTGGTGGGGTTTTTTTAGATTTTTTTTTTTTTTAATTTCTATTTGCTAGCTTTGAGATTTTTCCAGTCATTGGCATGGATAGCATCAAAACGGGAAATGCTGTAGTTCAAGTGTTGTTCAGGAACATATTGTGAAGAAAAAATTCCTATAAGAAACTGCTTAATCCCTCATGAGTTTGCAGTAGTAGCTATTTTTCTTTTGCCTTGGGAGCTAAATGCAGTTTCATCTGTAACGATTCAGTCACTCCATGTGCAAAGATGGCTCATGCTCTGCTCTGCCTCTGCACCCCTACTTCCAGCTCCCAAATCTCCTTCCAGTGCAGAGATCTGGACTATTTTCCCTCCTGCACCTGCAACCCCGCAATTATTACCTTATGCTGAAAAGGAGCCAGGCAGCCTGACTGCCGCCCAGCTGCTGGCTCCCAAGCTCCCTTCACCTGCCTTTATACCTTTGGTCCAGTCTGCCACATCCCTGAAGCTTTTGCCTTTGGGACACCAGCATGCACTGGCATCTTCTCCCTTCATCCCCAGTCCTGCATCCTTCCAGTCTGTGCAAGAAAAGCTAAATGAGCGAGTAAGAGTTTGCAGGATTCAAAGCACGGATCGATGAAGGTGACAAGCCAAAGTGTTCAAAAACATCTCAAATCCTATTAAAAAAAAATTAGAAGTCTTGTTCTCTACTGACACAGAGAATTATTGCTGTTCTAGAGGTGTGGAGTCTATCAGATAGCTGGCTTGTGGAGATCCATTAACTGCTTCAGGTCCTAAATCCAGCAGACCTGAGGTGGTTTAGATTACACTCCTTAGTAATAAATTTTTCTTCCATGGTGTTTTCAAGCTGCTAAGTAACATTTCATTTCTTCAATAGTATATAGGTAAGAAGCAATTAAAAGTGTTTTAAAATGAATATTACCATTATGGGGAATTTGTGTGTAATTTAATTTCCCTTTTTTTCCCTTTCTCCCTGTATTTCTTCTTTTTACTCTCAGGTGTTTTTGTTTTGACTCAGATCATTAATGTGTTCCGGACAATTCCTCTCACTTTTAAGGACCAATTTATTATCGCCTATGGAGGCCTCCGAGGAGCTATTTGTTTTTCACTTGTATTTCTGCTTCCTCCTACTGTGTTTCCCAGGAAGAAATTGTTCATCACTGCTGTTATTGTGGTGATATTCTTTACTGTTTTCATTCAGGTAATGCTTTTCATCTTCTGGACTTCTCCTTTCTCAGACAGGTTGTACATAAGTAGTGAGTAGAAAAAAAAATGTCCTAACCTACTAGAAGAAAC
Source organism: Patagioenas fasciata (assembly GCF_037038585.1). Classification (NCBI taxonomy): domain Eukaryota; kingdom Metazoa; phylum Chordata; class Aves; order Columbiformes; family Columbidae; genus Patagioenas; species Patagioenas fasciata. The sequence goes on along the minus strand of NC_092520.1, from coordinate 68,070,641 downwards.
ATACTTGAAGATACTCTTCATGGTCATACTTTTTAAAAAATGCTATGCAGACTGCAGACAGGTAGCCAGAAGTATGCCGGATACTAAGTACTCATGCTAACATGTAAGAAGTATTAAGCGTTTAAGACCTAGTGAGGTTGGAGTAGAGATAAAAGATAATCTGGGTACAGCCCCAGCACTAATTCCTTGTTAGAGTAGTTTACGTTGTGCATTTATTCAGGAGTTCGGTGTTGGATACAGTGCACAGTGAGCAGGGGATGGAAGACACTGAGGGCACTGAGAAGTGAAGTGTTTGAGTCTGGGCGTAGAGCAGTGATGCTGCAAGCCAGCTGGACATCCATCCAGAAGCACCAGGTGTGCGGAAGAATGTGAAGAACTTGTCTCTTGTGGCAACCTGGCCATGGGGGCCTGGCCAAGAGTGATCAAGAGAGTGGGAAGTGACTGAAAGCAGCAAGATGTAGAGGTGGCCGAGCCCCTCAAATAAACATATCAGGCTAGGCATTATCCAGAGTGGTGAGAGAGATGTCAGAGGCTAGTATATGGAATTTCAGGTCTGTGGGGAAAAAAAATTTTTTAGCCTGGCTTTTCCATGGATAAAGGTGCCATGGGAAGTAGCAAGTATTTGTGCTCATGCTTGGGGAAGGAGAGAAATGTGGCTGGAGCAGCTGGAGGTCAGGTAGTTGACCTTAACATGTAAGCTGTGAAAATGGATTTTAAAGAATGGATTAATTTAAAATATGGAGGTAAATGAAATGTGTTACGAAATGCAACATGTTTTACTAAATGGAAACCTGAGATCATTCTTTGATATGGCAATTTATTTTCTAGAGTAAGCTCCTCTAACTGGACTGTTGTAAAATCTTCGGGGCAGGGGGCTACATAGGCAGTTGTTAGCTTAACTGCTTGTTAAACTGAGGTTTAGATTGACATTAGAATGAGCGTAAAGTGAATGAGGAAGAAGCTGACAGTTTCTCCTATAGAGGGAAATAGAAGCATATGGTCCTTTGGGTCAGAAAGGATCTCTGGGGGTCTCTGGTCCAACCCTGTGCCCAAAGCAAGGTCACCTTCCAAGTTAGATCGTGTTGCTCAGGACCATGTCAAGTTGAGTTCTGAATATCTCAATGGATGGAGATTCTGCAGCCTCTCTGGGCACCTATTTCAGCATTTGACCACCCTGGTCAGATAATAGGCTGATGAGATGTTCTTAATGTAACTCCTCAAATATGGTTCCTGGGGATAGTTTTTTTGTTTAATATTCTCATTATTGACTATGGTTCTCGAAGGTGTTCTCAGGGTGACAGTGAATGGGGTATTATGTAGAGAGATGAAAATAACTGAGGGCAAATACAATAAACAGAATGAAATTTACTAGTAATAAGTGCAAAAGTGTTCTCACTAGGATTTTTTTACTAGAGATTTGTCTTATGAAATGGGAGCCTTTTGTTTGGAAAAAATAGAAAGGAGAAAAGGCACAGGTGTACTAGTTGATAACAGAGTTGAGTTTAAGCCACTAGTGCAGTGGGGACAGAAGAAAGTTAAATCTGATCTCAAGACATCCTGAGTCAGGTATTTTCATCAGAGAATAGTGCCATATTCTAGAGTGATCATGGGACTGGTAAGCCTGTCATGTGAAAGGACCAGGATGCCTTTGCCTTAGCAAAGTGAAGAGGGAATATAATTACTGTTTATATGAAGGAGTGAACACCAGAGAAGGAGGAACACTGTTTAAACTAAAAAGACAAATGTTGGCACAAGAACAAAGTGGTACAAAGTGACCATGATGCAATTGAGAAGCAGCTTTATAATTATCAGAACAATGAGGTTCAGGATGAATGTTCCAGTATAAGCAATGGGGCAAAGAAACCCAACTACTTTTAAGATAAAGCTTGATTCATCTGTGAAAAGAAATATGTGACCTGGTTGTCTGTGATTGTACGGACTGATCTCAACACCCTGAGAGATTCATTCCTCTCCCCTGTGCCAGTGCGTCTGTACAAATAAACAAATTATGTCAATTCTTCCACAAATAATTGTTGGAAACCATTATATCATTCAAGAACAGCCAAAACTTCTTGTTCTTTCTCTGAGAATAGTCAGGCAAGGACACATATTTACAAAGGTCATAGTGTCACAATCTTGACTAGCGATTTTAGTGCTACTGTTGACACATTTTTGAGCACCTGTTTTGGAAGTAATCACTAAAAAAGAAGATTTTATATGTTTGCTTTGGAATGATGGTGGATCTGTTTATTAATTCAGAAAACAAGTGTTGTGGTTTTGTTTGTTTGTTTGTTTGTTTGGTTTTTTTGTTTTGTTTTTAAATACATAACAGGACTGGAAAAAAAAATTAAAAATACTGTGGATGTGATAAGTGACTTATTCCTGCTGGGGTTTGTCAGGTTGCTCCTATCAGACCTCTTAGCTCTAGGGAGCCCCTTCCTTCTGTTGCATTAGTGGAATCTGTGTGCTGACAAGGACTTCATAGCTAAGTGCAAAACCTGCTAATCACAAGAGTGGATTCACTGTTGTAATTATTGTGTCAGGCTGGATTTTGAGGTCAGGAAAGCGAAGGGGTATCCATAGCTAACAAGGTATCCACAACCATTTTCAGTGCTCTGACAGAAACAGAAAAGACTGAAAGGCTTTGTTTTTTTCTTGATGTTTATGGGATAAAAACCACTCCAAACTATTTGCCTGTTTTTTTTTCTTCACAGGGAATAACAATTCGCCCACTGGTGGAGTTTCTTGATGTCAAAAGGTCAAATAAAAAGCAGCCTGCTGTCAGTGAAGAAATTTATAACAGGGTATGTTGCAGCTTCACTGTCACAAATGAAACCCTTGTATAAATGAAATTCTTAGTGGCTTTCAGGAAGACAAGGATTCCGCATATAGTATTACAGGAAGGCACACACTCTTAGATTTCTTTTTGATAGCTGTTATAAGCACAATAAATGTAAAGTTTATATTTAACCTTTGGCAGTTACCAAAATTAACATTATTGCATATCATTATTTTGGAATCTTCACTTTCTTAATTGTTCATCTCTTGAGGAAAATTATCCTTCTGTAGTTTGTTTCACAAATGAGATACGTGTTATTTTAGAACTTGGCTACATTAGGAAACCTTTGCCAATTTAATTATATTGCATTTGAGTAAGTCTAATTAAACAAATGAAATTCCTCCTAAACGCACTCTTAAATTTACTTTACTCTCACATCATCAGCCTCTTTATGGATTTGTATTTATACATGTATATATGCAATTATTGTAGTTTATTAGCCATGCATATTCTTGAATGTATTTCTCTTGCAGCATACCTGTGGCAGGTGGCTTGAAATTTCAAAAATGAGGAATGATAAGGCCATATTCAGCAAGGAAGTCAAACTAAGCATCTAAAAGTCCGTCCTTTTAGAGCTTATCCTTTGGACATATCTACCAGGATTTCCCCCTGTGTTTGAGAGACCCCTACTATGGTACTTCAGTTAAGAACAAATGAGCTGCCTTTGGGGATCAAGCGAGTACCTGGCTGAACTACTTCACTCTTTTGTAGTTCCTAATAGCCTGAGGAACAGTGTGTTTCTAGCATTAGGTGATTAGGATGCTTTGAGGTGAGGCTACACCACAGATCCTTAAAATAGAAGCTCAGGACCTGATACTAGGTATCTCAGCTCTGTCCTGTGCATACTGAGGTGTCAATGCTGATGTGGGGAGCTGCTGCCCACTCAGGCTCTCTCCTCCACAAAGTCATATCTGGTTCACTGTGATGCCTGGGGAAGTCCCTGGAGAAGTCCCAAGCATAGCCATGAGTGGTTAGGGAATTTAAAAGAAGTGGAAATATGGGAAAAACCTTCAGATTCAGGCAGGTGCTCAGCAAGATTGACATTGAGGAAATGAACAACTAACTTCTGTCCTTTTGGGGCTGAGCTAAAGAAGCTCCAGGGGAACAAAACAGAGTCTGTCTCAGTTTGGTTAGACTCCATTTAGTTAAACTGAAGCATCACACTGAATTCTGACTAGATATTTCTATTTTGAAGTAACTTAGAAACTAATGTAAATAAGGGCAAGCCAAGTCATGTCTATAAGTTTGTGTAATGAACCATCATTTCTCCTTCAGTTCTTTGATCATGTGAAGACTGGAATTGAAGATGTGTGTGGACACTGGGGTCACAACTTTTGGAGAGATAAGTAAGAATGGCATTTAAATCTCTGTTATACAGGAAAGGCTGAACTGGCTAAGCAGCAGCAAGCGAAAGTTGTTGGGCATCATATTTCATTTTCAGCACTTTATTCTTGAAAGCGGATGGTTGTTTTTAGAATGTGTGGGTTACAAAGGCAAAACAGCAAAACAATGTCTTTTTGCTAAACCACAAGCAAGTAGAACAAAATCACCAGCTGGGAAGTAATGCAGCCCTCTGATCCCAGGGTACAGGATTGTACTTTCTGAGGGTGTGTATCATCCCCCTGGTCCTGACTGTTTCAGAGCATTTCCTCTATGTCTGCTGAGCCTTTCATCCAACCTGGCTTTTCTCCTGCAAATTGTACGTCTCTCTGGTGTTAACTGAAGGGTTAGTTCTGTATTTGATGGGAAATATACAAAAGATTTGGGGCTTTCTCTAGAAACATCAAGGCACTAGCTGCCGTGAGGTGCATGGGGGATTCTGATGGCAGGCAGCTCCACACTTCTTGATGGTATTATTTAAGACTGAGTGTCAGTTAAATAGATTACCACTGGCAATATGTGAATAATTCATGTTTTCAGTTTAGCTGCTGAATCTTCATCATCACTGGTTTGGATCTGATGCCTTTTTCTCAGCAGCACATTCTTTTACACCCAAATCCTTTAGACTCAGAGCATGGGCATTGTTCACCTGTGTTCTAGTCGCTACTCCAACAGGAATTTAAGTGTTTTCTACAAAGAGGAATAGCACCAGCAGGAAGGGCTGAAAACAGCCCTCTCCTAATGACTTGGGGGCATGACAGTGAGAACACTCTCCTGACACATGGATGACTCCGGGACAACTTTCCTTTACTCGTCCTCGTTCTTCTCCAGTCTGTGTGAGAATTTTAACAGTGTATGGAGCAAAGGAGAGAGTTCTACCTCTTCATGACCTTCAGAAATATTTTTTTACCCAAATTCAAGATTAATTTCAGAATGGCTGGAGTGCAAAATATTTTCTAACAAACAAAATCACCCCAGCTATAATCAATATTTTTTCACTAAGCATCCGAGAGGGTTGGAGTTGCTTCAGAGGAAAGGAGAAATTCCAGAGTTTTAATACAGTAAGCTAAAATTTCAAAGAAAAAAGCAGCCAGTGCAGATTTAGACTTTTTATTTATTATTACAGTAAATATTTAATGTTCTTTTTGTCACAATGAAAATTGAGAATTAAAAATAATATTGTCTAATAACACAGAATACCTAAAAGTGAAAAGTTACTGTTAGGGAGACTGTCGATTAATGTATTAATCAAAACATACGTTAAGTCTGTCTATCTGAAGAAAAAATGAACTTGACCCTTTATTGTGTTACTCAGAAGTTTTTTAATATGAACAGACAAATTCTGAGGGAATAAACTCCTTTGCAATTGCCTTAGCTACGGTATATTGGCTTTTCTTAACTATGCTCAGTAAAAATTAACTGGTTGAGTTGTTTTGCCTCATGTACAGGTTTAAAAAGTTTGACAATAAATACCTGCGAAGACTTCTAATCCGGGAGAACCAGCCCAAATCCAGCATTGTTTCTTTATACAAGAAGCTGGAAATAAAACATGCCATTGAGATGGCAGAGAGTGGAATGATAAGCAAGGTCCCTTCATCAGTGTCTCTCAGGTAAGCAAATGATGCCAGCATGGCCGAGAATTTCGCCTGGGTCACGTAATTTATTTCCCAGCCCAGGCTGTAGGCAGGTTAAACACTTTGACTTAGGACATTTTGTGTCCAAATGTGACCTAAACAGTAAGAGGACACAAACCAAGAGCATTTTACTTGCAGTTCGCACACAAAGTGCTCGGTGAGCTGTGCTTGTCTGGAGCGTGTGTTTTTTATAAAAGCAGCTGCTCATGGGAACATTCATTTGACATGTAGAGCAGAGCTGGATTTGAACCAGTGTCTGCACATCTGCTGCGAAGCCTGAGGGGCATTTTCAAAAGTACCTTAATGAAATTTACAATTTAATGTAATCTATATCAAATTTTGGAGGCTGAGTTTTGAGCCTTACCACTGACTCAAATGAGATCAAGGTTTCATTCCTACATGTTACATTTTCACCTGTTCCTCTGTTGATTTGAAATGTAGTTTTGAAATGTTGTTTCCAACGCCAACAAAGGAAATAGTTCAAATATAATTCCCAATCATAAAAATAATAGCATTCTTTCTGTCTCTCTCTTTCCTCTATTTTCTGGGTTTTATTCTGCCACAGTGAATATCATGAAGGAAAAATAAAGCCACTTTCTCCCACTGAAATGGAAAACATGCGAGAAATATTAACCAAGAATCTCTACCAAATCCGACATCGAGTAAGGATGAAGCTTTGCCTACTTAAATATCCCACTACTCTTTGAATATACTGATTATCTTCCTCACGTATCTTTGGGCTAGTGCAGCATCTACTGTAACATAGCATCATGATTTATGTTGTTCTTTACTTCTGTTGCCTGTGAATCCGTATCCTATCACATGTACAGAAACATTTTCATAGTCCTTTATCTAAACAGCTTCCTTGATCTTATACTATGGATAAAGATTAATGTTTTTTGTTTTATATTATCTGTAATATACTTTAAAAAGATCATCAATTCAAATTAAACCCAACATTATCTCACTTATATTAGTATTTTGGTCACTTCATGATATGGAATTAGATTTCCCATTTGCCTCCAGTTGTGAAGTTGTTTTGTATTAAAAGCAGAGGTGATGAGCTGGAAAAACAGTGAAATAAAAGCAAAAGGACATTTCATATTTACTCTCCCGTGGCTAAGTAGTTTGAATGTCTCAGCCTTTGGAAAACCTTCAAAAGTGGAGCAAGCTGCAGCTTGCTGGAGGTAAAAATGACTTCCCCCTAGGTGATTCATCTTATCACTTTCAAATATGTGTCCTCTGTTGACATATTGACTGAGTTAGTACAGTGTGGGGGTAAACACTGTATTAAGCCAGCTTTTTCCAGTTTATTTTTCATTATAAACATCAGCAGGGTAAAAAAAAAAAAAAGGCAAGTACTTGTGAAGTAAATGACTAAAAAATACTGGCATAATTACTGCCCTTGTTCTTAATCATCTTTGAGATGATTTTGTTCAGAAGGATTTATGATGCTTATTAAAACGTTAAAGCAGAAAGACTGCTTTGCACTGTGCTTACAGTTCAGCACATTTGACATTGTGCTTTTCAGAGTCTAACTACTGCTTTTACATTTCAGACAATGTCATATAACCGACATAGCTTGGCTGCAGATGCAAACGAAAAGCAGGCCAAAGAAATTCTCATTCGTCGCCGGCACAGCCTTAGGGAGAGCCTGAGGAAAACTAACAGCCTGTCAAGAGAAAGACCGGTACTTACATTTTAGTTGTTTTACAGAAAACAGTTCTTTGTAGCTAAATGTCATGCAGAAAAAGATAAATCCTGAATTTGGAAGACATCTGCACATCAAATGTTACGCACCTTGAATTGCACACATGAACCTCTTAATTCATACTGACCCCTTTAGGAAAGCTTCAGTCTTGTAGTGGGGGTGGGATCTGCTGCCACAATTTTATCTTGGAGGGGCTGAACAGGCTCCATACAGCATATACTTCTAAGAGATGGTCAGTATTTTCATGAAGTGTGAATGATCGAGGTAAAAAGTTACTTTGCGACAGGCAGAATACTTACAACATGCTTCAAATTTGGGAAAGAGGAGAGCTTTTGATCAAGTCGGTCAGGGTGAGCTCTTAATTTGAAAAATGTTGTGGGTTCTTTAATATTCATAAAATGTAGTCAGGACTTCAGGTTTTGAGCCAGAATAGGAAAAACCCCTCTACCTACAAGAAGCGTCATGGCATGATGACATTTGGCTCTCTGAGGCAATCCTGCAATACCTTCATTATAAACTTTGGACCATATTTGACAGACATGCTGATTCAGCAGGAAAGCTGATCCCCCAAATCATCTTCCCATTTTAGGTACTGGGGAAATTACCCATCCTATAAATATGCATTTTCATGTTACATGAATACTTAGGGACTGCTGCCTTCATTGATACAGTTGTCCTTCAGCAGCTGAAGCTGGAATGGTGTCTCCAATAAGTGCTGTATCTCATTCGTGATCATTACCACAGTTACTGTGCCATTAACTCTGTCAATAAGTCTGTCCCTGAATTATTTTTACCCTCTCAAGCACAGTTACATATGTTGTCTTTGTCATACAAATAAATTATTTACTAGGTGCAAAAATGAAGAGACTTTGTGGGATTGAGACTTTTTGGGGGCAGGGAAAGGGGGTGTCTGACAGCTTTTTAAAATGCATGGGCTGTGATTTTAAAAATAATTATCCTTGGGTAAATTCAACATAGAGGGCAACATAGTGGTCCTGAGCAGCACAAAAATATCCAAAGAGGAAAAACGTCTCATGGAAAATTAATTTCCTTTCAGGTTCCCTTTTAGTGTGCAACAGTGAATGGTACAAGCAGGGGAGAGCTGGTAGACTGTAAGGTTTTAAAAAATCTTTGTAACAAGTGTAAGAAAGGATGCCCTTGATAAATGTTTGAATTTTAAAGAAAAGTAACCTGTTCTGGAAAGTACCTCTCATGTTCCAGGAAGTGTGAGGTGTGCTCTGCACTCAGGACCTTTAGAGCTTAGTCCTGGGAAAACAAGGATTTTATGCCCTGAACTGGTAAATGATCACACTGGTGCCTAACTTCCCCAGCAACTTCAGCATGACTAGTCAACTGTATAAAGTCACTTTCATGTATAAAGTTCTTGCAAGATCAGAATACAAATTAGTTCATGTGCCTGAGCTTCAGTCACAAGCAAATTTTTGCAGCTGACTAATGAAAAGTTCCAAACTGGAGCTGCATGAAGTGATGCTTGCAGCGTTTGCCTTCCTTGGGAAAACCTGTACAGGTAAGGTTGAGGTTAGAGAGCTTACACTTTTTAATTTTGATCTTAGAGGGCATATCACTAGGCTTTCCTCTGATTAAGCTGCCTGAGATTACTCCGTCTTTATCTTTGTTAGCACAGACCTCAGCCATCAATAAGCGTTAACTTGAGTGTGTAGTAAAAGATCATGTATTAGCTAATCCCAAACTACTTTCCAGCCCTTTAGCTACATAAGCCCATTCCAGTCTCAGCTGTATATCTTAAAATACATTATGCAAGTACTTCAGTCTGCAGTGACTTAACATTTCTTATATTTCTTTGCACAGGCACCTGTAAATACAAAAAGATTTCTTTCGCTTCCTAAAAACACTAAACTCCCAGAGAAGTTACGAGTGAGAAATAAAAGATCTTCCAGAGGTAATGGAAACATTTCTGTTGTCTCTTACTGTGCTGCCCTAATATTGCCAATGTAGACGGAATTTCTATGGATGACATACAGAAATCAGCATGTTCATTTTCGAATACCTGTTAAATGTTTTATGTTTATGTGTTTTCATTCTAGAGTTAATACCTTCATAGCATATTTCAAGGTGTCAGATATTTATCAGGAGTCTTACAGCATTAAAAGCAATAGGTCCGAAAGCAGTTATTTGAGTGTAATGTCCCAGCAAGAGAGTCTTATGGGGCTTTTCCAGTTCAAATGCTGAAGTGGCACAGTCATCACAGCACATCTCCTGGTGTGACCAAGCAACAGCCTTAAACGCTTCTGCACCAGAAACATCTCCATGGCTCATTCTGTTTGTCTTTGTTTCATATTGTCCATATTTCTCGCTCTTGGTTTATATGGTTTCTTTTTTCTTTGGGGTCAGAGTAGAGGACACTGCCCTGAAAACCAAACCAGAGAGGAAAGTGAGGACATACGATTTATAGATCTTATGAAGAACTTCTCAAAATGCTCTGGTTTACAACCAAAATGTCAATTATTTTTCTACCTAATCTCATAAATGTTTCATACTGGAGTTCTTGAATTCTAAACAAACAAACAAACAAAAATCTGGAGGAAGACAACCATTTGATGTGAAAACTTTGGCCAGTTCTATATACTAATTTGATTATTACCTTACCATGCTCAGGAGCATTCCCTTTTGTATCAAGCAGCCATCCAGATCTCTTCTTGGGAAGATTAAATCTCTGCACAATCACTAAAATGTCCTGATCCCCATCCCAATTAGTTTCCTACTATTCCAAATCAATTCATCAATAGACCATGGTTTTGTTTGTTAATAATTATGTCTTTACTCTCTTGAATGTAGGATCCCTTTTATTCTGTAGTTACATCTGCAGAGGTCACCTACTGTCACCTAGAATTAAAGAGAAAATGTGCCTCCAGATTATTCAATTGTCAAAAGATATATTATTTGACGCATTTCGGGGGGGTGGGAAGCCTGAAAACACAGTCTGATGAAGACCTTCCTTGACATATAATTATGTGGGTGAATGGACAATTATGTGGTAATATATTTTGGTGACTCCTTCCTCACCTTTTTAAAATAAATCACATATAGACTACTAATGGAATTTGTTCTTATGACAGTTGAACAGTACACAATTCTTTTCTTTAATATATTTAAAACATTGAATCTGACTTAGCTCTAAGAACAAATCTGAGTCATTCATACATGATTATTAAAATTATTATCAAATGACAGAAGTGTGCTAATTTTGATTAAGACATTACTCAATTTGAAGAAGTCTGTTGGGGAAAGTGTATGCACATCCAGAATGTATGTATACACCCAGAATGTGTATGTATACACGTCTGGAAGGTTTCCAGCTTTGTTTACCTGGTAGCAATCATTTAAGATTATTCCGTGAATGATTATGCCAGCTTTCCCTTGACCATCTTCTACCCTGCTGTGAGGGACAGAAGGAGCCTACAGCACTGCAGCCCTTGCAACCTGTGAAGATTGCCCCATGGATTTTCTTTGATATCTGACATTCAAGAGTATTAAGGATGGGACGTTTCCTCCCATCTGTTCATTGACCTTGGGAGATCCTTTGCCTGGGGAAGTATTGACACTCCTTTTCCAAAGTCAAGTTTCTAGAGCCCCTCAGATTAGATTGCATGGGATGTGAGGGTAAGAAATCTAATTTCTCTATCTCACTTGGAAATCGGCAGGAACTACAGCCCAAGTAGCTCAGAGAGAGGCAGGTTTTTTTAAATCCAAAGGCAGAACTGGGGAAATGGCAACACAAATGGCCTGCCACTCAGTGATTTAGGAGCAGCTGAGTAAGGGCTTTCTAAAAATCACAGTTTTTAGGGGAGGGGTGTTTGTAAGTCAAATCTGCCCTTGTTCCTGGTAGAGTTAAGTGTCTATTACTGGATCTAATCAGAAGGCACTGAATTTAGGAACCACAGGGAAACTTTCCTCTATGTCTGCTAGTGCTCAGTCAGCTGTTATTCAGATATTCCTGAAACAGTAATATTCTGTACCTAAAATTTTAATTTTGTTTTCAATTAACAGTGGGTGACAGCAGTGACTCTGAGATGGATGCCGCTACCACAGTGCTCAATCTAAGACCCAGAGCAGGGAAGATCTTGAGAGACCAAAGACCGAGGCAGCAGAGGCCACCACCTGAGTTTCAGGTGGAGTGGAAGAATGAAGTTGACGGGAGCCAGGATGGCCAAGGAGAGCAGCAGGAGCCGAGCACCTTGCCTCAGCCATCCATTGGGTTCAGGCAGCCACTGTTGACGAGACCAAGATTTGGCACTTTGAGCAGGGAAGATTTGACTGCAGACCACGGGTCAGCAAGACCTGTCCCACCACCACGGTTAGTTAGGCAGGCGTCGCAAGGGGAAAGGCAGAGAAATAAGCCTGAGAACGAGCCGTACTGAATGCAGCAAAAAGAGAACTATTGGTAATGAAATGTGGATGTATCAAATGAGGATTCTAAACTATCTGATCAGACTGTGGGATCCATTAAAAACAAAACCAAACCAAACCTCAGTGTGGATCTAACCACTTCCATTTGGGTGAAGTCAATGCCATTAACTAAGTGAAAGGAATACTGGAGCAATTGTAAAGCTGAAGACATAAAAAAGAAAAAAAAAACAAAAAAAACCCACCTCTTTTATAAATAACTTATGCCAATGCTTTAATTACATTATTTCCACTATTAAGATAGGATGGAAATGTGCCTTATCACATCATCTCTTGTGGAACCAAGTCATGCAGGTTCAATACCCAGTTATCCATTGAAAATATTCACTGAAAGTCCAGCAATGAATGGGTTCTTAAAAAAATTCTGTATCATTTCAGATTTTATTTATAACCAAATAATACTTGTTTTAACCAGAGCTTTAATATAAGTAACAGTGAAAATTGCACAATGCACCTGTGATATAGACTTTGTAAGAAGAATAAATATATTCCTGAAGCCAAATTTGTTCGAAGAGCTGTGGTGCAGAAAAAAAGGGAGAAGGAACAAGCTGTAGACGCGGAATTGCAAATACAGTTTACAGAGTGGAGTTGCAACAGAAACAAGACCTGAATTGCTTGAATTTTTGCTTTCTGAAGTTTTGGCAGTATGCTACATTTGAATGGTACTGAGGATTATGAAAGGAAATCTGAATTACATTGACTTTCACTAACATCAACAAGAGCTGAGAGCACCTAGCAGGATATCAGAAGCCCTAAAAAGAGAAAACTTCAAGCGAATAAATGACATTCTTATTCAAAATTGCTTTTTGCACCTTAGTTTCTGGGTTGCAGTGCAAACACAGCAGTAGAATAGTTGCAGAGTGCTGCACATCTACAAAGCGAGCAGTCTCCTATTTGAGTCAGGGACCACAGAGACTCAAGAAAGCTCGCTCACTCATGCCTGTGGCCCTGGTCAACTTGTTTTGCTTTTGTTTCCTCATCTGTAAAAGGGGAAAGATAATCTTTTCTTTGTCCGAGCTATGCACTCCAAGGAACAAAAATGTTCCATCTAATTTGTTTGTACAGAAAAGTAGCACAGCGGGGCCCTGGAATCAGTTGAAGTCACTGTGCACCTTAATAACACCCGTAAGAAACACAGACTTCTTCAGCCCAGCATAGGTGGCTGTCATCTGAGAGCATGTGGGAAGGGAGGGTGCATTAAATTAAATGATACTTAACTGTAGCTCTCAGGAATTTGCACTTTCTGTTCCACTTAATTTGTCTTAAGTTTTGAGCTTGCTTTAGCACAAATAGACATTTCAGCACAATGCAGAAATAATTTTCATCCTACTTGTTACCAGATTGATAACTTTCATTGAAGAATGTACACTGTGAAATCATAACTTCTCCTTTTCATTAGCACATTTCTAAATCTGTGGGCAATAAGATTAATTTTTTTTTTTATTTAAGCTTGTTTTGAAAGAACCATTAAAATCAGAATTTCCTTTTAAAATCACAGGGTATATTTCTTTCAAAGTTTCACGGGCGGGGTTAATAAATTGGTTTTATAAATGGGGACTAAGACTATCTTCTTACAGCTTTTCCAAAATATTTATTTCATGTGTGCATTTGAAATGTTAAACCTTTCTAAACTCTTTTATTGGCACGGGTCTTTTAGTCTTTTTCCTCTGTTGCAGTTATGGAAGTTTCTGCTGTGCATCAAATGCAAAGTCTAAGCTGCAGAGGGATGGCAATGTGAACCCTAGAAATCTCAGTCATCAAATGTTCATGTGAATATCATGATTTTTGTGGAAGGCAGTACTTAGCTATCCTTTAATGATCATCTAGTTTGGAAATAAAACTGGGTTCAAATAGAGCTGGCAATCTTTAAAAACAAATTTGATTTTTCTTTCAATAGGAAAATATATTTCATCAGTAAAATTGTCAGCAAGTACTCTGTCACTGCATTATTGGGATCATGTTTGAAATAGAAAAAAGCCTTGGGTTTGAATTTGAATTTTAGTTTTGAAACCATGTCCTCCTTGCAGATCAGACTGTTTACATTAGGCGTTTTATTTCAGGCCCATCTGAAATCTGACCAAAGAAATAAATATATGTGAAATGTTGCACATTATTATTTAGTTTACTCCCTGCGGAGCTTTCTTTTCCATGTGCTGGTAATGATCAAGCGATTGGTTGGGGAAAGATGCCTTTTTTTAATGGTTGACAATTTTTATTTATCTATCTATCTATTTATTTATTTATTTTCTGCACAGTTGTTTTTAATACTGAATGTAGTTTTCAGGAACCTTACTGTTCTGCTGGTTGTCCATTAGTACAGTGCATGCTCAGATCATTGGTACTTAAACTGGGTGCCTCACAGTACAAGCACATCAAATTAGAGGTCATTTATATGAGATATGGTCTTAAGTTCTTGGTGCTTCAAAACATGCTAGCATGTTGTTACCTTTCCAAAGCACTTTGAGATACAAGCATCAAGGCAGATCTCTAGCACGGTTACACCATTCAGTAGAATCAGAAGTCTCCTGGGACTCTGTCACCTTGCAAGTGCTCTCACCCTTCCTCACTCCTGCTCCTCCCACCCTTTTCAGGTGCTTTTCCACTACTGCTGGGTCAGACCCTCGTCACCTTTGGGAACTGGTTTCCTGGGTGTTCTCCTTTTCAGTAGCAATGACAGCAGCAGGTGTCACACGCTGTATCCCAGGTAGCTCTTCTTTTGCTCTGGTTTCGGTCAGAGGTTTGCATTTTTCTATCTCTTATTTTCCTGCAAAGGAAAAACATGTTCAATAGCACTTCTTGATCTAACTGTAGGTAGCAGAGGAGACTTCATGTTTTATCAGTTTGTCCGCAGGAGAATGAAATGCCAAATACATCTGTCCTCGAGCACCATCTGATGGGGAAAGTCATGTATTGACGGGCACATGTTTTTCACTTTTTCAGGAAACCTCATCTTCAGCAGTGACTGGAAGACATGCCAAGTCCACATGCAAGCTTTTTGTTTCCAGCTAGACTCTCCCTAGTACACTCTGTAGTATTGATATATTACTGCCTTGATGAGGAAGCACGATGCCCAGTTGTCCAGTTTTAGGGACAGTAAGAAGGTATATATGTTACATTGTGAATTAGGGTTTTCTGAGAATTTCTTTCCCGCTCTAGCTGCTCAGAGGCCTATACATGGAAAGTAAAAAGGATAAGAAAGTCTATTTAGCCATGGCTAGAGAGTAGCTAGACATCCAGTTACCTGTTTCAAGCAGCAATTTGAAAGAGAAAACTAGAATAATTTGCCCTAAGAGGCAAAATTTCAAGGGCTGTCCTACTTGGTACTAAATTATAATGCAAATGCCACTGAAACCACACGTGTTCAACAAAAGAAAACTATCCTGCATAACAATTTAGAAACTTGAAAATATCTTTCTCCACTAAAGCCATGTAGAAATCACACAAAGAAACCAAGTTAAAAATTTATTAATAGCCAAAATGCTGTTGTGAAGAGTATCTTGAGGTCTCTGGGAGCAAACACACTGCACCCTGCATGACCTTTTTCAAGATATGCCAAATCCACCGATTTCAAACACCAGCAACATTTTAAGGCTGACACTGCAGGAAATGCTTCAGCTGGTCACCATTTCCAAAATTATCCAAGTTCTGTCAACATCCCCCAGCTCCTGAAGAAAAGATGAAGGATTTTGAAACTGGCTGGAGGAATGCTTTTTATATTACAAGAGTTTTGATCCTATAAGAATATGCTTATGAATATGCTTAAAACATGGCATCTGCAATACACAGCCCCAGCCAGGCCAACAATGGATTGGAGACTCATGCCAGAAAACATGGTGGTGTCTGAGGATGAGGAGGAACTGCTTCAGGACACAGTAGAGAGAAGACATGGACTACTTGATTCAGGTGCTATTTAAATCTGGGAGAGATACGAGCACTATGAGTCCTTTTTTTAATCCCTCATTTTAGCAGATCGTGATATATCTTGCACTGTCTAGATAAACCTACAGCTGTGCTTGACACTGTGAGTTGTGTGAACAACCATGAGGAAGTGCTGTGGTTTAACCTGAGCTAGCACTATAACCATGATAGCCACTCGCTCACTTCCACACCCAAATAGGGGAGAGAATCGAAAGGGAAAAGAGAAACTTGTGGATTGAGATAAACACAGTTTAATAAGCTAACAAAATAACAATAATATACTACTACAACTGCTCATATATATTAAATTGAAATAGAATATAAAAGATACTGAATGCAATTCCTCATGAACTCTGTCTGCACCAAGCAGCCAGTCCCAGGAAGAGGGAGAACACCCTGGTCCTGAACAGATGATCCCAGAGAGAGGAGAGAGAAAAAGGCAGAAAGGCCCAGAGGTTTCTGCAAAGCAACAGGATGGCAAAAGATCAAAGTAAGTCCCAAAGAGAACTCTCCCAAACAGGTCTCTGTGCCAGCTCTGAGAAAACCTGAACCTAGCCAGAAGACCCCAGCGCTTCTTAGATATGAAGGATGATGCCAATGTGATGAAATGTTCTTATTGATTAGCCTGGATCAGTCAAGCTCTGCCCAATCTATGCCCCCCTTCCCAGGTGCCTCACACCTGTGGGCAGAACTCAGAGGCCGTGCCTCTTAGACCAGAGCAATTAAAAACATTAACTCTGTCCCAGGGTGTTATCTTCTTGTCCTCAAACTAAATCCAAACAATGACCATTCTAGCTATGAAAAAGAAAGGTTTCTAACTGCATGAAGAAAATTAATTCATTTTAAGTCAAACCACCACAGAAAGCTGTCTTGTAACTTTAAAGTCAAAGAGTTTCATCTCCTCCTTGGCCTGTATTAGATGGCCAGCTAAATGGGGAGTTACTTAAAAAAAATAATAATAATTAAAAAAAAAAGCCTGCCAGCATAAGTTGAAGGAACCTGAACATCTGGAGTTAATCAAAGTTGGGGCTAAAAATTTTCCCTCTTGGATACTGTGTTGAGGCAGTTGAGAATCTTATCCATCCGAAGAATTCTTCTTGCAGGTGGTAGACAGACCTTCTAATAGCACAACACAATGGTAGATTAGGTTAGCATCATTCCTCTCCCAAGTCAGCAAACACTGATGTGCTTCCCCCATAGCACTGAAGTGCTTCAGAAGCCTTTTTGTCCTGGGAGACTTGACAGAATATGAGGGACTAAGATTGCAGAAGGGAAAGCAATAGTTATGCTGGCTGCTCTGGTGAGTGTCACTGGCTCATGATCTGATATGTGCTTAGGTTTAAATGTGTGAGTTACAACAGCACCCTATTTGCCACAGATTTTGTTTCAAAAAGTAATTTTTTTGCCACAAAAGGGAAAAGAGATTTTGAATACACCAGTTTACTTCATTTATTTTTAATATCTAAGACCTCCTGTTTATTACAAATTTGACAGAAGAGCAACTCCTATGATATAGCACATCTCAAAAATAGTTCTTTGATGCTAATTTAGGATTCAAAATAACCAGAAATTTGCCTTAATTTCTCCCTGTAAGTTATCATAGAAGTTTTTCAAGCCTCCCCTTTAAAACCAGCTCTACAAACTCCTTCATTTTTATAAGGAAGTCTGTGCTCCACTCATAGTAATTTGATTCTCAAAGTTCAAGCTCCAATATACTCCCTGAGAAGATTAATGACCAGCTTTTTGTGACTGAGCCTTCAAAATTATAGCAATGACAGCACAATTGGGTTTTGGGTTTTCAAATCCCAAAGTGCCAAGCTATAAAGCATCACTTACCCAGGGGTATTCCCTACCACCCATAACCAAACAAGGGTTGGCAGCATCTGAACGGACCCACAGAGGTTCCCATCAGCTAGAATGTGGTGGCATTACAGACTGCTTGAAGTAACCAGCAAGCCAGTTAGAAAGAAACACTTGTCCTGTTTTGTTGCTGTGTTACCTACTCAATAAGCAACCTGTTCTCAGAAAAGGAGAACTGCACTGACCTCTGTGATGGTTTTGCGGTGAGTAAATTCAGAGAAAACACGACAAGGAACTGAAATCTGCAGGACTGGTATGTTTATAAAGGATCTCTTTAACTGTATTCAGCATGCACCAACATGGAATAAATCTGACATTTGCTTCATCATTTAAAAACAAGAAAATCAGTACACATCATATGCTACCAGCTCTTTTACAGAAATAAATCACTACATTGGATACACAGCCTCTTCAACATCAGCTGATCATAAGGGTCAGAAAAGTAGTCACTGTTGAAAAGTTGAAATTTCAAAAGGTAAAAGGCAAAAAAACCCCAACCCTGCCTACAAACCAAGCCAAACCTTAAGTAACAACAATCAAGAGAAAAATCTTAATTTGCAGTGATCTGAAGGTAGAATCTTTATTTGTTCCATATTCAGATCTCCGTTTTGTTGAAGTCTTCAGATACCACAGCTGGATTAAAGAACCTGCTGAGTAATTCAGTAAAGCCCACTAGACTGTAGGCAGAAATAGCTGGAACTGTTCCTCCCTCAACAGAAAAGAGGGAGTCACATCTCCTCCTCTCCAGGGAAGCAATTTACTCATCGCTTTCTGAACTTGCACAGTTATGGCACCTGAGAGACACCACAGGGGATCCAAACATAGTCTCCAGGCACTAGGAGCAGCAGCTTTAAGCACCCCAACTCAAAACTGGCAAGTTCTCAATTTTCTGTTTCTTCTTTTTCATTCACTGTCAAGCCACTTCTTAGCTGACTCCTTCATTCCTGTGCCTTTTATGTGAAAAGCAAGCCGATTCAAATGATCATTTTACGCTTAAAGAAAAAAAAAAATCTGCACTCTGTATTGACTTGAACACCTCTATTTTGTGCTGTATTTTCAGCAGAGGAAGAAGAGAAAAAAACACAGTGACAAAATGATAGATGCAGAATGTATTTTCATTTTGTTTCTATTCCTTAAAAAAATAAATAAATAGGGCAACTTTTCTGTAACTGAGTCTTTACAAAGAAAAAATGTTTCTGCAGCACTTCAGAAATCATTTTGGCCTACAAGTAAAGAAGTCTCCTGTAACATCAGTGGCAACATGTCCCTGAGACCACAGCCTTCCACAGATTTCTCAATTAAATTATTTAATTTTGTTTTTATTTAGCTTAGAATTATTTTTCAAAACAAAAATATTTGTTAATTGTGGAAAGCATGTTTTTCACTTATGTATAAACAAAAACAGTGAAGTTTTTATAAGCAGAAAAGCAATATTCAGGCAGCTGTATATGTTAGTATAAAGTGAATTTTATGGTGTCTACAGAATTCAGCTTTAGCAGTGAAGCAGCTTAAAACAGTAAATGGTGTCTGTTATCCCATATAATCAACAAATATAGTAAAAGCTACTAAATCTTTCATAGGGGTTTTTTCTACCCTTTTCCTTCTTGCTGTAGTTGCAAAATGGAAATCCCTGACTTACAGAGGGTTAGTTTTAAGTAAAAATAAAACAAAACAAACTCCCCAAAAAAACACTTTTAAAAGATGGAAAGATAGAAAATAGGAAATTTAGGGCAAGAATATTTTTGGACATCTACCAAGCAAGACAGGAGGAGATAAGACACTTAAAAATGCCTGAAGTTTCTAGGGAGAAATGAATCACAGATTATTACAATAAGGAACTCTGAGGATATGTACTGAAATCATAGCAGTAATGAGACACACACATCAATATATAAAATTAAAACAACTCAGAATTCTATACGTCTTCCTATGGTGCTGCCACTGGTATCATGAAGGTTTCAGCAAGGATTTAAATGACAGCAGGCACCGGAAAAGGTAGAGAAGAAAAAAAAAAAATAATAAAATGCAAACCACCATCTATGATTCTCCTGAAGCAGCAACACTGTTTGCACAGATGTGTTCAAGATCACTAATTTGCTTTTATCAAAAAAGGCCCCCAACAATTATACATAGCTGACTTTGTACTTTCAAGTAATACTAGGAAAAGCATATGGAATGTTATCAGTACAAAATAGTTTTTCATAAGTGTTTGCATTTCATTTGAAACTTATGATTGGCAAGTAATATGAGCTTGAACAGTAAATAGCACAGGGAAGTGCTACAACTCTTGGTATAGCTTTGATAGTAAGCTCTCATTAGTAAAACAGTGCAGACAACAAAGATTAAAACACCAACAAATTTGTCACTGAAATGTCAGTTATGCCTCCAGAGATGAGGATGCATTAATCCACATCCATGAACTGAAAGTTGCTCCAGCACACCTTTAACAGTCATTCAAAAGAATTAAGAAGCAAATTTATTCTTAAAATGAAGCTAGAAAAATTGCACAGGGAATATTAACAAATAATTTATGACAAATTTGTTCAGTAGAAGTTTTACTAAACAGAAACCACCAGCTCAAGTTTCAATGAAGCTTACATTCAGTCGCAGTTTCAGTCTGAATGACCCCATATTATTCTAAAATTCTCCGTTTTAGGCCTTCTAATACATGAAGTTAGCAAATATCCAATTCTATTACCTGGGAATGACCAGGAATCAGCAAGGGTCAGATAGCTGCCCCAAGGTATCTCATCATGCTGTGCAGCAAGTTTTGTAGACAAAGTATGCTTAACAAAATCACAAAATCAAACACACTGGTAATTAAGCTGCTCTCACAGCAGACAAATGACAGCAGATCACAGCATAAGATATTAAAGCCAACGAGCTATATAGCAAATTCTCCTTCTGATTAAATAACAAAAATTCATCACTGATTAAATAATAAGTATCCATTTACATCTTTTAACAATCTGTCAATCTAAACACTGTTTCAAATGTGAGCTACTAGAGGGAGTTGTGTTATTTCATGTAATTCTCTTTTTTCCCCTCCAAAAAGGTTAAAAATCCATTAAAAAAATCCCAGCCAGTACAATACAGCAACACCTGTCCTCCTCACAAGTGTTCTAGTGGTACCAGTTAGAATAACATTTGTCTGGAGTTAACATCCCTGCAGCAGAAATATTTATATGTATTTGCTTCCACATGAATATAATGTGCCTTCTTAAAAGATCCTGTACAAGTCTGGCAGGTGTAAACATCACCCCCGGCTGATTCACTTTGCCTCTCCTGTAAGATACCTCTGTGCAATCCAAATTTGCAGCTACTGATTTTTTAACTTAACATTTCCATAGCTACAGTATTTTTGTTTGTTCGCGTTCATTATCAGGATAGCTACTAAAGCTAGTGCAACCCCTAGACTTGGAGGGCCACAAGGAGTGAACTCCTGAGCAATTCCAGAAAGGAGTGGGGCAACTATACGTCCCACCGATGTCACAGACTGTCCAACGCCTAGGAGCGTACCACTGGCCTCATTCCCACCAACAGTCAATTCAAGATCAATGATACAAGTACGACCTATAGTAGTTGAAAAGGCTAAGAATGTGGAAGATAAAATGACCATCCATATGCCTGGCGCTGACGCATACAGGAGAATCAACGTACAGGTAAGTGTGCTGGAGTGCAACAAAACTCTGTAAGTGTTGTGCTGGTAGAATCTTGTTATTGGTCCGAGCAGACAACCAGCCAGGACTCCAAGCGCACTGCTATAGCTCATTAGGTATCCAGAAAACAAGGGTTTCACTCCAAATCTCTCCTCCAAGGCCAGGCTAAAATTGCTATAGTAAAGCAGTATAGCAACAGACATCAGCAACCGCACTAAAAATATATCCCACAGATCAGAGCATGCAATTCCTTTAATCCTCTTCAGCACTGTTGTAACTTGGATCCACGGAGACTGGAAAAGACTATTGCTTGCCATAGCTCCATTAGTTTCTGATTTCAAGTGCAGGTCACTATTTGTTTTTGCTGAGAAACTGTCTGTTCCTTTGTTGCCTCGTTGATGTTCCCTATGGCCAGTGTTCTCTTCACTCCAGGGTAACATCCAGACAAGACCTACATAGATCAAGAAATCAGCTGATTTCATTCAATTGCATTAACTTTACATGGAAGACATTAGTCTGATTGTAAAAGTTTTCTTAAATATCAAAATTTTTAAAAAGGACTTTAACAATAATGCCACTTTAAAAAATTAAAAAGATTAAGTCTACTGTTATTCACAGTATCAGTACAATTTTAAAGGAGGTGAAAGCAAGGAAGGAAAACACTAAGGTAACACATTTGCAGTATTTAAACACATCTAATGGCTAAAGGCAAAATTGTGATTTCTAGTCTTCACCTTTGGGCACATTAAAAATTCCCATTCCTATGTCTGAATGTAAAAGATATATACAAAGGAAAAGCATTTGGAGGTTAATGGTTTCAAAATTCCCACCCTTGTACACAGGTTCAAATTCAAAGGGTAGTATCAGTATACACAGCGTGTATGTCATAGATGATAAACACCATGAATTCAAGGTATTACAAATGGCATAAAAACACAAGAGTGATGAAGGAAGGGGCCCAAGATGCAAAATATGACATACAACTTACCAGCATTCAGAAGGAAGATGGAGGCACAGATGAAGGATGTTAGATAAAAGCCATCTTCCAGCTCTGTGAGGTAGCCACCAACGACAGGCCCCAGAATGAAGCCCACACTAGAGGCTGCATTGAAACGTCCCATTACTAATGGGCGGTCTCTCTCAGAAACCAAGTCTGAAAGCAGGGCTTTAGAGATGGAGAGGGTGTGCTTGAAAATACCTGCAACATAATATAAACAAAGTGATAAACACATATTGCTCAGTCCAAAATATTAAAAATTACAGAAGCTATATGAAATAACAAAGTTCAAAAACTGTATGATTGGTATTTTTAAGATTCCATAAGCTACAAATTCTCCGAAGCTAGAGTCATGCAGCCTTTTGGGCCACGACCGTCATCCTGGCTCTTCAAGAATTTGGACTTCAGAATCAAAATTATTCATGCATCTGCTCCTGCAGCCCTGCTGAAAGAAGAAATAACTCAGCTAAGTGCTGGAGCACAATAGGAATAAAAGAGACACTGAAATAGGAAATTGCGGGTGGGTAACGGTGGAGCAGGAATGGCTTGTCTGCTTATGAACATAGCTCTGTACGAATTTTGCTGAGCATGGAGATTTCCAGGATTGTAACATACCAAATTCATGTGGGAGACTGGTGGCTGGCAAAAGAAGAGAATAGGGAGGTAAGCACACCACAGGAATACCTGCAATCTTTTGAAAGGTAATCTTTTGCAAGGCATGCAATGCAGTCTTCTATGCTCCTTCCCTCTGATCAGGGCAATGCTGTCACAGTCACAATGCTGTTAGCATTAAAAAGTATTACCTCTACTAAGTAATCAAATATCAACTAAATAATTCATTAGCAAATTGTCTTGAAATGAAGAACCAATATAAACAGTTCCTAAATCAAGACTATGGGCCATAAAAATGCCCTTGGGTAGACATGTTCACAGTAATAGCAATACTTACTATATCAGAAAACATATAATAGGTGTTCAGCTATTATAAGAAATCTGACACGAACCCTGGCACAAACTTAGCTTCAGTGCTGCAAGTGTACATGCTTTTGCCCAAAATAAATACTCTGTTGAAGCAGTGACATAAAATTTCAGCCAAATTTTGTAGTATCATTTTGAGGTGTATTTTCAGCATGAGAAAAACCAATAATGCACATATCATTTCATTCTGCATTGCAAGTGGAGGCCAAGATTTCCAGCAGTGATTTGATGTATTGTGTACCTGTTATGACTAAACTTACAAGAGCTTCTTTCAAGGAACTGCTGCACTCCTATTCTCACAAAATTCTGCCATTCAAGGTGGCATAATATTTGTGACAGTTGTTTAGTATGTATTTCAAATTATTTTCAGAAAAAGGCCATAAGAATGTCTGATTTGTAGAGATTTTTCCATTACTGAGGTGCAGCTGCTGTTGCTGGGTGGTGATGCCATGTGGCCATCCACATACCATGACTTCTCTAGCAACAATTCTCAAGCTGAGACTACAGGGAATTTAAACTGCAAAATGCCAGGCATTTACTCACCTACAGGGACTCTAGAAATGGCAAACAGCAACACAGTGGTAGATGTTCCAAGAAGGAAGTAACCCAGTGCACTGAGAAGAATACAAGCAAGCAGGGAATACCGTCTTCCTACTATGTCACTCCAGCAGCCCTTTCATACAGCAGGAAATTAAGATTAGCTTTTTATACCATTTAACTATGTACAGTGAACAATCAGTACTTCTAAATTAAATTGAGAAAAGAGATCAAAGGACTGTCAATGAAAGCTTAATAAGCTTATTACACAACATTCCTAAGTGCTCAAAATCTGGAACTGATGAGCAGAGCTCTGCCCTGCTGGCAGCGCACCTGCTGGAACTATCATTCTATTTAATGTCATGCATACAGCTTTTTTAAAAAGAATTTCTCTCTTTTAAAAATACAATCCTGCAATAAACACCATGAAATAGTAGTAGCAGCTCTCTGAAAATGTTTTCACAACCAACCACAAATATTTCTTTGCAACAATGGTTGCTATGTACTAGACACTTGTTGAGCATCCTAAAAGGAATGATCTTAGCTATGAGGAATTCATCATCTGAGTGTAGACAAGTGGGAAGTATTTATGAGAAGGGTGAACAGTAAATTTGCATGTAGCATGCTTATAAATCAGCTTGATTGCCTACTTTAACTTTCTGTTTGCAATAGTCTTGCATAGCAAATCCTGAAACAGTTTTTTCCATGGGATGCTCAAAATCTGCTCTTTTGGAAGCTAGGAGGTATCAGGGTAACTTTAAAGGTGTTCCCTGGCTAAATGTAGGGACCTAAGGTATTAATAAGCAAGGCATACATTCAAGAGGTTCAGCCCTGACATTTAGTCTTTGCTCTCTTGCTTAGAATAGGATGTAAAAAATCAAAAGCTAATGGAAAACAAAACTAAACAAATCTCAAAGGCATAATACATGAATTTAGGCCATATGGCAAATTACAGAGCACTGTGCATTAAGCAGGGAAAGTAAATGCTAGGAAACAGGCTTATGAAGAGCTGACTTGTGATACTGCTTTTTGGACAGGCTACTGCACTGAAGAAAACTGTTTTACTAGCACCAACACTTAGGAGAACCCTGTGTGTGACTGTGTAACTGTGACATGCTCAGTAATGTACAACTGAGCCCAAAATCTGGATTCTTGATTTTGTCTAAAGACTGTATTCTGTTTAGTTCTGAAAAATGTGATGATTCCCTACAAAGGAAACAAACATTTTCCACACAAACTAAAAACTGGATCCACCAACCAAAAATAGTTATATGAACAGTATAAACGTTTAAAAAAATTCAAGAAACACTCATTAACCTCATCCTTTTTTCCCCTAAAATCCACAGAAATATGAACATACTTAGGAACATAGTGTTAGAACTCACCACAAATGTGCTGGAAAATAGTTGCATTATACCATAGAGAGATCCTAAAACAAACAAGCAAAACATCAATGTTAGAAATTAAACTGAGGTTTTGGGTTTTTTTAAATGAAAACCGCACAAAATTTTTTAAATGAGGCAGCATGAGAGCAACTCTAAAAATAATTTACTAGAAGAATAAGAAGAGTGAGCAGGACAAACCAAGGGTGAAGTATAGCACATAACCAAAGAAATAGTTGTACAAGTTTTCAGCAGAAACTACGTAATGAAGAAGGATGTTGCTTTGTATGATGTATTAAACATTGGCACTCACAATCACTTTGTCAGAATCAGCAGAGAATTTCATTACCGGGAGATACTCGTTACTTTCCATTTGGCACTCCAACACGTTACAAGGTACCACAGAAGCCCTGAAGAAACCACGACCCTCCTCTTTCATTTTGGAGGCTGAGTTTAGTATTATAGCAGTTAGTAACAGGAGAAGCCACAAAGAGAAGCAGAGAGAAACATCTGCCAGCCTTTTTCGTTTATAAGAACACACCTCAAAACCCAGTTTCTTTTAAAGTTAAAAATCAAAGAGACTGTTGAAATGAAACATATTTTTGATGAATTGCAACTTTAAATAATACTCTGACAACTCAGAGCAGAACCAGAATTATTTCATGAAAAGTGCTAAATTTCATCCAAAATAAAAGAGCAAGGTAATAAAAAACTGAATAACAGATCCCATGTCAACCATACATAGTTATAAAGAATATCATACATCATACTTGTATCATTAAATAAGAACTTTAGAACCATGGAACTTCATCTTACCACTTCCTTTTTAAGACAAAATTCCAAACCTTCAGAGTTTACTTGTAAATGCTCCTTAAAGATGATAAATATTTTGCCAAAAGACAACAGCAAGGAATTTAATCAAACTGGGAGCAAGCATGGGCTTTGGAAAGCTCAGGAGAACGAGCTGCAGAAGTACTGTTTGCAAAGCCTGTAAATAACAACAAACGTAAAAGCAACACCTCTGGCTTCCAGAGTTGCTGAGCTGTGAATCCTCGCATGGTGGAAAAAGATCTGTGCAAGTGTTACTGCAAGATTTCCTTGTTCTTTCCAATAATTCTCTTTTTCAAGCAACTGCTTTTGGCTACTATCAGTATGTAAGTTTGGACAGGTCTCTGGGTCTAACACAGTATGGATGCCCTTACAGTTCTACTTGGAAATTGGTCTTTTTATTATGCTACTAGTAAGGAAGAATCATGTTACAACGTCCAATTTGCAGTATGGCATAATCCACTTCACATTATCTTATTTTTTAGTAAATCAGTCAAGCACTGCAACTCACCTATTATTCCAGCAACTGTATGACTTGCTCCTAGGGATTTTATATGAAGGTTCATTAAAGGAACAACCATACTCACACCAAATAAATCCTGAAAAGAAGGCAGGAAAAGTTTTAATAACTGATCCCTTTTACAAAGATGATAGTAACCTGGCTTAATAACAGTAAATATTAAAAAAAATATAATTCTTTCCATATCAATACAAGATTAAAATAAAAATTTTCATGGCCAATGTGGTATGCTGTAATATAATGCATCCCGTATATAAAAAATTACAAAAACACATAAACTCGAAGATAAAGGGTAGCCTCACAGAGGAGTTAAATCTATGGGAATTCCAATCCTCTTTCCCCCTCCAGATACAATAATTCTGAAGATATATATTTAAACTTTAAATATTCCTTTAATAGATACTTAATATTTTTTAACAAGAAAAGTACTTTGTACCTGTATTTTAAATGCAAAGTGGCCTGTAATTTCAATCACCCAAAAATACTTTTAACTCATGCAATGAGAGTATATTTGGAAAATCTACAGTATTTTAACTCTCAACCACAATGGGGAAGAAGTTCTGGTAGGTCTAAACCTACCTACAGACTGTCTTTGTGTATAACTTGAGAAATGTAGTGAAAAGAGAAAAAAGAAGAAAAAGAACAAAAACGAAAAAGGAAAAGGGAAAAAGGGAAAAAAAAAAGAAAAAAGAAAAAAAGCATAACTGAAAAACATTTTGCAGGAGGAGGGCAAAGGACACTGC
Source organism: Patagioenas fasciata (assembly GCF_037038585.1). Taxonomy (NCBI): domain Eukaryota; kingdom Metazoa; phylum Chordata; class Aves; order Columbiformes; family Columbidae; genus Patagioenas; species Patagioenas fasciata. The sequence goes on along the minus strand of NC_092520.1, from coordinate 68,043,209 downwards.
TCATCCTGAACAGTACAAAAATCTCCTACTCATTCTTTTTGATTTTTTTATCTTTTGTTAAGCTAACCACATTGAGCCAGTAGTTCTTTCACTACTACTATCTGGCACAGCCTACAGTGTCCCATACATTACAGAAGATCTATTGGAGCAAGATCACCTTTTATTAGTGACTGCTTGAGCTGAACTAGACTCGTGTTTCACAGCATGGCCCAAAGCCTGAATAACTGTAACACAGCGTATCACTAAGTCAATTCTCACCCAGTGTGTCATTAAGTATCTTTTGATGAGTGAAATTAAGACAACGTTAGAATCAGTGTTATATAGATGAGCAAACAGAGCACACAGCTTAGGAACATCTTCAATAACACAATCTTAGATGTCACCTGCAGACCTGAAGAGAGGTTCAATGACTTCATCCAGGTCATTGATAGAGACATTAAGAAGGACAGTTCTCAGAATATAATCTGGCACTGTGTTGTGGGCATGCAGGCAGAGCGAGACCCATTAACCACCATCCTCTGATGGGTAGTTATTTCTCATTTCACCTTTAATTTCTTATGTCAAATGACAACTACGTTGTGTTTGCTTGGTTACAGGAAGCTTGCATCCCAGGCAGCAGCTCTTCATGATGATATTTCACCACATTCTACATCCTCTAACAGGACATTCTTTGGGCGACTTCAGTCCGTACTCCTGCTCAGTGCAGTGAAGTATGACAGAAATGGAGAACCACAGTGTTTAGAAGTGAGCTAAGAAGCAAAGTTTGTTCTAATGCACCTTTTCCAACAGCCCAACCTAAAGGTCGTTAAGAGAACATACCCACATTTCACAGTGCAAATTTGTACTAATTTTGCATTCATTTTCCAAGTTATCCATTTGAATGGTAAATTAACTAAATGACATTTTCCCCAAGGCTCATGAATTGCTACAGAATAGAAACCTTCTTTAAAGTCTGTACACTATGTTCTTTCAGCAAGGGGCGCTTTTTTTTTCCCTAGAAAAATAATTGACTTTTTTTTTTTTAAAAAAAAAAAAAGAAGTTTACACCAACTACTTGTATTTCAAGGAAACAAGCTACAGTTTTCTGAGCGATCAGGCCATAACTTAGTTTTAAAGGGCACTGCACTGTTCCACTTCATTCACAGAATAGACCCCATACATTTGTATCAAACTGCACACAGTTCGCACGGATAAAACACAGCCGCTGCAAACCACTGCCGCTACAAACATTCAAACTCATTTAAAAAAAAAAAAAAGCAGCTGAGGGGATAGACCTCATAACCCAGTAGCTTTATCTGCGCCGGAACGGGGGAGCTCCGGGACTCGGCCGGGAGCGGCAAAAGACGCGGTGCGGGCTCTGGTGGCGGGGCGTCTACGCGACACCGGGCTTTGCAGCACCTCCTGACAACCCTGACGGGACCTCAGGGCTCCGGGGCCGGCCGCGGGGCTGTGCCCCCTCACCTATCTCCAACATGATCCCTCCAAGGGCTGCCCCGGAGCCGTGAAGTCGGGCAAGCACTCATCTGAGGTGGAGACACTTCCCCTACTCAGGCACCGCCGCCCGTTCCGGGCCGCGCCGGAAGGGCGCCACGGCCGCCGCAGCCCGCCTCCCCGCTTACCAGGAAGCCCACTGCGTAAAGGCACCGCACGAAGCGGCCGGACGCCGCCGGGCTCCTGGCAGCTCGCCGGCCTCCATCCTCCTCTTCCTCCTCCATCCGGCCACCGGCGGCGCGGGGCATGCGCAGTGCCGGCAGTGGGGCGGGAACATGGCGGCGGCGGCGGCGACACAGGGAGATTGGAAGTGGTACAAGCTCTTGGGATTTTCTTTGCATTAATGTGTTCTTTGTGTTTTTCTTTCTCTCCCTTTTTTAATTTTTTTTTTTATTTTTTTTTCTTCCTTCAGATGAGAAGCAGGAGTAAGGATCCCTGTTCCCCCGCCCCCATACACGCACCTGCAGGACTTTGTCCTTCCTGCCTCTTGCCTGTTTGCGTGTGGAGAGTTTTGCAACGAGTCACCTCAGGGCCGGATGCTCTAATGAAAGCAGGAACAGCGAGATACGGTGGAGGGGCTTCGGAGGCAGAAATACACCCTGGGGTCTGTTCCGTCTGGAGGAGACTGAGAGGGGATCTTATTTATTCTTATAAATATGTCAGGAAGATGAGACCACACGCTTTTCAGTGGTGCCCAATGATGGCATGAGGGGCAACAGGCACAAACTGAAGCATAGGAGGTTCCATCTAAACACAAGGAGGAACTTCTTTACTTTAAGGGTACCAGAGCACTGGAACAGGCTGCCCAGAGAGGTTGTGGAGTCTCCTTCTCTGGAGACATCCAAAACCTGCCTGGACATATTTCTGAGTGATCTGCTCCAGGTGAACCTGCTTTAGCAGTTGGGTTGGACTAGATGATTTCCAGAGGTCCCTTCCAACACCACGATTTTGTGAACGTAGCAGCAGGTCCCCTGCACCATTCTCTTGGTTGCTGTAGAAAGATGACTTTTGAACCTGTGTGCCTCAGGGCCTACCTCAGTCATGGGGAAAAACAGCCATGTCCCACTGCCAGTGCTATGGCTTCGTCATCTCATGGGGCTCAGCCAGGTGCCTTCATCATGTGTTTCCTGTGACAAAATGTTTTCCTGCCTTGTTACATGGCTGGTGGTTGTGGCACTGAGCTGGTAAAAAAAGAGCATCCCTCTTTCTGCTTAACATGTACGCTGCTGTGCTGCATTTCCATTCAAGTCAGGGATAGCTGGAATTGTGGATGGGTATTATAATGTTTTTGCATCACAGAAGCACAGAATAGTTTGGGTTGGAAGGGTCGTTCAAAGCTCACCTAGTCCACCCCCCGCAATGAGCAGGGACATCTGCAACTAGATCAGGTTGCTCAGAGCCCTGGGGCATCTACCACTTCTCTGTGCAACCTGGGTCAGCGTTTCACCACCCTCATTGTAAGAAATTTCTTCTTCATGTCTGGCCTGAATCTCCCCTCCTTTAGTTTAAAATCATTACCTCTTGTCCTATTGCAACATAAAATTACATTCCTAAATATCTGAGATGCACAGGTGAAAGCGGTTGTCACATGCAAAATACCTTTATGTTGAAGGCAGAGGAGATTTTTTTCATACACTTGCTAGGTCATGGATCAGTGAAAGGGCTGCAGCTTTAAATACTTTAAAAATGCACAAGAGAACAGAAGATGTTTTAACTTATTTTTAATTATCAGTACGAAGAAACTTTTGGAAAACGATGGTGACTTTGAAAAGTTAGGAGTAGTTGGTAAAGTCTGAGAATTATCAGTCAATAACTGACAGTAGGATAACTTCAACTCTATCTTCATGTTTTCAGAATAAGTAAATATTACAGGATTGAGAGTCTCCAACACAGGTCACAAAAAAAAAGAAGGAAATGTGGTTTTCCTTATGGTTATGAAGAATTAAGCTCAAAACCCAAACAAACACCAAAACAACAAAACAAACACAAAAAAAATCCCCGAGCACAACCACAAAACTGGAAAGCAAGACATATTCCTAGATACTCTATTTATAAGCTACTAAGGCAAAGTAGTCCAGTATATGCATAGGGACAAAGATGTTATCAGAGTCTCCAGAATAACTCAGTTGTTTAATATGCCAGTGGCTGTGATATTTTTATAGTCAACTTAACCAATATATTCTATTAATTTAGTTCCCTGAAGAATAACTAATCCTCTGGGAGAGTTTTTTTAAATTCTCAGTATAACACTAATGGGGATCACAGTTGCATTCCTCTGAAATGGACAAAATGGTTACAAGATATTTAAATATCAGAGCATCGTGGCAATTGACACTACACTGCTCGATATTGCAGTAATGTTACTGTTGGTCAGTTTGACAGAAGAAATGGAAAAGGCCTGATGATTTGTCAGGGAAACTGTTGGAGAAGTGGAGGATTAAAAGACGTTGCAATGATATAGGTACCATTCCTGGGTTATAAGGCAGATTGATTCCTATGCTAGCATTGAGCCCAAATGAAATTTTAGAGGTTATATGTAAATGTCAGCCTCTGCTATAAGCCTCAGAAACCAGAGTTAGCAATTCTACCTTCTCAGATTGTGAAGATCAAATTGGTCTAATACAATGTAGACAAGATATTGTAAGCAGGAGTACTGAATTCCCTGACAATGAAAACTCTTTCTTAGTTTTGTCTATTATTTCTAGCTATCTCCATGCAGAATTGCTTGTAAAGCAGAAAATAACCAAACTTTTTGATGCTCCAATAACATCTTCAGTGTAAACTGTTCACGGAGAAAAAAAAAAAAAAAAAAAAAACATTTAGATATCCTTTCCTTTACCAGATCTCCTACTGCTTTTTTTTATTGGCAAACTTGATTAGGTTATTAAAGATTTGTGCATATTACGTATTTACTTTTGTGTAATGTATAAAAAAAGGGCATTAATATGTGATAACACAGGAAATACCTCTGTTGCCTTTGAAATGGAGGCAGATGGTTCCTGCTGCCTTGGAGGTTCCCACTCATGTTCCGCCATTGAAATTACAAGATACAAGATAAAGGCTATCAAAGAAAGTGATGGTATGACTGACAAGAGAGTTGCCGAACAAAGAGGAATGAAATACGATGAAAACTATTTATCACAGTCTAGAAGGAAAATAGAAGCAGTCTAGTGTATTTTGGGGGCAGAATTACACAGCTGATTAAGTAAAATTATACTGTCAATGTAGTACACTTATATTACATTTAGGTATTTGACGCATTGCTATTTAATGGTATTTGCCTTGTTACTGGGTAATTCTTTAAGATAGTGGAGCAATACGTGCTTGGAACTGGCAAACAGCATGTGGATTCAAATTGTTTCATGTGTCTTCAGGCTGTACTTGTGAATTGGTAAACTTCTCTGAAGAAAGAGTATGTCTAGATGGTCCTCTTGTTTCTCACTCTTTTACCGTGACATGGAAGAAGAGGTAGTCAACATGATTGATATTACGGATAATGCTAGGACCAGGAAAATGACGCAGACTACTGGCATAATGCAATTGGAGTACTTCTCGCTCATGATATGTAAGTATTCTAGCTATAAAGACAACTAGAAACAAAGCATTAAGGCCACCCTCTGTTGTGGCAGTCAATGATTATGAGATGAACTTGGTAGTCAGAGTAAATAATCATCAACCATAAGTCTTTTTTGCTGTTCTGTGGCCCAAAAAGCAAACTCCATCTTTTGATAATAAATAAGGGAACCTCAAGTAGAAAGGCAGGAAAACTTCATTATTGGTTATTTGGGATGGATACTAATCACAGAATCAAAGAATCATTTTGTTTGGCAAAGACCTTTAAGATCATCGATTTGAGCTGTTAACCAAGCACTGCGAAGTCCGCCTCTAAACCATGTCTCCAAGAACCTACTCTACACATCTTTGAAACACCTCTGGGTATGGTGACTCCACCACTTCTCTGGGCAGCCTGTTCCAATGCCTGACAACCCTTTCCATGAAGAAATTTTTCCTAATATTCAATCTAAGCTTCCTCTGGTGCAACTAGAGGCCATTTCCTCTCATCCCGTCACTTGTAACTTGGGAGAAGAGACCAAGCCTCTCCATGCTACAGCCTTCTCTCAGGTAGTTGCAGGGAGCGATAAGGTCTCCCCTCAGCCTCCTTTTCTCCAGGCTAAACAGTCCCATTTCCCTCAGCTGCTCCTCATCAGACTTGTGCTCTAGGACAATATTGACTAAATGGAGAGGGTTCAAAAAAAGAGGCTTTAATGGCAGAAAGAACGTTTCTTACAGTGTCAGGCTGCTGAAGATGGGACAGTCCTGCCTAGTGGGCTGTTCTTGCCTCAAATTATGAATGGGAGGAGAACTAGTCCAGGGGAGAATGCCTGAGGTTCAATTTGATAATGAGGAGAAGGGGTGAGGAATCTGCAGCCTGTTGCTTTATCCATGCGAGCCACGGAACCTGACACACCAATATGATGTTCACAGAGTTCGCTTTATTGTCGGACCGGGCTAGCTTTATAGCAAAGCTGCCCTGTCCACGCGCCTTACAACAATGTGATTGGTTGTAACTCATGTCATACAATAACATGATAGGCTGCATGTACTGTCCACGTGCTCTGCACGCATGTGTCCGGCGATTGCTCACTCATTATTACCTTCTAATGGTGCTCCTTTAGTCTCTTTTGTCTCTGGCTTCACCTCTCAGCCAGGCTGGCGACAACCCCATCCCACTGGGGCAGGGGGGGCTCTGCCACTACAGCAGCCCTTTACTACAAGCATCCACTGTGGCCAGTGCTTGGTGTCACTTGCCAAACAAGGGGTTGTAGTGATCTACAACTGCCCTTCTGCAGCCAGCTGTGTGGTTGTGTGTGCTTCAAGCCAAAGTGAAAGTGGTGGAAGTCATCCGAAATCTAAGGAAGTTTTGAAGAAAAGATCCTTTTATTACTTCAACAAGGGAGAAAATTTTAAACCTTATAAATTCTTAAATAAAGTTCATAAAATAATTTTGTAAGACAGGTCTAAGACAACTACAGGAACTTATTGCAGTAAATTGAACATATTATATTCCTGCATTACAAATAGGTAAGGTCAAGACCCCCAGATGTACAATTTGTCATCAAATTTAGCAAATCTAACAGTGACTTATTTCATTCTGGTTTACTGCTTCAGATCATTAGTGTAACATTGAACAGTCATTTCAACTTTTCATATACAAATTGAGCCCAGTAGAAAAAGTTACAATCCAATGGTCCAGAACATTTTAAGAGGTACTGGAAATGAACTTGAGTATGGCATCTGCTTTTAAAGATGTATAAAGTGTAATCTGTCTGAAAAGATCTGCAGATTAAAGAAATGTGGAAAGAAACCTTTTCATTTACTCCATCCTCAAAGCTCTAAGTGCTGGTGGGAATGACAGAGTGACTTAGAAAGCATTTCTGAAACTCTTTTCAAAAGAAGAAATTGTTTCAGATGTTGGGCCTATTTCTCTCCTCCTGGAGTTTTCTGTGGCAGTGTGAGTAAGACCAGGTAGCTTTCTATGTTTCTTTCAATTTGAGTTTAACAGATAAATATGCCAGCAATTATTTAGATACTCTTGATCCTGGTCTGAAGCAGAAGATGGCCTGGATGACTTCTGTTGACTCCAGTCAATTTCCTGTCATACTTCAGTACCCTGATTTCATACACAACTCCCAACCTTTGATATTTATTTATTTATATATATATTTTTTAACCTCTGGAGCTCTGTAGAAGCTGGAAGTACACAGGAAAGAGTGGAGGCTGGTTACTCAGACTTTCTGAATAAAATCCTAAAATATGTACTAAAGTGGCTGTGCCTTAGATGGGAGGAATTACTGCCTCAGAGTGAGATTCATCATAGCTTCTTGCTGTGGAGGGACTCCTGTAAGCAATAGAAATGGTGAAGAAGAGTGAAACTCTTTATTTCTGACTGTTTCTGGGGTTCAGACACATAGCAATTTCCATGGGAAGTTGTGGCAGAATGCAAACCCCCCTCTCCCCGCCCCCTCCTTCAGTATGGAGGGAGTAGGCACATCTCCCTCTCTCTGCTACTTGAGGCTAACAGCTTCTTTTGTTTGGCCCAGAGCACTCTGGCCAGGACCATTAGGAGAAGGGAGTGCTGAGGCGCCAGAGAGCCGCTGGGCACCTGCGGCCAGTGTGGGGGATGTTTGGAGGCTTCAGGGGCACCCCACAGCCAGTGTGGGGGTGCAGAGAAGCTTCTAGAATGCCTACAATCAGGTCTGATCAGCCTATAAAAAACGGGACTCTCGTCGAGACTCCGCCCATTGTCGCGGGTCTCTCGGAGCACGAGCGAGATGCTGCCGCCAAGAGCCCCCCCTCCCTGGGATGGAGACTCTGCTTGTCTTGCCACCACGTGTGTGAGTAAACTTCTTGCAGGATTGCGAGTATATTTATACTTTCTGTGCACATATGCACGTGTAAGTAAATTAACCCTCGCAGGATTGCGAGTGTATTATAAATTTACCCTCACAGGAATCGCGAGCGTACACTTTCCGTACTCACGAGTCTGTGTATCTCTTTAAGAATAATCCCGCACCATGTACAGGCAAGTGTGTACTCCTCTGGGACTCAGGGGCGGCTCCGGCATTGTTTTGGGTGAAGCCACGTGCATGCACACTGTGGACCGCCTGTTGTACTAGTTGCTACCCCTTAATAATTTTCCTCAGCTGATATCCGAACCTATATTTAAGTCACTTTTGGAGTGCTAAAACCCTGTTTCTCACCGGTTTGGACCCTGTTGTCCCTTAAACTAGCCTCGGGCTGCCTCCGTGACAGAAGTCACCTTCAACATCTCCTAAAATTAGGCAACTCACTAATTTCTGTGAAAATTGCAGATGGGATGAGTCATTCCTTTAAAGCACCACAGGAAACATGAGTGGTATTAGTGGTATCCTTTCCAATCTCAACCATTCAGTGATTCTGTGATTTGTGGCACAATTTACTGTAGTGTTAAGATTAAAGTGGTCATGTCTCAAACTAGTTTTTTCAGGCCCCCTTTTAGTCAGTGGAGAAAAAAAAAAAAAGTTACTGCGGTTTTAGGGCATGATTCACTGCACATTGAAGTAGTCATCCAAAAATAGGTCAGACGAACTGTGCCATGAAAGTGCCAATATGACTGTAAAGGAAACCTGAGGTGACAAGCTTAACTGGAGCCAGCTACCGTGCAGTTGTCTAGTGTTAGGTAAGGTGAAGCCCAGCCAAAGATTTAATGGACAACATGTACTATACTCTGTGTGTCTGCCTGGCACACTGCTGACAATTATCATGTAGGTGCCATGGATAACATACTGCCCAGCTTGGGAGGAAGGACAGGATGAGGATCTGAATCAGCAGGTGAGGTGCTCCATCACCGTTCAGATTGTTTTTCTTCAACAGTAAATGAGCAGTGAGGTCTCTGAAGGACTCAACTCTGAGGCAGCTGCTGAAATTGTTTCTTGGTGTGTAGTGAGAGATGCAGCCAGTTCTAAAAGGCTGTTTTTAGATCATAGACATATCTGCCAGCAGAGATAAGGAGCTGCCTGCCAATTCCAAACATACACTCACCACTTTACTCAATCACACACAAACATAAACAAGCAAATAAACAACCTCCCCCTCCCATAAACTAATCAAGCTTTTTCTCCTTCAGATGGAAAAGGGAGAAAGAAACAGCCAGCTTTTATTTTATTTTATTTTATTTTATTTTATTTTATTTTATTTTATTTTATTTTATTTTATTTTATTTTATTTTCAGTTTTTAAATACAAGGAGGGGTTCAGATAGTATATTGAAGCTGGAGCTATTTAGATACGTAAATAAACAAAATATGCAGTTTTAGGAGTTAGTTTAGGCCTGTCTATCTGGAAAAGAAAAATAAATGGAAATAAAATTATAGAACTTTTGCTGGATTTGTTAAATGAGATTGGAATCCATCCATTATGTGAGGGCCTTCACACTATGAAACAACGAAATCAATGAATGTTGTGCGTAGTTGGCCAAATTGATTGTATGTTAAAACTGATCTAATTACTTCATTCTCATTATAGTAGGGATAAATGTGGCTAAGCCACTTCGATTTTAAAATGCCAGTCTTTGTGTAGAAATTTAGAAGTTTTGGAAGGAGTTTGGGAATGACATTGTTTAAGATTCAGAATTGTTTTGGCTTGGTAAGCTTGGCCCTATTTTCACTGCCTCAATAAGTTTTCTCCTGTTGAGGAACCTTCAGAATTGAATTGAAGAAAAAGGGCCCTGAGACTTTCTGCAAGTATTCAAGTAGTGGATAATGTGAATTTTTAAGCTGACATAACAAGTCTTAACATGGCTTCTGATTCATTCCTGACATAGCTGGGCATAACACTGGATATATCAGAGTATTTGGAAGATAGCATTGCTGGAGAATGTGCCATAAATATGAAAGAGAATAATTAAATTAGATCCTCCCAGAATGAACATGCTAAGTTGAGACCATAGTGCATGTACAGTATATTAAAAATAAATACTTCTACTGTACAGGCAATGATTCAGCTGTCATTTGAATTCAGTGAAACTTCTCATGCAAACTAATTTCAGTGAAGCTACTCATGAGAGTAAGTTACTCTCATGCAGAAGTGAGTTTATGGAGTTACTGACATACTTCTGACCTGAAGCCAAGTGGGTGCAATAAGACTGATACTAGCCATTTCAGTTCTTTTATTATTTGCGGTTCAGTGGCTGAGACTGGAGTTCTCTTTTTTGCTTCTAATATAACACTGAAAAAGTTATTTCACCATTGTGTGCCACAGTTTCGTAGTTACAGGTATGAGTAGCAGTGCATAACCATCTTTGAAAACAGCTTTGAAATTTTTAGACTAAAAGCATGAGACTGAATTGTATCTGTATTATTTTTACTGCCAGAATTCACCAAATCCATGTTCATCCTGTTTTGCAGTACTCATACAAAGCAGTGTCCAGCTGGTGTTTTGTAGGTTGTAAATACCTGTTCGATAACACTGAAAAATAACATTATTTAATGTAAGCAGCACATCAGAAATAATTCTTTTTTGTTGTTGTTGTTTTTGTTTGTTTGTTTGTTTTGTTTAATATATATTGTGAAGAACTTTGTGTCATTGATTTTGTTTATGTCATGACTATCTACATGTCTGGATTTCACTGAATAAAATGTATTGAGCTCTGGGCTGATGCTTTGTAAGGCCACACATACAACAGCAAAATTGTTGGGAGCTGTAGCCCACTGAGTAGGGTTCAGTTCCAGATGAAGACCTTTGCATTCAGATGTCTCCATGTGAAATAAGGATCTGTGCTGCCATTAGGGTGGATGGAGGTCTGGTTGAAAGAGTCAGTAGTGCCTCCAGAATGACCTGACCAGCTAATGGAAACTGTTTTCAGCTGTCTAGACAGAGGTATCTAGCATGACTTTTGGGTGGTATGAACCTGGTCTTGTAGCTGTCATTCAGGAAAAGTGCAGGTCTCCTCTAAGTCCTTTGTCATGCCTGCCATGCCTGTCACACATGCTGTGTCACACCATGCCTGCCAAATATAGATGTCTTAGACATCCTGGAGCATCCAATGGCAGGAGATGACATCATGGCAACTGTATCCTTCTGTTTTGGGCTCGATTCTGTCACCATCATGTAGGCTCCTAGTGCCATTTGAGGTGGTAGAGGGTACGTAGGACCCTTGCATGGGGCTGGCAGATATGGTTAAAACTGGGAGAGAAATATGCTCTTCTGGAGTGGCAGCTAAAAGCCAGCAGGATGCCCTGGGAAGCAGCTGGACCTGGGTGTCTACCTGAGTAATGGCACTGAGCTCTCAGTGATCCAGGTTGTGCTGAGCTGCTCTCCAGGCTCCACTGACTGTATTGACTAGATCGCCATTGATTATAACGGAAAAGCATCCAGCTCATGTGAAATTGTCTGAATTTGGGCATATTAGTCCTGAACTAAATCATTAATTGGTATTTTGGACACATTATTCTAACCTCTAAGTAAATATTTTCTAAAATATGCCTTATTTTCTTTTGTAGCACATTCTATGTGCTCTTCTTTTCCTAAAGATTTTTTAAATTTTTTTCTTTAATAACATGAAAACCAGTAAAATATGGCTTTGTGCTATAGCAGAAAAACATCATTTTCCAAAGTGACGTTTCCAAACATGACTTTCTGCTATAGAAAAGTGAACGGTGTCAGTGGCTGTCAGGGAAAACAAATATTGCAAAAGTGTCTGTTTGACTGAAAGTTCATTTACTGTTCTGTGTTCACTGAAATTGTTCATTGCAGAAGGGCCACAAAGTATCAGATGTGTTTGTGTATGAAGCTAGTATACTGTCAAGTCTGGATAAAATATGACTTGTAACAAATGCAAATATGGGATTAGGCAGATAATGTAGTGTTATAAAAACACTCAGGATACATCTCTGATTCATCTGTCTGGAAATGAGGACAAGTGGTAGAAACAGTCTTTTCCTTGCTCTCCTTGAGCACGCTGCCACACTCTCCACACAGATACAGGGATATTGGAAGTAGGAGTCCATCTGGGAGACCTAAACCTCTTGCAATAATATTTTGTGACAAATATTTTCTGGAGTAAACTGACTTCTTCCTTCTCTTGGTCCCAGAATTTCTCAGCATGGGAAGTCAGTGGAATTTTTTGGGGGTAAGGGCTGCAGGATCTGGTGCATGATGAACTCAGCAAATCTCTACAGAAGCATGCCCTATACTCCACAAGAAATGTTCAGGAAGGCCTGCTTGGCATGAAAAAAGTTGTTGGAAAAGCCTTCTTCTTGTGCAGTGACTCCTTGAAATTTAAATGTGTTACCTCATCACCTTCCAAAATGGCCAAAGTACACATGTGGGAAAATTTTTCAAAAAGACTGAGGTTTCTTTATGAGATGCTGGGAGGGTGTGCTATAGTAGTTGGTTTCACTTTTTCATCTTTAGAATAGCCTTTTTTTTTTTTTTAATTGCATACTTTTGTGATATATGCATATAAACTGAATGTGAACAAATTAAATAGTTAAATGTTTAGTTTAGTGTTAGTGTTTAGTTTAGTGTTGTTAAGGCCATTACTTTAAGATGTAGATTTTTAAATCTAACTGTATTTATAAAAGAAAGTAGCATTTTTCAAAGGCATGTCTGCAATTTGGCTGCTATATTCTAAACTTCCATAAAAAATCTCAACCTCCATTTAGCAACATGACTTACAGTAACTTCCAGGGCATTGCATGTGTCTGTTTTCCTGCTAGCAGACTTGGAAACATTCACCACCAAGCATGAACTTTGGAAGTCCTTGCTGCTACTGTGTGCCCCGTAACACAATTCACGTGGATGGCCAGAGCCATCGCAATTCCATCACCATCTGCATCTCCACTGATGTTCATGCAACAACTGCAATAATATTTCAAGTCAATCCCTGATTAGTTAGGGGAAGGTCAGCTATTTCTGACTGGCCTCACCCAGACAGAGAAACAGAATGAAGGTCTGCCATCAGTGTCCTAAAATAGAAGGCCCTTTTCAACTGTCAGGCTTGTGTCAGACACATGCAACACAAATTAGGAGACGCAAATTGACTCACAGGGCATTGGGAAACACAGGCAGAAAGTCAAGCAAAGAGAAACTTCTTCAGATATGAGCTGTATTCTCCAAACAGCTTTTTAGTCACTTTCCCTAACCTTTCATTTATTTTACTGCTTCATCTTAAGTAATTTTTAAAAGTACCTTTTATTTTTTAATATAACTTTGATAATGAAACTGAGTGTGGGGATATTTTTTGGAGGCTTCTTTGCAGCTCTGGGGGTTTTACTTTTTTTGGTGGCATTTGGAACTGATTATTGGCTTCTTGCTACAGAAATAGGAAGGTGTTCAAATGCACCTGAAGGTGTCGGGGTTAGTATGGACATTTTTATTTATAATCAGAATTATATATGTAGGTTTCTTGGATATATTTATTTTGTAAGAATTTACTTCTCTATGAACTTTTGAATAAGCTCATTTTGACCTTCTGGAGTTTTACAAGCCTGCTTCAAGACCTCTTGTAAACCAATTGTAATCAACTCTAAAATTAATTTGTCTTTTCTGATACTACTTTTGCAACATGAGTCTTTCAAAGGAAGTATAACTGTTTAGATATGCTACAGCTAACCTATATTCAAACAGGCTGTGTTTCATTGTGATGGAGGTGTTTTTTATCTCAATATCTAATTTCAGTTGAACTTGATTCTTTCAACCATTTAAAATTGTTTGATAATGGCTTCTTTTTCATATTTTATTTTCCCCACTTAGGGAGAGAAGGCCACTTTCCATCATGAAGGTTTCTTCTGGAGGTGCTGGTTTAGTGGAAGTGTAGGAGAGAATAATGCTAGCATGTGGAATTTCTGGTACAGTAAGTAACTTTACATTAAATCATACATATTTAACTATCACCTTATACAGTGAGTGTTATGGCTGTCCTGTTAACCTGTTAACCATTCTTATCAGGACAGCTTCTTGTGATTCATGGTTAAACAGGCTGTTTATTTCTGTAACACAGGACAAAAGACATTAATGGTTAGAATGGTCCATGAATTTTTCCTTGGAGAGTTTCTCCAAGTAGTTCCATGAATGGGTTAAGGAGGGCAATTCCACTGTGAAAATGGTGTAGCACACATCATCTCCAGAAGAATCCCTCTACTAAATTTACGGATGGCCCTTTGCTTTCTTTCACTGTATGCCAGGATTCTGGAAGATCAGAGTGTATTTTCCAACCAAAATCTTCCATGAGGAAGAGGTCAAGCAAAGCTTTTCGTATCTGTGACTGTACCTCAGAGGTACAAAGCTCCCTCTTCTTTTTGCAAGTTTTCCACAATCCTTGTGAAATGCAGGTGCCATCATACAAATTCTACTTCAATAACCAATATTTTGTTAAGGTATTGCTTGGTCTTAGGTGGCAAATGTAATATTCACTGTAGCTAATTTCCCCTTGTTATTTATCTGGAGAATTCTGTGGTCAAGAATCTGAAGATTGAATGTGGTTTAAGCTATAGTCAGCCATTATCTTTTGCAAGGAAGAAGGTGATGTTTTTATAAGCTTTTAATATAAGGAGTGAAATTACCCTTCTTTGGAGATATTTATTCCATAGACTAAAGTCATATTTGTGGAGACTGTAAACTTTCTGAATATGATTGATAATTTTCACTGTTCTTTCACAAGAGAAAAAGTAATTTCCTGGTGTGCTGTGGTTTTGTTGTTGTTGTTGCTGTTGTGTTTTTTTGTTTGGTCGGTTTTGGTTTTTTGGGTTTTTTGTTTTGCTGTTGTTGTTGCTGCTGCTGTTGTGGTTTTTTGTTAGTTTTTTGTGGGACTTGCATTAATGAGATGGACATAATTAATCCCCACAAGAGAAAGGTACATGTGCATATAAAAGCATACCTATGTATTGCATATAAATTGCAGGGTGCCTTCAGCAAGGCTGCTTTGCTGTTCCCCAATACAAATCTGTACTGCCCTTTAAGGAACATCCTTGTCTGGATAACAAGGCTGGTATCTCTTATCAAACCAAATCCACTCTAAGCTATTGCCTGGGAAAGAACCTGGAATCTTGACCTACCAAACTCAGTTTGCCCATTTGAAGAAAAGGCTTAAAATCCTTTATTGTTAAGGCAGTAAAATATTAATCTTTAGTTTTATTTCACTTTTAGCTAACCAGTCACCTTCTAAGAATTGTACACATGCTTACCTGTCACCATTTCCTCTTATCCGAGATGAACACAACTCAACCTCCTATGACTCTGCAATCAGTAAGTATTTTTTTGTCTGCAAATGGATACAATGCCTGTAGTTTCAAAAAACCAATGTGGATGTTTCAGTATAAAACAGCCTTATCACTCCACACAGTTTAATTAATACAGTTTTGGTGTTTCATACGTCTCATCATTTTACAACAAACATATTTAAACCACTTAAATGAATGCTTAGCTTTAAGCATGATGGCAGAATGGAAGTAATTTCTTAAATAAGAGACATTTCCTTTTTTTAGTGCTTTTTATCCAACATGAAAAGTAACTTCCTTGGGTTGAATGCATTAAAGAAGTACTTCTTCTCTTTTTTTTTTTTTTTAAATAAATTGCCACATGTGAAATATATCACATTTTTACTTTATGAGGAAGGACCAGTGGGGCCTTGATACTGTCTAAGTTTATTCAACTAACATATACTGCACCAACCACTGGATGTGCCAGCTTCTCTCCATTGACACTATAGGGACCTAAGGCTCTGCAATTACTCTGAACAGTGTTTGCCATACATGAACAATATAGCCTAAGACTGTAGCAATGGGCTGTTTTGGTTTGTGAACCAAGCTCTTTTTAAATATATATATATACACACACATATATATATTTTCTTAATAATAGTTCAAAATCCTCATAATGTTAAATGGAGATATTAATACAAAAAAACTTTAGTGCAGTAACAGAATCTATATGCAAGGTATACAGTAATTAAAAACCTTATATTTGAATGATATGTGGAAAGCTCTGTGTTTATTACTTCACTTAAAAATATTGGTCACATTTCATCAGATCAAGGGCTTCGTGTGAATGTACTTGAAGTAAATCACTTCTGACACATTTTATGCAACTTTTTATATAACTTGTGATGTGTGGATGCTGAATATCTGAGCTGACTGACTCAGCGACTTGAGTGTTCCCTTCCTGTCCTAAAGCTGTAATTATCCATTTGCTAACTTTGAAGTATCTTCAGAAACCAATTTTTATGCTGCAGACCTGAAAAAAGAAAAGAAGTTGGACCGATAATTGTTCTGTTAATCTTTAGAAATGATGAAGTGTTTGTCCATGCAGAATTCAGACCTCACCGTTCAGAAATCTAATCTGTAGCTTCACAGCACATCTAGAACAGTTTATCTTTTCATTTGAAAGTGACAGAGTCATCAGCTCCTAATAATCTAGACAGAGTTTGTATTCCACCATTCACTTCTACATTCACGAAGGATCCTCAAATTATACTGCATGATTACATAGAAATGGACAAACAAAGAATAAGGAAAGGAGAAGGAATATCATAAAAATTTTAATTAATTTTAGTTAATGTTTGCCAAAAGAACCACTACTCAAATATAATTTTCCTATCTATATTTCATATTAGAGAGAACTGTACTATAGATGCTGGCCCAGGTAGAGTGAATTCAGAGCCATTCTTGCTATATAAATAGATACAGTTGGATTGCTTTCAAGCTCATTAAAACTGAAGAGGTTTTTTTTATTCCTCTAGTTCATTTTCAGCTTCCAATCTGAGTTATTTACTAGGGCAGGTATGGTTGTTTAAGTATCTTTCACAACTTTTTATGAAGAAGGTTATGTCATTGTCTGTTCTGTTAGTTGAAAACTTGTTTCTTCTTCAGTCTAGTTTGACAGTCCTGCGCATGATATTTGGCAAACAAGTTTTTAAAACCTCGCTGCAAGTGCAGTTGCTAAATTAAGAAATACTAAAAGGTTATCCTCTTCGTGATTCACAGTGGAGGAAATGCTTCTCTGTAAAAGCCAGTGGTGAAAGCCCTTGGTTTGATTTCATGAAGAACAAGATTTCATCAGCTATTTGTATATCCAGTTGGCTGCATCTAGTATCGTACATCAGCTAAACATAGAACAAAAGGGCACTACCAAAGATTGAGGTTATTGTCCCTTTGGTTTTTTTGAGTCTGCTACTGTTTCTTGATACAATATTACAATTTTCATGACTCATATAGCTTCTCAACATATTAACTTTGGGGGATAAAAAAAGAAATATCCTACACAGGTTTATCACTATGTTTTTAGCGAGTTCCTCGAGTCCTATTTTTAATTAGGAGTGGATGAGAAAAAATATTCTGTCATCTGAAAAATACTTAGTTGCTCTTTCACAGAAAAATAAACAGCTGAATGAAAAGCTTTAGATTTCATCAGAAAAATCAAACGTGTGAACAACACATATTTGTAGAGATCTCTAACTTTCTGTTAACAGAACTGTGAGTTCCTGAGCAAGTAAAAGCATGTGAGTTCTTTTACACCCTCTTTGGCTTAAGAAACTTTGGGACCTTATCAGAGGAATATAGATTTAACTGCAGGCTCTAGTGGAAACACAAGTCTGGCTTATTGGTGGAGTTCTGTGTTACCATCCAGTTAGAAGGGCTCAGGCAAAGATAAGTTTCCTGAGGAACATAAAATCTCTGATGATTTTTGAGTTAAGTGACCAGAACAAGTTCTCTGTTGACATTAACTCCTTTGGTATCCATAAGAATTTGACTCAGAGCCTTTCTGGGCCAGAATTCAAGAGAGGCTCAGTCTATCTGCTCTTAGCTTTATTTACATATTTTTATATGTTGGTGTTGCAATGGCTGTGTGATAGTTCCCAAAAAACTCAAAACACTGAAGACCTTGAAGTTAAATGTTACAGTACACCATACAAAGCTTTAGACCTAAGGCTTGGTTCATACAAGCCTAGACTATGAGCTCTTGGTGTCAAGAATTATAGCCTTAGATGGAAATGCAGTGACACAAAAAGCCTGCAGTGCTTCTTGTATTAGGGATTTGAATGCATATTTTAATGTCTCAGATTTCTTTCCTTCATTACTGTCAGATGCATAATCAGCTTCAAACGGTTAGATAGCATTACCTTGAAACTGCAGCTTTGTGTCTTTTAATCACAGTTATAATGTTTTTGTTCATTCCCTGGTTTTGTTAAATATCTTGGAGGAGTGGGAAGGACTTCACCTACCTGCAGTGTAAGGTGCGGTCCAGAGCTGTGCTAACCATAATTTATGGTTAATGCACTTAAAGAGATTTGCAGGCCATGTCATTTATCTTAACCTGGATTAGGTATCTATATAAACTCAGGGGAAGCCTGACTCCAGTGACTTTCTATTGTAGTAAAGTGGTTTATAGTGACAGCTGTTATAGTGTGCAGCTATTAAGTGGACTTAGACAGCACCTTATTGTGTTGTCAACACATTCATTTTTATGATGATTCACAAACATATGTGCAACAAAATACAAGTGAGGAATAAAAAAAAAAAAAAAAGAAATTAGCCCATCCAATAAAAGTGCCAGAGTAGTGACCTCTACATTCTAAAATAAACACACATCTGTATAATCATAATTAGATTGGTTATCCCATCAGGCTATTTTGAAAACATAGTAGTATAGTACCTAAATAATAATTCATTGCTAGCTAGATTAATGCATAAGATCATGTCATTAGGTTGTGTAACACTTACATTCAGGGACTATAACACTTTTAAAAAACTGTCATTTACTAAAGGACAATACTACGCCTGTTTTGAAAAGTGTACGAAGTCCTTACTTGTACAAGTAGTCCCATTTGCTATAGTGAGATTATTCCTAAAAAAAAGAAGTGCAAGATCTAGCACTTAGTCAAGTCATTAATTTTATTTTTGAGGGTTTATTCTTACAACTTTATTTGGAAATAACAATAGTTTATTAACTGTTGTAAATTGCCCCAGCACCTTCTGAAGCTAAATTGGAAGCTATTTAATGGGGCTGCACTGACACATTAGTTTAATACTCTGAGTTGTAGCTGCTATTACTTTTTTTTCCTGACCATTAGTATCTTATTTTGTCCAGCACTGGGCACGTTGCCAGCATTTGAAGCAGTGCCTAATATTATGTTGAATACAGAATGTTTATAGGACTGAAGCAAAATTCCCATTCAGCAACTATTGCATCTAAAATGGTGTGATCAAATTTATTGGCAGGTTTGTTCCTAGGTTGAAATTAGTGTAAAGTAATCCAGAAAACATCACCAATGAAATCTGAAAATAAAAATTGTACAGTGAAATGTTAGCAGCAGCCTATTTCTAGGGTAAAAAAAATTATGATGTTAGGTAATACAGTCACATAATTGCCCATGAGAGGTTGTTATACAGTACATTTACAAAGGGAGAACTCCCCAGCCACCAAGCAGTGATAAAGCAAGGAGTGTTTAAAGAAACAATGTATTCATACTGTGATTATTGTATTTGTTTTACTGTTAAGGTTATTAAAAAAAAAAAAAAAGATTATTACTGCTAAGGGATTGTAAAGGGTACTGAGTGAAACTGAGAAAAGTTTTGCAAGGTTTACTATTTGTCAGCTGTGTGTCCTGTGCTGCTGCTGAGATGTTTGGTGTCATTTACAACTGTTTATCTGCAGGGAAGATACTCCTGATTTAGAGCAGTTCAGGCACTTCACCTTTCACTGTATTTTATATTGTAAGTGATGTTTGGATACCTCTTGTCAGAAGCATTTTGATAACCTCTTACATTAAATAGAGAGGTAAAAAAAGAAATATCTAAAATACAGTCGACAATCAAATCATAGGAAGGGTTCACTTCAGAATGTGAGCTTGTCAATGAAAATTCAAGGCAACTTTTCCAAGTCTTTTTGCCTATCATTAGTATTGGTTATGCAGCATTGTACTCACTTATGCTTCAAAAAGTTTTTCAGCTTTGTAGTGCTTAATAATTTGTGTTTGATATTGAATTTAAGATTAAGTGGCTGGGGATTTTTTTGGTAGGCCACAGAAAATGTATGGACTTATGGCTGAGATTTTAAAACACTTGAAGTCAGCAAGGGCAGTAAAATGTGCTACGGTTTCATGAGGTTGGTGTTAACATCTGCAGTTGTAGCTAGGTGTTGCATTTTATCATTAACCTGTTCCTGAAGTGCGTGCAGCTACTACACGACAGGCGTGCACTGCAGGTGGCACAGCTGTCTAACTTTGTCAAATATATTATTGCTTCTCTTTCATATCAAGCACCAGTAACGTCTTAAAATAAGAATCCGTGGTGTCAGTTTATGATCAATGCTGGGATGTACTATACTAGAAAAGGAGTCTTTTAATAGTTTTTAGCTGTTTATCTGAAATTGTGTCCTTTACTCAAAACCAGATACTTCAGCTAGTTTTCAGATGATGCAGAAGTCTCCAAAGGAACCTGAATTAGGATCTTTAGGGAGAAAAGCAAGTAACGAGGCAAAATTACTTGTCATGCAATTTTGGAGGAATATCCTGCAGCTATAATATTCCCATAGTATCCTAGCTGAACAGTGCTGAACTCAAAGGCAAACGTACCGTGTGTACTCCTGTTTGCCTCTATGTACTATTTTATTTTTAGGCTTGCATGTCACTGCCAAGGCATATGTTGTACCCGATGAAGGGGCAACTTACCAAGACATGTTACAGCACTCTTGCCACACAGAGCAATGATATGTAAGATGAAAACTACAGATAGATTTACTTGGACTCTACGGTAGTGCTTATAGTTTATTTCTTCTAATGCTGGAAATACTTGGAATAATGCATGTACTTGAGGTAACTAACTCAAACATATCTGTGAAGTACCTTTCAGAGGCAAGGGTACTCCTTGTCATCTGGACCAGAACATGGACTGTCTTATGAGCTGCCTCAGTGAGACCTGAAATGGTGCAAACATCTCGTAACACCTTGTACCTATACACTGAACCATTATTTCATGAAACAAGATGCTTGTATCTCAGTGTCATCCCTTTTCATAAGATATAAAGAAGCATAATTCAAAGCAGCATCTACTGTTGAGGTGTTTTGTTTTGTTTTGTTTTGTTTTTCTGTCATGATCCACCTCAGTCTCAGAGCAGCAAAGTCTTTGACTTGAAGGGTAAGTTCATTCTTAGGTAGTTCTAATTTTAACCAGCTTTTTTGTGTTTAGATGTCAGCTAAAGCTAAATGACAGCAGTAGGGCTGCATTGTAATTTTGAATGATTAGCTCTGCAGGAACTGATCTTGCCCATCTAGGGAGAGAAGATGGGAAATGTGGTCTGTGCAAAAATGGTCTGAATATTAAATAAATAAAGTCTTCGTTGCAGAAAAAGTGGTTACTTTTTAACTCCTTTACTAAAGAAAAAGCCTAAGTGCTCTTAGGATGTTTCCTCAGGTCTATGCCACAAATGACCCTAATGACATTGTCTTGCAGATTAGAGGGGGTAGTCTTTTGCTTGAAAAGTAGCAAATTTGGGATCATTGCAGACTTTTTACCTGACAACTCTGCTCTGTTTTCAAATTGATGTTTAATGATGGAATTAGCAGGCTTAACAATATTACAATTATCAGATTTTATCTATGATTCTCTAGAGTAAATAATTATTTCTAAAGAAATAGAATGGAAGCTTATTTCAGGTGATAAATCAGTATTTCACATATAATGCATAAAACAGTTATGTTGTTGGAGGAGAGAAACAGCTTTTCTCTTGTGTACTTACAGAGAGGTTTCAACAAATTTTCATCAGTTACATTTGTACTCCTTTTGTGTTTAGTTTCCAGGAATATTTGAATAAATCAAGCTTTTTGGGTAAAATTTCACTAAAGGCAGACTTCCTGTATGAAGAGTAGATAATGAAACTGTATACTAATTTTGTAATTCTGGAGAAGCTTGTATCCTTGTCCATTCAGAAAATAGCAACACTGCTTTATGACTCAGGTGACTGACCATAATGATATCAAACAAAGATTTTTCAAGGTCCATTTTGGCCAACGTGTCCTATTATGTAGCATGACTTTGAAGTACCTTGAACCATCCATGTAAAAGAGTTGGGTGGTTATAGGCTGATTTAGCGGTATTAGGTTTTAAATGAGAAAGTAATGTCCCATGGACTTGGGGACTGCGATGAAGCTTAGCAAAGTAGCCCCATGAGTAAAATAATATGAAATTGCTTCAGAGACCCAAGACTGAAGGACTTGAGAGGTTTACCTTTCTAGGTTTCCATTCACTGTCCATTTACATTAAGTGAATCATTTAACTATGTATTTAACTTTAAACAGGTGCCTAAGTCCCACAAGAGGTGGAGTACTTAAATCAGAACACACACTAAACTGCTTTGCTAAGCCAGTCTTGCTTCTTACAAATTATTTCCATAGTTTTTTGTTTTTGTGGAAAGAAGACTTGTATTGAATGCGAACTAAACTGCAGTTTTAACCCTTCTGCCAGCAACTTTCAGACACATTCATCCTTCCCATGCCCAAATCTGCTGATCAGTGTGGTGAAAAATTATTTCTCTGAATGCTTGCCTGGATTAAAAAGAATGTTATTTAAAAAGTGTAGCTAATGTGATGTGAATGTGATCTAGCTAATATAGTTACAAGGCTTATAAAAGTGATATGGTGTGTATTTTAACCTGAGTTAAGCTGGTCAAGTTAAAAACTGTAGATTTTTGGAACACATTAGTTGGAAGCACAAGCTGATAATGTCTAGTGCATCTTTAAATTTCAGATGAGAGAAACCTGAATTATTCCAGAATAGCTGTCTCTAACAAGCTGAATGAATTTGAAACTTCCATGATATGAACCAGTATAATAGTTACTTAGTTGTGTTTTGCCATAACAATAAGTAGGTGCTGTCAAATGATAAGTGGCAGTTTCTCTTGTAACTCACTTTTTCTGACTTGCCAGCTGGCTTAAATGCTTTCCCTCAGTTGGGTGGAAATGTTTTTCACTGACTGAATTGTCAGTGCTTCAAGATTTTCAGATCTGACGATGGGGATCTTTGCAACTCGTAATTTTACTAATGGGTTGTGTTAATATACCAATTTTTAAATTCATGGGAGAAATTTATGTCACTCTTGTAGCATTTGTAAAATGATGACTTTGTTAAATGGATGTGCAATTAACCAGCTAAAAAATAATTGTTAGAAAGACTCTTTTGGCCAGAATATGTCACAAACTCTCGGCTCATTTATCACCAGCTGCATCCATTAATTCAGCACTGCTTGGCACTAACAGGGGCTTCTGAAACGTCACATTTTAAATTTAACAAAATACAAAGAGCTTCAGAGCAGGAATAGGCTGCTTTAAAACACTTAACTGTTTTTCAGAAACCTGGTTTACATTTTTTTTCCTCCTCTCTGCTACTTTATATTTCATTCTATTGAATATGACTGTATAGAAGGAGAATTAATCAGTTGTGAATTGTAGAGAACTTAAGATTGCTATTGGTGATATGGTCTGAGCACTAAGAATGTCAAGATGCTACAGCTCTCTCCTTCTCCCAGACAATTTTTGTAAAACAATTGAATCCTGTCAGTCTACTCATTTATCCCCAAGAATCTGCTGCAGCTTTGGTGTACCATTCTCAAAAAAGCATAAATTTGGTTAAGTTGCTATGTTGCAAGTCACTGCTAAATATTAAGCAGATGGATTTCATTCATGGTAGCTTACAACGTATTTTCTATGATCATTAGATAAGGACGGGCATTCAAACCTAATTTGGTCCACATGACATATAATATATATGCACAATAGAATGAATGCTTCTTTTGTTAATAAGGAAAGTTAAAAGAGAGAGGGAAAAGAAAACTCTTTGTTAGCCAAATATGTCACTTATTTGAGTTCTAAAGAGTGTTGTATTCTTTTTTCTTTCCTCCCTTTCTCCAGTTTATCGAGGTTTCTGGGCAGTTCTTATGCTCCTGGGAGTGCTCACTATTGTGCTGGCTAGTTTCTTCATCATCTGTGCAGCTCCTTTTGCCAGCCACATTCTGTACAAAGCAGGAGGAGGCTTTTACATCATTGCTGGTGGGTATACAGTTTGCTCAGTCAATTAAAGAATAGAAAGGATTAGGTATTTCTCCCATATTCTGTGATCAAAATTTGTATTAATTATGGTTAAAAGAAAGAAAAAGCATATGATGGTACCCTTTGGTTTGTGGAGTGCCTGCCTTGGAAACAATTATTTCCACAGTTATTTAGTTATGACACTATTCTAAAAGCTACTTTTGGATTAAGATAAAAAAATCCAAGACGAATCATGGAATTACACTGCAATTTCAATCTACCTTTTTTAGCAGGAAAAATAATGCATTTTTAGGGATGCTGCCTTATAGGATTCTTAAGGGCTTTAGCTAAGGAGAGTCATTTTTTTATCAGTGACACAAAAGCAATGAAGATGATTATGGTGGGCTGCTTCTAAAGAAGTCATAAGACAGAGTACATTCACATGATTAATATAGGAAAAATGTTTTGTATATGATTGGAATACACAAAATAGTTATCACATGTGAGTAAGTGAGAGCTCTCAACTCTGCTATTGGAAGATAACAAATAACTGAATTCCCTCCTTCCTCACAACCCACACGTACCACAGAGGATGCCCCCTTCCAGGATTCAGCTGATATGGACAGATGTCTGGGACGCCGTTCTGCTAACCTTGCAAAGCCTGGGAAGGTGCTACACTGGTGTGTGAGATACAGTTGTGCAGGATGTAAATGACAGTATGTGCTCAATCACTGTTCTCTTTTTTATAAAGTCTGATGAGAAGCATTCCTGTGAGAACAGAATTGTGTTATGGGGTAGAGCCACTCGTGTCAGGACCAAAAGGCCTGGCCTGTCTTTCTGCTTCTGTCACTGACCTGCTGACCTTGCTTACCCGCTTCACCTCACAGCTCTGCATATGCAGCTAGTGATCATTGTTCCCTTTTAAAGGACCATCAGCGAAGTGCGGGAAGTATTTTATAACATTTTTGCCAAAAACCTCCTGCATACTTGCATTTGGTCCCTTGAGAATTACTCCTTCATTCTTCTAAAAGACATACAAAAAATATTCATAGCCTGATGGAAATCCTAAGATATTTCAATGCTTTCTGTCACTAATTTGCAGGCTAGGAGCCCATGTGAGTCCTGCTCTTTTCCTGCATTTGTACTCTGTAAAAACCTCAGTTGTCACTAGGAAGTAGCAGAGGCTGTTGGAGAGGAAATGAGCACTTGGAAGGCACTGGGAACTGATGGGCATAGGTCTGAAGAGATGTGTATGTTCTCCATTCTGGGTCACATCATCTTCCCTCACTTAGACAGAGCTAATCTCCCTTGGCTTCCCTAGGAGGCCTGCAGGAGGCAATAAGATTAATTGACAGTTACATGGTAGCTGTGTGAGAAGTTCCCCCACCTGGGAATTAATTTCATCCTGAAAGAGGGGCATGGTATGTGTCAGATGAATGTGTTATGGAGCAGCCCTACACCTCTCTTTCCTTTACTGAGGGAATCTGGAAAGATTTTTTTTTTTTTCAGATGTGTCAAGTTAAGTGAGCTTTATTTACCCTGTGCGTTACCTTGGGCTTGTCTCTTTGTCCCTGTCACCCTTTGTCCCTCTAGAGAAGACATTCTTCAAGGGAAATAATGACTTTAACTCTCTTTCAACCTTAGGACTGTTTTCAATCAGGGCTTCAGAGAAGACTTGTGTTATTTTTACTATTACCATTGCTGTTGAAAAGCGAAGGTATTTAGTATTCCACAGTGCACGCACTTGTCCTAGTTACAATGACTTTATTATGGCTTTTTTTTTCCTTACATCCACCTGAAATCATCCTTGCTGCAGATTGTGACCATTGGATCTAATCCTTTCAGTGTGCATGTGTCTGAAGAATCTATTTCCGTCTTCTCTATAACTCCATTTAGAAAGCTGAGGATTGTTTTCTTCTCCAGACCAAAACTCCGTAGCTCACTCAGCCTCTCCTTTTCCTCCATCTCCCTAACTGTCTTGTTGGTCATAACTTCAATTTATCAGTATCTCTCTTTAACCAGGGGGGCCTCAAACTGGACACAGTATTCCAGATGTGATGTCACAAATGCTGAGTAAAGGGAAATAACAGTATTTTCAAACCTGCTGACTGTGTTTTTACTAATGCAGATCTGCATGAGGTTAACTTTCGTTTCTGCCAGACCTGCTTGAATTCTTGCATACTGAGAGGGACTGTAAATTGTGCTCTAAGAAAGCTGCCTGTGAGGAAGAATCAGTTTTTCTGGGCCCCTTTGCCCTTCAAAGCATCCTTTGTCCTTCAAGGTATACTTTGCCCTTGAAGGCAGCCTCTGTTGAGATCCTGCCTACCAGTTCTCTGAACAGACTGTTCTGAAGTTCTGGGTTTTTTAATCTCCTAGTCACCTTCTGTATTCCTCCCAGGATACTAAAGTTTGCCATTTCTTGGCCATTATAACCACAGCCAGCACCATTTGTCATATTCCTGACCAGTTTTTCCTCATTTGTGAGCAGCAGGTCCAGCAAAGCACTTTTGTTAGTTGTTTTGTTCCACATCTATTTCAAAAAGTTAGCCTTGATTCAGTCCATCTACCTGGATTGCTTACAGTCTGAAGTCTTGGCCTTCTAGGAGATGTTGGTGTGGCTGAGTCCCTCATAGGAACCAGAAATCATAACTTTTTCTAGTATACTTCTTCTTGATTGCCTGACCTGTAGTGGATGCCCACCATGACTACACCCTTTTGTCCACTTTGCAGATCTTAATCCATAAGTTCTTGTTCCTGTGAATTCTGTGTATTCAACATATTCTTTGTGCAGACTACGTATATCCCACCCCATCTTAACTGTGTGTCCCTAAAGAGTCTGTATCCGTCCAACACAACTCTCCAGTCTAGCAAGCTGTCTTATCATGTCTGCGATTGCAGTAGTCTCATCCATCATCCAGTGACTGCAGGAACTTGAATTCCTCCTATGTTATTCCAGCGCTGAGTCCAATTGTGTACAGGCATTTGAGATGGGCTTTCAGTTGTGCTCCTCTCTCAGTGGAAGCGTATGAGCCTCCCTCATTGCTCTGTCCCATGCATATGCTCTTCATTCCCTTCCCCCTGCTTATCTGGAGGCTTTGATGTTCCTTTGCCAATGGTCTGTGCTTGTATCTCTTCTCAAAAGGTTACTGAGCTTGTTGCTCTTGTCCTACCTTACCTGATGGGTATTATCTCTCCCCAGCAGTCCTTGTATCTCAAAGAGGGTACCATGGTCACGGAAACCAAAGTCCTGCTTGTGACACCAGCTGCAAAGCTAGGAGCTGATGTACATCAATGTGTGCCAACTTTTCCCCAAGTCTTATCCTTTGGGCAGTGGGTTAGAGAACATCATCACCAGTACCCCATGTCCTTATCCCTCATCTTCAGAGCCCTCAAGGACTTGAGGTCTCTCTGCCAGCATCACTGGTGCCCAGGTGGATGAACTGCAAAGGGTCTCCAAGGGCCAAAGGAGCCTCAGAATGCTCTCCATAGTATCACACTGCCCAAGAAAAGCAGCAAAACTACCCAAAGAACAATTCTGATGTCTGATCTATGGCAGAGTTACACACCTGCCTTTTCTTCATCCCAAACTTTAAGGCTGCCCACTTCTCTTACTAAGTGGTGCAGCTGCTAGTTCAAAATGGAGAGGTACAAACAATTATTAATATTGGTGGCACCTTGCTGACTAGCAGTTTTCCCCATTAATCTTTGTAATTACATTAACTACTTGAGGCTGAAAGTGAAACTGCAGATGCTACATCTGTGGGATAAAGTGCATATCACTTCAACAATACAAAAATCAGTGATCTGAACGCTGTCTTTGCACCCTCACCTCCGTGTCTACAATATCAGAGGATGGAGCAAGAGCAGCTACAGTAGTACAAACTGTAAAAAGCCTTATAGTTGCTTCAAAAATCATAGGAAAATAAGGGAAAGCTGCCATAAAATAATCACTTAAAGCAGCCTTCAATAAAGACCATAATTACCTTGAGCCTGTTCCTGCCTGGGTGGCAGTAAAAACTGTCACCTTGTACTGATGTCAAACAAGCAAACCCCCGGGATACGCATAGATCGTTACAGAGTCACACCCTTGTGAAGAAGCAAGATTAGAGGTATGACTTCCACTTCCTGCCAAAAGAATGAAAAAAGCTGATATTTAATTCTAGTTCCTAGATGAGGACAAAAATCTGTCTTCAGAGATCGGTGCCAGCTCCCATAACTCTTAAGTGGAATCCTCTGCACATACTTTGGAGTGGAATGTCAACCATCCTTTTTAAATAAAATCACAAGAGGCCAAGGTAGGTGGTAGAATCTGTAATAAGGACAAGGACACAAAAATACAATTGGAAAAAAAAAATAGACACACATACAAGTTTTACTCAAGTGAGATAAAGATTTCTAAACTTCTAGGCACAAGTAAAAATCTCACATCATTCTTTCCAGCACCTGTTGTCTTCGTGTCTGCATAGTAAAAGATTCATGCTGTAAACAGCCATTCACCATTGACAAGTGAAAGGCATTTCTGCGTGGGAAGAATAAGTACTAAAGGCCAGCAAACTGCTTCTTGAATTCATAGACATTTCCAAAGGTTCTCTATTCTTTCTCCTCTGCAATATGCACAAGTATTTCTTTGAAAGAAATTCAAAAGAATAAATGCAAAAGACAGAAAAGAGTGACCTCAGAGAAGTCCATGTCTTATCACACTGCACAGAGCTGTATATCAAACATGTGTGTTCTTAAAATTATGCAAAACGGAAAAAAAGAAAGAAAAAGGAGAAGGAGGGAAGTATTTATTTGTCTTAATCTCTCTCGGACATATTTCATGTCCTAGGAATAATTTCCCCCATCACTCCTGATACACGCAACTGCCGTTTTATTTTATATTCACTAAAAGGCAAGGGCAAATGGACATCCCCACACTATGCAAAAGGTCTAAATGCTGAAAATTTAGAAATACACATTGTTCCTAAAAATATTTGCTTCATGAAATTGTGGAGTTTTTTTCAGTCTAAGTACTTTGCCTTGGAGCTTGAATATGAAAGTTCATGACATTCACAATAGATAGTGTAGGAGTGCAGCAACAGATTTCCCAGAATAAATATATATTCATTTTAGTATATTCTCCTTCATAATGGATACACATTCCTATTACACTTCAAATAGGTGCTTTCTGAACTCTTACTGGCATGACTAATATTCTGAAGGAAAGAGATAAGCTGGTGTGGCAAACCTGTGGATACAGAAGTAGGATGGAATAGCAGTAGTGTAGTTACATAAATAGAGGAATTCTTCCCACTGTCTTCCACAAGCAGCATAAAATGTATCTAAGGAAATATTCTCCAGCAGTTAAAGAGTCTAATTCTGACCTCTCTTCAGTTTTGCATGGGCTCTCCCAATGGTTCTGAGTTACTAGTATTCCAGTGACTGTACTAGATTCCGCACAATCAACTTCAAGTCTTGTGATTAGGGTGATAAAAAGAAATAGGCTAATTTTTAACCTTTTGCAGTATAGGACTTTTCTTCAAAAATGCTGTACTCCCTATATATAAATTGAGGCAGTGAAATTTTGCAATGATGGGATCTAGTTTAAA
The DNA here is from genome assembly GCF_037038585.1 of Patagioenas fasciata. Taxonomy (NCBI): domain Eukaryota; kingdom Metazoa; phylum Chordata; class Aves; order Columbiformes; family Columbidae; genus Patagioenas; species Patagioenas fasciata. The sequence goes on along the minus strand of NC_092520.1, from coordinate 68,013,573 downwards.
ACACTTAAGCAGACCAAGATAGACAATTGCTTAACAAGATTTTGTATTGCCTTTAGTCCAATGCCTTGCCTTTTGTTTGAGTACACTCCAGTGAACAGAACTTCACCAACTGGTATAAATAACAAAAATAGAATGTTGCAGAAATAATGTTGATGTATGAACAAAGTAGAAGGATGTAGAGGCAGAAAACTTGTATTTATTAGCAAATCTGGTGTGATATGTGCTATGTGTTAAGCAAATCTGCCTTGGCTTTGAGGAGCAAAACTCCTTTGAAAACCAGAGTTGAGAGCAAAGCTTGGATACTTAAAACCACTGAATATCAGATTAGTTGTTTCTGTGCCTCATTTTAATTTCTATGAAATGGAGATAAATCCAGCTTTTAATCTATATTTTTGTAAAGACTATATAAAGTGCTGACTGTTATTTGACGTGACTATTACAGTTCATAATGCAGAGACCCAATGGCTGTCTTATATGCTGGAAAAAATACTTAACATGTTATGTGTATCTGAATTTTACATGCTGTTCAATCCACTGAACAAATTGTACTCTGTTCTTGATACTACTTACTCTTCAAAACTTTCTTGAACTATTAACATCCCTCCATTTTGTTAAAATAAGACAATGCAAATATAATAATATAATCTGAAAAGAAACAGTATTCTTTTGGAATCTAACAACCAGATAAATATTTAAGCTCTAGTAACCATTCATTAAGCTCATAACTTGACTTTGAACCAGGTATTTTGATGCAATCAGTGTAGATGCTAGGAGGAAAAAACATTTAAATCAGAGAGACTTGCACATGTGCTTAAATTTAAGCACAACCTGAAGTGCTTAATGGATAGGAAGGAACTAAAGCCTCTGGCCCTAAACATCAAACGTTTTAAGTAGATGCATTAGTGATAATAGAAGTACAAGGTCTGCTTCTCTGCTCTCACCACTGCTTCTAATGTACTCGAATGTCTTAGGAAACAAGACCAAATGGACAAAACAGAGTCTACCTGTTAATAAATGCTCCCGTTTTCCTTTATCTCTGTTACCATTTGCAGCACACAGGAGCCTCAGTAAACCTCTGTGAATGTGCTTAGCTCCCATGAAATCATAACTCTGTGAACCTTCGACAAAAGGAGCACTAATGAATGAAATGCTGTTGGAGGCTACAGGACATGGTCAGTTTTTACGTAGTCTGATTCTACTGTTCAAGACATTTCTTGAACAAACTAAGCAATAAACTTACTAATTAGCCTCCCTTAGCAGATAATGAGAATCCTTAAATACTCCTTCAGAGCCTCAATTAACTAGGAGGGTTTACATATTGTCCGTTTTTCTTCTCTTTTAAAGAAGGACATTTATCTCTGCTTGACATACATTTCTTCAGCAAATTTCCATACCCAACAATTTGCCACACACAGGTATTAGCAACTTGCTGTGAAATCACCCGATAGATTTCAGCTTCCCTGAAGCTGTTTTACCACTGGCAGCACTGGCTTGCTGTTTTGCACCGACATGGAACTTGGCTCTAGTTTAACCACCAAGAAGGTGTTGCTTCAGACTGCCCGAAGAGCAAGGGATGCCCATTTCGTGATGAAGACACCTCTGAGTCTTGTTTTTATGGCAGATGTTTCTGACTAACTGGGTTGTTTAGCTTTGTGTCAGCCCAGGGTGCCAGAGGTCAAAAGTGTTCCAGACATGCAAGGCCTGGTTACATTTATGTGCTGCTAAAGTAAGAGAATGTACATCATCACTTTCTGTAATTACTAGTGTTTTGGACAAAGTTTGCCCTGATATAGAGGGCAAATAGCAGACTACAGACATTTGAAAATGCGCAAGCACAGCCATCTGAAGAGGTGGATTCCAATGTTCATATGGATTATGCTGTATTATCAGATCTTTGGGCTAGAGGGGTTTTTTTGGCTGAAGTTTTGAAACCTTGAGAAAACTCCATGTATCTAATAACTCCATTTATTAATTTGGCCCTGAATCTTCTTACTTTTTACATCAAAAGTTACTACCTCTGGTTCTAATTTTCCTGTGTTGCATACATTATCTGTTATCATTAGATGTTCTGTTAGAGGAATCTTCTCCTCAGATTTACTTATATTTGTAGAGTCTTCAATTTAATTTCTCGTTCTTTGTATCTGGGCCTAAGGTGATCCTTCTCTCTGATTGTTTCATCAGTTGCATTTTTGATACAATTGCAGCACTAAATGCCATCAAAATTGAGTCTTACTTACATAAAATACTTTCAAAATTGAATTTACGCCTTTTAGAGTTGAGTGGTATTTTTTTTTTTAAACTTTGTTAGGAATTTGAGCCCTAGCGAAAGCTGTAATCCTGGAAGTATATTTCATAGGCAGGAAATGCGTCTGCCTCCTTTATTTAGTTTTTCTCCTTTCAGCCTCATAAAAATTGCAGAACCTTTGGGATTTTCAGTCACATTTTTACTCTGCTTCATGTTAACTACTTCAGCTCATTTTTTGGTGGGCTTCAAAAGGTAGTGTTCATAAACATTAAGCCGTGAGCTCTCACCTGTCAGATGTTCAGGATGTCCAGAATGTAAAGCTGTTACATTATGACTATAAAGCACCAACAAGAATGTCACCAGATCACCAATTTAAACTGCTGCAGCTAACCTGATTTTGCCTGAAGCAAATGAGGGAGGGGTGATAAGAATTGCTTCCTGGTGAGTGGGTAAGAAGGGCAGAGAATGGAGATCTCCAGCATGTCGGGGTGGGGATGAAGAAAAATAACCATGGAAGGTGACCAGGACCAGTGGGTGTGGAAGCAAATGCCTATGCATGGGTGCTTACAAAGTGCATTTGTGGGTTTTTTGCCTCAAGTGTCACATTTGCTCAAGGTTGCATTGCAAGTATTTAGAAGGATGGGGAAGAGACCACTAATAACTTTGACTTTGCTGTCCTAGAGCCTATAGACTCAAATTTGGCAATAGGTGTTCCCAGGAGTATGCACTGGCTTGTTGATTTAATGAGGCACCTAAACACCCTGGGATAAAAACATGATGGGCTAGTGTCCCCCAAATATTTTGTTGTTGGACTAGATAGTCCTGCTGCTGTAACTGTGCTGTGGCAGCTGGAGCTCAAGGAGCAAATGGGTACAGGCTGGAGCACGCAAAAAATTTAGACTTGTGCCCTCAGTTTTCCAGCTGATCTGCTAGAGCATCTGTGCTGCAGGCTTGCATTCTTCAAGTGTCCACATTCCTCTAAAGTGAAATGAAATATTAGGCATGCCACTGGTACTTTGGAATGCACTTTTCTTCTTATATCTCCTTCTGGTGCATAGTAACAAAGAGATTAGCAGAGTTTGTTGGGACATGTGCCTCTATTACTAGCATGTGTAAACAATCCAAAGGCCTTTCAGAGGAGTGGTTGGGAAAAGGCTGTGAATTATGTGGTAGATTATTTCCAGGAAACTGTTGTATCCAGTCTGAGGTTAATACTAGTAGCCTGCTCATAACTATTATTTAATTATTGTTGGGTTTTGTTCCTATCCCAGGAACCTCTTTTCTAATGTGGAGGATTTTGAATGAAATACGTCTGAATTTGTCTGCACAGTATTTGAGTCTGAAGGTAGTATGTTCCAAACAAAGCCCTTTTCTTAAGAGAAAAGAAGCCAAATCTAGAGAGGTGAAGATTATAGGAAGATTTCCCACCCCTTTCACCTTTTGATATCTCATCCGAAACATTGTGATAGAAACACTGTCAGAGTTTGGGAAGCAAAAGTGAGTTTTTTTCCCAGGTCATCCTATCCTGTCGCCCCTTCTTCCCCCTCCCTCAGGTCCTGAATACAATATGGTAAATAAATGCCCTAAACACACCTGTGTTTCAGTCTGCCTACAAAAAACAGATACATCCCTTGTCATGGGAGTGTGCCTTTCAGTGCAAATCAGAAGCAAGGTGGAGAAAGTGCTTGTTAGAGGAAGCCAAAGACAAAACCCATCCAGTGGTGACTGACCATGCCTTGCAGACAGGGCCTCAAGCATTGATGGATTTCTAGGTATTACCTAGCACCCAGCATTTGTCTCACACTCTGTTGTTAAAACCTGGTGTTTCTTTTCCAGGTGTCTTGTTTTCGCTGGTAGTCGTGATGTACGTCATCTGGGTCCAGGCGATGGCTGATCTGGAAAACTACACAAACATGAAAAGAATGGATTGTCCAGACTTTACTGTTTATGTACGCTATGGTTGGTCTTTTATGCTGGCTCCTATAGGAGTATTTTTTGCTTTATTGGCAGGAATGCTGTTCTTGTTGGTAGGACGTGCCATTTATCTACACTCAGACTAGTCATACATGGCTGAAAGGAATACGGGAATCCTAGTGGATCTTAATGACAATTGTAAACTAGAACACAATTTTATACATTATTACCATTATGGCAATCTTAAGTATGCAGGCAGACTTCTGGAAATACTTGTGTTACTTGTTTAAGGGTAAAGGACACAAATCGGTACAGGAAGAAACTGTGTTTAGTCCGAACTAGTGGGTTTTTTTTAATTCTTTAGAAAGTACACACATGGTTCTCCATATTGTACTATTAGCAGCATTTTTGCAGTTTTGCAAACAGAAGAAGGCAAAAATTTTCTGCAACCAAAAGCCCAATGTGAAGTGGGCCAAATCAACATTTTATACATTTGTCTTTTAACATTTACTTTGTGCACCTTGTGGAGAATGGTACAAGGTGGAGGAGAAAACAAACATTCAAACACAGTAATTCAATCTACCTCCTCTCCTGCTTTCCACTACTTGCCTTCACATGAATACAAGCAAACATATTTACACTTTATAAAAATAGAGTGCAGTTGTTTATGCAGCATCCATGGGAAGGGGACGAGAGAGAAGACAGTTGCTGTGAACAGCGACCTGGTACTAGTTCATACATGCAAAAGCTTAACTGCTTCTGTTACACGTTTCTCTTCTCTGTATGCATTTTAAAGCTGTCCACATCTATATTCTGAAATCCATGTTTGTTGCACGATTCTGTAAGCCAATATGCCATAGTTAAATCACTAGCTGAAGTTATGCCAAAGCTGAACTTTGAATTACAGCATTAATATTTTAATCGAGTTTTAAACCTTTTCTTTTTGAATGGAATAATTGGTTCCTCCAACAAACATTTTCCTGGTTTGTGTAAAATGACTTTTTTATTTTAAAATGTTCAGTATGAAGACAATATCTAGGACATGAAAATGTTTTATGTAGCCTTCATTTTCCCAGATATTAAAAATCGGCATTATAGACCAAGCCAAACTTGCCTACTGGTCATCCCAGGGAATACGGTGAGCCTAGCTAAGGCGGCAGTGGAGGTGGATTTGGTTCTGTATTGTACGAGTGGCTGGTTCTCTGTGTATGCGTGTGTGCGCGCATACGCTGGGAAGATGGGTGAGGATGGGACTGTATGCATGGTATGGAAAAGATGGGGTGGAGTTTGGGCATTGGGCCCAAGTTGAAATTAAATCCATCTGAGGGTGTGTTGGTTTTCACTTTGTAACTCAATGCAGAATAATTTGGGACCGATGGGGAAAAATAAAGACTGCATGTTGGTTTCTTCTTGTTCATGATGCTTAATTCCACAGCTGTTATGAATACTGAAAGCATCACTAAAAGGCAGGAAAGGAATGCCCACCTAGAAGATGTGGTGGGTCAGATTGGATGTTGCTTCCATTTCAGGAGCTTTTGTGATTGGAAGCTTTCCAGCCTTCCCTGCTACTTATTTATTTTTCCATCATCACGATTAGCTTCATACATTATAAAACAGGAAGACAACAAGGGTGGGGGGTAGGTGAGCTGCAACTATGAGATTTGGAATACTTACCAAATCACAAAAATATTTTTATTGGCAGCTAACATGGTGTTTTTAATTACTGTGTCAGAGAGTTCGATGGGTGAATTTTAACCAAATATTAATAAGTGTGTGTATGAACTCCATATAAATGGTAGCCATCCGGAGAACATTAGGATTCCAACATAATGCCCTTGGTTAGTCAGGAAATGCTGAAATTAACCCTGTCCCTTGTGCATATGGTATTATATTCCTGCCTTTAATTACACAATCACATACTGTTTCTCAAATAATACAATCTGTTGGTATTTACCCCCTTTACAGTCTAGGATACTCACTGGTAATTGTCGAGGTAAATTCAATAATCATGAGTTACTTGGCTAGGTACCCCTCCCAAACCCTGTCTGCTTCTCTGCAGGGGAGTCCTTCTCCACAAGAGCTTGGAGGGGGGCAATATTCTTGAGCCACTTTCTTGCAACTTTTAGAAGCTGGAGGAATTGAGAGGTGCCTCAGAACTGGACTTCTTCCAGCAAACCTAACCATGTGTGCAGCAGCAACTAATAAACTCTACAAGGAATGAGCCAAAGGCTCCTGTGGAGGCCTTAATTCAGCCCATGTGCATCTTCAGAACTCTCTCCATTATGCAGCTAAATTAGCTACACTCTTTTGTGCAAGACGGCCTCTCTTGGAGACAACCCTTCAGGTCAGATTGTGGGCATAATGGCTGTTGAAGATCCAAGGTGTTTCTGCGGGTTTCCTTAGAAGCTTCAGGAAGCCTTTCTGCTGTCAATAGAAATCGCTTGAGTACTCATAAATTCTTCACTCAAACTCACACCTTTGGCAATAGTCTGTAGCTTGATCCATTTGCTTTAACTGGATACCACCTTCTCTTCCTCACAGCAAAACTGAGAGCCAGTTTCCTTCTGAAACGGTATGGACAGGTTGCTTGCTCCCTCTGAAACATGTACCTAGCTGAAAATACAGTGTGTGATAAGTAGCTGCTGCAGACCAGGGAAATGTGTTGAGGGTGCTGGGGAGGCACTTCTGTATGGATATTACCTAGAAGCACAGCCTAACTCATGTTTTTCTGATTTTGTTAAAGAACTATGTACAGGAGAATGGGTTTGTAAGAATTCAGGGAAGACAGGCCAGATAAGGAGACTCACACCAGGGCATTCTTCCAAATAGCTTTTGTCTAGAAAATCCTTGGTGACGATGCAGGGATTTTCATGATCAGAGCTGAGTAAAAGATTGTAAAGCCAATTAAAGACTGTAATAAAAATATTCCATGAAATTGGTCAAAGAACTTTGTTCCTCACAATACTATAGGCTTGTGGGGTTTTTATTTTTAATTGTCTGGCTGGCTTAGTAACCCGTGATCATACTGGAAGAAAAGAGATTTTTTCTTTTCTTTTCTTTTTTTTTTTTCAAGTAATGTGTTTGGAAGAGTGATGGTAAAAGGAACAGGTAGACAAGAAGCATTTTCTGATTACTTTCAATCTAACAATCATCTGCTTGTCCAGTGCAAACATGATGAGGACCATGACTGCCCACGAAGGAGGGAGTGAGAAAATGAGGGGATGGAGGTAAGAAAGGAGAGAGAGAAAGGAGGGTGAGCGTCCCTCTGTGATGCCCTCTGCCAGCCCGCTGTGCAGCTGTTGGGGATTTCTGGAGGATGCACTGACACAATGTGGTAAAGGCAACTGCAGACAAAAACAGTCAGAAAAGAATTTGCCCTGGGTTTATACTTGTTACTCAATAGGGTGACTGCTGGAAGTTTCATTGGAGCTGAGCTGCATGAAATACGTGGCTGTTTATTGACATTTATGTTTGTGAGGTAAAACAATGTTCTCCTTTGAGGAAATGCAAAATAAAGCCTGCTCTATTTCTCTGCAGGATGCCTACCTGCTGCAACTGAGACTGTACTCTACAGTATGCTAGTAAACTTCTAGCAGGACAATCTTAAGTAATATCTGTATTGCTGTGTCCCCATTCTTGCAAAATCCTGTCTGCAAAGTACGTTGTACTTACTATCTTTTAAGAAATCATGTTGAACCCCAAAGGTTTTCCTCTGGCTTTCATGTTCCTATCTGTACTTCTGGTGGTATGATTTCCAGGCAGTGAAAACTGCATAAAGTATGTTCACATGAAATTCTGCTGTGTTAACTCACAGTAAGTCTGGACTGATGCTGCTAAAGTTGGTGGAGACACTGAAATTGAAAACAGAAGTTGGTCATCTATAATCAAAAGTGACAGAAGGGATGAAGAATCACAATCATTTACAGTACCACTTTTCTCTCCAGATCTCTTACATTACCAGTTTAAACCGGTCTGTCTACCCAGAAGACACACTGACAATAGGGATCAGGAGAGCCTATATTAGACATCTCCAAACACTGCACCTGATTTTTTACTACATCTCTAAGTGCCCAGAGGGACCTCACAGAGTGCTGCAAGGCTCTACATTTTACTGTGAGGATAAGGGGAGGGCCTGGAGCAGAAGTTACCCCATGTTATTTTCCATAGATCTGTCCCTTATCTGTTCCTAAAAATTGCCAGGTATGCATTTTGTATAAACTAGGAGGAACCCCTAGATAAAGGGGGTGCCTTTCACACTGGCAAGCAGCCGCTCTGACCTGGACTGCAGCGAGGGGATGGTCTCAGCAGTGGTACTGCACATTTGGCACAACTTTCCCCCTCACCTTGTGCCTGGGTGCCCAAGGAGACGTTCTCTGAAATGACCTGCACATGATTCAGGTTTTAAACCAGTTAAGAAAAGACCTTAAATTAATGCATCTTTAAGATGGAAACACATTTTAAACAGAATGAAACCCAGAAAGATAATGAAAAACGTTTCCCCCTCCCTTTCTATACCACATCAGATTGACTTATCCTCTCTTATGTGGCTTTACTTTGAAACAGATCACTCTCATTGCAACACGTTTAATGCTGCCAGCCACCACATGGTTATTTGGCAGCTATTTAAAGCTCAGATCATATTACTCTGTCGCAGTGCTGGGCACCCGTGTTGCAAATGGTATACAACTGATCTAAAGAGAAATCAGCTTCAGGTTTTGTTCTCTGAAATTAAATGTGACGGCAGGGTCTCTATGATCCTTTTTGTTTTTTACTCCCCTTTTCTCCCTTTTTTTTTTTTTCTTATCCTTTCCCATATGCATTATTACTTTTTGGAACAGCATTTTGCTAGCACCACAGGGGAAATTCAGTTAGGTTGTCAGCCTGATATAGCGTATTATCAGATGCGTTAGCTTTTCCTCCTTCTTACATTTGCTTAAGAGCTTATAAACCACAGAGAATAAAAAGTGCTAAATAGAATGAAATGACCTGTCAAGGATAGATATAGTATTTGTGAATGACTTAAAAAAATTCCACCAGCTTTGAGCACTTCAGTCTCACTGACTATCTGTGCTATCTCAAAATTTGGTCTCTTTCTTTTTTCCCCCAAGTAAAGTGCCTTGATGGTCATTGATCTTTGATGATTGCTTCTTGAAAAAGACTAATTTTGTCTTGCCATATTCAGTCCAGGATGAGATTTTGAAGCAGGAGAGGATGCCATTATGAGATTTGAAATAGATTTGAATCCTGCTCTTAGTATAATGAGCCTAATCTTGAATTTTACAAAACACTGAACAAAGTCAAGACAAGCGGCTCCCAAGAAGAATTAACCAATAAATACTTTACACTGCAGGGAAATTAATTATTTTATTAATGGAGAATAGGAGAATTTTCCATAGGAAATAAAATGACTGATCTCATACCCACGTCATTGTTAACCCTGATGTATTAAATTGGAGAGCTGAGTGATCAGCTTGCATTTAACCTCTCTCAGGAAATATGGGATAGTGCTTACCCAGAAGCTCCAGTATGTATTGATTAGGAAACCGAAGTTTTGTATGTAATCCTTCTTTCACTCCTTTTTTTAAAGTCCTGTCTGTGTCATTCGTCATCATTTCTCTCCCACCAACTACATCAGAACCTTTTCAGGGTTTAAAACTTTGCTCTGAACTTTAACTAGCAACTTGCCAGTCAAAGCAATATGAACAGCATATTTCTGTATGTTCCAGAACTGGCACTAAGGTTATAAGGTAACTTGTTTCTTTGGCATGCACATCACACAATCCAGTACAAGAGCACCTTTTTAGCCGTCCGGAGGGGCATGCTTTTGGGAGGGAATTGTTAAGGCTCCCTCGGAAGATCGCATGTTTCAAGGCACTGGTGTGCTACTGCCAGTCACAGACCAGCCCTGAACATGCCTGGTAATGAGGTGAGCCTGCACAGCTATGTGTGGTCTGCCCCAGGACCCACACTGGAGTCCAGACATGGGAGAATACAGCATAAAATACAGCCTTCAGGGATGTCAATGTAGCAATGTAGTGTGAACACACAAACTGGCTCCAGAAAGTTAGCTTGAGTACTGGCCTCTGCCAGCTGATGGTGGATACACTGTTGGTGTGCGAGATAGAGTCAATCAAAGGAGGAGGAGGAACTAACTGGGACTATAGTCTCTGCCTTACCCAGTGTGCCAGTAACTGTGGTCCCATCACTATAGCTCCAAGTGCTTATTTTGTTCCTGAAGTTGCACAATACACCACCTGTGTCTGAAGAAAGGAGCCTGGTGGGATTCAGAAAAGAATGTGGTATGTGTAGGTTGTGGCTTTTCAGCTGGCTTCATGCAGAACTGTATAGAAGCTGTGCAGAGCTGCATATTCCCATGGAAGACATTTCTGGTAGACTACTTACTCCGTTTCTACACAGAATGCAGTCTACAGGGGGTAATTCTTCTCATTGCTCTCAGAAAAAACAAACAAACAAACTCTAACCTTGTCAAAAACCCGAATTCCTATCAGCTTAGTTTTTCTAGCCCTAATGAAAACCTAGTAGTATGTTACTGTACAAACAGTCCCATAGAAATAAGTGTCACAAGGCAGTGACGTACATACTCGAAGACAGAATGGTGACAGCTGGTTCTAGTATGTGAGACCCTCTTATAACTCTAACCTGTGATTCACCCAATAGGAAAATATATGGATAACCTTTCTGCAGTTAGAAGCATTACTTCGTAATTCAGATGTATGGGAATATTAAGTAATTATATTCCAATTATTAATTGCTATAAAAAGGCATGTCTGGCATTATTTTTTCTCTTCAGAAAAGAACCCCAACAAATTCTATGCATATTTAAATGTCAGTGAAATACCCTTCAAATTGCCCTTGGTAATCTGTGCCCATATCTCTGCTGCTCCACTGACAGAAGCACACCCCTTGAAAGACTCCGCATGAATCAGTTATAGGCTCTTTAATAAGGAGCTTCTGCACTCAGAGAGGGAGGAAATTCATGAACTAGAGGGACCAAAGTATTATAGAAGCCCCAGTTAGAAGCTAATGTCCTACATCTGCGTATCTGAAACTCTTTTGATCATTCATATGTTTGGGTTATTAGCTCATATCCTTATTCCAGCACAAACACACTGCCTATTCAGTTATCGCCTGTATGTCTAGACATAGGGGTACCTTTAGATGCCAGAGTGCCTAAGAACTGCTCAATAACAGAAAAAGATGGGGCCCTGAGAGAGGGATTTAACTAAAGCATTTGGCCCATGCCAGCTTTTCCATACACCCGGGTTCCACTGATGAAGAATGCTGAAGGCCTGGCTTTAAGTGGGGAAAAAGGGCATTTGTACTACATGAGCTTCTGAACTACCTGTTCTTCCAGCATAAGATAAACAGTTGGCAAAAACAAGCTCTCACCTCATGAGACAGGGATGCCCAACAACTTCTTCCTCTGTGAATGAAGAACTGCAATCTACATCATGTTTATCGAGATTTGTATTTGCTGTTTAGCCACAGAGGCAGCAGAGGTAATGTCCATATCAACCCTGTGCATGCCATAACCCATATGTTATCCGCAGGTTGGAAATCCCGCCAGCCGATGCCGACATCTGTCAGCCCGCCGCTGCTCACTTTCACCCGGCGACTCATAAAAGCGGGCTGGAGGAAGTTGTGGACGAAATTTTTGGAGAGGGGTGTGCATGGGCCACGGCTGTGTTGCTATGGCGGGGTCTGCCTCGCACCAGGGGCCGGGCCTGGCTGCGGGAAAACCGCGGGGTTTCCAGCAGAGCCGCGCGGGAGGGGAATCGGGGGCTGCAAAGCGGCCGGCGGCCACCGGGGGGCTTCATTTCACCTAGAAAAGGAGCTCAGCCGGGAGCTGCTTCCCGAGAAAGCGGCTTGTTAGCGCTAATGAGAGCCTGGCTTTCCTCCTCCCGCCGGCGAGCATTTGCTGTTAGCTCGGGTTTTAGCCATTTAAAGATATCTCAGCCTCCTTGTTTATTTTGGAGATTTCAAGTCTGTCGGCCTTCACAGAGTTGGGGCTAATACACTTAAGCACGTTTTACTCTTCACACGAGCCTCGTGTTACCTTCATAACAACAAAGGCTGGAGCAGGACAGCCCCAAATGTTGTGCTAAAAGCTCCTTACAGCCTACCAGACTCCTGTTCCCGCGGTGCTGCTCTACTTTTTGCTGTAAACGGGTGTTTCAGTAATTTCTTGATTAAATAATTAGCTGTGAGAGTAATACATATTAATAACGATAATACATGGGTTTTTTTAAACACTTATATTCATTCATAAGATCTCAAAGTGCTTTTTAAATGAGGTCAGCACAATTAACCCTATCGAACCACTGCTGTGAAGAATTTCCAGATGTGCTCATAACTGATGCTCTCACTGTGCCTCGCCGGGCAAATGGTCTCATTTCTAACACCCTCAAGCCAAGGCTGGAACCACAACCAAAACAGCAGGAAGCCCCCATATTAGATAAGGTTATTGATCACAGAAGCTGCTGCTGTCTTGAAAGGAGGAAGAAAACAGCCTAGAAGCATTTGGAAACTGCCCTGCTGTGGTTAAAATGGTTGGGGATCACTGAAGAGCTGAAATGAGGAGAAACAGCAGTTGGCAAAAAACTGGAAGAGGTAGCAGTGAGAAGGAGAGTAAAGTTTCTTAAGTAACATGTAGCTTAGAGAGCTGTCACAGTTTTGAGATAGGCTCCTGCCCCTCCTGAGAGAAAAATATTCCCAGTGATCTGGAAGAACAAGGTGGCAAATGCCCTGAAAGGAGGCCTCCAATTTTAGAAATTTCTCTCCTCTCCATAATCCCTCCACTTTTGTAACATCTTCTACGTATGACATACAAACTCTGTAACTGACAAATCCTCCGTTTGCATTAGATTTAAGTGGCTTCCCTCCTATTGCTCCTCACTGTTAAAAATACATTACAGAAATTACTTTCCTGTCTAGGAAAATGTGTGACGACTCTGGTGTCTGTCGCTTATTTCTAAAACATTTTGGCACTTTTCCTGCCAGGTTGTCTTTCTCTTTCAGCTGTGAGGTGGGAGAAGGGAAAGTGCAGGGTTAGGGCAAGATTTTTCAGTTTCTCTGGTTATAGAACACATTCATTGCAACCCCCATGCCAGGCACGATGGGATCTAAATGCTGAGCAGGAGCAGTGAAATGCTCAGGCAGAAAGGAAAATAGAAAGCACAGAAAAGCCACAGTTCAGACTGCTGGCAGAATGGCTGTATCGAATCAGACCAAAGCTACAGGCCCAGGATCTTTTTTTCCTACAGTGGCCAATATTTACAGAAAGATACTCAGCAAACAGCAAGTGTAACATGACCTTTCCTGTCAAGTGACCTTTCAGCTTCTGCAAAGGGGACACATTCACTGTTGCTTTCATCTCCTTGCCACATGGGCTAAATTTGGCCCTCTGCATCCAAACAACACTTCGATCTACTTCTCTCCTTTCACCAGCAGGCCTTTGATGGATACTCCAGTGCTGCTTCTCAGGGGCTGCTCCCATGGGGTGTTTCTGAGCAGTAATCATGCCGCAGAGATCCGTTTTGCCTCTGATAAGAGCTCAGCTCAATCTGCAGAGAAAGGAGGGGAATCAATCTGCCTGATTGCCATAGACCCTTCATTTTGCACCCCGCAGCCCCTTGCCAAGCGGAGCAGCAGGGGAGTCTCTGCTCAGTTGCTCCCAGCAGGTGTCACTATGGAATGGGAAAATGCAATTCCAGCGCCGGGAAAAGAGCCCTGCTACAGGCAGAGCATCCTCTGACACTGCCGCCGAGGTAGCACGCCGCTACGTCCGGGAAACTTTCATAATTAGATCTGAAACAGATGTGCTGCTGCCCTCTGTTTTCCCCATTTTTCTCCCCTCCGTCACAGCAACCTTAGTAGCAGCTCAGAGGAATGTTCTCATTTTTTAAAACACTGCTTAGCAATGAAGGGACACCCATCTTCATGGATCACTACCCTGTGTAGTAGCACAGCACAATAATGTGTAAAGTTTCCAGAACTGTTAGTAATTACTGATAAGCCCAGTTCAGCTCTCAGTTACATACAAAGCTGGGTAAACAATGGGAAGAAAAAATTAATTAGAGCCTGTGTTTGCTAAAGCTGGCTAGCGATTCCATCTGATCACGTTCCTGCTCTCTTTATTCACTTTGCACAAACATTTGGGTGCTCAGGTTTTGCTGGCACCTGGGTGTGCAGGAGGAGCTTCTGTCTGTGCAAATAGTGCATCTCTCTCAGGGCATGGGCCCTTCCAGCAAGTGCTTGCCCATGCTCTGCCCTTGTGTTTGCAGCTGGGAGGGTGTTTGCAGGCCTGGGGAGGTGGAGGTTAAGTGGTCACCTCTCCTAAACAATACGGGGAGTCTCAACATCAGCAAGAGCAACAAGGGAAGAGGGAAGAGAGGAAAACCAGGAATGAGACACAGTGGGAAGGACACTCATCTGGAGGCATCTTACATGTATTTTTATCGCAGAGTACTCCTGTGCGGTATGTCTTCTGTAACAGCAAGCACAGCCTCCATCAGAGGGGAATTCAGTATCTCACAGAAAGCTTTTCCTAGGTATACTCTGTACACACTGGTGACATGAACATTGGTTTTGGCTTGGGGTGCCTCATGTTTGGGGAAAACTGGGGTGGGTCCAGTTTTGTCACAGCCAAATGATAAGGCTTGGTGAGTGCTACACGGCAGCTTGAACACTGGGTGAGCTGCTTCTCCCTCCCTGATTCATCATCAGGGACTTTGGCAACTTCTCTCTGTTTCGGGGGAGCAAGGGGGTCAGAGGGTGTTGCCAGGGCTCTAAAAAGCATGTTCTCCTTCATGACTGAACCCCCTCACTACAGTAGGTCTGATTTACTAATGTCAAAGCTAGCCCTGTCTTGAGAAGGTGGTCAGACCAGATGACCTCCAAATGTCTCTTTAAACTAAAATAACTCCATAATTCCAAGAATATGGGGTCACATGTACTTAGCAATGTACTTGAGCAGAGCCCTTGTGTTTTCTGCATGTCACAGATCAGTTTTATGCAGTGGCAATGCCTGTTTTTCCACTCTGCTATTCTCAGAGATCAGAAAGAATGAATGCAACATCTCTTCCACCGATTATTAACCTGGTATACATCTTCCCCTCTCCTTCATCCTGGAAGGAACTCAGATAACTCTGCAGATGAGGACCATAATTGGTCATGGGTAAACATGGAAAAGACTTCAGTGCTATCAGCATTCTCTGCCATTCTCCATTCTCTGAAGTTCTCTCTCAGAGTCAAGGCCTCAGTGATTTCTTCAGATTCAGCTCTAAAGTGTAGAAATCAGGTCAGACAATCATAGGAATAGCTTGATGTTTTGCTGGCAGCCAACATTTTGGTGAGACCTGGTATCTGCTTAGACTCATGATATGTTTCTCCTCTTGTGAAGAAGTGCTTGGCAGATGGATCCATAAAATCCTGCCCATAAGTGCACCCCTTTTATTGGTGTTGTTCGTGTCCTGGTGCACAAAGCTGTGTTTTATGGGGTGCTGGGAAAGACTCAGATCAAAGCTAGTGTGATTTACCCATGATACTTTCAGCAAGAAGAGGAGTTCAAAAGATAGGAAATCATCTATGAAGACAATCAGGCTTCACATATCCTTCCTGTACTTTATGCTGTGTTGGGACCACAAAAAGAAGGGTTCTGGGCAAAGGCCTAATATCAGTCCCTGCCTTTTCCCATATGCACCCCATCTAACTTAGCCTGTGGGATCTCCCCTTGGCCTCCAAACACAAGCATCTGCCCTGTCAGTGTGCATCTAAAACAAACTTAGACTGTGTGGATGTAATTAAGTTACCCCTCTCCCTGTTTGAGGTACCGTCAGGAAAAAAATAATCTCTATGCTCTAATTTTTTGTTTATTCTGAGCACAGCTGTTGGATGTAAGCCATTCTAATTAAACTACAAACTTCTTTTGTAGAGAGCTCGGATGTTGCTGAAATCAATGTCAAGCATTACACTAGTCTGTATCATTTTCACTGAACTTTCTAAACACTGCTGGCATAGAGAAGGAGTAGCAAAAAAAAAAAAAAAAATCTATCCCCCAAACAAGCCACCAGATCCATTTAGTGTTGCACTTCGTCTGTTTCTGGAATCTCCATGGAATTTACAAAACCAGGAGCAGAGTCTGACCTAGGACGTCAGCTGGCAAATGTGGGTGGTACTTGGGTGTCAGATAAAAATTCCAGCCGAGGAGAAGAAAGCCTCCTTCCATATCACAAAATCACAGAATCACAGAATCACAGAATCACAGAATGTTAGGGATTGGAAGGGACCTTGAAAGATCATCTAGTCCAGTCCCCCCACCAGAGCAAGAACACCTAGATGAGGTTACACAGAAAGGTGTCCAGATGGGTTTTGAATGTCTCCAGAGAAGGAGACTCCACAACCCCCTGGGCAGCCTGTTCCAGTGCTCTGTTACCCTCACTGAGAAGGAGTTTCTTCGCATATTTAAGTGGAACCTCCTGTATTCCAGTTTTCACCCATTGCCCCTTGTCCTATCATTAGTTGTCACCTAGAAGAGCCTGGGAGGTCACCCCTCAGTCTCCTCCAAGCTAAAGAGACTCAACTCCCTCAGCCTTTCCTTTAATCATCTCCGTGGCTCTGCCCTGGACTGTCTCAAGCAGTTCCTTGTCCTTCTTGAACTGAGGGCCCCAGAACTGGACACAATATTCCAGATGGAGTCTCTCCAGGGCAGAGTAGAGGGAAGGAGAACCTCTCTCGACCTACTAACCACCCCACTTCTAATACACCCCAGGATGCCATTGGCCTTCCTGGCCACAAGGGCACAGTGCTGGCTCATGGTCATCCTGCTGTCCACCAGGACCCCCAGGTCCCTTTCCCCTATGCTACTTTCTAACAGGTCGTTCCCTAACTTATACTGGAACCTGGGGTTGTTCCTGCCCAGATGCAAGACTCTACACTTGCTCTTGTTATATTTCATTAAATTTCTCCCCACCCAACTCTCCATCCTGTCCAGGTCTCTCTGGATGGCAGCACAGCCTTCTGGCATGTCAGCCACTCCTCCCAGTTTGGTGTCATCAGCAAACTTGCTGATAGTGCAGTCTATTCCCTCATCCAAGTCGTTGATGAATATATTGAATAGTACTGGTCCCAGTACTGACCCTTCAGAGATTCCACTACATAAAGGCCTCCAACTAGACTCCACTCCATTGCTCACAACTCTCTGACTTCTCTCCTTCAGCCAGTTCCCAGTCCATCTCACTAACAGATAATCCAGTCCACACCTCCTCAGTTTAGCTGTAAGGATGATGTGGGAGACTGTGTCAAATGCTTTACTGAAATCAACACAGACCACATCCACTGCTTTGCCATCATCTAGCTGCCTGGTTATGTCCTCATAAAAGGCTATGTGGTTGGTTAAGCACGACTTCCCCTTGGTGAAGCCATGTTGACTCTCCTTAATGACCCTCTTATCCTTGATATGCTTTGAGATGGTACCAAGGATAAGTTGTTCCATCACCTTTCCAGGGATGGAGGTGAGGTTGATTGGTCTGTAGTTACCTGAGTCCTCCTTCTTGCCCTTTTTGAAGACTGGAGTGACATTTGCTTTCCTCCAGTCCTCAGGTACCTCTCCCGTTTCCCACAACTTAGCAAAGATGATGGAGAGTGGCCTAGCAATAACTTCAGCCAGCTCCCTTAGTACCTGTGGGTGCATCCTGTCTGGACCCACAGATTTATGAATATCCGGATTGCTTAATTGCTCCCTAACCCAGTACTCATCAACCAAGGCAGACTCCTCCATTGTCCTGACACATTGTCCAGCACGGGGGCTCAATCAGGGCTTACAAATCAGAGCTCAAGTTTAATATCATGCAGTGAGCACATGCTCTGCAGGTTGTTCCCCATGTGTAGATTACAGAGGTGATGCTACTTTAACTTACACAGTTGCACCGGTTGTCCAGCAGAAGACCTTGAGACCCTTTGCTGGTGTTGCAGGAGGGTCTGGGACATGAGCCAGCCAAGTTGCATACACTTGCTCATAATTAGCAGGTTCAGTCTGTGTGTGTAATCTACATTGCCTACAGTGCCAAGCCACCCCTTGCCCTGAGCAACTAGTAATGTAGAACTGCAAAGTACAGTTAATTAAGTAGTTAGCATTTATTCCATAGTATGTTCCCTACGTACAAAATGGTGTGTAGTTCTCTGCTAGACAGGTAGGATGTTGTTCCCAGAGTTTTCTCTCGTCCTGGTCTCAGATGCTGATTCCTTCACACACATTCCATGTGGGACCATGGCCTGCACCTGGAGTTGTGGAGGTCATGACTGGCACAAAAAACATTAATTCTTCTTTTGGACTAAAGTCTTACTGGTCTTGAGGTCTGTACTTGTGATAGCCTTTCTTTGGCTACCTCTTCCATCAGGTGTCTCCTAAACTAGGATCCCAAAGAATGTCTACAGCTGCAGTTCTTTGCTGTTGAAAAATAACAATGTGGAGGGCAGTGGACAGGATGAGAAAAGTCACTTTTCTATGCTAGCATCAGGATTTCTGTGAAAGCTTCATCACAGTTACTCATGGTCTTCACCACCAGTGTTCACTCAAGCACTGAAACACCATGCAGCAGCCGAGTGCAAGGATTCTGCATGAGCTTTGGTCATGCACAGAGGTAAAGTGCTGTGACTTATAGGTAGAGACAATATATGGGAAATGCTTTGCAGATAGCAAGGGGCTTGTTTTATAAGCTGCCAGTGAGTCCCTCTTCAGAGAGAAACATGTTTTTCAGGATGTGTATCATGTTGTTTGAAAGCAGATTTATGATGACTGCATTGTTAGTTATAGGGTGAAGAGAGATGCAGTGAAACTTTATAAGGACACTAAAAATCATTACAGAAAAACCAAAAAAACACTGGAGTTATTTATGAAAGATTGAGAGTTATCTGAAGGCTGCCGTATGAACAAAACCCTATTTCTCCTCTGTCCCTGCTTGCTACAGTGAGATTTTGGCAGGATCTGCCATTTATCTGGGTCAAGGTGAAATATCCGTTTGGTTTTAAAGAGAAATCAAACATTTTTACAGCACATTTCGTCTTATTTAAAGTGTTATTCTTGGGATGCAAAGAAAGCTTGGCTACCACAATGTAAATGAGGTGTAAATCCACTGAAATAGACTCAGACTAGTCTAAGCAGAGACCAGAAAACAGTACCACATGTTTCTTAAAAAAAAAAAAAGAGAGAGAAAAAAAGAAAAGAAAAAACAACAAACAAATCAAACAACAAAAAAGCTGGAAGGGAGAGTGCAAGATAAAGATGTATTTGAATGATCTGGTAATTATATGTACACCAAGAGCCATTCATTCATTTATCTATTCTTCCTCTGCCAGCACTGGCGAGCAGACAGAAACGAAACTCTTCCAACCTTCTCTGTCATTTGCTGCTTCTTTCATCTGCTTTCCAGTTTCAAAATCAAACACTGAGCTCTCCCTTCACTATGAGGATTTGTAAGGTTTCTCTCATGTTTCCTTACCTGAGTTGGCTTCCAGTTCGCACAGCAGTGGACAGGCCCAATACGAAAGGCTAAATGATTAGTTCTGAATTATTACTTTCAGGAGAAAAATAGAAGATCATGAATCCAGCATGCTGGGAACGACACTCACGATGATGAGGAAGGTGTCTCAGTGTTGGGGAGGGCTGATAGACACATAATGGACACAGCCTTGTGCCACTTCTCTACCACTGGCATAGGGATAATTGCCCTACACACACATTTCAGACTTATGGGAAGGCAAAGAGTCTGCCCATAACATCTACAATTTGACTTAGAACAAATACAACGATTAGGAGGAGAAAGAGCAAGAATTAGGAGAGTACTAATAAGATCACATAGTAACTGCCTACATGCACAATTAGACAGTTCCATGCCATTTTAAACTGAAATTGTGTGAATAATTGATTTTTCAGTTCACTGGTCAAAGTGAAAAAAAAACTATTCATTTTGGATTGACCTGAAACATAAAATTTTATTTGCTTTCATGGCAAAATGAAAAAAAAAAAAAAATTAAAAAAAGTGATTTGGGGTTGAAGTCAAAGTTAATTGTTCATTTAGCTGGGGGAATTGACATACTCATTAACTGCACTTTTAATTTAGAGAAGTTTAGAAATATTAATTTTTGAACAGAAGGTTGAAATATTGTGAAAATATGAAAATAATTTATCGTTTTTGAAAATATCTTGTCGTCAATCAAAATTCTTAGCGTAGCCAAGATAAAGTCAGGAACAACTTCTACCTGATCTGTCTGCCTAGTAGCTAATGACACTGCTTCCCTCTGTCCTTCCACCTTACTTTTACAGGATACTGTATTTCTTGGAAAAATTTTTGGAAGCAACTTCTGAGGGAAATGACAATTTGATTTTTAAATGAGGACGTTAAACTCGCTTCTGTTGGAGACAAAGGACATAATTCTAACTCCATTTCTCTGTTACAAAGCCAAGATTACAAAGAAAATATTAAAGTGGTTCTATAGGATTTTTTTTTAAGGTAATACATAAATAAGTAAATATGGCTTGACAAATGAAGAAAACAGTTATTCTTAAGCAGTCCATCCAAACAGCTACTGGGAAAATTACTAATTATCAGTCCCGAGAATCAAATCAGAATAAAATAATGTGAGGTGTCAGAGTATTCAGGTAAGTGTCACAGAGTTACAAAGTCCTCATCCCTGCAGCAACTGCAGCAACGTGGTGACCATGAGTGCAGGGGAAACAGGCCACTTTGCGGTCTCATGTGGAGCTGAAGATGGAGGAGATCAGTGTCTGGTCATGCTGGCTGCCTGTGTGTTATGTCCCCAGTCTGTCCATCAGATTTTCACTTACTAGGAAAAGCTGGTGGTTCTCCTGTGGGCTGGGTTTTCAAGGTTGCTCTTCTTCCTGCAACAGTTCAGAGAAGCAGCAGAAGCTATTTCCCCGGACCAAAAAGATGCCCATCACATGAGTCTTGCAGGAGGTGCTTGGCAAAGAAAAAGCATTTGGTCATCTTTTTTGTTAGTAGCAAGTTCATTCCTCCCAACCCCTTAATTTTTCTTGTATTGAAAATGTTTTTGTCTTATGAATACCATCCACTCTTCATCAGTCCTTCTCTCAAGAAGTGTGCTGTATTTTTGCAATTCATACTTTATACACACTTTCAGATTACTGAATGGGCTACTTCTACTTGTATTAGCTGAGTAACTTGGGGCAAGAAAAGGAAAAAAGTTGTCTAACATGACCACCTTTCCCACATCTATCTCTCAGCATCACCTACCTGGTGTGCTTGGTGCACGTGGCCTTGGCCTGGGTCAGGCACGAGAGGTCTTGGAGGGGCCTGTATCGACCTCTCCTCATGCGGGTAGTTATTTGCTGGTCTGAAACCTAAGCAGCCATTCAAAAGGAAGACACCCTTATCCAGTTAGATTACAGAAAATAGTGGGTACTATACATGCACTTTGATATGTTTGCTTTTCTTTTGATTTGGCTGATAGACTCTTGCTCTCTGTCTTTCCTCTCCCTTCTGTCATTTTTCTTTTTCCTCTTTCCATTCCCATTTAAAGAGTTTATGTAGGAGAAGGCGTCCCCAGTGTAGCTGTTGATCTTAAGGTGATCAGGTTTCTGCCCCTATCAGTCCATCCTTTGGTTGCTGCTGAAGCAATCAGATAATTCATTTATTTTATATTAAAACTTTATTAGAGACAGCCAATCTTGCTTGCCTTTATGTGTTTCTCTATTTTGTTCTCCAGAAAAACAAAAAGATAGGAAGAAAATCACACCCAGATGAGTTTGTAGAGCGATTAATAATGATAAAAATAACATCATCACTGTCATTAACGAACATACGAACATACTCTTTCACCTTAGAGATCACCTTATCATGACTTGTGTGCATCTCTGTGCAAAAGAAAAAAAAAAAAGCTTCTCATGGTGCATAAAGAAATTGAAACCTGTTTATTTATGACTGGAGAAGAATGAGCTGCCTCATTAATGTGGTATAAAATGGGTATAATTCAGCATTCCATACAATCCTCTGTGACGTGTTGACAGGTGCTGTCATGCACTATCACTTTTAGGTTATTGCACTCTAATAGACTACAATTATAGCTCATTTAATATGATATGACAGTGGGAAAGCACATGTGAGGTTACAAGCAGTTACACTTACAAAACAAGCTGATGGCAATGGGTATGGCTACAGGTAAATATGGAGGGGCAAATACCCTTTCCACCATTACAGGGCCCAAATCTCTGTGTCTATGGGCCTTATACATACAATTCTTGCAAAGAAACCTTTGTGTCTAGCCGCTTGCTCTCATTTTCTCTTGTTTTCCCCACAAATGCCAATATTACTGCTTTCAGTTGTGCCTCCTAATGTTGCTCCAACAGTAGAAACCACAGCAGGGGGTGGAGTAGGCTTGAAGAAAAGCCGAAGCTGTAAGTAGCACAAGATTTATAACAGTTGGCAGCCCAACATCTCATCTCATACAAACAACTCAGTTTCCTTTTGGCGGCCTGCTGTGCCACTAACAAGGCAGGCTACAAAATTCACCCACTGGGTGACGGGGAAGGCAGCACCAAGCACATGCCAGCATTGTTTTCATATGGTAGGAGGGCGGCAGAAAAGTTGGACCCTGCACTTAAGTTTCACTCATTAAAGAGGAAAACTGAAGAACTGATGCTGGACAGAAATATTTTTAACCAGTTTAAAGAAAAAAAAACCTTCAGGGAGGTTAAAGATTTCTCAACAACATTTGCAACCCAAGCATTGCAGGGTTTCATCAGGGCAAGATTCACACTGCGGCCATGTAGGTAGTATTATAAGCCACAAAGATACCAGCTAGTCTGTATTTTTGTGTAAGCTGTATACTGAAGTGAGTGGCTTCGCTACTTTCTTGCTTAAAATGTTTTTCAGATATTGTTTTAAATGCTGAGGCTGTAGTTGTACTTGCACACTGAGCAACTGTAGGATATACTCCTTCTGGCAGTTGCCACGTACTTAAATCTAAGGGTTTAAACATAAAAGCCTAGAAACTGACTCCGTGTGATGTTTTCAGAAAACCAGCTTTCAGATCCGTGCAGCCATGGTGCCTCGACAGCTGGGTCACGCCATATGGGTGCAGATGCCACCTCTCCGTTTCACACATCCGTGGAGCCAGAGTAACGCTCCTCAACTGGTTGGTAATGAAATATCTCTTTTGCATTACAAAGAACATGCTTGTTCACTGAAACTCTTTCCTCATCAGCAGCAATCACACACTTGGCACACCTACTGGAAGAGTATACATGTAACCTCCCCTGCTCCTCCTCAGCAGCACAGAAGGCTCAGCTTGGTGAACCATCACCTTCTTCCCGCTATTTCTGAGCAGCCTCCTCTCTCCTTCAGACTTCAGTTTTCCCTGCCAGTCATCACACCTTTTCCAACCTTCAGCACTCGCCATATCCTCTGGGTGCCTGCTCTGGCTCCTGCCGCAGGCTCAGAGAAGGGGAAGGGAGGTACCTTTCTGGTCAGGTCCATGAGTAGGGCTGCTGCTCCTCTGCTAGTGGGAAATGATTTTCAGCCAGCCCTATGTACCCCAAAAAATGGGGTATTCTGACCACAGCTAATTTTCAGGGGAGATGCCTATGCACATTTCAGCTTGATAATCACAACTAGTTACTACATTCTGTGGACTTGCCCAAAGGATACGTACTGGAGCCATTGTCACAGACAAACCCTGTTTAAGTAACTGTGCCCTCTGGTTCTTAAGGAGATTGCAGTGCTATGGAAAACATCATAAATAAGTCTCCCTGCTAAAAATGGTAGCATGCTATTTTGCATCTTTTTATGCTATATTATGTCTCCATCCCAAGGGAAGAATTAAATTAATACAGCATACTGGGGTGCTGGAGAGAAAATATGAACAGTGCTGATATAATCTCACAACACTTACCTTTAATATTATTGCTAATTTGGGGCAGGACTCTGAAAAGCTCCTGCTGCTTTTTGGGGAAGAACTTCCTCTGCAGAGCAGTGACACTTGGGAATCCCAATCCCTTGGTTCCTTCTGACAATCTCCCATTTAATGTCACTGTTGTTTTTAAATTTTCCTACAATAAAGACAAAATTGTGAATATGAAGGTAAACAGGAATACTTTAGTGGCAATTTGGCATTTGGAAATGAATTAACCTAAACAATATCTGAATATTTAGGCTGCATTCACACCTACCAGTCCTTTTCTTTGTTGTTGTGACCAATCTCAAACCCAGTAGCCTTTTTTTTATTTAAAAAGTACTAAGATTTGGAAAATTGCTTTAGTATACCAGTAAGACTTAGTTGAGGTCTTCTAAGAAAGTGTGAGTGCTAACACTGTCACAACAATTGGTATGCTGCAGGTTGAGTACCACAGACACTTCATCTTTACAAACACAAGCATCTTCATGAATCAAGCAATATCTATTGCTACCATTAAAAAAAAAAATGAGGCTAGAGGAGCACAAAGCAGGAACGTTCGCTTCTGAATTTTCTAGTTTTTTCCTGTTTGGCATGAAAAGCTGTCTCTGTAAACTGAAGGACACTTGGATCCAAAGCTTCTGCCACTGATCAGTGTTTGGTTGGCAGGAACTGTGTTCTCCCTGGTTTTGGTTGTTACTTGTTTTGTCGGTACCTGAATAAAGACTGTCAGTGAGTGGGGAGGTTAGGAGTGGAATGCGTGTTAATGCTGTTTGAAATAGAAATAAAAATCCAAGTGAATTTCTATGGCCATCTTCTGGGGGTTCCCTAAGGATGCCACAGATGGCATGTGGACCTTGTGCTTTGGACTGCACCCAGGAGGCACCTGTAGGTCGGTCTGGGGGTTGAAAGGAGCAATGCCAGAGAAAGCATTAGACACAGAGGTATTGTTTTTCTGCAAACTAGCTGTCAGACAGCACCAGCAACCTTTCTTGTTACAAACTTTGGTGATTTTATCATATATCTTTTAATACTTCATGCTTGTAAGAAGCTCCCTTCTCATCCTTGCTGCCATAGTCCTGGGAAAGGAATTTATTCAGCATACTTCGCTATATACACAGACTTCAGTTGTGGCTGTGTGGTTTTAGCCAAGTTTTCAGGAGCTAACATGTTTCACTCTGCTAATACAGGATGATTTCTAACACATTTCATAAACTTAATTCTGAAAGAAAATGTCAAGTAGAGAATTCAAAGTCTTGTTTTTAATGCCTTTCTTCATGAACTGCTCACTGTGGTTAATGCCATAACCTCTACTGGTAATGCAGAGTATTATTAAAGCCAGGCATTCACAAATCAGCAGGGAGATAAAGACCTGAAAGGTTTTTTGTTTTGTTTTTACTTTCAAACAAGGATGGTCAGATCTTTGCAGGTATCTCTAGGCTTTAGGCTCTGTACTGTTTTTGGCCTGACCAAAACCATGCTGAAGTGGTAAGTGTTATCTTTTCCCTCTTTGTTCCCAAGCGTTGTGACCTACAGGTTTTCTGTTAATCAAATATTCAGACGTATATGTGGAAAAAAAAAAAAAAGAGAGAAAATCTGGTACCTAAGTGGTTATTTTTAGACTACAGGCAGCATTCTTCTATTTTGCCCTCACATAAAGAATACTTTGGTAGTAACAAAGTAATGAATTGAGGCACTACATTTTTAAAAAGAGTTTAAGATTATTGAACACTTTCGAAATCAGGTTCCCGGTGAAAGAAATATTTGTATTTTTATTTCCTCACACAGTCACTCTGAGGAACAGGGGGTGTCATTAGAATTTGCCCAGTAGGACACACTTCTCCTTTCTCTTTCTGTCTCTCTTCATTCTTTCTATTTAGCCTTCCTTCCTTCCTTCCTTCCTTCCTTCCTTCCTTCCTTCCTTCCTTCCTTCCTTCCTTCCTTCCTTCCTTCCTTCCTTCCTTCCTTCCTTCCTTCCTTCCTTCCTTCCTTCCTTCCTTCCTTCCTTCCTTCCTTCCTTCCTTCCTTCCTTCCTTCCTTCCTTCCTTCCTTCCTTCCTTCCTCCTCTCCCTCTGCATTTCCCTCTCTCCTCTCTCTCTCCTTCAGCTATTTTCAAGATAAAACGTATCCTTGCAAATTCATAACTGACAAGGCTGACAACTAGTATATTTACTGGAAAAACAAGAATGCACAGCAAGACTTCATGATTCTCTCTCATATGTCTTTCTTTATAGGGTGCATTCTACAATATTTGGTGCATGTGTCAGTGGAGATGAAAAGATACTTTACAGGGAAGCAGAAATCTATTTCCAATGACATTACTATAACACAAAATGGAATACTATGAATGACAGTCACTCAGATTTCCATAAATGCGGCTCCTCTATAAGCAAAATTCTGAAGTGATTTTTATTTCTAATGTCACCCTTGGATGCTCTGCGATGTCATCCTCATTTTCATCAGAATAATTATATTTAATTTGGGGGTTTAGTCTATCAGAAGTCTACAAATTTGTTTCATCAGTTAACACTATTCATTTGTCAAAAACAGGCAATATGCAATGATTTTTCTGTTTCACTTCTATACTGTATGGGGATTCTTCCATGATTAAAATGTTATCACTAGGGGAGGAAAAAAGAAAACATGTTTTATGAGTCTTTCCCAGTGAACACAACCGTCTTTGTCTGTCTAGGTTGGTAGGCCAGTTGAACCTTGCGTCACATGAAGAACTGAATACCTCCCAGTCAAAAAGGAGCAGCTTCCCCAGTGAGAGCACAGTAGTCTAAGTTTGAAGAGTGTGTGTGTGGGAAGCTGGATTCAGGGAGTTTTCTTTAGCAGCAAGTTATGCAGAGTTTCAAAATGGAATCAGTGAAGTCAAATCAACCTTCCGAGTCCATTTCAGGCTTTCTTTTTTATTATATTTTTTTCTCTTTGGACATAAAACACTTCAAATAAAAGTTCTATTAATAAAGCTCTAACCACAGATTAAATATTTCTGCTGACATTATTTGACTGATAATATCAATTTCAAAGTTCAAATTTTAATAAGGTATTACAAAGCATAGGAAGAAACAAGCTAATCAAGCCAAGTTTCATATTTCACCTCTTTGTATAAAATGATAAGTGAATTTAAAGCTATGCTTTGTCTCTTTAATATCTGCTAAATATGGATGAATTACTGAATATATATTTATTCTTAGCCTCATTTGAAGGCAAATATTTACAAGGCTTTTCTCTTGTAATCTGATTTTAATATCTCAACTGAAAATGATTCATAACATTTGGCTTCAAATACCCTGTAGTTAAAGAGGCCAAAAATTAATTAGCTGATTCTAGAAAGGCTTTCTTGGAACTGACCTTGAAAGGAAAAAAAGAAAAAGAGGTACTGTTTATCAGATCATTGTGCATTGTTGTTGCTTGTGCACTGAGTTTCAGGAGTAAATAACAGAGACTGGCAATAACTTGTGTCTGATCCTTGGTGCTGATGTACCTGTACATCCTTTAGATATCTGTGGCTCTTCTAGTAGGGCTTCAGGGGCCAAATATCTTCTGTCCTTTTGACATGGAAATTGTTCAGACAGGCATTGGTATGTGAAATGGGTTAGGACTGTTATGCAAGCAATTGGAAGCACCTCTTTTAATCTGTTGTCCAGATTAAAATGCAGTGAGTGCGGAAATACTCGCAGGTCCTTTTTTCATTTTCTTTTTTTTTTTTTGCATCTTATAAATATACTCAGGAAGCCATCTGGGAACAGAAATACTCTCTAAGTAACGCTGACCTGAAATGCAAGTGTCTTTGTGAAGTCAGTTTCTTTCCTTCCTTTGAAAGACAATCTTGCTGATGCTGACTGCTAAAAATAAGGACGCAAATCTTTTCCAGCATCTGGAGTTTACTGCACTTTAATCCGTTCATTTCCTTGTGTATTGTTATATAGGTATTTCTGTGCACATTCTGATTAATGTATAAATATATATTTTACTCAGTAGGATTAGAGTCAAGTGGGCCTGATTCTCCACGTCCTTGCATCTTACATGATTTGCTTCGAGTGTAGGTACAGCCCTTTTAAGGACTGTAATTTTAAAAAGAGCTTTAGGGAATTAGATTAACTCTTTCTTTGCCACTTTACAAATAGTATCCATCTATGGTGAGTTAAAACCAAATCTTTCCTCTGCCTTTCTTTTTTGGCTAAACACTTTTCTAGGAACCTGAGCTATGGATTATCTTCTGTCTCATTAAAGCAGCTCTTTCCAAAGGGTCCAAAACTGCCTTGTAGCAAGAATATTACTGTAAGTGTGTAGTGGTTTGTGTGCGGGTATTAGAGAGGTATTTACACTGTCTAATTGCCAGTCATAAAGATGCAAATGAGCATTTTAGCAGCCCTTCCACAAGCCACCTCAGAAACCACCTCTGAAGTTTCTGTCGTAGAGTTGTTTGCACTGTATTTGAGGAGGTCTCCAAGTTAAGAGGGTGTGCTGACTTATTTTGTGTGTGTGTGTGCTCTGGGCCATGGTTCATTCAGCTTTGCAGTAAATCACAAATTTGCTTTCCCAATGTCTATCCTCCTTCCCTTCTATGAAACTGGGTATCATGGTAGGTGTGATGTCCTTGGTTTCTACAGCCACATTATCTGAATAATGTATCAATGGCAAATACTGTGATAGTAGGTGCTCTCATGTAATCCTGTGTTAGGACTTAGATCTGTATAATCCAAATATTTCTGATCCTCCTGCTTGCATATTAGGTTGGCACTCGTCATCCTTAAAAGAATCAAGCAGTAAAAAATACTTAACGTAATTTTTCCAGTAATGGTGAGCCTTGGCTTGCCATGAGATAAGGTCTTATGGTGATTCTGAGAATGGCAGAAATCTGGTACCAGAATACTGATTCAGCTCTAATTTCATAAATGTGAACGATGTCAGGAAGCCTTTCAGGATTTCAGTTTTTCGCAGAAAGGAAACCAGAACAAGATTTGTATACTTAACCAAACAGGAGTGTAGCATCAACTCCAGGGTTTGGGTTTTCTCAGTAATTAGTGTCTGCTTTGGTTTTGATAGCATTAATTTTTAAAAAAGCCAGTGGGATTTATTCAACATTAAGAGAAAAGCATGAGAATTATGCACGTACATACACACTCTGTGGGATTTTGTCTTTCCACATGGGTGTGTGTGTGCATGCACATGTGTTGTGTGTCTCAGACAGCCCCGAATGCCCCATCTGCAGGCTGGTGAGAAAGTGGACCAAGGATGCCATGAAGCTGGTAAAGCTGAGGTGATGTGCACACTCCTGGTATTCGTCCCAGCATGTCATGCATCCTTTATGTTTCCTACTATAAAGATGTTGATTTGTCCTTGAATAGCCTTTCATACAAGACTTGGAAGTTTAGGTGTGCTTCTGGGACTTTACTGCTTTGGTGTTGTCCTGTGTTGCACTGTTATTCCCTGAATTAATGCATTTAACAGAAGTTCTCCTGGCAATGACGGAAAAAGTCAACAACTTGCTGGTGCCCCTGACTTATTGAAGGTTTTATATTTCAAGAAACATGAGGGATTGTAAACCCACAATTAGCACTTTGGGTCAACTCTAACAGGAGTAATTACGTTTTTATCAATGAATGGGTTCACTTTTAACAGTTTTTCCCCGTCCGCAAAGTAAGATTTCTCTTGGTATAATTGGTAACCTTTCATCTTCTCTTAATCGAAACAATTTATGGAAATGCAAGATACGTTTTGCTTGAGAATGAAATTGAGGCACAGTTTCAGGCAATCTCATACAGCTAGTTAAAGGTGGTAGTTTGCTGTTTAAAAGCTTCTACTGTATACAGCTCCATATCTTTCTTTTTATCAGCGTAGTGTGATCTAATAGCCACAGGAAAGACAGAATATCCAGAGTAACCAGAAATTGCTGCAGGGCTGTATGATTTGGCAGAATCCTACCTGTAATCAGAGATCTTGAGCTGAGGAAATATGAATAAAAAAAATAAAATGCAAAATGATTTGTGCCTTGCTTTTCTTTCTTTCTTTTTTCTTTTTTTTTTTTTTGTAAAAATGTCAAGCATTGCTTAAGAAGTCTGGATTCCTGATTTTAAACTTCTGCTGCTATTACAAAAACAAAGGAAGTAATGTTTTGAGTGACCATTTCTGTGTGCATACTATCTGTGGTTCTGTCATAGTCTTCTCACTATAGTAGCCACGTCCTTCCCTTCTCACAGTAGCTCTGTTGCTCTCATCTGTAGTGCCACTGTTTATTTCCTCCCTTTTCATTATCTTGTGTAGTGGGCTTATAAAAATCCCTTCTTTACCATACAGCTAGATGACCTAGTCTGGGCTGGCAATAAAAGGCATGTGCTATGGGAATACCAGAGAGCTTGCTGTCATCTTTGACCAAAGTTATGCTGGTGTTTGTTGCTGTATAGTTCCTTTTTTCCATAACGCACCCTTACCTATTACCATTACCATCATCACATTAAAAGAAAAAAAAAAAAAGTATTACATTGCGATTCTTTGAAAGTAAAGTTTAGAAGGTAAGGATATGGACACTGGATAGCTAAGATGTTTTGACAAACATAGCTGCAGGAAGCTAGCTAAATACACTACTGATTTACCAGATCAATCCAAAGAACTCGCATAAGGTCTGCTGGTTTACGGTTTATTGAGTGCTCCTAGTCACCGGGTATTAGGAAGTTATGCTACAGAGTTTACAGCATAGCATATACACTGCACGGCCTGTTATAGCCATAATCCATATTTTAATGCTTTATGTCAGGCATCCCTGCTGCCCTCTAACCATTTTTTAATAATAAGACAAAAGTGATATTTTAGGGTAACAGTTAATAAATAACGTGACTTATCCAATCACACCTTTCACTAAAATATTATTATCTTTTGACAGGTTCATTACTGTAGAGACATCATGGACTGATGAAACATTGTCTAATTCTACCACTAGTACATTTTCTGTAGTTGTCTTTCTTTTAATTTAATTCTCCTACTCTGAAAGCATACTGTCCATTGCAATTATTGAATGAGCATTTAATCTAGCATAACTAAGGCATTTTAATCTTTTCTTATGGAAAAATGATTAAATGGTCATAACATTCCTATGATACGCACTCATCTACTCCTGACTTAGAGCATCAAAGTTTGCTTCTTTCTGATAACCAAACTTCAAGTAAGGTTCTAGCTTTAGTGCAGCACGGTGGCTGTCTGAGCAAGATGATGACTGCTATTTATTTCATGATATTGCAGAGTCAGAGTTGTTGTTAGCAGTCACTTCTGGATTGTTTCTGAGCAAATTCTGCATATGCTAGTGACTTTTACCGGGTCACATTTAGAAAAATATATTATTTTTTAAATCAGATATATAACAGTTTGAAACAAAGCAAAAAGCAAAAGAAGCATGCCAACAACACTTCCTGCATACTGATGTGATCATATTTCAAGAAATCAGTATCTTGCAGTCTGGGGTGTCCTTTTTGTCTGACATTACATGTACAACTTTAATAGGAAATTAATCTGAAATATACAAACATACATGCAGAAAATATTGGTTTTCAAGTTTGTCTGTAAAACTTGGCTAGAAGCAGAACTCATCCCTATCAAAAGGGCAACTGAATAAGAAACTCAAATGAACCATCCCAGAAAAAAAAAAACAAACAACAAACCAGCAGCTCTCAACCTTTTTTTCTTACTGAGATCCAGCTGCTATCTCCCCAGGACAGCAGTTCCTGTTGACAACATGGAAAGGAGCAGTAAGTTCATTGCTCTTTCAGAACATGCTGCAATCTCCAAATTCCCCTGGAGAGAATGTATCAGATATCCAGAGAGCTCTGCTTCAAATCAATTCATAGACTTTAAAAGAGATTTCAATAATGGGTAGAGTTGTGAAAAAGAAAGCTAAATTTATCAGAGAGAGTTATTGCTCACTCCAGTCACCCAGACAGCTGCTTTTTAATGGCTCATTATTTTGCTCACAAATAACTAAATCTGTACACATTATAAAAAAGGATTATATGTAGTTCCTGACCTTCTACCCATATAATAAACAGAAACTTAGGTAATGAGTTGTTGCTTTTGCACAGAACCATAAGTAAAGTCATACTTCTAAATTCAAGGAGAAGGTGCTGGTACCTATGTATACCCTGCAATATGCTCAGCACATACTAAAAGTATGACTTGTCCAGTTTGATATTCAGGTTGTCACCATTCAATAACTCTTCATCCTATGCAAAGATGAAAAATGTTTTAGCCCACCCTCACCAGAAAATACAGCTGTCTACAAAAATATATAATATTAACGTTTTTTGTCCAGTTACTGTAAATTTTGATTTGAAAATGTCAGTGCATGACATCATAAATGCCCATATCCATGGGAGCTGGTTACCTTATAGCCCTAGAATCTTCTAAAGATGCCTTGCTTGATTCCCCGTCTTCCTGCCTCATCATCTTCATACCTCTCATGAAGCTGAAGAGTTGTACTGTGAGAGCCTCTGGTTTTAATAAACTATGGTGTAGGTCTCCATTGAGCAAATGGCCAATGTGAGACAAATAACTGGTCTAGAGGACCAGCTGCCCATGTAGCGAACGCCGCCAATGTGAATGGCAGCTGATTCTGACACAAGAGTATCTCTAGAGATAATGATAATCCAAAATCCAGCAGAGGTAGTAATGGATGAATTGCATCAGCTCCTACCTCACACAGGTGTCTTTCTATTTCTCCCCTAAATTCTTAGCTTATGGTTTTGGAGGACAAAGGTCTTTTTTTTTTTTTTTTTTTTAAAGACCCTTCCCAAGCACATTTCCTACCCTACTGGGGTCAATTCTTGCTTGCCATTGGAGGATTCATCTAATATTTCTCTTCCCAGAAAAATACTGACAAGAATTGTTGGTCCTGAATACAGCAGTTTTCTGTGAGGGCAGCTGCATGGTAAAACTGGCTAAAATTTAGCTTTAGCAGTAGCTGCAGAAAAGCTCATCTTTATTTTAAAGGTGAATAATCATGGACATCTTCCTCCATGCTGACAGTGTAATGTGTGGAAGACTCCTCTATTCCTACTAGCAATGAATGGAAAAGACTACTTTTGTTCAGTTTTGAACCTGCTTGGTCATTAGGGGGTTTGCAAGTTCACTTCAGACTTAAAGGTTATAGTGCCTGCGTGCTACTGGAAAAAGATCAAAGCAAGGAAAGGAACAAACACTTAAATCATGTTACAGAGGAGGGACACTTTTCAGGCTTGAACATTTACTATGGTATTAGTTCATACTTTTGATCTTTTAAATAAAAGGATGGATGACCTTTCAAAATATCAGGGAAAACATTCATTAACTTTGCATTAACTGAGTTCTTAAAACCTAAAATTATTACAAATATGCAATAATTGTGCTTATCTTTGCTCTCACTAATGCAGAGAATGCACCTGCTTTTAGATCAATGTTGCAGGTGTAAACAGGATGAGGTCTCTCTATAAGTTGTCTAGGGACATTTCAGGAATGTGAAGACTTTTGCTAAGACAAAAGCAGGGCGTTTCTGCCCCTTCAGTTGTGGTGACATGAACATCCCAGGTTTCTTCTTTCTTCACATGGAATAACCATGTTTTGTGATATGTGACGGGGAAAATTGTTCACAGTGCTGGGTCGTGTAGATGGGGAATGTGCTTCCTAGCCATGGGCACTGCAGGGCAGGACTGCTTGCTGCATTCTGCAACAAAATGTAGCAGAGAACCAGCATCTCTGCCTTGCAATGTGATGGAGGTAACTTCCCCATTTTTTTACATCCTATCTCTTGAGATTACCAGTGGTCTTGATCTTTCCTTCATGGCTATGATCAGGGGAAAGATGAACGATCACTTATATTTTCTTGTTGTAATGTGAGTTAGACATTGGTGGGAAAATACTAAAAGAAACCTGTCACCCATCCACACAGCTCTCCATTGTTTCTCCCTCCAGGTAGGAAGCCATTTCAAAGGGATGATGCTGTCACTGGCTCTATCCTTCTGTGGAAAGCTAGCCAAAGAACTGGTACATAAGCTTTTTTTTTTTTTCCACAGCTCAGGAGTGTGCTGTTGAAGCAATTCTACCCTTAGCTCTTCTTACCAGTTTGGTTCACATCACAGGATCATCTCAGGGTGTGTAAAATCAATTCTTACCATTGAAACTAAAACAGGAGATACACTCCAGGAATGCACCTAGTGTTCTATCTGTGGTAACAGGTGTTGAAACCATAGGCTCAGTTTAATGTCCTCTCATGACCATATTGTCTCTTCAACCCTTCTTGACTCAAATCCAAAATAAGGGCAGTAATTTCCTTAAGTCATCACTAGGTTAATGACAAAATAAGGACTTCACCTTTTCTGTCTTTGCCACAGGTGAAATCACAGTACTTACCAAAGCTCCTTATCTTTTGTGTTCTGCGCTTTGAGCCTCCCTGTTTATTTGCTCATTTTCTTTGCCTCTTCCTGTGTCTTGTTCCATGTCTGATTTGAAACCTCTGATTCTCTACAAAACTTACCTCTGTCTGCCTTCTGTCTCCCATTCTTCTATTTCCCTAAATCACTTTCTGCACTAAAACAAAGCTTATTGGCTTCCCTTCAAATCACAAAGCATGCATTCTTTTTATTTGGAGATGACTGGAAAAATGTTCAATTTAAATACTATTTATTTACTAAATATGCTGATTCATTCAAACTCAAACTTTTCAAAATCCTGATAAATTATTCTGTTCTGACCTTCTCTGTATAAAAATTGCTATTTCCAGCTCAAAATAACTGATTGCTTTTTAAGCTAGACTAATTATACTATAAACTTTTGTAAAAGTCTGAGATGTGAAGGAAATATTTTAACTGCTTTGATACAATTTCCCCCCCCCGACTCTTAAAGTGGGAAAAATTTCAAAATGCTGACATTTGTCCCAGCTTGAGGATGAAAAAAATAGAAATCTAGAAATATTTTGCTTAGCAAGAAAGCCATATGGTTAAGATGAGCAAAATGCACATATGGCAACAAGATCATCTCCTGTAATTCAACCCATTAGTGCAAGAAATTTGTTCAGACAGGTATGGAGTTTGATTTTCATTTATGTTCCTGCCATCTCATTCTTATCTGGTGATAAAAAAGGCCCTGAAAAGCTAATAGTGAATATAGCATATGCTCCCACTAAAAGGTGTCAAAATCTTCTTGCTTCCTTATGCCAAATTAGGCTATAGTGTGTGTATGTAATGTATGTGTATTTGGTCAGAAGTTGAGCCCCTTTTTTTCAGTATTTTCTTTGGTCTGAAATTAAACAACTGTAAAAAAATGATGAGGATTGCAATATTTTTGCACTGAAACAGAATGAAAATCAATGTATTCTCTAACTGGTATATACTCCCCTTTTCCTACTGGACAATCCCTGTTTTGACAATTTCTTATTGTCTAAAGAGTTGATTCCACTGTCTGTAGAGAGACTTCTTTGTGATGAAGCATAAATACAACCACAGATTAATATCCTCAGTTTCAAAGGGGTTTTCAGCAAGGGTGTTCAATGGTCAGTAAACAAGCAAAAATTATGTAATTATCCTGTATATTTAACTCCCATTGCTGGCTTCAGGGACATTTCAGAAGCTTCATCATCATTTCTACACATGTTTATCCCAGTTCTCTGGAACACTGTTGACAGTTTATTTGGAGAAGGCTGAAAGCCTTGCTAGTTCAGCTCTCACATTGTTGAATTCCATGCCTGGGGAAGCTCTGTGGCTGAAGGGATAGGGCAGAGTGTGCCTCAGGTCCAATGAGGGGTCTCAGGTACATCCTTTCACCTCTCTGTACTTCAGATACTGATACTATCTACTTCTTTAAAGCATTTGCAAAGCTTGACAAGGTCAATGGATAGCATTAAGCAGAGCTGATACAAAGTCATGGTCATTCGAGGTGGCAACACAACACTTTAACACGGCAGTATTGTTTCCCAAAGAGTGTTTTCAAACAAAGTTGTACTGATTTCTGTTTTGATTTAAATGCTGCTTGCTTATGTCAGGAAATATTTATTTCCAATGAAACTCCCCTAAATTGTAACTTCTACATACTCTGTCATCCAGCTTCTGCAAAGTCCTATCTTCCAAACTCTGTGCAGCCCAATTAAATCGAGCTTATATTGTTACAAGTGCAATACTACCATGTATTATATAACTTCATTGAAGAAAAGCCAAATGGGAGAAAGACCACTTGACAAAGTCAAATAATGGAGAACACAAGTAGGACGTCATGCTACCAAAACATCAGTGTTTATTATTATTATATAGAAAATACTTAAATTCATAAATTATGCTAAAATTGAATAGCAGTTATAATACTCTGATATGTGAAGCAGAATGGAGTGACATCTGCACTGGTGGTTAGATCTAGTGACTGTGAATCTTTGTGTGTTTAGATCCAAAGATTAACCCTCCTTCTGACCTTATGTTCTCTATAATAAACTTCCTGAACACTACAGAATTAAAGGCTGAGCTGAAAACAATGGCTTTCTAAGCTCTTGCTGGGAAAATTCTCTATCTAACATAGTCATTTGATTTAAAAAGTATCTGTGAAAATCAAAACAAAGGAATTTAAACACACTGCCAAATTGTTCCATAGATATATTTTCTTTTGTTTGTTATTTATTTTCATGTTCAACAGCTTAATATCATTCAGTCTTTGCCCTCAGGTTTGTTTGGGAACACGGATTAAGGAGACTGTCCCAGGAGTAGATTTTACTGTCAAAACCATCAGGATCTGTGTAAATCCATTGCATATGTTTAGGGGACAAATTAACAATGCTATCTAAGTCTTTTGATAATGCAATAGCTAGCAGGTATGCATAAAGAAGACTAAAAGCAGTATCTGACATTGTTCAGTGTCAGCAAATGGCTGTTTAAACCTAAGAAAATGATCACAAAGTTTGGCTGATTTGAAACACTTAATTCCACAGGACAGCTGAGAGAGTAAGAGAAATTATTCACAGGATCAGAAATTTTTTTCTGGACAAGAGGCTAAAATGACAAAATACATATATTTTCTGTGGTAGTAGAAGATTTTAACTGGGAGAGATGATGCAAATGTATATTACTTATGCCTTACATATGTTTCTATCTCTATTTTTGCCCTACTGCAGTGTTTGGGTTGCTATGTGTCTTAAGATGTCAGAAGGTTGTCTCCAAAATGCTTGGGAAAAGACTCACCACCAAAATGCTTTCAAACATGTTCACTACATGCAATCAGGCAAGCGAGAGAAAATGACCACAGGAACATTCAGTATTTAGCCTAAATTTGATTTTGCATAAACAAAACCCATTCTGACTAAGAATGTCAAGAAATATTGCCCTTAGTCCTGTGATAAGTCACTCTGAAGGTACTTATATAACACAGGTCTCTGACTCCTGCTCTAGCCTCTGGATGGTGCCAATTCAATGTTGCTCTGCTTTCTCCTGTTGTTTTCAGAGAGCATCAAGAGTGTTTTGGCTTGCTTCCCAGACAGTGTTGTTCCAGAGCACAGATTTTGACCCTCACTAGAGACAAAGACATATGAATTAAAAGTAAAAAAGAGGGAACAAATAAAATACTGGAGCTGTATGCATGTGAAGAAAATCATAGGCAGTTCAACTGGTGGACCTTACCATTAGTGTGACCTCTACACTTGGGTCAGACTTGCACATCCCCAAACTTGTATTTACTTTTCATGGTCTGTGCTTACCCCTCAGATGCCTTGGCTTTGCATGTCAAATATTCTTGTAAGACAAAAATCTTTTCCAGCTTCCCAGGACTGATCACTTGTGTTAATGGTAAAGGCATGTGTAGTAGTTGATTAGAGGCACTGTGATGGGTCCACCAAATCTGGTTTAGCTAGACTCAACCACAAATGTGCCTATGTTTTTGAGTGCCTGGCTTTGGAAAGACATTTTGCCAGGTGCCTGGGGAGCTCTTCAGATCAAATTGTAATGTGCTTGGATTTACCTGCCTGGAAGCTTAAGACAGTCTGGGACTGAGGTGGACATTAAGTGCCATCCACCTACAGTTATTGGTTTAAATTATATGGTTTTCTAAAGAATTGTGTCCCATTTATAGTCTAAAGAAATATGTCCCGTTTATATTATGAAGGAATAGAGAACAAACCCGTCCAATGAAAAATGCTGACTAAGCTGCCCCTCAAACAAGAAAGGAGTAACATAATTGGTGTGAGGGACAGCCTTCCAATTACTTTTAATGGAAGCCATAGATGATCCCAGTACTCAAAGTAACAAAGCACAGCACGAAACATTTGTTTAACCTATGGAGGCACTGTATATATATGTTTCTATTCATTTCCATCTCTATCAAAAGATGCCTGCTGGCACTGCCAACATTTTGAAGCACGCAGGTAGAGATGATAAACTTCCAGGTCTTTGCCCTTTGTTTGTGTTTCACTGACATTAGCATTAGCAGCATGAGAGAAGGGGTTGGCATAAAACAGTATGATATATGCCCAACTCAAGCACATGCTCTGGCTCTTAACATGTGCAGTGGTGCAGGAAGATCGGAGTTAGACCAGGGTTTCTAAATTTCTATTTGCCGGATACCAGTGTGGCACGGAAAGACATTCAGTGTCCTGTCATTGTTTTTTCATCAAGGAATAGCATTTTATCTTGAAATGGATATCAGCAGGAGACTGAAGGATGTGAAATTGGTCCCTTTTATAGGGTAGGCAAAGGCCTTTGGGTGAAAGAGAACAACTGCAGACTGGAGAACAGGTTAGCTGAAGAGTGTGATAACTTGCAAGGCATGATGTTCTTGGTTCTCCTCTTCAGAAGCTGTGCCATCAGCCCTTCGTTTTCCACCTCTCCCTTTTTGTTCATTCCAGTCATTTAATTTTTCCCTTCCTCGGTGTCTTGAGTCAAGCACGTCAGTTCCCTCTTGCAGCCTTTTGTGTTCACTGATCAGACACTGTCATCTCCTTGACTATCCTTATCTGCAACTGAACCCTCCAAACCTGCACCCCTCCACTCCCCTGCTCTGCGGACCCCTCACTACCCCTTACTCTGGGCTGTCGGCATAATGAGGGCTTGATTTCAATACTTCCCCTCATTTCTCTGTTCAGTGCTCTGCAGGTTAATGCAGATTCCAAACTTCAACAAGCAGCTGTTAAACATGTCATTAACACTGCTTCGGCTGCAAATGAAACTCTGCTATTGGGATTATTCCGGGAGCTATAGTTTTGTGATGAGCTTTGTCAATCACAGCTGACCTGCTGTGTACAGAATGAAACTCAGATTATCTTCTTTCTTCCTCAGACTCTTGTCATTTTTTCACAAAGAATTACTATTCTACTCTCCGAAAGATTGATTACTTGCACAAATAAGAGAGTCTGAGACATTAATACAAAATTCACAGGCTTTTCTTTATCTCAAACCTGCAACTCCCTCTACATTTCCTCCTGGTAATTATATTAGAATTGTGTACACTAGGAATTGCCATCTGATTATTATGAAACTAGTTTTGTCATGACAAAAATGAGCTTAAGTCTTGTTTTTTTGGAAAATGATCAGTACAGTGCACTGGATGAGAGAGAAGGAGATTAAATCCAACTTGCTTTCATCCATGAATGCTTTCATCTCTTTTTCAAACACAGGAAATGATTACCACTGCTATAAGCTGCAGTTCATATGAGTGAAAAAGGATAAGAAAATATTGAAAATTCTGTAACCAGCAGTAGGACATAATATAGGTCCCTGGTACCCACTGAGAGACATGTACTTTATTTTTCTCTGCTGGCAATGTCAAGGGTTTCACATTTTAAGAGTTGCCTTCTACTGAGGTGTCATTAAGTACTGGAGAATATGTTAATTAATTTGCCATTTCTCTAGGTTGGAATTTTCTTTTATTGTAAGAAAGCAAAATATGCTAAAAAATTTTCACTCAAATAGCCTGTGCTCATCAGTCACTTAATGAACCTTAGTCTTGTTTTTTCCAGTAATTCTGGAATTTTTAATAGCCTCAAACTGTGTCCTATATGTCCTTAATTCATAATACTTGGAGTATATTTGGAATAAAGTAGGAAATAACAAACATTGATCTGGTAGGCTGAGCAGTTCATTTTAACACATTGATCTAAATATTGGTTTTACTTAGTTTTACTTCTAAAGTTGAGGAATTTGCTTGGCCTCTTGCAGAACACTTTTTCTTTTACTGAAACATCAATCCAAATGAACTCTACCTCCCATGATATAAAACTCAATATTTGGAATTGGAGGCACCTTTGGGCAGGGCATGTACTTAAATTTTAGCTCATCTCCTCTAATATTGCAATCCAGTAAATAAAACCATTTCAAGTTTCATTGTCCTCACGCAACGTATTTTCCCTTTACAAGGCCTGTGGAACTTGTGTTGAAAAATAAGTCCTGGCATCATTTCCTCCAAAGCACCATTCAAAGCATTTGGGTTTGTTAAATGGTCTGCCCAAGTCAGTAAGAAATTCAAACCCTCCCAGGCACCTAAGCCAACAGAGCTGCTAAATGTAAGGTCACGTTCAAAGCTGGATCATTGCCTCATGAATCATGATCACACTCTGAACAAGTGAAAAAGAAACACTGAGAGAGAGCCTGTTTCAGGAAGAAAGGGAAGGAGCAAGCAAGCAAGCAGCAAGCATAAGGTCCAAATAAAAAAGAGATACAAGGATGATGACGAGCGAAGGGTTGGGGAAATGTGGGTGACTCTTCACCCCTGGAGTGAGCTACTAATTTTCTTCTCTTTTAACCCTTCTGTCTAGCAAATAAAGAAAGAGGAAGGATGTGAAGTGTGGAGTGAGTGACAAAATGCTCACCAAACAAAACCTCACAATTATGAGTAATTGAATATTTCATATTTTGAGTCATTCAAGCTCTGTAAGCCCCAAGTATTCAATTTTTTTCTCCATTGACTTTAATTAAGCTTGCCCCAGGCTGGCAATCCTGATGAACGTGGAAAAGGTTTTTTATAAAGGAGTAAGCTTTCTACTAGTGCAGATTTTATTTTTTTTTCCCTGAAATCATCCAGCTGTTATTTAAACTCAAACTCTTATTATGTCATCAGATACAATCTTAGAAACATAAAATACAGATACATTAGACTGCTGCACCATAAATATTTTCCACTTAGTGACTGTGAAAATTACCATATTTCCCGATTCAGCTATGCCCTATGAAACCTCGTATGAGTGATAAGTGACTGTACATGTAGTAACTTCTGCATAGGGACTGGTATGAAATGCTTTAATGATAGTATTCACATACATACCTGCACTAATGCACCCAGTCTCACATTTTCTGCTTCTCTGTCATTTAACCAATATTACAGCCTTAACAGTAAAATGTCCAAAATGACCACAGGGTAAGACCATTTGGAAGTAACTTTTCCCCATTATCACAGGGATACTCTCTTGCTGGCATCCAGTGAATTTATTGTGTCCTCAAATCATTGAACTCACTGACTAAACTGCTCTGGATGGCAATGCACTGGTGTCATAGAAGCCACACAAATCCATGCTGGCTGCATTTATCCTCCTATCTGTCAAAGAAATACGACTGGTTTGGCAACTATGGTCTTTTCTCGGAGATGTTAGATATTCCAGTGTTTCTTAGAACATGTAGGAGTCTTATAGAAGCAGTGACACAGGTATATTGAAAAAGCATTTTCTTCATGTCAGTAAGTTGGATTAACTGTCTGGATACTCTGTCAATATTATTTGTTGTAACTGTGGACTTCAGTCTAGCTATACTGATTTATACTGGTGGTGAGTTAAGATTTAAAAAGCATGGTGATCTGGAGTGCTAATGAAACGACAATTATGAGAGAGTAAGACATCTAGGGGAAAATAATCCATAAAGTCATGCAAAGCCTAGTGCAGAGATGAAGAACGGGTTGCCATGCAGTTGCTGAGACAGTGCTGAGCCCAGTGCTTATTACCTGAAGTGGTGGACTGTCTTTGGGGCTCCTAGAAACCCCAAGCTCCCCATGAGATCAGTAGTCGTAATGTTGAGGTATATGTTAGAAACTGAGTCTTCGGATGCTTGAGAAATTCCAGGGACAGTGCAATATGTTGAGGGCTTCAAAGGTGGTGGTGGCGACAGCTTATTCTGCTGGCTGTTCTGTAATTGGCTTGCCACGTAAGCCTCAGCATTCTGCAGCACAGAGGGCTCACTATGAAGAACTGACTTCCCTCATAGCCTCAAAAATTATTCTTGTTTTACCTAGTTTTATGTTGAGGTAGCTTCTAGAATTCCACAGTAAACAAGGAATACTCCAACCTCCTCCTGAGATGCTTGAACATTACATTAAAGCTAATCTCAATAACCCTGACCCACTACTCTTTCCTTTCTCAGTCCTTCTTCTGCAGACTTTCAGCTCTTTCCAGTTAAAAAGCATGAGATGTCAGGAACCAGTTCCTCTGGAGACCAACCTCAAATGAAACTTGCTTCATTAGTGACCATATTGAACATCTTCCTTTTGGGCCTCTGAGGCTGTGGCTGTTTTCTAGCCCTGCTTTTTCAAAACTCAACTTGCTTTTGCTGTCTTTCAATGAAATTCTTTTGGCCAGATTTACACCTGACTATGTCTAGGCACTAACTCAAAAGGGGAATTGCATATTTGCACATAACCTGGCAGGACTGCCTGCGATATTGCGACTCACTAGGAGGATCCTGAATCATTGGCTCCTTCAGCAATTACCAAAGATTTTGCAGGCAGAGCTTTGTTACAATGTGCCAGGCAATTAGTGACAGGACACTGGGCTTTTGAAATGTGGGCTACATAGGCTGATGTAGCAAAAACTGCTTTGTGCACAACCTCACATGAGTGCTTTTCAGGCTCATGTGTGAGTAATCAGGGTATAGAGGCTGTGCAGGGGGCTTCTGCTACAAATATAGCTTGGTGCTGATGCTGCTTTAGTAGGATACAGTATGACTAGTAGTCAAATGCAGAATCAACTTTGCGTGGGTGTCTGTGCAGCTTTAGTATGAACTAAATTTCATTTGTATATCAGTCTGAGCCATATTGTAGTTAATTAGTTTTCATAGCAGTGAATGTGATCACACTAGGCCTGATTTTGGACTGCCTTGTTTTATGGCTGTCTGTGCAAATCTGTGGGTGTTTTGCTCAGAGTCCTTGAGCATGAAGTGTTAAAGGTCAGTATGAAACTCTCACCTTCTATATCTTTCCAAATTTTTTTTCAGACTTTATTCACGGAAATAGGGCTAGTTTCTTTCCCACAGTCAAGACATGAGGAGTGGGTGATCTCCCAGCCCTTCTTACCCCTTTTCTGAAGCGTTTGGGAGCCTGAACACCCAATTTTGCATTGTTGTAAGCCTGTAAACTTTTGAGATTGAGTGGCATAGTCAGCAGCAACACAACTCATCTCCTGCATACTAGGGGTGAGGCCAACATGAGGGTCTGGATTTCTGTTGAGCAAGCAGAATTTAAATGGCCCTGCCTAAGCTGCAGACAAAAATAGATACAAATATATTCAGCACAAGCAAACATGTTTCGGGGGGGGTTTTG
This sequence comes from Patagioenas fasciata, assembly GCF_037038585.1. Classification (NCBI taxonomy): domain Eukaryota; kingdom Metazoa; phylum Chordata; class Aves; order Columbiformes; family Columbidae; genus Patagioenas; species Patagioenas fasciata. The sequence continues at coordinate 67,969,955 of NC_092520.1, read as the reverse complement.
TTTGTTTGTTGTTGCCGTTGTTTTGTTTTGTTTTTCTGTTCGCACTGTGTTGTTTTTTGAATATTTGGGGTTACTCACACTTACAGATCTCATAATACCAAAATTATCAAATACCAAATCATTTGGCTATTTTCTATGTCAAAAGGACAACGTATTAAAAACAAGTCACAGACAATTCTTTTCCTGTAAAGGTTAGGGATTCTCAATGTACATTCAGAGCCATACACACAAGTGCAAATAAGTCAACTACCACAGCTATTTAATCAGGAGCGTTTGTTGATTTGAGCAGAGCCCCTATGCTGTGAAATGAAAAAAGAAAACCAAATTTTCTTGAGCAATCTTGCTGTTCCTGCTTCAGGTGCTAGGCCATTTCACTAAAGCAGCTCAGACGAGAATGTCATTAGTTCTTAAGCCCCAGGTGAATTTGCCACTGTTCCACATGATTAAGCCAGATAATTGTGTGTTGATAGCGAATGTGGTTGGTGAAATACAATTTCTAGGACCTTCCTAAACAAACACAATGTAGAAGTGAGTCAAAGTGCTGTCATTTCAGTCCTTTGTCACAGGCTTTGCACTTGCAGACATCTCTGGTGAGGACTGGCGAATAATTCTGTGGCATGTCACTGTGCTCTTAAAGGTGACCCAGCTCAGAAAGTGGATCATACATCTTTTGGCATGCAGTTTAGGGGAGGAGGGGGGAAAAGGCCTAGTTAATGTACCTGTGAATGATGCAGACTTCTACCGTTAGCGCGTTTTAAACTATGCACGATGGAGATTGCTTTGTCTTCAAATAACTTTACAATTCCAGACACTACTTTCAAAAGTGATTAAAATGCCACAAGTAATGTGCAATTATATATCCTGAGAAGCAAGTCACTGAAAACTTTTAAAGAGGTATTTTAAACAGGGTTTCTGTATCAGTGCAACACAGAGCCAGTATGCAGACTTTTGGGACTTTATCCAGTGTCTGCTGACTTTATGACCCTGAGTGGGTAATTATTTACTTTTTCATTCTTAACTGAGAAGAGGCAGGACTCTAGGTCTAAATTTTTTTTAGATTACAGGTAGATATTCAATGGCAGTGACAGTCTTGGTAGACATGGTACTGCCCTTCTGTTCTCCTGGTCACTGGTTTCTACTCTAGAGCTGTTCTGGCACCAACATGTATTTGGTAAGTCACAGTTGGGGACTGACTTGGCTGAAATGCAGGCTTCTCTGCCCCCAAATAAAGGTATTTTTTCAGCATATTTAGTTCTCTGATGCTGTCTACCACATGGCTTTCCAACATTTGTGCTGGACCAGTGCAAGATGAAGATGTGGGAAAGCAAGGGGGTTCATTATATCGGCACTGCTGCCAAAACCAGTTCTGATTTTACTTGTATAAAAGAGCTGGTAATACTTAGGCTGGCTTTGTGGTGATTGTATATTGTAGTAGCATCCTCTGAGATCTTCTGATGAAAGTCACAGTAGAAATGGAGAGCATTAGTGGCTTGATTCTAATCACATAACGCTGGTCACAAGATGTGCAAAGTTATTAATCCTTAACAAAGGAATCCATTTTTACAAAAGCAAACAGAAGGAAAGAGACGTAAGAGAATCTGATTTTCCTGATTTACCTACATCACACCTTCTGTATCCAGCAATGCCAAGAATATCTGTCCTTGCATTTTTAAGCTTCATATTTTTCCTAGTTACCATATTTATTGCAAGCTGAAAAAGGTGGAACTGTTTCTGGGAGAAAGTAGTGCCTCCAAAACACACAGTAAGCATATCTGTACCCTAGCGATGCATGTTATGAGCCCACCAGACTTTGCACAACAGCCTTTTAAAAAAATGTCAAGTTAAAACGTGTATGTGCGTGGATGCACATGTGTGTGTTTGTGCATGTCTGTACCTCATCTACAAAGCTGTATTTGTCAATCAAAAGAATATGAGCAGGCAGGGAAAGGACTGGAGGTGCAGGGAAATAAGAAACTTCCTTGCCTCCTTTAGTACTTCAGAAATATTTATCAGATTATTATTTCTAACTATCTTATTTCATTCAACAAACAGGCATGTATTACGTACCATCGGTATTCTGTAATATTATCTAGCAGTCCTTGTGCTGGACAAGGAAATGAGTATTATGTCATTATTTATTAAGCCATTAGATGCTGACCATTTATCTGTGCAAGCTAAACATTTCCAGTGTGCGTTCTTCATTCCTGTGTTTGTCTTCCCAGCTGTTTTCCTACAGACTCACTTTCTTAAATTCCACTGGTCATGTATCTCCCAAGACACTGAACAAGGAGTCCCTTGAAAGATCAGCTGAGCTCCATTTCATGGCCTGGCTTGGATCTCTGGCTAGTCTTGCTACTGTTTTAGCTGCTGAAAACATTTTTCACCAAAAGCCAAAGTATTGACGGAAAAAACTGTTCACACCTGCCTTCTGGGTAGTTTATTAATATTCAAAGGTGAGTGAAGAAGTCAAAACATATGTACAGTTAGCAAGCAGCTATAGCTTTATCCAGAATATGATAAACTGATTACATTGACAGTATGGCAAAATGGCTTAAAGCATGTGCCTTCAATAAATTTTAATTAGATTAAGGTAAATGGAAATTTTAATTTTGATGTCCACTACAGGACTGAATCATAGAGGAGCAATGGAAACTTTCTTCTTTGTATGTTTAGCTATGTTGCCTGATTCAGAACACACAGAATTTGGCAGAAAACTTGATTATACAGGTTTCTTTCAGTGAAGGTGCTCAGAACTGCCACGGGGACAGATAAATCCTATAAAACATTGACAAACTATCTTATGCAGCAAAATGAGTACATATTTAATTAATTTGAAAATGAAAAAAAAAGGTAAAAGTGGTTGTTAGTTTTTACCATGATCTAAACTTTGTAATCATCCCTCCTTCTGAGGAAAAAAAAATCTTGTTAACATCAACTCTTCTTAAAAACAGCTTTTTTGGTTAAGAGTTTGTAGTGTAAATACAGTCATCACTGCCAAAAGACAAATAATCTTCTGATTCTTGATAAATTAGTATTAATAATGTCTGTTTCTCAATAAAACAAAACAGCTGTGGATCCAAATGGCCAGAGTAGAGTCCTTAAAGCAACTTCTAAACAATGTCAAAAAAAAAGGGAAAAAAAATCCATTGTCTACACTCCTGTCAGAGCTGCCCTAATGGCATCACAACGTGCATTTTGGAAAAAGCAGAGGCATTTTTTAACAATTTCAAATAATTGTATGAAAATAGCCTTGATCTCTCCTTAAACTGCTAAATCTTTTTAATGCGTCTCAAAAAAAAGGCTCCAAATGGGTTTAAACAGCTTTGATGAATGTGAAACTTATCTCTCTGCTTGTAATATTTCCAGAAATAGTGCTATTAAGTTGATTTGTGCATGGACACAAATCATTGGCAAATTGGGCCCTTTATGTTAAAAAGGTTTTAGTCAGTGTTTAACTCTTTGGGTGAAAACCATGTTCAAAACAGGCTTTTAGAGTATAAACCTTGAGTTCTATAAAATGGGGCATTGATCTCTCTTACCCTTAATATTCAGTGTCATGGGCACTGCACGTCAGAAACTATGTTGGTCGCTGACACAAACTTGCCTTTTGCTGATGCCTGAAGGCAGTCAGCATCCGCGTACTGAACGGTCTTCTGACACCTCCTGCGGCAGAAAGGATTTTTCCGTCTATCACTGACAGTCTTTTCTGCTTATTGGAGGTGATCGTGTTCCTTGAATTCACATGGGAACCAACCATAGGACCATCCACAGTTATGATACACAAGCTCACAGATCCAATCCTCAGACAAAACGCAGAGCAGCTGCCTACTTCTCTTCCCTCTCGCCTTTATTTTAGTGAGATGGTTTTAACTTTGGGCACTCATAAACCTACTTTTCCCCTTCTGTGACTCTTTTTGAATTCCCAGAAGACAGGCCATCCGTATCTGGGGCCTAAATAACAGTCCACAGCTGCCATGTCATTCCTTTTTATTCCTGTTTAATTACTCTTTTTTTTTTTTTTTTTTCCTTGTTAAGCAAAAACAGTCCTTTGGCTTTCATAATATTTCAACAGTCTTCCATACTGAGGAGCAACGTCACAGTTTTTTAAATATAAACTAAATGAGCTAGAGCCACAGATCTAGTTCACTACCCTTTTGTCTAGCAGATTCAGACAGATGGTATCAACCAGTTGGAACACTTTTAGCTATAAGCCATTAAGATGAGCAGCGGGTCAGAGCCTTAAAAAATAGGTAAGTACGTATTTGCTTATAAAATGAGTTTCTAACTACTGAACAGTATAATTTAGTAAAATGGAGGCAAACCAATTTCTGTTATGAAACTGTTGGAATACCAATTTCTGACTCTGGTGATCAGAACTATTCTCATTTTCAGTTAGCATTATTGTAAGAGTGAGTGAATTAGCAGAGAATGCTGTCGTGATTTAACCCCAGATAGCAACTAGGACCAAGCAACTGTTCACTCTGGCCCCCAGCTCCAAACTGGGTTGGGGGGTGGAATTGGACAGGGGAAAAAACCTCGCAGCTTGTGGGTTGAGATAAGAATAGTTTCACAGGACAGCAAAGGAAGATAATGTAATAGTAATAGTAATAATAATAATAATAGAATGTAAAAACCATGTGATACACAATGCAGTCACTCACCGCCCGTGATACTGATAACCTGTCTGTTCCCAAGCAGCGGTATTTGCTCTCTGGCTAACTCCAGTTTATACGCTGAGCATGATGCTATATGGTAAGCAACATACCTTGGGTTAGCTGTCCTGGCTTTGCTCCCTCTCAGCTTCTTGTGCACCAGGCAGAGCATGAGAAGATGAAAAGTCCTCAACTACCTGGAAACAACCAAAATATCAGTGTATTATCAACATTCTTCTCATACTAAATCCAAAACACAGCACCATACAAGCTACTAGAAAGAAACTTTATTCCAGTCAAAACCAATACAAATGCCTTCCTTCCATTTACAGTAGGATATTCCAGACATCTGGGTAACTGGATTTCAGTGAAGAGCACACTCCAAATCTTCCACAGATTTCAAGAGGTTTTCATTGCACCTTTATTTGCCCACCCCTACTGCAGGTTTCCTTGGATTTGAGTGAATAGCTGAAAGAAGAGACACTTACAAGCAAGAAAGCAATTTTTAAAGCTATACTTTCCTGTAGATCTATATATTTTAATTCAAGCTCTTCAGGAGAAAGACTGTCTTTTCTTATCTGTCTGCAATGTGCATACAAACAAGTAAGTCCTGTGCTTGACTGGATCTCCAGCTTCAGTTATAAGGCCAATCATGAATCTTACTTGTTTTAGATTTCTAACACATCTTGACTTTCTTGTTCTTGCCTTTTAAACTGCAAGACCCTTGAGGAAAGGGCTGACTTTATTTATGACATATAACATAACATATGCTGTTGGAGATTAATTATAAAAAGAAACCCAAAATGTAACAAAAGCCTTCACAGTAAGAAGAGACAATTCTAAGGAAAATTTTGCAACAGTTTTAAATACTGTGTGGTATTATCAGTATTAACAGCTATATTAGAGCCTTGTATTAACAAGTCTTAGTGCAGTATATTAGTAGCAGCTGGCTCTGCATTAATTATCTACTAGTTTAAATGTGACAGCAATATGTATTTATAGTGGTCAGAAAAATTTGTCATCTTGGCTAACTTTATCTCAGTAACTCAAAGTATTGCAATCTGTAATGATAAAGTAGCATAGGTCATCAGTATAACTACTCAGTAATGCATTTTATTTTACTGCAATGAAATCCGGAGTATCTTTTAGAATGACCATTGTACAGGTACATGTCCTTCAGTATAACATTGAACAACTTTAGAAATCTGGGCAAGAGTGTCTTGTTTGGGATTGGATCAACACAATTCAAAATCCTTTAGCTTCTTCAACTAAACTGAATGTTTTGTTTCACATCTTTTCAACATTTATCTGTGTTGCCCTACAGTGTAGTTGTGCCTAGCCTCCTGGTAACCAAGACCTATAAAGAAAAATCTTGGTAGATGGATTATGTTTCACAAGATGTAACTGCATGCCTTTTTTGGGGTGAACCTGGGAATTCAAATGGTTATGTACCTTGTGGCACACTCAGAAAATCTGTCCATAGTGAAAAATTAATAATGCAAAGCATGTAAACTCCAACTCTTGTGATGTATTGAGATAATTTCAGGGGGACTTACATTGGTATGGAGCTCAGCTAAAATGAAATGCTTTTATTTCATTCAAAAAATGTTATTCATTGTTGCAGTTTTGTAATATTCAGCATTACCTTTAGATCAGAAATACTAAAGTGGCATGTTTTGACATTTCTGAACTTTGTGATTTTCAGAAGTTTCAGTAGTCAATGTTTGAATTTCTGTTCCAAATTGTGATAAAAGCAAATACGAAGACAGTGAAATTTTCAGTGGGACTGAAAACACATGTTCTTTAAGCCCTAGCTGTATCCTCATTCCACATAAAAAGAGTTTCAGATATTTGCCAGGGATACTGAATTTTGACTACATTCACTTTATTTCCTGACAACATAAAACAGTGGGGATGCAGCATTTGTATAACTGTAATAGGTAACTTTGTTTATTAGCCGGCCTTCTCAGAAGTGGAAATTTTAGCATGAGAAAATGAAAATTCAGCATATGTTTGAGTTTTTCTGGAGATGTATAAACTTGAGTCTTTCTTCTTGCAATGAAACTGTCTCATTTTCCCCAGGAGATGCCTGATGTGCCCCTGTTCTTGTGTGCTTTTAAGCAGAAAAAAAGGAAGTAGAGATGACACTTCTGCTGGGAATACCTGCGCCATGTGGGGATATACCAGCTCCAGGCCTCTTTCTTGACAACATCCTTGGGACAGTTCAGGCACAGGGATGCCTGCAGAGACTCAGGCAATTGAAAAATCGCTTTCTGATATGTCTTTAGGATCTCTGTCATGCTCAAGTGTAGCGTATAATCTGGTCTTCAGTGTCTTCTGCCATTGTAGAAACAGGTATACTGGGAAAGAGTGGAGGTTAAATATTTGTCCTCCGTCATAAGTGAACAGCAAAAGAAATTAACCCATTGCAGCCTGCTAGTGTGCTCCATCCATGTATACCAAGACATGTTTGCAAGCGTTCAAAACATTGCTCCAGGTGACAATGAACCTCTCATGCCTGCTTAAAAGGTTGGAAAGTTTATCATGCTCCTGTGAATTGGTGAGTACATTACATTTATTTTCAGTGAGCTGTTATCTGTAACCTCCTCCATATCCTCATACCATGGCACTGAACAACAGTATCACCTCTCTAACAACCCTCATCTCATTCATAAGACTTCAAGATACAAGAAGTTAGTTTTCATCTCACACACAATAGAGTCTCAAAGTGTCAAGAGTTGTACAACAATGCACATATTTCACAGTGTGCTGGATAAACCTGTATGATTTGCTGTTAGAGGTTTAAACACCTCATTTTCCCCTGGGGCTTTTCTGTTTGAGGACAATTAAAACTCCACAGAGAGAGGCAGAGAGAATTCCCTTCTCCAAAAGGGATGCTCCCTTGCCCATCTTGATCTTTGTCACGTTTTAGTAATCTCTCCACCATGACAGGTAGCCTTCCTCTGTACAGACAGCTCTCAATCTGCAGTAATTAGGGGTGAGACTATCCAAGGGATAAGTCAACTAGAACAAAATATGGAGCACATATAAATGAGCCTGCACAGGCGATGAGATGCCTTTACCTTTGAAAGGCTGGAAGATTGCTTTCTGAGGAGAACAGGGGCAGCTTAAAACAGCCATGGGCTGTGTTGGCCTTTATGTTAGTTGTGTGCTCTCTGTATCACTCACGTTGTACCTCTGTGGCAAAGCTGAGGATGCTGCAGGAAAGCTCTGCAATACAGACAACACATATATGCATAGCTGAGGGTGAACTTTAGTCACCTACTGCTTTTTGTGATGTTTGTTTTACAGCTGGTTTTTTTTTGTTTTTTTTTTTTTTTTTTTTTAACCAAGGGATATATTCAGGACCAGTGCCTACAGATAAAAATGGGAGACTGACTCAGGAACCATTCAGCTGTGTTCCCAGCTGCCCTGAGTGGGAGCTTCCCATACAAGCTATCCCACGTGCACATCTCCTAAATCTTTGTTTGGTGAAAAGCGCTGGTGGCTTGAACACCTTAATGAATCTTGTTGGTGGTGATATATTGGGCTGCTGTGATCCTCGAAGCACACGCCTCACATTTCCCATAAAGCAGGTGCTAAATCTGTGCTAATGTAATGTCCTCCCTGCAGAAGGTGAACATGCAAGGGCTGCAGAAATTCCCGCTCTATGGCCCCTCCTGTAGGACTTCAGCAGCTTGCTTTGCTCAGTTCATCACTGAGAAGTCCACCACACAAGCCAGTGGCATGTGGCTATTGCAGGCTGCCTTTTTTTTTTGTTTGTTTTCAAGTATCAGAAGGGATTTCCCCAGGTGTAGAGCAGGGCTTGTTTGGAAAGTAGTTTTCAATACCCATCTGGAGTGTGGGTGAAGGTGAAAGTTGTCAGGCTGTGAAAAATGGAATTGGTGTTGGCTGACCTGAAATAGGCCGTAAAGTTCTATTCCTCGCAAAGGCAAGATATATTATTGCTGTAACGCCATTATTCCGCTCCATCACTTTTAAACCTTGTTCCCATTATCTGCAAGTTAAATATAACCCTATGTAAAAACAGGAAGGACAGTGCTAAGTTGTCCAGCTTAACAGCACACACTTAAAACATAATAGAGCACTTGTTACTGTATTTTATGGAACGGAAACTCCAAATGTAAAGATGTATTAAGGAAATATCTCAAAGTTATTAGGGAAGGATATTTACAATTACAGATTGCTTTATATTATGCTTTTATGAACATCTCAGGAAATGAAATAGCCCTCAGCTGTAGAGAGTGAAGAGGGAGGTAATTTTCCTTAATACGGGTGATAAAATTAATCTGATTGAAATCGCTAGCGATTATTTCGCAGAATACTGAGTGGCAGTACAATCACTTACACTCTTTTATATTTTTTTAGTCAAAGCTCGTGTAGATGAAAGCTAATTACAAAGTAGTGATGTGAAGCGCTAAGGAAATAGTTTGTATAGCATAGAACAGGCACAGCTAATTGGGGTTTGTGATTACACAGATTGTTGTTAGGGAGAATTAACTACCAGCAGTCTCTCCTGCAAAGCTTCTCATCAAGGGAAAGTAAAAATAGACACTGGATCTGTTATTTATCTAATTATGCTATGAATATTTTCACAAGCATGTTACACACTCTCGAATGGTTTGTTGTTCAAAAACTTTCAGTCTCATGTTGCTTCTGATCAAAGTTTCAATATGAAGTTTCTGACATTTGATTTTTTTCACTTAACATTACACACCCAGTCTTTCGACTCCACAAAACTATGCCTAGGAACTGAAAGGTATGAATTTAGACATCTATACAAAATGCTGTGGCACTGGGAATGCTCAAAATGATTATTAGAAATGTGATGGGAGAGAGAACATTACGGTGGGTGACCAAACAAAAGCCAAGATGGGCTTGAAATAGCACTGAGAAATATTTTCTTAGCTATTATTGTTTAAATTGTTGTGCAAGTCTACCGACAAATAAAACCCTGCAAATATGTGAAAAGGCAGGCCTTTGTTTTACGCTGCTCTATATAGAACAGGAAGGGGTGGAGGGAAGAGATGTTCCATATGGAGATGCTGATCTTGTAAACTAATCTGCATGGGAGACTCCTTATGCTGCATGGAGCCTCACTGAAATCATTAGGACTCTGTGTGGTGCTGTGTGTAATCAGGCTGATAATAGATGCTCATTGAATTTGTCACATGTTTTGCTTTGCTTTGTTACTGCCTTTTACTTGCTGACCTGGAGGAGCTCACTGAGATTGAAAGCTGTCATGTGATAAAGTTTCAGAGAACTCCGTAAGAGCTAAAACAGAAAGCTGCTTAGAGTCCTAATTTCTGGTGGGTTATTGAATCAATGGATATTACTTAATAACAGATTCAGCAGACTTTGGTCATCACCAGAGTAGCTGCAAGTATTTTGGAGGAAGGCCCCTGAAGAACTTATTGGTGGACTGTAAAACTATATATTAGTCTTCCTAGCATAAACATTTGTCAGTCTCCAAAGAAGTTCTTGGGGAAAGAGAAAGCAATCATTAAATGCTTAGCCAGTGGCATTCAAACAATTTGACAAGCATTAATATCACTGCTGAAAGGAGCAACACACCTTCTTGTGGGCATCACTTCCTGGAATTACTGCTTTTTGGTGTATACCTCAGATACTCCTGTCTCCATGCATATAACTTCTCCCTGTACTATCCCTCAAGGTGTACTTGAATAACACTCAGCTGCATTCTGTGAATGGGCTGGATGCTCAATATTTGTAACACATCTGAGGAGAACACTGCAGCAGAGAAGTATTTTCCATCTGCCTAATCTCAATTTTCTGTATTATACAGAACATACAGTCTTTTAGACTCAGTTTAGAAGCCTGAAGACAAATGGGTAATTCATAGCACTTTTAATAATTCATACACAAAATAAAAGCAAAGGCTGTCAGAAGTGGCTTCTGACTTTGGGTGGTCAGTTTGAGTCACTTGGGTATGGGTTTTCTTTGTAAAAAATATGAATTCCCACAATCTCCACTCCCAGTTAAAATTGAAATGCCCCAAGTCAGAGGACCATTTTAGCATAAGCTCATATGCTTTTATTTTGCTCCCCTTTTTTTCTTCTATTTTTCTGAAAAGTCCTCAGGCAACAGCTTGCTAAACTGTGAGTTATCCTATAATCCATCAGTTTCCTAACTTATTTGAACTAACAGCCCTGAAAACTTCTGCCAGTACTCTGAAAATTAGTCCTGCTGTGGAAATTGCTCTGTACCCAGAGGTACTTCTAGCTGGTTGGATATCATGGTGGGAGACAGAGCCTATATCTTGCTGTAGGCCCCAGGAATGAGCTACGATCAAGGCTCCTGTGGGTTTATGATCCATGCACCAACCCTCAGTGATAATTTTCACCCTCAACACAGTCTTACTAATGGTGATTCTGTGGAGCACAGTGGGAAAATCCCAGGACAGGTGATTTATACTACCTCCACGCAGATATATCCAGATAATTTGAGATTCAGCAAAAGTTACTAACCAGCAATACAAAAAATAGTATTCTATATTCACAGAAAATAATAGATGTACCAAAGTGATTGCTATGGGAAAGTGCTGTTATACCTTTAAATAAAAAAGTTGGCAAGAAAGTGTATGTATAGATCCAGAGTAAAAGTTTTGCAGAGAGTCTTTTTGCTCTGGATAGTTAGTTTAAGACAAGCTGCATCTGATTTTCTAATGTGCTGAATTCTTCTAGCTTTCACTGACTTCACACTGGGGTGGCCAAAATCAAAGCTATAAATATAGCATTAAATGCCTGTAGTAGTGCTCATTTCCCAGGCCTCCTGCTCCACCACTTTTTTTAAAGAGCAGGACCATTGTCCCACTGGAGACCCCTTGAGAGGAAGGCCAGATACCCATAATTTGTAACTTGCACCCCTCCCCTAAGACTGGGGTACCACTTCCCTTTGAGTTCCCTGCCAGGGTCCACATTCTCACAGGGGAGGAGGGAAGTAGTGTTAAGCTATGTATGGCAGCCCAAGTGGACAATGTCTAGATACAGTACTGTTGGGGACCATAGCATATAGCTGCCCTGCCTAAAAAGGCCCCCATAAAGCAAGTTACAAAGACAATAGAAAAACAGCTTCTCCTCTCCTGAGGCAGTGAACTTGCCACTTCTGCTCAAACTCTCTGAAATGTTGTCTCCCTCTGATGGAGCACATGTAGTGAGTTTAAATTACCGTTTTAATTAAAGCCACCTTCTTATGGAAAAATCCTTGCCATCACAAGCATCATGTAGGTGAAGAGGAGCCTCAGCTGTGTCACCCAGTGCTAGGGGGATTTCTTAGAAGAGACCTGCAGCTGGTCACTTTTTCTGTTCCTATGGTGCTGCCAGCTGTACTGAGGGCACTCAGCTGAACTACAGGTATTGTATCCCAGACGTGGTATCTGCCTGCTGTGTAAGGAGATGGCATTTTAGAGTCCTCTGCAATGGGGAGATGAACAAGAAGAGGGGAAGCTTTATAGAAAAGGGAACGTTATCCACCGGTTGGTTCAATTTACATTTGGAAAAGTACCAAGAACAGAGTTACAGCAGGCAAATCTGCTCATAGTAGGCATAAGAGGCTCTCGTTTTTCATGTGAGTACACAGAGGACATACTGGATCAGACAAGTTGTCCACCTCTTTCAGTAAACTGTTTATAAAATTGGCTAACTTCAGATGAGCATGCCAGAAACTCTGCAGTAGCTTGTTACAGAGACAACTTGCCCACAGGGAAAATTTCCTCCTAATCCACAGACCGTTTCATGCCCTGAAGCGTATGAATTTACATCCTTTCCCTAAAGTCTTAGAATCTTTTGTTTGTTTGTTTTTTTCTGCGCTTCACTACAATAACTGTATATTTTGGTTATTGCCCATAAATGTTCAGTATATGCAGTATTACAATATTGTGTCACACACTTGTATGTAAATATTTGCTATTTATTTTATCAAAAAAATGAGTACAGGTGTAATGTAAAATTATATATTTGTTCATATTATTAACGGTCTGATACTAGCAACATGCTATATTCTACACATAGTAGCAGTTTCACTGCCATTCTGTATGAGCAGAAGATAAAAATTATACTGTATGAGTATATGGAAATTATGAAAGGTCTAGACTTGTGCTAAGTAATTTTCCTGTGCTCCTCTAGTTTGTCCACTTCAAGTGACAGCCACTGAAAATTAAATGGTTTTCAATAAAAATTCTGTAACTTGAAATGAATCCCTTTGGGAGAATTAGAGTATCTTGCACATAAAAAGTAATCATATCTCCTCCACTCATGAAGAATCCTCCACAGCTGATTGGCATCCCTGAAGTGTTGGTCAAGACAGATCTTTAATTCCCATGAGATGTAACAGCTGAGAGACATCACCATGTCCCACTGCTCAGAGACACTTCTTCCTCAAGCACACTGTTTTGCTGATCTGTGCGAACTGTGCTGTACTACTTTTTGCACTCCTGTTCTTTGTGGCACCAACTCCACCTTGCCTCCTGCTTTTCTGTTTCAGCAGTTCACCGTCCCCAACAGCACTTGTTCTAGGAAAAAGTGTGCCTCCCCTTATTTGACCACCTATATTAAAAGTTCTGTCATCACTAAGGATCTTAGGGTTCATTTGTTGAAGGCAAATTTTGTTCCAGCCAACTCAAGTTTTAAATATTTCAAGACCTACTTAATGCTACAACTTACACATTAGCTTTTGGGAAAACACAAGCCTCATTGTCAGGCCACAGATCTGGCAGAAACCTGGGCATTTCTACTCCAAACCCCACATACTCATAAAAATACTACACTGAGCTTGTATCAGGGTATCCTAATTTTTAGTACCACTTGTACCTTGGGCTCAAATCTGTCCCATCACAGTCACAGGACTTTCAGTTCAGAGCAAGAGCCAGGCAAATGTAAGTATTCCCTCAGTCTGCATTGTAGAAATGCCTGAAAGGAATCAACCAAAAACCACAGTAAAAAGTTTGACTTTGCATTTTTAAAGAAAATCCTTCCTATCAACTATTAATAACAGAGCAGAACTGAATAAATCTAATAAACTGCAATATTAATATTGTTATTCTTGTGTATTACATAGACACCTAATTAAGAGCACCTTTGCAATATAGTAAAGACATTCCCAGAGATTTACAATCCACAAAGGACACAGGTGAAAGATAAAGGAGAGAAAAAAATAGTATTATCTCATTGATTTTAAGATGACAAACTGAGACAGAGGATTGAAATACTTATCTTTTGAGCCATTGACTTGAGGGGTCAATTTTCACACCCAGTGTTACACTCAGAGCTCAACATGTGATACAAAACCTAAGGGGGTTCTTTGCTTTGGGCTGCTTTTATGTGCACTTCAGGATCAACATTTCTCAGATGCTGTTCAATACAGGTAATTGGGGAATGATTTTCTTGTCCTATGCAAAGTTCTTAGTGTTTCAGTTTTCCATGGTGGTGACTGTGAGACCAGCTGAAATATTTTATGAAAATTAAGAGGAGAAATTCCCAAAGTCACTGCTCAGTCATTTGTCAGGAATGTAGAAACTGGGGTTTTCTGCTAAATCAGGCCTAAAGGGACTGTTAGTCCTGAAGGGACTAACGCATATGGATGGGATTTATTCCTCTTTGCTAGTCAGAAAAGCTTCTTCAGTGCAGAGAGATACTTACCTCTGGAGGAAATTTTACTCCATCCTAAGTGAAACGTGTAATTAAACTTTTGAGTAGCTTATCTTGGCCTAATGTATTTTAGGTACCTACAGAGAAGTTTGGAGGATCCCACCCTTGCCCAATGCACCCCAGGTGACTGAGAGTTTAGCATTTGATTTGCAGTGATTCTCTTCTAGTGATCTCTATTAGAGCTACTCTGGTTTGTGCAAATGGTGAGGGACCTTTGGCATGGACAAATTGACAAGAGCAGGACCTAGGAGACCTGAGAAACCTTGGTCTATATCTTTGTTTCATCTCAAACAAAACAGGGACTGGTCAATGATACCTGATAGGTGTGCTCTAACCAAAATGGTTTTCTAGATTTTTTCCTCCAGTTCAGATAAAAAAAAAAAAATCTCAGTAGAGATCCTGATCACATTTTCTCTGGAAAGTTTTTTCATGACTTATCCTCTTGCGCTAAACATTCTTGACTGCTAAATAACTTTGCCAGATTTCCCCTTTGGTGCTTGTGACAGTCTTCTGGGACAGCTCCCTAAATAAATCCAGTGAGGCTCTCTCCACTGGACACCTGTGTAGTTCTAGCCTCAAGTGAATCAACATGCTGGCCCTCAGAGCTTCCTAACACATGTGTTAAAATACCCAAAGCTTTCTTGCTTCATCTGAAGTGTACTTACAAGTCTCCTCCCTCTGATCAAAATGGCTGTGACCCTCGGTTTCTATAATGCACTTTCATTCTGTTTTGTTTTCTGCGCTGGCTGCCCTGTTCCTATGCCAACCTTTCATCTGTCCAGGGTG
The DNA here is from genome assembly GCF_037038585.1 of Patagioenas fasciata. Lineage (NCBI taxonomy): Eukaryota > Metazoa > Chordata > Aves > Columbiformes > Columbidae > Patagioenas > Patagioenas fasciata. The sequence goes on along the minus strand of NC_092520.1, from coordinate 67,954,831 downwards.
GTTCAGGAGAACATTCTTGTACCAAAAGCCAGACATCCCCAGGCAGGGGAGTCCAAGGATAAGAACCTAAATTATTTCCTCATGTCTCAGAAGCTGGGCAGAGTTTTACTATAGCTACTTTAAAGGTAGTAACTGAACCATTATGAGCATGATAGAAATTGATGCATATACTTGAAGGATGACAGACTATATCTTAATGTAGACCTTTTTTATTATGCATAATACTGACTCTATGAATATAATGAAGCTGCAATTTATTTACACTTTTGGTTTGTTTATAAAAAATGCCTTATGCATATACTTTACAAGAGTACCACTTTTAGTCCACACACATAAATTAGCTACTAACTAGCATGCACCCACAAACTTGGTGGGATTCATGTTAGTGATGAGAAATATTACAGATTGCATCCCCCGAAGGTTTTGGGTTCACAACGGGCTCAGTCCTGAAATTTTGCCGTTATGCTTCAAATACAACAAATATTCAGTAAAGAGGAAGAAAAAGGGAAAAATCTGTCAGTGTCATGTGGGAGTCTCTCTTCAGTTCCTTGCCTGTGGTGTGTTTTGCTTGAACATTGCTGTAGTAAGTTTTATATACATGTTTATCTATTTGTCTACACCAGAGGATATATTGACAAGGATATCATTCCCCACCTACATCTAGCTTTGTCTTGGCTCTTAAATCTTCATTGTTACCTAATCCCTAGACAGGCTTTACAGTGTTCAGCTCCTGGGTGCCTCACTACTACAGCACACAACAGATTTGCATACAGCTAAATCACCTCATGAAAAATTCCCTTGGTACCCATTCTCTACTTAAACTGGTGATTAAATACTTCTATCTGCTACAATTTGAAAAGCATCAGCATGTTCCTGGGTGCCTGTTTTGGCTGGTTGAAGAAGTAATTTATTTTTCATGGGAAATGTTAAAATTTTATTGTTTTTTCCCCTCCAATGTTCCTCTTTTTTTCTTTTTTTTTCTTTTTCTTGAATAGAAGAGAGAGCAAAGCTGTATATTTCAATGACACCAACAAGAATAATAAAAAAGGATTGATGGGGGGTGCCCCTTTTGGAAAAAAAAAATAAAAGAATCCTAAACCACAATTAGCAAAAGAATGAAAGCTAAAAAAATCACATTTCTTTCTGTTATCTGTTTCTGGTTTTCTCTTCAACAACCAGCACATTTGGTGGGAAATCTGTATCTTGTTAAAAATATCTCCCAAGAAAAAATTTTCAGCAGCCCAAGAGATGCACACGTGTATACAGACATAGTATTAGAAATCCACTTATATAAAATGGTAAGATTCATAGTTAAAATAACAGAACTATCTGAATGCTAAACCTAAGGCTGCACATCCAAACTTAATTTAATTCTCTTATATATTTGCCTAACAGGACAGACTTAAATTCACACATACTCTTTGGCCTTTGTACCCATTCACTGGAACAAAGTAACTGTGGTAAATCTGGGCAGATGATCATTTTCTTTGCCTTGAGGGAAACAGTCACTGTTCATGGCTGCCCCCACGCCTCTTCTCTTTCTGGTTGATAGCACAGCCAGCGTGGCTGCACGAGCGGGCAGCACTGGGGCTCTGCTTCCGCTGATGGCGTGGGCAGGTCAAATGATATAAGAATTGCTGTCTTCTGAGGTGGAGATTTTCATATCTGGCTCTGGCCAGGACCATGGAAAGACATTTCCATCATATTGCCATGCTTCTGAACTGTTTCTGGCTCTTTTTCTCTTTTTTTGTGTGCGTTTTGTGTGTTTTGTTTTGTTGTTGTTGTTGTTTTGTTTTGTTGGGTTTTTGTGTGTGTTTTTCTTTTCTTTTTTTCTTTTTTCTTTTTTTTTTTTTTTTCCTTTTTTTCCTTTTTCTATTTTGCTAGTTCATATCACACCTCAGATATGGGTTTTTCTGAAAACATAGCCGACTGGCCCAGGAATAAGCACCACCCAAGCATGGTCAGCATACTTTTAGTACCTGAGCTAGTACCTGCTGTAGCTCTAGAACCTAAGTCTATACTAATAAATAAAAAGACCAGGGGCTATTTTCTGAGACCAAATAGATGGCACGCTCATGTCTATATGGTTAAATTCTCTTCTCCCTGCCTTGTCCTTGCTGCCGCTTTGGGACTGTCCTTGGTCCAACCTATTCCTTGAATAATGCCTGGTAGACTACGAGCAGGCATGTGCCCAAAATGTGCCAAGGAGCATATTAGCAATTGAGCAGTATGGATGATCATAGGCCTGGTCCCAGCCACTGATTAACTCACTAGCAGACAGGCAGCCATTGTGAGCCATGCAGAGCGATGACCAGCTCACAAGTGACCCTGCTCCCTGACACAAAGCTATGACCTGTCTTCCATACATTTTGCACATTTCCAGGGCTCAGTAGGGGAAAAAAAAAAAATAAAAAAAAGAACGGCAGCAGGATTATGACAGCAAACAAAAGCAAGGAATTAAGACTGTCTGCAATCTCATCTGTAACTCTGGTGTCTGCCTCAGAGTAGATAGCTTTTGTCCCAAATGTTGTCCTTCTTTAGGTATGGACCATTTCCAGTCCAGGGAAGTGGAAACAAAGGGACTTCTACTTCCTTCTTTTAGGCAGCAGAGGATCCAGTATATTGACCTGATCAGCAGTGCTTGTTGTAATATCAAATATATGTAGAAATGGTCTCTCTGTTTGGATTCCTGAACAGTTGCAGATATTTAAAAAATAACTTAGACTCCACTTAGGAGACTGCAAGCAACAAGTCTGAGAAATTGAGTAGCTATATTGTGAGTAGATATCCATAAAATATTTCACATTTTTCTCTATATTTTATGCCGCTGTACTGTCTCTTTTATCTGCTGACCACCCACTCCCCCCTAATGATTTTTGAACCTGTTGAGTTCAACCAGGTTTTTGAATCAAACAGATTCAAAAGAAGATGATGTCTCAAAGCCAGGGAAATACTTAATATTTTCATAAATATTGGCAGCTGAGTAAAAGAGCACCTATAACCTCTGGTAAGAGTACGGCAGGTAGAATTCAGTTCATGTATTCCATTTGGCAGCAGCTTTCAGCTGATCAGCAACAATATTCTGTTTAGCAGCTTTGCTGTGTTTTGTCTGGGATGGTGTAGAGACTGTGAGGGAAATCTGGGTTATTGCAGGTAGAGCTTTAAAGAAACAAAAGACACAAATCTATAGGAAAATTCATTTCATTAGTCTGACTGATCTTAGACAGCATCTAGTCTAAGCTCTAGGAGTGCCTGGCAGAGGAAAACCTGTTGGACATATCAGTTTCTGGTGCATTACTTAATTTCATTATGTCAATGCAGTGGCCTAAGTGGCTTCATCCTAGAATATGTCTTTCAGTATTTTCTCAGGAAACATATATCTTTCCTCTCACCAGCTTTGAAGAACTGCTTTGTTGTGCACACTTGCTGGGCATGCCTCCAATTCAAGTACTAGCTTCAGCTATGCTGAAAAGTCCTATATACGATTGTAAAGTTTGTTTTTAGACACAGGGTGCATATTTAAGCTATAGAAAGAAGTATACTCTAAATAAAAATTGCTGCTCAGTTTGGATAGAAATGATTTTCACAGACTATTCTGGGCACATCCAAAAGAGCAAGCATTGTACTTAAGGGATGCAACACTTAAGGATCATTTTTTGACTCTGTGCCTGCACATTGTTTCACCACTATAAGCATCAACTTAGTGGAAATAAAAAACCCACCTGCATGTTTTCAGTCTCCAGTTTGGTCATACAAAATCAGTTTATCCAGAATAAAATTATGTCCTGCTTCTCCAGAAAGGCTATTTTCATGCCAAATTTCCATGTCAAGTCTGAAATGTTTACAGTATAGGATTATTTTGAAGACCAGAAAAATATTTTGTACAAGGGAAAACTGGATTTCTTCATGTTCAAAGATGGTAGAAAATACATGTGCTAGATAGATGTTTAAAATGCCAAATTGTGACTACCTGACTCAATCAAACCTGCAAAATGGGAGGCTGCTGTCTTTTTCTGAACGATGCAGATTAATCTGAACTTCCTGACCTCTTGTAGCCCAGGAACAACTGAGACTTACCTCAGTGGCTGCAGCCTCAGTCATGTCTTTCCTTGCACATACATTCACCTACATCACTGGGAGACAGTGTAGACACTGGTTCTGACAGCTTTAAACCAGAGTTTCTCATAGAGTAATAAGCTAATGTGTTCTTGTGAATTCAAACCAGCTCATTCAAAGGTTGAAGGATGTAGATGGGAAAATATTATAAATCCGGTGTTGACCTTAGCAATAGAAAATTTCAGCCCACACATAAACATGCTGGCTAGAAAGCAACAATTCAGTCTAACAAAAAACTGTAAGTTGGGATGTTGCAGATTTTTTGTTAGGTATTTTTCATTAGGTTGAAGCCCATCACAGACAAGCCCTTTGCAGAAAAGCCATAGGAGAGCCACTGCAGCTCTGAGTTGGGGAGATTGCACAGGAGCAGGTCTGGACAGAAAGAACTTGCCTTCCTCTCTATAGCCCTCCTCATGGCCACAGGGTGTTTGGCTGTTTCAGTTTCTACTTGCGGGGTTTGAATCAGTGCTACATTCTGGACATGTGAGTGTGTCAGCTCTGTTTACGTAAATGAAAACTGGAATTTAAGTAACCTGTAAATCCCTAAATGTGACCACTACAGGCCAGCATCCAAAATAACAATGGGTTACATTTTGCTGGTTTTACATATGCCTCTACAATACTTATGCAAAATATAAACTCCAAGCTTACTTTTTAGATGTGCAGTAGAACTATCACATGTAAGTTCATAGGTCTGAGACATGCCTGTGATGCTTAATCCTTATCCATTGTAAAATACTCTGTTTGCTGCCACTGATTATTTGTGGTCAGATAGAACACAAAGTCATATAATGTTTTGTGTTTCTGCTAAAGCATTTATTTGAATAATTGCTGATTTAGCCTTCATTTTTATTTTGTATGTTCCAGCCTATTCTCTAACCTGTACGCAGGCCTCAGACTTAGAAGATCACCCATGCACATATTAAGAAATGGTGTGTCTTTTAGGATGCTTATAGTCCAGCTCTGAATGAACCAGTTAGGGTTTTGCCCTGGCTCTAAACTCTCATTACTTATTTTACAACCTGTTGTTGTGTCAGTTCCCATATCTACTGTGATCAAAGAGTATCTTTCTGATCTTGCATTGTTAATAGTGATGCATTGATAATAATAATGAAGCAATAGCAGAAATTATAGTTTTTCTCTTTAAATATTCGTGCATCAAGGTAGAAACTTACTTCAGAATTAATATGTGAATGTTTCAAGCAAATGTAAATAATTATACAAACACATAATGACAAAACATGAGTTCTCTGTGGGTATGTGCAGAATTTAGATACAACCCCTTTTATTCACAGTCTTAATATTTTAAATAACGGGAATTCTGAATATATATGCTCATTCATTTTAGCAAATAAATTGCTGAGGATTTCCTCATAATCTCTATGCTGCTTAGTACCAAGAAAAAAATAGGAGCAAATGCCAGCTGCTGAACGTTAATACTGTATTTCAGTGTTGAATGCAGAGGTTTCATACCAATAAAATAATTAACAACAATGTTTCTATAAAAATGAAAGCTATAATATTTTGGTTTTTACAAATGAGAGGAAAACAGGGCATAATAAAAAAAAACGTGTACCACAGAATTACTTTTTATTGTCAGCCAATCTAACACAGACTTCACTTTATTATAGTGTTACAACCCAGGTCATCATTTCAGAAATAAGTGGAATTTTTTTTGGCTGTGAAATGTAGTATCCTGGCTTACCTTGGTACACTGCTAGTTGGGAGGAACTATTTTAAGAAATTTGTAGGTCAGGTTGAGCTCGCTGGCTTCCATAGCATAATGGTTATGATTTTACTACCCTTCTGAAAATTAGCCCTATTAGGTCAGGATCTTCATAGATTGTTTTGGTTTACTCTTCAGGATGGAGATCTGATTTTTATAACAAAATAATAATTTCTATTTTAACTATGTTTGACAAGTAAGCATGTAAATGAGAGCATAATAATTTGGATAAAGTAAGAGGTGTTCTGCATGGAGACCATTGCTACACTGTTCAAGGTTCACAGTAAAAACCAGAATTCTCTGCAGTCTTAAGTAGAATATGAACCTATACTAACCCCATCTGTGTGAATAAAATCATATTAAAGCCATGTCACATAATTTGATTAGAAAAGTTAAAAGTTACAGAAAAGCTAAAATACACATTCTGAGCAACTGTACCACTGCCTTCCGGAAACTTGAAATGAGTCATTACCGATGAACTGCAGTGAGAAGCTACTCAATAAAATTATCATGCAGCTAAGTTGTACTAAAGAGAAGACACTACTGAAAAAGTACTTGATCATAATATATGAAGTGAAATACCATTGCATGCAAGTGCAAATTGCATGACTGAGAAAAGAAAGCGTTAAAAAGACTCAGCAGCTCCTTAGTTGAAAAAAAAATCTTCTTTTCTGTTTTACTCAGTAGGGGTATTTATGTTTAGGCTTGCATGCAATGAATATGCATAATATTTAGAGTTATTCTCATCATTGTTTATAGTGTATGCTGCCTCTGCCTTGGCAAACCATATTTCCCATTGGGGACAAAGCACAATGGATACTGCAGAAAGAAGAGAGTCAGTTTGGGTTTGCCATCATATTTAGATTGGGAAATCCCATGACCCAGTGCTTTTTTTTTCGTAGCCTCTTTGGGTCTTCTACAAGACAGCAGATTAAATTGAGCCAGGTAGAGAATTTGAAGGAAATCCGCTGTTCCTCTGGCACCAAGCTCAAGTTGCTGGCTGGGTCTAGGGGATTTTATAGGGATTGAAAGGGAACTTCCTTTGGAAGCTTTCCATCTACTTGTGTATCTGCATGTGTACAGATGGTGGGAGCTGTGAAGCTCTCCAAATATTCACTGATTCACATACACACCCAGCCAGCTCTGCTGTGACTTGGCCCTCCTTAGGCTGCAGCTGGAGAGGGTAACATTTCCCTTATACTGCCCTCAACACCTACATTTCAGTAGGATGCAAAATATATACCCTAGGATGCAAAATATATACCCAGGTGATCTCAGTGGTTCAGGTGGGGGAAGAGATGCTTTGGCACAGGGAAGACTTCTAAGTAACTTCTAGAATTGCCACAGCCTTACTTGCAAACCTTTGCAGGTGCGGGCACACCATCATATGAGTGATACCGTGCTAGCCCAGCCACTGTGTCACCTTCTTAGAAGCACTGGGGAGTTGACAAATGGTATAGAGTCAGCCTGTGTCCAGAAAAAACCCTTGTAATCTAACCAGATAAAATCAACAGAGATGGGACTGACCACAGAAGCGAACTGATCCAAAGTCACACTGCTGATCTGTGCAAAGGCAAAGAGATCATATGGACTGGCCAAGACAATCTTGCCTGCTAGGTCACACTGTGCAAGCAGGCAGTGACCATGTTTCTGACACACTCTATCAGAAGTGTATTATTCTGCTGATACTATTTAAGTAAGAATATTTTACCTATGCTTCAAGAAAGGGAGGAATTTGCAGCCAGGCATTTCTGATATGGTTGACTAAACACTTAGAATAAAACTCTATTCATTTTGATTTCAAAAGTTCAGCTTTTTCTAATTTTTTTAAAAGAGGTAATTGATATAGTATGGTAATTGTTGCTTGAGAGACGTGTAGTCTGAAGAAATGCCTTTCTCCTGATGGGATTATGCTGTAAGGTACCAGTGTTCCTTGCACTTCACTTGTGCATTTACACACTCACTGTTTCTACAAGTAGGATGTCTGCAACCAAAAGTAAATAATTAATTCAAAATTTCATTCTCATTAAACAATGGTATGTTTCTAATAGATAAAATTCACTTGTTAAGAAGTTCTTCATAACCTCTACTGGAAGAGAAGATGACCTTGTAAAAGCATGAAAATACATTATATAAAAAGGCTGAATTTGTCTCCCTTTTCTTCACATAATTCAGTGGAAAAATACAAACTACTATAATGAGGGTTATAAACTACCGTCGCTCAAATCTGACTTTAAAATTTGGTTTATTTAGAACATAGAAATACACATGAAATTTAATCAGCATCTCAAGTCACATTATGTACCCTCTGTTCGACAGGAACTGAGCACATAAATTAGGCGAACTGGGAGCTAGTCCCAGATCCATCCCTACTTGGCTACAGCACCTTTTGCTAGGAACTTCCAGCAGGGGAAGCTCTTGGCACATCAGTATCTCACACTTCTTCAGGAGATAGCAGCAAAGTTCAGTCGAGGCAGTGCAGGGGGTGGCGTGGGAAGGGGGGCCAAGGAAGGGAGGAAAAAAATCTACAGTGTCATAAACTGTTGTATTAGAAAATCAGGAAAAAAAAAAAAAGTGTTCTGATCAGAAGCCTTTGTTGCACCTTAGAAGTTTGAATCACGTATAGACTTGGTATGTAAGAGAAGGGAGACTGAGCATATTTTTGTATGAAACTTTGTGGCTTACAATGCTCCTTCTGTGAGGGGACCATGTCCAGTTTGGGACTGACAGGCAGCCTACAAGCTTTGTGCAGGCACACTAATCCCTTGTCTGTGGGTTACTGAAAAACTACTTGCATTTTTGTTCCCAGTTCACCTTGGTGAAAAAACCCAATTCTACATATGATAAATCCAGTGTCTGCAGAAAGGCAGTCACCTAATTGCACAGTGAAGCAGAAGAAAGCCTTGCAAATGGTATACAATTTTCAAAGTGTTCCAAGCCTTAGGCAAAAGCCTTTCAACTGTGTCTAAAACTGAATGATAAAATATGTTGTACAAATTATCTGTGAACAGGAAACATGTGGTAGTGGCAGGGGACTGAAATATAACACTTGTAAAGAAATGGGAACTGCCAGTCATTTATACCCTTTTACTTTTCTCTCAGTCACAAGTTCCATCATTTTTTTTTTTTCACCATCAGTTAATGTTCAAGTTTATAATAAGGCATTTATCAGATCTCAGTAGGCCAGTTACAGCTTTGTAGCAAAAACAACAAAAAAAATAATACCCCATATGAAGCTAAAGGTTTAGTTTTGTCCCTTTCTTCATACTTTTATAGAGTTTCTGTTTTATCATTGTGAGGATGTGTGTGGATGGAATTTTGAAAGAGCTTCCGTACTACAGAAACATCTGGAATGCCAGTCATCCTCACTTTAGACTAAAGTAATCATAAGTTGAGAAAACTTTTTCAAGTCCTGTCTATAAAATGGTATTAAAAAAAAATATGGGGAAAGTGAGAAGAAGAAAAGGGAAATGCACAATTACTGTTCAGCAGGAATGAAAAAAAAAAAGCAAACACAAAACACCTTCTATTCTGAAAGCTCATTTCTGCTTCCTTGATCTTAAAGTTCCCGCAGTAATGGTGTATCTTATATGTTCTGTTTTTTAAAGATGTAATCTTTATGACCAATACCAACCACTGTGCACTGTGGTCCTCATGGATGATTTTTTTTATCATTTATCTCCAGAAGAACATTTCAAGGCTGAGGGGGAGAAAAAACTTTTACTTTTTTGCTTCACCTTGCACAACAAAAAGTGAAGACTATTGCCAAGTCGTATGCCTTTTTTTTTTTTTTTTGCCTAAGTGAAATATGTGATTTAAATGTAGTGCTTTAAAATGCCACCTGCAAGCAGCTAGAAAATAAGACAAAACCACAAAACAACAATAGGATTTTTGTCCGTGACACTTTTTTAGATAACTGGATTTTTATAGGTCTTTGAAACATTCAAATACATAAATACATATAAAAGTGTGTGAAAGTCTATCCACAAAGCAAAGCTCTTCAGTGACTCACTGAATGACACCCTAACCCTCATTTAAGACTGGATTATTTCACTGTGTATGGCTGTCCTAATTAGACCATATTAGGTGTCCTTGGTTTACTGTAGGGGCAGAACCATTCATGCCCGTTGTGATAACATGGCTGGTGTAATTGGTGAACTGGTGAACATGCAACATTAGTGTCTGTCAAATCGATTTCCTGCTGATATTTCCCGTTACGTATATGACACAGACAAATACTTGAGAAAATAATTAAAATTTTGATCGTATCTGAGATAAAAAGTCTTGCTTTCAAGCTCTGCTAAGAGAATCTTTCAGAGGCAAAAGAATTAAAGGTTTTGCAGCGTTCTGAGAGACTAATGAAGAGGTTGTATGATTTAAAGGTTAGCTCATTGGGCTGGGACTCATTAACATAACTAGGCAAACAATAAGATGTGTGTTTTTTTGTTTTTTTTTTTTTTTTATTCAGTGATCAAACCCAAGCTTTGGAAAAAATCTCAAGCAGATCTTTGAAAACAGTTTCATAGTTAAAACAAAACCAAAGCAAAATAATAATTAAAAAAATGTGCTTCACTTCAAGCTGTCTTATATTTTTTTTTCCTTTTCAAATTCAGGTCATTTTTCTTGGGAGAATGGAAATGGAAAGTAATATTTTAAACTTAAAAAGCTAATAAAAAATTCTGAACTATTTTATAACTTTTCAAAACAATTATTTGCTTTAAAAATATCACCATTAAAATATTCTTAAACAATTTTAATCTCCTTTTCCTTTTCTTTTCCCTTTCCCTTTCCCTTTCCCTTTCCCTTTCCCTTTCCCTTTCCCTTTCCCTTTCCCTTTTCTTTTACCTCTGCCTTTCCCTTCCTATTTTCTAACCAGAAATATTTACTGCTGAGCATTCACAACTGGTTTTTCTCCCTGTAGCTGTGCCTGTACTGCAAACAAGTAAAGTATCCACAACCTCAGTCTCCAGTAGTCCAGGATGGGATTTGTTAGAGAACACAGTGGCTGCTTCCCATGTTGCATGTCTGGATTTACTTTGCATGAAAACCAGGAAAGTATGAAGCAGTGATGGTGTCTGCTTGGCTCTTACATTGAAGCAGACCAAGACAGTCTGGGAAGCATTCCTGGCTTCCCCACTATCAACATAAGCTTTGAAATATTAGGATTTTTGTTTAGTGGCTTCATTATTCATCTAAAAAGTCCCACTTGTTGAGTTCTGAAATAAATGTCCAATTCTATTATTTGATAACTACATGACTTGTGGTCAGTATCTGGGTATTTATGGGCTTAATTTTGCCTGTCTGCACAGTGGTGATAATAATAACTGATTCCTTTGAACACAGCTTTGAAATTTTTAGGTGAAAATGCCATATAACTATATTTGACTATTCCAAATTATTTGCACTTTTTCTCTGCCTCCTGTTAATGCTCATTTAACTCAAGCTTTTTTACAAGAACAGAGAAAAGCCTCTACATATAGAAACTTTCAGTTCTAGGTATTTCTTCCATTCCCTAAACCTAAATTCCTACATTCATGAAGAAATAATCCATTGAATTCTAATAGACATAATGTTATCACTTTTAGCTTAGGAAATGCTTAAGCCATAGAGTGCTACACTCTACCAGAATATTCAGATTTATTTTGTGGTGCTTATCCCATGCTCCACTCTTCCCTCAGCATCTGACATTATCTACTTCTTTTCTTTTTAAGGGTTGAGCAAGGGTGCATTACTCTGCCACACCAGAGGCTGGAACCATCATGGAAATTTCCTGAGTCAAATTTCACTTCCAACTACTCAAACAGATCACCTGACTCCATCCAAGGAAGTCCTTTCCTATTAGTTCCAGAGTCAGCTACTCTGGCAAAGAAGCGGCATTACTAGGCGATGCTATTTGGTATTTGGCCTCATGCTGGTTCTTCCATGGAGTGGTAGGTCTCTGAAAGCATGCTCTGGGTATCCAGTTACCAATCCATACACATGGTGATGCACTTCTGCTCTACTTGCCCAGTGAACTCACTGGCTTCCCCTTGCAATTCCAAAAACACTTGTCCATCATTCTTTGGAGGAACTGCTGCACATTCACCACAATGAAATGCACCTTCAACAGCCCACGATGAGTTCAGGGTTTAGCTTTAACCCCACATTAAAACCCAAAGAACTGAAATACAAATTTGTCCTCCTTCTGGAAGAACATTGTCTGCTTCTGGAGACACAATGTTGGACTTACTGGTTGCTGGCTCTGCCCCTGTATGGATGTTCTTATGCTCCTTACATCAGATTTCTAAGTTATTGGTGGGTGTTCTGGAGAAAGGGGACAGAGAAAGTAGAACATATTTCACTTGATAGCTTTTTTATCTAACTTCATCTCTCAAAGCACATGAAACAACAGGTACCCAATGGTCTTTCTTTGTAGGCCATCTTCACTTTAAAACTATCTCCTATTGGTCCTAACTAATAATCTCAAGGTAATTATATCCTCATCTACCAGACTGTGTTTTCTTTCTACTGGGGAATGCAACTGTAGAAAAGGGTATGTTTTCAAGGGCAAAACCAGCTTTGTGTCATATGGGGATAAGAAGCAGAAAAACTGCATTTGCAGTTCAACTGCTAGTGATTGGTCATTATAGTAATTTTAAAGGCCAAAATACCTTTCTTGGCTTCTGGTTGCCTCTACAGAAGAGCACAGTGTGCCTCTTTGTATCATATCTACGAACCCCATTATGATGTTTCTAGTACCCTCAATGAGGCTATTGCTTTCTTATTGCTTGAAGTCTTCTGTTTTGTAACAAAGTATTTCATAATTATTGTATTTTTTTTTTAGATTGAAACTCTCAAACTGTGGCACATGGTCCAACTGTGGGCTACAAATCAATTTTCAGTTATTATAATGGGCCAATAGGCTGTATTTTTGACTCTTCACCTTGTTCCAGATGGCAAGTATCACTAAATAACCTCTAAATACTTTAAATACTTGCCTAATATCACAATTTCTACAGTTAACAGTGAGATGCTATGTGATCACAAACGGAAAGGGAGCTGGTTCATGAGTCAGCCTCTCTAATAAGATGTGTTGTCACTATGATTAATATCTGAATGGGGTGTCATGTGTCTAGTGAAGTGCAACAGATTATGAACCTATTTTCTGGGGTCTGCAGGTGTGAGGAATTTCTGACTACATTGGTGCCAGTGGTGATGGACTAATGCAAAGTGACCACAGGAAAAAAAGTTGTAAAAGGTAGCTACTTTGAGCGGGATTTTCTGAATAGACAGGAATATTCTGTCTCACACAGATTTTGCTGTCCCCTTGTCAAAGTAAAAAGAAGTCCCATGGACCCCTGTGGGATCTGCACTAGGCAGCTGTTGTGTATCTCAGGCTGTCCTGATAATGGGCAGCCTACATCATCATTGGGTGTACCACATACACCTGAAATTTAGACCCGAACTATCTTCTCAAGTGGAAAAAATGGTGTTGTTACTTTTAAGGGGAAAAAAGCCTAACAGATGAATTAACAGGGCAAAGTAGTGCTAATTCATTATCTCAGACGGGAGCTAAATTCAGACCTAGTGAGGCGGATGTCTCATGCTGTGGATGCTATTCACTTTTCTTGGGTGCTCCTTGCAGTGCCTGAAACATCCTACACTGACTTTCAACAGCCTTTTTGCTGGTGCACACATTGTAGCAGGAAAAAAAAAAATCTTGCTTCAAGCTCAATAGGAGGCTGAAGCATTACAGGCCTTTGAGAGGGAAGGGAACTAAGAAATGGGAGAGTATTGCTACATAACCAGCAACTCCCACATGAATACGATTAACTAATGTTTTCCCCAACTTCTACCAAGTGGTTTTGATAAATGAGTAAATACATAATGCCATTTGATTCAAGATAAATTCAGTGCAGTTTTTCAAATCCCAGTTTGAAAGAATGTTGCTCCTGAGATTGTTAAATGGCACAGTGGGCCAACATGTTTTCCAATAATATTTTACATTTTTATTAAGAATTTCATTTTGAAGTTTCCCAAAACGCTTCATAAAAACCATACATATAGTGCAGTAGATTTGCTATCAATAGGAACAAGGCAGGGCAAGGAGGGAAAACTTTGTGAATAGGAGGCTTCAGCAATCCTTGTTTTATGGAAAGTATATGTGTTCTGTAACGTTTACATAGATGAGACGGGGCCTCTGTTCTTTAACATTCTAATCCAAAAGAGTCCAATGAAAGACAGCAAAGTACACCAAATCTATTTATTAGGAAAGATGAAGCCTCCTTTAGAATTGCTGCTTTGAGATCAGGAACTTGTGGTTTAAAAAGAATACATATTCAAGTTTGAAACAGAAGCTTCTGAGCTATTTTTCGCCCAAACTTTCCTGATACAAACAGCCAAATTCTCAATCCTTTTGCTTTGCAGTCTTGTATTGAAGGGAGAAGAAAAGTAGGTGTAAAGGGATGTTTTTAGCCTTGACTGAAGCACTGGAGAACAGACACATGCTTACCTGCTACAATTTTCAGGCTTCGACTCCGGCTTCTTGCTGAACCCCTAGTGAGTGGATATAAAAGATAGGAAAGACCCTATTTCTGTACCTTTCACATCATTCCTCAGAAGCACCCCGGGATGTCTCTGTGCTATTCTGCTTGTTATCCACCACGTGAGTGACCCAGGACTCCTGCCCCATGCTCTCTGGGGACCTAGGATCCCTCCACTCCCATACACACACAGAGCCCTCCTTGCAGATAATTTTGCAAATGCTATTTTATCTTTATTCAAACAAAATCTCACTGGGTCAGAACTTACATAAGAACCAAAATACAAACTGGTAGCAAGATAATGTCTTCCTAAGCAACAAAGTTTTCAGAGTCCTGAAGGGAATGATGATCAGTGTAGAACCTTGTGGATTCCATCAGCTAGCTGTACACCAAAGAAAGAGAAGACACTGCTGCTCTATAGGTACTGTTCATCTAGCTTCACCTAGACCTGCTCCCACTGCTTAGCTCCAGAGTTTTACAGCTCTGACAACAAAGTTGTCCTGGCAGGGATTTCCGTGGGACAAAACAGAGAAAGTAACAGAGACCTAAGCCTTGGTCTGCCAACACTAACACAGGTGTTGGAGTCCAAGGTGCAAGGTTATGCTGCACCTACTGATGGCATAATGCTCTCACGCTTCCAGTCAAAAGCAGTATTTCCCGCTTGTCTGTATTTTAAATACAGGTTGTGCAGCACAGAGGATGGAGCAAGCCTGCTGTGCTCTGCCCCAGCAGTGGCTGCATGCCAGTTCCCTGCGTGGATCACCACTATGACTGGTGCTATTCGTGTTACGATGCTTTCCCTCATTTCTGCTTAGAGGGTTTATCTGAGTTCCATTTGGAGTAAATCAGTCCTCTGTAACTTTGTGAGGTTTTAAAAATATAATTTAAAGCTAAAACCTAGAATTGTATTGCTGTCTCCATCTTCTGCAAAGAAACTGTCAATTAGAGACATCAGGTGGGAGCAAAGATCACTGAAATCAAAACAGAATCAAGCCATGGATTTTTCTACCTGCTGAGGAGCTGGCAAGCATGTTTGCTGTTCTTCAATTGGCATAACTGATTTAGTGTGAGGGACAAACAGTTGCACTGTATATTAGATACTGAGAAAGTTCATATACTATAGTGCCATACAATGCTGTCCCAGAAAACCAAACTGAAGGTCTGAGGGAAATGCGGAGTACCAGCAGTTCTCCAGTTTGCCAGACAGAGAGGTTGAATGTCTGAGGCAGCTGAGAGAAGGCTCTGGTTCTGTCCCCAGACAATATGCTGCTTATGCTGTAACCTGGCAAAACCAATTCTCCTCTTAGGGTCTCTATTTTCCTTTCCAGGCTTCTGATTACCAGCAGCATTAGTTACATTGGGATACCCCCAGTTTTGTTACCTGTCACACCTTCCTCTGCAATAATATATATTTGCAGCAGTGCTGAAATAGTATCTTAAACACACACACTCACAAAACTCAGCACAATGTATTTGTTTCAGATTTCCAAGCCAATGAGGGTGAAATTACAAATGGTCCAGAGCTATGGACCCTAGTAACACCTTTGTAAAAGGTTTCAAACTCTCTTCAAAGCTCTCTCCTGACAGGAGGAAGAAATGTGTTCTGATCACATATATCTTTAATATTTCCCTGGCTGTATCTACTCTCTTTTTCTCATGTGTGTCAAGTAAGACCAGGTAAAAACCGAATGTGCTTAAGCCTAGTTGACCTAAATTACTTCTCTATAAATTCTGATCCCCTTTCTGATACACTGTAGCTTTTGGAACATTAAAAAAAGAATAGTCTAGATAGAGCCTCATTCATTGTCCAACCATTATTATCTTAACTCCATCATTACTTGTTATTTTCCATTTTACAGTTTCCTTTGAATATTACTGTAAATGTTGGAAGACTGATATAATTTACATAAACTGAAGTAAATTCATATTATTCAGATGCATGAAAGGTATATGCCATATTTATATGAAAATAATGCAAATGTTTCCTAGATGTTGCAAACATGTTTACTACAAAGTATGAAGTTTCTTTTCCTGGGAGGAGTACTGAGAGAGCTGTGCTAGGGCTTAAAATGTGTGTTGCCATGAACGAAGCTGTGTCTGTGGAAGAGAAGAGGATAAGTAGACAGCCACATAGACAGACAGACTGACTAAACTAAGCTGTCCAAAGGGTACAGATAAAACAGCAGCATTAACAAGCAGCAGGGAAAATGCTTTGAATTTTTAGGCTCTAAATTATTAGACATAATTGGAGGACAAATCAGCCCCTGAAGAGGAAAAAGATGCCGTCAGTACCAAATCCTGAATGAAGCATTAAGTCACCAGGACCAAGAGCTACCAGTTACAGACAAGACGTGAAAGTGTTGACTTACATAAACCTTAAAGGAGAGAGATCTCCCAGTACCCTCTGTGGAATGTTTTCACCCTTGAGGAAGAATAACAGTTTGGAGACTTTACTCATACTGAGAGAGACAGAGAGAAAGGAAGGACTAACACTGCTAGTGATGCACTGTTATCGGAATCAGAAGAACTCTAAATATAATGTATTTGGTGGGCTCCAGTGGCAAAATGGGTATTTCACTTTCCTATGAACAGTAAAGGATCTGATAAGCAGTTACACCTGTGAATAAGTATTTGAATAGTTCCACTTAGTGTATTGGGATGAATCACGTGAGTGATGTTACTCGCAGGCATATTTAAAGATATTGATCCTAAGGGCATTTCATGAATTATTCCACTAATTCATAAACTGATCATTAAGAAGTAAGCTTCTTGCAGAGATTCAGGCATAAGGATTTTAAAACACAGCTTATGAGTGAACCTTAAAGCGAAATATTCTTTAAGTCTGCATTAGAAAAAACACCACCAACAAACCAAACCAAACCAAACCAAACCAAACCAAACCAAACCAAACCAAACCAAACCAAACCAAACCAAACCAAACCAAACCAAACCCACCACAAAAAAACCCACCAAAAATACTGATTACCTATTGGGCTTCCCTTTCCTTTCCTTTCTTTACTGGAAAAAGCTTGCAAGTTCTGTGGAGCACCTGAAGATTGATAATATAATCTCAGAAAAGCTATGAGTAGCCTTGCAGCTCTTTCCTAAGCAAAATGGAGAGGCTTGCCATGACATACATTATTTAGTATGGATGAAATGTGCTGGGCATTACTTACACTGATCTAGTGTTCATCCAGAGTCACAATGTTGGAGATGTAGTAATCATGAGCATTGGTGCATGGAGAACTCGTTTATCACTACAGAACCACGAAAGAAAGAGACCATTTGAGTCTTATTTTCAAGTGTGCTTTGAAGCGCTAAGGTTAACAAATCCTTTAGTCACATACTGTACAACCCTAATCGAAGCTTTTTCTGCTCGGTCCTGCAGAGTGTGTCTTTTTGAATGAACCCCCTACAGAAATAAAAGGGACAGTGGTAACTCTGAAACCTCACTTCTGTTGGAAACTGCTCTACCTGCTTTTGTGACAAGTAGTCCTATGATGACCGTAAATGACATGGATAATTTTCCTGTTCAACATGTGCGTTTGATAGCTCTTTCTCTATAGATGGTGTCACCATCTTTCTTGTTAGTGTATGCCTTTTGCTCAGCAACCACCAAGAGCAAACTTATTGAAAAAATCAGCAATTCAGGAACGCATTGACAGAAAGACAGCAGGGAAGGCACAGACCTACCTGAAATGATTTTCTGTTATTATTAACTCAAACTTTTACCTAAAAGCTCAAAAGATTTGTCAGATTATTTTTTTTTAAATAATGTTCAATTGAATATTTTTATAATTTTTGTCTCAGCCAGGCCAAATATAGTATTGCAAAAAATACCCTCTCCCTCTCCTCTCCTCTCCTCTCCTCTCCTCTCCTCTCCTCTCCTCTCCTCTCCTCTCCTCTCCTCTCCTCTCCTCTCCTCTCCTCTCCTCTCCTCTCCTCTCCTCTCCTCTCCTCTCCTCTCCTCTCCTCTCCTCTCCTCTCCTCTCCTCTCCTCTCCTCTCCTCTCCTCTCCTCTCTTCCCGTTCCCGTTCCTTCGTTTCTTCTTTCCCTCTTTCCCTCTTTTTCTCCCTTCCTTCCTTCCTTCCTTCCTTCCTTCCTTCCTTCCTTCCTTCCTTCCTTCCTTCCTTCCTTCCTTCCTTCCTTCCTTCCTTCCTTCCTTCCTTCCTTCCTTCCTTCCTTCCTTCCTTCCTTCCTTCCTTCCTTCCTTCCTTCCTTCCTTCCTTCCTTCCTTCCTTCCTTCCTTCCTTCCTTCCTTCCTTCCTTCCTTTTCCCTATCCTTTTTAAAGACATTTCATGGTTTTTTTTGTGTTGTTCAGGACTGATGAAATAGGTGTCTTCGATCTTATTATAACTGTATTTGGTAGGTAGGTCAGGTGAAAAGATCACAGTATTTAGTGGGAAACTCACAAGTCTCCAGGTGCAATTTTGGCAAGATAAACAAGTATTTGTGCTTTCAGAAGCTTTTCATCTGACTCATCACGTATGCAAGATGATGTGGTGCCAACCAAGCGAACAGCTTCTATAGAAACACCCAAGCTGAGGGATGACTTGTACTGATTTTGAGATCATGTCTATGTTATCTGGAGAACAGGTATCTATTGACAGGTACCAAATGTGAGAGGGTAAAAACACAGTCATGTCATCAGAAAACCTAGGCAGCTTTTCTTGTGAAAACAGCATTCAACACCAGCATTTTGAAAGATCTGATTTGAAAAATTCCAGGCAATGATGATGACTCTTACACCTACTAAGCTATTCCAGTGTTTAATTATTTTCTCCACTAGTATACTGAGTCTTATTTCAAGGCCAAAACTCATATCATCTTCTTACTAATACATCTTTTAATATCTCTATTAGTTAGATTGAAAAGCCCCTCACCTGCCACAATATTGTTTCTGCCTTTCTATACACAGTGTTCAAATACTTTCTTATCTGCCTTTTTGATAAATTGAGTGGGTTGAGCTGTTTGGCTTCTTATTGTAAAAGATGTTTCTTCAACACCTATCTGTGTAAAGGAATCAGCCTTTATTTTTTTCTTTTACTTGATAATTTTACTTCATTTTCCCTTTTCCATATTATCAAATATTTATTTAACCATTTTTACAAAGAATTGCAATAAGTGTGTTAGTGACATTTTCAGGATCCGGGTATTGGCACCTGCTTTTGCTAACATTTGCATTTTTATATGCCTGAGATATTTATTAAATTTACCAGTACATATGATAATGCATTCTATTAAATAATACATGATAAATTGCTGTCATGGCTTTCCCACCTATATTTTGATTGTTTAATAAAGGATACATACCACGTGTGTAAGACTCTGGTAAATTTATTCTATAATACTGCACTGCTGCAGTCTGTGTATAAAGTCTCTAGTAGTTCTGTGTGAAATACAAAATAATCAGTCATTGCTTTTTACTGAAGAATAACTTCCATGTTTATTTTAAAGGACTTGAAATCACAAATAAAAATCAGGAAGCAGACCAAAGACCACATTGTATATTTAAAATCTTCTATATTTGTATTTTCAGTGGCAGTAGCCAAGATCCTGGAGATGTTTCAAATGATTCAGGTGAGTAGACAAGTAATTTAAGATGAGATTATTTTTGTAAGCATTTTGTAAATGTTTGTAAACATTTATTTCCTGTCATAGAAGACCCATAATATTTGTGTCTCCCCAAATAAAATATCCATTAGTTCCCACTTTTTTTTTTTTTTTTTTTAATTGTTTCTCAGGTTTACAAATGATTGAGTATTTTAGACATTTGGGAGGCTTTAGAGTTGTGCCACTCTCACAATTTATGTATTAATTTAATCAATTCAATGATTTTAGTCCAAACAGAATAATATGTCTTTTAAGATAGTTGAAATAAATACCTGGATCTATTTTCAGCTGGCTTTTGGTAGTGATAGAAAGTTATTGGCCTGGGTCTGACCATTCTGTAGAATAACTAGATGGATATTTTCTTGTAATTTTGCATCTAGGTAGAAAAAATGTAAGAGATAGTCAAATAAAAATTAAAGTACAGTGGACAATTGAGCAGTAATTCAGTCAGGAAATTATTAACTGACTGTATGATATAAACATATTATTAAAAGAGAAGGCAAATTATAGTCATAATTTCTTTCACACTTCAAACAACTAAAAGCTTTTCCATTGTAGAGAATAGGCTACTGGCTCAGGACTGGAACACAGAAACTTTGCTTTGTCCATCAGTTTTATTTATGGTCAAGAAATTATGGAAGTTGCATTCTCAACTAGGTTATAAATCAATCTGGATTTGTCAACATTAGGAAGAATCATCTGTAATATATATTAAAAAAACCCACAAACCAATATTAATCTCCAGCACTCTGGTCATGATCCCAGAGATTTCCATCTGGTTCTTACTTGCTTTTGCCAGAAGATCTAATGTTGACAAGGACAAGAGCAAGGCAGCTCACTCTAACCCCTCTATAGAATTTAGTAGATTGAGATGATCTTCTGGTACAATGAGCTGACTACTTGTTAATATAGTGCAGACAATGTGTATATGTTCTTGTGAATGATAATTCTAAAACAAGTACAGCAAGTCTAAGACTTGTTAAAACACCTGTATTCCATGGTAGCAGCAAAGACACCTTCATGACTACTGATAAAAAACACGTTAGATTAAGCCTCAACTACCAGGCTTGGTATACAATTCGTATTTCTAGTGGTGAATATTTAAAGCTAATGGTTTAAGCAAATGTATTATTTTTCCTTTTATTTTGCATATAAAGAACAGGAGGTTGCTCATTAGGACAATACAGGAAAAGAAAACAACTTGATAAAATGCTTAGGGGAACAGAGAAATACACAATATGAAATCCCTTGCATTAAGAGGTTATTTTATTAGTGTTATTTTACGAGGGAAAAGGAAACACACTTAAAAATACATATACAATATTAAAAATACACATGAAATTTATAGGAAGGGCAAATAACTCTGTTGTGACATAGAATTTCATCACTGCTTTGCAGATGGTATGCCCTGGGATAAGTTAAACTCAGAGCTCTAGCTAGTATAAATAACATTGCATGAGTATTAGCCTCCAAGTCCCCTCATAGAGGACAGCACTGAGTATAACAGCATACTGTATGATCAGAAAAATATAATATTGCTGGCCCTGTGGAAATATGAACAAGACTACACACAGCTTCATAGTGTAAAACAATCACAAGGGAATGAGAATTTTTTTCTTTTCTGGCCTCAGCTCAACAGAAATTGTATTCAAAAACCTGTCTCAGTGTAATAACCGTAAGTCTTGTCTCCAGCTTCCCAGTAATTAACTAGTCAAAAGTAAAACAATATTTTAAGGCAGATTTTTTTTAAAGTTTTTCTTTAAAAAAAGAGTATTTCAGATTTCTGAGACTAGTGGCAAAATGTGAGAATGTGCCATTTGAGGTTGAACATTTGATAGGACCTGGTGAGATCAAAGAACTGGAAAGAAAAAAATATGCTTAATAAATAGTAATGAGCTCCAATTAGGAGCTGGGCAGTCCTTAAGCTTAAGCTTAACATAGCTTAAGCACAGCTGGAGATAGCAATGCTGTTCCTTACTTAGGAGAAACACCATCAAGATGGCTTGCACAGGATTTCAGGTTCAGCTCCTTAGGCCTGCCAGCACGCAGTATGTCAGCACATGGAAGTGCAGCAAATTGAGAACTTGATTAAGCAATGTCATGCTGTTGTCAGTGCAGGCTTCTGGCCTAAACCTGCTTCTACCAACTCTTGTCTGAAGGACTCAACAGGCCTGCTAGTTACCTGCATTTGTTTCCTTCATTTCTGTTCAAAACGCAGGCATGCTATACACAATTATATCCCTACATTAGGAGGGAGCTGGAAACTGTGAATTTTGACCCCTTGGAAATGAGTTTCTGGAGTGAATAAAGGTATTTCTATTAATACGTCTTGCAGTCTGACATCAATAAGCACTCAAAACCTGAAGGTGCAGTTTCACTTTCTTTCTTAGTGCAGAAGCTCCTGGAAATGATAGTCCCAGTCTTCACAGTCTCCCTTGTTTAAGATTCTCATTCCCTGAATCTGTAGAAAACTAACTCCAAAGTAAGTCTGGTTGATCCAGCCCATTTCCAAGCTCAAGAGCATCCCAACACATAGGAAGTCAAGGAAGGGAGCCAGGAGACCTTCTTGGTTAAACAGGGAACTGCTGGGCAAACTCAAGTGGAAGAGGAGAGTTTACAAATCATGGAAGGAGGGGCTGTTGTTAGACGATGTAGGGAAGCAACTAGAAAAGCTAAGGTC
The DNA here is from genome assembly GCF_037038585.1 of Patagioenas fasciata. NCBI lineage: Eukaryota > Metazoa > Chordata > Aves > Columbiformes > Columbidae > Patagioenas > Patagioenas fasciata. The sequence goes on along the minus strand of NC_092520.1, from coordinate 67,932,173 downwards.
TCCTTAGAATTTGACCTTGTAAGATGGGTCAAGGACAACAGAAAGAGTTGCTTCAAATACATGACAGATAAAACTAACTCTAGAGGCAATGCAGGCCCACTGATGAATGAGGTGGGTGCCCTGGTGACAGAAGATACAGAGAAGGCAGTTACTGAATGCCTTCTTTGTTTCTGTCTATGCCACTGGAGGCTGTCTTGAGGAGCCCCGTACCCCTGAGGCCTCAGGACAATGAAGGAGTTTGCCTCGGTTGATGAGGACTGGGTTAGGGACCAATTAAGCAATCCAGATATCCATGAATCCATGGGTCCAGATGGGATGCACCCACAGGTGCTGAGGGACCTGGCTAAAGTTAATGCTAGGCCACTCCCCATCATCTTTGCTAAGTCTTGGAAAATGGGAGAGGTGCTTGAGGACTGGAAGAAAGCAAATGTCACTCCGGTCTTCAAAAAGGGCAAAAAGGAGGACCTGGGTAACTATAGACTGGTCAGCCTCACCTCCATCCCTGGAAAGGTGATGGAATAACTTATCCTTGGTGCCATCTCAAAGCATATCAAGGATAAGGGGGAAGTTATGCTTGACCATTCTCATAGACATTTATGAGGACATAATGAGGTGGCTAGATGATGGCAAAGCAGTGGATGTGGTCTGTCTTGATTTTGGTAAAGCATTTAACGGTCTCCCATAGCATTCTTGCTGCTAAATTGAGGAACTGTGAACTGGATGATCCTGCAGTGAGGTGGACTGGGAACTGGCTGACGGAGAGAAGCCAGAGAGTTGTGATCAATGGGGCAGAGTCTAGTTGGAGGCCTGTATCTAGTGGAATCTCTCAAGGGTTGGTACTGGGATCAGTACCATTCAATATATTCAACAATGACTTGGATGATGGAATAGAGTGCACTGTCAGCAAGTTTGCTGATGACACCAAGCTGAGAGGAGTGGCTGACACGCCAGAAGGCTGTGCTGCCATCCAGCGAGACCTGGACAGGCTGGAGAGTAGAGCAGGGAAAAATTTAATGAAATATAACAAGGGCAAGTGTAGAGTCTTGCATCTGGGCAGGAACAACCCCAGGTTCCAGCATAAGTTGTGGAATGACCTGTTAGAGAGCAGCATAGGGGAAAGGGACCTGGGGGTCCTGGTGGACAGCAGGATGACCATGAGCCAGCACTGTGCCCTTGTGGCCAGGAAGGCCAATGGCATCCTGGGGTGTATTAGAAGGGGGGTGGTTGGCAGGTCGAGAGAGGTTCTCCTTGCCCTCTACTCTGCCCTGGTGAGACTGCATCTGGAATATTGTGTCCAGTTCTGGGCCCCTCAGTTCCAGAAGGACAGGGAACTGCTGGAGAGAGTCCAGCGCAGAGATACAAAGATGATTAAGGGAATGGAGCATCTCCCTTACGAGGAAAGGCTGAAGAAGCTGGGTCTCCTTAGCTTGGAGAAGGGGAGACTGAGGGACGACCTCATTAATGTTTATAAATATATAAAGGGTGGGTGTCATGATGATGGGGCTAGGCTCTTCTAGGTGACAACCAATGATAAGACAAGAGACAATGGGTATAAAATGGAACACAGGATGTTCCATTTAAATTTGAGAAGAAACAGTAAGGGTGATGGAGCACTGGAACAGGCTGCCCAGGGAGATTGTGGAGTCTCCTTCTCTGGAGACATTCAAAACCCACCTGGACACATTGCTGTGCAACCTCATCTAGGTGTTCTTGCTCCGGAAGGGGGATTGGACTAGATAATCTTTCGAGGTCCCTTCCAATCCCTAACGTTCTGTGATTCTGTGATTTTCATTATCACCATACAGAAAATAGAGGAAATGCCTGGACTGAAGACAATATGGTCAGAGGAGCAGGGGAGACAAGAGCTGAAGTTAGATCAAACTAACTGCAGTCTGACTATTTGCATGCTTTCTTAAAAAAGTGGGCAATAATGCAAGCTCATTTGTATACACATCAAAGATGGAGTCATCTTCAGTACAGTAGCAACAAGTTGCCAGTAGCTTAAGTGCCAGTGAAGGATTTATGCTAAGACAAACAAGTGGCCAGAAGCTAATGCTGAAGGTGAATAAATTGCCTCATTTTATTTATATTTTTCCCAGGTAGCAAAGTAAGCTTCCTCTCCGGTCTAAAGGTTTCTCACAGGGAGAATTTTCAAGTGCTTTCTTCAGACCAGTTGTGTTCTCTCTGGTGTACTAGTCAGTGAAATTATATGGATCATCAGGTCTTGTCACGTTGAACTTGGCTCTGTCATGAGGGAGTTGGCTGATGTGTCACTTTTGTACTTTGATATTCAGACACTTTTCTTTATGGGAAGCCATTCAATCACCCATGGGCATTTTTGTATCAATCTCCATTGCAGCAGGAAAGAGGTGTGAAGCTAATTCCATGTTTGTGTTTCAGGGTAATAAAATGTATCTCAATATGGTAAATAATGATGTTTGTGGGCTCAAAGGATCTGTGGTGTTTCTGTTGCCCTGTTGCTCTTCATCAGCAGAAAGACCAAAAGACCTCAATAAAAGCCAAGGCTACTTTACAGAAAAAATACTTTAGCAATTTTTCTAATACAGATTAAAATACACAAGTGTCATGGATGAGTGATTTAGGGTTGTGCTCGCTGCAGAACAATGCTTAGATCACTTGAAGAAAAGTGCGACTTAACAGAATTTGATGGCAAGGTTCACTCTACTGTTTACTGCATGGAGGAAATAGGCCAAGCAGAATTGGGTGAGAGTTGTTTTAGAGTGCTTTATATAGAGACAGGAGATGCGGAAGGGTAGAGGGAGGCCCTCCTGTTAAGTCACGAGGTCAGAATGGACCCCCTTGTTTTCTAAACTCCTTCTCAGAGAGGAGTCTAGGTGCATCTGGGTCCAAATTTAGACCCAGACTTGATCAGTGGTACATGTCCAGAAAAAATAGAGGGTAAGGGAAAACAGGTAAGGGATTATATGTATTTATGGCCAAATGACTGTATGTGCACACCCTAGAATTTCAAAATTTCATCATGCTGTATCTCAGTCTATTTACTTCACTTCTAGGGGGCGTTTAGCTGCTTTCTGGTGGCCCTGAAGGTGTTATTTGGTCTGAATGGATCCTATTTTGCTCAGCAAAGTACAAAACAGGCCTTATCTTGCAGGCGTCCATGATGGTCTGTAGTTGCTTTGGTTTTCATTAAGCAGGTACAAGTTTGGTGAATATGAGCAGAATTTTATGATATACATCGTAAGATTTCAGCAAATTTAGCTTGCTAAGTAATGTGAGGCAGACAGTATATTAAAAATCACACCTTATAATTCTAAGTGATTTATTCTATTTAAAACACATTTACTTAAGGTAAATTATTAATATAAAACTTTAATTGGACTCATCTGGGGATCTGGGAGCAGTAAAAGATCGTTGCCATACAGCCATCCTTGTTTAGAAGAAGAGCTCAAAGAAGGCTCACCCAGGCTGTCATATATATGGAATAAAGTGGTTGACTTGCAGTCAAATTGCATACAGCAGGAAAGGTATGCACAAGACTTCTTGCACACACAACTTATCGGTGTTCAGTGCACCGTTCTTCTTCCTTGTGGATTTCCTAAAAGGAGTTCTTGGCCTGGCTGTAGCTCAGGCATTTACCTTCTCTGGAGCCCAGACCAAACTGCTGCTGGCTTGGCTGCAGTGAAGAAGTTGAGTGCATCTGTCATAACAAAATAAAACTGGTCTAGCTGAAAATGATAAAGAATGTTTTGCTGAATATTGCAAAATTGTTACTTTTTTTTTTTTCTTCCAGAAAAGCAATTACCTTTGGATGCTGGCTGGCATTAGACCACCTGATTATGCTCCATATTATAAAAGGCAAGGAATTTACATAGGTGGACGGTTGTACAAAGAACTCAATACTGTGTAATCTTGAAATGTTAACTTTTTCAAGCCATGTAGTCACTCTGCATGGAAGGGCAGGTGATATTTCTGCTCCAGTAACCTTCTCAATACTCAGCAAATAGACTCAGCAGGGGTTAACCTGCAGGATGTCCATAACTGAGCAGATTTTCTCCTCATCTGTAGGGATATAAAATCAGCAGACTTTTCTTCATATGTAAGGGAGAGTGTGAAGACTTCAAAAAAATGCATGAGGACAGAAGAAGCTGGAGTGCAATAGACTTTGCTATAATTTGTCCTCATGTGCTGGGTGAATATAGTGCAGAATGACTGGTAGATATTTTAAGATCTGCTTCTTCCACTCTTTTACATTAGAAGAAATTGTGCATGGCCTTCCTTGATATACAGCTCTTTATTTCTATCTGCTTAGCAACTCCGGATCAGAGAAAAACCTGTTTTTAATAAAGGCTTTCCCTCACTTGTAAGCAGGCTAACAATAACCTCTATTCTAGAGTTGTCTTTCAAGCATATTTTCATTTCATTTATTTTGCTAAAATTTCTCTCAGGTCAAATTTTCTGAGATTTCTGTGATAGGCAAGGTGTATATCTGTATATGCATACAATGTTGGAAAACTTACACTGCTCATGAAGAAACTCTTAATTCTCAATTTTGAAGTGGAACAGGAAGCTCCAATCAAGAATACTGGAGATAACATGCATTTGTAAGTAGCCATCCTTATTGCAGCTAGCTGTAATTGTGTCTACTATAAAGCTTTACCTAAACTATGCAATTAGATTATAATCATATTTACTGTTTCTTAAACAGCTGCATTCCAGATTGGGACTCAGTTACTACAAATGCAGAGACAGTCACGCCATAACTCCTATTCACTGAATATGTTTAGTTAGAATTAACCTGTTCCATAGTAGCGGTCCAAAATAAAGAGTAGATTTACTGGCATATTCACAGATTTCTTGCCTCTCTGTAATTTCTATTTGCTAATCTCAAAAGCCTCATAAATTGTTATGAGCCAGAAACCAGAAAACTTACTCCAGGTGTGGGTTATTTGCTAGTTAGCACTTTCCACTTTTTTTTTTTTTTTTTTTTTCTCAATTTAAAGCCTACCAACAAGAACAGAGAAACCATGGTATCTGCTTTTGGTGGCTAGTCATACATTTGTCTGAATAAATTGGATTATGAACCTGTGTTTTTTCTAGGTCAAAGGAGCTTTGTCCAAGTATTTGTTGAATACTTAAGAGTAACGAATATATTTACAGAATTCAGCATTGCCTTTTGAAAGATTTGTAAGCAAAATTAAAAAAAAAAGCAGCTAAATTCACAATGAATATTATTTGCAATGAATAATTCAACTAGTACTAATTATTTAGCACCTGTAGAGAAAAGAGGGGGAAATAGATATGCTAATATGATGCTGCCTCTTTTCTGCCTAACTATCAGGTATTGATGTAGAGAAGGGCAAATGTCTGTCATACAGCACACTTGCTGGCAGATGTGTTATCAGCAAGGGAAGAGGATTTAATTTGCCAAAATTACCCATCTATCTGTCTATCTAGGCATTTATACACAAAAACTAGCACAGAGGTAGCTATTATCCCTATGCATTTAATAAATCTGTTGTACATGAACTTTTTAGCATTGCTCGACAGCTCCAAAATACACATGTTGACTGTGACATGCAGACCACAAATATGTAAATGCCGCACACAGACATATCTTGTGTACATGCTAGCATAAGAAATTAAGGGCCGTATTTCTTCTGAAATGGCAAATCCAGTAATTTCTAGACATGTAACTTAGGCAGATGCACCATACCAATCCTAATTTGCATGAGTCACCACATTGTAGGCATCCAATATGTTTTTACATATAAAATTCTTATGCTTGCTTTATTTTATAGTACAATTAGGAAGAGAATATGAAAGATATAGACCCCAAAGATGTTATAAAATAATAAGTAATATTTTGCATTTCTATTCCTTTACATTGGCTTTATAAAATTTGTATGTAATTACATGACAGCACATGTATACTACCTTATAGACTTTAATCTCTTCTGTGATATAATACCGTATTTTGTAGAATGAGATAAAATGTCAATAGTTTGTCTGAAAATTGATAACTATGGCGTGATAGACAATCAATCAGTGGACCACACACTTTTTACATTACAGTTGGCATAGGAATGGATTGGTCCTTGACATTTCTCAACATTTTGCATTCACACATAATTGTGTCATGCATTATCCCTGAAGTGGCACCCGAAGTGTAGCATGTTTCTATTCTCTTTAATTAATAAAAAATATTATTTGATAATTTCACTATAAATAAGGAGATCTGCCCTCAGCACCTTGTTCTGGGAAATTATATATAGAGAGGACCTAGACTGTATACAAAAAGAGACTTGACTGTCTACATTTCAATAGATAAATAATTTACATAGTAAGGAGTAGAATAGATCTTTGATTGCTCTGGACATCCCATTATTCCCATCTCTCACAGAGACAAACACACTGGGTTTTGTTCCTATTTTCTTCTAAGCACTTAAGAGCTCACTACAATATTCGGGTGCAGCCATTAGGGTAGGGTATTCTAAACCAGAAGGGAATTGATTTTAGTGGCAGAATGTAGCTAAATAACCTAACCAGATTTAGATCTCTTTTTCTAACTGGCACATGAGATTTTGAAAATGGGTGTGCAGAGCTGAGACATTGATTATACAGAGGGGAAATTCTGGATGTTATTATGAATTATATGAAAAATACATAAATGGATTATCAATTTCCAGGTTGGTCTACAGGATCATATTCCCTCTGTTCCAATACCAGCAAATTAGACGTAAACTGTAGCTGAGAAAACCAAATCTCTTGCAATATAATTGTCAGGGTGTTTACGTTTTTCCTTTCTGAGATTTGAATCACTGAGAAGAAAAACTGGCCTAGGTTCTCAACTTTTTCCAACACAGGCTGAGTTATAGATAGCAGGCTATAAATGTACCACTTGTAATTCAGTGATCCTGTGCTGATTTTCACCAGGCCTTAGCAACTTCTGAGTTTATCTACGTTAAACTAAATGGTTACAGTTCCAAAGAGAAGATGTAATGTTTGATGACTGCTGAAAAACAGAGTATGCCAGTAATGTCCACACTATGTTTATGGTCCAGATAGAAACTCCTAGGAAAACAGGATTAGGGAATGACCATCCAGTTTGACTCCCTGGACATGAAGATCTGAAATTTTACCTTTTTGAAGCTAGTGACATAGCACCCATCGATGCTGTGTTGTAGCTGCTTTCTGCCAATAACCTGCATGCCTGGAGGAGATTCTGGTCCTGAATGTTTAATTTTGATTCTTTTTTCTTTTTGTTATACTGTTGTCATTATTTTAATATATACCATGGTTGTTTCTTTTTCCAGTACAGAGCTGAATTTTCCCAGATGCAAGATAAGTCCTGAGAAAGGAAGTTCTCACAGTATTCTTACATTTATTTGAACCAAGGATAACCTCACAGCTATTTTGTCTTTGAAACTGTCTTTAAATGCAACACAAATCAAAGTTGTAAAGCGAGACAGAAAACACAGGAAAAAAATACTATGCACTCCCTTACAATGAGTGCTTTGCTTGCTTCTCCAGGTGACTTAGCATAGACATGGGTAAAAAAATGTTTAAGAGAAATCTTGATACAAAATAGACTTTCATGGACCTCTCTCTTTTCTGTTTTTATTTTTCACTGGTATATCATAACTGTAGACCATCAGGGAAGCTTGCCTATGACTTCAGATTTCAAAACTACAGGTGGCCTGCAAGCATGGCACTTCAAAGAGTGTTTTGATTAAATGAAACAATGTTTGTGTAATATGGATCCCAGATCTTTGAACTTTTTTCAGATCAATTCAGCCAACAAAGATTCAATTAGGTGAGATCAGAAGACCGCTTCCATCCTTTGTTTTCATCTGTCATTCAGTCTTGTCTTTTCAAATGGCTTTAATACAAAACCAGGGCCAATCATTTATTTTAATGAGGACTACAATCATAATGATGATGGTGGTGACGGTGGTCCCTGTATGAACACTAATAAAATGCATTTGCAGCTAGCAATAGGTTTTGCTTAAAAAAAAAAAAAACAAACCAAAACCAAATAATATAGCCTAAGTAGTATTTTAACTGCATTAGCACATGTTGGTACAAGCTGGGTCTGTATCTGCTACTGAAGCTTATTTAGCTGTACATATCTTGTGGTTTTCTTTTTTTTTTTTTTTTGTATTTTGCCTTCAGTGAAAGAAAAACTGATCCTAACAGTTTTTAACTTGTTAATTCAAACCATATGTCATAGAGCCAGTCTCCATATGGTGCAACACCACCTTATATTTACAGGGTGCTGCTTTTTCAAACATTATTCTAAAGGCTTTATTTGCCCCAAATTGCAATAGGTGGTACTGAGCTCCTGAATACAGCTTTTAAAATACCTCAAGTGTCTAAATCACATGCTGATATAGCAAAAACATGCCGATTATTAAAAGCTAATTACAGTCCATTTTATTGGCAAAAATGTGCTAATCAAGCCCTTGACTGCGAGTGTCTTCTTAAAAGAAAGAAAACATGCTGACAATACTTGGTCTCCACACACGGCAACAAAAGATAGGTGTAGGAAGAAAAATCCGTTGCCTCATAGAAAGACTTTTACGATTTGATCTTTCATGGTTGGTTGTCCAAAACTATGCTGGAGTCAGAGAGAAGAGGTAGCCTCTAAACTTTTTGTCCTTATGAAAGAAAAAAACAAACCAAACCAAAACCAAACCTCTAGATTTCTGAAGCAAAATTGCAATGGAAAGAATGAAGGAGGTTAGAGAGATTGTTGTGCTTGACTGATGCTTTTTGTTTGCTTCTATCTAGCTCTAAACGAAAACAATAAGGAAATATCTTTGAAATGTCTGTCTTCAGTGTGGAAAAATGGGTACTTTTGGGGGTCTTTGAGGACCATTCCCACCTATCTTAGTAACAACCCCCTCTCCAAGCTGACAAAACCTTGGGAGTAGGCAAATTGATAATGGCTTGCTCCTCATCAAGTTTTCTTGGAGGAACAAGGGGGAGTTTAGGCAGATTTACTTGATAGATAACCCGAAACCGGAGTTTAAGGCAGGTGGCACATGATTATCTAAACTTAGTTGTTTGATCTATGTAGTAAAGAGTTACCATGTTGGAACACATGCCACCCAGAACTCATTCTAGATCTGCTCTTCGTATCCAGTGTCAAAAAATGCTCTGTTTTACTGAGTCTTACAGAGGAATGGCATACAATTTCCATTTTTTCACCACCTTGCCCGGCAGATAGATGCTTCGTCCCACTCTTGCATAAACTGTAAAGTTTTATGCTGAAAAATATTACCCAGTATGTACATGTGTTGGTCTAAAAGGAATCCTGCAGCTGGGGTGAGGATGGTGGATTGAAACCATTATTACTCATCATTCTTCACATGTGTAAGCCTGTCTAACAGTCAGTCTCTTCTGGCTTGCTCTTCTCTTTTTGTACTTTATCATTGAAGTGAGACTTCCTTGCTCCTGTTAGGAAGGTTCTTGGCTGTGTGACTTTTAAGACTACACAGTATACCATGCTTTCAAAGAAGGACCCACAAACCACAAACAAGCCTTAAACTATTGACACATGTGAAGTCAAATTCTCTGATCATTTATACGACAGTAACTAAATCTACCACAGTGAATCTAGAATAGCTTGATTGGCATCAAGGGAGTTCCTTCTGGCTTCTCACTGGTGCAGCTGGAGGCAGAATTTGACCATAGAGAGAAAGATTATTATTTAGTTCATTAATCACCAAGGAAACTTGCTAGCAGAACAATCTTACTGGTTTCCATTATTTCCTTGATAATCTTATTAGAAACAGAATTCCAAATCACATGCGGAGAATTCAGTGGAAAGAAAACAGGCAGCATTTAGCAAGCAGTCCAACCTATTTCCAGTCTAATAAGTTAATAGCAACATTCTTACAGAAGCCCATGCAAATAAAAGCAAAATACAATAGCATTCTGAAATGAAAAAGAGAAGGAGAAATGCATACACAAATGAATGAAATCGTTCAGTGTATAATGCCATCGGTTAAAAAAAATACTTATTGTCTTCAACAATCTCCCACTTAGATTAAGCTACCAACCAATTAACCTATTCAGAGCACACAATGCTTTCTTAATACAATAGTCGTGAATGGATCAGTGTAAGAATGATGCATTGTCTATTATACTTCCCAAAGAGAATGAACTCAAATACAGAAACTAAGCTCAAGATGTAAACAAAAGATAAATGTTAACATGTGCCTGCTTGTTCAAAAGAAAACCAAAGACTCCGACATATGTAGTGCCACAGTTACTTCAAAATGACATATTGGAAAGACCAAGAAATAGTAATATGCTACAATTTATGATGGTAGATTAGGTAGGCAATTATTTCAGTCAGAAAAAGTGTCCTTTCTGATAACAGCTCAGTCAAGTTTTAACTTGTGCAGTACACATCTTGCATGTAAGTTTTACTAGTTTCTTTAACAGTGAAATTAAGAGGTTTGATGCTTATACCACTACCAATAGAGAATAAATCAGCACGGTAATCTCCTGTAAACTGCTCTGAATTGTTTAAAGTACCTACTTCAGACTGGCTTTCATATTTTCTTTTTTAGTACTCTGCTAACTTCAAGAATTTGTGATGCTTACTAAGCTACCAGAAATATAGCTCAATTCTAAACCCTGATGCTTTTTTATTGGATATTTTAGAAGAAACTGGTATTTTTTTAAATCATACTTGGGCTTTACACCATATCAATTCCCTGCATGATACTCAATTTTCCTAAAAGCAAGCTTTTGTCCTTGTTAAAAGGTCCAAAACCAGGCAAAATGATCCTGGACTTCAGACCACAAAAGTGCAACGTGAGACAACTGTGCTGACTTGCTGTCTCTACCACAGACTTCCTTTGTACGCTTCAACAAGTCACTTGGTTTTTCAGAACACTGGCAGTTTTTCAGAACCTTAGCTATCCATTTATGAACCAGGAACAATAACATGTTATTTAACACACATTTTGTTTATCTTGTCTATATAGATGAAAATGTTAGAGGATAGTAGCTGGATGTTCAGAGTGTCTGTTACGATAGAGGGTCAATTTTAGCTGAAGGCAGTAGGAGCTACTGGAATGCAAATAGTAGCTACAGCAATAGAAATAATAAATAGAGGAAGAGGAAAGAAGATTGTCAGCATGATTTACACATGGACTGTTTATTCCTAACTGTTACACAACCTATATGCTCTTAGCTTTATCACAGCATGATGTTTCCTGAGACCTTAATTCTTCAATCATGATTTTACTTTGAGTTGAGGTATCTGATTGCTGGTCTGCAGGAAAAAAACCTCATTTTGCCAAATGATTGGTATGAAGAAAGGGAGGCCATTCCTCCCTCTCCTATTCAACTAACCAAGCTCATACATATGTGGGAGAAGAGAGACCAGTTTCTTTAGGTTAGTTGTAATAGTTATTAAAGACTCTGGGAAGATTAATGATATACTGCACTTCTGCCTGTTGTCTTTGCCATTGTGGCTGTATGAATGATATACTTTATGAATGTATAAATTATATACTCTATGAAAACCAGCAACTTTGATGTTCTACAGGGTAGTTATTACAAGAGAAATTTGCAACTAGGGGGAGATGGTTTCTTCTCTCAGTTTGGCAAATGAGGGATGTGGGACAAGGAAACCTACAGCACATTACTGATGGATTCAGCTAGGGTTTCTACAGTCTCATCAATAAGCAGAATTTGCCAGATTTGCTGGAAAAGCTCTCCACATAACTCATTAGGCTACAGTGCCCAATGCCCTTGGCAGTTTGTTCTCCTTGTCTGTGCAATCCTGCAGCTCAGGGTTTCATCTCCGCAAGACACAGCAGGGATCAAGCGTCTGAGCTGTGAGTTCCTAGAACAATTCAGCTCTTGTTGGAAAGTTGATAAATTATCTGGTAATAAACTGAGTCATTTAGTTCATATTAGGTTAACTGACCACCAGCATTTATTTTATAATATAAATTACTTGTATTGAATTGACCCAGAGGCTTTAGCATCAGATAAATGATTAAAAACAGAACAAAAGTGAAACAGAGATGTTGTAGCCCACATTTTTAATTTCACAGTTTCAAATACTGCCTGTGTTTTCTTGTTGTTTTTCATACAAAACCTCTGAAGTTGCAGTTATGGTTAGTAATGATAGGGATAATAAAACATTAATCAAATCTTTATGACTTTAAATAAGAAACTATATCTTATTAAAGTATATAACAATCTTAAATGCAATCTTACTTGTATGGCTTTTCTCTTTAATTTCTTCTTTAATTTTAATTATGCTTGTCTTTTAGGAATGAAAAAATTCGTTATGTATAAATGAATACACTTGCATGTCCTTGTTTCAGCTTAGGTTTTAGTTTAAAAGATGGTTGTCCTGATGTGTAGTTTTCTCCAATACTGAGAAAAACAGATTAGTGTCTTAAATGTTACAATGACCTGTACAGCAGCATTCCACTTTACCAAACCAGAAATCATTCTACATAGTCCATCAAGTGAAACTATGATTTTATGTAAGGATAAACAAGGCATTTGTTTATTCATTTTTAAAATAACATGATTTTTAAATAATCAAGATAAAAAGGTCACATATTTATTAATATGTAGCACACTTCTCATTAGTCTGGCAATATTATGCAACTGTTGCCTTTCAGCTGCCAGTTCTTTGCATTCATTTAATGTGCTCCTATATCCTTGTATGTGCCGAATATTACTATGCTTTTTATTTTATTCAAGCTGAATATATTATTAACCTCTGCAGCACTTATTAGAAAGCAATGCTTTCCCTCCAGAATCCAGAAGGAAGAAGAATTTAAAAGGAAAAAAAAACCCAAAATACAAATTTTTATGGCCACATCAGAAGGTTCTTTCTAAACTGACTTTCAAAGTGTTAAATTTTACATTGGAAAACTGATAGTTATTCATATAAATGCTTAAAGGCCCAGAAAGAAGTTTATTCTTGACTCATTATTACTCATTCAGACACGAGCTTGTCTCTCAAGGGACTATAAAGTTTTGACAAGGGATGTACAAGCAAACACTGCATTTCCTTTAGGAACAAGAACGTTCCTTGACAACGTTTTGGGTAACCTTAATAAGCTAATGATTACACTATTTTACTATTAGCTTATTTCCAGCAGAGATGTTTATATTTCCGTGAATCAAACATCTCAGCATTTAGTGTATCTGGTTTGGCAGTATTCTAAATCCAAAGGAAAGGGCTTACAGATGGATAGGCCAGTTGGAAAGAGCTGATGTTTGTTTTTCTGAAGTCATCACCTGCACATGGATGCACAGGAAGGTAAATGTTTTGTATCTATGCTTTTAGACACAGTGGTGCTGATAGACCTGTAGAAAAGAATGATGAAGGTGAAGCATATCATTCAGGTGAAGTAATTCAGTACTGTAATTCAGCTAGTAATTCACTAAGTGATGAATTTTATAATTTTTCACAACAAAATGTAAGATAAGGCAATAGCAGTTGGGTTTGCTGTGATTCAGCTGTAAAATGTTTGTGAAAAATATTTTTTCATCAAGCATCTTAAAAGATACAGGCTTTGTAAACAGCTGGTAATGATACAAATTAAGAAAGGCTACTAACCTTATTCATGCTGGGGCTGATGTTGTAACACACATAAAAAGACTTTATGGACTCATGGTGAGTATTGCCAAGGTCACTGAAAGATTATATATTTTCTCAGTTCTGGAAAGGTTGCTGAATATACCAGTAATTTTGACTGTTGTTGTAGAGGCAGGTGAACATGTCTTGAATGTATTTCTTCTCTCCTGATCTTTACCATCTTATTTCAACACAATCAGTGTTATTGCAGTTTGAATATCAGGTAATAAACTGGATTGGTTAAGATGTGCTCATGTGTTCAGATTTAAGTGGGAACAATGCAAAAATCTCCTTTAGCTCTTCTGTGATATGCTACAGAATTTAACAGTATGATTTTGCACTAGGTCTAACATCTGACATCTGCTGGAAAAGTACCACAGGAAGCTGCATACAGGCTAAGAGACTTGGAGTGCATTGAAGATAACTTCTCAATCCAGGCGTCAGAAAGCCCAAATAGAGATGTTTTACTGCACCCATTGCTCAACAACTCAGAAGAACTTAAAGGAGAGGTCAAGACTGCTGGTAGCCTGGACTGTAGTGATCATGCCCTGCTGGAATTCATCATCTTGAGGGATACAGGCTAGGTGAAAAGTATACTCAAGAACTTTAACATTAAGAGAGCAAACTTTCAGTTGTTTAAGAGACTAGTGGCTGGAACCTCCCAGGAACCTGCCCTCAGGAATAAAGAAGCAGAAGAGAGCTGGCAGCTATTTAAAGATATTTTTCTTAGAATACAGGAGCTCTCAATTCCCACTTGCAAGAAATCAGTCAAGGAAGGCAGTACACCAGCATGCCTGAGTAAGGTCCTCCTGGTCAAACTGATATATACAAGGGCAATGAATACACAGTGGAAGCAGTGACACACATCTTGGAAAGAATATGGGGGTACTGTCCAGGAGTTTAGGGATAGGATCAGGAAAGCTAAGGTTCAGATGGAACTAAATTTGACAAGAGATGTGATGAATAAGAAGGGTTTCTATAAGTATGTTAGTCTACAAAAGACGGCAGAAGAATTTGTAACCCACCTGATAAATGAGATAAGGGATCTTGTGACAACAAACATGGAGAAGGCTGAAGTACTCCACAACTTTCGTCCTACAATTTTCACTGGCAGTTACTCTTCCCACATGTCTTTAGTCCCTGAATCTCAAGTCAGAGACTAAGGGAGTGAAGTCCCACCCATTGTAGGAAAAAATCAGTTTTGTGACCATCTGAGACACCTGAACTTCCACAAGTCCATGGAACGTATTGGAGAGGGTCCAGAGGAGGCCACAAAAACGTTCAGAGGACTGGGACACCTCTCTTATGAAGAAAGGCTGAGAGAGTTTGGATTGTTCAGCCTGGATAAGAGAAAGCTCTGGGGAGACCTTACTGTGGCTTTCAATACTTACAGGAGGCATATAAGAGAGATAGAGAGACATTTTACGAGGACTTGTAGTGATAAGACAAAAGGTGAAGGTTTTAAACTGAAAGAGGGTAGATTTAAATTCGATATAAGGAATAAATTCTTCACTATGAGGGTGAGGAGACACTGGAACAGGTTGTCCAAAGAAGCTGTGGATGCCCAATCATTGAAAGTGTTCAAGTTCAGGTTGGATGGAGCTTTCAGAAACCTGATCTAGTGAAATATGTCTCTGCCCATAGCCAGGGGGTTGAAGCTAGTTGATCTTTAAAGATCCCTTCCAACTCAAATAATTTTGTGATTCTGTGATTATTTTTTTGTTTAAAGTACATCATATACTTTTTGAAACAATCAGACTTACGTGAAAGCTGTAAAATACAGCAAAATCCACCAAGTCCTTTGTAATTTGTTCCACTGATAAATTAATCTCATTGTTAGAGAAATTTGCTTTCTTATCCACTTGAACTCAAAGGAATTCTACTTCCAATGCAGAGAGTTTTTATTGCCTTTTGATTACAGTTCTTCAAGAAATGCAGAAATTTATTCCCAGGCAGATGGCAAGCAGACTTCTGACATTGATCTTGATGTATGTTTAAACAGACAAGAAAAATTATGAATTTAGTAGTTGTCTGTCTTTTGCAGGAGACAGATTGTGACCATAGTTGTACAGGGGGTGAAACCTGGCTAACCAACTGCAGGTAGCAATTTCTGATGGCATACGTAACTGTGATTTTCTCTGTATATATGAAGTTATCTGTTTTAGTGCCTGAACAATCACAAACTGTGTAGTCTAATGGACCAGACTATGCAGATAGACAGTATCAATACTTGGCTGAGTTCCTTTTCAGATGAAAAATGTTTATTAAAATACAATAGATATTAGGTAAAATAGGTTTTTAAAAGTTACAATGAATGAAAATAATTTGTCTTCATTAAGAAGAAAAGTAATGGGCAAATTGGGTCTTAATTATTAAAAATAGATAAATTAATTATAAGGAACAAAACTTTTCAGATTATAGCAACACAAAAAGAATTAGAATTAGCCAGCAGGCCAATAATGAATATTTCAAAAGCTAGTATTCAAAATAAAAATGTTTGTGTTTCTATTACGTACAAATTTCAGAAATGTACTAATAGTAGAAAGGAAGAGAACTAACATTAAAACTACTAAAACAGGTAAATGAAAGTAGCATCTTGATACCTTATATTTAATTAGAGTAAAGAAAATAGATTAAAATGCACATTAAAATTAGTAAAATCAGTTATTTTCTTTTTCTAGGACTTACATATGCTATTGTTTTCAATTGTTAAAGACTAAAAAATACTTTATATTAATAATGTCTAAGAAATATCAAACCTAATTTAGTGAGTTTACTGATCAAGAGACATTATTTGTAATTTCTACAAGATTCTCTGAAGTCTGATGCTTAAGCTGTTCTTTTTCTTACATCGTTGGTGGCTTATTAAAAAAACTGAGTAAATAAAACTCAGGCCCAGAACTTGGTTTAGAATTAGGAAGATGTACCTTATCACGTATTTTGGAGGGAAAATTAATTAAAAATGGTAGTTTGTATATCGTACTGTAAAATATGTAGGGAAACATAGTAATTCTGGTGATGACCAGAATCGGTGTTGTCTAATGTTTACTGTGATTTCAGCCTCGGCCTGCGATTACTGCTCTTCTCTGTATGGAAGGAGGTAACCTTTAAAGGCTTCTGGAGGCAAACCTTGCCTGCTAAGTTCAGGCACATAGATGAGCTGGCTAGGTGCTCCTTCAGAAGCTTTTACGAGTACTTACCACTGTGAGTTCCCTGTGGGAGTAACATAGCAATCTAAACTTAGAAGGACTGATTTTACCAAATGACTAGTATTAAGGACAAATGAGGCACCTCCATCAGGCTGACTGATCCCATCTCCCATTATGCATTTAATTTGGTTGTCTGGGAATTTTGTGATACCTACAAAATGCTCATGGAGCAAGGAAGAGAGATCCACAGATTTCTTTTTCCTTTAGATTCAAATCACCTAGGGGTTGCAGAATGAAAAAACCTGTTAGCGTATCCCTACTCCTTACTACTTTCTCTTAAGCACTCATGG
The DNA here is from genome assembly GCF_037038585.1 of Patagioenas fasciata. Lineage (NCBI taxonomy): Eukaryota > Metazoa > Chordata > Aves > Columbiformes > Columbidae > Patagioenas > Patagioenas fasciata. The sequence goes on along the minus strand of NC_092520.1, from coordinate 67,915,065 downwards.
TAAATTAGGGGCAATACTGATGAGCACCAAAAATTAATTAGAGCAGAAGGCTAATTGCGCATTATCAAATTCTGCTAAAAGTAAATCAAGTGCCAACATTGTTGTCATCTTGAAAATTAAGTGAGGTGGCTGTGTAGTGGATGTAAAGTCTAAGTGTTTGAGACAAAAGGATCATTAGTATTAATGCCTGTCATTTATTTTGCATATGTAGTGAAATATCACAGCCAGGATGATGGTTCCATTTACTTGGCAAGGTACAGATACAAATGAAAATGTAATTGCTGGTGTTAAGACACTTTGGATTTAGGCCAGCAGGAATCCTGAAAAAAACTCAACCATGTCCTAAAAATTTTACTCATGTGAGTTGTCCTAGAGACATTGAAGAGGTGATTTATCTACAGAAAGGAATCAAGAGAAGAGTATGGGTAGAACTGAAGTATAATACAAAGCAAAAGACAAGTTGAGGGTCATAAGCAAGAGAACAAACTGAGGATAATGGCACAAGAGGCTTGTTTCAGAAAGAGTAATCACCCTGCTTTTGCAAAAGATTCAACATCAGACCTTCTCCTTACCTGTCCTGCACTCAAATCCTGAACTGAAATATAACTTGTGGCCTGCAGGTGGGCTATTCCAAGGCTGAGTTCCTTTCAGCAGAACAGACTGATCTTTCAAAACATTCAGGTCTCCACTGTTTTATGAACAACTCTGGAGCCACAAAACAATGCAGATTAAAAGGAACCCTTGTGGGCCACCTGGTCCAGCACCCTACTCAAACCTGTGCTGATTTCAAAGGCAGAGTCAGTTGACAGGGCTTTGTCTTGCTGAGTTGTATCTGTAAAGACGTGTCTTTTTCACCACCACCCTGTGGGAAAGTCCCTTCCTTTAGTGTGTTCTTTGCCTCTCTTCATTCAGCTGTGCAACTACAAGAAGAACCTGGATCCCTTTTCTCTATTTCAATGGCTGAAGACAGTAACAAATTGCCACCAAAGCTGTCTTTTCTCCAGACCAATCAAACCCACCTACCACAGCCTCTCCTTTTTACCAGAAAAGGTTGGACAATATGGTCTTTTGAGGTCCCTTCCAATCTGGACTGTTCTATGATTCCTCATGGAGCAAGTGCTCCAACCTCACCACTGAACTCACTCTCGTTTATCCAAGTCTTTTCTTCACTCCCTCTAAATCAGGGGTGTCAAACTCATTTTCACTGGGGGCCACATCAGCCTCGTCATTGCCTTCAAAGGGTTAAATGTAATTTTAGGGCTGTATAAATGTAACTACTCCTACAGGAGAGCAACCACGAGGCTAATGTGGCCGCCAGTGAAAATGAGTTTGACATGTCTGCTCTAAATGCACTTCAGTGCCATAATTTGTATCTACCTAACTCCTTGCACCATTGCACTCCTTGCTGTGCGACAATGAAGCCTCACAAAAGACCAACTGTAATTGAAAATGCAGTAATATTCTTACAACGTAATTCTGAGTGACATTCGGCAAACAGATGGTAGCACAAAAAAAAGGTTTGATCACCTTTATTTAGGAGCCTCTGAAGAGAGGACATTCCTTAGATGGTACAACATATAAATAAGCCGTGGTATGAAATTGGTACCCCCCATAAGTCAAAGTAACCTCCCAACTCTTCATTTAAGTGGATATCCCCTGCTGTTCATGTCCAACCAAATATTACTGGGTGCTTACAGATACAAAAATGAACAAATGGGAGTATGATCGAATACACAAAGAAAGTGTGTTGGAAAGGAGACAATTTCAGGCACTTGAAAGTCAGGAAATAACATTTCCTGTAGTAACATTATCTCAGACATACTGTATATTTTATGACATACCTTAGATTTTACCACACTTAAAGGTAAGACATATACTTACAAAGAAAAGCAACAATATAAAACACTTTGCAAAGAAGTTAACCTTTTCCATATCCCAATTTTTGAAAGCTTAAAAGTTTAATCTTAATGTGTGGATATTCAAGTTTTTGTCCTTAATATCCACTTAAAAGAAAAAAAAAGAAAAAAAAAAGAATAAAACAAAGTAATTTCCAAAGTTTTAAACATTTCTGCTGCTGATATACATGTCAACTGCCTTCCTGTGAGCACACAGTTTTAAAAACTGTTTAAAAAAGCATTTTCAGAAAAGAAAAAATTTCAGAACCAAATCCCTGTCAGGTGAAAAAAGCATCTCCAAATTTATACAACCATATAAATTACATTGAGAAATACTAACCACGATATTTTCTAAAATACTGGTATTGAAAACAATTTGAAATGGTGGAGGAGATTCAGGATGTGGCCCTACCTGAGTGTTGTGTCAGTAACTTAAAAAATTAAGCAGAACAATCTAAATCTCTACAAATGTCATTTAGGCTGACTGATCACAAGCTTAGTAATGAACAGGACAGACAGAGATGCAATTAGGAAAGAGGTAGAAGGTAGTAGCCTAACTAATGAGAGTCAACATGGCTTTATATAAAAAGGTCATGTCACACAAATTTGATACAACTATCTGATGAGATTTCAATCTTGTTTGACCAACATTATTGCATTTTCAAAATAGACCTCTCTAAAATGTTTGCCTTTGAGCACTATACAAAGTAAATTCATTAAACACTTACCAAGTGAGAGATCAGAAAAAGCAATTGTAGATGGAGAATTAATCATCTGGTAATTCAAATCCTGAAAGGAGCTGCAACAGGACTATCCTTGACCCAGGCCTATTCAGTATCTTTACTAGTTATTTGGAAATAAATAAAAAGCTTTTACTGGTGAAGTCTGCACATAATCTGAGCAGCTGTGGCACGCTAAATAACAAAGAGAAATTCTACCAAGTGATCTGTATTATGCAGTCAGACAGGCTTACTTACACAGTGCTAGTGCTTTTCAGTTAAATGAGAAGTCACATATGTAGAAAAACAAAAAGGTAGGTCACGTTTTTAGGATGAAGGAGTCTTTTTTGAAAAAGAGAAAAAAAACCTCAAACCCATACCAAAAACTAGGACATTGAAAGAGGACATAGTTGGCAAGGTAGAGAACCAGCTAAATATGAAGTCCTACATGACTAACACAATCCTAAGAAGTGAAAGCAGAGGATTCTAGTGCTATTTTTCCCAGTTGTAGATTAAATTTTGGAAATACTGACTCTAGTATGTAGTTTCCACTAAAGAAAGAGGAGAAAAGGTAAAGAAAGCATCAGGAGTGTCTGACAGTCTAGAAAGTCTATTATACAACAGCTGCCTTCAGAAGCCCAGAAGAAAGGGGGCTTAGCCTAGCCATCCGATGTTTAATTGTTTAAACATCTGATATTTAGGCTTAGATTAGGTGAAAAATTATTTTAAGCCTCATTGTTTTTCTTCTAGGCTTTCATTCCATCCAGTAAAAAGCTTAGTAGTGTTTCTATCCATTAGTTTCTTTAAGTATAAATTTGTAATTTGAACATTGGATTTCCATTCTCAGTGTCTGACAAACCAGTCAGCTACTTTCCACTATGTGTCATCCAAGCCATGGATCAGAATGATGAAGAATGGTTTCAAAAGAAGACTACATGAAACCACTTGTAAACAAGTGAAACAGGTTTTTTTTTTCCTTATTCTTTATCAGTTTCTGTGGTTTTATGCTTTTTCTATACTACCTAAGAAACTTCTGTATAAGAACAAGCGTTGATCATTGGAACAGGTTTTATTGGTTGTATTTTACTGTTGTTTTTGACTGAATAGGACTGAACAACAGAAGAAGGAAGAAATTAATTTTAAAATGTACTTTTTTTTTAGCAATTCTTATTCCTTTATAACAATTTTGTACAAATTTATTGCCATTATATTTAGATATCCTTTTTTTATTTTCTTCCTATCTCAGAATTTTCTATTTAAATTTTTTTTGCTTTAAAATGGTTTAGCCAGCTCAGGAGACACTCTTTAATACAAAGAAAAGTACAAAAATGACTGAACACTACTATGGAATAAAATGAAAGCAAGAAAGTATTAAGGGGTGAAGGAGGTGTTATTGATGTGGAAAATGAAATGGAGACCCTTTGCCAAAGACTTCTTAAAAGAGCTGTCCTTACAGTGCCTTCCTGCCATTTTCTCTCTTTCCCCAAAGATTTTGTAGGTAAAACCCTGTATTGTAGGTGTTTTTCTGCACATGAAATATTCATCAGGTCTGCAGTCTTCGCTTAAAGGAAGGAGCCAATAAAAGAAAAATACTTCAGATATCCTTATAAGAAGAAATTCAGTGCTGCCTCACTTCAAAAATTAGGTGCATTTGAGAAAGAGATATATGTCACAATCTTCAATATATTAGCTCTCTCCCTATAAATCTGTAGCTAATGATGTAATGTGTAACATGAAAATCATATTGAATTTATATTCAGTTCCATTAGGAATATGACCTTTTCTCATTTGGAGCAACATGGGTACTATTTTTTTCCTGAAATGGGGCAATCTAAACAGAGTAGCTTCTGAATCATAGGGACAATGACTGATGTCAATTTTAGAAATAGTCTGTCAGGGGATTGCTGGTTATTTGAAGTAGATTAAAATTTTGTGTGAAAAATCTGATGTGAAACCTATGTCTGCTGAGTCAGATAGGGTGAAATGTACCAATTGTCTTAATTTCACCTTCATCATTGCTAAAAGAATGATAAATCCACCAAATAAAGCAATTATTTTTTTATTTATGAGATGTGTTTTTTAATCGAAAGTGGTTGTTTTCTGAAATACCTCAAAAAGTTATTGAAAAATGAAGGAAAATACTGTTATTTCAACTCAAAGTGTGATTTTCAGTGCAACTTCAATTTAATTAAAAAAGAAAAAAAAGAACCTCTGACATCACCCAACCATGACATTTTTATATTTTTTTAATGCTTTTTCAAGACTACCAGTAAGCCAAAACATTCATTATTCACAAAGATATACTGAATGCCTCTCATTTCCTTGGGTTTCAGTGTCAAGAGTGGAATCAGAAACAAATACATGGAAGCTATAGGTGCATTTTCTCTCATCATTTCAGCTCCTCCAAAAACTTCCCTAGCCTGATGGAATGAATGTTTATAGGGAAAACCATTGTGGCCCAAGTCAAATCAGGTTGTCAGGACATGGCTGGTGACTGAGAAGCAGAAGTGAACTTCAGGGCCTGTATGCAGGTGATCATTTCTCAGAGGGAAATCCAGGAAAGACATCTCCAGGATTGCAGGAGGGTAGGACTAAATATTCCCCACCTGAAGAAGAATGAGTGATGGGGAGAAGAGCCCTACAGTAGTATTTATAAGAGGTACTTCTTCAAAACCTCCTTGATTTGAACTTGAACAAGATGGCACAAGACATATGGAATTGGCATGTGAAGACAGCATTCAGGGAAATCAAAGTCACATTTCCCAATGAACTGGTTGCGATTGCTTCCTCATGATTTCTTTCACCAAGCTCTTCTGAGAAAGGTTAGGTCATCAAGTACAAGTTATCACAGATGATCAAATTAATTTTGTTGAGACCATTTAGAAATACATGCATGGGGTTTTCATAAACTAAAAATGAAAAAGAATCATGAAAGCTAACAGTGCAGATTGATTTATTTTCAAAATGTAAACATATCAAAATGGGGGAAAAAAAAGGAAAAGCTTAAGTGAAAAAGAAAGAAACTAATTTAAAGCTCAGACTAATTTTGAAACTACTTTTGAAGCTACAGTTTTGCTGTCTAACACTCTGAGCTACTGCCAAGAGTTCAGGCTGAGCTACCCTTTCCTGGTTGCATTTTGGTGACTGGTTCTGATACCTCACTGCAGTACAGCCCAGAAATCTTCTCACAGGGAAGACTGAAGGCATGAGACATTTGAACTGAAGTTTCCTTGAAACATCTTAATGACATTTGTAAATCACTCTATGGGTTTTGATCATAAGATTTAAGGTTCTTTTATGCTGTTTGTGCAGAGAATTAAAAGTATCTACATGAAAAAGAAAAAAAATAATCTCTTTCTGAATACCTCTGTTTATATCAGAAGAAAGGCTTACTTAGAGGAAAATAAGAATTTAGTCAGGAGAAGACTAAAGTGATATGAGTAGGTGAGCAGAAACATCAAGATAATACATTTTGCCAAAATCTGTGTGACTGTGTTCACAAACTACATTTTGGGCTTTCATAAAGGTAGGAACCTTTTCTTCACCAAATGCTGGTCAGTTTAAGCATGAGAAATTCTCAGGTTGACATGACTTTCCCACTCTTCTCACAGAATATAGAGAAAAACTCAAAGACTTACATTCATTAGACATTTACTGTCAGAAGTTTTTGGTTCAGTGAGGGGAGTTCCTTCTACTCTTCTGTGAATGCTAAACCAGAAGTTTTGATTTTCAAGATATAAGGAACATTTTATTTTACAAAGGTAGTTTAATCTATGGTTTTCATAAACTAAGGAAATTTTTATAGACTAGCCTGAATATTTTCAACTTCTTCTTTCAGATTGCTTAGAAGTATTTGAGAGATCCTTATTATCTTTCCTACAATGCATTTGAGTTTCCAGATCAGAAATTATGTATATTGCCATGACTTCTACTGAGTCATGGGGGACAGAAAATTCATGTATCAGAGCTACTAAATGGTGTATTCTGGGGCTTGCAATTACCTTAAAAAAAAAAAAGAAAAAAAAAAAGGAAAAATAACCTTTTTATTTGATTTGCTGAAATTACACTGTTTAACCATGACACTTCTCTTCCTCAGTTCCTCAGTTCCTCACTGGAGACAGTACTTTGGGCCCTCACTGTTCCACCATCTGCTACAGACAGTTTTTGACCCATGGTTGCAGAGTTCAAGTCTTTTCTGACCTGGGACAGAGGTTAGATCCTCAAGGAGACAGGGATCAGTTCTTGGGATGAGAGGATTGTCCCAGCCTGGCAATGAGGAAGGAACAGTTTTAGGTTATGGTTAAACCATTAGACTGCCTGATCCCAGGCAAGGTTTTGGCTTGGAGCAGAAGTTTCTGAACACTGCAGTGAGGGTTCTCTCTGAGATATTTCTGCCATGAGTGATGTGAGTTTCAGTCATACCGTGTCTGCCCCATAAGAATTTTCAATCGTTTTCTAGACCAAGAATAGCACAGTAAGACCCAAATAAGACCATAAATGTCTGTTATTTGCAAATCCTTCTAAAGTTATGGAAGAAGAATTTAGATGGAAATTATTCTGAATTGTTGAATAATATAAATTTTGATTTGTGAAAATTTGCTGCTGTGAGAAAACTACGGGATTCAAAAAAAAAAAAAAAACAAAAACAAAAACCAAAGCAGAACAAAACCAATAAACCTTTTTCTCATGTAATGTTCACTGAAAGAAAAATACCCCACTGATTAACCATTTACACCTCATCCAGTACCATCATGCTTTCAATAGAAGTCTTCGTAACTACATACCTTGGTAACAACTACAATTAGGAAATGAAGCCTGTTACTAAAATATGTTCCACATTAAAAAACCAAATCACACCAAACCAAACCAATAAAACCAAAAACAAAACCTCAAAACAACAACTACTACCGCCCCCACATCCCAAACAGTGCTGTTTTTGTTTGCTTGCTTGTTCTTCTCACCATTCCTTTTTTTTATGTGTTCCTCTATATTTTTTGTAAGTTGTCCTCTGAACTCACTGTGCAGGATGCATTTTTTCTTCTTTTCAGAAGAACAGTGTTTGTGTATAGTAGATGATAAGGCAGAATGCATGCAGCTATTTCATATCCCTAAAAAAATCATGATTGTATAGCACCGTGATAGGCTTTTCAGTATACAAAGGGTAGCATGCATCATTAAAAGAATGAGCAAGCTTTTGATTTTAATTGTAATTGTAATCCTCTCCACTGAAGCCTCAAATGCATCGTTTGAAATCTAGTGGAGATGTGAGTTTTCACTGCAGCCACTTTACGTTTGTGATACATTAAAAGGTGTAATCCAACTGAAATGTAAATCACTGTTCTTGAAAACAAATTACAAATGAAGATAACAGGGCAGCATACTAGCACTAAAGCATCCGAGAGCCCATCTGAGGCGGTTTTCTTTCAGGCCCAAATTGCAGCAACCCTGTTATCATGGGTAATAGGGTGCTGCTAAGGCAGGCTGATTACAAGGCTATGGTAAACAATCCTTTTAAATGCTGCACCTCAATAGACGTGCACATCCAACATTAATCAACTGAATTCAAACAGACCCACAAAGGGAAGTGGTGGGCCAGACCCTGTTGCTTTAACTCACACAGTAAGTGGCCAAAGTTTAGTGCTTACTTGCCACAGAGGTGTTTTCCATCCCTTTACAATCAGCATTAATTTGTATGAAATCTTAATTATGATCCATTTAGAAAACAAGAAAATGAGCACTTGAGGTTTCCTGTCAGAAAGGGCTGCTTTTTCACACTTCAAGGTATAGCAATTTTGTTCTGCTGAGGCAGTGACCTCCCTGGGACAGGGTTGGCCTCTGTTTTGTGCATTTGCTCAGCCCCCTGGGAACAGATGAAGCCACAAGATAGGTTGGCGGCGCAAGTTCTGCCCAGCAGTGTGGCCCCACCCCTGGACCACCACAGAGTGCTATGCCAGGGAGAGACCAACCTTCTCCCTGCTGAGACCCTTCTCCCACAATTAATCTGCCTTTCCAAATAAACCCCCACCCAGCCAGCCCTATTGCATTAACAGCAGTCTTTATATATAAATATATATATATATATAAAACCAGCATACTTTTGAAATTCTTCATAAGTCGGTTTGTTACATGGCTCAACCTTTTTAAAAGCTCCATGCATTTATAGCATGTACTGCCACAAAATCTCCTCGATAATTGGAGATTTTCTTTAGAAAAGCTGCTGTAGTAGTGTGAGGAGAATAAGCATGCCTTGGAAAGATGTTGATGCAAGAGAGGTAAGCTACAGAAAGAGCAAAGTGCAACAAATAGCTTCTGTTTAAAAAAATAAATGGAGTTATTTAATTCTACCTGGAGGTAGCTTTAAATAATTTAGCAAATGATAGTAACATCATTCACTGAATTATAGCTAAAGAATACCTTATAGAGTAACTTAGAGAAATTCTGTGAGGCCAGCTACGTGTAATCATCAAGCATGGCCATATTCAGCAATTCCATTTATTTTGGAAAATGTTCATTGAATACTTTAATTAAAACATCTGTAATTCTTTAGGACAAGGAATATCTACCGTCAGCTCATGAAATAAAAAGAGAATATGCAAATGTAGAGATTCCATAGAACTGAGCATAAGAAGCATTTTAAATTGGTGGTACTTACAAAGAGTTTGAAATCTACATGATGGGACACCACAAAGTATTACTAATGGGGTTGGGACCCTTTCACGTGTTGGTTTCCAGTTAAAATCAAGTCCCAACTGAGTGATATAACGTATTTCCTCAGCATGGGATGACAAATGACCTTCAGACCTAGTTCCCAGGAGCTGTCCGTATTATTGAAAACTCAGGGGCATGTTAGATATCTTTCTGGAAATCTGCAAGGCTAATGACAATAGGTAATGCTTCGCACTGCTCTCTAGAATTTGGTCCTCCAGTAGAGGTTATTTCCAACACTCTTAGAGAAGTGCTGACTGTTATTGAAGACACTGACATCTGACCATATTACATCTGGTTGCTTTTTCCCATTTTGCTTCTGATCACATATTTTTAATGTTTTTCGTGGATCAGACCTGCTTCATAGTAATACTGGTGAGAAGTGTATCAGCACATTGATTTGTACATGAGTCTGTAGAGTGCAAATAAACATGGGATTGCAAATGAGGTGCAAATAGCATGAACATACTGGTGCAAAATACAGGGAGTAAATGATTATGAAAACTCATCAGCATGAATACATTGACAGACCTTTACCAAGAAGCTTCTCTATTCCACTCTGGGCATCAGTACAGCCATTTCCCCTGGCCTGTTTTGTGAATACATGTGATCACCATTACTTATAGTGAATAGTTCTAGGAATATAAAGATAATTCACATCACTTAGTTCTTGGATTTACTTCAACCTGTTCAAAGAGGGTGGCAAGTGGGGTTATTTTGGAGCATGGTTCTTAGGAGGGATATGACAGGAACATCAACCCTCCAGTATTATCTCAGAGTGCATTTCCTTTAAGATAGTAATCTAAGCAGTGTTAGCTTAAATATTTTTAATTACTCAGCAATCCAGCCTAAATTTAACTGGTGACCTAGACTGAAGAGCTCTAGGAGCACAGATGTACACATCAATTTAAATCTAAATAGTAATCCAACAACACAAAACCTGAAATTTCTCTTTCAGACTTTGTAGGGACTGGTTTCTGAGACTAAGTATTGGGTTTCTTACTTGGAATTTCTGTTCTAGTGAAATGATGTATAAATGTAGGAGAGACTACTCTAGCAGAAGAGTAAGCTTCTGACCGTGCCTCAAAGGAGCCAGACATATCTGGAAGGTTGAAGAGAGACAGTCTGAACTGAATACATCTGACATGGGAGGAAGGCTGTACAAAGAAGCACTGACCCCCAAGACCTTCAATACACAGACTGAGAAGAAAAACACTACAATCTTTTTCTTTGTACTCCAAGGCTAAGAAATGAAGGGGATTGCTGCCACTGCGCAACACCAGATAAGCTGTCATTAAAAAAGCAATAGGGAGCAAGGAAACTGAATAGCTCCCATCCCTTTTACCTCTTGGACCTCTTGGATGCCCAGATACCTCTCGTTTGGAGCCATGATAAAAAGCCTGTTTTCTTGACTTCCAACCATGGTTTTCCCTTGGCAGGGTTTTACATAACAAATATTTACTAGACAACTGGATTAAAGTTCCAGTGTCCAGAGAAGTTTATTAAACTGCAGATGTACCTTTAAGCTTTTAATTGGAATAGTAGAAATAGAGATTTCATTATTCATGTTAAGCACAGTCTTTAGGGAGTTTCTGTACCAATCTGATCTGTCATGAAATGATCATTACATATCATTAGACAATAATAGAGATAGAAGGAATGTAAACATCACAAAACTGGTTCTGTTAATTTTTAAATTGTATATTTTCCCTTGACTATTAAAAAACTTGAAATTTGAAAACTTCCTAAGACTGCAACAACATTTAAATATTTTAGAAATGTCTTTAAGAATACAAAATGCAGAGAATTGTACACAAAGAGAGACACGTATCTGACTGTGAGTTAGGCTCAACTATACAAAGGCATCTCACAGTGCAGACTTATAACAAATTGGGCAATCCAAGATGCCGTAGTCAAGACGTATATGAAACACAGGGATCATTTGTACACATGGAGCTGAAAAATACGGCTGTTGTTTTCACTCAGAGATAATAATCATATACCTGTACTGCAGGATAAGGCCTGCTTTCTTGGTTCATGAGCACTAAGAAACAACTCTCCCATTGTTAACCTTCATGAGGAGAGGCTGCAAATGCAGGGTCGTGCAGGAAACAAAGATGTGGGAATCATTTAGTGCAACCCGACACTTAGACAGGTGCCACTCTTAGTCTTTTTAATTGATCTCATTTGTTACTTATACCTGTAAATCACACTGTTATCATCTCTGAACAAGCAATGGAAACCAGAATTTGTCACTGACTAAAGATAGCAGACTAAGTCTTCAAATGGGCTGGTCATATAATCTTACTGGCTTAATTACACAACAGTACATTTGATTGAAATGAGATACTTAGAAAAATCCAAATTACATGCAGACCTCTTGTTTCTTTATCCCACATTGACACAAAACACAGTTCAAATGCAACTGCTAAGAGAGTAAGTTATAGTCTTCTGAGAACCAGTCACAGAGCCAGGCCTGACATAGTCAAAGATTTTTGTTATTATGCAGTAAGATTAATCTTATGTTGATCTAAAGGTCTACTATGCAGACAACAGGACATTCACATCCCAGAGCTGCTGCAGTGTCGTGATGGGAAAAGAAGGGTCATGAAGGCAAACAGCTGAGAACCTTCTCAGCAGGACAAGCTCAGCTATTTAGGAATGGTTAACATTAAAAGGATTTTATTTGCCCTCATTGAAATTACTCAGTCCTATATGAAATCCTATGTAAAGACTACAGAACATAAAAAGAGGGAGAAAAATTCTCCACGCTGAAAGAGTAGTACAAATATTCAGATGTATTTTCTAGCTACTATCGTGCATGCGTCTTAAATACAAATAGAACCCAGAGTGTTAAATAAGTAAATCCAACACCATATTCTGTCAAACAAAATAACTATAAAAGCAAAATTCCGAAACGATACCTCTCCTTCCTCTGTTGTTCACATTTTGACTACTTCTGTGGCTTCACATATTGGTTCCCCAGCAGAGACAGTTAAAGTTATAAAGACTGTCCAGTTTCTATGTACTTTGACAGCCTCCTGGAGACCCTGAAATGTCGGTTTCACAAAACACATTCTAGAATTCTGTCCTTTGGGACCTTCAGAATGACAGACTAGATGAACAAGACTACTTCTGAACAGTGTTCTTGTGTTAAACTCTACCTCTGCTGATCTTGAAGAACTGTGGAGAGAAATCTTAGAAACCAAATTTTGTCCTCAGTAAGAGAAGGAGGAAGATAAAAAGGAGGGGCGAGAAGATTGATGTGGAATATATGAGTGCAACTGAGGAGTCTGGGATCTTGAGGCAATGCAAGTACTGCTGAAGAAGAGGAACAAGACATGGGGGCTGGAAAAAGAAAGGAGGAAAATGCAGTATAGGAGAACATATAACATAAAGCAACAACCTGTGAGAAGAAACTACAACAGTAGAGAAAGATGGGATTCCTTAACAGAAACTTGCATTGGAAATATGAGGCAAAAAGATAACACCCATGGAGGATCAATAAAGACAATGAGGTGTGAGATAAGTGATTTGATAAAGGAAAGGCTATATAAAGACAGCAATGTGAATCAGTACAGAAACATGCATGTATTAAGGGATTTATGCATTCACAACGGCCATTCAGAGCAAAACACAGAGAAGAGAGACTAGCGAAAAGAGAGCTGAGTCATAATTCATAAAAGAGAGTCAAAAATTAAAATAGAGAAAGTAAAAATGACTGGATGGAGGGAACTAAGAAAGGAAAATTTAAACAGAAATCCAAAGGAAAATGCCCAAACAGGAAATGCAGAAGAAAAATTATGAAAAACCTTAATAAAGTTTACAGAAAAGTTTAAGAAAAAAGAGGAAAATGTGAGTTGGCATGAAGACACTCAGGTAGAGGAAACAGAACAAACAACAACATAATAATTCAGAAACAATAAATCATCCAGTTTTTGGACACATCTGGAACACAATGTGGTCATTATACTTGGTGAAATGAGATGACACTTAGTTTGAGTTGTAAAAAATGTGTAGGTACAGACATTGCCCCTAGCCATTATCATTCATCCCTTTGAGAGATAACTGAGAGCAGAGTCTCTTCCCTTTCCTCAACTTTATTCACAACACTTAGTGGTACACCTTTCTGCCTGCTAAGAGTAGACAGTGTTCCTGGCAGGCACTCTAGGAATTGCAAAAATGAAATGTATGAAGCACAGTTAGGGAGCAAAACTAAAGTCATACTAGAAGCTAGAAGGAATTAAATTGTTTTCCAGAACTGGCATGCATTGCAAAAGAGGTTAAAAACATACATTTCTCTTGGCAACCCTCCACAGTTTGTGGTTAGCTACAGTTTTGAACAAAACAGCGGTAGTTGTTCAAGTTTGTTCAAACCTACATGAGGTGTTTTTGTGAGATAGACATGTGTCGTAGCTCAGTATTTTCTTTGTGATGCACCACCTAACCTATGTTGAGTGAGACAGACCAGCATCAAATCTTACCTTCCTTTCACTGGGTTTCTCAAAGTCCTGTTTTAAAGGAAGGTGTACCTTGCCCCAAAGGAATGGAGAAGCTTCCTTGAGTTTTGTCTTCAGAAAGGATATCAAAGACTGGGAATGGTTTGTGCAAACTAATGTGAGAAGGATAGGGAGGCCTGGGGAGAGACAAAAATAAAGAGTTAATGAAAGTGCAAAAGTTGCTTAAATAAAGCCTGTCTAATCTTAATTTCTAGTTTTTCACTCAGGTTGCCCAAGGTCCAGATCATGCTTGCAGGCCATCACTTATGTTCCTTACAACCAGTTCTTGAAAGTAGTAGTGTGGAGAAACCACATTTCTTTGATTATTTCCACCCTCTTCCAAGGTTAGAGAAATTTGGAATCCTTTTGTTTTTCTAACTACTTGTGACAGAGCTACTGGGCAGGCACTCAAATTTCGAAACAGCAGAAGTGTTCATGAACAGAAGACATTAAAGCAATTGCAAGGACAGTACGGACACTATTACCATCTATTATCTTATTTCACAGCAATATGTACTTTTCTCAAGCCCATACTTCCATTGTTGTGATGGAATGTAGCCTTCAGATTTTGACAATGATGATGATAAATTTTACTATTTTGAAATCAGGCAAAAAAGGACAGTTCTGGAATTTTTCTCTTAAATAAACTTTCATCTGATTTTTTGTTTTCTCCAAATGAACTATGAATGAATCAATGTGAAAAGGTTTTTGAACACGAGACTCTTGAAGAAGTTAGTCCAGTTAAAACAGTGACAGAAGTTTAAAAATAATTTCAAGTTAAGCTGCATTAAATTGTAGATACTCTTATTCAGGAACAGTCTTAATTCAGTTTACTCTGATTTATGAAGCTATGTCATGTTAAAGACACCTTAAAATTCTGAAAATAAAATCCTATGGAATTGATGTAGTTTAAGTAACACTTTCCAGAAGTTAATTCAGGTTATTTTTTCTCAGATCTCCCCACGAAAATTAATTACTATTTATGGTACACAGTTAGGAATGGATCAGATATGAAATGTGTTGATATTTGTGTAAGGGACACAACAGCGGACGCCACTGTTATTTCTCTTTAGAAACACAGAAAATGTTTAATGCTGTTACTGTTGTTTTTGAACATAATGACATGTTTGCATATTAGTATTTGAAAATCCCGTTTCCTTATCTGCATGGAAGATTCAGTTTCTAGAAGTTTGTAGAGTGTAAGGACAAGTTGCTACATCTTGATCTCAAGAGTAGAATAGAAATTGATCACAATAAAATTAAATTTTAGCTCCCCATACTACTTCCATTTTCAGTTTTATGACCAAACCCTTCATATTTGGAAAATATTGTTGGCAGTTTTATTTAATTTAGTAATTTCAGCTGGATTGATAGTTGAACTTGCAGGGAAAAAAAAAAAAAAAACCAAACCAACCAACTAACCAAGAAAAAAAAACCCCAAAAACCCCTCAACCAGCTGGTTGTTGATTAGCATTTCTAGTAGCAAAATATCTCAAGAAATTATAAAAAGTTAGACTTTTTATAATTTCTGAGAGTGTGACTAAGTATTTGTCTTGAAAAGAAAAAAAAAAAAAACATACAATGACAAGGATTCATAAAAACACAATAAATGTTTTTACCAGGCAGCAATTATATATCACAACATGTGCTTTTTAAATCTGTAATTGTACTCAGTTGAACATATGCAGCATAAAATATCAAGCAGTAGATGACTCGGCTTCTAAAATAACTATCAGAGCACAAATTTACAAGTTCAAAACATCAAAAGTGAAGTAGAAAAGCAATACCTACAGAGAGAGCTGTACACTTTTACAGGTTCCAATAGAGGTTACAAGTCGATTTTTATGTTGAATTTTGATTTAAACACATATGCGTCTCAGTTTCATAACTTTAGATCTTTTACCCTGCTAAACTATGCAAAAAATGAAAGAATTATGAGGTTTTACTAGCTTTGATGGAGAAGCAACAGTTGGTTTAATGTGACCTGTTTAGTTCTCCTGTTTCCTTGTGCAACAGTAATAAAAAAAGCTGAAATACAAGTCTCAGTATTTTATTTGCTTGAAGTAGAAGAATTTGGAAAGCTTTTTCTGCGTCAACCAGCTGCATAAGTAAGAGTTGCCTCTATCTTTCTTTGCTTTAAGATCTCATTGTGAAAACTGAGGTGGAAATTATTGTTGCCTGACATTGCACTTCTGACTCCACAGCTATATTTTATAGGGCTTGTGTGCAATTAGCCAGTTCGTTATTTTATCCTAATTTTATAATAAATCACTTCACTCTTTTTCTCTCATCCATCGTCAACTTATCTGCCCGCAAGTCAAAATGTTACCAATTATTAATCAAGGCCAGAGGCACCCGCTCCTGCATAGGAGCACCATGTTTCAACTGTCAGGTGGCATCCATCCCAGCCTCTCTTTGTCAGCAATAAAGAAAATGAAATTGGACTAATATGAATCTCATTTCTGCCCTGATTAAAGGCCTACATTTTCCCTAGGCATTGCCTGACCAGGTCCTGACTTGTGAGATATTCAATGTTCTTGTAATGTCATTCGGACAGAGCGCGCCTGTCTCCTTAGGTCATTGTTCTTCAGATTCACTTGTTTTACATGGAATATAGGCTAGAAAATCTAGACTTCCTTTGGGGTGTTAATTAAGAGGAGCATCCAAAATTAATCAGCAAATTCACTAGGGCGAAGGGGAGCTGTCTGAAGGCCTTGGTATAAAATGCGCTTCTAGTACAGAGAAATGAGCCTTCGGCTATTGACAAAGAGAAAACAAGTGCACAGACGGCAATCTGACATAAAAATTCATATACGTATACAATTTTACATTCATTTTCCTTGTCAGCTTGTCACCTTTAATTATAAAGGTTGATTCGCTATTTGGCAGATCTGGAAATTGTAAATGCTTGGCCATTTGAATATCATCATATGGTCAATGTCTTCAAAAAAAAGAGTGACACCGGAGCATACCAGGAAAGGAACATTGTAAAATCCAAACTGAACTTCGTTGATAATCACCTTGAAGGATCTTGCAGGTCTTAGGGACAACTGTGAACTTGGCTATAAAAGCACACAAGTTATGACGATCCACAGAGAAAGCATTGTATTGACAACTTGTTACCTCCACTCTTTTTCACTTAGTTTCAAATCTTCATTTCTTTAATTCTTTTATCACTCACTCCATTCTAATGTTATTAGTGTTTGGTGTGAAGGATTTGCATAGACCTTCAGGCTACTAACGACCTTTATGTGGAAACAGCGAATTCTTTCTTTTGCCCAGTGAAGACTTAAAAAAAAATGCTAAGCCTATATCATGCAGACACCTCACAGAGAAGCTTCTTAGATAGTTAAACATTTTAATCAAATAAGTTTGTTTGTTTTCAGAGTCACTAAATTAGAGCTGAGTTTTTGCAACTGGCAATAGGACTTTTTATTTGTACCTTGAAGGTAGCCCATGAGCTCAGGTTTCAGAGGCTACCTGTTGTAGGGTTTTTGTAGTTCCATCTTTCTTATTTACCAACTGTCTCTGCTTTTGTGGATCATTTTCACAAGTTTGGAGAGGCTGGAGTTGATCTCTTTTTAATTTTACAGCATGTCATAATTTCAAACTTAGAACAGCCATATTGCTCAGTTTCGGGTATCATTATTACTCTTCATGCACTCCCATAGACCTATGAACAATATACGAATAAGCCTTAAAAATGCTACAGACCCATGCAGCAGCGCATACCATGGAACTCAGCTCTCCAAATCTGTTCTAAAGAGTCTGACATAGAAGATGTTCCTTGGATTGGCTATTGACTCATGGTAAATTTAAAATGCAGGCAGGAAAGTTGAAGACTTAAGAGAAGGAGGAATTTTTGTACTCTTTTGTGAACACTTTGCTAATGTTATCGAACAGAAAACAACACACTACAGAGCTCAGTATATTAAAACTTATCACTGTCATGTGTACTTTAAAAAACTGCTGTACAAGCAATAATATATCCTGAACTGGAATGATACTCTGCACTGCATCACATACTAACTAATTGCTTAATTTCCCTAACTTTAGATTCTGATGACAGAAGAAACTGTTTTACTTACTTGCTTTTACATGGTAGGAAAAAGGGAATATTTGTTAAATACCTATACCTGGCTGTCAGAGCAGTTGTGTAAATGCATAATAGAATTGTCCTCATGCTGAGGCTTACCAGCAGTTATATCTGTGACTGTGAAATATCACGGAGTTAGGTCAAAACTTGCAGGAGTGAGTGCTGGTATTTATACTCCTATAAGTAAAAATGAAAAGGAAAGTAGGAAAGCAGTCAGAACCCAACAGAGTACTATTTTTTTAATTAATGTGGCTTCTTATCTTGACTAATTTTATTAGGGCTAATGGGGCCTAGTGTAGACATCTGTTAGGTGGCTTTGTGTTGGTTAATGGTTGATAACCAACTGAGCAGCACTAAAAAGTCCTACAGCTGTATTTTCAGTACAGAACTTTAACTCTGCTTTCACTTGAAGGATGCCTATATCCTCTGTATACTATACTGCCTGTATATAGTTTACAGTCTTTCTATATATCTTCTTAAAACTATGATTTTTAAAAAATTAAAAATTCTATACTGTATTTGCTTCCTGTGTGTTCTCTAAAGTAATGCATAAGTAGTATACTGAGATTGCTTTGAATGTTTCTGAAAATATTCAAAAAATAGGATTATAGTAGGATTATAGGAGGTCATCTCCATTTTGTTATTGTCCAATTAATTCCTTGCAGAGTGGTACATACTTAATATAAAAACTTATAATGTAAAACTATGAACTGTAAGCCTTAACTATGAATTATCTACATAATTACGATGACTGTTTTCAAAATAGGATTTCCTTTGACATTTATTTTTCAAGGTAAAACTTGTGAACACAAAACAGAGTTCTCTTTGCAAAGATCCACGTGTTTCCCTCCCCCATGAGTACGTATGTCTTCTTTCAGTTCTAGGAAAGTTCAGTCACAGAGGCTTTATCTATACTGCAGTACGAAGGTTAAGTCTGAAGTTAAATTCCCCAGTTGTTTCTTGTTCTTATATATGTTCAGTCAAGCCTCAGGGTGACCCAGGCATGTGTTCAGTCAACTCTTGGGGTGTCCCTGCAGATCCGATGCAGGGATCTTGGCACCTCTCTGAAACGCATCCTCAGCATGCACTGAAGGAAAAAATTTCCCACTGTCATGACTGATGCACTACATTTATAGATCTCTATGCCCTTGCAGAAAAATACCTGCCGAAATTGCATACAGCAGCCCAACACTCTTTGTGAAGAGAACTAATGTTGGGTGGTAAAAGAAACAATGGGATCGGTAACCAGCCTTCATTAAGTCAATGGATCCATGACATGAGTCCCAGTGCCACCTTAGGAGATGCATGATCATAGTTCTGAGAACTGTTGTTGCTTTCCTTCATCTGATTTTATTTTCTAGCTATAAATGCTACCTTTTATCTACATTTCCTACATCTCTGGTTCTGAGGAGAAAGGGTTATTCTTTAGGGTCCCATGAGGCAATCAGAAAGTCGGTAGATCTTCCAGCACTAGGTGAACATGATCATGCCCTTGGTGTGCTGTTTGTGCTCACTAAATATAAATATAAAAACCAAATAGAAATAGAGGTAAATTATTCACAGGTATTCCATAAAATATTTAAAGAATGAATCACTAATCACAAAACAAATGTCTTCACTAACTTTAAGTTTCCACTAAATTAAACAAAATTCAAGTGGGAGTAATTTTTTACATTACATCTAGAAAGAACCTCTGGTACAAAGAGAATGGTGTTGTCCTTTACTTTCCTAAACACTCCTATCTTGTTCTCTGAAGGCAAGCAGTCAAAACCACCGAAAATGTCAATACAAGTAAAACTTTGAGAGATACTGAACTCAATTAACCAATAATTAATGCATAGTAAATTAAAATTTTTAGTAACTCAAGGCATTTCCCTAGCTATTTTTTCCTTACCTTTTTTCAGGACTTCACAGGGTAATTTTATTACAGTTTCGCATAACCAAATTCCCCAAGCTGCTACTGTTCTGCTGTGTCTCCTGCCTTTCCTGCAGTTGGATGCCTCAAATACCCTGGAGCGAGGGCCACACTAGCAAGGTGCATCCACCATTTACACACCGTGCTGGTAGGTGGACAGTAATCACAGGAAACAGACCTTTTTCTTTCATTAACTACCTTTATATTTAAAAACTTTAGTGCCACAAGGTTGACACAATCGTCATTCAAATCTTCCGCTAAAGAAATTAAAGCCAGCCAATATTTGTAGCTTTCAGGATCTGTTTACAGTATATAATCTACTCAGAAACAGGGCATTAGTTTTCCTCTTTCTTTAACAGCAACTGATTGCTGGATCATTAAATTAATATTAATCAATAGGAATTTATTTTATGCACTACTTAAAGAGTTGTGCACATCAGCGTTTAGGCGTACCCTTTGGAGTATAATAGGTTAATTCATCTTATCAAGGACTGCTTCTAAATTAGAGAAACTCCACATGCCCTTCTGCACTGGGAGGTCTTTGACACTGCAGGAAAAACTTGCCAGTTCATGCTGTAGACACATGGGTAGAAGCCAAGAGAAAAAAGGCCATTTCCCACTTGAAAACATAAGTTTTAGGACTGTATCTTCTCATATCAGGAGGGAAAACCTGATTAGTGGCAATGGCAGAGTCTTCCAAAGGTTTGTGTTTGCACTTAACAGCTTGCTATAGGTAGTCTGGGTGCATGCTGAGATCTGTGATGTGTCATCAGGTTGGACATATCTTTCATATGACAGGCATTCCTCTGGTGGAGACCCGCTCCATAAAGTACAGGGACAATGTAGCAGTTTGGCTAATGTAGAAAAGATCAAGTGCAGCATACAAGGACAGCATGGTGGGTGGAATGATGGTAGGACTCGGTGATCTTAAAGGTCTTTTCTAACCAAAGTGATTCTTTGACTCTACATTACAGTACATTATGCATAAAGGAAGTTCCAGTCTCATTTGCCCCGGGTTGCCCTGTAAACTTTTTTTTTGCGGGGGAGTCCATGACTGACACAATTGGTTGAGCTCTGGATTATGTCGGTGCCTTGTTGTGATTATCAGTAAGAGATTTAACATTGCTTTGCCTCTGGTCCAGTTAAATTAGCTTTGTGTGGTAAGCAAAAGAGGGAAATGGGAGAAGAATGGATCTGAAGCACATCTGGTTTTGCAGAAAGTAACTCTGGGACAGGACGGGGGTAAGCAGCCCTTGGTTCTACAGCCAAAGTGCATCTGTGAGAGAGGTGATAGCAGAAGCTTTTATTCGCAAAACTGCAAGAGACCTTTTTCAACATTCCTTTTAAATGTAATTTATTTCATTTAAAAACTAAGGCTTGATCCAAATTTACTGAAAACACAGCTGATTTTGTTTGGAGTTCAGTCTGAACTTCGAGTTTGTTAATTTTTTTTTCTGTATTCTGCTTATGGAAATCCACTAGCACCTACTAAGAGAACAAATGAATGAGCAACTGAGAAACTGTGGACTAGTATATTATACTAAGCAGAGCAGTTGGATAGAATACCCACCAATCCCGCTTCATCTTTAAATGATATCTGGAATGTTATGATTTTATTTGAGTAATACTTCTATCACAGTGAGACCCAACTTTTAAATTTCACTCTTAAGTAATCAACATTAAAGCAAACAGAAGAAGATGACTGCAAGGAAGAACACTGCTCCAATTTCCACATGCTTTATTGCAATTGTTTTCATCACACTAACTAGTTGCCGATACCGAGTGACAGATGTGAGACCTTGGGATTATGGAAACACCAAAATATGTCAGATCCTACCGGTTCTTGGAAAATTTAAAATCCTCCACATTGACATTATTAAGTATTATAAAAGGGTTGTGTTGTTGGAAAGGAATCAACAACAAAAAATCCCGTAGGAGCCGAACTGCAATTTAAACATAGCTAATGCCAATCCTCATGTACTTAGAAGAATGCTTCACTCTGTTACAAGGAGCAACTGCATATTCTGGCTTGAACTGCTGGAAGGAAACCTTCAGCAAAAGAGCAGAGAACAGGATAGCACCATTGACCTAAAGATTTGGAGAAGGTGCAGTTCAAGCACTGACAGAAGGCTGCAGATACGTCTTCACCGAGGAGGCAAAGACAGCCAAGATTACTGCAACTGAACTGGCTCAGGTCTTGAAACAATATATCTAAGTTTGAGAGGCATCAGGCCTGAGCTAATAATTGCTTGTGATTTATGAACTCCTTGACAGTGCTTATCAGCTTGTCACAGGGCTGTGATAACTCAGGGAAACTGTCTCCAGAGCAGAGCTGTGCAGAGGCTGCATGGTTTCATGCTGCATAGATTGACTAAGGGTCCTCACTCCACTGAAAATCTCTCTTAAAACACCATTGAAAAGTGGCAGAATATTGCTGACCTCTCTAATTTACTTCCATGTAGTCAAGACATAATCCCAGGTAAGCTTAACATGCCTGCTTACCTTAATTTATACTAAATGTAGATTAACATAGAGTCTAATCTTTATTTTAGTATATTTTGCCTGGCAGGTTCCTGAAGGAGGTGAACTGCAAGTGCTGGAACTACCGAAGTGTCCTCAGTACACTGCAGGAGGGTTTTCAGCCTAATTCCTTGGTCTGGAGCAGGGCAAGCTGCTGAATTTCATTTCAAGGAAGTTAACAGCTGAAGGCTGCATCACTAAGGGAGATGCATAGGGGTCAGAGAGTCACGTAAATTCCAAGAATTATGATACCCTGTGTTCATCTAGCTACAAGGCATTTTTAGAGTGCATTATACTAAGGGTTTGGTTTATACTAATAGTAGTAGTGTGGTTTTGAAATGAGTGCCTTGGATTTCTTCATGTTACTGTGCTTTATTTTGTTGCAGAGTATGGTTTAATGACTGCAAACTAGATGCTTGCAAACCAATTTCAGAAAAAAGTAGATAAGGACCTCAAGAGATGCATCAAATGTTCCTTAACACAGTCATATACATCTGCATGTTGAGTAGGTGACTTTGAACCATGACTTGAGTACATCCAGAACAGGACATCACATTAAACCTGGTCTGAAGTGAAAACTTTCAACCATATAGCAAGATGTAGGGCTTCAGCATAGACTGCTTTGATCTATTGATTTACTCCTATCATATTTAATTATTTGCTAATGTAGACACAGCCTTAGTCCTCCTTTCCTAATCACATACCAAGCCCACCACACATTGAAATGCAGATGAAAGCACTTCCTTACGTAATGTTAATAAACCTGGTTCCACTACAATCAGTAAGAGTTAAGCTTAGTTTTGCAGGTGTTGAGTTATTCCTGCAGCAAGCTGTTACTTCTCAAAAATTCCCAAGAATCTGAAATATCTCAAAGTCCATGCAATTTTGAAAGAGTCACCTCCTGAAAAATAATGGTGGAGACCTACTTTTCCCCACCAACCAGAGAATGGAATCTTTTTTTTTGGAGGGGGGGAATGGCCAGTCTTTAATTAGTAGAATTCACTAATATCTGAAGACATTTTTTCAAATTTAAGCTCATGGAAAAGCTCTGTGATATGGATGACAAATCCAACGTTGGATTCTATACAGGCTTTTAAAGCAACACCACATGCTGCCTTGTACCAAACCAGACAGAAAGGAAATGTGTTCCCTTTTCCTGTTTGTCATTATTTTTTGAGAATGTTTATTGTGCAGTGACTTGTGAAATAACAAGGGATTTAGAAGAACAAAAATCGCATCAGTACATGGGAATATGTGGTACTTCTGCAGAACAAGTCACATTAAATATCATCCTACCTATCCAGCAAAGCCTGGACAAGGGGTGAGAAAACACCAGTTTACTGAGACTTTGCTTTATATAAGTGTTTAATACATTTTTGGACTGATTCCATGAGAAGAGCCCACGTCAGAGCACATAGGAATCTGGTCCAAAGCTTCCAAAACTGAAGATGTTATGACCCTCAGAAAAACAGAAGATTGTTTTAGAAGTTTTGATCACCTCACTGAAGTGAAGAGGGATGGTGAGATTTTAAGTGCTTGCACATCTTGGGTAAGAGACTTCAGCTAATGGAATCCAGCTTGTAAATCATTTAGTGATCAAAATAGACCTGTCAGCAGTGACACAACATCACATATCTAAACTTAATTCAAGCCAGGATCCCACTATACATGTGAATATCTCACCATCTTTACAAATGCTGAAATTTAAACTTGTAAGCCACCACTTGAAATTGGTAAAGATATAAATGACTGTTTCTAAATCAGAAAAATACATTTTTTTTAGATAGAATTCACTCTTTCTCCACGTAGACATTGGTAAGTCACAAGAAACAGTCTAATACTATGGACTACCCTTAAGCTTATGAGCTGTTTCCTCAGTGACAGATGGGAAAAGCAAAGCTAAAGTAGTTCATTTGCATTTTTGTTAAGCAACAAAACCAGAACAAATAGTTTAATTACCTACTGCCTTAAATATTCTCTTCTATATGGCGAATGTATGTATACACTTTTAGATACATTTGTATAAAAGAATAGGAGTCTAAAACTTTCTTTTCCCTTAGTGCAAAGAAAAGCAGCCTTCCTAAAATGCTGCCTTATTTCAAATTTGGTTTCTTTTCCAGTCTAAACAATATTTGGAAAATGTTCAGTTGTACAAATTAACAGCATCAAGATTTTTTTTTTTTAACTGAAGGTCTAATTTTAATGCTAATATTTCACCTATAAAGAGTGAGGATAACAAGTTTGTATTCATACAAAGGTGTTAATTAATGGAAGACAAACCTTTGCCAATTATTGACACATTCCTCTGTAATCCTGTTATGTGGAACATTCTAATGAAGTCATAGTTTATTACTAATGATCTAGCTTTGTTTAAAAAAAAAAAAAGCTGCACGAGGGAGGGGGGTTGAAATAATTTATTTGCTGTGGTGTATTTTTTATCACAGCAGGTAAGAATGCTGCATTTTTACTGCCACATTGTATGCAGGATGAGGGGGTATGACCTCAGAAGCAGCAGCGGAGAACTGGCTCTTTCACACTTCATCACACACTGCTGTGAACCAGCACTTTGGTCATATTATCCGCTGCACCACAAAGCTGTCCGCTAATTATCTCTGAATACGAATTTTATTGAACCTTAATTTTCAGTAATGGGGCCTGATAGTTTGTGAAGAAAGACAAAAGAAGGGTCCCTTTGTTTTTCCCTCACAATAACCTTCTAGTGCCGGAGCTATGGCAGAACTCATTAAACTTGAACAATGAGTTGAAATATGATCGTGTTATTTTTGTCCCTGCCCCGAAACTAGGCTAGTCCTGTCTGCCAGCCCGTCCATCTGTCTAACGATATGGGAAGAGACATTGATTTTGTAGTGGACACTGTTACAATGCATTCCCAAACTCCTACCAAATCACAGGGAACATTTCTCTGAGCAGAAATTTGATTCTTTTGTACATGTTTGGCAAGATCTCACAGCACGTTTAGCAGTCATCTGAGTACTATGGAGTGGAGATCTGAAAACCCTAAGTAAACCAGGTTAAAGGAAAGCTGATTTGTGTTTGATGTGCACTGCAGGAATAAATTTACACCAGCTAGAAAGACCTGTTATTCATCCAAACTTTGAGTTAAAATAATCTAATACTGAAAAAAAGTGCAGTTAACTCATGAAAGGACTGTGGGTTTCTGCTCAGCTGAGGGCTGGTATGTGTTTTTGTACTATCTTCAACACCCAACCTTCTCAAGGCATCTTCCATTAAGCAATAGAGCTCTTAAAAGCTTATTGCCTTCTAATTTGTGATTTTCACTCTAATTTTTTAGCCTCCACTGACCACAGGGCTGAGATGTTGTACTGTAGTATATATAGTAAAATACCTCAGGATGTAAACAAATCCGGTCAAAATCACTGGTTTACTCAAAACCCTGTTATACTGAAACCAAGACAGTTATTTGTTTTCACGTGAAAAAACAAGTTGGGTGCCAGCTCCTTCCCAGATTGTCTTATTAACTCATTGCATTGGCTATTTGAATTCCTATCAACATTTCTGTCCCTCCTAAACTGTGCTTAGTTTCTACTAGGACCATCAAAGTGTTTTTGGAAGATCTCTTTCTCCAAAGATTTCAAGTATATTCTCTATCAAAAAAAATATTGGTTCAGTTGTGTTTAATACGGTTTTGTGAGTGAGACATTTGTATATAATTTACACAAAATAAGCCCTGGTTTTAATTTTCTCTTCACTTTTGTAGGAGAATATGCCACAGCCAAACAAAATATTACAAATTTTGCTATTCCTTTCCAGCCTGAATTTTATTTAGTTATTCCTCAACTAAAGCTGCCATTATAAAACCACCTTGTATGTACAAATCAATTAAAAAAGAAGGTTTTAAACAAAATAATACACGGTTAGCCCCCTCCCCCATCTCTGTGCCCTCACAGGGAATGGACACACACACACCCGCACACACAGGCACACAAACTCCTGTCTGGTTAGGATTGTGAGTCTGCTGAACAAATTATAGTTTTGGAGAGTGAGGAAACATGAGACTATTTCAGAGGCATTATAAATACATATATATTTGTATTTTTATATATTTATGCACAGATACATATATACACATGCATGCACACATATACAAACTTATAAGAAACCCCCAAAGCACAAACGCATTTCATTTTGACTTAACCTATTCCATGAATTTTATTTAACATACCATATCAAAACAAATAATCTATTCTGTGAACAGTATTTCTCTTTTTATTGTCCTGAGTATTTAAAGGCTGAAATGATGACTGGCTTTACATTAACTCCATTAATAAAACTGAACAATAACTTAACATAGTGTGACTGTAAAGATTTTGATTTTTCAGTATATGAAAAGATGCTCATGCTGCAAATGTGTACTAGCATTTGATTCTGAAATAAATAAAAATAAAATCTGAAAAGGAAATATATTTATTAACAGACAGTAATTGAATGCCCTTCAGTGATGCAACTTTCACAGGCTTTTTCCATCATAAAGTCTGATTCTTCTGCCGTCCTGTCCATCAGGAGTAATTACACTAAGGTCAGCAAAGACACAGCATTAAAACTGGCATAAGGAGAAAAACATCAGGAACACAAAACTTTAAAATGTAGCATTCAGCAATATTTTTGAGCTGCTTTTGGGAAATTTTGAATATTTTTAATGATCTTGCATTTTATTTCACCAATCTAGAAATCTTTGCTTGGTTTATTTGCTGGACATCAGTTTGATTTGCGGGGTTGTATTTCGTCTGTTAATTATATGCTTCTTTTAATTTTGACACAGTAAGTGAACCATACGGGAAAATGTCAGTCTGATATTTGAAAAAGAGTGAAGTAAGAAGTAAAAAATAGCCTTGACCCGTGAGAAACGTGCACCAAAGAAAGTCATCCAAACAACAAAAAGATTAATTGTGGCTCCTTTAAAAGATTTAAATCATATTTCCTTTTTCAATTAACTAAAGTAGTGAGCAGAGAGTTTCTGTGTGCCTATACGTCTGCTCTTAGGGATGAACGGGTGACCCTGTTTGCTTGCTGGTGTGACACCTGGTAGAAACGGTGGCCCCGAGAGCTGATACCGGCATAATCTGTTTCCTGTAACAGGCTCTGGTCTTCCAGTAGGTATCGCTGGATGGAACTGGGAGAGTGAGACAGCAGAGGAATGTACTGTATATTCAAATAGATATATAGCGGATACTTTATGTTCCTTTCCAACAACCACTACATCACTGTATTATAGTTCAAATTCCAAGTATTCAGGGATGTAAATATATTAAACAATGCATCTATTTGTGCAAAGCATTCTTTATGAGGGGCATCCATGTGCTTTTAATCAGTTTCATGCTGAGTGAAAGAAAATTGTAAAGTGTGCATTAAAAGAAGATTTAGTGAAAGTTATTTTTCCTCTATCTTCTGCATCCTAATTCAATGCTTCCCCTTGCTTTCAGTGATAATATAAGTAATCTTCTAGCAACATTCATGAGGAAAGTTTGATGTGGATTTACACTAGTGGAGCTACATTACAATGGGTAGATTTAAGGTATTATAAAATGAGTTTTTGGATTTGTTACAGAGGTATGAAACCCCTAAGACACAGACAGATAGGACTTCCAACATATGGCAACCACTCTTATTATAAAACAAAACAGTGTTAAGTCAAAGTACCTGATTACAATTCGCTAGTGCTATGTAGCTCTGATAGCAGGCTTATATTTAATACCACAGAAACAATATCATTTATTTTTCTGTCTTCCCTTATCCCTTCGTTATTGGGTTTGTAGGCTTTGAAACCTTAAGCAAAAGGAGAAAATATAAATTATAGAAAACATCAAAGTATAGAGAAATCAAATGACATTCCATACGATCCTTACAGAGATATCTAACACATTTCTTATGTGCAGTTTGGTCAAATTGCTATCACTGCAGAGATTTAGTGGTTATAATTAGTAATCTTTTGGGAGCTACGGTAGCACACTTGTAATGTCAAAAGTATTTAATTGAATGCAATAGTTAATTTGGCAATGTAAAAATTCATTTGATAATGATTTACTGGCTGAGATTTTAACCTGATATCAAAGGTACCATTAGGAAAAGAACAGCTATATAATTTTACTACATGCTGACTTTTCAGATAAGTCTGTTTATAGATTTTTCTTAAACTACCTTATTGGACATGTAGATTTTGGAGGTAGAGCATCTAACACCACACCTTCTTGCATCTACAGATACAATATTAAATATAATTTTTGATGAACATCCTATAATCTAAAACATGTAAATTCAGAAAATTGGGACTGTGATGGACATGTCAAAAGAAAAATCACTAAGGCAAGTAGCCTAATAAAAAAAATTCTGTTTGGGAAATAAATTGACTGACAAGCAGTTCCTAACAAATAAATGCACATTAGATTCAGATGCATACTGGAGTATCAAATAACTAGGTAATTTATCACCAGTCAAATTTAAAACCACGTTTGCTTGTCTAGGTCTATGGTTCCCATGCACTGCTATCTTATTAACATGACTTTAATTCTAGTACTGACACACAGAAGTGTTGTACTCTAATGAACTGTCTGCTCCTTGCAGAAATCTGGTGGTAATGTAGGATGTTAGTTACAATAATGATAATCTTCAGTATTTTTAGCCTGTCAGAACCTGCACAGCCAACAACAACCAGTCTTTTACTAAAACTCTACCTCATCAAACTAACTTAATTAGCAATTCAACTCCTTATTTTTGTTTTGGATTCCCCTCTGGCTACTAATTAAAGCTTAATCGAAACTGCTGAACTGAGGTTGTAAAGAATTCATTAATATTAAAATTAGCCCCAACAATTTTTTTGGGCTGGTGCAATTTGTATTTGTTACTGTCAGGGTTTGAAATCCGGTGGAATTGTTAAGAAAGCTGAACCAGAAATTGCTGTATATTCATATTATAAGCAGAACAAATATGATGAATACCAATAGTTGAACAAGTAATTCATGTTTTGACCACGCACAGTTCACATTGCTTGTGTCACTGTTTAATACCAACAGACAAAATATATTTTCAGATCATTTTTCCAAAGTCATCCACATTTCTTTATCCTCCTAAGTGCTTTCATATTTTGGATAAAAGGGAATAAAAGGCTCTGAAAAAAAATGCAAAGATTGATTTTATGTATTATCTTGACAAGATTAATATGTTTGAAAAATGAACAGATTTACCACTTCACTTTGATTTTTCCACTTTTCTTAACATCAAAGATTACTCCAGCTGCAATAATGGTCATTCTGAAAACTAGGATCAACCAAACTATGAGCTTCTGTAAAGGACATATTTTTGCTGGTAACATATCTCTTATCTCTCTCTCTTTTTTTTTTTTTTTTTTTTAATGGTAGACTAATACATTATTTTCTAAATTAAAATAAGCATCTCAGTGTTCTATAAATTATTTAAATATATTATTTTCTGAACTCAGTTTATTTTTTGTAATGTGCTTGAATGTATTTTAATTAATTTGCTTAGCTCACAATAAGAAATCAACTTACATTTGAGTATTCCTAAATACTCTCAATAATATGAGTGAAACATACTTGTGTTTGTTTTTTCCAAATTTCATGAAAAATGTAAATACGAAAGGCAGTCATTTATAGCAGATAAAAATGATTTTCATAATTCAAGTTCACTTTTAATTTCAACTTTTATGCTTTAATACTTTTATAGGAACATGTATATTTATTTTACCCTACAGAAAATTTTTTCAAGAATGTTTATAGGAAACAAACTTGTTAAGACTAAAATATACAGCAACTAATACTGTTTAACATATTTTATTAAATATAAATATTAAGATTATTTATATAATGCAAAACTTTACAAAAATATACATGAAAAATTACATATGCATCTAGGTTTCATTTAAATAACATTTATGACAAAACAATCATGCACATATTTAAAAATCAACATATGTCCATTTTTTACTCAGTGACTAAATCAACAATGGCATACAAGGCACACAATTTAAAATCTTGGTGACAATTTCCGTGAAGTTATTCAAATACAATTTGACTTCTGACAAGAGGATGTAATTTATGAAACAGAACATGCCTATCAGTGGAACCTAAATTTGCATAATGAGGATACTTTCATTTCTGCAAGCACAGTTTTTGACATCCCAACTTGGAGCGCTGGAAGAATCTGGTGAAAAATGTCAATATACATAAGTAGAAAAATGATGAATAAAATACCCGTAACATTTATCTGATTTGAGTAAACAAAATAAATTTTGCTTGCAAAAAAGAATGATTTTCAAAACTCTAATAATGTGTTTCCTAAACATATAAAAGTCTAGTGCTGGCTTTAGCTCCAATCAGCCTTGTAAACTAAAGGAGGTGTTCTGAGTTTATCATTAGATGATAAAAACACTGTTGTGACATTAATGTTATGAATTTTTAATCAGTGTTTTGATTTAATTCTCTGTTGCGTTTCCTATAAATATACTGCGGTAGTAACAGTACAGTGAAAAGAACAAAAAAAACCTTTTACCTTTTCCTTTAGTAGTTAAGCTTCAAATTGGTTGTTAACTTGGCCAGCTGAATGAGAGCATGCATCATTCTTGAACTAGAGACAAAATAGTTGTTTGCCCTCCCCAATTCTTTTTTTGAGTTGTCATTTCAGGTAAACGTATGTTCAGAGTTTAAATTCAACAAATGCTGGAATAAATTTGCTTGGATTCCACAACTCTTACCCATCCCACCAAAAGGGATAGTATCAGAAGACAATCAAAACCAAGTTACCTTTATGTTTCAAAGCCAGTACTTGAGCAACATATCTATTTCAGGCTTGCTAAAGAAAACCTGGAAGCCGTAGAATAACATATTTAATTAAAAACAACAACAACAACAAAACGAAACAAACCAAACCAAAATCACAATGCCTTGCCTGCCCTGCTCTCCCCCATCCCCACCCCCATCCCCCCCCCAAAAAAAATAAAAAAGAACACTAAAAAAATATATATACTGGAAATAACAGATTTTTTTTATACAAGTTACTAGCAGCACCTTCTAGAATTAGAAGTGAAGAAAATCTAGTTTATTTTTCATTAGTCTTGCTGCTTGTTCATATTTTCCCAATTCCATAAACTTTGAAGTTATGTTTGTTTTACTTTTGGTTATGGAAAGCTTCACTTTATGGTCTCCCAGATATCACTGTTGAACTGTAAATATTCCAAGGGGAATTACTTCAAAACCAGCTGTTTCTGTTACAATAGCATATCACATGTATATAAAATATATGCAGTCAAAGATTCTGAGGCAGAGAAACATTTTTGCTGGCCTTCCTTGCTGTAAAATCTAACAACACAACACAAGAACAGAAGAATAGGAAAAAAATTAAAATGCAAAGCAAAGCAAGGAGACAAATCTCAGTGCAGAGTGTCCCTTTAATTCCAAATCAGACTTGTTTATATTCAAATTAAAGAACTAGATCATGGCTTTGAAAACAAATGTTCATCATATGCTTTATTCAGGCTGGTACTTGTCACACATATACAGCATCTATTAAAGTGAAAGAAGAGCATGACATCCGTGTTTATTTAAGACACCAGACTAACAAATAAATACATTTATTGGGTGATCGATAAATATGGCTGGAAAAGCATCAATTTTACAATTAAACCTGCTCTAAATAGTATTTCTTCTTGCAATAACTATTGAAAATATTCTCTAGTTAGTTTCAAGTAAAACTTGGAGGTGATTTGGTTTGTCAGCCACAAAAAGCTTGGTGTACAGATAATACAAATAAAGATGATTCCATTTCTGTCAAATACTGTGAAACAAAAATAACAAATAAATTCTTGGAACAAGATCACTGGCAGCATATTCAAGCAAACAGTAATTGCTTCTTAGCTGTTCTCATCATTATCATTTTGAGATAAGTAGGTATTTTATAAACATTTTCAGCTAGGAAACTTCACCACTTCTCCTTAAAAATTCCCTTTTATTATCAGTGTAGATTCGTAGGAAAGAAATGAAAAGCTCGCTGTTCAAACAGCTGAAAGGGAAAAAAAATGGGTTGTTTTAACACTTCTTTTGCATCTTTAATTTCTTTCAATGCTCTGTACATCGTGAATATGTCAAATAAACAGACATCTTATTTCCAATTGCTACCATTTCAGGTACAATAGGAGCATAGACAGCGGCTCAATGGATGGGAGCATTTGTGAGGTTGGGATGGGAGCTCGCTGCAATCTGCTGCGATGTCTGTGCATCCACCGTAACTGCGATTGGCTCAAGCCAAGCTGTGAAGTCCTCTCCTTCCCTGGGTCAGTGTATGTTTATCCTGCAAACTCGTTCTACATATAAATACACCTTGTTCTGTATTGTACATGTTTAGAAATTACTTCTGACATGAAATACTATGTTTTTTTGTAATGAATAAATTACTCAGATATGAAGTCTCTTGACTTTGAATTTTCCTAATAGGCAGTGATCACAAATGGGGCTCTGTAACAGCAGGTCACTTCCAAAAAATAATATTGCACCGCCCTCCCCTTGCCCACTTTTTAACAAGGACCACCCCCTCATCTTACCCCATGCTCAGAAGTGGAATCAGACATAATTTCATATTGCTTTTGGTTTAATTTCTGCAACAGAAAAAAAAAAAAAATCCCAATGTGCTGGCATATGTCTCAGATATATTCACGTTTGGGAAGGCTGGGAAAGACCTACAGATTTTTCACCGAAAAAGAGACTCACAAACATTTTAAAATACACTCTTTTTACATGTCAGCTGGTAAATTCAGCAGAATAGGAGGGGACAACCATATTCCAGTACATAAACCTTCAAAACTGAGAGAGAACTCAGACATTGTACTGGGACAGGAGGGAAAACTCTGCCCTCTCTAATCCCTTACTGACTCTGCCTGTTCTCTCAGAAAACCCACAAATACCAAACTTAGACAAAATCTGGTGGCTTACTAAAACTGGACAGCTGAGGAGGAGAATGTAGTTCAGAAATATTTAGATACTGCAGTTCCAGAAGAGTGGGAGTAGAACTCTTTGAGCAATAGTTAACAGAAACATGAAGGCAAATCTGATGTGTGTTGCCGAAGGGTGGGAGTGAATGAGTGACAGCAAAAATAACTACGTTTGGATTAGTTTACCCATATAATTATTATTTTTTAAAATATAGCTAAACACTAAGATTTTAAGTCGCCTATTTTTTATTTTTCTGCTTTTTGTTATTATTGTTCCTGTTGTTTAAACATTCATTTGAAATATGAAAGCAAAGTTTCTTTTTCCATTTGTGGCATTTGTTATGTTCACATGCCTCTTATTAAATGCTCATAATGCCATCTTTTTCTAATACTAATAAATAATTCTGCTTCAAGCATTCATTGTCCTACAGCTGAAGGGCTAGCAATGGCTAAGTCTGTGGTGTTCTGAGCGAACTACATTACATTTTTAAATTAATTCCTGGTCTGAATAGTTTTACAGTTTTCTGTACTTGTACCTTGAAATAAATAGCAAACCCCTCCCCTCCACACTCTAGCTGAAGCATTTATGTGCCACTGCTATTTATTAAGAAAATCAATGTTAAGTGTTGTATTTGACACTCCAGAGGATTTTCAAAAATACAGGGATGGAGTCATCTATAAAGCTGTCCTTGTTGGTGGTAGCAATTTTGTTCTCTGCAAACACGTTATGATATTATTTAAAAAACAAAAAAGATAGTCCTCTTGACTTAAATCCTAGATTACCAGACCACGTTTGTCTGCCTCCAAGAGCAGCACTGGTGATGGGAAAGCAAGCAATGCACAACCAGGAGGAAGAGATTAGCGAATCACCGCGATCTGCCTTTCACATTCCCTACCCAGCCTCATCTTCCACAAGTTGTGAGTCGCGTGATGCCCCTGGCGAGTGCCCGGCTGGGGGGCAATGGAAGCCCTCCCCTGGTCACTTGGACACCATGGCTGTGGGTGCCTTGCTGTGCTTTTATACCGATCACCTACACCCCTTCTCTCACGTGTCAGGGATTTTGGAGCACTACCTGCACTCACACAGGTTTCGTTTTTTAAAGTGGAAGCCAAGCACACACATTTTGGAGGTAAATTATGCAGAAAAATACTTTATATTTCTGCTGAGGCAAATGATTTTTAAGTAGGTCTCATAATTACTTCGAGTAGAGAATGTGCTTTTTCTCTTTGGTCTGTTCACTTGCAGTTCACATGAGGAAGGATTATATTACTGTCATTACACAAACACTTAAATGGGTCCATTGATTTGTTTAGAAATGAGATATCAATGACAGTTAATTATTCAATAACTGATCATTAATTTGGGGCAAATGATCAGAGACCTTTAGGTCCTTCTAATTTTGCTTGGCTCAAAGGAGTAAATGAAATCTGTTTGTTAAAAGCATACAGCAGACTACTAAACATTCATTTTCATTTTGTTACAGTAAAGTAGTGTTTGAAACAAATTCGTGAAATGTTTTAATACTATTCAGGCAAACCTATCAATAGAAGAAAAGTTAAACACACAGTCAAAGGGATTATTATCCATCTGTCTATGTCTTTCATCTAACGTGACACCTTGTAATGTGATTTTTTTAAGGAAAACAATTTTTTAGTTACTTAAACAGCCTACTTTTAATTAATCCTTCCCTCTTTTCTTTGCATTTTAAACTATCCTAAGGAGATCAAGGACTGTTCATACCTATTGGGCTATAGCAGTACCAGATGATGTTCAAAAAGCATTGCTTATATAATGAGGGTATCATCAGTCCTTACATTTTTAATTAAAGTTCATTCAAAGTGTGCTTTCCAATACCTGTGTCATTACCCTATCGCCACATCTCAGAGATTTGCTAAAGATTAATAGCAACACAACATTTTCTCTCACTCCATCTGCATGGGACTAAGCTCTAAAATTTCCAAAGAATAAATTAATGTAGAATTAGGGTTACAAAATAGAGCGAATGTCAAGCCGAAATTCTTTTCACTAACTCAGTGCTCACTTCTGCCAGGGTCTGCAGCACATACTTGATTCTGCAACATCAATGTGCTGAGATCATTCCAATATCATAATAGAGCACATTTTGAATGAGCAGTTGAAAACTTGCAGCCTTAGCCCTGGATTTATTTGCTTTTCTTGGCTAGGCAGACAAAAGCTAGCCTGGGTGATCTGGTTTCCATTCACTTCAGTGGAGTTAATGCCACATTTGGAGAGTGCAAGGAGAAATCCTGGGGATGGCAAAGTGCTGGGGAAACCTGCACAGTGTCACTTCTGCATGGGCCGCACCCTTGTTTCGACTTTATTTTAGTAATTAAGGTCCCTGTGAAACATAACATATAAGTCATTTTTCAAGAAATAGTGCAGCAGGTTATAAACTTGTCTATCATGTGCAATATGCATTTTGAGAAATGTACAAGACTTTATTAAAGTAACAGAAGGGCTGCGATAATTCCCGTGTGTAAAACTAGAGCAGGAGCAAACCTTGGGAGAGACACCTGTGTCTATCCTTTATGGTGCAAAATAGACTGCAAAATACAGTCTCATTAGAGTGGAGCTACTGTTCTGTCGAAAATAAAAAAAAACACCTTAGTTCAAAATTGCAGCTGGGTCACTTCAGTGTGAGAGTTACTGATGTGATCACCAGAGGTCAGTGTCACCACGGGCTGCGGCGCAGAGGGAGAAGAGAGCGAGCGAGAGAGAGCGAGAGAGAGAGAGAGAGAGAGAAAGAGAGGGAGAGAGGAGATGCTGTTTACAAAAGATGAAACCGAGCTTGCCTGATCCCTCCAGAGTTTGCCTGTGCTCCAACACCAAGTATAACAAATTCACAAGGCTCCCTATCCTTTGTGAGATGGAGTGTGGATGGCTGGGGGGAGCGCTGAGGAAAGAAAAGGACAAGGAAAAAAAGAATCGGAGAGCTGGAAGGAAATGGGAGCAGGAAAAAAAGCACAACTTGGCTGGCTGGTTTGTAACTATAGAAGATATTGCCTTCAGATTCTCAAGCAGACAAGTCTCACCTGTGTCAAGACCTGTACCTAGCAATATAAATTATTGCCAGCTCCAAATATTGAGAAATTACGAGGCTGTCTTATAATGCTTAAATAATTACAAAAGACAGTTTTCTTTTCCTTTGTCCAGGGGGTTGAGGGGTTTTTTTTGCCATATTCTTAAGCTTTGCTCCACTGACATAACACCTGAGAACGTGTGTGTGCATGAATGTGTATGTGTGTATTTTTAATGACAAATTAATTCCTCAAGTTGTGTGGTTTGCCTCCAGAAGTTGCAATTTAAGAAAAATACAAGATACAGAATAAAACTCTGGGAACTGGAAAGACCACTTCCCCAGTTGCTCACTTTCCTTTGACAAATGTTTTTAAAGCCATGGCCTTTGTGCACAGGTCAGAGGTGATGGAAAAGTGTGTGGGCTGTTGTTGTTTTCTCACCTTGGTGTGTCATCAGCCTCTCAACTCACTGAGTGTATCAACAGTGCGTTCCTGCATCTGGTTGTCAGGCTCCAAGCAGGAAAGAGCAAAAGCTATGGCAGGGATCAATTGTTCTAGAGAAGAAAGGAAAACAGAAAGGCTCCCACCTAAGGCGTGTGGGCAGATTTAACAACAAATGCTTTTCACCACTTTGTTCATACTGGCATTTTTGGAAGTTAATCTCACTATCAGCTCCGGGAAGTGGCAATGGTAATACAAATACTGGTACAGAGTAATCCTGGGGTTAGATGTCCTGTGTTCTGGATGTCTTCTGCACATGTTGCTGCTGGGCATTATTACAGAAAACATTTTATGATGACAAAAACCCTCAGAAAAGAAAATATTCCTTTTGTAGGATTTATTGTTTGACAATGGCAGAATATTTTGTTAGGAAAGGAGCTGTGGATTGCAACCAATG
The DNA here is from genome assembly GCF_037038585.1 of Patagioenas fasciata. Taxonomy (NCBI): domain Eukaryota; kingdom Metazoa; phylum Chordata; class Aves; order Columbiformes; family Columbidae; genus Patagioenas; species Patagioenas fasciata. Next base: position 67,877,804 of record NC_092520.1, on the reverse strand, counting down.
ACTCTTTTTCTGCTGGAGTGTGGGGTTTCTCTTTGGCCTTTTCAGCTCACTGATGCTCTTCCATTTGCATCTCTGGGGTCCAAACATGAATCCAACCGTGCAGCTCAGAAGCAGTGGTGCAACTGTTGTGAAAGAAGTTAGCTTGTATCCAAGGTTCCTCTGTTACAATGCTATGTCTTAACCAGAATACCTTATTTTTCTGAATGTATTAACGGCCAGATTTGGAAAAGAGCCAACTGTAAAATATCAGGTCTGGAGAATAATTTATTGGGTAAGCCGAGACATTTTTCACAATTGAAGACCATAGATGGCCTCTCCTATGGAAGGCATATATCTGATATCGGGCAGAACTTAAATATTTACCCAACCATATCAGCTGCTTGCAATTCACTCCAGGGTAGAGTCCTTTTCAATATTGCTCCAGAAAAAGGATACTGCTTATCAAAAGGAATTATCTAGATAATGTCATGACAGATACATGACAAACTTGCTTTCTCTGCACAAGTCTTAGGGCTAAGCAAACAGAAATTGAGCCTTTTTCCCAAGGCAAAAATGCAAGTTGATTTTTGCATAACCCAACAAAAGAAAAGTAGGACAATTCTCCACATTGAGCTTGAATGTAGCACAAGGTAAAAATCCTAAAGCAAGTAGTCTTTAATGAACACTCCGTATTACTGAAGTCTATAAGTATGGGACAGGTTAGTATATTTGTTCTGATAGACATCCCTGTGATGGGAAGTAGGGATTTCAAGAACACTTACTTGATCTCAGTGTAATGCTTTCACCAGCTGTGTGATCTCTCTCGGCAACTTGTATCATCAGCCATAAGGATGCTATCACAGGTTGCACTGCAAAGAGCTGAACAAGTACACACTTCTATTTACAGCCATACTCTCTGAGATCCATCATCAGGCTAAACAATTCATGGTAGCAAATCCTAACAGGTTCACTATTCTGCAGTGAATCAATGGCATAGGGTTTAACTAACATCCAAAAAAACCTCAAAACAAAAGCTATAAATCTAAGGCAAGAATTGGGTAAATTTGCATATTTTCAACAGCTTATTTTTCACTAAACTATTCAAAAATATTTTGCCACACATTTTATTGTAGTAATAATTTCCTTTTCTTCCTGTCCCCAAATATCCCTCACTTCTCCAAAATGCAGACACATCTCAGGTCAAGGCATTCCTTGAGTCTAGAAAAAATTAAGACTGAGCCGGGAAGATGCATTTCCCTGAAGATTTTAACATAGGAAAAGTACTTTGATACCTAAAATAAATGTCTCTCCTATAATTCTCAGTGCTTTGTATAGTTTAGTCTGGTCTTAAAGCATTAACTCAGAAACACTCTCCAGTCATATTTAATGGTGGTTAGGGAACAACACACTAATTGTAAACTAATAATAACAACAATAACAATAATAGCCCATGTCAGTATGGTAGCTGATAGGGATGAGTACATTTAATAAGTATGATGAAAAGCATGAAATTTAATTAATGCTCTTTGGCAAACTTCCGAGTTGTGTCAAGACATGGCAGCATCCCACTTCTGGGTTAACCCTGCGAGGGCTGCTGAGCCTGCAGCAGTAGGCACCTGAAAAACTTGCCATGCCAGGTAAGCATGGCCAGGTAAGTTGTTGACCACCCACCCCTTTCTGCACTATCTGCACCTCATAAGGGGAGCAGAAGCATCAAGATACTACCAGTAGCAGATGCAATGAATATTCTCCAGAGGATGAGTATGTATAAAAAAAGAGAGAGTGGTACAAAAATCCACACCTGTGGGTTGCTAGCATGGTGTAACAACACATTGCGTGCTGTAATGAGCTCTGAATGCCACAACACGCTTTCAGCTCAGAGAGAAAAAGGCATGGGTGAAGGCAGTAGCTATGCAAGAAAATCCCTTGTTATGTCTGCCAATGTTTAGGGGTACCTGAACTTGTATGGAATGTATGAACAGTGGAAGAAGACAGGCAGGATATTCATACTTCTTAGCTGCAGTGTCTACACACACATTTAGAACTGTGAACTTCCCTCATTTTCCATATTTCAGGGAAGAAACAGAGCTTAGATGTCCTAAATCATTCTCTGCAGGGATCTACTTCTCTCTCTGGATAAAAAAAAAAAAAGGATAGGAATGCTCCTAATGCATATACTTTATTACCCTATCGTTCTCAAATTAGACATCTAAGTGAAGTGTCTCAAGATGCTTATCAGCCAATCTTGGATATCCCTTTTTGCTGGGTGCTCAGACTGATGCCAGCAAGAGTGGCCTGCTTATGTTGTAGAAGAAGAGACAGACCTGAGGAAGAGGTTACTTGAAACAATTCAGTGGTCTTCTTGGGCTTCTAGATGATGTGGTTGAGCACATCTGGAGGACTTTAAAGTGCCAGCTGGTTTACTCACTGTAACAAAGAAGAGAAAACTGCCTGGGAATTTTTCAGAAGGAAACTGTTTGTCAAGACTTCAATAACATGTCCAGGGGTTAAACAATGAGGCTGGGTTTCAGTTCCTGCCATGCTGTCAGTGATATGCATCCACAGAGTGCCAAAGAAGGATGAAGCAAAAGCCTGGAGATTTTTGTGTTCCTGAAACCTGCTTAGTTTCACACAGCTGTGCTAACTCCTCCTCTGAGACCCTGTTATTTCCACCCCATCTAAACTGCAGAGCTGTGCAGTGCATCCTGAATGTTTGTTGCCTCACATCTTAGCCTTCCTCTCCTGGGACAGAAGCTGTGGTCCCAGGCCTTACCCCCACAAGTACACAGATGTTCACAGGAAGGACAGTGAAGGAGAAGGTAGGGCAACAACACAACAGGGAAGCAGAGAGCTGAGATGCTTTCTGCTGGGTCCTGTTGAAAGCTGGGAACTCTCTGGAGAAATTGAAAGTCAGCCCTAATGATTTGCAAGTAATCTTTAAAGGTGTAAACCCAAGCTTTCCCAAAGGGGAAACAAACAAACAAAAACGTTTTCCTGGTTTCTGCAAGGCTGGAACTTCTCTAGCTACATGTTTTGCTATAACTGCTGGACGACTAACTGTGACTATATCTCCATGTCCCTTCAGTCTGCTCTGAAACTCCATGTTTATTTATGCTGCCTGGTATGCATACTAAAAATCTCCAGGTATCCCAGTCCGTACATCTGATGCATTATTTCAGGGCATGCAGGTGAGAGCACTCCAGACTGGAGCTGTAGTGGTCACTGTAGTGCTGCACGGGGAGAAGAGTTTTGATCTGGAGTCCTACATTTGTTCACACAAAGCCCCATCACTTCAGCTCTCACAGGCAAGCAACTAAACCTCTTGCAGGTCAGACTCTCCTTCTGGTTTTTTTTTTTCCAAATCCTGTCCTCAAGAACCTGAGACTGTCACAGGTAGTTAGAGAAAGTACTTGCAAATAGCACAATTTCATACAATTTGAAGTGATGTTCTGTTACCAATTTCAGTTTTTAAATTGTGAAGAGCTTTTTTTTCAGTTCAGAACAAGAAGCTGCAATATATGTGGTGTACACTCATGTGTATGCAGGTTCCTTTAGTTTTAAAAGACCGCCAGGGAGACTTACAGTTAATTTTCTACAGAGGTGGAAGTGGAAAGGGATGTGGATTGTTAATACCAGAATATCTGGATAGGCTTAACACGTGATAAATTGTGACGTTTGGACACAGATTTGTGGTGCTTGAGGAGGTTGCTGAAAGTCTGTGTATGCTGGCCTGGCCTGACTCTCATTCTTAGCCTGCTTCTTTTTACAAGATGAACACAGGACAACAATTGAGAGATGTATCAGCTTCAAATTTAGAACAATAAACTAGAAATAAGAGTGGATTTAGAGCTGTTCTACTAATTATTTTGAAATTCAGCTCTTGGAGTTAAATTACAGAGGTGTAGATTCATAGATCATGAGACCAAAGAGGAAAACTGAGTTCATCCATTTTTTTGCCTCCCATTTAACAAAGACCAAAAGCCTGGTAAGCACCTTGTTTTAGGTCCAAATATCAGCTTCTCTTGGAGCTGCATTATTTATTAAAAATATCTAGACTTGTTTTAATATTTGTTTCTGGTATGGAATCTATAAAATGCATTAATACATTTTTTGGGACTTAATTTCTGTCAGTAATAGAAAGCAAACCTAGTTTCCACTCTGACTTTGTCCTAACTGACCTTCCAGCCACAGGAGTGTGTCGCAGTCTGTCTGCCAGAGTGAAGGGACTGTGTCTTTCTCCTCCATGTTCCTTCTCCTAGACCTGATCAAGTCATCTGTTACTTCAATTTCTGACTACAGTGGGGTTGTTACAGTTATTATGGCTAGAGGGTATAAACAAAGCAGACTTTGTAAGGACCAGCAGTATTTTTTATAAGACAGATTGATACTCTTATGGAAAAAAAAAAAAAAGCTATTTAGGGCTTGTGTACCTAAGAACTCCTCTGTTTTTTCCAACCATATGAGTTAGACATGAAAAATCATACTCCTTGAAAACATTGCTTGACTTAGGAACTATACAGACATAATTTGTTGGGGTTGGTTATTGCAAGGGCAAATTATAAAACACTGCTGCTGTGCCAATGTCTTTTCTCTGGGCTGGGAAGATCAGAACTGACAACAGAGGTTCTGTCTTCTACAGTGTCAATCTACAGCTATGGGCTGGTAAGTTTTATGGTCCCTCTTTTCCTTTTCTGTCCCCCCTGCCATCTTGCTATGGCTATGATACAGCACTGTGTTGCTTGCTTATACCGAAGTTATCAGGAGATTGACCCAGCTGTCATTGCATCAGCAGTCTACCCTCTTTTTTTTATTTGTCACTGCTCTAGTTTCCTGACCATGCTCAAATTTTGGAAGTGATCACTTTGTCTTTGAATCATGCAGATGCAGTTCTGGACGATTATCTAGACCACATCCTTCCTAGGAATTAGAAGCAAGTGAACTTACACGGCCTCAACATACTACTTAATAAATTCTTAAAAATCTTCACTGAGAAACTGTAGGTTTCCTAGGTATCCCCTTTGTACAGCTGACTGTACTATATTTCAGAAAGTTCTTCCAAACGCCCGTTCTAAATCTGTTCTGCTTCACCAATACAAATATTTCACAGCATGGCATTAAAAGTTGATCCCTGAGGACCTGACTAGGGAAACATAATTTCTGTGAGGATTCCCTGTTTGGAATTACAAGAAAATTTTTTACCTTATAAGCCATTCAACATACGCCATATTGAGTTTATGATGGTTTTACTTTCTTCATCAAAATTTTGTGAGGTACAAAGACAAATACCTTACAGTACTGAGGTGAACATTATTACCTTTATCAACCAAACACATGTAATATTTGAAAGCTAATGAGTTATCCAAGATAGTTCCTCCGCTTCCAAGGCCTTCCCCTAGTACCTTTGAAATACTTGGGTTTTTTTAGAAAAATAGGAGATAATGGATTTTGTTTTGGGAAAGTCGGAAAAGTGAAGCTGTTATTTCCTGCTTTCTCCTTATTTCTTTCCATAGCCTACAAGCAAACAAGCTGGCTAAGTGGTACACACACATAATTAAAGTGAAGCCATTTTGAAAATAATTCCAACTTACACTGAAAAAGTGACATATTAGCTCGCAAATGATGTGTTTCAAAATTAGAGGTGTGCATAGGTTAAGTTTAAGTTGATTGTTAAAACATAAAAAATGTCAATTAAAAAAACCAACAACCCTACTAACTACTGTCATTTTCAGAACAAGTGAATGAGAACATCAAGTAATGAATTGAAATTAAGTTGTTTCTCGGTAATCACAATCTATCTAATTTCTTATCTCTTAAACATCTGTTACTTACACATCAAAGGAAGAGTGGTTAGATTAAAAGAGTCTGGACAGTGTAGCTAGCTACTGGAGAGCCTTCCTTACCAAGCAGAAATTTTCCTGTTACACCCAAAGCAAAATGGAATTTTGAGCTAATTTTCCTTAGATATATTTTAGCCATAAATGTAGTATTTCCTCAGAGCCCATGCTAAATCAAATGCTTTTGGACGAGTGATAGCAAAAAATGAAAGTGATTATTTATTATAGTTATTTTCATTATATTCATTATAAATCCGGTTTCACTATATTCTTCTCCTCTGTTTCTTTAACTGAAATCTGACTGAAGTGAAGCTAAGGTTCAGTGCAATGCTTTGAATGTAAGGTTTAGCTAGGAAGAGGTAATGAACGCCTGTATCAGAAGTGGTGGTTACCATAACATGATATGTGCATTAAATATTTACTGTATTGCAGTATTATTTTCCTCTCAAAGTTTAAGAAACTACTTAGTGTCCCAGGCTTGATGATGTGATAATCCTTGGTAAATATTGATTTTTAAACGGTGACCACTGTACAAATTTATACTTGTTAATGGGAAGGGCACAAAGTAAACAGTACTAATTGAGCAAAATCAAGGCACTTCTTCAACTCGTATGTTTGATTTGGTGTATTGTGACAGACACAATGCAGTTCCAAAGTTTTTCCCACCAAAACAATGCTCATCATACCTCTCGGCAACATGGTGATTCTAAGGTAAAGAACAAAAAGGTTTGCAGTCTTTCCTTGTGTAATGTACACCTTTGTAGGAACCCAAATGCAATATTAACTGCACTCAAACCAGTCATCATTGTATCTTCTCTTACTGCATGCTATCCTTCCTTCACATTTTCTGCCAGATTTTTTAGCCTTTTGATGTTTGTGCTTTCAAACTTTTAGGCAAAGCAGAGACCTTGCCAATAGGTCTGCTGGCAAAGCTTTTCCTCAGACCATGATTCTAAGCGTCTGTCCTGCCTTTCCTCACTTCAAAGACTCATTCAGAAAAAGGATCGAAGAGTCACTCTGACATCACAGGGCTACATTTTTGGACTGCAGGAAGTGGGGTGTTAAGACCCACAGAGCACAAATCTCGGCCATGCAGCTTGAAGGAGCTTCATGGACACTGCACAATGGCTTTGAAGCAAGGCTGGGGAGACTGCCCATGTGCTCGCTACCCTGCCAACCTGCACTTGCACTCAGTTATACTGTATTTTATGCAGAGTGAAAAAGAATTCACTGTGCAAGTGATGTAGTTACTTATTGGGTGTAAATGCTTTGTCCATGTTCCAAGAATATTTAACGTGTTGCAGGCTGTGCACTGCAAGATTCTTCATTTTAAATGCATAGAATTGAAGAGATTGTGAGATTATTTAGAGAAACTGCTTACATATTCCTAGCCCTTAAATTTCACCCATTTACCCTCAGACTGAGCACCCCAATTAAAGCTGGACCATATCTTCTGAAAAGATATTCTGACTTGAGATGAGTTGAATTTTCAAAAAAAAAATGGAAAATCCCCAACTTCCTTGAACAGAACTCTATCAGATTGCACACTGCTCCCCTGGCATTTCAAGCATGGTGAGAGTCAACATATAAAAATTGTCTTCTTCCAGAATGCACAGAAGCTGCAAATCAGTCACAGACAAATTTGGTTTACTGTGAATAAACAAGAATTAAAAAATTTATTGTGCATGTATAGGGCAAATCTTTATCAAGAGCTTTATCCCTAGAAAGGAACTTATTTAATAAATTATCATAACTAGACAATGCAGGAGGTCCTCAAATCAGATTTACCTGCTCTATTAGCGTCCACCAGACAGAATTGCTGAAGGAGTACTGTGAACAAGGCAATAAAGACCCTCCCAAGCTTTCCTTTGTTTAGTCCATTGCAGTTTATATGTGTGGAAGGAATGAGTATAACCTAAGCCCACTGAGCTCATTATTCAGGTACCTTCAGGACAAGTATATTTAAATATTAAACTTTCCAAGAAGAGCTTGTCTCAATAAACTCCTGTTTTAACTCAACCCTTCACCTTAATCTGCAGGGCAGCCTCTTCTAAAAGATTTCATGATGTTTGAAATTAATTTTGTGTTCCGTGTAACTGTCTACTACAGCTTGGCTTGATAGTTAAAGATCCCTCAGCACATTTCATTCATGATTTGACCTATATTTTTAAGATGGCCTCCATAGATAAAAGCTAGTAATGGTAGCTGTTGTGTACCAGTCAACCATCTGGGCTCTTTTGTTCGAGCCGGGTCTCTGCTAGACCTCTAACTTTTAATGGAGCTACTAGCTTATGTCTGTAAGGAAAGCAGTTGTAGCAAATGATCAATTAGCAACGGAGAATATTACTGGGGGTTCCTGATGTTGTTGCTGCTATAAATTACAGCCTATTGTTAAATTTTTGTAACTATGGAGCAATTGTGTATTTGCATAAAAATAGGGGTCACTGCTATGAGAACACCAACAGGTGCTTCCAACAATCTTATTGTGTTCTTAGACAATAATGATGTGTTATCAAAACCTTTAGCATTGTCCTGAGGGTGATTTTACATTAAAATGTTGAAACTGGAGAAAAAGAAAAAAATAGATACTTTGGCTTTTTCTAAACGGAAAAACTGAGCAACTTTTGCCTAAGCAAAGGTATTAGGTCTCCCAGTCTGCAAGGCCGGCTGGTTAACAGAAAAGAGCTTTCTCTAGCTGGACAGTGGTTCAGCCCTTCTGCACCATGTCTGGGGACAGGCGTCCCATGAGTCATACGTGTTGCAGAACCATGTGAGAAGTCTCCCAGAAGCCTGGCTGACGCAGTCTGTGGAGGTTGTGACTGCTGGAAACCATGCGCTTCAGACTGCGTTAAACTCACAGAAAATCCTTGGCAGAAAACCCTGTGAAGCTGAAGGCTTTTGAAAGCCCTACTAGTGGATTATTGAAGACACTTAAGTCTTCCCAGCTCAGGTCTGGCTTTCCAAAGGTTTTGGGACTGATCCATCTGGGGACCATCAGCTGGCAGATCTGGAGGGAACCACCCTTGTCATCTACATGGTTTTGTGAGTCTTTGGAGTAGCTGAGGAAGACAACTCAGCCAGTGAACATTACACGCAACAAAAGTTTAAAAATCCTGTGAGAAGTCATATAAAATTGACTGCAACAGATGCTGTCTAGAGCGTTACAAATTCTGGGCTATGACAGACAAATACAAAACAGTGAAATCATAAAACCATTGCAGGTTTATGTATTAATTGCAAAGAAAAACGCTAGTTTCAAAAGAGAAGAGAATATGTCTGTGAGTGAAAGATACATCAGCTCCTTACTAAATGATGGACTGAAACCTGAGCAATACCTTTATATCTGAAGCAAATTCTGGCAGCCCTGGCATAAACATGGACCTGGATATGTGGCAGAAATTCAGCTCTGAGTCACATCTATTTGTTCTAAACCTACAGTTACTATTAGCAAGTTTAAATCTAAACCTTTTCATCAGATTGAATAGATGCATTATCTTTTCCTGTGTGTATTCAGGGCAGAAACAGTACAGTGGATGTTAATATCACCTTGCATTGTTTAGATGTGAAAGCTATTTTACATATGAGCTTAGCTAAGAAATGTTACATCTGCTGGATGATTATGTTTTTCTAACTTTTATCATTCTGTTCTCTTTTTGGTCTTATCTTTGTACATTTACTCTGTGTTCTCTGTGGAGAATACCTTACATATTCCTGGCATTCTCTTCTCCTTTTTCTCCACTGCAACTTTGATTCTACACATGGGAGACACATCAATGACTGTTATTTGTTAATATCATTTAATGGTTCTCTTGGTGATTTTGTTTATATTCTCTCCTCTAACTTACTTGACAATATGTATAAATGTGTGTGTGCCTTCATATATAAGGGTTTACTACAAATAAGGAAAATATTTCACATAACTCAAAAAATCTATGTACCAATGAAATCAGTCAGAATGTTTTGTCATCAGTTATGATGAAATCCCCGCTCTACTGAAATCACCAGGTAAATGCTATCTTGGGCTTCAGTTCAACTAAGATTTCAAACACCCCTTTCTCCCCCATATATTTTTTTATTTTTGTCAGTTTGCATTGCTCATTATGTGCAGCAATGTTAATGCAGTAATATTAGATGAACTCGGAATACTGACCAATAAAATATGCACAAACAGATGAAGGATAAGGCATATGTGTGTTGTTTTATTTTTTGTTTGTTTGTTTGTTTTTAAGAAGAAAATGTAATTATGTATTTTTGGCAGGGGATGGGAGTAGCTGAAATAACAAAAGTAAGAGGAACAGACTGAAGAAAAGTTGCCTTTCCCCACCAGTGGCTTGGACAAGGCATTCTGCAGTTCCATGCTGCTCATGTAGGTGCTTGGACGCTCTGTATTTCACTTCCCTTGTGACTGAAGGAGGTTTGGATTTTTGGTTTTTGAAGGAAATGCTTCATAATACATGTGGACTTCTAAGAACAGTTAGGTAAAACTACATTAAAATTGACATGGATGTGAGAAATCTTGACTTATATTTGAAAATCTGCTGTGTCCCTCCCCACCTCACTCCCCTCCAGCCCTCAAAAGAGAAGAAGGAACTTCATAAAAAAAATTAATCAGTGCATTTATGGAAGGAAACAAAATGCAAAACATGTTTAATTCAAGAGTTTATAAATTTATACTAGAGTTTATATATTAGTTATAATACTGGAGTTTATAAATGAGTTTTTACTAATAAATCTCTGGTAAAACGTATGTCTGTAACGGAAAAACTTACTCTGTGTGATGGTCTCTCTATTTATGGTGTGAGTCTCTGAGTCCCAAGGCTTTAGAAATAATGTCTCATTTAGAGTATGAGTTTATTTCAGTTCCTGAAAATTAGACCCTGGCTATGAAGAAATCCAGTCATAGCAACGAGAACACAAAAAGTTTTCCAGCCATGTTACACAACAGCTGTGGGGTGTTGCATGGTTCCTGTACCTGTAAAGGCTCAGGAAATCATGTAGAATTTTTGCTTTACATTTTTTCAGATCCAACAACTCTATTACAGTAAATTTATCTGAGTTTCATCATATCAGCTTTGCTGTACATGTTTGATAAATGCTTTGTGATACTCAATACCTCTTTGAAAGTCTTTACAGCTACACAAGAACACAGCACACACTTCAGCATGATACATGAGCTGATTGGCCTGAAAAACAAAAAAGTCATTAAAGCAAACGCACAATTACTCTTCCTTTTAGGTCAAAGACAATGCAATATGAAGACTGCCATTTAGTGATGAGTGTGGTCAACTATTTGTATTTCACATAATTCTCTTGAAGATGTAGTGGATGAGAAATCTCATGTACCTGATGAGAAATCTATAGTGGTTGAAATATTTGCAACTCTCCAAACTTGCACACATTTTCTATTTTGAGTCTTTATTTCTCTGGAATATTTGTAGGGCCTGTAATTTTCCTAAACAGTCATAAGGGCTTTTATCCAATGCCACAAATTGTTTCATTTTTTTCCTGAGAAAGTGATTTTCTAGATTCTTGTTAGAGTTAATCATATTGTGAGATTATGAATTTTGCAGTCAGGAAAAACAAAATTATCTTTTGAGTAGCAGCAATGGATGCTTCATCCTCTTACATATATCATTAAAGCAACACTTATGGCCCTTTTATTGCTGTGACAGCCAATGAAAAGTGTTCAGTCACGCTGAGCTCTACAATTGACTACTTGGATTACATAAAGGACCCAGATAGTTAGCATGGATTTAAATCGGACCAACCCAGATGGACTCTGACCTTATCTTCTCCCTAAAGAAGTGGAATTTCTGCTTTTCAGGCATCACATAAACCAGGAAAAAAAATCAACACTGTTATTTTTTTTCTTTCCTGATTCTATAATAGATTTTTATCTAATTCTGAAATGTTAAAAAGTCAGAGGTCAGCAAAGTAACAAGGAAATAAGGTGTGGGGTTTTTGCCATCTTTCATTCTTGTTTTTCAACTAGCTCCATATTTCTGCCTAAAAACTGCTCTAGAGTTTTGCAGTATTAGTGTTATTTGCCCAAACAGCTTTAAACTAGGTGCTGTCAGGAGTACTGGGTCTGTGACATCCATGTGTCACACACAGCGTGTGTTGAAGGACACCATGTCTGACTGCTCGTAAGGATCCCACCAGCCCACCAGCGCTCAGGGCGAGCCTGGCCGGGGTCTCCGGCTGGTGACTTCACTGTGCTGACTGACAGCGCCCTGGAGGCCTCACTGCTCAAGAGAAGGGCGAACTCTCTCTACAGGAAAAATAAGCTTTCATTTTCACCTCCAGTTTTCACCTCCAGTTTTCGCCTCCACCTCCAAATTTCAAGCAGTCACCTCAGAGGATGGCAGTTCTCAGCCTGAGCCACCCAAAAGGTCCCTCCTTCTCCAAAACCATTCCTCCTAGCTCTTCAGTCATAGGTCTCAGTTTTAATCCAACACTGACCTTGGACTGTCTAATGACCTTGGCATGCTACCCATCTTTGAAATAAGCATCTAATTTATCATTTCACTATACAAGACTAAATGTTTAATTATTTGTGGGTGACCATCCATTCTTAATTAGCTAAGAAAATCGATATTTATTGTATTTGTGAAAAACAATATTTAAGACTGGAATATCTCATTAATGAAACAAAACCACATTTCTACATTTCTCCACATTTGTTCGGTTTTAGGACAGCGTTATGATACCAGTTAATCATTTTAAATTGCTGAACTGGAAATTTTCCAAATTTCCCTAATTTGAAGTCACAAAAATTTTAACTATGTCCCAGAGCACCCACTTCATATATTCTCTCTCTGAGTATATATGTTAATGTGCATTAATTATACACTTTCTAAGTACTGTACATGTTTCTGACACGAGGATTCTACATTACAGTGAAGGATTATTGTACTTTCTAGGCCCACTGCAGCTACAGCAGGTTCAATCACTTTAATATATTTTATTACAAGTAGCATTTAATTAGCAGTACATCTACTGTCCATGTGAATGATCCAGTCCTGCACAGATTTAGGTGCACATTTAGTTTTCTGCACCATGAATAATCCTATGGAACAGATTGTTTTATTAAAAGAATGGGATTCTAATCCCCAAAAAACATTTATATTTTCACTGCTGCATGAAGCGACTGGCATTGCAGAGACGTAAAAAGGAAAGAGAACTATGACTGAAAAAAAAAAATTTTGGACTGGATCAGGAGACTAATTTAATTGCTGCCTGTATATTATTTTGTAAACAGAATGGATTTTCTGGTAGTGAAATATATTAATTTATTTATATACCCAACGTTGTTTTTATACACTTCAGGTAGCTCTTGCAGGAATGGCTTAAGGTGACTGTATGGGACAGTATACAACTGTGTTGGCACTGGAACTTTTTTCAGCAATCCGATTTCCTATATTCTCAAGGAGAACCTTTAAGAGGCATCCTGCACATTTATTTTAGAACAATTGGAGAAAGACTCTTTGGAAGAGTCAAGAAAAGGCAATATTTAGGTTTTTGTGAAAGGGCAGAGCAGCTTTTAAAAACCTTTCTTGCTTTAGTACCAGGGCCACTGACATTGTGCATGCCTGTTCCCTTCATGGATTTCCTGAAAATTCCTCACATCAGATACAAAGTATCCTAAACCAAAGGGCTATAAAAAGCATCTCTGTATAAAGAAGGGGTCCTAGAGTATTTTCATGTTCTTGTTAATCGTTTTGTGCTTAGTTCAGGTCTTGGGTCGCGCTTTGAATCAGACACGTGGGTGCAGGCAGGATGATATCTCTCGCTCCCAGCACTGACCAAGCATGGTTTAGGATGGGGTTACAGAAAATACAGGATGAACAGATACTACACTAAAATTTATTTTGCTGTTGGAAGCTGAAATTGTTAAGGAATACTGAGAAATAAAAGAGCTATTTTCTAATTACATAGGGTAATGAAATTTCAACATTCAATTAGCATGTGTATGTGTATTTAATCACAACATTTAAAATATTTCCTTTAGAAAGAATGTAGTCTTTTCACGGTGGTGTTGCACTGCAAACTGTATGGTTGCCCACGCTGCTTGCAAAATAATTGCTTCACCTTTCTGGGAAACCACTAGGTGGAGATGTAGGTTTATCAAGCTAGGATTGCAACAAGGCTTTAAAAGGCACAGGCCTGAAAAACGCCTTAAAAAAAAAAAAAAAAAAAGTACAAGATTGATAAATTATGTATCTTGTTGGTTACAAATTCCAACACATCTTTGAAGGAGGAAAAATGGGAAAAAATTTAAATGCTCAGTTGTAAAATTGTCCAAGCAAATTATTATTTTTTAAGACACAAGTTCTGATGTTTAAGACTCTGAGAGAATAATCGCTTCATGTTACAAATTGTCTGCTGCCAATACACACACATTTTCCTTTATTCTTCTACCAGCTGCTAGCTCATGCTATCAGTGGTTGGGAACAAACAAACAACAACTACCCCTAAATTTTTTAGCCTGCTTTCAAACTTTCAAACCAGTGGAAATATGCCAGCAATTGGCAGATTTTGGGATTGTTTGCTGAAGTTGAGAGAATCACTTTTAATTCTGGGACTTTTTCAGGAACATCCTGATATGGAGTACAAGATGTAAAAAGCAAAGTATTCTGAATTGCTTTCTTTAAAATAAGAGTGGCTTCTTTGCATTTTTCTGCCATGTGTGCTTAACCATGGAAAGGGAAAATCAGAAGTCAAATGAAGCAGTTGTTTACGAGTACTGCTTCCACTTTCCTTTTGCATAAACCTTTTCTGTCTTCACTGCTTATCTATGTGGACTACAAACTCTCCTACAGCAGACACCAAGTATCAGGGTATTTTCCAGCAGGGAAGAGTGATTCAGAATTCATTCTTCCCTATTTCTCCCCTTAATGAAAATGCTCCTGCAGCTCCTGTTATTTTTTCTGATGGGTAGAAAAACAAGCTGTATCTTGACTTGACTTCCACCCCTCAGCATCAAAAAGAAGTTAACCAATTTAGTATATGCTGCCTTCAGATTCATGTAAGGGTTCTGGACCTTTTTTTTTTTTTTTTTTTTTTTTTTTTTAATGTAACCTTCCAAGTCTTGTTAGAAAGAATTTGGAAACTAATTGACCTCCTTTTGAAACATCAGGAAAAGAAACGTGTGGCAGATAAAGGTTTGGGGAAGGTCAGTACCTTCATAAAAATTACCCCTCCTTTTATATAACCTTGGATATGGACCTACTTTTAGCCAAGTGTGTAAGATTTAATACCATTTACTACAAGCTCTGTAATTCTGCTAATAGTGTATGTAAGTCTAAGGTGTAAGTGGATCGATCATACATCAGTTATAGCTTTTTTTTTTTTTTTTAATTTCTGCCGCAGCCTTCTTGTTTAGTGAGAAAAAATGAAGAATAACATTTCAGCAGTAAAAACTGAGAACTGAAGTATCTTCAACACAATTGTCCAGTGATGTGATTATTTCTGTCAGTGTCTGCAATTTCTAGGGCTATACAGAAATGGGAGTGACTACTAAATATTTGAGCAAAGAAGGGAGGCATTACTCTTTCTGCTAGAAAACTCTTTACAGACCACCACCATCTGACAAACTCCCAAAACTGGCGATGCTGGGTCCTGCAGCTGCATTTATCATACTCAAGGGGAAATACCGGCTGTTAGGAGGATAAAAAAAGCAGCTCTTCCAAAGCTGAACTCATGGAAGAGGAACATATAAGAAATCTGAGAAAAGGGACCTTCCTTAGCAAATGGTCTTCTAATTTGTCAGAAGATGCATCCTCACTTCTTATCAACAATGTATTTTATACTCTTGTCCTATCCTTTCTACACTAAAGTGTTTCCCAATCAGTGTTCCTAATTATGAAATGAGGATCCTGGTTGCTTATGTAGACTACAGTATTTCAGGTTTCTTAAGAACAAGGTAATTCAGGTTTTGCATTATGAAAATAAGACTAATGTGTGTGCCTTTTTTTTTTTTTTTAGGATTATGTCAAAGCTTTAAAGTGAAAGGAAACCTGGCTGGGAAAGAGACAGAGTTCAGTTTAGACTTAAAGGACTGTGTAATTTATTAGTATTATAAAAATCCCTGTCACTTTAGAAACACATGCATCTAGCAACCACACAAGTCAAAAGTTCTTGTGTGTAGCAAGACGAAGAGAAGGGAAGGGAAGGGAAGGGAATGGAAGGGAATGGAAGGGAAGGGAAGGGAAGAGAAGAGAAGAGAAGAGAAGAGAAGAGAAGAGAAGAGAAGAGAAGAGAAGAGAAGAGAAGATGAAAGAAGAAAAAAGAAAATATAGAAAAAAAGAAAAAGAAAGGAAAAAAAGAAAAGAAAAAGAAAAAGAAAAAGAAAAAGAAAAGAAAAGAAAAGAAAAGAAAAGAAAAGAAAAGAAAAGAAAAGAAAAGAAAAGAAAAGAAAAGAAAAGAAAAGAAAAGAAAAGAAAAGAAAAGAAAAGAAAAGAAAAGAAAAGAAAAGAAAAGAAAAGAAAAGAAAAGAAAAGAAGAGAAAAGAAAAGAAGAGGAGAAGAGAAGAGAAGAGAAGAGAAGAGAAGAGAAGAGAAGAGAAGAGAAGAGAAGAGAAGAGAAGAGAAGAGAAGAGAAGAGAAGAGAAGAGAAGAGAAGAGAAAGAAAAAGGAAAAGAAAAGAAAAGAAAAGAAGAAATCTCTGGGCCAGGTAGAAAGGACGAGGTTAAAGATGCAATTTGCAAAGCACTGCTTTCAGAGGGAATCTCTCTGCTTTTTGAGACGCAGAGTCACTGAGGTGAGAGCAGTTCTGCTGATGAAGGGCAACCTGCCTGCCTGTAGGCTAATACTTTAGCCTCATCCCAAGTAAAACTGGGGTTTGTATTAATCCAGTTCAGACTTTACCCCAACCAACCCCCCTTCAGCCCAGAATCTGCCCAGCTTTTCATCCTGCATTAGCTCTGAATGCCTCCTAATCAGTTACAGATTGAGAAGGAAAATGAAGAGCCCCTGTATTAAACAGCTTTTTCTCCTCAAATGCTGAATATGAAGTTCTTAAAATGCATTTCCTACTGTGGTCACATACACACTTACTGAGATACTCGCTGAAATAACCCAAAGCAGAATCAAAACTCCTTTGACAGTTGGGGAAAAGAAAGATTTCAGCTTAATCCTAATGAAAAGAGAAAAGGAAAAAAACCCAACCAAACAAACAACAAAACAAAACAAAACAAAAACAACAACAAAACTGTCTAGCAGGAGTCTCTTGCTGTTAATCAGTAATGTTGCATCTTAACCCTTTCTATGCTACAGCCCAAGCCTACCTTGAGTCACATCTTTTTTAAAGTCCCATAACAACAGGACAAATTGCAAATAAGAAGTTGAAAGAGACAGGATCAGTTTTCTGGCTTTAAGATTTAGCTGGCAGT
Organism: Patagioenas fasciata; assembly: GCF_037038585.1. NCBI lineage: Eukaryota > Metazoa > Chordata > Aves > Columbiformes > Columbidae > Patagioenas > Patagioenas fasciata. The sequence continues at coordinate 67,860,599 of NC_092520.1, read as the reverse complement.
AGAAAAGCTGAAGGGTGTCTACATTCCCAGTTTTTGGGTGTCATTCTCCCCACTCCCCACTAAATAACCTCCTTCCCTGTCTTCAGCTATCTCTGTAAAACTATTTTGCTGTGGCTGTTTGATAAGTTCAACACATCTTCTGCTGAGCTGTCCCTGGTTTTAGGGTCTGGTGCGTGCAATGCGCAGGCTCATGAGCATCCTAACTTGCAGCCACTGTAACAATCTGGAGGGCACAGAGGTGGGGAGGAGGAGGAGGAGGAGGGGGACCACCCTCTGACGATCACATCTGAGGAAAACAGACGTTCCCCTCACCTTGAAAGCCTCGCTACTTTTAGATGAGAATACATTTGATCAAAACACGACACCATTCATCTTACGTGGCTGTTTGTCGATCATAGCTCCTAGAATGATAAGCAAACCCTATGGAAAGACATTTATCTAAATTATCCTGATAAAATGCTATCGCTCTGCGGGGAAAGAAAAATGAGGTAGAATGGTAGTTTGTACACAATTATACTAACCCAGAGGAAAATTGGGACGTGGAGTTGAACTACACTTAGCAAAAGTTGGAACATTGGTTTAAAAAACTAAATATTTATTTAAGTGAAGTTTCTCCTTTATGAGGATTTGGTCTGTTTGAAAACTAAAAAAAAAAAGAAATCTCTCTCCCATTCAAACAGCATACAGATAGTGTTTGTGACTTTTCCCTTGACAACTAGATAAGAAGATAAATGCATAGTTTCTCTTAATTAGCCTTTCTTAATTAAAAACACCAGAGATATTTGTGATCATAATGAACTCTTCTGACAGAATGGTCACTTTTTCTTCTGGATGTCACTTCAGAAAAATTAGATCTTTTTTTATTTATTTTTTTTTTTAACATGGGATAAACTCTGTGCTAAGGAAGAAATAAATGATGCCCGTGAAAGCAGTGTCCCCTCGGCTTTATCTGAATGAGATGGATGTGTATCTTGTGGTTTTTAGAATGGTGTGGGGCAGTATTAGCCATCATTAGCACCCCAGTATGGATCCAATTCGCTAATTACTTATGCTGTCTTGGTTCACTGAGATTTAAGTACCAAGTCAATCCCATTATCTGCAGTCTCCCAAGCTTGCCAGAGTCATCCGTCTTTTATGGAAAAAAAGCACAAGGGTTATCAATAGGACCCTGAAATACTTGGGATTTTCCCACTTCAGGAGGAGGCAAGATTAGTCCTGACTAAAGTCCCATCTTCTCTAAGCTGCTACTTTGGATGCGATAAAAGTGAATGCTGACAATTATCCATAACTACATAAAGAGCAGGAGAGAGAGGGAAGGAGGCAAGAGCAGGGAGGAGAGAAGTCTGCCACACACGCCTGCATCTGTCCTATAGTCACACACAGCTTTTCATATCACCTCAGAGCTACAAATTACAATTCGGCTGTTACAAACACGCGATAATATAGTCAGAAATCAGAAATTAAAATATTCCAACGGCCTCGGGCCTCCTTGGAGAGAAAGAGAGAGGGAGAGAGGCTGAGAGGGAGAGAAGGAGGAGGGAGAGGGAGAGAGAGGAGCACGCCGAGCCCCTGCGCTGCCGCTGCCTGTGTTGTTTGTGCCCTCCCTTCTCCATCCTACATGTTTAATGTCTGCGGCAGTACCGAGGCCTTGTCTGTTTGGGATGGTTGATTGACATCTGCTCTGCCGAGAGGAAGGAACTGGCAGCTATTGGCAGCACTGTCACGTTCATTTGCACACTTTATGAAGCAGCAGTGTGGCTACTAATACAAAAAGAAATCTTCTAAGCAGCATGACATCTCTTGGAATGGAATATTTGTCTTTACAAATGATTGCACTGCTGCCAGTACTTGACATGGTGCTCGCAAACATGTGTAATTGTTGGAAGTGTAATGATGATTATTTGCATATTTAATGTTCAAACAAGTACTGGAGGAGCAACTTAGACTAAACCTTTTATGGGGAGGATTTAAATATGTTCAGCATCAGCCTGATGAGTCCCAGAAAGGAGTCAGGATCTGAGGGGAGAGCTTGTGACCACGGTTGCTCTGTGAAGGGGAGTTCAAGAAATCACCCTGTAATGTGCCACTCCGATTTTTTATAGGTTTATTTTGAGACAGATTTCATATGGATTCCTCTCCCATTCATTTTAATGGCTCAAAATGATATTTAAATGTAATTATACAAAAATTTAGAAATGGTCTATTTATCATGTGTCTGAAATCAGCCAAACAGCAAACTGAGGAAAGTAGATAAGCAAGCGCGTGTTTACCAGTAACATCAGTTTACAGAAACCCTCTGCATGATGGCAGCAGCACTTGTTTTAACTCCTTGGCATAAGTGTGAGGTGCAGGTTGTGGGAGGAAGGCTTACAAATTTACAATTTTCTGGGCTGGAAATAGAGTGCTGGACATTTGCCCTGGAAAGCAGAGCCATGCCCAGGTTGATTGAAGAGGGCTTTACTGCCTTCAGAAAGCACTCCTCTTTCTCCCTTAGAAAGAGACTTTCATTTTGCCCTTCCACATTATTTTTTTTAATTTTTAACCTTGTGACAGAGGCCTAGTCAGCACACACACTTTTTATGCACGTGTGCACACAGACGTGCACAGTTGCACATATAAAGGGGGAAACATTTTACAAAAGGGCTCTCCAACACTGCAGAAAGAAACAATACTTTTGGAGGCAGTGTTGTTCCCCTGGGAAGGATACGCTATGGTTTTGTCAGTGGAATAATTTCAGATGATACAGATACATGAATGGCAATTTAGCCCTTCACCTTTAGTGAAGAATTTCTTTCATGAGGACTTCATCTCCCAACTGTTATTTTCATTTTAAAGACAGGCCTTCTCCAGTTGAAACTTTCCCTTCTTAAAATATTTATCTTAACAATTAGCTTTTATCTCCTCACCCTACCTCAACTCTTCTGCTTCCTTCCTCCTTTTTTTCCTCTTTCTCTTTTTTTTCTTTTTTTTTTTGTGTGGTCTCAGTACCAAGAGATTTATAATCACCAAATCCTACATTGTTTGAGGGGCAGCACAATAAACTTGACTCAATTATCATGCTGTAAATTGATTTAAAAAAAAAAAAATCTGATGGATGAATAGAGACTGAATATCTTCGTCTCTGACCCTGTCGTATCATCAGCAATTCTCTGGCAGGACTCCCACTTGATTGACAATGCTGCTAATGAACACTGTCTTAGACCATGTAATGATTTACCTGCCATGAACAAGGTTTGGCAATGCTACCTTTGCATACCTGTCAAACAATTAATCCTTTAAAAAACAGATATATTGTCTGGAAGCACGGAAGTGTCTGGAAATTAATAGAAAAGTGGAGGCATAAGATAAATATATTTCTCATTAAGCCAGTCAGGATTGTTTTGTTGCTTATCTTGTTCCAAGGGCACTCCCCCTCTATTTATTTTAGCCACCTGTCATCTAATCCTCATAAGAAGCCAATATCTTCCTTTATCTGACCAACGCTTCCTTTATTATTTACTTTGATCAACAATGAATACAGAAAGTATTCAACTGACTGTGGTTGTAATCATTGTTCCTGACTGAATATGTGTTGAACTTCTGTGTTTCAGTTTTTAACATGTTTTGTTTCTCTTTTCACTCATGCTCAGGCCATCTACCTGGTCTGTTTTATCTTCCTAAAAGCTGAAGGCAAAGAAAACTTTGCACAGCATCTGGTATTAATGTACAGTTCATTGGTTTTCTGACTCTACCTCCAGGTCCTAACCAACCCTCCTCACTATATGAACAGAGTGAAAATGCTGGGGTGCCAAGGACCCTTTCATTGACCACAGTTGTATGCAACACTCCCCAGTCCCTGAGCAGGACTGTGGAAGAAGGACGATCTGTGTCACTTTGCCAGCAGTAAAAGGGATCTCTTACTTCTTCACACATCACAAAACAGAAAAGCCACCCAAACCAGTGTTTGGTGGCTCACTGAACACTACTCACTGTGCATCAATATGTACTCCAGGTACCTTCCACAAAACATAACTTATCTGAAGCACAGTCTTGCTTTTTTGTAAGTAGCTAATTGCTTGCCTAAAAAAAAAAAAAAAAAAAAAAGAGAATGGGGGTAGGGGGGTAGGGGCACTGGAGGGTGGCTGGGAAAAATGATGTTAAGAAGAGGGACTCATAAAAGAAACAGTTAGATTGCAAAGTTGAATTTAGTTCCTTATGAAATTCTTTGAAGAAGCAAAAGTATTTAAAAAACATATGACAATAATTAGCAGTATTTCTTTGGGGATTTGTTTGTTTGACCTTAGCCTTTTAATCTGTCAAAGTATGCTAATAAGCCTGACAGACAGAAAGATAAAATGTGGAGACATATGAACTAACTGAGAAAACATCAGCACAATACTGAATATAGTTGCAGAAAAAGAAAAGAAAAAGAGTGCAATTAAACATTACCTTGACACTTTGATGAGATGCTCACCATCATGGCAAAGTTGCTTCCAAATTGGAAGGGGTGTATACACAAGGTTACTGTGGTTGTGCCTGGCATCTCAGTTTTATTTTGAGTAGAGAGACATCTTTCTAAGTTCATCTTCTGTCTTAAATTTCAATCCAATGTATAAAAACACTGGTTTCTGCACATTGTCTTACTGCTGGGGATTATTTGGTACGTATCATCAATCCATGACTGTTTATGGCTTGAAAATCCCAGAGCTGTTGAACAAGCATGCAAGAGGTTTTGTTCTCTCTTGAAGACCTGTGAAGAGGCTTGGTTTCTAATGGGATTTTTTTTTTCCTGTGACACCTTTCAGGTTATCTGCCTGAAGCCAATGAGAATGATGGTCCCCAAAATAAATAGCCACTTTTAAGGAAAAGTCTATTCTTCATTCAAAATGAGCTGCAAAATCAGGAATAACTCAACAGGAATTAATGGTATCACATGAGGCATCTCTTTCAGGACACAGACAGGAAAAGAAGTTTTCCTGATTTTTTTTTTCCTTTCCAAAATAGCTGGTTCTGTCTTCTCATTATGGCCCAAGGGACTTTTGGTAGCACTAAAAGAAGGTTATCTCATAACAACAGGCATTTAGAGAAATGTTGCCTGCTGTCGCATGTAAAGTTTCTCAAGTCCTTCTGTTCAACAAGACTAAGAAAACTACCGGATGATTAAGTGTAGTTTTTCCTTGGTACCACCTAGCAGCAGACCCTCAAGGTGCCCTTCTGCAAAATCAGAAACATGATGCTGCGATGATCCTATGTAAAAGACTAGTAATTCCTACCTCTACTCTTAATAAACAAGCTATAAAGAAGTGGTTAAAAAATTTTCTTGGGCTAATGTTCTCTTTATATCCTGGTGTACTGAGACCCAGCTCCTGATGGTAAATATAAGAATTGTTGAAATCACAGAAAAAAACTGGAGCATGCTTTCCCTTTCAGATATCCTGCTACCATGAGCTCTAAACCAAAACATTAAACCTAAATCAGGATGTAGACTTCACTGTGTGACTAAGTTGGGAAACTCACTTCCATGAAGTGAGACTGTGAAGGAGTTCTTCAAAATAAAATGTTTGCACATTGTATATCAGTGTAACTTATTTCCTGACAGGACATTTGATACTTAGCTTTTCCGTACAGCCAAATGAAGCACGACATTTAAAAAACCCTTTTTCCAACGAGTGAGCTACCCACCCCACTTAAGCTCCCTAAAAATATACAGAAAATGACACGTAGACATGTCTTAGCAGCCAGAAGTGAGTCTGAAATTACTGCTTCTGCAAAGCTTTCACATGTAGTCAACTTTATAATCACTTAAAGACCTCATCCAAGCTTGGATTTTTAAAAATGTAGCTAAGGGCTTTCTTCCTTTCTCTGAGACAGTTGCACAGCTATAAGCCAAAAATTAAACCCAATTAAAATAAACGAAATTGTGAACATGATCTAGCTGAAGGAGATACCCAGGACCTACAGTTAAGGAACTGAATGACCTGCTAAATATAGTGCCTTGCAATGGTCCTCACAGCGGCATCTTGGTATTAAAGATGCTGATCTGCACAATGCATGGAGTGTAGTTGCATTATGGCTTTTCTTAAGAGTCGCAGCTTTGTTTATTGTTTGACTTCCACCTGCAGAAATTCTTGAAGCAAACACTCTGCTCAGGTGTTGCTGGTGGGAAGGAGAGGTGACTTCCCATCCAGGCCAGTGCACATCCGCACAAGGCTCTGCAGAGGTCCTTGGCAGATGTCTCCATCTCTTGGTTTATTCCCAGTAGTCACCCTGAAGCTCAACTTTCCCAGGTGGACGGGCGAGTGAGCAGGAAGGAACCTTCAAGGTGGGCTTCCAAGGGGACGGACAAGCACTCCCTTCCTAAAGCAGGCGCACCCTGCACCCTTCCCAGCCCTCCGGGGTCCGCCAGCCGGCTGCTCCGCGGCTCCGGAGGCCCTGCCCCACCGCTACCCGGCGGCTGAGGAGCCGCGGCCGGGGAAGGGGCCGGCGGGGCCCGGGGTTTCGGGCTGGGGGGTGATGGTGGTGGGGGGGAATCCGGGCCATGGGAGGGGGGTCCGGGGCGGGGCGGAGTGGCGGCGCCTTTTCTCCCTGGCGGCTTGGAGAGGTGGGCAGGGGCTTTCAGAGGGGCTGACAGATCTGAAGTTTCGGAGGCTGAATGAAAGGAACACTCAGCTAACAAAACAGTGCGCCACAGAAGAAGTTTCATCTGGTCTGGCCAAATCCCTCCTTTCTTTCCATCTTTTCTCTCCTAATAACAGCTGCCCTCTCATTCCCTGTTACTCCGCTGTGAAGAACAAAACCTCCCTCTGACTATCTGTTTTTCTTTTCTTCCCCAGAGTAGGTCTCATTACTGGTGATTAGCAGATGATTAAAACCAATTCAGCTTCCCCCAGTAGATATTTTCTCCCTGTTTGTGACTAACGCGTCAGTCTTCAATGAACGTGCTCCTAAGCTTATTAACGGGCTCAGAGGATTAGCTGCCACCGAGCGCCGCCGCTCCGATATTGTGATGCAGCGAGTGACATGGAACCATTTGCTAAGCGCAGGCAGGGCCGCTGGGACCCAATATCTAAATCGCAATTTTAGTTTCCGTGTAGAGCGAGGTTGTGTGGTGGTGGTGGGGAATCCTAACGATAATTACAAAAATCCAACGTTTGACGAAGTCTGAAAATAGACTTAAGGGCAGGCAGAGGAACAGCCGTTCGAAGAAAACTCTTCCCCTCAAAACAACGCCAAAACCTGAGCCCAACCCAACTGTAAAATATAGGAGTTTCCCTCACTCACTGGAAGTCCAAAAGGGACTATCATGGTCAGCTAGCACTGCGGAACATACAGGCTGCTCTCGAGGTTTATCTGCCTAGGTATGGGTGTGTATCAAATCTCTCTATCTGCTGCCCGTATATTACTATGTAAAACCCCAGCCTGTAGCACTCTCGAATTGGAGATTAAAGCAGGATGCAAAATTAGAAGCTTCACTTTATCCCACCCATCCCTTTAAAAATGATCAAGCTTAAATAAAATTTAATATCTAATAATAAAGGAAAAGAGGTCAAAATTATCTGCATGTTTGAATTATGCAGTAAATTATCCTGGAGAAAAAGAAGAAACATTGTGAAATGAGTTAAAATAGGTCATGAAAAATATTTTCAAATTCTATGCTTCCTCTCTATTATTTTATACTTTCTATTTCTTCTGGTTTTTCAAGGATTTTGGTATTGAATTGTGGCCATATTTACAAAACTGGCTCCCTGCATTATACATCGTTGTATGTAGTCCAGACAAATAAACTGATTTACACTCACACTCTTTTTAAAGTCTCTTGGAGCTCCTAAGTGACTACAAAGTCTGGCTATTGGAGTTGTAGAACCCAATTTTTCGTTTCAGGAAAATTTGCTGATGTAAAACACCCTTTCCATTTTGGAATAGAACACAGGAGAAGAAACTTTATCTATAAATTTCCTGTAAGGTAATATTTAAAAAGAAATGTTATTTGATTTCTGGTGAGCTGAAATATTTTATTTGGACTGCTTTGGAAAAATTACTTTGCTCTGTCTTTTATTTGTTTGGTTTTTTTTCAATAGTTGATATTCATTTATTGTATATTACACAAACAGAAATTAGAAGTTTTTAAAATGAAAACTGAAACTCTTTGTACAGTTGTTTTTTAACCAATTTTCTCAATTCATTAAAATCCTGACATTAAGCACTATTTAGCAAGACACTTTCAAAATTCTGGAAAATATTTCACATCACAAAATCTATACTTTTTGTACTGAAGATTGTTTCAGCGGAAGGTTTAAGAGTGGCTTTAGTAGAGTCATACTCTGATGACTAAACACAGAGTTAGAACCTTAACTCTGGGCATCCAGCTTTGAAAACAAAGCAAAAAAGGCCTCACTTTATAAGGACTTTTTTTCTTACTCTGTTCTTAAATGCTTTAAAATAAAAGAAAAAACTCCTCCAAATAATTCCCCTTTCACGTCTTCAAATTTCTTCCATTTATATTTTCCATTGTCCTCTTTCCAGTGCAGCTTAACTCTGAGTGTGCTGAAGCTTGAAATGTAGCTTCCGATTTATAATAGCAACAGGGCAGGCAGCAAATGTCAACAAATCCCCTGTCACCCAGGCAAGAAGGAAATGTGAGAGGTAAGGCAGAGTAGCCCTTGCTTGCTGCATGACACACACACACACACAAACCCTCAGTGAGAAATAAAGAACTAAGATCTTGTTCATGAAAAACCATATGAGTCCATTAATATAAAACCAAAATTGTGACAAGAGAGTGATATGCATTGAAAATAGCCAGTAATACATACCATGGAGGTACAGATCTATGCGTTTGATATATATGTAGTTTTAAAAAGAAACTCCTCCACCGTCTACCTCCTCTTTTGTAAAATTAAAGGAATTCCAACAGACCAGACTGACCATATTCTGAAAAAAAAAAGCACCCCATAAAACCCACATCACTGACCTCGAGTGACCTCAATAAATAAGTAACTGCTGAAGGGTCAGCTCCCTTGTTGTGAAACAATAGAGCCAAACTTCAGTGGAGTGCATGCAAGAAAATGTCACAGGAGGGTAGCACAGGATTTCAGAGTAAAAATAAAGTTTGGAGAATAACAAGTACACACTGCCAAGTTACTGAGGAAACCTTTTAGCAAAGGAAATTCTACATTCGCCTCAAGTTTTCGAGTGGCAGGTATGCCCCTTCTTGCCATTCTGTTAATAGAGATGGGGCAATGTGATAAAATTGTACTATTTGCCACTCATTCTTTTTTTCTCTGTTTCTAAGCTGTCGTTTTATAAATTTATTCACTGGTCAACAAATGATTCATGCAAAACATAGCAGGCCACTGGTTCTTTGTGAATATTCTGTCATTGGTTTTCACTCTTTCTAGTGTGATCAGTCACCTGGGTCACATTACAGGCTTATTTCTGGCTCCAGCTTAGAACAGAGTACCTGTAAGACAAGAGGGAAAGCTACCTTTGATTGTGCCAAAAGGTCTATGAAATTAGAGGCTAATAGGCTGGCTCATAAAAGAAATTTAAGAATATTTAAAATCTTCTCCTTTGGAATACTTCCTGCCTGAAAAATCCTTACTGAGAAAATGTCGATATTATGAGCATTCTTAAAATGGATTTTCTTCTTTTATCATCAGGGACAGAAAGTGATTTAGACAAATGGAGTGTGGTAGGGAGCTTTTTTGTGTCATTTGAGGCTTTGTCCATCTGTAAGATGAGGCCGGTGCATATGAAAAGCAGGGTTTGCCTGTCCATCATATATGCAGATTTGAACTCAGTACCACAATTGCAAGAGAGGGAGTTAGTTCATCTTCAGAGGCTACCACCAGACAGCTGCTTATTACCTCCTTAACCTGAGCTATGATAACAGTCATGTATTAGTTAAAACCACCTTCCTGGTTGCTTCACTTCTTTCTGAGATGAAGGAAGAGACAATAAAGGGAATACTCCAATACAATACTCCATCTGTCTCCAGAACCAGACTTGCTTGGAGAAGAAGAGGCAGATAAGAAATTAGATTTTGAATACTAATCCTAAAGAATTTGTGTCATAGATTAAGATACCTGTGTTCAGTTTAGAAATGGTCAGTGCAAAACAGAGAGTTAGGAAGAGACAGAGAGAGCAGAATTTATGCAGAGGACCAGTCTCAGCATTCAGCAGTTGGTATTGTTACCAGCACACTAGGCAGTCCAGCAGCAGTGTCATGCAGCACTAGAGTTACACCTCTTTCTCGAGTTTCTAGTTTTAAAAAACAGATGATTATACAGGAGTAGTATTTTCAGTATGTTTTTACATGGTAAGATAGAACATGTCTATGTAGGAGAGACTCCATTTTCTGATTCCCTTGTGTGTTTACTTTGCCTTGCATTCAGTTATATTTTTTTCAGCATGAGAACATAAAGTTGTTGCTGACTTTGTATTCTGCTGTACCACAACACTTGGTAGAGGGAAAGGAAAGCAAATGTGCAGAGTTGCCAGGAGACAGATTTATTCTGAACTTCAGCAGCCTGGCACTTCCACCACGACACTCTTCCCCTCTTCCCTCACTCCCTCGCACTCAGGGCACAGGTGGGTGGACCAGAAATAGCAGGAAATGACCCACTCGTGGTTTGTACTAAAGCATTCAGTTTCGTTTAATTTTGAGACTTTCACATATCCACAAATCAACGTGAATGTTTTCGAAGGACAGCTGTGGAATGGGTGCAACATGGAAAATTCAAGTAGCAAATTTGCCTAAAAGTGTCTAATCCTTCTTTTCCTGGTTCCAAATGCCTATTTCTTCTTTGTGTTCAAAAGTAGCATTTGGGGGGAGGGGAAATAAATTAATTTGTTAATCTATTTGTCTTGTGAAATAATATCTGTTTGCAAAGACTCTTAATGTGGAGTAGGAATGGGGCAGAACTAGTGTTCCCCATCCAAACCCCTGCCACATTCAGAGCACTAATCTGAAAACACATGCTGCCACAAGAAAATTGTCTTTAGGAAATAGCTTGTATGTTTTGTCTGATCTGAAGATGAATGCTGACTTCCAACATAAACCTGGGAATGTACACAGTCTGAATTGACTTACCTTCTCTGTAACTTTTCTCTATCCATCACTAGACTGCAGAGTTTTTAATTTTACCATGAAAGAAAGATCTTGAAGAAACTATGGAAAACAATAAATGATGTTAGAGATGTTAGGGAAATACTAGAATTAAAGAAATAAAAACACCATAATGAATCAAAGAACAACAACAGAAACCTTATATGGCTAAAGAAACCACACAAAGGCATGCAGATGTGGAGCCTGCTAGGGTACAGTAGGAGAAATTACAGTACTCTCATGCCTTGAGGGTGGATAGGATTTGTGGAAACCAGAGAATACTGGGCAAATACTGGAGAGAAGAATTCTTTTAGTTGCAATTTCTGAAGAACTAGACAACTTAGGACCCCTTTATTGTAAAGGAAATGGATTCATGCAAGGTACTGTTTTTATGGAATGGAATGGAATGGAATAGAATAGAATAGAATAGAATAGAATAGAATAGAATAGAATAGAATAGAATAGAATAGAATAGAATAGAAATTTCAGTTGAAAGAGACCTACAGTGTTTATGTATTCCAATTGCCCAACCACTTCAGGGCTGACCAAAAGTTACAGAACGTTATTAAGGGCATTGTCCAAATGCATCTTAAACACTGACAAGCTTGGGACATTAACCACCTCTCTAGGAAGCCTGTTCCAGTATTTGATCACCCTCTTGATAAAGAAATGCTTCCTAATGCCTGATCTAAACAACCCTTGGTGTGGCTTTGAACCATTCCCATACATCCTGTCACTGGATCCCAGGGAGAAGAGCTCAATACCTCCCTTTCCACTTCTCAGGAAGCTGTAGAGAGCCATGAGGTTGTCCCTCAGAATCCTTTGTAAATGAGTCTACTTAGAAATGTCATAGAAGGGTATCTAAATAGGGAAGATCAAAACTAATGTGAGTTTATAATTGCTTGTGTTTCTTCAAAATGGTTCCTTCTGCCCAATCCCTAGCTAAGAGACATCGCATTCCTCAAGTTATTTCCATCACCATGACTGCTTAAAAAAATAAAAACTTCAATTTAGATAAAAAATTTATGTTTTAAATCTCACCTCTTTTAAAATTTCTTTAAAGGACTGCTTGATTCAGAGATCTTACAGTTTTTATCTCATTTATGAGTCGCATTCCTCTGCCATGATTGTTTACTGTTTCTAGAAGTTTTTTTCTTATATTCCTTGTCATTTTCCCCCATAGTTGTGAAAAATGCAGTTCAGCTTTGCAGTTATGCTGTGTGTCTGAGTCTAGCTGTTCCACTGTCTGAGAGAATGTGCTAAGATCAATGCTTGGATCTTTACCTAGCTTAGGTGCTTGCATGATATAAAGATAACTACTCTTGCTCCAGTGTGGGGTCCTCCATGGGCTGCAGGATGGATATCTGTTCTGATGTGGTCCTTCCCATTCTAAAGGGGAACAACCTGCTCTGCCATGGTCTTCTGCATGAGCTGCGAGGAAATCTTTGCTCCAGCACCTGGACCACCTCTTTCCCCTCCTTCTTCAGTGACCTTGGTGTATGCAGGGTTCTTTCTCTCACATTATTTCTCACTCCTCTCCCTCACAGCTGCTGCACAGAATTTTCTACCCTTTCTAAAATATGTTTCCACAGAGGATCCACCACCATCACTGATGTGACTCATCTTTGGTGAGCAGAGTGTCCATTTTAGAGCAATTTGGAAGTGGTGATGTCCCACAGGGGACAGCCCTGATCTCTTCTCAGAGAAGCCACCCATGCAGACCACCCACTACCAAAACCTTGTCATGTAAACCAAATACAATGTGGAAGCAACATGATCACTTAAAGAGCTGGCAAACTTACACCAACTGAATAATTCTCCAGGTTAAATTGAAGTAATGGTGTATGTGTCCATGGATGTTACAATGCAGATGCTGCTTTGGGTCAGTATCTGATATATGACCTTGAAAGGGCAAGAAAGAACTTTTTTTTTTTTTTTTTTTTTTTCATGAAGCTTGACCTAAAGTGCACCAAGAAGAACTGAGAGTATGGATCTGTAATCTGAGTAAAAGGCAGCACCTATGAATATAAGACAGAATCTCTCAAAAAATACGATAACACCCCCAAGAAACATTCATCTACATCTTTCAGGAGCTATTCATACTCTCAGAGAGTGCAGGAGGGGTTTCCTATCCAAGAGACATGTGCCTAGGATGAGAAGATGGAGTTCTATCATCTTTGGTCTTATTAAAATGGTTATTGCAAAATAAGGAAGTGTGTTCTTAAATATCTGCTTTCTGTACTTGATTTAGTTGCAGTTGCATGTGCCACTGTAATCCTCAAACACAACATTCAATTTCTTTTCTCCGAGTTTCTTCAAAGCTGTGGCCAAGTGGAGGGTTTTAAATAAATGCTTAAACAAAAAAACAAATGAACATATATATAAGCAAACTCCCACTTCAAGCAACACTGTCCAGCCCTTCAATATGATATTTTTTAAAAAATAAAAGGCATGATTATAAGAGGGCTGTAAATATAACAGTCAAAATAATCTGTGTCATGACTACTTTATCAAGGAACTTACTACCTCTCCAAACGTCCTGACTGTTACTGTTTCCTGATAATGATTCATAATTTGGAAATTTTTGCCTTTTCCTAATGAAGGGAATTTTTTAGTCCAAAAATTCATGGCAAATTCTGAGATTTTTAGTTTGCTAATATTTTAAAGTTGTCCCTCTACCAGCTGATCTATCATACACAAGTTTTCCTCATCCTAAATTATATAGGTGGAATGATAGCAGACTTACCTACTGGCTTTCCTCTCCATCTTGACATCTGAAACAGCAGAAATCTTATAATGTAATAGTGACCTGGAAGATTTTCAAGATACGCACTATTCCTCCTCTGTGTTGGCTTAGTTGTTTCTTTTTATTATTTGTTCTTTTCTGCAGAGTATAGCTTTTTGTTAATCTGAAAAGTAAAATTGTGTCATCACTTTTCTTGGAATGAGTCCTTGATGAAAGTCCCATATAGTAGGGATCTACTGGTAAAAATGGAAAATCCACAGAAAGAATAGTTTTTAGAGATAAAAACTTACTTCTTCATGTACAGCACCATATGTATGAATAAATAGAAGGCAAGTGCTCTATGATTTCTTGTTTTCTTCTATTATTCAGGAACAACTACAACTGTGCTCGACAAATTAAAGAGAAATCTGTTGTATAGAAGAGCATTGAACAGAGTAACAGACTTCTGAATTCGATAGAGTACTTTGATAGTGATGAGGAGGGAAGCAGGAACTTGAGGAGAAGGAAGCAAGGAAGAGAGACAAGAATGAAGAGAAATGGAAACAGAAGAACAGTGAGGTTGATGTAAAGTTATTCAGAGAAAATGAGACTGAAGAGGATCAAAGGAAGGTGACTGAGTTACTATCAGAGGAATTTCATAGCACTGAGAGACAAGACAGCAGGACATGGTGAAGCTCTGACAGACTTCTACACCAGTAAAGTCTAGTTTCAGCTGCCAAGAATTTGTTCTCAGTCACTCTGAGCTGTTCAACATACTGTCCCATTCCTTGGGAACACAATGAAGGATCCCACATTATCAGCAGCCACCTGATCTGCAGTGTTGGAGAGATTAGGAATTCATTAACAATTTCATAAGCTGGATGAGGGAAAATGTTTTCCAAGTAGTGTTTGCATGATTTTCAGTGACATTAATGCATTTCAATGGTTTCTTTTTAAACCATGCTGAACTGCACTAAAGGGGAAAAGAAGAGAATCAGTCCAAATCAAAGTAGTCCTCCTCTAGTTCTGCGTACCAAACAGAAAAATCAATAATAACTTTAGCTGTTTGGTGGTATGGATGTTGTAGTCCAGATGATTTGCTTATTTGGTTTATCCATGTTAAAAGAAGGCATAATTTAAAATTATCTTGTCATTTCATGCTATGCATCCAATATATGTGTCCATGAGTATTCTAACTTGATTGCACAACAAATGATGATGGAATAGTATCCTATCCTGGTAATACCTTCACAGGCACAGGATGAGGATATGTGTCTGATCAGTTGTACTTGCACAGTTCAGGAAACCCATTTGTTCAAACCTCATCATTACTTCAGCAATACTTTCAATTTTGACAGCCCTGTAGAATATGAAAGAATTAATTTCCTCACAGACGTCAATGGCCACCTCATCAGTAGTACATTTTTCCCATCTCTGCTTGATAGGCAACTCACTTCTAGCTGCCCAGATAGCAACACTCTTTTGGATAATAAACAGCAACAGCAGATGGAATTTCTCAGATGGATAAGTTGCAGCTCCATGGCTGGGACAGAGTCCTCTAATGTCTTAATAAATGTGTTTTTGTTTTGTGAGATGATTCTGTACTTACCACTATATTTGAAGTGCAATTGGCTCCTTCTAAAGTGAACTTGCATTCTTGGCTCGAGAAGGTAGTATGCAGTGGGATAATTTGTCAGCTTAGGCTCCATCTACAGCTCCTTTGTTCTTGTCCAGTAGCTCATGCTTTAGTGCTGGTACTGCTGGAAAAATGATGGGGTTTTGTCTTCTGTGACCTCAGAACTCCTTCGGATTTTCCAACTGGTATCTGAGGCAGCTGTGAAGCAGCGTAACAGAG
The DNA here is from genome assembly GCF_037038585.1 of Patagioenas fasciata. Lineage (NCBI taxonomy): Eukaryota > Metazoa > Chordata > Aves > Columbiformes > Columbidae > Patagioenas > Patagioenas fasciata. The sequence continues at coordinate 67,844,933 of NC_092520.1, read as the reverse complement.
AAATAACCATGTTTTCAAAAACAGCTGTATTTCTATGCCTCAGCAATAGCCACAGCAGCTTGATATCTTAGGCAAATAGTCGCTCACCATAGCTGTGTGTGGTAAGTACCAAGCAAAGAATTTGATGATTCAAACATATTTCGTTTAATGTCCCAAGAGTGAACAGACAAGTTGTCCCGAATCACTCTACCAGTTGGATGATAAAGCAACGTACTGTCTTTTGTGATGCTATGAATTCATGCCTAGTTGTGGCAGATACGATCAGTTATCTGTTTTGCTTGACATTGATACAGAATAGTAGTAACAGATATGTAGGGTGTGACATCAGGCTGCTAATATCAATGAGGCTGCAGGGTAGGCCCTGAAAATCAATTCTTTGAGTTTTATGCAATGGAGGAAGAGGAAAGAGAGATGCAGAGCTGAGTATTTGCAGTGCAAGTTTCATCAGTCTACAAGCTTGTTAGTGGCATTTGTTCCCATGCACCAATATCCCAGATGGGTAGTGCCAGAGAAAAGGCGGGCATGATGTGATGTGTGGTATAGCAAACATGGGACTGAGCAGAATCATGCCAATAGCTTACTTCCAAGCAAAGCAGAGGGAAAAACCATCTGAAGAGACTAGTCTCTGTTGCCTTAATTTACCACAACTGTATGTTTTCACTGTCACTGCCTTGAAGAAAACAGCCTGCATAAACATCTGCCCTGAGAGCTCCCTTCCACTTTTGCTGTCTGCCTCACTGTGTGGCTCTGAAAGGCACAAATGACTGCGAGTGTGGATCCTGGAAAGAAAAGGAATAAAATGGATGAGAGGGGATTAAGTTTTCAAGGAAGACAAGATCAGTCTTATCACAATAGCCATTCGTTTCATATCTTTACTACTTTTGTCACAGCAATACTATCAGAACAGGCAAATGTTAATTTTCCTAATATTCTTTCTCAGACTCAAAAATGAACATAATGAGGGACAATGACTTAAATAAGTTAGAGTAATTTCCTGAATGACAATGACCAGAGCAGGAAGGAGTAGATAAATGCTGGTTCACAGTGATTCTCAGATACCACTACTGGTTTTAAACACACTAACCATTAAAAACTAAATTCGATCCCACCTGAGCCAGCTCAATCCAGAGCCATACATCTGTGTTTGCATATGATATACCCAACCCCAAAAGACAGGCAGAGTTTCTAGTCTGGGCACACCTGAGTTCGAGGAGAACTTTTAGATTTGACCCACATAGTGATATTCTACAGTGACTGAATTTACCAGCTTGACTCAGTGATACCCTGAGAATCTTTGCAGCATGCTACTTTTCCTAGCATATAAATACCCTCAGGCTTCCAAGTGAACTGAAGTTAGCACTTTAAGCTAGGAAATATAAACAAAAAAAGTAAAGCAGTAGTAGATTTGACCTGGAAGAAACAGTGCTACCGTTGCAGCTGATATCCTTGTATTTTATGTCCAGATTGTAAAGTGAAGCAAGAAGCCCTAATTCTCACCCAGATGAGGCTTGATTTCCTGTGGTTGCATGGATACTTTGCATTAGAGTAAGCAGTTTCATATGAGGTTGTGCTGCATTTGGCGGTAATGATGGTAGGTACAAATCCCTGTATTATTGACATTCTTCTGAATATCCAAGTACGTTCATCAGGACACCCTGGTACCATTCATCTGATAAACATTCTAGTTAGTGCTTCATCTGCCTAAATTATGTAGTGTCATTTAACTAAAGCAAATGGCTCAATGGTAACCAAGACATTGGAATCAATGCATTAACTTTTCATGAGAAATTCTTGAACCTCAAAAATGTTCTAGGGGAAAAACACATGGAAAGTGTTGTGTTTTGGGGAAAAAAAGACGTCAATAAATAGTTTATCAGTTTAGTTGATACTCTAACAATGTGACAAGGCCGTTTTGCAGTATCACTGCATTTAAACCAGATGACAACCAACCATACCATCAAAAGGAAGCAGAATATTTGTGTGTGCTGCAAATGTATGTGTAGAGTATATTCAAGGCAACAAAAAAAAAATCCATCAAACCTTCAATTTTTAATTCCAACCCTTGAATTTTGTTAAAATATTAAGCATACAGAAAAAATATTTTCCTGTTCTGGAAAAAGAGTGTGAGAATGAATCTTCAGAAATATATTTTATTCCAGTGAGAACTCAAATGATATAGCACTGGGGCTATCTGACAGTCTCATATATATGACAGAAACACAGAGCTACAGAATTAGATAAGTTAGGCTGCACACCAAACCTATCCTGCTACAGTCCAAATGAGGTTATTGACTCAGAGAAGGAGCCATTGATAAAGCAATTATTACCAGCAACCAGATGTGTGATAGCTCATTTTTGGAAATGGACAGATGCCCCACCATTAATGGCACAGAGATATCAAACATAAGAAATCCTTTGAATAGAAACAAAATGACAGGCAGCATCATATCAGAATCTAGTAGATTTAATGGGTAACATTTTCTCGGACCTGGAACAGAATAAACACACGGCTAAGAGGCCAAGTAAGCACAAATGAATCTTTTGAAGGTGACAAATATGCTATGTGTGAATTGGGTTGCCCTGAAAGTTAGTGTATTCTAATAATAATTTATTTATTTTTTTAAGCTACCAGGACATAATGTACTCTGAATTTAGGTGCATAATTTCAGGTACATTCAGTTTATTTCCATTCATTGCACATCCGTATTAGAAACTCTGCTGTCTGAATATTACACTGCGATGCCAAATGTGCAATTCTATAAATCAGCCACGGAGAGAGGGTGCCAGCCCTTCCTGATGATAAATACAGTGGCAGGAATTTACTTTGTTTTGTAATATGTAAGGCTGATTAATCCCAAGCTGTTTGCAAACTTCATTTCATACACGATACCCCCATCCTTACAATCAGATTAACAAATCAAAGATGCATTCAGACTTGGAGACAGGTTGCCACTTAAGTATTTCAGATACTCAGGCATTTGGTTAAACTAAGCTTGGATTAACAAGGTCTGACTATTTAAAGTGAGTTATGTTTAGGGGTTCTCTGTCTCTGCTGATTTGGAATGCTGTGCTCATGGGGTAGTGCCGTCCAGTCTTAAGAGCTCAGTGAGCTTATAGAGCTTTACAGCCTCCCTGCAAGCTTCATGAGCTTAATTGAAGATAAGTATATACAAACTCACCTTCCTAGAAAGACCTCTATTTATGTGAAAGGGGCAAAAACCCAAACAAATCTCTTTATACAGTGACTAAGCTACATCTTTCCTGTCATCATCTATCCTTATTTTTATATGGTAGAATTTATTAGACTAAACCCCTTAATCGAGTGGAATAGATGAAAGTGGAATCATTCAATACTGTCACCTTTTGTTGTCACTTCAGACTCTGTAGGAGGTGAGAGACTGATCAAATTATTTGTTAGGAGTGAATCATGCCAACCAATTTAGCCCCAGTGGAAAGTGGATCTGCGAGGGTCTGGGCCAAAGTCCTTCTTTGCATTTTTTTCTAAATTTGTAAAAACATAAAGACAGAACTTTTCTAGCTAACATGCTCAACATTGTTCCCTTACCCTTTGGAAGTGGCTGTCTCTGTCACTTAGAGAGACCAATCTTGCAATGAAGAAGTAAGAAAATGAACAGCATCTCACAAGAGAACCAGAGTGCATTTACCATTTAGAAGAGGAGGCTACTGTGGGATTGATGGTGGTGTTATGTGTAAGGGCTATCGAGCAATGATTTAATGATGCCAGTGCACTGAGGGGTTACTTGAGGGCTGTACTGGATCTAACACTGTTGAGAGGTGAGAAAAAGAAACATGAACATGGGGCAGGAACTGTCATGAGGGTTGCTATGGTAGATTTCTTTTGGCATTGGTTTGTGGTCAAAGCTGAAAATGCAGTCATTCATTCAGCAAGAAACCCTTCAGTTACCTACAGCTGTGTTGTCCTATATAAGTGTATATACAATCATTTCCAAGGGAGAGAGACATTTAGCACAATCATTTGTTCAGCTACTTCAGCTCGTGACGAAAACTTGGTGACTGTAATACAGTAAGAAAAATGCATTTTCAGTGCTTCTTTATTTTTAATTTATTTACTTGCCTGTGTTTTTTTGTTTCTTTGTTATTTTTTTTTAAATTTATCATTTATTATTAATTATTCATTAAAAGAAGATTGTCTTTCTTCACAAATGTCCAAGTGTCCCAATGAAGGAGAGGGCTCAGGCAGGAAACAGTGTGAGAGCCTCAACTGCTGCAAGACGAACATCCATTTGGAAAGGCAAGAATATCCTCGCCTGAAAGGTGCATATGGCAGGTGATTCTTCCAGTATGTCCTCTCTCTAAACTTTCTGTGTCTGCAAAGTGCTATGCACTGGTCAGAAATGTAGCCATCCTGTGGCTATACTGGAATTTGACACTATCCAGCATTATTTGCAATAATTGCTCCCTAGTCAGTCAATCATTTACATATTGGCAATTCAGGAGAATAGTCATTATATATAATGAAGAATTGCCTTAAAAGTGTGTTCAAGAAGTGTTTCATTTGCAACCCATACTAATGCAGCAGAAGAAATAATATGGGGAGATGGGGGGTTAGGAAGAAATTATATGAAAGGTCTCAGGAATATTAGGAAATAAATAATTTATACAGATATAAAGGTAAATGGTTTTAGTCTGCTGTAGTCCGGACACTGTCTTTTCATTCTCCATCTTGCCTTAGTTTAAATAAAGAAAATACCATATGATATCAAGTAAGAATAACTGAATATATATATGTATATATATATATATTATTTTCCTTTCTTAAAGTGAAAGTAATAGTTATATTAGGATCAACTGAAAGCCCAGCTACTATTAGTCCCTCCCCCAAAATCTTTGTTACAATAGATTCTTATTTTATGGGTGAATACACATTTGAAGTATGGAATTAAAGAAGGTTTAGGAATATCTAAGCAAGAGAAAGCGTGGGTGCTAGAAAGACTGGGTGGCCTGTTATTGGTAGTTAATACTGGTCCCCTTCAAAAAATATTTTGTCTTTTTTGCTTTTAAATGGATTGCAGAGGACAGCCAGAAGGCCAAGTACTTCTACATCTTTCTTTCTAAGTTTCTCCTGAGCTCTTGACGCTTCATTTTAGGGGAGAAAGAGGTACAGTGAGAACCAAAGATATGGCCTGCCTGTATGTGTAGCAGGGCCATGCTTTCATTCATATCAAAACTCTTTACTGTCATCTGAAATTTAGATTTCTGTCTCCAGAAACAGACTTTTTCCTATTTAATGACCACTGAACCCCATGAACTTAAAGAAGGAACCAACATTTTATTTTATTTTATTTTATTTTATTTTATTTTATTTTATTTTATTTTATTTTATTATTTTATTTTATTTTATTATTTTATTTTATTTCCTGTGAAGGCCGCTTTAGGACCCTAGTTACTTCATGAATGCTTTCTGTAGCATCAGCAGTAACACTGTTTCTATTCCTCACCATTCCTATACAAAAGCCCCACATGCCAGGATTATCTGCCTTTAGTCTCATTTCAGTGAATAATTTTTGCAGGTCAGCAAATGTATTCTGTGACAAAGAGAGTTCCAAAGTCTGGGTCTCCTCACAAGATTTGTCTAAGTTAGAAAACTGTGTTCCACTTAAGTTCATGGTTGGACTGACCTCACCATGTCTTTTGCTGTCCTTGCACAATGCATTCTCTGTCTTTCCCTCTCACTTACTTTTATATAAACAATCTCAGTGAAGTATCCTACAAATATAAACATTGAAAATTTAGCCTGATTTAAAATTCAGTGGTTACTAAGGTTCAAAACAGTATGCTGCTCTAGGTGCTTGTTAGCAAAGCACAAGTGTAATACAGGTCTCCCTGTCTCTCTTGGACAGTCAGTTAACACTTAAATAATGATTAAAACAGAACAGATACAAACCAGAGCCAGTTGCAGTTGTTCTGATTAACATTATATTTTACAGTTGTTATACAAACTATTAGTCGGAAAACACTACAACATCAGTTCTGTTGGCAGGAGAAGGTACAGCCATGGCCAATCCAATCCAATTAAATCATGTCTCCAGCATGCAGATGAACAACAAAAGTGCAAATCGTAACATACATCACTACATTGCCTTCCCCAAGACACTGAGAGCCTGATCCTGAGAGGTATGGAGAGCTCTATGAGGAACAAAGGAGATGGGGTGGGAAAGAGCACATGAGGTGAGAAGGGACCTGTGAAGATGAAGTACCTCAAGGAATTAACATCTCCCATATCATTCATGTAGAGTAACACTTGAAGTTTCTTACTCAGAATAAATTTTTGAAATTTTGAAATTCTTTTTCAGCCAGAATAATAACAAAGAATTGAAAATTATGAGTTTTTCAATAAATGAATTTTTCAGCTTCTCCCCCCTCCACATCCGTTATCCACTTCTGTTTCAAAAAAAAAAAAAAAGAAAAAAAGAAAAAAAAAAGAAAATAATTTTATCATTTTACTGGAACACTTCATTATTAACCTTAGTATTTTGCTACATAATGTGTAAAGTATTGAAATGAAGTTATGTGACCTTAGTGAAATTAAATATATCCATAACTTTGCATGAAAGATTTCAATGAAATCAATACATTCTACTAGAACATGTTGACTTGATTGAGTCATCTTTTTCCAGTGGAACGTTTTTGAAAAAAAAAAAAAAATTGCTGTAATATAATGCTTGTTTATGTTTCAGTTGCCTGAATTCATAAAGTCTGTGACATTCATTGACTTTTCAGTTTGACCCAAGTAAGTAAAAAAGCTGCAAGACACAAAGAGACAAATTTCTGATGAACTGTAATCCTGCTAGACAACTGGCTGAATTCTGAAGCATATCTATTTCTTGTTATCAAAACACAATATCTCTCGATTATCTATAGGATCATTTATAGAGTGATGAAGTGACAGTACTTGTTTCAAAAAACCCTGTCTTGTTCTAATTAAGTATTACATTTGTAGGGCTCTCTCACACACTTTATTTACTCAAGTTTTTTAAAGGCTTAGCATTCTGACATGCAGGTTGGTATAGATATATACTAAAAGCAAGTAACACATTAAAATGCTCAGAGAAAATGCAAAAACTCTCTCCCCCTTTGGCTTATCATTAAAAGGATCAAGCAACAGAACTCAGTCCAAAAATGCTGGACTGAAAAGTGCTTTGTATTTTTTTTTCAGAGAAACCTCCTGAAATAGATTAGTGAACACAAAAGGCTGAAATATATTTTACGAAATAAAAGTGAAAAAATATGGGACAGATCAAGAGCAGGTACATTAGGTGAATTCTTCAGCTTAGGAAGAATAACTTTAAGTTCATGTATTAGGTGAAAGTTCTCAAAGCTAAGACTTGTTTTCTCATAGGACACTGCTTACTGACAGATTCAAAATGCGGACTGCATTTCTGCTGGATTTGATAAAAATACAATTAAAATGGTGTACAGGGGGGTACGCCAAATTGGCCTGCATCCTAGAACCCACTCCAAGCAAAACCTTGAGGAATATATTGTACAAGAAAAGGTTTGTCTCCTGGGATTACTTCCCACTTCCTTTAACCCGATATTCTGCTCGTCCTATTATGACATTCCTCAGAGGGGTGAAACACTAGATTGCCTCATTAAGACTTATCATTTACAAGCTGTTGACAAATGCTGGCATTTATCCTGTTGTCATAATAAATGTGAGAAAATGACCACTTGGCAATAAGTGATTCTATGCAATTGCAGGTTGTAAAATACAAGAATATAAGGGTCAGTAGATAATGTATCAGTATCACTAGGTAGCATCTCTGAACAGATTCTGCATGCATTGTAACAAATCCAGGCTGAAATAAATAATAATGGAGAGCTCCCTTTTACAGAAGTTTCCACATGTGCAACCCAAACATTAATTAAGAGAATGGTTTTAAATCCCAACACAATAATGAAACATTTATTCTTAATATTACTGGCTATATCTTCATGGGTACCCAATGTCCTTATTGTCCTTGTTGACAGTCTGAAAACTCTCTGAACTCAGTTTGCCATCTGCTCTCATCTGCCCCATGGCTGATGACAGAATGGCCTTTCTTAACAAGGGTCATCTCTGTGTCCAGTCTGTGTTAATGATATGTGTGAGGTCACCACAAGAGGAGATCCCACAATAGAGACTGTTGTGACAGGTTTAGGTGTGAGGCAAGTGTTCTCCTCAGTTCATGCACAAATGTTTTGAGAAGTGGAGGTTTTCTTCTTTTGGAGACACTGGCAATGTGGTCACAAGATAGTCCTGCGGGCAAATAATGTAGATGAGAAGCAAATTTGGCCTTAAGTCTGGCTTTGGGATAAAATTACACCTTAGTGTAGTTGCGACTTTTTTTTAAGAAATGTTCTAGAGGATGTAAGTATACATTGGAGCTACAACCATCAGCCATAAAACCAGACCAACACAATAACAAAAATATAAATGCCTGAAGATGAATACAGCCCTTATTAATAAAGATGCATTTTTGACCTCCCTATTTAGCTAGAGGGCTCTGAACCCTGCGAGGACTTCAGTCTTTTCAAATGTCTCAGGTTCTGCTTCTGCATATGCATCTCCATTTTGATCATTTTTAAGGAAGCTGACAACTCTATTGACCGTAAACTTTGTTTTCCTTCAGCTAAACAAAAGTAACAACTGATTATCCTAATTATAATGGCTTTATTAATAGACACCAACTGACTTCCTTGTGAGATAAAGCCAGTGATATCGTTAACAGTAAGAATCAAAAGTGACAATAACTCAGTTGCCAAGGGTATTGAGTTGCAAGTGGTTGGTAGCTCCATCCTACTTGATTAAGACACTGCTGAAACACTGCTCTTATGGTGAGGCTCTAAAAGAATCAGCAAAAATACTTTGTCACCAGAATTTGCAACCCTTAATTTGAAAGTATTTAAATTCGACCTGGGGAATTCAAAGAGGGGGATGTAGTTCATTGGTTCCCGTTACTGTCACTGGTCATTATTACTCACCTCATGTTTCTGATGATTTTATTCTATTGGTGTGTGTGTATGTTTGTGTTACTTGAAGTATGGAGAGTGTTTAGGCATTGCATGTTTGAAGCCAATGCCCTTTGTTCCATATCTCCTCTCCTCTCCTCTCCTCTCCTCTCCTCTCCTCTCCTCTCCTCTCCTCTCCTCTCCTCTCCTCTCCTCTCCTCTCCTCTCCTCTCCTCTCCTCTCCTCTCCTCTCCTCTCCTCTCCTCTCCTCTCCTCTCCTCTCCTCTCCTCTCCTCTCCTCTCCTCTCCTCTCCTCTCCTCTCCTCTCCTCTCCTCTCCTCCCCTCCCCTCCCCTCCCCTCCCCTCCCCTCCCCTCCCCTCCCCTCCCCTCCCCTCCCCTCCCCTCCCCTGCCTCACAGTCTGCTAAGGCCTTAACATGGAGTACTACAGCTTGCTGCAAAAATAAACCCAGAGCGGAAACAAAAATAAAAAAATACCACATAGCTCTGAAGGAGTCCTTATAGTCTTTGAAGCACACTATACTTTTGAATTATATACTTTCCAACACTAAATATATATTTATTGTAAAGCCAAATTTCTGTTGAGTGGAAGGAACTTTGACTATTGAGATATGGGTTCTCCTCTTCTTACCTTCTCCTCAGCTACAGTTTCTCCTTGGGTCACAGACTCTCTCAGCTCTGCTCCTGGTTCACTTAGATGTTCATATTGAACATTCATTATTACTCCTTTAGACCTGGAGTCATCTTATATATGGTATGATGTTTTCCCAATCACAACACCATAGGGTGTGAATTTATCATGCTGTCTCCTTGCCTTTGTACTCCTCTATTTTGTTTATAGTACTTTTAATTGAGTCCTGGACTCCCAATCTGCATTCATTAGACACAGAGCAGATAAACACTTGTAAAGACACAATTAAGTCACAGCCAGGTACTGGTGTTTTCCTCCCTGCTGACTTTACCTCTGTTGAATGCATTTCATTAACATTTCCATAGTTTTTGGTTACCCCATATTGGAATTTAAGTCTGTATTTGCTTATTTGCTAGCTTATTGCCATTCGAAACCCCACTGCTCGTTAGTTTTTATCAGATACACAGTGCTAACTGCATGTATCTGCCTACCAGCCAATGGGGTCTGAATACCTCAACCTCAGCTTTTCCTAATGGACTCAAATATTTAATTGTGCCCTAAAAGACATTTTTTTCCTTGTCCTGAGCAAGATTGAATGCACTCACAAAGTAACATGCTGAAATGCATGCAGAATTTACCAATTTTTCCACTGCAGAGCACAAGTGGAAAATGATGGGCATTGCTATTCCAATGAGCACAATTACTGCAATCTAACAATGCTGAGATCAATTAGAAAGCTGCTTCTTGTAGAGTGTTGTGTCGAATTATGAAATGATGGGGACAGACTGTTGCCATGGGTGTCTTTGAGCCCACCTTGTTAAAGTTGTCTTCTCAATCAGTAGTGTTAGGGTTTGAATTTATATTTGTATTTCAGATGCACCAGCTTACTGCACCACCTGGAGTGTCCTTTTAAAGGTGTAAGGCTGGGCTGTGGAGGTATACTGAAGTTGGGTCCCAAACCTGAAGCACTATGATGCAGAGGTATACATCATGAACTATACAGCTATATTTATCCAATGATCTACATCAGTATCTCTACATAGTCCTCTGTAGAGTGATATGAAGACACAGCAGCTCATGGAGAGAACTTATTTACATATTTACATGGCGTAGCATCTCATAATACAGGAATACCTTGAGAAGATGGACATTATGAACCCTGCTGAAATGCTTCACTCGTAAGAGAAAGAGAGTTTCACAGAGTAAAGGCTGGGGGGACCTGTTTGGTTGTTTTTTTCTCCTTAGAAAAACTTAAGAACAGGAGCAAGTAATGTTTCATTAATTTCCTAAAAGCACAAAAGTGTCAGTCTCTAAAAGAGTGAGCTTTCTCTGATCAGGATATTTTTTGCTATAGCTGTGTGTAGCTTCAAACTGATTCCTATTTATGTAAGTATACAAGCTCCCGTTGAGTTTAGGAGGAGCAGATGCTGGCTCTTTGCGACCTATCAACACACCTGAAGCAAATGTTCATAACCATACACTGGTATATGTCCAGTTTGTGCCTCATTGCTAATTCACCACAGTCATCTTTCTCTTCTAATACATCCTACATCAAGTAACAGCCACACACTGCTTCGATTTCCTTTTTGAACCTATAGGTTTATTTTGTGAACCTCTATAGATAAAGGACAATGAACAAAAATAAATTTTACAGAAGTCAATAAGGAAAATGCAAATAAAGAAAACCAGTTTGCTGACATAAAAAAAAAAAAAATCAGTCATCTGGAGCTCTGCAAAAACTTTTGTGAATGTGATATAAAAATTGAGTATGATCTTTTCTCCCAAATTTACCAGTTTGTTAAATAGTGCGTTTGTCATTATTTTTCACCCTTATTTTTTTATATTGTTTCATTCAGAGTGAAAACCAGTTCTAATGCCAATGGCACAAACAACTTCTGGATTTCTTCCCTACAAAGTACATTCATGATATGATATACTTATATGCTGTATATTATGCAATATACCATATGAGCATACTCGTATTCTTGGTAGTAGTAATAATAATAATAATAATAACAATGCAGACTGCTACTGTAATAATAAATATGAATTACAACTGTGGTTAAATCTGGTTTGGTATAATTATAGGTTACCCCAGTGAACTAAATTTCAGTGGGGTTTGCTTCTATGGTTTAGGGTAGTCTCCATTAAATATGGAAAAATCCAGTTAATTAATTAGCCCTTAGTGTTAAATGAGTTTTTTAAGCCTGAGAGACAAGGGGAATGTGGGATTTGTGAGGACTTGACAGTGAACATTTAATGATGTTATACCCAAAGTGACTGTTAATATAGGCCACGGTACCTGAGAGTCAGAAATGCAGTCAGAGAGATAAATGAAAATAAAGCACCAAGGTTTAATAGGAAATTAAGAATATTAATGTTCAGATTGTCTTTATATGATTTAATATTTTTTTTATGGTTATAGTGCCAGGGTCCCTCTATCTCTGACTGTAGAGAGAACACTTACATAGAGTAACAAGAAATGTTATGCTACATGTGAATGAGTCAACTTTATCTAAGCATTATGTAGTTCTTTTCCTGGATAATTTTCCAGCATGTGGAAAGGCTGTTTATAACGAGCTATCCTTGGGAAAGGAAGGCTTTATACTGTTGTCTTCACATCTCTTTGTTCTGGAGCAATGCCAGAAAGGATAAGTCCTGGGCTGTGTCAGAAACTATCTTAAGGCTTCTCTACCTGCTGACACCATATGCCTGGATGCTCTTTTCTGCCGAATGGACTTTTAGCCTCTTTGAGGTCCTCACCCTGTTCTTCTCATCTGGACATCTCTCTGCCTGTCCTACTTTACCGTCAAAACAGACTTGTCAAGAGGGTGTAATGGTAATGGTGCAGTTTGTCAGGGCACTGAGGGCATGACCAACCCTTCCTGGTCCTGCTTCCCCCACCCTGTCCAGGGCCCAGGACTCTATGCCACCTCCCTGGGGCAGTTCAGGTCCTGCCTTGGTGTCACCACAGTTGGGCCAGTCTCCATCTCCCCACAGCCCTGCCCTGCCCAGTCACAGGCCCTGGCGAGCCAAGGACCCCTGCAGTCCCATATCCTGGCCAAACCTTGTCCCAGCCCTCCTCCCCACGACCCTGCCTGCCCACTCTGGACTGTACCTGACCCCAGTTCCCCTCAGTGGGCCTGACCCTGACCCCAGCTAGGGGCTGAGGTTCTGTCCTCACCCTGGGACCTCCCTCGGCTCCTGGTTTCCCAGCCCACAGGGAGCAAGCAGTTGGCCCTCACTGCCGTCAGACCTGGCTCATCCTTGACCCCAGCAAACATAGCCACATTCCTTACTTTTGTTTTTATTCATGTCTTCCCATTTGTACATGCCACACCACTACAGTACTGTCAGGAGTTATTTATAGCCAAACACTGGCAAACATATAGAATGAGATTCATCTTCTTTAACTTTCTGCATCTACAAAGTAGCTGTCTCCATCTTGGTTAGTCTTTCTAGGTTGCCTTCATCTTCAGTGGCAACAGATGATCATACTTCATTTATCTGCCCTATATTGGCAATTTACATTGGGATACAGAATGTAGCACTGCATAGGTGGTACGAGGTTGAGTGGGAAGCATGTAGAGGGCCTGGGCTCTTCTACGTTGCTTTTCCATTCCCTCTGTCTCTTGAGGCTGCACTATGTTCATGGAGCCTGGAAAGCAGCAGATATATTCCCAAAGTTGGAGGTTATGAGTAGCTCCCTGACAGCCACTTCTCCCTGTACTGAATTTAGCCCTTCATGATATTTTATTTCTAGCCTCCACTTGAACCTTATGATAATTCTATGCAACATGGCCAGTAGGTATTTTTTTTTTATCAGTTTGGTGGAAGGACAGTGATCAGGGACCTCTCGAGATGACAGTCTGTCAGATTGTAAATCAACGAGGATCTCTCCCTTAGCAGCCACAAAGATTAAACGGACTAATGAATCAATGTTTTAGACCATCCACTCTGGGGAGCCTTCACTTAAGTCCCAGCACTGCTGGTCAGGTCAGAAAATGCTCTTTTCTGTCAAATGGTAGGTTTCCTTATGTGGTAGTGTGCGTTCGTCCTCCTTTGTGTGAGCTGTAAAAACCTGACAGAAGCAGATGTCAATCTATACTGTTGTGACACTTCCTCGTTCAACTCTAAAACTTTGTGAGGGTATTTCACCATCCAGTAATTGGCAAGAGAGGAGAAGCTATGTTTGTTCATTTTGCAGAAATAAGTTTAAAAGCTCAACTTCCTATTTTTTCCTTTTATTAGGAAACACCGTCTGCTGTAGAATGAGCTGTTTATAACCATCTCCTCTACACAAAACACTCAACTCCTTGTTGTTGTTTGTTTGGTTTTTTTAATAACATTTTTTGTCTTTAGGACACTTTACCTGCATTTTTATTCAGTTTCTTAACATAAATAACCACACCTGTAATTTTATTCTCATCTGCAGAATATTTTTAAGCTAAAATCTTTATGGAGGTACTGGATTCTGTTCACTTTGGCAACAGTTCTGTGATCCTGAAATGGTCATAAATTACAACATAAGTACTTTGAAGCAGATGTTCTGTTTAAGTTCATATATTCTGTCCTCTCTCTGATAAGTGAAGCACTGATATTTAAAAGGACCTCCATACCATTAAAAAACACCCACAAATGCAGAGAATAATATATCTCTGTTAAGGTGTATTACACTGAAGGCATGTACCCTAATAAAGTAATACAATGAAAAAAAAGTTGGCTTAAGTAAATAATTTATTAGAATATTTTTGGCAGGAAAAATACTTTCCTAGTACTTTGGGAGAACCAAAATGTTGTCAGCAAGTAATACTCAAAATAGTAAATGAACTTCATTCAGCACTTCCTCGGTGATAATTTCTGTTCCTAGAGTCAGTAAATGAAGAACCTTGTCATCTTTGATTTGATACTATTTAAAAACACAGACCTGTAACTGAAGAGATCCAGTGATGAAGCAGGAAAATAAATGACTGTATTAAAAATGTCACTGCCCAGATGGTCCCATATAGGAGTTCTGATCTTAGTACTCGCTAATTAAAGAGAAGGTGACTGGAATCTAAATTTATCTTCTGGTTTTATATCTGACCCTTATCTACACATGAGGGGCTTGAACACATTTCATTTTTGAACATAACCCAAAAAAGCACTTAAGCAGGTGCTTAACTATAAACTGATGTTTGACTCCTACTACCATAAGTAGAAGTGATTTCCTGCATGCGGACCATGGAGGAATTTCAAAGCTAGGTCTTAATTTTTCCATTTAAGGGAAGCTGACTATGATTTATATATTTGAAGTTATTTTTTCTACAAAGATATTAAGTTTTCAGGCATTTTATGTTCATGGAAGCTGGCAAATACTTCAAGATACACTGAAATCTTTCATTAACAGCAAAAGAGTTATCCACAAGGCAAAACAGTATACTGCGGTTCCACCATGTTACAGAAACACTGAGTTTTTTGACTGAGAGAAAATTGAAGTTTTTACTGTCTTCTCTCACTTACTGGTAATAGCGGATTCATTATTTTAAACAGCAGAACTCAGTATTTTGTTCCATTTGCATGTGTGTGTGTGAAATCACTTCCAGAGAAGGACACAACGTTGTTAAAATGAACTTGAAGAAGGGAGGCTCAAACAGAGTTTATTCCATAAGAAAAACTAAGCTTTGTTCTGAAGCATCAGCTGAAACATGGAATGAAAATTAGCTAAGGAATCAGGCAAAATAAGTCTTGAAATTGAGAAATGTCTTAAGGCATCACAGTGACCGTAGTGGGTAAACAATCCAGACTGAGGGAATTCTTTATTTAATTTATTGCCACTTCCTGCAAATTCCTAATCAATGGTTTGGTTATGTAGAAAAGAATGCATCAACGATTGAGCAAACTCTTAGCTAAACACCTACAAAAAAGTTAATGGGTTCCTGCTTTCTCTGGGCTCACGTTAAGACAAGACTCTCCTCCCTCCCTTCCTGTTCTTAGTTTCCTGTATTTTTGCTGTGGGTTTCACTCAATGACAGTTCCTTCAGTGAGGAAATGTGTGGCATGGATGATTTTGGGTTGTGTGTTTAATAGTTTCTGTTTCCTGCTCTTCACTTCTCACTGGTTTTCCAATGCCCTAGCATGGGTCACCCATAGCTGCAATCCCTTAAGGGTACCCTTATTCTGAAGAGTGTCCTCAAACTGATATGGGTCTCCTACTGCCACAGTCCCTTGAGGGTGTTCCTGCCTCTATTGTGGGTTTCCCACAGATGCAGTCCCTCTGGGGTGTCTCTTCCCTGCTGTGGGTCACCCATGACCACAGTCCCTAGAAGGTACCACCTCCATCATGGATTACCTCCTTTCAAGGGTGTATCTCCACCCATGTCCTCAACAGTGTATCTTCATCAGCCTCTCCCTCTGTGTGTCTCCAGCCACATGTCCCCAAGGGCATGTGCCCATGTCTTTCTGGCCCCCTGAGGCTGCGGCTTTTTCATAAACATGTCAGAACTGGGATGCTCCCCTGAAAGATTGCAGTTTTGATACCTGATGGGTTACTCACACAGATTTCAGAGTTGACTGAATCTCACTTGTGACTGTTAGAAGACAGTTCCTGCCTTCTTCCCACGTAGGGAACCCTGCAGTTCCCTGCTACACAAACTCTACCAGTTATGCCCAAGGCAGTGGGCTTTTAATCTAGATCTTTTTTTCCTGGGAGAAGGCTTTTCCTCATAGAGATGGGAGAAGAGTGCAAGAGAGGAGCTCATGACCATCTCATGTCATGAGGCCTATAGGGAAGGGCCTAAGTAAAATGGAAGCAATTCTGATGTCAAAATTATTTTATGCTCAGAAGGACCTTTGAGATAGGGGAGTTAATCTGCAAAATCCATTTTTTTGTTGATGTCTTAATACTAGCGTGCAACAGGGACACAGACCAGAGGTCTATAAGAAAGATATCACACAAGACAAGAACAGCTGATGGATATTCAGTGACATTCCCAACACATAACAAGTTTCACCCATATCAAAATACATAAAAGGTTTCCAGATTTTTGTTTCTATTTTACTAACAATCAATTTCATCTGCCTGTGCAGCCGCCATTAGTGGGGCTTTCATTTGCTATCCCCAAGCTTTCAGAGATAGTGTATAGGAAGTTGGCCTGAACATGTAAAGGGGAGCACAGAAGAAATTCAAAACCTTTTTTACAAGGCAAAAACCTTGATTTTGTTTTTCCAATGTATAACAGTGTAATGTTCTCACCTTTATATTGTCTTTGTAAAGAATAAACTTTACTGTTCTTGATTTTATTCCGTATTGTTCTAAACTTCCATCATATTACACTTGTATATACATGCACTTGTATATACATGCACACACAAGTCTACCACAAAATTTTATCTGCTTCTGTCCAAGCTAAAACATGTGAAAGCTGGAACTGCATATACTAATTAACTGAGCACTGATGGACTCAGAAAGGAAGTATGTCAAGAAAGTGGAGGAAGGTAGCCATGGTACAGCAAACTGTTTAGAATCATCGTGTCACTGATGACTACCGACCTCCTGTCCTCTCCTGGCTGCTCCCACTCACAACCTTGCTGGTTGTTCAGTCCCTTTAATCAGTCTTCACACCAAGTCACAAATTTTAATGCTTCCCAGAACATCTGAAAGTCCAGATGTGGCATTTCTGTGGTCTTTCACGAGGCTAGCATGAAGGATGCTTGCACATGGACAAGGAGAAAATGTCTTTTGGGGTCCCTATCATGATCTTTAATCCTTGTCCTCATGATAAGAACAAAAGGAACTAGTCTGGACTTTTATCTTCTTTATTAAACCAACAAGAACTTCAGCAACCAGCTTTGGGACAACAAGTACTGCAGCTTTGCTGCTTACATGTGTCTTTCTTACTGAGATGGACGGGAGGAACCCATGCAACCTTAGATAACCCACCCCAGCTGCAGAGGGCTGGATATGAATGTAATGGCCTTAGCTCTTTACTCCATGAAAAGGTTGCTGCCTTTTTCCAATGGAGTTGGACTAGAATAATCAAACAATATCTAGAGAAAAAAAAAAGCAAACAACAACAAAAAAAATTATATTAGACATTCAGACACTGCTAACAGGAAAGGTGGGTGGGCAAGGCAGGGTTTCCTGAGACAAGAAAAGAGCTAATGAGAATATAAAAGACCGAACCAAGAATCACAAAATATTTTTTGCCTCCTGTGTATCGTATAAATAATCCTGCTGCTTCCATAAATACTTCATAAGACTTGAGAGTTAAACTTTTAACTTACAGGGCAATCTCCTACTTCTGTGGGAAGGCCAAGTAGGTGAACAAGCATAAGCTTTTAAACAAAATATTAGGTGTGTTTAATAATAATTTTTGTCACCAAAATGCATTTTATTGGTGGTGTCAGCATGTGATGTTCAGTAGCACACACAGCTCATTCTGTGCTGACTGAAATTTTATCTGCTCATGGACAGGTTTCATGCAGTGATGGAAATGCATTTAACATCTCTAATGGCAGGCATGGCTGCTTCAACACAGTGTTCCAACAGTTGCTGCCTAGCTGGGCAGCTCATCCTTGCTGTAGTTCTGGGATGTGGAAAAGACTTTTCTTCTTTCCAACTCTTTATTAACCGGCAAATCAGCTGGGAGAATATTAATCTTAAGTTTAACATACATTAAAAGAACAAAGCAGTCTCACTGGTGTAAAATGACTGGAGAGCGAAATACTGGAATTTTTCTGGCCATTGGCAAGTAGAGAATGAGAGTCTGGTCCTACTAAATCTTATGGGAATGCTGTAATTTTATGGGAGCCAAGATTTCACTCTATACTCTAAAATGAAATCCCCATCAAATTATTCTGAGGAAGTTAACTGGTGATTACATTACTGTCTTCATTAATGTCTCTATTAATCTTTCATAAGATAGGAATCAAATAATTAAATATTTCCCATTTTTGTTTTAGTGAAATGCAAAGGAAAAGGTAAAGGCATGAACTAAAAAGTAAAGATATTTTCAAGTTTAAAGAACCATGTGATCTGTATATCACTGCATGAACAGAAAAGATAAGGGACCATATCAAAGATCTATAATTGGATTAGAAAAAGATATAATCATATGGTGCCTTTATTCTTTAGACTGAGCCATTGTCTGTCAGAAGAAAAAAAAAAGAATAGGGAAGAAAAGGGCAATAAAAGGAGAAGAAACATGTCTTTTATTTTGCTTAAAATAAGACAAAATAAAACAAGGAGTATTCAAACAGTGGAAGATGGGACAACCTGATACCAGCATAAGTCACACCTCTCAGGCTAAGTTTTGTACTTGCTATTTGTAATTATTTGATTCAACACTTACAAACTCTGTCCGTTAGACTCCAGCCTCACAGTAACACCATGCTAGTTCCATCAGCTGGGATTATTGCACTTTGCATTCTGCAACTTTCTTCCAGACCCTAGGGATAAGAATTACTACAGCTAAACTGTCATTGTGTATGTGACTAATCATGGGCATTTGGGAGAGCATACAGCAAGCATATCACCTAAAGAGGTGGCGTCTCCAGGTGTATTTATCTTCTGTTACTTCTTATATCATAAACACCCTACTAGGTAGCATAAGGGGCAAGTGATGGTGGAGGTTCTAGGTATAGAGTGAAGCTTAGATTACAGCCTTCAGTAGATCGCTCTAGAGGATCCCTACACCTAAACTCTCCCCAGCAACAGCACAGGTCTGCAATGCCTCTCTTCCCTGGGATGCCTGGCTGGGACCAGTCAGAAAGATCTGATGAGAGCTCCTGTGAGATCAGAGAGTGGAGGAGAGGCTGTGGTGTGCTTGAGGGTGGTCCTGGCTGTGCTGTCAGACTGCAGAGGTGTGGGGACTGGGGATCTTGAAGCTGGGGATAAGCTGAAAGCTGTATGTGGGAGTGGGGCTACTTACAAAGTAGGATGGAAGTAGTTGGGAGCTGAGGTAGTAAAGAAGTCATAGGTTTACGATCTTGGTTTGGAGAGCTGTATGGAGTATGGCTAGAGGATGTGGCACCTTGCCACATGATTTTGGAAGCTGGCTCCTAGAAGCAAAACATTTGACCTTTAGCTGAGCTCTGTAAGCGCGTAACATGGGTAACAGAGAAACAAATGTAAGCAGCACCATTCCTGCCAAAGCACGTTCTTTGGAGAGCACATTCTCTTGCAGTGAAAGTGGACACTCCTGGCAAGGCTGGAGATGTGGCAATCTTTCTGCATTAACAAGGAGCTGTTAACCAAATACATAAATAAGTTGAAAACCACAAGAACAAAATTTCACTGTTTCCATATGTCTCTTGGCTATATACCTTCAGTGGTTGTGCTGCTGAAAATTCTGTATATTATATGAAGTCTGTTAAGTATGAGTTAGATATGAATGTGACCACATTTATTGTTGATTTTGACACAGCCCATGAAGCCACCCAAAAAGAGACCTCTGAAAGGATGCCTGGGAAAGTTGTGAATTTCAGCCAGTAAGTTCTACATTGCTCCTGTGGGAAAAGATAGAAACTCAGCAGTAAGGGAGCATAGTAAAAGAAGAAAAAAATATCCCCCACATCCAGACAAAGACAGGAAAACGCACTGGCAAGTTTCTATCCTATTACAGAAGCATAACTGTAATCCTTCCAGCAAAGTGATGTTAGCTACCAAAGAGGGGCAGGAGTTCTCCAGAAACTAGAAACTCACAGTCTGTCATGAAGTATGTTCATAATAAGGAGAATAAGCTGACTTGTGCATTTACTTGGGTATGACATCACTGACAGCCAATTAGAAAGTTCCACTTGTGTCATTTCATAATAAAGAAAGGACTATTCAGTGCTCACTGCATCAAAGAACGTATGTCACAGAGATTTGCACAGAAATAGGTTGATTAATTTTTAATGAATTATACCAGGAAAAGTTTCCTTGTATAAATTGCTGTGAGAATACCAGTGATAACCCGTGCTTGAATAAAGGGTTTCTGCATGTGTGGGTTCTACAACCACAGAGATACTGAGCAAAATTGAACTAAAAATGGTGTTATTCACCCTAATCTATCCAGTTCATAACAGCAGTAAAAACAGCATGGGGTGCACAGTAGTGCAGATTTTAAAGGCCATTTTATTCACTGGAAGTGTGTCCTGTAACTAGCAGAATGCTTTCCAATCTTTTTTGTTTCGAGTTTGAGAGTGAATGTCACTCTTGAAAACAGGTCTTTGCTGAATGTTGTTTGGGCTTAATACAACTTTTAAATTTTGTAACCCAACCTACATGTCTTTGGACTTTGTGACTTAATAGTGTTTTCTTGCATGGGAAGGTATGAATCTATCAATCAGCTGATGCACAGGCTACTGCTAAACAGAACATCGTTCTGCACCAAAAATGTTCAGCAATATGGCATTGTTTGTTTTTCAAGATCTGTAAAGAAAAAAAAGACATTTCAATAATGATGCTAAGGAAAGCATTATTTTTACATGGCTGGTGGAAAAGCCAGATGGATGACCCACTGTGGAGTACAGCAGGGAACTCAGGTGCTGTTGTCCAAGTACTTGTACACAAGTCGTCCTCGGATGTGCAGCAGCCCCTGCATGCTATCCATGGATGTTCTTGTCTGAAAAGTGCATAAATCCAGGGTTTGGTGGATACATTTTCAGCACACCCAATTCCTTTTGAGAGTTTGGCCCCACTCAGTTTTCCACATGGAACAAAGGTCTTATGAATTAATTTTTGCTTCAAGTTGACTTGATAGAAGGCATGTAGTATTGAATTCATAGTTTAAACTTAAAATAGTAGACATGGAGCCAAGTTAAACTTTTTTATCAATTTCCATACGAATTGTTGTTGGGTAATACTAAATCTGTGTGTGACGTTGATTTCTGCAAAATCGAAGGTATCAGGAAACCTCCTTAGCCCATGATATTCAAAGCTTATCTCATGTCCTACTCTGCTAATAGTGGTTTAGAGTTGGAATCTAGACTGTTGTAATGCAAGAAAACTGCGAACTGAAATTCTTGTCTGCTTTTGATATTGAAATGATCTGGATAAGAGCAGGGTCCCTATAGCTCCCTTACATATGATCCTATATTAAATAAAACACATTTCTAAAATCGTCAGAGTGAACTGTTTTTAAAATATTTTTGTGCTTTTAATATTTAGAACAAGTGTCTGAAAAGCATTTTCTGTTTTGGTTCCTTGTCATATATGTTCAGGATTCGTTATGTTACTTGGAGGCAACCGGGTGAATTTTCTCTGAATGTTATTTGTGCTGATCAATGAATGTCACCGAACAGTGAATTTTTATTTTAATTGATCTGACTGGTAAGAGCTGCCACTCTTTGCATATGAAGATATCTCCATATGGAGATTTTGGTTAAATTTTGTGCTCAGAAAAATTTAGGATTAAAGGAAGAAATGTGGGATCAGATACAGGAAGAGGTTTCTCACAAAGACATTTCTTCCCTGTATCTAACACTGCCACAAATCAGAGAGCGGATACCTTTAGAGAGGCAACTGTAAAAAACAGAAGAAAAAAATCTCATTAAAATTAATGCCTAGTAGGCTATAGAGTAAATTAAAAGCCGAAAGGATCTCAATGCATTGCAACTGGCATTCCTGATTTAACAGTTCCTGCTACCACAAGTGAAAAAAAAAAATCTGCAGTAAGAAATTTGCCTTTTTACTTTACTACAATTCTTCACAGTTTGCTATAGTTTTAAAATAGACAGGCAAAGAAAGAAAGATTTATTTGACCTACCTGTAAGCCTTGAAATATGTATTTAGCACAGCTGTTCTTTTGTGTTTAAACTCATCACAAAAATGCAGCTTTAATGTAACCCACCATTGATCTGCAGTAAGTGGAAACAAAATCTCTCCTTAATTAGTATCATCCAATCACTTTTTTACATTTCTACAGAACACACACTGTGAACTGTTTAATGGACTATTATTTAGAAGAGTGGCAAAGAGCTTGCAAAAAAAAAAAAAAAAAGAAGAGCACATAGTAAAAATAAAAACTAGCAGTGTCAATGAAAAATGTGTTGCAAAATAATGGAAAAAAAAGATGTTTCGTTAAGATGGGCTTCACTGGCATTTTACTGTATAGATGAACACTGCTCCAATTACTGCCAACAATGGGGAAAGAGATAGAGAGATATAGATTCATTACTTTCAACACCCTTAACTGTCTACCACTGAATTCGCTTATCTGTTCCTTTTTCTACAGGACCTGCATGGAAGGGGGAAGGAATAAACAAAGAACTGAGTAGAGTGAATGTGTCACAAATTACCACAAACACACTGTGACTCAATGCACTTTTCATTTCTCTCCTCATTAACTGTGTCTTGCTCAAAATGAGAGACTGGGTCTAAACATAATCAAGTCCCACAGATAACAATTGACTTGACTGCTGGGGCAGTCATCACCTTCTAGCTACTGGGAAATAAATTTAGAAATAAAATGAGTTAAAATAAAATTCACTCTGCTCTCTTTTCTGTGCTCAGATAATTTGAAGGCCATCAAGGCCTGCAGAAACAATCCATCTCTCTGTGAAAAGGAAAGCAGCCTGTGCCACTACCAATAAGGCATGTCTTTAGTGTTATCAAGAGTAAGTATAATTACACAGTGGAAAGGCCATCAAAGTGTCTTGGGTGCTGGTATTTTTTTCCTGAGGTCTTCATCAATAGCGCTGTCGGAATGAAAAGAATAAGTAGGGGTGGAAAGGAAAAAAATAATATCCTCCAGATTGGTGTGACTGACCTGCAATCTAGTAGAGCACATTATAATTTGAGAGCAGTAGGACAATTCAATAAAAATTTTGCTGTCTTCTACTTTAAATCAGGAAGGATTAATTTCAAAAATCTTTGTGGATGCTCTTGTGGTCTTCGTTTTGTCAGGGCTGGAATTTCTCTTCGAAGAGGCTAAAGGAGTTCCTGTTGAAGGGGTGTTTACACTTGCCAAGACTCTTTCCTTACCTCTAATAGCAATACATTTCTGATAGGAGGATTTCTGGCTGGTAAAGAGGAGGAAGGGCTGTTTGTATCTGCTGAACATTCTCCCAGTCCTGCACTTTTTATCTAGACAAAGTGCCAGTGAAGTTAATTGGTTCATTATATTTCTAACAAGAGGTGCCAGACCCTGATGTACAAGTTTTAATGAAATTCCATTTAGTAAAATACATGCACAATATGTCTGACACTGTTTTCCAGAACAGGAATTCAGAGTTATATGCCTGAGTTCCAGCCTGTGGTACCTTACTCTGATTAGTAAATGCTACTCTGGCAAGGAGTACCCTTGACCTCTGGGGAAGACTATGCATGAACAAGTCATGGGAAGATTTGGATATACATCTAGAGCTAATGAAAGCAACTTGCTAGCTGATTGTCCAGAAATAAAAATGCTTTTAAGAACAGGGAATCACCCCAAACCTAGCTATTAACTTGCTCCTGGCAGTCTTCTGCTTAATAAAAACAACATGTTAGTAACTGTGGTATAAATCCTGAGAATAATCACCCAGTCTGATGATTGGAACCAATCATCTAATTATCAGTGTCTCCAGCAGTCATGTTTTACTTGAAACTTCTCTGTGGCTACTAGGTCTGAAAATCACAACATCTAAAATGGTGGCGACTGCTCTAAGGCAAATTAGGTCATTAAAAAGCTTTAACCAGTCCATTGACATTTCAGTCTGCCTCAGTGGTTTGTTTCTACTGTTCACAACATAAATACATTTTCCAAACCATGGTTTTTATTAGATTTATTATAAGAAACGAGATTATTTGGGCTGTACTGCTTTGACAAAACTCTGGTTCTTAAATAATAATTATAGCTCTCCTGGCATCCAAAAGAGCTGAAGTAGAACAGACCCCGAAATGTGGCCAAACATAACAAATTGAAAGGAGTAAGGATAGAGAAATATAACTGAGAGAATACAAATGTGAAATCTCCCTGATATATTCCCTTAAAACTTCAAGGAGTTTTTATTGGCTAACTGGCAAAATAATTCATTTTTCTTAGGTTTTATTTGGACACCAACACTGCCTGGAATTTGAGGAGAAAGGGTGTGAGGTCTTTTTCCAAAAAAAACTCGGTGATAGAAGTCTAGTTTATGACAGTCAGGTCTGAAGATCAAAGGGTCTGGCCTGCCTAGATCTAGCTGAAATGAGTCGACTAACAGGATGGACTGAACCACAAGTTCTGCTCCTGAGAAACTTGGGATGCATGATACTTGGAAATGGTTGAACCTCTGCATTTATTTAGCTGTTCCATCATACTGGCTGAAAGGACGTGGTAACTGGAACACAGTTATGGCATGTCAGCTGTATTCCTTCTAGTATATGTCTTTATTGCTCTCACAGAAGTAGTAGAGGTACAATGTCAGGGTAATGTATAGACACTAAGCTATAAAGGAGGTTACTTCAGACAGTAGATGAATGGGAGTTGCAGCTGTACAGATCCCAGCAAAGGCTACATTAGTCTGTCTAATTACTCCTGTGACTGAGGTGGATATCCTAGTACAGTCTAAACTTGAATGATTTCCAGAACATAAAACAAACAAGCAGGATTAAAGGTGGTTTTGTTTGTTTGTTTGCTTGCTTGGTTTTTGAAGCATTGACCCTTCCAGAAAGTAGATTTGTATGGTCTAATTCATTTTTCTAATATATTGGAAGGTCATTTATGCCAAATAATTTTTGTTCTGTCAGGTAACTGAGACAAAAAGTCAGTTAATATCAGACCAAATTGGTTCAGTCACAACAGAGAGAAACACAATAAAAATAAGCTAAGTCTTTTTTTTGTGTCATCATAACCTCTTCTCTAACAAAAAAATTCATCACCCAAGTAGGACTCTACCTTCTTAAATCAGAAGTCTCTGATTCCCTGCTGGATTAGTGGGCACTAACAGAATCCCTCCATTTGGTGCTCTGGGTCCAAGTAAGCTAATGAGCAGGCAAAAGCACTTGCAAAGAACCCATGGCTTCCATCACTGTAGCAGATAAGAACTATGTAGGGGCACCTCTAATTCACCTGAGATGCAGATGAGGCATAGCAGATATCCATGTTGCTCCATCCTGTCTCTTCCAACTCTTCTTCTGGAACATGTCCGACAAACATCCTTCCTCCTTTTCATTGGTGGTTATAGTGGCTGTAACCTGGCTTAAAAGATGATTGAGTTGTGTTCAAAAGTTGGATGGCAGCAGGCTCCACTAGCTTGTCCACTTTCAAGTCACTACGCCATGGTCAAGAATGAGAAAGTAGACTAAATAGAGAAAACAGTTTAAAACTCAGTAAATATTATTCTCCATGTATTTTAAATACCTCCCTGGAGGTATTTAAAAGATATGTAGATGTGACACTTAGGGACATGGTTTATTGACAGACTTGGCAGTGTTAGATTTGTGGTTGGACTCAATGGTCTTAAAAAGTCTTTTCCAGCGTAAATGATTCTATGTAACTGATACTCTCTCCAGTATTCATGTTTTCAAAGTTTTAGTGAAGTTTGGAATATACCAATACTTAGTTATGTTTGAGATTGTTTATTTACCCAAAGGTCTGTTCTGGATAGACACAGCAGGAGGAACATTTATAAACTATACATTATTATGTTACCAAGAAGTGAGAAATCACTGAATATGGCTTCCAAACAAAGTTAAATAAAAACATAGGTATTTCTTCAAGCTCAGGATTCAGAAATATAAATGGTTTGTATCATATGAAATTTTTCCATAGGAGTATTATTTGGCACAGCTTCATGCTGTGCCAAATTTGTGGTTTCTTAGGTTATTGCTTTTTAGAAAAATCTGGTTTTGGCACATGCATACAAACACACAAATTGAAAAGACAAATATTTATATTGTGAAATTAAACTTGTTCACGTCTTCAATGATGATTTATTAAAGAAAAATATGTCAAGCCACAGAATGGTGAAATGCACACTGACTTTTGCATTCCCTGTGTGAAACAACCAAAAAGCTCATTTGAAAACAAATAGTACTATAAAGACTTAAAGAAAGAAAATGAAGCATTTGCATGTATAAAATACCTCCATACAACACATCTTCATTCTGAAAGATTAAAGAGAACTAAATGTTTCTCCAAATAGCTTTTCAAGGGCATTATTTTTTATGGCCAGGATGTTTCTGTTTCTGTAGGCACCTAGAATACACTATCGGATTACTTCATTCAACTGCTGTTAGGTTAAGTACAATACGCTCAGTGTTGTAGTATTCAGTGGACAACGAAAGCTCAAAAGCAGAAAAACACTAAATGACAGTTAAGCTATAGGTGTTTTGTGGCAGGATGGAAAAAGCCAAGCAGTATAAGGGAATACACACTAAAATTACTGATTTTATTTGTAAGGGTTTTTTTGAGTTCACTTGCATGCAAAATTTGTTATTAAAGATCATGATTCATCCTATATAGTTTATGTACATTTTATAGTCAGATTCCAATATACATACAGACATCAGAAATGTGAATATGTGTTTCTGTTAGTTAAAGTAAGCTCTTTTGTAGCCAGTGGAGACCAATGTGTAGTTTTAATGTGCAATTCAACTGACCTTCTTAGAGGACTATGTGAAGCACAAGCTAAAACGGACATCTGTTTTCTCTAAGAAAAAGCCTAGTGTGAATAGCTCACATGTAGATGTCTACATGTACATACCTGAACAAAGAAGGATCCTAGTCCTGCTGTCTGCTACAACACACAAAACAGGCAAGCTGTGAAGATAGATATGAAAGGAATATGGCATAAAAAACCACTGGAGATTAGTAGGAAAAACAGAATTGCAGAAAGATTTGATTGTTAGGAAAACTTCTGACTGTTGAAGAAGTAAAGCATATGGAAGTCAAATGTTCCAGGTATGTCTGGTGTTCTGTAAAGCAAGTATGTCTCAGCATCTCTGAACAGCACTGGAAGATCCCACTGTGAAATAATTACCAGCCTGGCTACCACACTCTCAATTTGCTAGCCAAAATCTGAAGGAGGAAGATAATTATGAGAGGCCAGATCTGTTTGTGGCCAGAAGAGACACCAACATTAAGGGCAGAAAACAGTAAAGAAAGAGATTAACATCTAGGTTGGCAGCAAATAATAATATATAGTGTTACTAGTAAGGTGAAAGGGAAGAACAGTATGAAAGCCTTCTAAAAAAAATGCTAAATTACCTGCAATAAAACTGTCTTAACAGTGTGTGACAGTTATTAGATTAGTTCAAGAAAACTGAAACATGAGAAATTTGCTTTTATAAAAAAGCACTGTTAGAAAATTATATAAAAGGTAGTTTTGAAAGGAAGAAATCTTAGTGCATGGTACAGTGCAATAGTCTTTCAAGGTCAATGCAATTCCTCTTTTCTAAACGTGTTTGTTGCACAAAGTGGAATAGGAATATCAGAGATTTGTATTTCCATCTGTTTGCTTAAAACCAGGTCTGTGCTCCAGCATGAACAGGCGAAGCTCTGATGAGATAGAAGTACTTTGGTTCACGATGCGCCCTATAACACTGCCATAGTATGCTGATTTCCTTATGATAATTGTTAGGGGGTTTATAAGTTTTAATAGTCATCACATGGTCACAAGCTGATTTTATGAAACTTAGTTCATTAGTCTCAGCAAAATACTGCAGCACATAGTTGCCAAGTAAGAATTTCTAATTGAGTTTAGTAATATGCTAAAAAGGTAGTTATCACACAAAGCAAATACAAAAGCAATGTAAAGAATTTTATTTTGTTTAGAATTGAAATCTGGTAGCAGTTTCATCCTGAGTCTTAAAGAAACGTATAGTAAGCATTTAAATCCGTATTCTCAGGAACTGCTGAGATAAAAAGTTAGCAGTGGCTTTATTTGTGAAATATCAATGGCCTTCGTAAATCTGTTTCTAGCGTCGGCTAGTTTAGAGTTGTTTGAGCTTGCTCCAGTCTTTTATGGACAGAGCTGAATAAGGGCAATAGGTGCCTCAGAATAGGACTTATCATTGCCTAACTCGAAAACTGATTCTGACAACGCTGTGTCAGCTGGTAACTAACCCCTGAGTTTCACAGGTAGGATTCACCTTCAGCCTCAGAAATCTAGGTTAATTTATCTAAAATTATCTTAATTTATCTAAATGCAAGTGCCTATGAGTATGATGATGTCTCAGCCCATTTTGCAGTAGAAGCCCAGGGTTCAGCTCAGATGTTCAACCACCTTATCTAATGACGTTTAGTTATCCCAGAGTACCTGAGATTTCTGCACAGGCTTGGCAGATATGGCATAGGACTTGTGGTTTACTGTACTAATAGCAATTGTCCAGGGCGGCTATCAGGGCACCTCAGATACATAAGTCTTGGCAAATGAATTGAACTGGTATTCAGCAGAATTCAGTTCACTAGGTGTAAAGGAAACATCTCATTTGGTCAAACAAAGAGCTCTCTCTAAACTCATCTGAACATGTTGACTAGATCCTGAATGGCTACAGTAGGAATTCAGTTTCCTACCACACATACAGGCCTCTGAATGTGGAACTGGACCAGACCTTTAAGTTCAATAAAATCAGACTTCTAACTCATGTTTCCCAAACATTTCTCCTTCCTTCCTTCCTTGTTTGTTTGTTTTTTCTTGAAGTTCTTTGAATCAGTTCAGTAAATTAGCAGGGTAGAAAAAACCTAAAACCTATCTGTGGCAAAACCTGATCCAGATGAGATATTGCTTTAACCTCCTCTGATGAGCTAGCTCTCACAGGTCCTCTCAGGACGCCTCTGGAGTATAACCCAGTGACAGCTGGCTTTGTTCGAATAGTTGAAGAAGAATTTGTGCTGCTGTTACTACTACTACTATTCTCCTCTGTGTAATGTTCAAGAATGGTCACAACATTCATCCAGGATACGGAAGGACTGAGATTAGCTTTCTTAAGTTTGACTCCTGGGATTGAAACTCCAGTACCTTTGTGGGCGACAATGAATTTCCATGTACATCTGGGACCCCGCTGGCAAAGAACCTCTGGGAAATGGCTTTAGTGTATCTTATGGCAAGTGTTAGATCTGAGGCTTCACTTCTGATGCACAGTAGGGCATGCTCTGGGATTCTGGTATGCAAATCCTTCTTCACACAGAAAGCAGGTTTCACCAGGGGTTACACAGGAGTATGTCCTGCCTCGATACAGAGGTTGGACCTCGGAAAGGTTTTGACCTGGTCTGAGGAACTGACAAGCTCCTGGGTCCTATGGCATGAATGTATCTGATACAGGTCCAAAACTGTGAAAGTTACATGTATTTTCACTAGCTCATGAAGTCATCAGATTTTAATGACCCACAATTCTGTCAAGGACATCTTTGAGCTCGCTTTCTTTAGATTATATGATTCAGTTACCTGCCAAAAGCAATCACGATAATGTTAAGGTTCCAGTGACTAGTGCTAAATGTGATATTAACAATAACCCTCACAACTATTACAAGAGCTTTATACTCAGACTATACACTAATGAGCATATTTGGCGAACCTTTTGCAACATTTTCTGTGTTACTGTATTTGATTTTTTAATAACATAATGCAGAAAATGAAAAACAATGCCAGAGTTCCATAAAACATAGACATATACACATTGATAATTTACAAAGGCCTAATTAATTCAGTATCTCTAGGGTATACCATAATTTACAGTTCTAAAATGATGAGAAATTACATTGTTAAAGTCCTTTGAATCTGACTACAGGTGTTCTAGCAATGTTCCAGTAAGAGAGTTATTCAAACCCCATCCCTTTTTCTGGTGAAATTTTTATCGTTTGTGTGGCTATGTTTTGCCAACAAAAAATGAGAAAAGAGAAGACTCTGTTCACATTCATCTATGGAGATTCAGCAATTAAATCAATTTGATTAACCAAAGACCCATTCTGCTGTGTATTTACATACTGTAATTACGAATTGGCAAATAGCGGGAAAAGTAGGAGCGTGGGATAGCGTGTTTTTATATCAGTTGTTCCAATACAACGCCTGTAATACTTCTAAATAAGCAGTCATATCTATTCATTGGCTCAGTACTGAAGCAGTGTTATTTATGGGATTTGTTCTGTTTCAGATTTTACCCTAACATTCAGAAAATTAAAACATTGTTTTGTATTATTACGCAAATCTTTAAAAGTCAGTAGTACAACTCTTAAAAATTGTTTTGTCCCATCATTCGTGGTATATATTTTCTTCAACTCTATCACCAATATAACAGTCAGTTTACTTTAGACTCAGCAAACATCCAGGTTTGGTCAGATCAGTTTCATTTCCAGAGTATTTGGTCAAGCTCAGATTGCAGTTCGGACTACTGAAAATTGGGTAACGCCTGTATTGAAGAAGGCTGTGAGGAGACAAACTGACAGGTTAAATAAACAAGAACTGCAGCATGGAAGCTCAGCTACCAGGTTCTGACCGGGTGGCCTCCCATGCGCTTCCACTACAAGCTGAGGAAGGAGCACTTAAGGGCACCGAGGGAACACAGGCTGTAAGAACTGTAGGCTTGACAGTCCTGGGACATCTCAGGGATCTGCAGGGGTCACACACAGAGATTGTTGCATTTGGATACAAATGGACTGAGCAAAACTATTTTATTTTTTTTCCCAGGTATTTGGTTATTGATCTAGTATAAGGGCTGAGAAAGAAAATCTGGAACCGCTGAAGCGCCATAATACACATCTATGTAAACGATCAGTAGCACTAAATCGTACCAAAACACAAGAATCTTGATTAACACATAGCCCTTTGTGTTTGAAATAACTCTGTCTTTTCAATAGAAGGCAGTGTCTGTTTTCAACTCTGAATTGAAATAAACTCCAGTCTGAACTGATAGTACTAGTACTGATATTAACATACACTTTTTGTATCAGCCAAATAAAAAAGTGACAGTTCTCAGTAATTTTTGCATATAGTCCGTAGTTTCTTTTTCAATGTTAACAATTATTTTAAAATATCCAATGTCTTTACCTAAATATATATAAAATTTATATTATTTTACTATTTCTTTCTGAATCAAGATGCATCTTGATCTAACATACAAATCACAGTATTTATTTTGATTTAAAGAGTTTATAAAGAAGCCACCACATCCATTTCAACAGTTAATTTCATTTGCTCTTAAAAATCATATTATTTTCAGTTTGTGTTTGTGCAGCTTCAGCTCCTCCATATTACACCTTTATCTACCTGATTAAAGACTCCATTAGAAGAAATAATGCAGGTAATTTGATACTGTTGTCATGTCATTTCTAAACCTTTTTATGTAAAAGAAATAGATTTACCCAGTTACTGTAAGGTAGGTTTTCCAGGCATCAGATAATTTCTTTTCTCTAACCTTGTCACTTTGACAACATCCTTTTTTGAAACAGAGTTGAGAGGTCTGAGCCCAAACCCATCTCTCAGTCTCCAGTTCCTGCTAGATGACTAGTGTGAAAGTCATTGCTCCAAGTGTGGAGTAGGCACCTTGTTTCTGGAAGACTGGGCTTGTGCCAGACTGTGTTAAGTTACAGTGTTGTGTCGTTCAAACGGACCCTCCACTCCACATCCTCATGTAAATGACTGCTTGCATTATCACACACTTATCATGCAACATATATTTGTTGTGTCTTCTGTTAATTTTATAAGCAGTGATTCCAGAAATTAATAAAAATATTGAATACCACTGGGTTCAGAATAGATATCTCCGAAAACCCCAAACTGAATTTTTTCTATTTTCTGGTACTTTATATTATTATGTGATAGTTTGTCTCATGCTGAGCGTTCACTCTTTGCCTTGGTTTCCAAAGCAATCTAACGAGAGATCTGGCAGCCTACTGTAGAGTTATCTTTTTTGCCTCTACTTTTCTTTAACATATATTTTGCTTCCCTATGACTTCACTGGGGAATGATTATGATCATACACAGAACTACACAAAATCCTTGACAGAAAAGCTATTGTTCTTTCAGAAGAGAGAAGAGGAAAGGAAAATAACTGCAGAAAATCTCACAGAAAGGTGCCTTTCTGAAGTCTGATAAAGAAACTCAGCCTTGTGTTTCTGAGATGTCGCAGGGTGTTCACTTCAGGAACTGAAAGGAAGGTATCTACCAAAGATTCGATAGGAACAATATACCTCTGGTTTAAAGGGGGAAAGATTTTTAGAAAGTGTATCTATACCACTAGGAAGTCTTACCTCAAACACATGATGATCCCAGGCTTGTAGCTTATATGCTTGCTAACTCATCAGATTTATATTCATGCTCGATATTTCAGGAAATCCTAAATCTGTTTACATCATTGCAGTCAGGTGTTATGTTTTGGTGGAGAAGTGGTTCAAGAATTTGGCTTTTCCCTACCTTGTATGATCCCACATGAACATTTCCTTCCTATCTGAGTGCATACTCTAGTAGGTGAAGTCCTCTAGGTCAGCTTTGACTTCGAGCAGACGGGAAACTCTTCCACTGCCGTTTATAAAATAGGAGAGAGGAAAGCTAATCCTTAAGATCTCAGCCTTAATTACTGTCTTACAGCAAAATCTGGTAATTAGCTCAATTCAAATTAGTTCTCCATCCCTTCTTTCTAGTCATAAAGCTCAGACTTCTGACAGGAATCTACTGAACCTCCTAGTATAGGAATTTGAAAACCATTCTGTGATTGTGTAGTATACTATACTACACTACCTGACATGTTTCCGCAGCAGAAGCTATTGCTTGTGGATGTAAGTCATTCCAGGCCTTTAGTGATCACAGAATGGTTGAAGTTGTCAGGCACCTCTGGAGGTCATCTGGTCCAACCTCCCTGCTCAAGCAGGACCACCTGGAGCCAGTTGCTCAGCACCATGTCCAGACAGTTTTTGAATATGTCCAAGGAGAGAGACTCCATAACCTCCCACTCCTTATTTCAGTAGAAGGCTAGTCTAATGTTCATGTGGTAAAATTCTTGCATGTATCACTTCCCATCCTTAAGCCTAGGACAATGGCAATAAGGCTGCAGTAAACATTTATGATATTGAACTAAGTTTTTGGATGTGCTAGTGCCATTTTGATGGAATACAGTCACAAAATTAAAAAAAAAAGGCTGTATGTACTGTAGTCCAACAGATCAGTGCCATAACTTGGAACTCTGCATAACTTGAAACTGTGTAAATATCTAACCCAGAACACCCTGATCAGGCAGGTGGTTTTCCCAGGGCAACGCTCATCCCTTGCACTCCGAGTGTGCTGACCCCTGCGATTTCCCCAAATGCGGGAAACTCGACTGCATAATTTGTGGTAATGGGGGATTGCGTTCGCGCTCTCCCCTGGTATTTGTGCCCTCAGTTCAAGAAGGAGAGGGAACTGCTGGAGAGAGTCCAGCGTAGGGCAACAAAGATGATTAAGGGAGTGGAGCATCTCCCTTATGAAGAAAGGCTGAGGGAGCTGGGTCTGTGTGACCTCATCTAGGCGTTCCTGCTCTGGCAGGGGGATTGGACTAGATGATCTTCAGAGGTCCCTTCCAATCCCAAACATATTGTGATACTGTGGAAGGGAATTTGGAAAGGAGTGAAAAGTCTTAGTCTACTTGTCTTTGTTTACTGAGAAAAGAGGCAGGTGGGGACAGCTAAATTCAGAGGGTAAGAGATGTAACTAATGGTCTCATGTGATTATTCTTTTGCACTTTTTTCCCTAAATGTCTTTGTTCAAAAGCATATGAGATTGAAGATTCAATTTATGGAGCTAGAAATACCATATTTTAAAAATGTTTTCCCTGTAGATTGTAGCATCATATGAACTTCTAGAATGACCTTAACTACTAGACTGAAGTGAGAGCAAAGATGCAGAAATGTACCATGTGTGATAGAAGTAAAACTATTCAGAAATGATTGAAAAAAAATGAACCAAACCAAAAAACCAGGATTCATACCTACAAATATATGATTCTTCCTAATTTTTTCTATTATATATAGTAATTTAAACAAAGCATATTGAAAACTTAATTTTGAATGAAAGAGGTTTGTAACTAAAATGTCTTTTTTATCAGAAAATTATCTAGGTCACTACAGTAAAAAAGTACATCAGCAAGAAGGAGTATTTGCTGTGTTGATAGTCCTCTGAGCATCTTCAATGAGTGCCTGACTGGAGAATGAGAAACTGTTCTGTTGCCAGTTTTCAGTAACCATATGTTGTGTGTCTCCTGAATACTGACTACAGAGAGGTGTTTTGGATCTTCTAGACACCAGTGAAAGAAAATATTTCTAGTTTCAGAATTAAAAAAAAAAAAAAAGAAAAAAAAAAGAGAGTAAACATTTACGATCATATTTAATTTCTCTGTTACCAGCAAAACATATTGGATGATATATTGGAGGATATATTCTTGTATCCTGGGTCAAAACCAACCTTTTTTTCATTATCTTCTCTTTCTTCTAAAATCATGAGATAAAAATTTTATTATTGCTGTGGTAATCCTGTGTGTTTTGAAAGTCTTGAACAGGTAGTTTGCCCTATATCACAATCATATTCACATGTGTTTTTTATGTGATCTGCTCCGGTCACCTCAATGTATCTGCTCCAGCTGGTCTTGTGATTCAGTTAGTAGTCAATAAAGACAATCACAACAGTTTTTTAATTCCTCTAGTCAAAAAGGTTGCGAACATAAATATATTTTAGCATGACATTCTATTGTTTTACACTGAAAAAACAAAAAAAAATTCAAGT
The DNA here is from genome assembly GCF_037038585.1 of Patagioenas fasciata. Classification (NCBI taxonomy): domain Eukaryota; kingdom Metazoa; phylum Chordata; class Aves; order Columbiformes; family Columbidae; genus Patagioenas; species Patagioenas fasciata. The sequence goes on along the minus strand of NC_092520.1, from coordinate 67,809,692 downwards.
TCTTCCTGTCATGGGAAATAAAAAAGAGCTAAAAGGTGGCAATGGATACTCTTTTTATTGCAATTGTTGACTCCTGAGGAGCTAGTCCAATAGAGTTTGATTAGGTCTGAGAACAAATCTCATATGAAAATGTAAGAGTTAGAATCTTCGGTGCAGTACACTCATTACATCACACTTGCGGCATCCTCAAATGCCAGTAATTAAGTGATGTGACATAACTAAGATCCTGCCTGTAGCCTGTGGGTCAGGAGATATAAAACTAACCTCAAATGGTTCAAATTCATCTGATAAAAATGGGACAAGCTAGCATATGTTCACATCCAGTTCTGAAGGCTGATACCTCCCACTGGAGAAAAATGACATAGGTTTATGCTCAGGTCTCATTAGTTTTCACTTTTTAGAAAATTATTATTTGAATTGTTTTTTCAACATATTTGTGGTTGGGAGTGCCCTCTGGGAGAGACGTGTGAGATATCTATACGCACATATGAAAATGTATATATAATATATATATATAATAATATACATTTATATACTCTTTGTAATTATCTTGGGTTTGAAACAATTTTTTCTCTGTTATTCTAGGAGAACTATCTTAAAGTAATATATAACGTAGCCCAGGAGCAAAACAGTAGAGCAGTCTCTTGTCATCTATTAAGTTCTGTAGATATCTCCTCTAAGCACTTGGGTCTGGATTTTGGATTTTGGATGTTAAAGTTCTCATACTCTCATTCTAATTGCATATTTTAGTGTTTACCTATATTTTAGCTTTCTGAGAGATTCATTATTTTCAAACATTTCTAATTCATTATTAATCATCTCTCTCTCTAAGAATACCCACATTGACCATATTTTCAAATATCCTTTATTGGTTTAAATCTACAAAGGTAAGAAACATAGTCATAACTTGCATTTTCACAAGGTTAGAGATTTCTCAACAGATGTTGTCTAATAGTAGTGAGAGCTAACTTAAAGGGTTCTAGTGGCTATGGTAGAAAAAACAAATGTAGAAAAGACTGTCTTAATATTCCTTTAGCATAAATAGAGGGTAGAAGCTAATTTATGAGTATAAATTCTTTTTTTGGTTCACTGTTATCAGAGCAATTCATTGTGTTCTATCTATTTGTGTTCACTGAAATATATTCAGTGTTCATGAGCAAGGTGTGCACAATAATCAAGGTATCCCAACTGTGTTAGGACATCTTAGCTGTAATGAATCAAAGCAAATATTTGGCTCCATTCAGGGGATGAATCTGCTAGTCTGACTGCCAAACCTTAGCATAGACAAACTTACACTGAAAGGGCAGAACAAGAAACTTCTAGTGAAGAAAATCCTGCTTTGGGATCTTGCAGTCCAACATCATTGATACCTGTATTTCTCTGAAAGCAATATTAAGACAGTCTGTTTTATATCTATCTATCTATCTATATATATATATTTTACTGCCATAGACCCTAGAAGCCTTTGAGCTAGCTCGAGTATTGACACTGGCAATGACACTGCATCCACATGGCTTGTGAAGCAACTTGCACAGTTAAAAGTTGCATTAGACAGAAATTTCACTCTGTGCGTTGGAAACCACATATTTGACTCACTTAAAATTTGTCACACCACTGTTATAAAGCAGAGGGAATGGACAGTGATGCAACTAACCAGAGCAATATTCCTCCAGTCTGAGTCTTCCTATCTAGCCCAAAGTGAAGTTTTTTTCTCTTGCTCCAATCTGTGTCCTCAGCACAGAGGAACACTGTGATTTTGGTGAGATATAAAGGGCAATAGTCAGCTTTCTGCTCTCCTTTTCTACTCCCTTGCATGACTCCATGAAAACAGGATGGTGACCAGTTGGAAGAGTCTTAAACAGTCTTGAAATAACAGACTAGGCAAAACCAAAATGCCTACAACATGGGATGACAAATATATGCTCTGCTGCTGAGTTGTTTAAAAAAGATGAATATCCAGGTTAGAATGGACCACAGAGACAAAAATAGTCACAAAAGCTGATTCCAGTCTTGTGAAGCTGAGCTTCCTAAATTCCATCTGTAGCCAGAAAAGACAAAATTCTCTAACGTGTGGTTCAGAACAGGTATTTGACTAGCTATGAATCTTCCTTTACAGGATATTAGGTTCTAAAGGAGGAGCATAGGAAGGGCAAAGATTGGTTTAATTTGCTAAAGGTGAAGGCTTTGTGAACACTTTCATTCAATGTGTCTCTTAAGCATGGAATCCCTGTCCTCTGGGCTGCATGACAGTTAATCTTAATTTGGGCTCCAATACGGAGCAGACAAAGCAATTTCCAGCTAGGAACACATGGGACATGAGGATTCAGGGAACTACAGGTTTACCAGTCTGACCTCAGCGCTGGGGAAGGTTATGGAGCAGATCATGTTGAGTGCCATCATGTGGCACATACAAGATAACAAGATGATCAGGTCCAATCAAGATGGATCTATGAAAGGCAGGTCCTGCTTGACCAACCTGATCTCCTTCTATGATAAGGTGACCTGCTTAGTGGATGAGGAAAGGCTGTGGATGTTGTGTACTTAGACTTCAGTAAAGTCTTTGACATTGTTTCCCACAACATTCTCCTGGAGAAGCTGGCAGCTCATGGCTTGGACAGGCATACTCTTGGCTGGCTAAAGAACTGGTAGGATAGCCAGACCCAAAGAGTTGTGGTGAATGGAGTCAAATCCAGTTGTTGGCTGGTCATGAGTGATGTTCCCTAGGGATCAGTATTGGGGCCAGTTCTGTTTAGTATCTTTATAAATTATCTGGATGAGGGCATTGAGTGCACCCTCAATAAGTTTGCAGATGACACCAAGCTGGGTGGGAGTGTTGACCTGCTTGAGGGTAGGATGGCCATACAGAGGGATCTGGACTGGCTGGATTGATGGCCTGAGGCTGACTGAGATTCAACAAGGCCAAGTGCTGGGTCCTGCACTTGAGCCACAACAATTCTAGGCAGAGCTACAGGCCTGAGGAAGAATGGCTGGAAAGCTGATCGGTGGAAAAATGACTTGGGAGTGCTGATCAAAAGATGGCTGAGCGTAAGCCAGCAGTGTGCCCAGGTGGCCAAAAAGTCCAGCAGCATCCTGGCTTGTATCAGGAACAGTGTGGGCAGCAGGTCTAGGGAGGTGATCATCCCCCTGTATTTGGTGCTGGTGAGGCTGCACCTTGAATCCTGTGTTTAGTTTTGGGCCCCTCACCACAAGAAAGACATTGAGGTGCTGGAGAGAGTTCAGAGAAGGGAAACAAAGCTGGTGAGGGGTCTGGAGCACAAGTCTGATAAGAAGCAGTTGACAGAACTGGGACTGTTTAGCCTGGAGAAGAGGAGGCTGAGGGGAGACCTTATCACTCTGTACAACCACCTGAGAAGAGGTTGTAGCATGGAGGGTGTTGGTCTCTTCTCCCAAGTAACAAGCAATAGGATGAGAGGAAATGGCCTCACGTTGTGCCAGGGGAAGTTCAGATTGGATATTAGGAAAATTTTTTTCATGGAAAAGTTTGTGAGTCATTGGAACAAGCTGCCCAGGCAAGTGGTGGAGTCACCATCTCTGGAGGTGTTTGAAAAACTTACAGATGCAGCTCTTATGGGCATGGTTTAGTGCCAGAGTTAGGTTATAGCTGGACTTGATGATCTTGAGGGTCTATTCCAACCAAAATGATTTGATGATTCTATGATTCTATTACTAGACTGGAGGCTCGTGCCCATCAGCATTTTACCTTTATACAGAAACCAGATTTGAGTTGTGACTAACCTAGCCTGTCCTCCCCTTCTCAGCCTTACAAGGAATGATTTTCTGGTGTGTTGTAACTGGCCTGGTAGCCTCAAATATCCTCCATAACTTCATATCTGTATACTCCACTCTTGGCACCTGTATGGGGATATAGCGGAAGATTTGGTGAGGAGGTCAGTTAAATGTAAATACGCTCAAGTGACTTGCACCTGTCTGTAGAAAAAGCACACACATCACACTAATTGTCTTACTGACCTTGTGTGCTTGATGAGTAGAAGCTCTGTGTTAGATAACACAGGCCTGGGAGAAACTCTGGGCACCTTATCACTGTGTCTGAGATTCCTGCTTTGTTGTGAGAAAGAGCGGGAGGCTGCGCCTGCCTGAAGCCTTGAAATACAGGCGAGCTCAGCAGGCCCAGCGATCTTCCAGCAGGGCTGAACTGACCAGCGCCTGCATCCCCTCTTGTGTCTCCTCTACCTGGGAGCTCAGGTGTGGCTTCGGAGATCCCCCAGTGGAGAGGTAACTAAAATAAAACTTGCTCTTTGCAAATGCATCCGTGGCCTCTGGCTCTTCTTGCGATGTGCCTGCGTATGTGCACACAGCACCAAAGTACAAAAAGCATTGTCGAAAGGCTGGAAATAGTTCACTCCTCAGTATGCATGCAGCTTACATGGGCTATGGCTCAGGTACAGAAAACCATGGCCTTGTTCCTGGAAGAAGGTAGGGCTCCAGGCAACATTTCTATACTTGTGGCTTTGCCCTTGGGAAGATGTCTCAGTCTCATGCCAAAATGACCAAATACGTGCATGTAAAGAAAAGAAGTTATCTGAATCCATGTTTGTACGTAAGGCAGCCAGCATCCCTAGCACGTATAAACTTTATTTGGAGCTGTGTGGGAACACCACCTGCTCACACTGCTCCAAGAAATTCCACTTAGAACATTCAGAAGCAGCTGGGATGTGAATATTTGATTCATCTCATCAGAAGCTGAAATTAGGATTGAAAACACAGATCATGTATTCTACTAACATTCCAAGAAAATATTTATTTCTTAATATTTCTTGTTCAGTGAGATATCACAAACTGCTTATCATTTCCAGCTTGTTTATTCTATAGGCTGATGCAGTTTATACTAAACTTTGCAAATGACTTTAAGGTGGCAAATTTAACATGGTTCAAGCCTGCTGACCTGCACCTAAAATACAAGCTGCAGATGGAAGGAATTGTTTCCATTTTGACAAAGAGACATACAACATACAGAGCTATACAGCATTATGAGAGTGGTAAGCAATTACCTGAGATTTATAATTGTATTAATCTTCTACTTGTTTAATTTTAGAAACCATCACAATTCAAAGACAATTCCACCTACTGCAGGAGGGAGTGGGGACTCTGCAACAGATAGCAATAAGTCCACTGAATACACTATTCGGTGGCCCAAGTAGCGCACATTTGTCTTTATACAGACGTAAGAGGAAGAAAGATTCAACACACAGCAACTTTTCCTTAACTACAAAGAGCTAGTGTGCCTGAGGCTTCTGATGGTTCTTGAAAAATTGGATTCTTGTGCTGTCCTAAATCCTTTTACTTTTTTCTATTTCTCCTGTATACCATGCACTGTTACTTATTTTCTGTTCATAAATTAAAGAACTTACTGTATCCATGATCTTTGGAACCAACAGACAGGTGTGGATTCTCATTCCTCCACTATTGCAATTAATAGACAGGTGGTGAAATTTACTTTATTCCTACTTGAGTGTTCTCTTAAAAATACAACACCTCCTACAACTACTAAATATATTGGGATGCACAGCCAGTATTGGATCAAAAAGGCTTGTTAGCTTTTTTGGAAGATGTAAGATCAAGAAAAAAAATGCAGATCACAAAAATACAAAAACTCCTTCTTTAGTAGTTCATCTGAGCAGGTCAATCTACTGGTATGAAACCAGAACCTCTTCAGAACTATTCATTTAATTCCTGTGGGGATGGATAGGTATAATAGATTTGAATACCTCCTGAGAGTGTCTGAAAACTCTTATTTCTCCTCACTGGTTGAAAAATGGAGAATAAGAGATGTTAAATTCATGTAAGCTTTCCTCCTTCCCACTTTTTTCACTTGCATGTCTTGCTCCATGTGCTCATGTATAAAAATTTCCACTCAGAGCCCTCAGGCCAAACCTAGTATGGTAATGTTTGGAGAAGAAGCCAGACTTATCTCTGAGGAAGTAGATGGCTTTTAGCCAAAATCAATTTCTTTGAGTAATCTATTCTAGAAAACAGCCAATGTTGGCAATACCAGGTTGTTTTTTTTACCTTGTTATTAGTTGAGACATTCAGCTTCTTTAATAAATGTTTTCCATTTTGCACACTCAGATCATTTTTACACTACACAATCAACCTAGTTTAGATACCGTACATAGTCCCCTTCATACAGTACTTGACTATCATTTACTCTACAATGTGCTTATGTTCCTGTGTCCTTTGAGGCAAAGAAGTGCCATTATCCACATTTCGTTTGTGGGTCATTGTGATACAGGCAAATACCAGTTCCTGAAAAAATCAGTGGTGGCCCAGGGATGGGTTCTTGCTCTGTGTGTCCTAATCTTCTTAGTGCTTATGCAAGGGTAAAGGTACAGGTGAAGGGGACCCAAAGATTGTCCATGCTTTTTGCAAGATCAGAAGAAACCTTTTATGATGATACCCCTGCCCTTTGTGATTACATCCCTGGTTATTTTCCCAGGGCATTCGCAGAGGGAAGGTGTTGGGCATGGACTGTGTAATAAAAACTGTAATCCAGAGGCCTGAAAACTTGAAGATTTTCATGCCTACCTTCTGAAATTTTCTTTGTGCCAGTGTAACTTCAGTTCCATGTCTGCTGGTGGAAGTAACTATTTCCATAGGCTGACCTTCTGTTGGTAAAATTAAAATTACCTACAAAAGCTCAGAGTCCTTACAGTGCTTAAGAACTCTTTGGCATTGGATACTTCTGAAAACACTTGAATATCTTGGAAATACAACACCCACAACAAAAAACACAGTAACTTCCCTCCTTGATCATTATCAGTAAACTGTGACTATTATTAGAACAGCATAAATCCATCAAGACCTGGAAGTTGCCAGATCTCCTCCAGTCTGAATGTGAATGTGTATTCCAGGCCTCCTGTATGGAAAGCCTGCATGTGTAGCGTATGAGAGTGCACTTCTTGATCTCTTTTAATCAAGAGAAAAATGGATAATGTAATAGAAGAGTTTTGAGAAAGAATGCAAATTGCTGTGCATTGCAATGAAATGTTTCCCCTTAGGATTAGAGTGCCTGGTAAGACTCCTCTGCATGAGCTCTAGCTGATATATGAAGCTTTTGCTTGCATAAAGGCAGATAGGTTAGAGCTCAGCAGGACCAACCTTAGGGCCTGGTTCTTCAGTACTTAATCAGGCAAAGCACCCACAGAAGTCAGAGAGGTTTGCCCCTTAATGAGAATTACCTGACTAAATCTCCCTCTGCAGGGCTGGCAGTGTAATCCTGCTTCACTAAAATGATACATAAGGGTCCCTTAATAAAAGTCTTAATTTGCTTTGACCACTGCTAGCATTTCAGGTCCACAATGGCCTTGCAAGTTATCGGTTGTGCTTTGTTGGACAGTACATTACTTTCAGAGATAATTCCTCTTCAGTGCTCTCTGCTGAAATCCACTCATGTCCTTTCTGCTGGATTCAGCTTTCTTCCACCTCTGTCACTTCTGTGGGGATGAAAGGGTCTGGGATGGCTTGTCTCTTCCTTATATCTTCCTATGGAAATTGCAGTAAACAAAAATATGTCATTTGTATTTACCAGGAAATATTAAATCATATCACAAAATAAAGTGAAATACGTGTTACAAAAGTAGAATTACTGGCTTAGACATTTTTTCAAAGGTACTACACGGCAAAAAAAACTTACTATGTGCCAGCTCAAACACAATAGCTCCATGAGCTCTCTTAGCCTTCAAACAAAGGAGAGGAAATGTGTCCTAGAACAGCCCAAGTGAAAAAGTGTTACCTTAAGTTTCTTTATTTCACATTCTCCTTATGTTTCAAAGATGATACCATGGCTTAGCTGACAGTTAAAAACCAGTAATTTGACCACAAGTCTGAATCACATGTTTGGGTAACATGACATATTGATGGGGACGGTGCGAGGAACACTGCTGAGAGTGCCTTGTGTAACTTCCAAGTGCAAACATCTTAGCACAGATCTCCCAAATTTATTTTTTCTGCTTTAATTTCTGTTTTGTTAAGTCATTTTTGATCAGTGAGATATCTTACTGGTTCAGAAAAATAATAATAATAATAATAATAAAAAAGCAGCGAGTAAGATAGACGACCTGTTAAAGCAAAGGCTGCATTTTTAATAGGTATAACAACAGAACTAGGGGAAGCAATAACTAAGTGGTTCATCCTTTCACAAATCTGTCAGGACACACTCTCTACAGCTGCCAAAACAATGGTCATAAAACAGAATGGTGCTTATTATTGTTAAGTCTGAAATACAGATGCAACAAACAATTATCAACATCACTCCCTAATCCTAACTAGCCAAGCCTCCTGGAAAATCTGCTTAAAGCAGTTTTCCACCACTGACACCGCTAACACCAACTGATATTGTGGACAAACTCTTTTCCAGTCCATGAAGAGCGAACTAGCCAAAATGCAATGCCAGTTGAGGACTCGAGCAGGAAGAAACAAACTTGATGCCAGTGAACAAACTGAAATGAAGAATGAGGAAAGCAAAGAAAACAGCGCTGAGTGATCTGTGAAAACTAGTAGGACCTCCAAGAATTGCCTGAGCTCCACTCAGCTGTGAGTCTTCTCATGATAAAGAAGAAACATTTCTCTGTTCGTTTTTGTGCCTGTCACGTGCCTGGTCATCCAGCCCCCATGCTCTCTGGCACAGGATGCCATCTCACCTCAAGTAAGTGACGACAGTCTTTGTAATAACTTTAGCACTTCTTTGGACAACTACTTTTATACAGGAGTACTGTAAATGCAGCAAATAGAACTAACCACAAATGTCATTTAGGTAGCTGATACATGTTGCATACTTTAATACCTTTGCTATAAAGTGGGTGAGACAGTAGTCTTTCTAGTGTTTTTCACCTAGGTTTCAAAGTAGACACAAAGTCAGAGTTGTAATTCATGCGTGTAAAGAATCAGAAAGAAATGCAGTTACCTATGTTTACTTTAAAATAAGTGTTCCGAAAAGTGAGACTTTTCGTGTTTGTGGGGAAGACCTTTTGTCAAGGCTGCGAATTAGGGGTCTATGTGATCCTCACATCTGTTGTTCTGCTGCAAAAAGTGGGATGTATTTTGTGAGCACAGGTTATATTAACAAATAAACATGCTCTGCTCAGCTCTGATGAATTTCTGTACTGCTGTTTCCCTGTTTCCCCTTCCATCGAAATTCCTACCCTAACTTACTGAAGTTCACCTGCAGGTTCCCACACACTGGAAATGCACAGAAAACTGCCAAAATGATTTAAAATAATTTTATATATAAAAATTACTTTATGTTTTTATATTTATAATGTTAGTTTCCCGAGTTCTTTCTGGAGGATACTGTATTGCCTGCAGGGGTCACTGTGACCTCCTTAGGCTTCTTCGGTATTTCTGAATTCCAAACAGCCAACACTTAAAATTATCTAAATAGAAGAAAAAAGGTTTTTTTAAAAAAATTTTTGTACAACATCATTATCCCACCCTCAATGTTTGTTAACAGGACTTTGACAAATGGAAATAATTATTTTCTCTGATGTCTTGGGGAATAGGGAAACTACATGATTTACTGCTAGAACTTAAATTTGGCCCTCTTTGTTTGCCCTGCCTTTACCTGGGGATTTCAACTGAGAGGTCTTGGGGGCTATTTCAGGTTGATCATGGAGAGAAGATGCCTGGATGATCAAGATGACACCCAAAAACCCTGCCTTCCATGCCTTCTCCGATGTTTCTGCCACTGGTGCTTGTCAGTCCGCTGCACATACTGCATGTGTTACCGTCCTGTATGCTGGCCATTCTTCCATTACTTCTGTGCAGTAATGTAATAGTACAATAACTTTGCTGTACAGTGACTCTCTGTACCCGTAAAAAAAGGGGTTCGGTTTTTCTCTGAAGATCACATCCTGAGGTCTTTGCTTGTCTTTACCCTTGGAAAACCTCATTCAAATCAATGGGTATTTGCATGAGAAAGCACTCACTTAAAATTAGACCTGAGTGAAACAGGGTTTGGTGAGGGAAAGGGGGAGGTAGTGGAGAAGGGTAATAGGTACTTTCATAGATTAGCAGCACAATATTTTATGTGGTTTGCTATGATTCGTTGAATCATATTATTTAGGTTTTACTTTATTTGGGTGTTGAAGTAAACTGAACTCTTAGGAATTTTGCTATACATTTCCTGGTGTCTCAAGACTCTATTTGCAAGATAATTATTTTAGTTGATAAAATATAAATAAAATCAAGACAAACAGAATCAAGCATGATAGATCATTCGGCCAGGAACCAAACGAATGAAACTCTTGCTGCCTATCCTGGGCCAACATTATCCTCTGTTATCAAAGGTATTGGACACGTCTTGCCAATGATCCAGCTGATGACAATGTGCCAGTGAGGCAGTGAGGACAGAGTAAAAAACGGGAGCGGTGGGTGGGGGAGGGAGGAGGGGAGAAGCGGGGAAGGGCAGGGGGAAGGAAAAGAGAGAGAAAGAGGAAAAACGAAAAGCCTAAAAGTTAACGTCAGGCACCCTCTGCTAGCAGTAGATATGTATACATATCTATTTTTTATTGTTCAAAAGTGCAAGTAGCCAATATTTACCACTGGCATGTAACAGGAGGTAATAAGTTGATGCTGCCCCCACCATGCTCTGCAAGTGACAAGGAATGACAGTGGAGACAATGTTTGTAGGGACCAAAGAAGTCTGTGCTGTAGCCCTTTTTCTGATTGAAGATCACGGATTTTACTCCTTATCCACATAAAGCTCTCCTGTTTATGTTTTATGCTGATGGAGTGAATTTCACCCTACATAATTTCGCATACCCTAGCTCAAGTCACTTAGGAAGCCTTTATGTAGATTTTACACTTAATTAACATAACCTCATCACACTTGGTATTTTCTGGAATTTACATGGACTGGATGTCTTAAGAAACCCTGACTGGAGACAAAGACGTAAGGATTGCTTTATTGAGAGGAAGAAAAATATTGTATACAGCAATAAGGCGAGGAAAAACTTGGATTAGAAGATGGATTTAGTGAGTTAAGAAGTCACAGAACTTTGACAAAGCACAACTTTACTAATACAAATAAGAACCCTGAGCTGCATTTGAATTCACATCACACCACACCTGGCAAGAATTAGTCTAGCACAGCATCATCAATCATAGTGTGGTTGTCAGTTTTGACATCCTTTAAGTCTACGTTGTGTGCTTAATGACTACATTACAGAAAATGTAAACAGACACCAAACATACAGGTATGCCCGTTTTTTTTTTTATGCTGTATATTTAAAAATAATAATAATGAAGCAGCAACGGTGTTTTGTATACAAAGTGAATAAGCGAACTGTAAAACAAGCTGTTATAAAATACTCAGAAAAAAAAGTTTATAAAAACAGGGAATAGAAAAAGGAAAAAACCTTGCAATATGTAGGAACTTTGATTGACCCAAATTAGGAAAACTTAAATTAATATTTAGAGGAAATACAGACTCCCTTTTGTTTTGCAGTTGTATATTTTTGCTTTCAAAACATCCTGAAGAGATTAAATATTATCTTTACTATACATCCTGTAAATTTTTCAGTTTGATATTGTGACCATGATCTCCTAATAAGGACTCTGGAGTCACTTGTGAGCCCATTACAAGCCCGGTATTAATAATTCATAAGGGAAAAACATGCTGAAGAAGTGCTTGGGATCATGACCTAAGTGAAATGCCTGAGTTCAAACTAAAAATCTCCCAAATTCCATTTTTATTATTTGCAGATTTCTAGAATTACACCACTTACAAGAAAGCCTTCAGTTCTGCAGCTCTGAAGGTTGCTCAGGTATTATGAATATAAGACCCCTTGTCTCGTTTGCTTGTGTGATTTGTGATTAAAACTTGTACAGACTTCAGCAAATGCAGGATCAGGTCCCTCAGCAATTCATTCCAGGGAAGTTTAATTTGAGATTTTAGTGAGTGTTTATTTTCTGGCTCAACAGCAGCATATTTTGGAGGTGGGAAAAATACATGCAAAGAAGGGTCAAAATCCAGATGTAATAATGAATAGCAAGAGTATATTCAAAGGGTGCAGGAGTGAGAACTGTAAATACATGTCTGATTTGGTCTGTGAAAGGTAATGTTATCTCCACTGAAACTGCTTTGTATGTTCTCGTGGTATGTATGTAACTGTCTCTGTAGAGAAATGAAAAAGGTTTTAAAATAAAAAGACTTAGCTTCTTCCTTATAAATTACTTTGGTTAAGTTTCCAAAGTAAAAAAGAAGAGCCAGAAAACAATGCTTTATTTTAATTCATTTGAATAATCTTCCTCAATTCTGTGATCTATCACTCACAGATAAGAACCACCTTGTGAATTTTATTATTTCTAGGAAATATATCTTATTCAATTAGCAACTGTCATTTAAAAAAAAACAGACAATGAACCTGCAGATCTGATTTAAATGGAAAGAAATGTTGAGCGAAATGCATGATATTGAAAGCTGTTATATTTCTTTGAAAATGAGCATTCTTACAGAAATTACTTTCAAAGTTTTTTACTGAACATGAATCAAAGGCCCAAAGTTGGTTTGATTTTAGTTATCAGGAGCAAAATTTGAATTGGCAACTGCCTTAGATATCTGTAGTTTTAATTTAGCTATTTGTTTTTAGGAATAATAATATTTCAAAGCTTTGAGGGAGTTCATATGTCTTTATGGAATTTTGTTTTATTCTTTTAAGATCCTCCATTCATGTCCAGAACAAGGAAAAATAAGAAAAAGAGAACTTTATTATCCCAACTTTATTAAAATATGACAATCCAAAGAAAAAAAAAACTTAACAATTCCAGTTATCCTCATTTGTAAAAGAGAATTTTATTATGACACATCTTAGATAAAATAATACAATTAAGATACTTCTACACATTTGCATATCCCAGGTCTGGATTACTATTTTCACAAATACATGTGGGTGGCACACCAACAAAATATTGAATATTTATTACTATTTTTATAAAGTAATTCTCATAGGTCTTTGGTCTAAGCCAGCAGTCCTTACTCAAGCAAAACAACTTGAATGCTGGGGGAGTTTTACCTAGCTCAGTACTTTAATCTCCTTAGAGATCAATAAAGAATTAAAAATTTTATTATACCAGACACTGTGTTTTAAAATTGACTTCTTCTAAATTAATCTTATTTTTCCTCGTTGGAGAAATGGTGAAGAATTTCTCCCCTGCCTTTGTGCCTGCACCCCCTCAGAAAATCTGTGCAGGCAACATCCTGTAGTGTTACATCCAGCCCCAGTTTTGTTCTGAAATATTCCTATTTTTGGATTGCTTTTCCTTTAACAACCTGATTGCATTGCACGATTTACTTCCACAGTTCCAGCGCTCCTCATTACTAATTCCAATAGCAAAAACTTGCCAGAACCCCCGAGAAGCAAACCTTCAAATCTAGAATTAAATAACAGAATATATTACACATTGGACATTTGCAGGGAAACTTTACTTGAGGGAAAATAAATACAAACATCCTGTTCTGTGATCTGTGAGTAAACCACTTTAATTGCTGTGCTGCTCCTAGAAAGGCTTCTGACAATTACGTCTTTCAAGCCGAAGTTTTAACAGTGTGTTTCTGAGGCCGGCATATATAGTTCATACAGTATTAATAAAGGGTTTCCCGAATTAATGAAAGTGTACGGTGTTCACATATAATGAATAAGCACCTAATTAAAAGCACAGTAAAGCCAGGAGCATAGATATTGGTGTGGTTTTTATTTTTTATTTATTTTTTTAATATTAATATCCATTGTATTACTTTAGCCTTTAATGTGAGCCTCTTCAGCTGACTGATGCCCAAAGGGGAGCTAACAAATCGCTCAGCTGGTGGCTGACACTGGTCCTGAAGCAAGCTAGTAAGGAACACTTTGCAGTCTTTCAGAGCCTCTACACCAGCTGTCACCCAGCTATGGGTGCTGAAAAGCTCCTGTCACTTCATCCAAAGGGATTTACTTGGTCAGAAGGAAAATTTAAATACAAAGCATGCAGCTAAGAAGCTAGTGAAAAGGATTATGAGTGCACAAGAGCACATGTGTATAAGACACTAATACATCTTTAGGAAATTTCAGATCCCCAAAGCCAGGATTACTGCCAGAGGCAGGGTGGTATACGTATGCTGGGACCTTTACTGTTAGAGTTATTATCTCCCAACTATTCAACTTCATAGGTCTTTCATCATGTGAGGGGGGGGGCAGATTTCAGTGGTGGGGAGGAGGAGGAGGTTGTTTTAAAAAACGCTCCCCTTATCTTCAATAGGGGAGCAAGAAAAGGCATTCCTGATCTGTTATTCCACAGAATTCACCTGCATGCAAAACATTCTATAGCTTTAGTTATCATCTGACGTTTAATTTGTGCGTGTGTGCATGCGCATCGTTGTCCAAATGGACCCAAATGTCCAGCTTAATTGTTTAATCATGACTAAAGCAAACAAAGCACGGCGCCTCCAGCTCACTATCAGAGCTACTGAGCAGAGATGAACCAGCAGGAGAGGTGCATGACAGGAGCAACCTGCCCTGCCAGGGGAAGGTTTCTGACTCTGATCTGGCCATCTTTGCAAATTGGCATTCAAAAAAATGCCATGCTAGACCTGCTAGCTGAGCTTGAAGGGGAATGACACTGGGAAAAACGCTGTGCTATGGAGAGTTGGAAATGCTGTGCCAGCAAGAGTTGAGGGAGAGAAGTTGAATCTCAGCTATAGCCTTTCTTTCTTGTTCTTTTTTTTTTTTTTTAAAAAAAAAAACCTCTTTCATAAACATCATTTAAAAATCACCAAAGGGAAAAGGAAAGGAAAAGAAAATGTGAAACAGAAGAGTAACGTCTGTAAAAACTTACATTTTTAGCCAGCTTAACACTGCAGTCAAACTCGACTCGGAGCAGCACCCATGCTGGCTGGCCTGTGGCGAGATACTGTTATTCTATGTTAATAAAGCCCTTGGCCTGGCCTGCTGGATGCGGGAAAGTTGATGATAATGCCAAGTTGTTTGGAGGAGGAAAGGAAAGCGAGACCACAGCATGAGACGCCGGCTACTGCTGCCGAGCCCCAGGGGAGGGTCAGGCGAGTTGTGGCTGCTGTTGGCTTGGGCGCGCAGCCCTGGCTTGGCCCCCGGTGCAGGCGGGCGGCGTGACAAATCCGGGGTGGGGGGGCAGAGGAAGGCAGGGGGGTAACGGGGAGAAGGGGGTGCAGGAGGGCTGGGGAAGAGGGGGGTCACCTGCAGCTGGTCCGGACAATGGGGAGGAGGTGGGTCCCTGGCAATGAAACGTGGAAGGTTTAATGGAAAAATCATATTTTGGGGAAAATTCCCTGTGTAGAGCCTTTAGGAACATCGGCATTATGCGTCTTACAAAGCAGGAGGTTTAACAAAAAGTGCTACACAGCGCGAACCAGCTGCCTTTAGAGGTCACTAGAACATCGCTGCAGTATTTACAAATTTTCCATGAAGGATTAGAAGTTAGTCTAAAGCCCTATATACACCATATACAGTTCCAGTGGATGCTGTATACTATTATCTAAATTTCTTCACATAGACTATCATGTATCTGCCCCAGCAAAGCTGATTAGTGAAGCAGCTTGACTCTGACATATCCTTTATGCCAGCCACAAGCTGCCTTGCACAGCCACCTTATTCACTGTGGAGACAGGCCTGAAGCAAGATTGTAACACAACAAATGCAAATGAGATGAGCCTTACACCACTTAAACCGAGATGGCTATAATATGTAACAGCTTAATGTGCCCACAGAAGTGATTGATGCCCCTTCTGTATCTCTAAAGAGCCTCAGTTTTGATGCACTCTGGTTTTAACTAATATTTCTTTTTACTCCTCTTCCTGGCAATGTTTTTCTCTTTATGCTCAATGTAGGGAAAGGAGGAAGAAAACAAAATACCCAGCAGCTTATATAAGCTGGTTGTCTCTTCCAGGATTCTGACTTGAGGAAAACAAAAATGTGGAGGATCTCTTAATCAGCTCCAGGTAGTTTATTTAGGTCATTCCAACAGAAGTTTGGCCCCTCATAAATCAGATATTGCTGGTAATAAGCAGCATTACTTTCTATGGAAAGAAGCACTGTTTGTGGTCTGACAAATTGCTTGTCATGGGGTAACACGGTCTAAGGGTCTCAAGGAACCATTGCCATTAATCCCAACAGACCACCGCCCCACTGTCACTCTGCCTGAGTAGCAGATAACCACAAGTTTGGGAAAAATTTTAGACAAACCTAACCTGACCAAATGCTGCACTAACCTAACTGGCTATACATTTCTAATCAGTATTCATTCTCTGTCCTTAAAATAAACAGAAAACAGATTTCTCCATTTCCCCTAAAATCAATCTTTCACTGTATCTGTCAGTTGCATTCTCCCAATTAGTATTCTAAATTCATTTATTTTTGTCATAAATTATTTTTTTTTTTTGCGTACCTTGGCACGAGTTTTTCATTCAATACTTGTGAGTAATGTGACAGACTTAACGTTGTGTTGCTTAGCAGTAATAAAAAAAAGTAACTTTGTTAATGAATTGAGATGAATCAAAAATGCCTTATTAATTATTGCTTGCCTAGTAGGCTAAGCTTTGGCTCTTCACCTCACTGGCCCAGAGAACATTTCTTGCCTTTGGCCATGTCAGAGGGGCTCATTAAAATGTCTCTTGGGACCAGATAGAAATTGTTAGTGAAAAGCAATGGCCAGTGCCTCATCTAGAACCCAGCAGGGAAGGGAATCCCTCATCACTGAGAGCTAACAAGGCTGTATGTATTACACCTGTAATCAAACTGCTCTGAAAATGCCAGGAGACCACTGGGCTCTCTTTGTGATTGGTGAAGTTATCTGAAAATGCTGAATCCAATCCATAATTGATGTGCACACATACAATTACAAGCCTCCAGATATCAGTTAAAATGTTGCAGTTGCAAGCCTTAAGGAGTGGTAAACCTTAACATGCATGGCATAAAATAAGGTGTTTGACATAATAACAGTGAACCTGCTTTGCTTCCATGCACTGCCAGTTAAATTTTAATTGAATTTGCTACATTTGTTAACAGATGTAATTATAGAAAACCTCACTGAAAAATAATGATGTATGGATGGGCTTGGGTATCTTGTAGACATTTTGTGAATTAATTCGTATGTTTAAATAAAGATCTACATCACTGTTTTGCCTAAGGTAAGTAAAATTCTCTATGACATGTAATGTGACCTTGGGATATTGAAGTCTGAGAATTTTACACGTCCTAAGCTTCGGGTTAGGATAAGGTGAAAAACTAAGTGTCTCTTGAAGACTTGCATTTGTACTTGATCTCCCTGTGGTCTCCTAAAAAAGTCAGAATTGCTGCTTTCAAGGCTTGGCTTCCACATAAGTCACCCTCTACTTACTAGAAGCTAGAATAAGAGATGAAAGATGGCCTAAAAGAGCTGAGCAGATAAATCCAGAAGTCAGTGGCATAATATTCTCCAGACCAATATATACACTTAGTGTAGGTCATCCAAATCAGCCTCAGGGTTAGTGTTTTCCTTTAATTTTTATTTTTCCCTGCTTCTTGGTTATTGTATGGGAAAGAAACCCTCTTCTTGTGTCATATGTACTGTGTGATGTATAAGGAGATAAACTTCTAGAGACACTGAAGATCGCAGTCACTCCTTTCTTGCTCTGAGGAGATGAATGCAGGACAGTGGGGAGGTTGTTTAATGGTAGAAGAGGCAAAAAACCAAGTCAAGGAAGAGAGGATGCAGAACCAGCAAACCACCCACCCTAAGTATTTTTGAACTGCAGCCACAAATTTATGATGGAACAATGATTATTGCTGTTTGAGAGGGATTCCATATTTTGTAAATTGCTTTGAATTAAAAAAACAGTAGATAGATCTGAGGGTAGATGTGTACCATGTATCAATAGAATTGAAAAACGATTCATGAGACTACATCATGATAAACATGCTCTACTGCATTCTATCTGGTGATATTGTTTATGCTCTCTCTGACTCTAGGGTGTCCTTCTAAACAATTACAAGAATAAGCTAAAATTTACATCATCCATTAATGAAAAAGAATCACAGAAGAGCTCTTTCCAGTGTATCTGGTAGTGTTTGGATTCCTCTCTCTTAACCTTGTTAGAAGAGGGGTTCCTCTCCCCAGCCTTAACTGCTTCAAAAGGTGCTGCCTTAAATTTGGTGTTCATGTTCCCTCTGTAGACACTGTAAAGTGAAGGCCCATGCCCGAAGGCCGAATTATCCCACCTGTCTTAGAGTGGCAGATTTGTACTTTGGAGGCACAGGGGAGCCCAGCTGAGGCTGGAGAAAGCAAAGGCTTAGGTAAGATGAATCCTGCCTAAAGTGACTTGCTTTTTTTTTTTTTTTTTCTTGTTTGTTTTCATTTGTAGTTAAAGCCCTCACCACTAAAATGTGTTTCTGTCTGGATTTTTGTTTCAGTAAGGCCTCATTTCACATTGTTGGATTGGGTTGGATTGAGAGGTGTAAAAGGAGAGGTGTAAAAGGAGTTCAAATACCCATTTACATTTATTTGAAGACACATTTTGTTTTCTATTTTATTTTTCTATGTGTGATTGAAGAGGGGAAAATATACAAAACCTCAGACCCTGTCAGCTCCTGAAATAGGAAAAAAATGGGTTTTCTGCTGAGGTCTAAATGATTTTTAATTTGTTGTCTCTTTGAAATTTTATCCCATCACCCAAATTAGCAACATAAAGACCTGTTGTGAGGATTGAATGTTTGACTAGAAGCATCATTTACAGTGGTAGAAGTCCTTTCTATTGGGTGCTGTAGAAACAGAACAAAAAAGACAGCTACACCCCTCTAAGAGCAAATGGTTTAAAGTACATTGTCAAGTTTGTGACAAGACATCTGTGGTTTAGTTTGTAGTGCTGTCTTGGTACTAAGAGGACATAGATACTTGGCCAAATTCACCCAGAAATCACTGACTACGTTCAGATCACATGAGAAGTGAATTTGACCCATTGACTTTGGTTGTGTAAATGACAGAAGCTGAGGAAGTGGACAAAACCAGGTTTCCCCCACCCTTGCCCTCTCTGAATTTCAGGGCTGACAGAATCTCATCAGTATAATTCAGAATACCTCAAGGCTGTTCTAAGCTCCACTGGCTTGTAGCAGCCTCCGAGGTGCTTTTGTGTCACCAAGGGATTTCCAGCACATATGCTGTGGCCATGTGCCCTGCAGTGGGGTATGGAGCAGAATGAGATCGTTGTCTCTGCAGCTCTTGGGGATACCCTGGCTCTAAGGTAATCCCTCAGCCTCCATTAGGGCAGTTTTCCAGGATTTTTGCTCTGCTGGACTCAGAGCTGTGCTCTGTTTGTAAAGCTACATCCTTGTTACTAAACCAGGACCGTCAAACTCATTTTCACCAGGGGCCACATCAGCCTCCCAGTTACTTCAAAGGGGCAAATGTAATTTTAGGACTGTATAAATGTAACCACTCCTACATTTATACAGTCCTAAAATTATATTTGGCCCTTTGGAGGCAACTGTGAGGCTGACGTGGCCCCTCCTGATATGAGTTTGACACCCCTGCGTTAAGCATTAAAAATATGAAGGGATATTAATTTGTCCCACAGGTTGTACTGCCAACTCATGCAAAGGTTTCTGTCATGCCTGCCTGCTTTTGGCCTAGGCATTTCCAAGGGACTTGTGTCCACTTTTTTTGCCTGAAGATGACCTTAGTGTTTGAGTTATTACCAAATATATATATATGTAGAATACTTGGAGTCATTTAGAAAAATCTGCATTTACTAAGCCTTTTAATCAAATGTGGGATCAGTAGTATCAGTAATCAGTGACTATTGGTATGTCAGTGCACAAGTAATTAGCAAAGTAGCAATAATTGGTACGTGGTAGGAAGAAAAATGGCAGATGTCAATTACTATGTTGAACTCAGTGATTGTGTATACCTGTACATGTAATGTATATGCATGTGCATGTGCTGGAGTATATGCAGCTTTCAGGTGTTCAGGTGTAACAACCCTTATATACATACTGACATACAGGGTGCAGCTTCTGATCAAAGCAAATAGAGCCCCAAACTGACCATTTAAATTGCAGGCAAATGATGCTTCCAGCCTGTGGTCCCTGCTCTGAATACAAGCAGGTGAGGAATGGTGCTAAACGCTTTTGATGTTGCCAGCTCCCATTTGCCACCCAACTTTTTTCTACTCCAAAACCTCTTAACAAACTTCAAAGGCCTCCTTGCTTCTTGCCTTAATCCAGTGCACTGAGACCTCTAGTTCAAAGAACTTTCCTTAAACCCTCTTCTTAAACTGCAACCAAAACTTTTTCTTTCCTTTCCACAAAGTAGCAATTACAGCTCTGTTGCGTGGCATTTGGGCTTGGGCCGATCAGCTCCTGCTATTAATTAATCTCACAAAGGAGGCTCATTTCCTGGCATTCAAATTGACAAGAGAGCAGAGAACAGAAAGCCCTTTCAAAGCAGTTCCAGTTAACTGAGGGAAGAGGTATCAGAAGAAAGAGCCCCACAGTATTTGAGGTAGAGGGCACATTTGATACTGCCTATGCTTGCTACTGATTGAATGATTTTGTTAAGGAGAGCTCTTTACTAATCTTTTACCTGCAAAAAGCTCAAGAGCAAGTAAATGCAGCAGGAATATTACTAAATTGTGGCAGAGAGGCTTCGCAGGCCAGGCTTTCGATTTCACTCTCCCAGTGCATCTTCTCAAGCATTATACTTACTTTAAACAGAAAGTGTTCACTTTACTAACACAGAAAAGCTCTTGGAAGAAGGGGAGGGGGAGATGAAGAGGCAAGAAAGAAGAATAGCAGACAAGAGATTAAAGCTTTTTATTCAGTATCTCTTTCGTATTCAAATTGTGCGAAGGGCTCTGTGAAAGTTAGAAGCAAGCTTGTTCAGGAGGGCTTCTAAAGTGTGTACATGGATTTCATGGGAATAGAAAAGAAGCCACGGACTGGGTAATGAAAGAAAGATAAGATGTCCTATATAAAACAACTCAAGAGTGGTTCAATTACTTCAGCAAGCCATCAAGCAAGCTTTGAAGATTTGAGGAAACACTGTTAAAATGTAACAAAAAACTCGTGTTGCAGGTTTTGTACCACTATATGTTTGTATAGTGTGTGAATTACTTTAGCTATATTCCCTCTGTGAATGTTGTTTACTTCTTTGGGGTTTTTATTATTATTTTTCTGGAAGAGCTATGTGTGTCTGGAAGAGTTATGGAAAATGAAACATTCACTTTTGATCTTTGTATCTCTGTGAGAGGGAGTGTGCCGTAAAAAAACGGCATCATTGTTTACAAATATAAGCCTGGGAATTAAAGGTCTGTGGCTGACAGTTTCACATATTTCTCTTTACAGTTAAAATAGCCCTCCTGACAAAGGCTAAATGATATAAGAAGTATCAGCTGCTTTCTCCCAGGGAAAGGTCTGAACTGAGGAACATACCAGCTATAAAAATACAAATCTGCAGTTTTAAAAATACCTATTTTTTTTTAATTGCAGCTATCTCTTTCTCTCTCTGTCTCCTTCCCTTCTCTAGTTCTCTAGGTCTGAGACTTGACAAGTAACATCAAACATGGCCCAAGAACAAAGCTAACCAACCATGGCCTGCAGCGTCCTTCAACCAAAAGTCACCTTTAGTCAAGCTTTGCAATCTAATTTGCAGTGTTTCTATTTGTACTCTTTAAGCAGAAGTCCTAAAACTCTTGTCATATAAAGGTTTCCTGGTTTCTGTCTGGTAAGATTAGAATGGGAATCTTGGAATTTGACACTGTTAGCACTCATCAGCCATGGCCACCCTGGTGCTCTGACTTCAGAAACACAGAGCCGAGCCTGCTACTTTATTCTTACTAAGTTCATTTACATTTTTTTGATGTATTCCAAATAATACACCTGTAAAGATCCCAATTTAAAGTGCAACTCAATCCTCTTCTGTGCCAAATGTCCTGAAACAGTTCTAAATTACCTTCATAGATTATTGTTTTTTAATTTACTTGGGTCAAATAGATGGCAATGCTATATCCCACAAAGTGAAAGACAGCAATGACTTGTTTGCTTGAATTAGAACAAACGAGGACAGTCTACATGTCCCTTTCTCACAAGGAAAAAGGAATGCCACCAGCAAAACTCATTAACTCACGGAGGCAACGAAAAACAAGGCAAAAATCAAACCTAAAAAACAAAGGAAATCTCCATTCTCCTGCCCCATGATAGAGGAAACTTGTAGAAACTCATTAAACATAACATTAACATTCAAAGGATTAGCAAACAAGATTTTTTCAGTAGACTTTCAAGGGACTCATGGTTCTTTAAAAACTCAGCATTAACTTGACACCTTAGATGGTCATTAAAATATGGTCCTGCTCACTTTACTCAGTATTTAACAGTCCTCTTGGCTTCATAGATATTCACAGAAAGGTTATATAAATTGTGTTTTGCCCTGTAGTGATTTAAACTCTTAACGCCACATGAACAAACCACCTATGGTAAGTAATTTCATTTTGCCTCTGAGCCTCTGAATATCCACTAAGATTGAGACACAGTGTTGTCAGTGGCCTGCTGATGGGATCCTGGGCTTTCCCTCTAAAGTCTGGCTGCTTAAAAGGACTGTGATGAGGACCCATACAAAAGAAACATCTTGGATTCTCTCACTTTAGATATGCCAGAAAGCAAAACATATTTTGAATGAAGCATCGTTCATGAGTTAGGTCTCATGAATTTAGAACCATCTACTCTTGTCCATCCCTACAGGAAGTCCTGTAAGCCACAGGAGGAGTACAGTGGAGAAATTAAAGGAAAGGACAATTTCTATGTTGTAAATAAACATTTTTTGTTCTTTAATTTATGTGATGATCATTACAATATACTGGTAAAATACAGTTGCAATTAAGACTATTCCCCTCCCTGTACTTTCCTCATTCAATTACTCCCATTCCCAATGAATTCTGTTTCTTTCCTTCTTTTGTGTATCACTATTTTTGCCTCTGCACTTTATTCTCCAGTAATTTAGGTCCTAGTGGAATCAGTTCATTCTCCACAGAAGATCTCCATATATCTTTTAAATAGTGATGTTAAAGTCCATCATATTTCTGGATTTCATATACATGGATAAGTCTGCCAGTCTCTTCCTGGTGTGTTTGGAGTTCTGTTCCATATATTGCCTTTTCCAACTAAGCAACATCTTGAGTGTACTTTCAGCATTGCTGAAAATAAGGTACAAAAACCAGACAAACTTAGACTTCACATACAGTTAAATGCCACTTATTTTAAATATCTTAGTAATATCTGCCAGCACCTTTATCACCTTCACTGAAACAGTGAAAGATAATCTTTAATTACATTTACAAAATAACTGAATGCTTCCCTGGCTTCTGTTGTCTTTCTCTGTGCTCTCTTCTCCACATCCTACTCCTTCTCTTTCTGTCCTGTTCCTTTACCTGACTAATTTAGGTCGCATGCTTGTTGAAGCATCCCTCTTGTCATTTTATGGGTTCTGCTTACCACACATAGATAAGCTCCCATCAACTTGGATTTCTATGTATGTACATACAGGTGGGACGTAACTCCAGAATTTACTTCTAAAGATTGTGAGTATGCAAGAAATCAATGTTCTTTTGGAAACTCACCAGGAACGTGGCTTTCCTTGTGTTCCATTAAAATTAATAGCAAGTTTTCAATTGCAATAAATGGGAGTTAGATTAGGTATCAAACAGAAAGTGGGTTTTTTTTGTTTGTTTTTTGTTGTTGTTGTTGTTGTTGATGATGATGTTTTTTGTTTTGTTATTTGTTTGTTTGTTTGTTTTTTAATAAAATACAAAAACCTATATGGAAATAACTCCTAGTATTCTCTCATTTGAGACATGATAAAAAGTTAAACAGCTCTCAAACTGAAATTTATACTGATTTCTGGAAAAAAAAGGCAATTTCCCAGGAAATATATAAAAAGCATCTGATTAACTGACCAACAAGTCAAAGGTCTGTCTGTCTTCCTAAAATGAGCAGTTCCCATCTCTATCAGCTTAATAAAATTGTTCGGGGTAATTTTGCTCATTCTGAACTAGATATAAAGACAAATACCATTCTTGAGAGATTACAAAGCCTACCTTTAGATCAATAGAGCGTAGGAAATCCTCCAGAGATACAGTCTTGTTTATGGTCAGAGAAGCCTTTTTGGGGGTGGAAAAGGAGGGTTTCACAGTATTCAGGTTCATTAGATTTAAGTATCAGCCTAAAGGAGCCCTAATTTCTTTGAGACAGCAAAAAAGATTCAATTGAAACCTAAGCCCTTTTTCAATTGTGGTACTGGAATAATAGATTCTATGGCAACTATCTTGGAGACGGTGGAAACGGCTGCTCGCTTTTTTATGCATAGTTCACTGATTAACATCTGCCTGATTGAACCCTTATAAACTTGGAATGGACTGAAATTTTACTGGGTAGGCTTGCTGAAAGGTCTCTGAAGTACATGTATATGATGCCTGTGGGCATATAGATGAGCAAATAAGTGGAGCTTCGTCAGGCACAAGTCCTGCTACCTGAGGACTATACACAGGATTGACAATAAAGCTACTCAGAGTCGTGGTGTCAGGTGGTAGGTGTCCTTCAGTTCTCTTGCTATCCACTGGACTTGGGTAAGCAAACCAGACTTCAGCGATCACAGGAGCGATAAACACATGATAGTTATCACTGAGGCTTTTCCGAGCTCTTGCATTGGACAAATAGAGTTTTTGACTTGGAAAATCTGTATAAGAAATGGATGTATGAGTGAAAGGTTTTAAAATGATACATTAAATATGTTCTAGTAATTCAGCCACAGTTAAAGGTGAGTTACTCCGTTAAACAGTGTGACTATTTGTCATGTTCTTCTTTACAGCACCTTGAAAGCAGGCTTACTAGTAGCACAGTATGGGATTTCAATATATCCTTATTCAAACTGAGTAGTGTCTTACTGATTTCCAGAGGATGTCCATAAACGAAGAGAGCAACTACTTACAGTCGATAAAGAACCTCTGCTCCCCTCTCCAGCTGAGGCTCCCATGGTTCACCATGTGAACTGCTCAGGAAAGCCAAAAGCAGGTAGCACCAGGACTTCACGCAGTAGGATGCTGAGTGCTCAGCGGGATGTTTAGTAGGATCAGTGGGTGCATTTTAATGCTTGGCTGATATAAATTCTTCAGTTTTGATTAAATAAAATACTTAATGTTTGGATCAAATTAACCACACATGATATGTTTAATGAAGATAAAATGTGCCCGCAGAGGTCATCTGTCTCAGGAGGGAAATCCAGAGTGTGGGAGAGAGAACAGA
Organism: Patagioenas fasciata; assembly: GCF_037038585.1. Taxonomy (NCBI): domain Eukaryota; kingdom Metazoa; phylum Chordata; class Aves; order Columbiformes; family Columbidae; genus Patagioenas; species Patagioenas fasciata. The sequence continues at coordinate 67,784,385 of NC_092520.1, read as the reverse complement.
GAAAATGCACATAGAAGACAAAACAATGTAGCTAGCTGAATGGGAGGGAAAATGTGAGGTAACGAAGAGTATCTGAGTAATGAGGTTCTGACATGTCTTGTTTTTTTGTTGTCACCCATTGTATAAACACAGTGTCATCATCACAACTGAAGAGAAATATGGACTATGATCACTGACTATTGAGAATTTTATCAGTGCACGATAATTAGAAAAACACCTGTTCAGGATATAAATGTGCTGCCATATGGAGAAATATTTTGACGTCTGATAGCCTTAATTTCTCATTTTTTCATAGTGATGGAGAGACATAGGTTATTGCTGTACACTGAAGTGTACTGCATGAACAGAGGTACAAACTGATTTTTTACTCATGTAGCAAGGATTAACTGTTTAACAGCGCACAATGGCTTTTGTCTCTTTACTACTATTTGCACAATTTTTATATTTCATTTATAAAATTATGACAGCACATGAATAAACATTGAGCGCAGTAAAAAAATGTGGGAAGGTGGAAGTGACTTTCTCTGAAGGTATAGTCAATTTATTCTTCTGAGAAATACTCATACTGTAACTGTAGATTTAGAGCTATAGTACTTGTTGCATAATAGATCTAACTGATCCTAGAAAAGGTAAGTTTATGACTTAAATCAGAAAAAATACTCATGCCTGATATTTGGGGGATTCTTCACGTATCTGAACTACAAATACTGATTTTCTAGGAAAAAAAAAAAAAGATAAAACAGGTAGAGGAGAGGTAACTGGGTTAAAATTTGCCAAGACACAGAGAAAAATGTATGGAAAACCATACAACTTTGAAGTTCCCTAAGCAAAAATATTTCATTGTACGTAGTATAAGTAACTGCTGCTGACAACTAAGACTTAAGAAAGTAGAAGTGCTCAGCTGTCATAAGGGCACATTTATTGATCAACTACTAATCAAGGGTAGTAAATAAATAGAACTCAAAGACCCTTAAAATAGCGAATGGAAAATGCTCTGACACAATAATTAAAGAACTTACATTGCATAATTATTGTTGGTATGTTTTGTTTTCTTCACTGTGCTTACATATTCCTAGGATTTTCTGCTATCATTTTGTCTAGCTGTAAGGTGTTGGGTACAGTCTGTGGTTCTGGTTCTTGCACACCTTGGCTTTACTCACCCAACTGATCTGAAACAAGACAATAAGCTGAGTAAAAGAGAGGACAACACTAACACATACCTAACTCCATGGAGGAAGGAGCATAAGGAATACGGGAGAAGTTGGTGAGCAGGTCTATGACATTTAATTCAACATCAATGGTCTTTAAACTTGTACAGTTTAGGCATTTATTATGTTTAGAATGGTGAAAAGAAATACAGTTTTCTGCAACATACATAGTTCTACGGTACAGCAAGATATCCTTCTCAGCAACGGGTTACAACATAACATAAATCAAACTCATAAAAGCAATAACTTACATGTATTTTACTACCATAGGCACATTTATTAGGATAAAAATTTTACAATATCATAATACCCCTACTGGCTCACCTTAAAGTACTAATATCATAAGACCACTATTAATAAATATATGTAATACAGTAAGTATTTTCTGGGAAAAGTGTGTCTTTGAATCCCAGGTATTGTAGTTGTCATGAAGATTTTTTCCCGCTGTTCAATATTCACTTCCAAGTGATAAAATAAAGCAAACAGATAATGCTTACACGCATAACAGCATGTCTCAAAATTACTAAATATTTCTACCAGTTTTCTCCCAGAAACACATCCTTCAGCAAACCAGAAAATCTGTATGCCTTTGGTGCTAACCTTGCAAGTGGACGTTCCAAAACACACTCGGGCATGTTCTGAAAAAATGGCTTTGGTCATGTATTCTTTTCAGTATGTTATTTTAAGTGGATATTTGAATTAATGTTTTTTATCAGTATTTCAAGCATTGGGTCTTCAATATTGCTAATCGTTAAGTCTATTGTCACAGATTTATCAGATGGTATCACAACTTAAACAAAAGATAATTGTTTTCAGGGTTCTTGGACCAAGGAATAAATATAAAATCTGGAATTTTGCAGCTTTTTTATACTTTCCTTTTTTTTTTTTTTCTCTCTCTTTTTTATTTTGCTGTTAGTAATTCTATCTGGTTGAATTACATTCAACTCTATCAAACCTCTACAGAATCCTCTGTAGAACACTCCAGATGTTCTTCACCTTTATGTAACACACACTTTTCCAGCTGTTCATTATTGGTCTTCATGACTTCATTTTGACAATAACACATAAAATAAAGGGCACTTCAGGGGAATGTTTGATATAAAACTATACCAGTCATCACCTTAATGTGTTTTAGGATATTTCGATAGTGTTTGTTTATCTAATACATCACTGTGGGTGGGATTAACCTCACCTAACTTCAGACATCTATAATCTCGTCTAGTAATGCCATGGTCTTTTGGAGACTGATAGGCACATTTAGGACATCAATCATTTGACAAAATTCCACTTTGGGAGGAGATGAACCATGCCAAAAAACTTCCAGTCCTACTCACTCACTGATTATAAAAGCTAAGGTGATTAAGTCAGATACAGATATCAGATTTGAAAACATCTACATTTCATCTTTGTGTCTTGCGGAAATACAAGAAATTCTTAAGCTCCTGTGTAAGTATTTTGGGATTAGCATGTCTAGAGTGTGAAGTGATGCTGACATAAGGAACTAAAAAGACTAAAATGATCTGAGCAGTGGCACTGCCCAACATTTTGGAGGGCATGCATTGGGATAAAGTACTTTCAAGGGTTTTCTAAATAACTGACATTTGTTTATGGGTGTGAAGACCGTCTGTTACACTTGCATGTGATAGTGCAAATGCACTGCTGCTTGACTGGGATATGCCATTTTGAGTGCAAGAGAGGAATAGGCAGGCAGAGATACAGGAACCTACCTCTTCCCGACAAAGCCAAGCTCCTCAAGGTAATGGGCCACCTTTGTGAACATGGGCACAGAGGCCCAAAGAGTATGGAAGTCAGTTCTTCACTGGTTTCCTGAAGGGCCTTAAATCATAGGAGATGAGGCTTCAGGGTCTTCTTGCAAACCTGTCTGCTCTGCGAATGTGTCTTCCCAGATGAGCTGCTGGAATGGTATCATTCTGCACCACCAGTCACATCTTAACACGGCTTAAGTCCTCTTGCCACCATCTCCTTCTTTGCTGTAGAAGAGACCCGCCTGTTGGAATGAAAATGACCGAGAGGCATCTTCTGAGTGAAAATAAAATGCAAATATATGATACTGTGAGCATTATCTAGTGAGTATACAAATAAGCATTGCCATCTGTGATAGTTTTTTCAAATGTGGTTTTCAGGATCTGTTTTGTTTTTTGTTTTCAATGAAGCACAGAAATGGGAAAGTTATAGGGAAATCTGGCCTGAAGTATTTGCCATCAGCACAGACATTTCTTCTTTACAAACAATATTTGCTTATTCTTTATTTGAGCACTTTCCCCTTCCCATTCCCTTTGAGAAAGAAAATCAGTTGATTGGAGGGAAAGAACACTTACTGTGAGAACAAATTGGCATGGTCTTTTGCAAATCAATATTGATTTTTCCTATGTAACATATACCTTATTGTTAATTGGATGTTGAGCTATTCCTGTTTAGATATATGCAAATATTTCTGAACTTTTTCCTTAGAAATAATAATAAAATGTTATTTAAAAAATGCTTTTCAATATATGTAGAAAAACAAACCTAGTTTAGACTTCGCACAGATGGTCTGATCTGGTGCAGCTGAAAAATAGCACAATTAAAACCTAAATATTGTATGTTTCCACACTGCATGAGTCAGAGGTCAATTGTAGGCATTTATTTTTAATTTTGCCAGAAGATCTTGTCTAGTGCACCATATAGAGCAAAACTAAGCAAGATTAATGCATATTCCTGACTAAGTATGATTGGAACTTTCTGCTGGCATTTTTACATAGGTTTAAATTCATTAAAATATAGCTATCTATTATTTGTTTTATATGACTGAATTAATTACATTTGTTAACGTTAACACTCAATGACAGGTCTACACAAATCACCTCATTAAAATACAAGTACACTGTGTGCCTGAACTCTTAATTTTAACTTATTTTTAGCTAGCATCAACATAACTGTTGATGTTAAAAATACTAACCTATTGAGGAGTTTGCTTACTATTTCCTCTATATTCCTTGTTGCCAATAAAGGAATTATTAAAGAAACAAAGAAACGGAGGCATCAGACTGGTTGGACTTTGAAAGGCAGTTATCATCAACAGAAGAGTGTGAAGATAGAGTTTGGTAGATGATTTCTCTTGTCCTAATTGAAAAATGAATGAATGCAGCATGCAGAAACATAAATGCTTTCAAGCTTATAGAAGTTATAATGGAAAAAATTAACACCTTTCTGTTCACTCATTTAGGATCTCCTTTAAACCAAATAAAGATAAATTCAAGCAGGATTTAGTTACTACAGCATTCTGTTAGTAGCGCTTGGTATGAGACAGAGATACCCTCTTCTTATGTTTGCAGGTGATTCCCATTTTTCCACTTTACTGCCTTCCTAAACTGTGCTTCTGTTGCACAGTCTGGCCTGGGTAAGCTACCCCAAATTTGTTTGTTTGTTTTTCCCCTCCTTTTTCATCGAAGTCATTCAAATTCCCACCTCTTCTTAAATCTCACTGACATTTCTATCTTTATCAGTTTCTGATTATCCTAGAATATTTTCAGATGAGAAACTACCTGCTTTCTCCAAGCCTGTTAGTCTTTTGTCTAGAAAAAATATCCAGTCAATTCTAACAGTACCTTCTGTATCTCCTGAGGCAGGTTTGGTAAAAGCACGAGAAAGCTCTCTTCTGCATGTGAGGAATATTTACTAGTTAGGCAGATGATCACAAGCCAGCATATATCACATGCTCTGACTAAATACATATGCCACAGAAGAAAAGCTGGGTATTCAGGCTAACAAAGGGAGAATGGTAAGGCTCGGCTTCAAAATTATTAGCCAAGCCCTACTTCTTAAAGAAAATGCCTCAGGAATTGTAATGCCCATGAGGTACATGCAAACAGATTTTCAATTGCTAATGCCTGCTCCAAAGAAAACTACTTTTTGATTACTTGACACTCACAATATCTAGCTTGAAACTTTAAAAATGATGAATTTCTTTGGGGTTTCAGACTTTACATTATTGTTATTTCTAACCTTATATTTTACGTGCCAGATACTTTGCATTTTGTCCTCTGCCAGTACTACACAAATACATTGTAAATGAATTGTGTGATGTGTGATGTAAAGGAAGCAGTTACAGTTCATTATTAATCTCTTACAGCTCTTCTTTAAAACTAAATAGGTCAACGTAGACCACCCTAGACAATGTGCTAATTTAGATTCTACCTACATACCTTCCAAACTACTTAAAATTTGCAGTATACTTGCTTGGTTTATTTATAAAATTTTCCTGTCTAAGGAAATCTCTTTGATCAGCTGAAAAATGGAATAAAACATTAAAAAAAAATGACTTATGGACACAAAATTTTCAAAGAATCACTCTGTCATTAATTTACATAAAATTTCAGATTCATTTAGGAAAAAAATGACAAATCACTGCTGAAAGTACCTTCAGTTAAACTACACATAAACCTACTGAGATAGATGCAAAGATCAAAACTGGTGTGCCACAATTTAAAAAATTCCAGACATACTCTTAATAGGGTAAAGATGTAGAATTGTGTTGATATGCCTTTTATTTGAAACTTGGCATTATTATTTATATAATTCTTACACAGTCAAAGAAATATTTAATTAGATAGGCTTCTCTTTTGTTTCTGAAGACAAAAAGGACAACTGACATTTTACAATGGTCCATGAAAAGCAGATAAACTTCTTTGATGCATATGGTTCTGCAAATATGGTTCAACCTGTATGGCATACATGATTTTCATGGAAGAATGCAAGCGATCAGTTTTGACGGTCTATTGTTCCACACCAATACTGGAAACTCCAGAAGTACTCAATAGGTTGCTGTTGTTAAGGACCTCCTCTGAATATTTTCAAGTGTAATATAGAATCCTGAATGCTAAGTCTGTTCAGAAATGTTTGGAGAAGCAAATTTAAAAAAAAAAAACCAAAACAAAACAAACAACAACCCAAAGAACTAACAAAAAAGCCTAGAGAGAAAACTTTTCAAATGTTTATTTGTATGGAAAAAAAAAACAATCCAAAACATTCCCTTTGCCTATAAGTGACCTGATGACCTCAAAAGAAAAATAATTATTTTAGCTTTGCTGTACTGCCATGTGTTAATTAATGCACACTATTGCTTTCAGACCAAAGTATTCATATTAGATCATTAATTTTTGCAGATTACAGCCAAGGAAACATATATGAGAAGAATAAACTCACATACAGTATTGTGACATTTTCAGTTAATATTAAGTCAAGAAGTTAAAAAGACACAGGAATTTAAAGATATTTTTCTATTTATGCAAAAGTATTTTGACCATTTTGAAGCAGAAATACTTTCTAATTTATCTATTCTTCTAATTTTGCCTTCTGAGTACTTATTTACATTTGGACCATTAGGGCACATAAAACAGATTTGTGACTGCTTTCCTTTAAGAGATAGTTTCTTACAACTTTACTGAACATGGTTTCATACTAAATTGCCTGGAAGAAATCAGAGAATTCTGAAGAGATTGGCTTGCTCATAAGAAGTTAAGAGATATTCTACAAAAATCTGCATTTTGAGTTATTTTATTTTTGCAATCACCTCTGTGGCATAGAGCAGTGGCTTCAAGTGATAACAGGTAAAATATTTCTCATTAGGTTCATGAAACTACCTAACATCAAGGATAGCTCTGTTTTTTTCTAAAGCACTGTAGAAATGTTAAAGAATTACATAGTTTCCTCAGAGCCTTCTAAGAGTACTAGCTGTTTCATTCACCATTTTCCTGAAACAAAAGCTGAGGCACCAGTATTGAAAAGATTGATTTTCAAAGAGAGAGTTATCACAGAAGTGTCCACCCTTTCTCAGCCATTTCCAAAAAAGAAAAAAAAATCAAAGCCTCACACCATCATCTGGTAACTGTAAAAGAAGGTGATCACTGTGTGTCATGAGCATGTAGACAGCCCATTCCTGAAATCCAGTGTTAAAACCTGAATATACAATCTACTACAAGTTTCTTACTCGCTCTCTCTATTCTTTAAATGGGCTATCTGCATTCTAGTCATAATGTAGATGGTCTTCTGGGAATACTTTCTGACTGACGGCAGACCTAACATGTCTCAAGAATGTCAATGTGGCTGTACTTGGTGAAATATAAGATCAGAGAAAGGATGTACTGTGTCTTCCCAAGAATGTTTTCTCACCCTCCAAAATTTTGCTGCCCAAGGACTTCCAGAGCCACAAGTAGGTCTTTGCAATAGCTAATAATGTCTAATCTTTAAGATATGTGTGTTTTATTTTTTTTTTTTCCTAAACTTATCCCACTGTTGTCGTTCTAAATTTAAAATCTGATTTAGATTCGCTACTTTGGTGTATAAAACAGTCTTTCAGTAGAATACAGATCCAAAAGCCAAGAAAGTGTTTTCAAAAACCTCCTATTTTCCAGAGTTGTTTAGTATTTCAGGCATTTATACAAAACCTGTACATTTTGGACTTCAGCATTCCCTGGATATTTAAACTTAAATGCCATGATACGTCCAGGAGTGTCTCTGTTTGAAAGCAAGGTACAACTAGAATCACAGAATAGTTTGGGTTGGAAGGGACCTTCAAAGCTCATCTCGTCCAATCCCCCTGCAATGAGCAGGGACATCTGCAACTAGATCAGGTTGCTCAGAGCCCTGTCCAGCCTGGCCTGGAATGTCTCCAGGGATGGGGCATCGACCACTTCTCTGGGCAACCTGTGCCAGTGTCTCACCACCCTCATTGTAAAAAACTTCCTCGTGTCTAACCTGAATCTACTCTCTAGTTTAAAACCAATACCCCTTGTCTTATCACAACAGGTCCTGTTAAAAAGTCTGTCCCCATCTTTCTTATAGGCCCTTTTTAAGTACTGAAAGGCTGCAATATGGTGTCTCTGGAGTCTTCTCTTGTCTAGGAAGAACGACCCCAACTCCCTCAACCTGTCCTCATAGGAGAGGTGTGCCAGCCTTCTGATAATTTTTGTGGTCCTCCTTTGAATCTGCTTCAACAGGTCCATGTCTTTCCTGTACTGAAGACTCCAGAGCTATAGGACCTGTGAGCCCATAAGCAACACCCATTGGAACAGTCTGTTCCTGAAGGACTGCACCTTGTGGAAAGGACCCATGCTGGAGCAGTTTGTGAAGAGCTGCAGCCCACTGGAAGGACCCATACTGGAGAAGTTTGTGAAAGACTATGTCTCATGGGAGAGACCCCATGCTGGAGCAGGGAAAGAGAATGAGGAGGAAGGAACAGCAGACATGAAGCACTATGAATTGAATTCAGTTCCTCTTCCCTACCCTCTGCACTGTTCAGGTGGAGGAGGTAGAAGAGTTGTGAGTGAAATTGAGCCTGGGAATAAGGGAGGGGTGGAGGAAGGTGTTGTTTTTGTTTGGATTTTGTTGTGGCTTTGTTTGTTTGTTTGTAGATTTGCTCTTATTTCTCATTATCTTACTCTGTTTAATTGGTCAGAAATAAAATTAATTTCCCCAAGTCAAGCATATTTTGCCCATGATGGTAACTGTCAATTGATCTCCCTGTCCTTATCATGACCTATGTGCTTTTCATAGTATTTTCTCCCCCTATCCTGTTGAGGAGTGGGAGTGACAGAGTGACTTGGTGGGCACCTGGTGGCTAGCCAAGGTCAGCCCACCACAAGCCTCTTGATCTCAGAGTGAATTAAGTGAGTGTAAAAACTGCTGGATAATATTTCCAAGTTGCTTAGGCAAGTCTTAGTCTTCATGGGGTCAGACAGAAATAGGAATGTAGTTGGATGGGGAGACAAATTTGCCTGCAACTCTTTGAGCCTGAAGATCCTTGGCTCCGAAGCAGGACGACAGATACTACTATTTACAATTCAATTTATCATATATGAGGAACGAAATATTGCTGGAGATTGTCTCCTTAATGCTCACTTGAAAAAAAGAATGATGGGATGGAGTTTATGCTTGGAGTTTGACTCTTGGCTGCTTATTATGTCTATCTGGAATGATGTGTAGTGCAAGAGTTCTTATGCGACCATTGGCCTGCATCTAGACAACCATAGATAAGATATTGGATTAATGTTTTAAAAGAGCTAGAAATGAAAAGTACCGCATGAGACTTGCAGTGGGATCTGGAAAAGACTAAGCTGTTGTACAGACCTGGCTCTTGTTTCATGGGAGAAAGTCTGACTAACCAAGACAAAGAAGAGTTGTAGTCGATGTGTCTCTGCATTACCCTAAATGTAAGATATAAGGCCAGAGAACAAGCAAATATGAAGCTTGCTTTGCTAGCCTAATAGCAAGTATCTGTAGCTAGGACACTGTACTTTGAGGTTCTGGTCTTTCTCTTAGAAGTGTTAATATGTTCCATAGACTAATATAGATAGTCATTAGATTAAAGTAGAATCAATCCAGTTACCAGAATCAACTCTTTGTTTAAGCTGAAGGGCAAACAAGAGAGGCTCCTTTTCACTTGTGCCCCAGCTCAGCTGGGGCCATCATCCTTTGCTTCAGGCATTGCAACATTTTCCTTGGTTACCCCAATATGTTTCCTGTATCCAGCTCTGATTTACAGACTGTCATAAATGGGACCTCACTAATAGAGTGAATCCAGCTGAGTCCTGTACATATCCATTACACCACTGGAGGTTCTATGCAAGAGGTGCAGGTGGAGAACAAGATAAACCCTGTGCAAACTATTTAAAGATGCTGTATGGAACATTATCATGCTGCAGAAGTGATCCAGTACTGACAGTAGAAATTATTGCATATCCAGTTCTTTTGGGGAGCTGCTAGGAAAATGTTCTCGCCTAGAATAGATACAGCCTGAAATCTTATTGCAGACATAAATTAGCTTCTTAAATGGTTGCAATCTTTTCTGAGGAAAGTAACTTAAACTGGTATCTCTTCTTGTAAGTCATGATCAACCCATACCCTTACTCTGTGAAGAGACAATCTGTCAGAAAAAAAAAAAAAAAAAAAGAAGTTAATAACATATATGAACTTCATTTGCCCAACATTCCTGATATTCTTTAAATGTTCATACCTAAAATAAACACTGTGGCAACACTTTTCAGTTTGCTACTTCAAGGAACAGCCCTAATTGCAAGGACAAAATGCTATCTCAGAAAGCAGAAGATTTGTTAAGGAAAAAACATAAATTCCCATTTTATCGCCTCTTCTGATAGCAAATCTAACAGAAGTCCTGGAGAAATTCTTAAAGCACCTAAATTTTATGTGAGCTCCAATAGCTTTTCTCTTCCCCCAGGGAGGAAAAATATCTCAGTAAGAGATAGTTGTGGGTCTTGAGACTTATTGTTTCCTCAAATATAAATCATCTTTTTTATATAAGACCCCAAATCAGGTTCTAGTCATTTTTATATGTGAAGTTTTGAATTCAATAAATACACAAACCAGAGTCCAAAAGTACTATATAAACTCTCACTTTAATAATTTGAATAAATTGCTTTATACTTTTAAACTTCTGTAGAATGGCTATGCATCAAAGTATGTGCTCTATCCTCCTTTTTCACTTCATCGTTGCTTTCTCTCCAGAGCTTTCTCTCTGTTGTCTTCAGAATCACAAATGCTATTCACTGGTTGTACTCAGAGTTAATAGTATATTGAGAGGTGTATGTTTATCAACGAGAAATCTTAATCACCTCACATGTTGTTTATTTTTACCTGTAGCTCACAAAATATCCATGCCAGGTTTATGTGTACATAATGGTTTTGCTATGAACTTATACTAAGTTACAGGTTGGAGGACATGCTTTCACTTAGTATTACAGATTATGCTAAACCTAACTCTGGAATCCCTCCCTTCCTTCCTTCCTTCCTTCCTTCCTTCCTTCCTTCCTTCCTTCCTTCCTTCCTTCCTTCCTTCCTTCCTTCCTTCCTTCCTTCCTTCCTTCCTTCCTTCCTTCCTTCCTTCCTTCCTTCCTTCCTTCCTTCCTTCCTTCCTTCCTCCCTCCCTCCCTCCCTCCCTCCCTCCCTCCCTCCCTTCCTTTTGATTTTTCTGGATCCTGGATCTGAATATGTTTGATTTCAGTCATGATCATGGCTGACTCCAGTTACTGGATAATGTTGTTGTGATGGTCTCATGGCCATTGCCAGATAGTAAGATAACTGGGCTGCTGTTACTGTGGAGGGAATTCTGTGTTTGACCAAAGGCAGCAGAAGCAGCAGACCCTTATTTCCAGGGCCCACCAGTCCTTGTCTTAGCCGTTTTCTGCATCTTTTTTTCCTCTTCCTTGATCCTTGTATGGCAGAGCAAATTTCACTCTGGCCCCAGACCACCTCTTTATCCATGGTTTATCAAAATTTACCAACACTACCAAGAAGCTCAGAAGCAACGCTGGCAAACATGGCAATAGGTACTATTTATACTGAAATGGACAAGAAGTGGAGACCAGGAAGGTACTTTCTCAATGATGTGGATGTCGTGCTGTACCCCCAACACAATGCACTCACAGAGCACAGATCTGGGCTCAATTTGGGTACATGATGTGACTGCAGTAAGGCTGTGCCTGCACCTCCCAAGGCAATGAACCTTTCCTGTCAGACAGTACTATTTTAACCAGCTATACAGCTCTGAGTACGAAACATTTGTGGCTGGCAACTTGTGGCTTGTCAGAGTATTTTTAGGTGGCCTAGGTCAGGACAGGGTTTAGACACTGAGGCCCTCAGGCTTCCACAAGATTACCTGGCCTACAACCATGATCCTGTCCCTCCACAATGCACATGGCTGTCTGCTGGTGCTTTCTGGCACATGAGCCCCTAGAAGGAGGTATATGAAGGAAAGACAACCAGGGGAGAGCAGGGTTGCCAAAGAGAAAAAGCTCTGAGAAGTTCTCCTTTTCAGGATCTTGCGTAGCATATTCCTGGAACAGGCTTGATTGGTTTGACAGTCAGCCACAGCCACATCAACGCTTGAAAAGAGCCCTCTGAGTTTGGATGTATTTCCATGGTGTAATCTTACATTTCTGTGTAGGGATGTACAGGCAGAGATGGGATAAATACATAAGAAATATGCAACTCTAGATCTCCCTTTTACCCATCTTCTTTTATTTGTCTTGAGGGAAAAACAAGTAAAGATAAAATTAAAATTTTTTTTTTTTCCCAGATGACTAGACTTGCTGACATTCCCAAGTAAAGATAAGGTGCATGCCTAAGTGTGAATAACCCCTTCATGCAGCCAAGGACATCAGCCCTAACCTGCAATGACCACCATCTACAACAGCAAAGGTATACATATACTTTTGTGCTATTTTGGTCACAAACTCTGCCTGAGGCTCTACCTGTATAGAAAAGTATTTATTTTGACACAAGATTTTTGTGATCTTGGCTGCTGTATATCTGGAAAGAAGGAATAATAATGAAAAAAAAAAAAAGAAAATAAGAAAATAAAAGAAAAGAAAAGAAAAAAAAAGACAAACTTTCAGTTTAGTGACAAATTTTTAGTTTAGTTTACTCAACTGTCACAATAAAGTTACTTGAAAAGCATATCATGGATCACAGGTTCCCTGTGAATCCCATATTGTCAGTAATCTTGCTTCTACACTTTGAGATACGCAATAATATACATGAATTGTGAACTTGAGGATTTTTAAGCAAGTAGTAAAAACTTTAAATGAAAGGAGTAAAGATGGTACACAGATTTTGCTCTTATCTGATATGGAAAATATTGCTACCCAAGCTAAAACTGCCAGTCACTGGCTCTAAGTCATTTGGTAAATCTGCAGCCTAAACATGCCTGCAGCTGGGCCACCTTTCCTGTGACCTTGTCAAATCTTATTATTTATTAATTTGAATGTCTAAAATGTAGTTACAGGTGCACATTCTGGGCTTTGGATCTCTCTTCTGTAATTAAAGGCACAATATAAGTAAAAGATTTACAAAAGTTCTTTATAGATGAATAAATGAAGCTACTACATTTCTATGTATTTTTTATTTTCAAATGCTTTCTGGATGTAATGAACACCAACTAACTTTAGCAGTGCTGGAGTGGGCAGGAGGAAGGGCCATCTGACATCACCTGCAGTAATATATGACTTGAGACAGATTATAATAATCTCTCTGTAAGTAATAAAATCAACTAATAGAAAGACAAATTTTAGATTTTACAGACTTTTCTATTTTCTTTAGAAAGACGACTTTTACAAGAAAGTATTTTTTCCAAGCATTTTTCAACCATTGCTACAAAAGATTCCGTACAGTTTTTCATTCAAAGCCAGATGCTCACCTATTCACAAAGTAAATGATGCTGGAAGCAAGTATCTTCCAATAGAATTTTTATTAAGAACTTCCATAACCAGTGAGCATGTTTTACTGTAAAAACCGAGGAATGATCTGTAATCATTATCTACTCCAAACTGAACAGGAGATGTGCGTGTGGTGGGAGCCTGTGGTGTGTACGATTGTTTCCTCAGTGAGGAAACAGCTGCCAAACAGATGAGTGCAACCTAACTGGCAGAACATTTTAGAAGATGACTGAATTTAAGACTTTAATCTACACACAAACAGCTCAAATCCAACCTAGGTGAGTTGATTGGCTGAAAGCCATTATTATTATTACTTGGCGATACTACAGCTGTTATGATATGTAAAACAATTTTGGCAGCTCCAGGCTAGTTCCTAATGGAAAATGTTACATTACAGGAGCTACTAGTAATGTTGCTTTGTTGACACCATGCTACTTGTTGGCAGTCACTTCAGAGAGGTGAAAGATAGAACAGGGAGGACAAATTCAATACATGGTGCTTCTTTTTATTTATTTATTTTTGATCAAAAGGTGCTTTATCCTCCCGGTCAATGCTGAGGGAAGCTGAAATGGGCATCTGGGAAATTCTGGTGACCTAACATCATTCATAAGCTCACCTCTGATCTGATCATTGACTGCAGTTCTTATATTGTCCTAGTAGCCATCCTTTGATATATATTCCATTTCTGTCAAATTAATGACTATTCTTATTTTCATTCCCATCTAATTGTTGCTGCAACCCTTTCTTGTTAACATGCAAAATGATTAGTTTTCATGATACCTTGGTATGCAAAGATTGTAATGACATATATTTTAACACAAAACTTTATGCTGTGATTTCAAAATCATTGTTTTGCTTGCTATTCTTTCACAGCTCTTGTATTATTTGTCCTATTATTGTGAAAGACTGACAAGTTTCTACTGAACGTAATTATTAGTTAACGTTCATACACTATATAAGTGCAAACATTTAGTCCTACAACTTCTTATACAAATAAGTGTTTTCATTGCTGTATGTAATGAATTCTAAGCTTTAAAATGAGACTTTTTTATATACGTGGGATGCAATTGGAGCCTCCTTCTGATAAGAAAGGCTGTTGATGGCAAAGGGTAAATAGATAAAGTAGTTCCATAAAGTAATGAAAGAAAATCCCAAACTTTTCCACTTCAAAGCAAGTTGCAAGACATAGCACAGAGTACCTCATGATGTTCAAGAAGATTGGATGCACCTGAGAGCGATACTAAGAAAAATGTGTTTCCCTATCGACTAATGTTCTGCACCATCCCTATTCAGAGCTATACCTTGAAAACCACACAATTTCCTTTAATCCTGGGACATCAAGCTCATTTGAGAGAGATTATTTCCATGTTTATATCAGCTACATGGGCTTTGAAGAAAAGGAAGTTATAAACATCTTGCTTTATATGCTAGGAAGCCTGCTGATGTGAGTGGGAGATTTGTACTGATGTTAAAGTTAGGGTAAAATATTCTATTCTTGATGGCATTTAAGTTATTGTCGATATGTATTTGCACAGTACATTCCTGTTGCTCTTGGTAAAAAACAATGAGGAAAAACTTCGTCCTCTGAACAACCATATTTCTGGACTTTTTCTTCCCTCATTTTTTCTTTTTTTCAGCTTCTGTACCGCTTCTTTAGCCTTCTGAGTTTTCCTCTCATTCCTTTGTTTTTTTCGTCTACTTCCTAATCAATTATCTCACCAGAAAAACCCTGCTTATATTGCCAGTAAATACAGTAGGCAGGATTCACAGAATCACACAGATTCGTCTTCTCTTACTTCATGTAAGTTGGTGTAAAGAAGACTATAACAGTAAGATTTTTTCTAATATCTAGACTGATTTTTTTTACAAATTAAGCCTTTTTCTTTTTTTTTTTCCTCTACTGTTTCCACTACTGACAATGAGGAAGAAATTATTCCCATCTTTATAACAATCTTTTACGTGGTAGAGGATGGCTGTCCTGTTATGCCTCAGTCTCCTTTTCTTTTCTTTTCTTTTCTTTCCTTTTTTTTTTTTTTTTTTTTTTTTTTCCTAGACTAAATTAATTCTCTCAACCTTTACTCACAGGTCATGTCTTCTAACCCTTATCTCATTTTTCATGTGCTCCTCTGGGTCTCTCCCATTTATCTTTCTTAAAGTGTGATGTTCAAAAGTGGACACAGAACTCCAGCCTCATTAGGGTAGGTTGGGCAGAACTGTGTTCTGTACCTTATGTGTGGAAACCATGCAAATGCCCCACAAAATAAGAATATTTTGGGTAAGAAAATCATGCTATCAATTTACATTTAGTTTGCAATTCATTGTGAGTCCCACATTTCTACTTCTGCCTGGCCAGCCTTCCCTCACTTTATAAGTGCACAAAAAATTTTGGATTTAAAAAAAAAGAAAGTGATTTCAAATCTTAAGACTTCAACTGATTTCAGAAACCTGTGGGCAGACAATACCAAGGGTGCAGGATTTACAATTCTTCCTAAGAAAAAATGTTTTTCACTCTTTATTAAGAAGATGAAGGCACTGAAGATCAAAAGACAAATTCCACTTACTACAACCCATTTTTCATGATGATTTTTTTTTTTTCAGCATGCTAAACTACTTTCAGATTTATAAATAGCTCTGAGAAAGAGGGATGGGACAAAATTAGATAATTTGACCAATTTAGGGACAACATGCTTAAAGAATTACTGTAGAGCATCTACTAAGAGACTAAAAATGGTGTCTTTCACTTTAAACTCTTTATCATCTTTTGGACAGGGTTCAAAATAGTAGCAGAATATTCCAGAAACTTATCTGGACAGGAAACTGGAGGATAAGAAGACTGCCTGATGACAGATAAAATGAATCTAACAACAAAAAGTAGGGGAAAAAAGCACAATAGGAGATAGGAATGGGTAAGACAACCCTCTAGATATCCCATTCCACTAAAAAAAATTCCATGAGGTCTGAATATGAAGTGAAACTTCAGGACATGCCCTTATTTTTAAAAATTGCATATTTCTAATTATTAAAGAAATCTCTTAAGGTTCAGTAGACATCCTGCCTTCATCAAAGTCAACACCTTTTTGAAAAAATTGATGAGCAAAGATTTCACTTTCTGATCTGCAGTCTTGAGGCAGCATGAGTTTTTTTCCAATGTTTTTTTTTTTTTTCCATTACAGGATATAGACTTCTTAGAATTATAATGGTCAGTGCCTCTCAGTCATGCTGACAGTTTCCTAAACCCTGTGATACCCTCTCACTTCCTGCTCTTCCCCTATCCTTTCTTTCACCCAGCATCTTTCCTTCTTCCAACAGCTGGCTTTCCAGAATGAAAGGACAATGACAGGTAGCTTTTGAAAACAAAAGAAAAACTGGGGAAAGAGGGAATGGACTGAGTTAAAAATTTTTCTACATTAATACTGTACCCTTTAAGCGCAACCTATAGTCAATAAGAAGATGTTTGGTGTATTGTTCTCGTTGCCATTTCCACAGTTTGGGGCTTTGATTTTGAAGCCACTGTCCTCTGAGAGATCTAGATCAAATTAAACCCACAAAAGATTGCTTTGAAATGGCAGAATTCTTCTGTCTAAAGATGAGGGAATGGAAAGTAAGGCAGGGACTTCTAAGAAGGAGTGATTTTGTACTGACAGTTTAAAATTGCATTGTGGCCCATTTTCTGGTTGTTGGGCACTACGAACTTTTCTGAAGTTGTAGATTTAGCTTTCTTACATGAAATGCAGAGGACACAGCTGTGGTTCAGGAACAGGGCCATTTCTCCAGCAGGTTTGACTGGAGCAGAATTGGTATAGAAAACATGGTGGGAAGAGCAACACAGTTCTCTTTTCTTTCAGTTAGTCTCCTGTGTTTGTAATCAGAAGGACCGTTCTCATGCCAGTATTCCAAAGCTACTGCCACTGCCAGAGTTAGTAGGTAGGCTGCCTCTTTTCCTGAATAGTCTGCAACACAATCATCTATTAAAAGAAACATGGAAATTACCACTTAAAGTCAATGAAGTTGATTGCTCCTGCTTAGCAAGTTGGTGCCTCAGTGGTCAGCTCTAGTTAGGAAAAGCTGGACTCAGCTTCGTATCAACAGCCTCGGTCTTCATGTAGTGGGATTCTGAAGTAAAACCAAAAATGATAAGGAAAGTGATAAATAATTTAGTACGACTTTACTTGTACTTTAACCTGAATAGGACTGAATTGATGTTGATAAGTCAGTCATATTGTGGTCCTGTTGTTCTTTGTCAAAGTTGCTTTTTCACTCTAAATCCATGGCAGGCTAGAGCCTAATACCAAACTGCATTAAATCATCTTTCCTTATATGTGTGTTTGTGCATAAAGGTTCACATGAATTTATTGTCATTCCATCATTCACAGTGACAGGCATTGTAGTTCGCTGTCACGCCATGGCACCTTACAATGATGTGAAATTTAATTTTTTTATTAAGATAGTAAGTTACCATCAGTTAAAGGTAAGTGTCTTAGCTTAGTTTGAAACAAAAGCTGGGATGCCTGCAGTACTAACAGGTTAGCATAGTTGACAAGAGCCTTTTGGGGTAATTCTCCATTGTCACTGATACAGTTCCACTGGTGGAAGTGCTCCTGTCCCTCCTGTCACTTATGTTAAAGGCATGTGATATAAAGGCAAGAATTAAGAAAAAAGTAAAAAATCTCATAAGTAGGAATTCATCCCAGATTAATGTAGGTATTTAAAATTTAGATATCTAAGTCTGCTTTAGTCACACTTTTCTGTCTTACATGTTTTTCTGGATTATTATTGAAGGATAATGCATTATAATAATTCATAATAATTCTAGTGTACGATGCATTGAGTGCACTGTACACTGGAAGTGCTTATTTTTCTCTGTTTAGTACAAAAAGGAACCTATGTTGAATCAGTTCAGTCTTAAATGTCTAACTTTTAGAAAGCTCAGTAGCCGAGTGTATTTTCCCATATCTTAATAGGAGATTGCTCTTTTTTTTTTTTTTTCTTTTTAAGTTTTCTCCAGATTCATAGTTCTTTATATTTAAGGGCTATTAAACAGATGATCATGGGTGGAAAATAAATTCTTGGACCCTAGACACACTATACAGAAAACCATTTTTGTAAATAACAAATCTATTTACCCATTTTTTATTATTGCTTAACTTCCTTTTTGTCTGTTTAAAAACATAAGTTTCTTTATATCCATTGTTCTTAAACTTACATTAGAAATCTTCAGATCTTTGGCTATTGATTTAAAAATGGTCCTCATACAAAATGCCAAAAAAAAAAGGAGGTACCTAAAAGGAATGCACACTCAGCATTACTTAGGGCAACAGCACCAGTAGTAAATGCAACCATGTGGAGAAGGGGAGGGGAAAAAAAAAGAAAAAAGGCCAATAAACTCCCTTTGCTGATAAATCAACCTTGGATTCAATATGAATCATCAAATTTAATATTCCCATGATCAGTATTCATGGAAAATAAATGATGCCAAATATGCTTTAAGAAAAAAGAAATCTGTTTAAATGGTATTAATGGTAAGGCATACTACAGCAAGGTGAACAACACTGATAATTTTAAATTAACCCAAGAGGCTCCCTAATCAGGATCCCTATGCAGAAATCTGCTTGCCAACTGTCGTTCTTTTTCCCATTGGTTTAGTTAAGGGTTGAAGTTCTTCTTGAAGTTTCTTTTTTAATCATTAGATCCCGACCTTACAGTTTTCTCTGACTACTTTCCTCCAGGCTGTCTTTGCTCCTGTCAATTTAGGATTTCCAGGGAATTATTCTTCTTTGAAATGCATATTCCAGGCTTGAAATACTGGCATATGTACACTGTAGAGTAATTGTGGAGGCCAAATGTTTAATTACACATGACAGCTGGAGCTGTAGGAGTCCGAGGCATGCTTGAAAACAACTTATGCCCTATGCAGTCTTAACGAAAAGGAACAAAATAATATATATTTAGGTTTTGTGCCACATGGTAGCCGCTGTTCTCTCTCTTTTCACAACTGAGGGTGGTTTGCAAGAAGTTCAGCTGCTTTCACTTCTGTGTACTGTCTCTTTGAATATATACTTTTTTTTTTCTTCTTCATACAGTCTAGGCACAAACTTCCAGACCATGCAATCCTGCAAGAAATGTTCAGAATTTTTGTTTCATTTTTCCTGAGTGACAGAGGAAAGGTTTTCAGTAGCTTCTCTAAAACAGTATTATCGATACAATTTTATAAAACCACGTTCCTAGAAATGCCAGAAACAAGTGATTTTAATTATAAAGGTATAAACAACATTCATATTTTACCCTAATACATGTTATTTGCTCAGAAATGAAGCAAATGGAATAACCTGACTACTAAGTCTTCAGAAAATATTTATTTCAATCAGCACAAATATTTGTTCACGTTTATAGACAGAGAGATTTGCAGACACATGAAAACACGTTTTATTCTGCTGACAGAAACATTTTGTTCTCAGTAAAACAGAGGTAAAAAGTTAGTTCCTATTAGCAATATATCTGTTGTTAATGTTCAGCTCTTCATTTGAAATAAATTCATATAGTTCCACTGACAAAATCCCTGTGTTGGTTTAAAGCGGTTGAGGCTCTAACTCAAAATTTGACACAGGTTTTCTAAATACACACATACATATCTACACATTTAAAATTATCAGTACATTGAATTATTATTACACTTACTGCGCAAAAGAGGCTAAAATTTGATACTGAAATTTTGGTAAATCAGATTTTCTTTGTGCTTTGTGTTACCTAAGCACATCTTAATTAAATTATACTATAATATGAAAGGGATTTTTTTTTCTTTTTTTACTATATCCCTACTTCATACAGGTTTGAGGTAAGATTTAATTTAATGATGGTGCTGTTAGTGTTTGACAGGAAAATAGCAAGCATTGTTTTAGCCCCTGAATGTTCAGTTCCATGATGAGAAAAATATATCACTGGTGACCAAAGGAAAAAGATAGTTCACTCCTTGGAAAGAGGAGTGAATTAATATCTATAGCACTTAGATGTACAAACAAGCAAATAGGAACATTATTATATTTTCCTTATGTCTTTTATGTAAAGAATTTATTTGATTTTAAAGGAATATTGTTCAGTGGTGTTGGGAATGAACTGCTTTCTCCCATAGTTGAAGAATGAATGATGTTGTAACTGAGGACGTTAAAATGAAATTTCCACTAGCAGAGAATTTGAGCATTTGACATCATTGCTGTGAACCAGAAGGGTAATCAAACTTCTCTTAAAATGTCAAGCAAAATTTCAGTTTTAAACTACTTTGTATTTCTCGAACAAAAAAGTCTTTCTTTGAGATGGGCCTGCTTGCTAAAGATGTGAACCATTAAACATCTTTTTATTTTGCTATTTTTGTTGTTGTTTTTTCCCCCTGCAGTTTCTGTGCTCTTATTACGAGAATTCGAAGATAAACAATTCTGTCAAATTGTGTGAAAATGATTTCAGGCTTCCTGGGCTCTGATTACCTCTGTGTTTAGAAAATAAGATGGGAGAGATGACTCTGAAATCTTCAACTTGATAAGAAGAAACCAGAAATACAGCCAACAAATGCTGTCATCCACCACTTCAAAGGCCCAAAATAAGATACATAAAAGTTGGACTGTAAATTCTAGAAGTCAGTTGTGAGAGGGAGACCGTGAAGTGCACTGCGATGAACAAGAAAAATTGTATTGTAAAAATGTCTGCTTCCAAGACTCTTCCAAGGAAGGCACAGGGTATTCCATCCATCAGGAGTTTCCATGTGCAGGCAAAGCCTCGCCCAGGCTCACTTCCAACTGCACAGCAGGGGACCTGCATTGGTGAGCATACTTACATTCTGACACATAAACACTATGGCTTGCACAATTTCCTAACTCAGTCAGGGAGCTGCACCTCAGAAGGTAACTGTGATGACTGATCCCTTGAAGCTGTATACCAGAAACTCTGGAGGCAAGTCACCTTATTCCTTGCCCCCCTCTGAAACATTTCTGTGTGCAAATCCTCCTCTTCTTGTGGTGCAGAAACACCCATTCTGCTAACACTGCACTTGTCCTACTCACTACAGTATGGCTATTTTATTTTCATCATCTAGAAGGTTGAGTTACTTGTTGGAGCTGTGTCTTGTATAGCTGAAGGTGTTTGATTTAAACCAAGACCAAATAAATATCTTTGGAATTTCAGCCTGACATATTAATGCAGTAAGTTCACATAATACAGAATGTATGGTGTCTGACCAGAATATTTTTCTCTTAAAGAAACTCGAGTTTGAAGTTAAATCATTATAATAAAAATAACAGCTTTTACCAAGATTTTTGTGCTTTTAAAATTTTATGTTAATATAGAATAACATAAAGACAGGAGGTTTTACAGTACAGAGAAAAATATCCAAGGCTGAAAATGAGATGGGAAATATTACTTTAAAATTTGGCAGAGGGAGAAATGCTTACACTCTTAGTGTTGTGGAGTGTTTGCATGTGATAGATGAACACATTTCTATCGATCGGGCTGATTTTCAAGATATTTTATTTCAGTACAGTCTTCTCTTTATCTAGCCTTCATGAATAGCAGTTATCCCTTTGTAATATTGTTTTTACACCTTTGTAGTTTATTGGAATGTTATTTAAAGTCTCCTATTTTAGGAATCAAGAGCTTCTTACTGATGTAAACAAAGCTCCTTGAGAAACACATGACAACATAAAGACATTGTGAAATGTTTTACTTTTAATAAGTAACATTATCTGGAGTTTGGGAGTGAGCAACTCTAGACTGGCTTTTAATTCAAACCAGGCATAAGAGTACACGTGTTGACCTATGGGCTTTGCTGGAGCCAAATAAGAACAGAGGAAGCGATGCCCCGAAAGCGAGCCCAAACACCTGTACAGGTCACTGTTGGTCCATCATGCTTAACTAATTTTTCCCTGCCCTCTGACCTAGTTTTCCACAGTGCCATTGAGATTTATATCTTTCATCCTGCAAACTCTACAGCTGCCTTCAATTAATGAAACCAGCCTTAACTTTGTTATCTGATAAACTGGACTTGCAGTGCTACGGGAACAATTGTTTTATTATTGTATTGACAAATTATCCTATTAACGAGTGGCTACTATGAAAATCAATTAAAATCTTGGCTGAAATACTTGAATATCACTGGAGAAAATACAAAGGGGAATTAACTACTGAGTCAATTAACTGTTTTTCTATATAGTTCGTAAATCGTGACCAACAGAAAATCTGAGATTTGTATTGATAATTAGAACACAAAATTACTGGGTGAAATATAAAGTGGCATGATATGGTCTTTCATTTTTTATTTAATAGGGACTATGCCTATGTGAGTTACTTGCAATATGTTCACAAGTTTGTCCTCCTTTCTGTTTCTTGCAGATATGTTCACACATGTTGAATGGAAATGTCAGCCTCCCACCCTTCGGACTCCATAAGAAGGCAGGAATGATATCTTGCATGGCCAGGATGGCCTACCTGAGTGTGTGCTAAACTGAGATCAGCTCTTTCTAGACATCTTGAATGAGCTGGGTATGTTCCTTGAACCAACATGTCTTTGTGCACAGAGGTTAATTTTGTTTAACAAGGAAGGCTAGAAGATCAGACTGATTTCTGAAACAAGGTTATGTGGCCACAGACAAACATTGCATTACTTGTCTTAAAGAGTAGAAAAATCAGACCTGCAAGCTGGTTGGGTTGTTAACAGTACATGCTACCATTACAGTAGAAAGAGTTAGTTAATATATTTTGCAGAGAGCAACACAGTCTTTTTTTGACACAAGCAAAGACTTGTTCTGATACTCAGGGAAAAAGATCGAGCACCTGTTATTATAAAAAGAAGTAATACTCTGTTGAAGCACTTCCAGTTAATAATCGCTTGTACAATGTCTTGGGACTTAGTTCTGCCCTCTCGACATCCCTCATAAAGTATGGTTTAAGGAAAAGTAAGTAAAAATATATGTACTGTGTAAAGTATACATTATACTTCAAATGATCTTAAACTATACCTTAAACTGTGCTTTGGGGAAACATAATCACAAAAAGCAGCACCATAGAATGAGAGACAATGAAACTTCTAAGGTAAAACTGTACTTTCCCTCAAGTATATTATACTTAATGGAGTTAAAGACTTCTAAAACCTTTAAGTTGAATCTTTGAAAAAAACAGGGTTTTACCTTGTCATTGAGCTGCTGAAGGTAGCATAAGAAGGCAGAAACTTGGTTTATTTGGAAGGAAGAGAGAATGAGAAAGAGAAAAGAAAATCTCCTCAGGCAAATTTGGTTAGCTGTTGTTTTCAGAGCTTGTCTTCTTTCGAGGGTAGTGAGTCTGGTAAAAGCCATAATTTGCTATTCCATCAGTATACATGTACATATATAGAGGGAAAGAGTGAGTTAGATACATATATTTATATGTATGCACATATATGTATAAACACACATGTACATATATTTTTATATACATATAAATACAGATATGGTGGCCTAAGGAA
Organism: Patagioenas fasciata; assembly: GCF_037038585.1. Taxonomy (NCBI): domain Eukaryota; kingdom Metazoa; phylum Chordata; class Aves; order Columbiformes; family Columbidae; genus Patagioenas; species Patagioenas fasciata. The sequence continues at coordinate 67,760,467 of NC_092520.1, read as the reverse complement.
ACATTTACTGAATAAATTTTGTCCTGTTTTCATATCTCAATTAAACAACAAAGATTTTTTTCCTTAGGAGAAAAAGGAACAACGTGGTCCTGGCACTGGAATATCAGAAAAAGAAAATGTTGCGAGACTGAAAAGAGAAAGAGGAAATTAGAGCTATCATGCACCAGTGAATCATTAGAAATCTCTCAGCTGCTCTTTGGCAATGGTTGCTGCAGGGAGCTCTACAGGAACATATCTCATTCACCACCAGCAGCTTATGTGGACTAACACTACAAAGCCAGTGCATAAAAGGAAGGGAGATGTGTGGTGGAAAAATCTACTTACCGGCAATGACAAACTTCTCCACATAGAAATGAGAGTAGTCATTAGAGTTGCAGGACAATGGTGTCTGGATTGTTGCAAAGTATTTTATCCCTACATGTCTGCTAAAATGTTATTCACAGGATTTTACACTGAGAACTGATTTTAGACCTTTTGTTTACTACAGCTATTATTAACATCAGTTTATAAGTGTGGCAACATCCACAATCTCCAATTAGAACCAAGCACCACTGTGCTAGGTGGTTTCAAAATGAACTGTCCTTTCTTTGAAGGCCTTGGAAAATCCTGTAGAGCAAATAGCACTTCAAGTTAAAGTCTATATCCGTAATTCATACAAAAGCCAAAGCCTTTCCTTTTCTTTTTTTTTTTTTTAATCAAATGAGTTCCCTAAGAAAACTATTATTTGAGAACCGATATATAAAATCCATACCAGACTGTAGTGATCTTTTCAGGTAAATGTAATCTGCAATGGCAGGGAAAATTGTCAGAGTAACATGTCCTGAAAATGAGGGAATGAAGAAACTTCCTGAGCTAATACAGGGTAAGAAACATTTGAGCCTAGAGAACATAGACAGAAAGTCAGCTGCCATAAATCATGGTAGCTGCAGTTAGATCCCTATGTTTGCCATAATCCTCTCCATAAGGTCCTTCAGTTTGATCTCAGGAGCTTAGTAAAATCTCCTGACCAATGTAGTGCAGTGCAGCAACTACTAATTATACCTATTTCACTGTGGTTATGAGCCATACAGATTTATAAAGAGCTGGTGTTCTTAATGTTCAAAGCGTAAATGATAGAGCGATATTGTCTTGTTGCAGAGGATTTTATCTGTTTGTGGAAAGCTGGTACGAAATTCTGAACATTGTTTCTGGAGTTGATTAAGCACTTACCTACCTGCCTTCTTTTGTGTTGTTTTTTTTTTTTTTTTTTTGATATGTACTTTTGAAGAATTTGTAAGAAGACAGTGGTCCTTTTTTCACAGGGTAGAATGGAAGCTGTATACATTTTTTCCTGCAAGGTTGTTACCATTGACTAGCAATAGTCATAATGAACAGCTCAAATTGTAGAGAGCAGTGTTGTTTACTATCAGACCATCTGAAGTCATCTGGAATACACACAAGCCTCCCATATTTAGCTCTCTGATTGGAATTAACTGGCAAAGACTCTTTCAGTAACATCTTTGGAAGAAGCTGAACTATTGTACCTGTCCCTGTGCTTACTGTAAATGCGTTCCTCCACAGCTCTCCTTGTGCAGTCAGGGTGTACTTTATCATGTGGATACTAGAGGATGTTTTATCCTTCATTACAATGCATTCAGGTTTTCACCTTTGGTGCCTGATCTAACCTTTAGCTTTTGAGCCTTAATGAAAAAATCTGCTGTCATCTCTTTAATCTAGCAGTAGCTCATTGTTGTCATTGTTTAACTTACAGGAAATAGCAAGAGATCGGCAACAGAGAAGAGCAGGCAATAATAATCAAAAATAACTTACAAATACACTTGCAAATGCATTAAATGATTCTTCTTCATCTACTGCTTCATACTAGACATTTTACATTAGTGTCCAGGCAACACAAAGTTAATTCAAGGAAGACTTCACAAATCTCAAGATTCTTCCACCATGCTTGTAAGCAGACGGACCAGAAGTGCATCATTCATTGCTTGCCACAGGCTATTCAATGTTTATCATTCACCTTTCTCTGTTTCCAAAACATCTCTCCCCAAAACAGAGATCAGAAACAATATTTGATGACATTCTACATTTCCCAATGAGACATACAGCTGAGTAAAGGGATTGACTTGTGAACCCCTCTTAGATATTGGTGGACAATGCAATCCACCATGTGGCAGTAGATACAGCAAGTCTTGTATGCTACCTTTAAACTGTGAAATACAGGTACAGTGGTGCATCTGTGGATGTAACTAGGGAATATTTAGGGTAAGTTTTATCCTCATACCTTATGCAACAATATGCAAATATATCCAGAGAAACCCAAAGTAGTTGTCAAAAAACTAAGGCCAATAAAAAAGCTAAATGTACTGGAAAATGAATTTATAGCCTTAATTAAAAGTTCTCCTGGGCTTCTTCAATTTAGATGCATTATTTATTAATTTTTCTTTGTCCCCAGTGTATGTATGAAGAATCACTCTATGCTTATGGTTATATTGGTCTCTAGCTGTCAGATGACTTCGTCAAATGCACAGATCCAATTGCAATTTGTTGTTGAGGGCATTGGGGAGAAGCCTTCTTGTGGTGGTATATGCAGATATAATTTCATTTTTGCCATGAGACAGTAACAAGGAGCAATGCAAATGCTTGTCTGCTTCCATTGTGTCCCTTTGCCATGTAGAAATGATCAGACTGTTGGTGAAGGCTATTTGAGTATTGTTGTCCCCAGAGATATACGTACATGCTACAAAATCTTTAGGCTTTGTCTTTCAATTCCATCTTTCTAAATAGCCTACATTTCCTGCTTTTTTTTTTTTTTTTCCTTTTTCTGCTGAATCTCTTTTTAATCTCTTTGATAGTATTTTTTTGTATCATGCGATATTTCTGTGTTTTCTGGCCTTTTACTGCATCAGTCATTTCATATACACAATTGTTAATTATATGTAGCATTATATAATTAATTTAATTATTCTGTAGGCACCACTAGCACCGTAAGTGAAATTTACATTTCACAGCTGAAATCACCATTCCCTTCATACACCCAATATGACAAAACACCAAAAGAACAATGATATACTCTGTCCACAAAATGAGAATTACTATAGATTTTCCTAAAACTGTGCATAATGATGAGTTCAGGGAGGCATAAGCAGTAAAGCTCACCAATTTTTCATAATGTTTCCCTCTGTAACTCCAGCAAATTAAGTGTGATAACAAAAATGGGCAAACTTTTGAATTCCTCTGAGTTTGGATGATAGTATAACTAAACCTGGTATCCCTTTGATGGGAGTGCCTTATGTGGTTCAACTCAGCCCAGACCTCATTGACTTCTGGATTCTGAATTTTTCAGATAATATCATCTGGCATCCATACTACTTTGGCATGTCAAACAATATCTATCTTATCTAACTCAATCAATCAGTCTGTCTGTCACACTTTGCATTTATATAATGCCTTTATCCAGCAAATGCAACCTGCTTTGCAAACTTTAATTAACGTAGGCATCTAGCATCCCAAGGAGGCAGAGAAATATGATCTCTTTTTGTACAGAGAAAGAAACAGAGACACAGAAAAAATATGAGTAAGAGTTGTCTTGCCTAACTTTAGCTGACTAAAGGAGAGACACTTAAGCTTTGGAAAATCACCCTAGACTCTCTTTAATGTTATAGGAAAAAAGTCAATCATCATCATTTAGGCACTGATTTTAGGATGAGACTAATTATTCTCTGGAGGCTTTTGATTATGGCCATGAAAAAAGACTAGGTGCCTACCTTAGATGTAAAAGTCTAAGCTGGGGGAGATGATCCCTATCAAAAATGACTTGCCCAAAGTCAGTGAGAAAAACAAGATGTATACTCTTCAAATCAAATCAAGTTCTGAGAGTATGATACCTGAGCTCTGTTTTTTGCAAATTGACAAGACAGAAGGATTTACAAGGAATGTTTTTATTGTTAAAGCCTTTGTACTCTGCCACAGAAAATCTGAAAGACTATGTTTCATCATTTAATAATAATACAAATTCTCATTTAGGATTCTTCTCGTGGACTCTTCTTGAGACAAAAAAAATGTTCAAAAAAGTTATTACAGTTTTACTCGAAAATGATACAGTAAATGTTATTTTGGAATTTTTCTGCTTTTCTGAACAATAAAATGATTTTCCAGTCCCTCTCCCTCTTTCCTTCCTACCCTTACCTGTCTTTCATGGACACACAGTGCAAAAATTAAAATATGAATAGAAAAAAGAGTAGAAAGATCCCAAGACCAAAAAAAAAAAAAAGTCATAAAAGAAATACAACTCTTTTAAAAGTGACTTTGAAATTTAAATACATATAATGCTCTTCATTGTTTCTTTTCCTCTCCTTGCTTTAACTCTCTTTTTCCTGCTTTGCTTTCCTTTGAGATATTTACCCTAACTATATCTTGCTTTGAAAATTGCTTCCAAATTTTAAATTCGTTGGTTAAAATGTCTGGGGAAGTAAGTCCACAGCATTTTTGCCTCCCTTTTCTATGCAATAACCACAGAACTGAAAGAAAGATTCATTCAACCTCCTCTCACTTCTGGAACTATGATCATCCTCAGAGTCTACCTTCTTCTAGGGTCATCCAAGGAGGAAAATGCCCCTCTGTTCTGTGAGAAGCTGTGAAAGCTTATAACTAATAGTTAAATTTCATGATGCTGTAGGGCTTTTCTATTGGTTTTGCCTAAGCATTCACCAGAGCTATCAGAGTTAGCAAGGTAGAACTGCATTCAGCACTCTTGAGCAATCTTAAGTATAAATCAAGAGATTAAACTTTGGACAGATGCCAAATGTGAAACAGAAGAGACTGATACATGTCCTGCGTCATGTCAGGTAGGGAGGAAAAACTGTAAAAGAGTTTGATGACAGGCAAAAAGAATTTTCACGTGTATCATCAGCTTTTACCTGAAGAAAGTGACAGGGTTCTGTTTAGGGAATAGGTGAGTCATAGCTTTTAATCATACTAGACTCAATTGATTATATATAATACAAATAAATACAATACAGAATTTATGTTTTTTTTTTAAAAAAAAAAACAACAGAAAAATTAAGGACACGGGTACATCATTGTGTATTTTAAAATCCTCAACGGCAGTTCGGTGGAAAGGCAGAACACAAGCAAACCACTTCCTGCCCTCTGGTCCCTTGTTTACATTAATTTATGTCACTGGCAGAGGGTTCAATACAAGGGATGGTCTGGACTTGCCAGAATTCAGACATGCGTGCTTTTCAGCCTAACCAAATTGCTCTCAGCCATCTTCTCACATATTCCAGCATGTAAGTGGCATTGATACTGTATACACTTCTGCAAGCCATCAACAGCAAAGGCATATCTGGGCAGCAAGGATCCTCGCAATCACTGTGTTTCTTGTGTAGAAGACTATTTTCTCAAGTAACTTTTCCTAAATGCCGTTAGAGCACTTTTCCAGACTATGTTGGATACCAAAGTTGTCAAACGACCCCAAGGATAAATAGACACTTTTTTCAAATATGAATGCAAGAAATTTGTTTCGTTTTCCTGTTCATTTTAAGAAAATTCAGTGAAGTTATTTATCTTTTTCAAAATGGAAAGCCTGTATCTGTGTTTCTCAAGTAAAGAAAATGCAGAAGAAATAATGGCAGTAGGTGCATTGTAACTGCATTCAATATAACATCTCCATACACTGCAGTCATTACAATTAAAGGAAAAAGCTCTTTAAAATTATTATTTTAAATAGTTGTTATTCATGAAATGTTTATAATGTATGAAACAAATAATTATGACTAACACATTGTCTAATAAAGATGAAAAGGATGAAAATCCCTATGAATTTTTAATCTGAAAATAAAGAACATTAACAATCCTTAATTATATCATCAAATATTTAAAATTGCCTTCCATACTAAATTCTACTTGTATTTAATATATTTATTTTTTAGTTATCTGCAACATTTTTATGAGTGGGTACATAAAATATCATCAGCTGTTACAAGAGACATCTTGACTTAATGTATTCAACATCTTGATCAAAATTACTGTTTTGTTTATTTTTAAGATAAATCAACAACCTTTGTACACTATATTAAAATTTATATTTTTCTCAGTGTAGTCAGATACATAATTAATACTATTATTATGACAAAATTGAATTATGCTTGCCAGGTAAAAACTCATGCAGATCCATATTTTCAGATCCTTTCTATGCAAAATTCTTACATAGTTTACATGTTCCTAATTAATGGAATGTTCTACTGACTTTGGTGTTCATATTCCATGCAATGATCCTCCTGTCATCTACAACTGCTGTGTCTACTGTTAACACAGGCAGAAAACAGAGGTTTCCTGTTGCCTTCAAACCTATTCCATCGTCCCATTTCAGGATCAAATACAAATTTAGCTTCAAGTCTGCTGTAGACTACTAGGTGTCTGTAATCAGTGATATTAAAGTGACTGGTAGGAGTCAAAGTCTTTCAGGACCTGAAATTTAACATTTTGGTGAGATATATCTCAAGAACAAACAGTAACAAATGCAGTATCTTGTAGAGAATTACAGCACTGGGTTCCTGAAGAAATCAATCAGGCATCAGAGATCATGACCCAAAATTTTTCCATCAGATTCTTTAATGAAAGCAAAAACCATTTTGAACCTGTGCAAGGAAACACAAACTACATGAGTCGTGTTAAAGACACAAGGAATTTCAATGCAATAAATCTTGTCTATTCACAGACTTGATATCCAACATGTTCTCACAAGCAAAACATTCAGAAAATGGCCACTCATTTGGATGCTTCAGTTTAGGGTCATCTAAACAGGTTAGATATTCCTAAAGGGAATGTTCAATCTTTTCTGAAAATCAGAATCCCTTAAGGACATGCAAAATTTAGGTGTACAAATTTCTGGTTTTCTTGGCACTTTGTAACTTAAAGATGGTTTTACGAGATTAGACTAGAGACCTGAGTACCACAAAGCATTAATATCTCTAATTTCTGTAGCATGATTTCCTGGGAATATGAAAATTGCACCGCTACATCATTCCTTGTCTAGGTATAAGAGTGAGTCCTCTTCATGATATTTTGTGCCAAGGAAAAATTAACATTGGACAGATCACAGTGACTGGACTTGCCTGACTACAGCATCTGAAAACACCTCACAGTCTTCAACAATGGCCTTCTTATTTGTTGAAGATGACAGAATAGACACCACACTAGACAGCCAAGGAGGCAATCTTCTTTTAGCATCACTGAATAACGCAATGTTGTGGTTATATTGTTCTCATCTCCCAAAAGGCAAAATTTACTCTGTATTTAATGTTATTTTTTCATTAAAATGAAAATGTAACTTTGCAAGTATGGTAAAGCTATTCTGGGCACAGCACCTTCTTTACTCTATTTATATGTTTCAAATGTATTTAATTTAAAATAGTTTCATCTTTCTAACTATATGTAAGCTAAAAATAGGAAAGATGGAAATTTTCTGAAATTGGGCTGGCACCAGGGTTTTGTGTGATAACAGCTTATCTCTGAGAACTGGATCAGAACATAGCTTAAATTATACAAGTTTGATTGCTTTTTAGGCAGCTGCTTTGTTGATCTTGCTCTTGTGTCACAAAGGAGTTCCAGGCACAAATCGGGATCCTAAGGAAGGGGGACTGAACCGGCAAAGATAGGACAGTTTCTGCCCCATACCAGCTGTCTAAAATACACTGAAGAATTGCATAATCTGTTGCAGTTCAGCTCAGCTGTGTGTCTGCCCCAGCACAAATTCCAAGTGGGTTAACGGAGGCAGCCTCCCTTCAGTATCAGGTATGTTGCCTGGCAGACTTGCATTAGAAATAGGAGCTATGCCTAATCAACACTGTGTCTAGTTTTAGGCAATGCTATTACTCTCTGACTTTCATGAGCATCCCTGATAATTTATTAATTAAAAAATGGAAAACATATGATTTGTGAAATTCAGAAAAAAGGAGTATATTAAAACATTGCTCTAGGCATGTTTTGCTGCATGTAAATCTGATTTGTTGACATCCTATATAACATATCAAACCAATGTACTTCAGCCCAATGTTCTGCTATCTTCTAACATAATTAATTTCCAGGGATGTGTGTGCATCCAAACAAGAAGGAGAAAAGGATCAGAAGGAATGAACTTGTCTGAGCAGATTCAGGCAGTATACATGAAAAAAGGTAACCAGTAACCTTACGCTTCCCTGCTGCCAAAAGTTCATCAAGATTAGTAACTTTGGCAGAGATTAATTAACATCTAGGGAAAATGTAACCTGGGGCGAGGAGAAGGCAAAATGATTAACAGAAACTTTTTGTTTCTTAATTATGCTTTGAGTTATTCTCTTTTAGATCCTTCTCACCTACTGTTGGGCAAACTGCATGTAGTTTAGCATTCACATTGTGTTCAAATAAGCCTCAGACGTTCAGAATTTGGTTCAACAACTGCCCTAATATTCATACTTAGGCACAACTGAAAACATTGTATAAAAAAAGTTCTGTTTCCTGACATTTTTCGCCTGGTTGGACAACTTAAGAACAGCTTTTTTTTTCTTCCCATGCCTTTTCATGAGTCTTTTTCTATCTGGGTTAGATTCCAAGAACAAATATGAAAAAAATGATGAAAACAAAACAATAATGAGAAGTTCAAATGAGGGTGTCCGGATTGAAATTGGGGTAAATACTCACTAAATAGTTGAGGTGACTTAGATTATTTAAACTATTTGAGGCTGTTATTCAGTGCTGATCTTCTGGCCTCCTGCATCCCAGGGTGGGCGGCTGGGGCCTTCAGCTTGTTGTTTACCAGTCCATGCCTGAAAGAAAAAGCCATGCCAATAAATAGAGAGGGTGATAATGCTCTCCCTGATTAGAAAATAGTCTGATGTTATGGTTATGTTTTTGTTTTCATTAGACCGTTGTTCTTAATGTGAAATAGCTCAGAGCTCAGATATGTGTATATATATTTTTTTTTAATAATCATGATTATATTTTGTTAGAGAAAAAAAAAATCTTTAAATGTTTTAAATAGTTTATCTAACTAAAGTAGCCAAATAGCTTTTCCATCCAGGTAACCAAACTATTCTTTGGGAACTGTAGCTTCCTAGGAGAGCAATGGAAGCTGTCTTCACTGTATCAACTTAATTAAATGTCGGCAATGCTTTCACAAGAGCAGGACCAGGATGGCAGCAGAGGCAGGCAGAGATTTCTGTGTTAAAAGCAGTCCCCACAGCTAATTAATGGGATCTACCAAACACACTGAGCCCTTAGCCTCTTGTTACAACAGAGCAGCAGCTTCTATGATTCAGGGACTAAGCAAAACAAGGGACTAGCTAAACCAATATTTAAGATGTGCAAAAAAGTGTATTAATTATATTTAAAAAAAAAAACAACCGCCGCAGTTCAGAACACTGCCTGATGCTGTTGTAGGTCTCTGAATAGAATGATCAAGGTCTTGATTATTAACCCTTCTCTGCTGGGGTGCTTTTAACCTAGGAAGACATCTTTTTAGGATTACTGGTAAATTCCCTGGTGAGCCTGCAGGTGGAGATGGAAGGGAGAGACTCCCTATTAGAATTGCTGAAACTTTCCTTTTTATGCATTAATCTCTCAGCCTAAAGGAAGAAGGAGCAGTTCAAACAAACTCTTCTCTGGCTACTTTATTTCAGCACGTTTGTGACCTAGATAAGATCATTATCTAACAACTTGGAGTGAATTTGAAGTTATGTAGTTGTTTTCAATAGGAAAAAATAGTTATAATTTAATGTAATCTATGTTTGTCAAATGGCTGTGATATATTTCTCAGACTCTGAGCCATAAGGCAAAAAGGACACTTTCAAGCAAGTTATTCAATAGGTCAGATAAAATGGCTATTTTAAATTACACTGCTTGGGGAGTGGTACAATTTTAGAAGGAACTTTATAGTCCTGAGAAGTTTTTATTTCTAGAGAACAGTAATTAAACAGCTTGCTTAGGCAAGTCATGCATTCTCTGTCAAATTGTATTTTTAAATCAAGATTGGATATTTTTTCTTGAGGGCAGCAGGTTCTAGGTCTAGCAAAAGTTATGGCTGTGGTGCAAGGAATCTCTGGTAAGAATGGTGAAAAATTTATGTAGGTTAGACTCTTCATTTTTTGTCTTAAAATTCACAAATAGATCAAGAAACAATTACAAGTAAAGATGAAACCTTCAGAGAAGTATGTCACAGCTACAATTCAGGTCCTATTGTAGTCTAAAAACAGGAAATGTCATCCCATCTGCCGACTGAAACTAACCTTGGACATGTAGATTTCACCGTTTTCTGAATAAGTCAGTGTTATTTTCCAAGGTCACACCATGTTTTTTGCATCCTGCAAAGTATCCTCCTCTTGTTAGGAAGAGGGAAGCAGTAGAAAAGGGGTTATCCAGCAGAGCAGAATTCATTCCAGAAAGTTCATGGTATGTTTATCTCTGCCCATGTCTGCACTGACTTTCTCCATATGAACTTGGGACTCTACATGGGAGGCCTTAACTGTACCTCAGGAAAATCCTAGCAATATGACCTAATAAAAGACCTCTAAGACACAGAACAAAAATAAAATTAAATTAAATTAAAAAAAAAAAAAGGAGAATGAGAAATTTGGGCAGAAATACAATCTTCCACATTCGTGTCCTCTAAATGCAGGGAGTCTTACAGTCTGACCTTGTGGTGTATGTGTGTCTTTGTGAGTAAATGTGGAAGTAATGGGAGATAATTCCAAACCCTAAACTCACTAAACTCAGGATGATAATTTAAGGATGCTTGTTTTCCTTCTCTTTTTTTTTTTTTTCCTTTTCTGTAGGTTTTTTTGCCCCACAGAAGAGGAAAATATGGCCCTTGAGCAAGAAAACTAATGTATTCTTAGTTTTAGGTTTTAGTGGACATTTTTTTATATTGGGTTAGTACCCTGCTCCATAGATACCACAATTGCAAACTCTCAGACCTAGTGCTGAGGCACTAAAGCTCCATAATTTGGAGCTGTTTACTTGGGATTTCCTTTCAAGGGGTGAAGGGGCTGCAAGTCCTTAGTGCCCCCTGCTGTCTTTTGGTCTATCATACTGATTTCCTTCAGTTTGTGACCTTAGGATCTGTTTTGACCTTTGCCCTTTCATATGGGAACTTCTCCACAAAAGGGGTTGTGCTGAGGATAATATGGGGAGCCAAGGACAGTCACCTCTTTTCTGTGTAAAGCTTCATTTTTGGTGGCTGGCAGCTGTGGCTTGACTCTATTGCCTTAGATATTTGCACATTAGAAGTGATTGTAAAAGTCCATGGGCAGATATTTGGATTACTATCAGTTATTAATCGCTCCTCTGAAATGATAAGGAGTCAAAGGTACTGCTTTTGACCTATATGGTGATGAAAGAGAACATAATCTGTCCCTTCTCATTTCAGTCACAGTTAATGAAGTGTCAGTGATCTAAAATACTGGAAGTGAGATCCAGTTGATGCGTGGTATAGGTTTTTTAATCTCTCTACTGTTTAGAAAGAAGGTCTGTGGAATATCTATTTAAAAGAGCAGCTTGTATGAATATGTAAGTAAATGCAGTGCTGTGCCAAGCCACACCCACTCTCAGGCACTGTCAAATATTTTGGAGGGGATTGGGGTCTTTTTTTTTGAAGAAACAATACACTTGTCTTTCCATATAAATCACCTGTAGAGAATTTAAGAAGAAGGAAGAAAAGAAAAAAAAAAATACACCTCTAAAACAAAGCAGCGTAAGCCCTATATTAGGCATCAGACTGGTTAATTGCTGCTGAAGTATTTCCCAGCAATATATATAGAGAGAGCAACCACCAGAAATATGAGGACTTAATAAGTAGCGAGAATTTTTACAAAAAACAGACATAACAAGGCGAAGTTAATTCATCACAACTTTCACATAAGCCTTTGTTGGGCAGTTGGCCAGGCCCATCACATTATCTGTTTGACTCAGTGAGTCACTCCAGCTAATAGAATTTTGCCCCATGTTTGTTGTTGCCATGGCGATGCAATATTATCAGGCATGTCATGTTCACAGATCAGTAGCAGCGGCGCTGCTGCAGACACACAACAGCTTTCAGCCTTTGACCATAAACAGGAATTCACTCCACAGTCAGTCTGTCAAAAAGGAAGTCGGCTGTGGTGAAGAAGCACTAGTGCCAATACTACTAGCCTTTTCCTTTTTCCTTTGTGAGTGCATTGCTATTATCATTAAAATAACCTGAAGTCGTCATGAATTCATTCATTCACAAACATTGTCAAAGAAGGTGCAATAGTTCAAGAGAATCCAGAGGGTCAAAGAGAGGACTAGTTTTAAATCTGTGCCTATTGAACCTGGAAATGACATAGTCTGTTAGATATAATCTTATTCTTACCATAGCAAATCAAGCTGTGTTGACTGGCACCAATGTCCAAGTCAATTCAGCACCATGAAAGGTTACTAGGAGTAAAGAGGTCATATCCTTTGTGGCATTGCTTTGAGAAATAAACTTAGGCATGTGTGGGAATATTTTACAAAGAATAGCTTTTTCACCAAAAGTGAAAACCAAATCCTGTCAGGAATCTACAGAGACTGCAGGTATTTTCTGACATAACCATATTTAGGGTTTAAACCAAAGACATAATTGTTAAGCTTTCTTGATATTTGAAATGTTTAACTGAGGCATAAATATTCCACCTGATACTTTAATTGTTTTCCAAATAAAATGGTTAAATATCTTTTTGAAATGGCATTTTGAAACTGAGAATGCATTCTGTCTTGGAGTTTATAAGGATTTTCATTTTCATTCCAACATAGACATATCTAATAATAATACAGAATACATGGGAAGATCATAGACCCTCTGCATTTGATTAGTTCGATAGATTACACAAGATTTACCCCAATGTAACCTCTCTGACATCACTGAGTTGTTCTGATTTACCCTGCTTTGAAAGGAGGATTAAGATTCTTGGATTTAAATACAGGAGAGAATTTTTGCAAGGACACACTGTTTTTTAATGCCTGTCTTGTATGGAAAGACCTGTTTAAACATTTGTTGTCACATATGTCCCAAAATGTTGTTGACAAGCTATACTGGCATTGAGAGACCCTACACAAAGTTTAGGAATGCATTTGAAAATTGTTATGAGCAATAAGGAGCTGATTATGCTTTTCCTTCTGTGGGCTTTAGACTAGTGTAACTTCACAGACTTTAAAGCAGCTATTGCTGAAATGCTGGGATAAGTGGCTCCATTCTAGTAAGTGCTGAACCCCTTTACTGCAGCACTGATTCTTAAGTTACGCAGTTGAGACCACCAAAGTGCTCACATTTACACTGCTGTAAGTGACAACAGTGTTTGGCCCCTAGGATTACATTTAAAATTGAACTTTGGGACCAGTCTTAGGCTATGCTTGATGAATACAGAGCAGAAGTCCTGACATGTAAAGCTTTTGCACAGGACCCCTTTTCTGCTGAACAGGATGTCTACTCTCAGCTTTTATTACTACTGAAGTTACATTTCACCCAGTGTAGGAGAATGGATTTACACTTGCTATGCATCTGTATAAATCTCCCCATGCTAACATAATGGCACAGATCCTACAGCCTGGATTTTCTTAGTCATGAAAAATACTGTGTCTCCCATGTTCCCCAGAGAAATACTAAAGTCTAATTTGACTGTGTGTTGTACTAGTGAGAGAGGTGCAGTACTCCAGTACCAGAGTCCATTAATGGCCATGAAATTAAAATAGCCCTACTCTCACGCTTGAGACTTGAACCCCTGTCTGGTACTCAGGAAAAAGTAATGGTAGAAGTGAACCTTTGCTTTCAACTCCCATCATGAAGGGGCAGGTACAGCTTGATGAAGTCCCATAGATTTTAAGTTATATGGGCTTTTAAATGAAATCCATATGCTTTAATGGCATTACTCTTGTTTTACTCCAGTGAGAGTAGAGATTAGAATAAAGTGTAGGGGAGGGAGACAGCCCCTCCTTATTTTGGGGAAGGACACTTTCAAAATCACAAAACAGCACAGAAACAGTGAACCGATCTCCGTGCATCTGCATATCTCAGTCAGCCTGTAGCATGCCCATAGAAGACAGAAGGAAAGGCAGGGAGGGAGGAGTGAGATGCATCTATATCTGTATTTTGCCTGCTCATAAAAGTGATAACGTTAGTTACAACAGTTAAAAGCTATTTCAGTGAAACTGATGTAGCTCCACTGCCTGGCCATTCTTTGATCAGATCCAGAGCAACAATTGTCAGTCTGGCTTCAAGGGCTCTGAACATTTCACATAGACTCCTTATTAAGTGGAAGAGAATGCTAACCAGAGAAATGACAGCCAATTCAATAACAACATAATTAAACAGGTGCAATTTAAGTGTGTTGAGAAGGAATGAAATACACAGAGTGTGCTCTCATAGAAATCATGGAATAAACCAGTTATGGTTTAGATCATTACATCTTAGAGTAATGACTGTTCTGTTTACCCCAAGGGTCAGCAGATTTCTGCCATTCAGTGGCAATCTGCAAATGCATTATAGCTAATCATATCAAACTGGCAATGGAAAATAAGTCATTGACATTTAAAAAATGTGGTTTTAACGCATGATTTTTTTAAAGGCTGTGTGTGATCCACAGTTGAATCAAAGATTCCACTCTGTTTCCTAGTTTTCCTCTGTCACTGTGAAATTCACTTTTTCCTGGAACTTGACTCCACTTCAGACACCTTCAATTTTATTTCTTGCATTTGCATGTATCTTTGTATTATTAGTCCAATATTTTCTAAAATAACTAAACAGAAAGAATAATTCTTTCCTTTGACTCAGATAGAAAATATTCTTTCTGAAATAGTAACTACAGAAGTTTAGTTCCATATTCAAGCATGTATTCATTTCATGAAGGAAATTCTTACTTGCTAAGCCTTGTGAATAATGACTTAGTGAAAAATATGTGTGACGTTCTATGGGTATTAGAATTTGCAATCTTATCATCCAGGTGGTGTGATATATTATAAACATAGTCATAAATGTGCTTTCATAGGTAAGCAGATCTGGTAAATACAGGCACTGAAAAATAAAATTGTGAGTCATCTGCAATGGTTCATAAGTTTGTCACAACTATGACAAAATATGTTGAATCTGAGGAAAGGAAAATATTCAGCAAGTACTGGGAAGATTTTATGTAGACCTACTTATACATCGTGCTTCCTATTCAGCACTTCTACTTACCTTTTGTCTTATCCTGGAAGATAAGTGTTTTGGAAACCCTAAAAAATAAGACTTGTAAAATAGCCTTTAATATGGCTGCAGCAAATTAACTTTTTAAAATATCTTGTGTCAACGAAAGGGAAATGAGCTGAAAAACTGGCTTTATAGAAAATGAACATTGTGGGTTCAAAGCTAAGCTCAATACTACATATCCTGTATAATTTACTGGAAGCATTTAAATATGGGGAGCCTTCTAGAACTGAAAAGGAAACAAAATATTATTTATTTATAGGCTTTTACATGGCTTTATGCATTTGGCTAATGACAGTAAGGTCATCTCTTATTATAATTAGCAACTTAAATTTATAAAGGGAGAGAAAACTTCTCAAACAGAGATCTCCAGAAAATCTTCAGAAAATCTCTAGAAAATCCCCAGAAAACTTCAGCTCTAATTACATTTAAAAAGAAAATAATCCATAAAGAATAGCTGGCTAAATATAAAAGTTCATCTCTTAGGCTTGATTAAGTTAAATAATGAATCACTTATCTGATTAACTGTTACTTGGAATAATTTTCCCCATATCTTTTGTGTAAGAGGTCATTAAGAAAGTACCCTGAAAGGCATGAGAGGTGGAATCTGAGGTTAAACTCCTACTTCATTACTATAAATCAAATTATCCTGAGATGATATTCACGTGAACAGAGTTTAGCATCTAGTATGACAGAAAATGACTAGTTGTGATCTAGATTGCAAGAATCTTGACTTAAGTCAAACTGATTATCATACCAAATGAAATCATAATCTCATTGAAAACTATGGCTAAGCTCTCACTGACTCCAATGGGCTCACAGTTTTCACCTGTGCATTTTAACCATGGGAACTATCGTGATGCCACCCCCACTTCTAGTCACCCATGTAGAGTTCCTTGCTTTTCTAGGTTTGGAGTTCTTATCTTGAGAATAAATGCTGTGAATGACCAAGAAATAGCTGAGGGGACAAGAATAAGTGTAAGTATGCAAAATGGCTAGAAGCAAAGGATTTAACAAATATCAAGCCCATCTACAAGAAGGTTTGGAAGTCGGTAGGAGGATCTGGGGAATTACAGGCCGGTCAGTCTGGCCTCAGTGCTGGGGAAGGTTATGGAGCAGATCATCCTGAGTGCCATCATGTGGCACATACAAGACAAAAAAGCAATCAGGGCCAGTCAGTATGGGTTTATGAAAAGTATGTCCTACTTGACCAACCTGATCTTCTGTGATAAAGTGACCTGCTTAGCGGATGAGGAAAATGCTGTGGCTGTTGTCTACCTGGGCGTTAGCAAAGCCTTTGACAGTTTTCCACAGCAGTCTCTTGGAGAAACTGGCAACTTATGGCTTGGTGGGGCATGCTCTTCACTGGACAAAGAACTGGCTGGGTGACTGGGTCCGAAGAGTTGTGGTGAATGGAATCAAATCCAGTTGGCATCCAGCCATGAATCATGTTCCCTAGGTCTTGGTATTTGGGTCAGTTCTGCCTAATATTTTTATCAATGATCTGGACAGGAGGATTGAGTGCATCCTCAGTAAGTTTGCAGATGACCCAAGTTGGGTGAGAATGTTGATCTGCTGGAGGGTAGGAAGGCTCTACAGAGGAATCTGGACCAGATGGATCAATGGGCTGAGGCCAATTGTATGAGGTTAAATAAGGCCAAGTGCTGGGTCCTGCATTTGTGTCACAACAACCCCAGGCAGCACTACAGGCTTGTAGAGGAGTGGCTGGAAAGCTGCTTGGTGGAAAAGGATCTGGGGGTGTTGATTGACAGCCCACTGAACATGAGTCAGCAGTGTGCCCAGGTGGCCAGGAAGGCCAACAGAATCCTGGCTTCTAACATGAATAGCGTGACCAGCAGGACTAGGGCAGTGATCATCCCCCTGTACTTGGTGATGGTGAGGACCCAATTTGAATATTGTGTTCAGTTTTGGGCCCCTCACTACAAGACACTGAGGTGCTGGAGAGAGTTTGGAGAAGGACAACAAAGGTGGTGAAGGTTCTGGAACACAAGTCTGATGAGGAGCAGCTGAGGGAGGGAACTGGGGCTGTTTAACTTGGAATAAAGGAGCCTGAGGGAAGACCTTTCATCTCTCAGCAATTACCTGAAAAGAGATTGTAGCATGAAGGGTGTTGGTCTCTTCTCCTAAGTAAAAAGTGACAGGATGAGAGAAAATGGCCTCAAGGTGCACCAGGGGAGGTTTAGATTGGATATTAGGAAAAATTACTTTATGGAAAGGGTTGTCAGGTATTGGAACAGGCTACCCAGGGAAGTGGTCATGTCACTATCCCTGGAGGTATTTAAAAGACTTGTAGATAAGGCACTTAGGGACAGGGTATAGAGGTGGACTTGGCAGTTCTAGGTTAACAGTTGAATTCTATGATCTTATGGGTCTTTTCCAACCAAAATAATTCTGATTCTTTGATTTTGGAAAGAGAACATGATTCAAAATCTTTAGAGAAAAGATGAAGCAAAAGACAATAAATAAACTGAAAAGGAGAGGAGGAATGAAAACAGTAGAGAGCAAGTTTTATCCTGGAAGAAGGCAAAGACTGTAAATGAGCCTTGAAAGCAGGCAGGATTGGAGGGATATGTGGCAGTTGAGCATTCAATTCTCATGCTGTGTGTAGGCTAGCATTTAAATATCCTAACACTTTAGCAGGTAAAGCTGCTGCACAATGATAGTAAAGTTTATGTTCAATTGTTCGGATCTGCTTTTTAACATTTGCAGTAGTGCATCTAAACAAATCATCTCACTTTTAATGAAAATCACTGTGATGTCGATCTGTGCTTTGTTTCAAATGTTCTTGTTGGTTCCTCAATCAATGTACAAGGCAACATTTTCAAGTGCATTAAAATGAGGCTATTTACCACTGTTACGATAATGATGGCTCTGAAATATCTAACAAATATTTATCCAGTTTGTCTAACTTGGTCAACACAGAGACATTCATAAAAATGTTTGTAGCAGTTTTAATAATAGACGTCCATATTGTGTGCCACCTCCTTCAGATTTTTCTCTAAGCCTAAACTGGATCCGAACTACTGCTCATGCTGAATTGAAGTATGCTTTTAGTATGGTTACTGGTTTGGATTGTCATTGAACAGGTTAGCTTCATTTCATATCTGAATTTCACAAGGAGACACAGTTGATTCTATAGAAATAATAAACTCTAAGGTTCACAGGGTGCATATAGTACTCAATTTTGACAGCAGCACAGTAGGGGTCATACTGATCACCCAAAGAATTAGTCTTATCTGTTTATTGACACTGAACTGAAAATGAGAGAGGTTTTGAGTATCAGTCATGAGACACTGGGATTGGAAGGAAATGTACCTATGGATGACCACTTTTTAAATAAAAGCGTTTTCATGTCCATGAAGAACTATTGTCTTTGAATGCACACATTTTGCGTTTACCTTCTCTTGAGGAATATTTTGGAGAAATTAATGAGGTCCAAACCAATAATCCTATTTCAACAGGATTTCTGTTTTCCCCAATTCCTCTATTTTTGTGGTATGCTTCTTTCCAATATCTTTAGAAAGCAGTTTATTAGAAAAAGAAACAAAACTGTATTTACAATGTCATGAAGTATTATATCGGTTAAGTCAATACAATTATGGTTATGACACGGTGAACTGCCAGAGAAAAGCAGTCTACTTATTTGCCACTAAATTTGTTGATTCAGTGAATGCTAAAGCTGTTCATTAATTGTTCAGCATAATATTTGTTATGTACTCTGGAATATGCCTGAGAGGTGAGAAAGAGGGAGAAACAGAGGAAAGAAATGACAAAGCTGAATCCAACTGCTTTTCCAAAACATTTTAATTCTAAAGAATAGAATTGTTTGTGTTGTAAGTTTGTGTTCTTTATATGATTTGCCTCCACAGAAATAATTTTTCATAATTTTATCTGAGGTCAGGTGTTCTCCCATATATTTTATTATTCCTTCTATGTCTTATCTTTCAAAACTTCCACGTTTCCTCTACTAATAATAATTCTAAATTTCCCAGCAGTTCTTCCACAGTTACCCTATTTGAAAAGATGCACCAGTCTCTTTTCCAAAGTTAAACCATTTTACTATTCTCTGAGGCAAAAAAAAAAGGGGTAGAAAAAAAAAAAAGGAAAAAAAGTATCCCATCTTAGTCATCTTGTCCTTTATTCAACACTACCAGTTCCATATCTTTCTGGATCTATCTTGTGATGGGAAGACATCAGTGAACACAATGACATCTTGAATCTGGAAGGCAATATGGTGTAGTAACTGGATTAAAGTTTAGATTGAAGTGAGAGATAGGCAGTAGGTGTTCTGTCCTTGATTCGGATTTCATCAGGGTTCTTCCAGGACAGTGACCTGTCTTGAGCTGAGTCATCACTCTCCTATAACCTTTACCATTGTATATCTGGGCTTTTTTCAAGACCTGCATCTTAAACCATGAGCAATAGCAGAGCTGCAGTCTGAGATAGGTTGACATGTTGCTATATTGTTTCACCAATGCATCTTAGTGTTCAGAGGTGGCAGTTTATCATGCTCCATCTGACCTGAGTCACCTCTTTCAGGCAAAAGTATTATCCTTAAGTAGAGCCAGGGTCACCAGCAGTTTAGTCTAGGTTGGTACTTTGGCCAAGAAATCAGAAACTGTACATTCCTTTCCTAATCCTAATTCTTCTACCAAAAAGTTGTTTAGAACAATACTTATACACCAAGGTGGTTTTGTCTTTTTTTAAACCTTCATAAATTCTCTGACCTTTTTCTATTTCATAAAATATCCCTGAGTGTAGTTCACTGTACATTGATTTTAATAAGCATTCTCTACAGACCAATATGTATAATGCTGGAAATGGTATAATACAATTTTCCTCCACTGAAATGCTATAGAAAATTGTGCATTTTATACTGACGTGTGCCACATCAATAATACAGTTTTTATATCTTATTTGTAGCTATTGATCTCAACAACATAATGAAAAATTGATTGCAATGAAGTGCACTACTTCTTAAGTGTAAATTTCAATGTCAAATTATTTTTATCTATGCTTCCCAATTATAGATGAAGCTTATACATGTTTGCTTTTACAAAACTCTGGATCAGTAAATTAGATATGACAAGAATCTACTGGGTCAATAAAAACCTTGTTGCTCTCACTAAAATATGATTCCAAAATTAAATACACTAGTTCCCTTTCTTCATTATAGAAAGAATTAAACTCTCCATATGTGGTGTCACCTTCCTGAGCAATTTAACAATTTGAAACAGGGTCCTAAATCTTAAGGGGATATGAGCACACAGAGTATATCATTGTACAGAAAACCACTGAAATTCATGTACTCATTCTGGAACCTACATGGAAAAGTAAGCAAGGAGCAGCATATTCTTTTGTTATCTCTTGAGACCTTATTATTTGCGAGAGAAAACATTTGTGTTTGGGAAAACTTTATGTTATTAGAACTGACAAAAAAGAGAGTGGCTACCAAATTTATCAAAGCAGAGGCATTGGTTTCTGCTTTATGCATTGTAAGGATGGATTAACTTTATTTCTGCACATTCTCCATACTCTTTTGGGAAGTTCACGCTGGGAAATTCAGACTATTCTTCTGCTGTGTCACAAGCAGAGGTTATCTCCAGAGAAAGCTCCCTCACTCATTTGGCTTTCTGGGAGCTGGGACAATTAATGCAGAATTGCTTCTGCTTGTTGAACTGCTGGGAAAAAAATATAGCAAAAATACCGCTGGTTGAATTAGACAGGCTACACATTTCATAATCAACAAAAGAGTTAGGTGCTCAACTAAACCAGTCTGCTACGTTTCTTCTACTCAGTGAACAGAGGTGGGAACTTCTGAGATAGTATGATTTGTCTCTTCCTAAGATGAGATTGAATTGCCTTTTGAAAGTGTCTGTCACTCTGCATTGATGATAGAGGCAACAGAGGTGATTAGTTCAGACCAAAGCCTGTATTTTAGGTCCCGTGGTTGGAGTGAATTTATCTCACATAAGGGTTTATATAACCGAAACTAAATGACGCCATGACATTGTTCAACCATTACCACATGCTTAGTAAGTTCAGTTATCTCACTTTCATGAAGGTAGATTTTGGAAATGTTTGTGGGCCTACAGGTGCAAA
The DNA here is from genome assembly GCF_037038585.1 of Patagioenas fasciata. Classification (NCBI taxonomy): domain Eukaryota; kingdom Metazoa; phylum Chordata; class Aves; order Columbiformes; family Columbidae; genus Patagioenas; species Patagioenas fasciata. The sequence goes on along the minus strand of NC_092520.1, from coordinate 67,739,139 downwards.
AAAGAGATGAGTGGTTTTGAGTTTCTTTTGGATATCAGCGAATAGTGTCCCAATTCTTCAGTTTCTCAGTATGGAAACAAAAGCATCTTCCCAAGCTAGCTGTAGATGCAATCCTGATTGGGGAAAGAAGAGAGAAATGACATCTATGACAAATGTTCTGTAGTAATCTCCCTTTTTTAGTACTGCCAGTAAAAGGAACTGGCCCAATACCTGAAGATCATCTCAGTCATAATCTAGTGTCCAACATTTTTTTTGTGTGTGTCTTTATTGAATAACATAATCTCTCTGTTTCCATATCTTTTTTTTCTTTAAGGAGGTATTAGCACTTGACTTCCCCAGAATGGATGAGCTAGTTACATTTGTTGTGACCAGTTGCTGACAAGGGAGCAATGAAGAGCCATTTCACATGTTGTGGTACAAAGAAAAGCTGTTTTCCCATGTGGTTGTGCCTCACGCTTCTCCAGCCAAACTGTTCTTGAGAGTTAGGACATAAACAATAACCCTCTTCTATAAAGAATTTTTCATTTTCATAAAGGTTGAGTTCATACTGAAGTTTATTCTTTAGTGGTAGTATTTATAAGGTCTCCCGCTTCTGTTCGGCTTCCTATGTTTATGACATTTCATCCTACTTACCTCTAAGATTTGGTTGCTACATGACACAGGTTCAAAAGTGATTGGAAATCAAGTTGAAGGTATGACTTGAGCATGGTGGCCATTGTTTGCAGGAAGGGACTGCATAAGTATCTGATCTGAGATGATGAGACATGTTTTCCGCCTTCACTGCAGATGACAAATTTTGTTGCAAGCTGGTGCCGATGAAGTGACTGTGCCCTCCCATGCTAGACAGGTATTCACTTTGACCTTGTCCTCAAGTGGGCAGTTGGTCCACACATTTAGGACTGGATGACCAAAAAAAAAAGTCAAGCACTATTCAATGAAGGCCGACTATTATTTTTTCCATGTGTGCTTGAGGATGAAGTTTTACAACTTTACAATTCATTTCAAGACATCCTGAAGTGAATGTCCTGTGAATTTGCATATTTCATAACTGAGTTTTAAATATAGCCTACATAGGAACTTAAAAGCTATGCAAATTTTTAAAGAGAAGAAGATGATACTCTTACCAATTAGATAATTATTGTTATTATAATTACTGACTAGCAATCAATGAAGGCTTCAGTGTGAGTTGGACTGCATGAAGGATGCAGTGGCATACCCACGTAGTAAGAGGACTTTTTCCTGCCTCTTACAGCCCTGTGCTTCTTCCTTTAATACCAGGGCATGAATAAGCTTTATGCACCTAAAAATTTTCTTCCCAAGAAGTAAGTCTGAGTTGTATTACCACCCACATGCTCATCAGCCTATGGGGAAAACTAAAATCACAATTATTATACTGTGAAAGCTAGGATAATTTCCACATGATTCTTTGAAATCTAAGTGTGTCATACTAAGACCAGGCTGAACAGTGTTTCCATCACCTTAATTAACTTACTGAGGTTTCAAAACAAAGAGCATGTCAACACAGCTGTGTGAGGGGTGAGCAGCTGGAAGAAATATAAGATATTAAAAACAAAAAAAATGAGATGGAAACCTAAAAACTCCAGAAAGAGGGCAAGGTAAAGCTACTAGACTTAACTAGGGAGTTGTCATTTGCACTAGTTTACTATTGACAGATGGAGGTCCAGAAAGTATTTGAAGTAAAATAAAAGCAAGCCACCAAACACGGAAATAACTGGAGATAACAGACGTGACGAAATAATGTTTGTAAAAAGATAATTATATAAATGAATGTTCCTCAATTAAAGAAGGTTACAGCAACTGTAGTCATTGCTTTATTATTTGATATGTATTATTTGATACAGTTTACTCTCAATCTGAGCCTCTTGAGAGAACTAACATTGATGTCCTGCATCTCTTGGCCAACTGAGAACATCAAGCAAACCTCAACAGGGAGACTGACAATGACAGCATCAAGGTCCTCTGAGGAGGCTGTTGCCCATGTGAGGGACAGAGAAATATGGGAAGAAATATCCAAAACCTCATAAATTTGTGGTGAACACTGTCAAACAGTAATCAGAGGAAAGAACTGCTAATTTACGCTTCTGAGACAAAGTCTCACTTTAACTCTCCTAGTCATTGTCTAAGGCAACAACCCTTGGATATTACAATATGAGCACTCATCATGTCTCCTCAAACTTTCCATTGTATGTCAAAAGCTAGTGACATACAAAGAGCTGCTAGAAGGGGTTTGAAAATGTTGCCTTACACATCATCAGATTACGTGGAATTTGAATTTAGTTCTTAACACACACACACACACACACACACACACACACACACACACACACACAGAAAAAAAAATATACAGACATTTACTGAGACTATCTTGCCCACAGAAAAATACATTGATCAGGCATACCTTATCAGATGCTGGATAATTCAATTCCCTGTTCCTTGATCCTTAATGAAAAAAGATGTAACCGAATTCCTACTAGTCAAACCGCAGCTGTGTTGGTGTTTTTATTGCATGGATAACAAGGAATAGGACTGAAAAGTACACAGCAGTTTTTTTTAGCTATCAGGAAATGCAATCAGAATACTCTCAGTGTCTTACAGAGCAAGAAAGACAAGGAATAACTGGCAACTGTAATTCAGTTCTAGCTTTTGAGCTGGACATTTTAGTTAGTTGCTCTTTCATCCTCCTCATGGTCCTTTTCAGGGCCTAAAAGCTACATTTACAATAACAAATTAAGAAATCATTTAGAGAAAGTACACTAGTTAGCAGGTGAGTGACTACTAGACACACGTTTTGCATATTTAGGCAGACTTTATATTGTTATATTGCACTGTTTTATTCAGACAGCCACAGGCTCTGGCTTAAATGTTTTATGAGTATAGTCACATTTCATTCTGGTTTAGTGAAAGAAGCAACTAATCTATTCATGAAGTGATATAGCTGGAGCCAAGGCAGCGGCTGTGTAGGAAAACCATGAAAATTATATTGTTCTGACTGAAGGAACTAAGTGATTCTTTACCCAGGTAAGGTAGCCAGTAGTTAGAGCACAGTTTGTATACACCAAATGTCATCGACCTGTATGGACAAGTGATGGAAAGTTTTAAAAATTACTTGGTTCACTGCAGTTCCCCTGAGAGAAGTCTAGCAGTCTAACACTAGGCATCGTTATATCAGTGTAAAGTTCACCTGCAGAACTTCATCTGTGTAAAATACAAGCATCTGCTCTGGCTATTTTTTCTACACTTCTCCAGTCAGTGAAAAGAGGCAAGTACCTTGAAGGATCATCTCATTCTACCTGCTTTAGTACAGGATGGATTGCCCTCAGAAAGCATTGTCCTATTGGTCACAAAGGGCTTCTTGATAACTGTTTGAGACCAGATGTCTCATTATGCCTTAGCTTTAAGATGTTTTACTCAAGCTTTAATACAGGATGTTAATAGCCATGATTCAAGATATTCATTAATTGCTGCATGGTATTTCTAGGTTGCCAAATGGAAGTAAAATGTTATTTTCCACTGGCTTTACCTTTAACATTCACTGATGTGGTGTACACCGCATGAATAGAATTCTGCTATACACTGCTGTTTCAATGGTACCAAGGAAACGCTTTTGTCTGTTGCAATTAGTTTGGCATCATTGTTTCTCACTGACTTAATAAACCCTTCAGCAATTCTTTCCCAGGTTGTCTTTTCACATCAACATAAGTAGCAGGATAAGGGAAATGTAGTGAGTTTCAAGATTTAGGTTGTACATTTAGGACTTGGTGGAAATGATTTCTATCCTCTCTTGCTCTGATACACCATTTAGGAAAATGGTGACTCTCTTCCTTTGCAGAACTATGCGCAACTGCAGAAGGAAGCATTCAATGGTTTTACAATTTAATATCTGATCTAATTTAACCTAATTTAACTTAAAGAAATAGGAAGTCACATAATGACCTTCTATCCTTACCCCTAATTTGTAAAATAGGGCTAAAATCAGTCACCTTGCTTCACAGCATGCTGCAAAACCCAATTTATGTTTCACAAAACCTTTAACTGAACTTCCTAGTTTCACTTCTAGACTTTCAGATCTCTCTTCACTTGTGTATGAACTCTCTTGTTGTCATATATTTTGAAGTAGCAAATGTCATATAAGTAAAAGAAAATGGGCATTTTATTAAGGTGACTGAAAAATGGGATCTAGTACTTACTGGGACAACACCTGGGAGTCTCTGAAACCTCCTGCAACTTAAACCTACTTCTTCCTCCCTTTGGGAATTCTCTTTAGCACCATTTTGTTTAGTTTGTACAAGTTCAAGCTTCATCAAAGTGGTATTTATTTGTATAAAACTATACACCAGATGTCTGCAACCATGAAGCCTATAAACTATTTTGTTGGTAATGTGACCCTGGTGATTTCAACAATTATAAACTGAAGCAGCTCTATTTACACAAGGCTTTAATGTTAAACTATATGCAAACATAACTCTGAGTCTCTAAGATGGACACATCCTGTTTCACAAATATTACAACAAATGAAATCTTAGAACTTGTAAGCTACTAAGTATAGCACAAAGAACATGAAAATCATGATGTAGTAATACTTAGCACTTATATATATAGCACTTTACATCTTCAAAGTACTGTGCTAACAATATCTAATTAATCCTCCTCAACTAATTAATCCTTTCCAGATCAGGAAGCTGAGACACATTAATTACAATTATTATTTATGTACTTATATAGCACCATAGGTGTGCATGCCACTTTACAGATTTAAAGACCGGTCCCTTACTACTGTAGACAGCTAAAATTTGTCTTTAATATTAATAGGAGAAAGTTCATAACATGCAATATTTGGAGGGAATACTTTATCTGGAAATGTTTACAACTGTGCATCACACTCTGCCATCAGGTTTTTCCATAAGAAAATATAGTAAAAGGCAACTGGATATAAGAAGTTACATTGCTGTTTGTTTTGTTATGTTTTCCTTGTTTGTTTGTTTGTTTGTTTGTTTTGGGGTTTTTGTTTGTTTGTTTGTTTTGTTTTGTTTTGTTTTTAAGAAAATAATGCTGTTGTGTATGAATTGGTTTTCAAGAAGGTTCAGAACATGTTGAAGCCTCTCAAAATTTGAAATATCAACAACAGTATCTATGATGTTAGTAGATTTTTATGTTGTGTGTCTCACCCATTCTGAAGAATGAAGAAGATCCCAAAATAATAAATGGCTACATTTTGTGGACAAAGTTCTAAATGCTTATGTTTGCAACTCCTTTCTGAAAGATAATCCAAGTTCTCTCAGTATTTGGGTTATTGTACTGGATATCTAGCTCTATTCATAGTGCATAATTTCCCAAAGCAGCACAAAATAGACTTTATAAGAGAGATTATTACTTTAAAAATTACTTAATCTGTAGCACCAGTGCTTACGCAGAACTAAGTCTAGAATTAATGATTGCCCAGTTCCCAAACCATTGCACCTTCCCTTAGATGAAGGAATATTATTAGGAAAACAGAGAATATTTTAATGGTGACCAGAGTATGTTCTATCTCCCCATTTAGTTTCTGTCTTACTCAGACAGTCCTTGTTACTAGCAGGACACTGTGCAAAGAAGTTCAAGGGCTTTGTCAGGAATAAGCTCTAGTAACCAAACCTTAGTCAAGAAAAATAATTTTTGGTAACTTGCAAGCTGCTCCAAGTCTGACCAGACTGCTCCTTGCACAGCAAAAATTTGCTCTACTAAACCTAGGACAAACTCCCTTCAAGGTATCATAGCCTAGAAATGTCTTCAGAAACAGTCAGAAAAATGCATATAAGGGAAAGTATTTTTCAGTCTGAATATGTGTGCTCGTATCACATCCTATGATGTTTACCACATTTTAATCTCAGACTTGAAGTCTGCATTTGATGTTGTTCTATGAAATTCTTCATATGAAATGGATGGAATAAATCTTGTCTTTTAGAATTTCTTAGGTTGACAGGGTTAGAAAGTGTATGGCTTAGTCCTAAGTGAATATGTTGCAGCACAAAATGTTTTGAAAAACTTTGGATTCTTATGTTTGTGTATTGTATATTCACTGTTCTAAATAATTTACTGTAGTTCTTGGTCTGACAACAATTCAGAAGCAGTTTGTTGTAAGTACTGATAAATGAGATTCAACTTTTGAGCCAGTTTACTTAATTGTGACTAGCTATACTGCTTCTACATTACAGTTCAGGACCAAAAGTGTAAAACAAATTCTGGATTTTTTTCCCCCAGCTTAAATTGTCAGAGTTAGTTAGGTAAGCAGAATGTAATTTCCTGAACTGGCATTTATCCAATATATGCGGTTTGAGCTCCTTCTCATGGAGACCTGTTTATTTAAAGTAGCAGGGCACAGTCAAAGACCAAGTGTATTTTCAAAGAAAGAGGTGAGGAAGTGAAAAACAGGGAGCACCAATAAAGAATTCTGATCCGGAATGAAACACCTAAAAGTGTATTGAAACAGTGTTCTGTGGTGCTTCGATTAATCCCAGGCTGTTTTAACTCATGCAACTGGTACTTACAAGGCAAATAATATGAGCTGACGCCAGCCAGTCTCATGTTTTCATTAGGATAAGCCATTATTACAGAGTGCTTCAGATGTGTTGAGCGACAGGG